>NC_088390.1:80720000-81952500 GCF_037993035.2 Macaca fascicularis | reverse complement strand
AGGGTCGCGCCTGTCACCCAGACTGGAATACAGTGGCACGATCACAGCTCACTGCAACCTATGCCTCCCAGGTTCAAGTGATCCTCCTGCCTCAGCCTCCCGAGGAGCTGGGACTACAGGCGCACACCACCATGCCCAGCTAATTTTTGTATTTTTAATAGAGACGGGGTTTCACCATGTTGTTGGCCAGGCTGGTCTCAAACTCCTGGCCTCAAATGATCCACCGGCCTCAGCCTTCCAGAGTGCCAGAGTGCTAGAGTGCTAGGATTACAGGCATGAGCCACCGTGACCAGCTGGAATATAGGATTAAAATTAATTTCACTTGTTTAAATAATTTTATAATGCAGCTTCTAGATTTTTTTTGTTTTTAAGACAGAGTCTCCCTCTGTCAACCTCCTCCTCCCAGGTTCAAGCGATTCTCCTGCCTAACCCTCCCAAGTAGCTGAGACTACAGGCATGCACCACCACACCCGGCTAATTTTTGCATTTTTAGTAGAGATGGGGGTTTCACCATGTTGGCCAGGCTGGTCTCGAACTCCTGACTTTAAGTGATCTGCTCACCTTGACCTCCCAAAGTTCTGGGATTACAAGTGTGAGCCACCACACCAAGCCAGAATATATAATTAAAATTAAATTCACGTATTTAAATAATCTTACAATGCAGCTTCTAGGAAATTTTAAATCACATGTGGCTCATATTATATTCCTACTGGCCTCGACAAGTCCACGCATCAGCAGAAGGCCAGGCCAGAGAAAACAGCCTGTAAGTTTTTGCTGGACTCTCAGGCCACATGTCAAAAGCGGACAGTTCTCTTAACATTTCACCGGAGTCACTACTCCCGCTTTGGCTCTGCATCTTTCCTCTAACTCAGAGGAAGACAAAGGGTTGGGCCCATCCTTCAACTACTCACATTAATTCCTCATTCCCTTCAAGCCTTAGAGATACTGTGGCCACCCCTCCCTCCCATCCCCACCTTCTTTTCCAAAGGCTGATTTAGAACAGGGTCAGTGAGTCAGACCCACGAAGCTTTGTATCCCTTCCTGCCACATACAAGGCATCTGGTCGTGGGTGAGCTGCTGGGCCTCCCTGAACTTCACTTCTCATCGAATAAACGGGATGGTACTGGTGACTGCACTGGGCAGAGCTGTCCTCGGATTGGAGATGATGGACCTGAGGCCACCTCGCAGCACACAAAAAGGCCTCTGCTTCCTTCCAAGGCTCCCATTGTTCCATAGTATCACCTTGGGTACTTCTCCAAGTTGGCAACTCTGGAGGGACCAGGGCTCCCCCAAAACCAAAATAAGGGCAGTGACCTTCACAGCGACTCTACCTGGACAGGGCCAAGAGAGTGGGTTCACATGTAAATGACGTGTCTCCCAGGGAATTCCCCAGGTCGGGGAGGGGAGGATCCAGCCTACCTGGCTCTGCCCACAGATGATACCTGGCTCAGGTGACCTCTGCCAAGGGAGGACAGAGGTCCTTGACAGGGGTCTGGGCAGTCCTATGAGGACAGGGGCTCGGGCTGGGCAGAGAGGCAGGGGAGCCCTAGGTTATTTATGGGAAGCCCAAGGGATCTTGTTGGGAACAGGGAAGGGATTGGGATTTTGGAACAGGACTAAGAGCAGTTAATAGAAGGGACAGGGAGGAGCTAGAAACCCAGGGCCTAGCGTCCTGAGGAAACCAGTCAGGGAAAGGATGAAGGCTCTGTGGGCACCTCTGGCTGTGCCCCAGTTGCCCCCTACTTTGTATTTTTTTTTTTTTTTTTTTTTTTGAGACGGAGTCTCGCTCTGTCGCCCAGGCTGGAGTGCAGTGGCGCAATCTCGGCTCACTGCAAGCTCCGCCTCCCGGGTTCACGCCATTCTCCTGCCTCAGCCTCCCGAGTAGCTGGGACTACAGGCGCCCGCCCCTGCGCCCGGCTAATTTTTTCTATTTTTAGTAGAGACGGGGTTTCACCATGGTCTCGATCTCCTGACCTTGTGATCCGCCCACCTCGGCCTCCCAAAGTGCTGGGATTACAGGCGTGAGCCACCACGCCCGGCCTGTATTTTTTTGGTTTTTTTGAGACTCACTCTGTTGCCCAGGCTGGAGTGCAGTGGTGCGATCTCAGCTCACTGTAACCTCCGCCCCCCCGGGCTCAAGTGATCTACCTCAGTCTTCTGAATAGCTGGAACTACAGGCATGCACCACCACAACTGGCTAATTTTTTGTATTTTTTGTAGAGATGAGGTTTCACTATGTTGCCCAGGCTGGTTTTGAACTCCTGGAGTCAAGTGATCCAACTGCCTCAGCCTCCCAAAGCGCTGGGATTATAGGTGTAAGCCACCGTGCCTGGCCTGCGCCTTACTTTGGTGCCCTTCCCAGCCCCTGGCTATCCTACCTCCAACTCCTACCAGCCTTGTAAGGCTCAGCTTCCCTGCTGGTGAACAAGGTCTATATCACTTAGGTGGTGACTCCCCCCTTGTTTAGGGTTCAGAACAGCTCCAGGTCCCTGTTAGAGGGAGTGCATATGGCCTCCCGGAAAGAAGGTACCCACCTGAGCACAGGAGGTTGTGCTCAGCCCCAGGGCTGCCTTCCTGCAAAGATACACACAGCAACCCTGAATCATGGCTGCACTCAGGACAGAGGGCAGGACGGGGAACAGCCCCTGGGTGGTCAGGGAATTCCAAGACCAGTCCTCCCCAGCTATTCTAGGACCCTAGCTATCCCTCTTCAGATTCAAACCAGGAGGCTGACCAAAGCCTGGCAGCCACTGGGGCCTCCTGAGCATAGCATCCAGCCTACCTGGCCCCGCCCACATCTGATACCTGGCTCAGGTGACCTCTGCCAAGGGAGGAGAGAACAATGAACTCTTTTGACAGGGGGGCTGGGAAAGGAGAGCAAAGACTTGCAGAAGCCGCCAGACTGCAACATTAGCCTGGAGTGGGAGAGAAGGCCCCTCCCAGGTCTCTCCCGGGCTCTGGGACTCCTTTCCAGGTCCCGGAAGGGGAGGGAGTGGGCAAAGTCTGGTTGTCAGAGGCAGCGGGGCCTTCATCCTGCCTGCAGCCAGAGAGGACCCTGCCCAAGGGCTAGGACCCGAGGAGTCCCTGGCACTCCTCAGGGGGTTGGAAGGAGGGAGTGGCGGGGACCAGACCCTCGGAGGCTGCCCAGGGCTGTGGGGGAGCACGCCCGCCTGGCTGGGCCACTCTGCCCGATACTGGCTGGGTGTGGCCAGCTCAGATTCCTGGCAGTGGCAGCAGCCTGGCCCTCCCTGTGTGGCTGCTGTCACCTGACACCAGGGGCCCAGCCATGCAAAAGCCAAAACAGAATAACCTGGCCCTCCGCAGGGGCTGCTGGCTCAGGAACGCACTGTTTGTTCAGGGCCTAAGGGGACAGGGGAGGGTGGGCACGGGCAGGGAAGGCCCAGGCAGGTGCTTCTGTGGCAGCCCGGCAAGCACAGCAGCCTGTTTGCCCTGATGGGTGTGGCTGCTTGGGGTGTGCCTGGGTTTGGCCGAGGGGAGGAGCTGGCTGTGAGCAGTTGTCTAGGAACGGGTTTTACCTTGACTTCTCCAGCAGCACTTCCTCCCTCCTGAGGTCCCATGGTTCCTTCCCTTGGTCCTCAGTGGCCCTGTCCTGGTGCTGCAGCTGACTTGTCTGTCTGTCCATCCCTCCAATGGGCTTGAGGGCCCACCACATATAGCAACTTCACTGCCACTTCACTGGCAAAGTAACTGTGGTGTGAAGAGAGGTGAAGCCACCGCTCTGAGGCCACACAGCCAAACGGCAGGTGGAACCAGGACGTCCTCACCCCAGCCAGTGCCCCCCAAGATATGCTCCAGCTGTGCAAGCCCTGCAGACCTCAGTCTCCTCCCCTGCAGAATGGGAGCAACACCCATCCTGAGTTGTTGTGAGTGTGACACCACGACAAGGCAAGTCCTGGTAAGGCGTCGACCTGTGTCAGGGACCGTTTGAAGCAATTACACTCCCTTAGGATCATTATGATGCTGTTGGAGCTCAGGACATACCAACCCAAAACACCACTATAGCAAACCAGAATGTGCTACCCCAAAATAAACTTCTTTTTTTTTTTTTTTTTTTTTGAGACGGAGTCTTGCTCTGTCACCCAGGCTGGAGTGCAGTGGCCGGATCTCAGCTCACTGCAAGCTCCGCCTCCCGGGTTTACGCCATTCTCCTGCCTCAGCCTCCCGAGTAGCTGGGACTACAGGCGCCCGCCACCGCGCCCGGCTAGTTTTTTGTATTTTTAGTAGAGACGGGGTTTCACCGTGTTAGCCAGGATGGTCTCGATCTCCTGACCTCGTGATCCGCCCGCCTCGGCCTCCCAAAGTGCTGGGATTACAGGCTTGAGCCACCGCGCCCGGCCAAATAAACTTCTTTGGTTTTTTTTTTTTTTTTTTTTTTGAGACAGAATCTTGCTCTGTCACCCAGGCTGGAGTGCAGTGGCACGATCTCAGCTCACTGCAACTTCCGCCTCCTGGGTTCAAGTGATTCTCCTGCCTCACCCTCTCAAGTAGCTGGGATTACAGGCGTATACCACAATGCCCAGCTAGTTTTTGTATTTTTAGTAGAGACAGGGTTTCATCATGTTAGCCAGGCTGATTTCGAACTCCTGACCTCAGGTGATCCACCTGCCTCAGCCTCCCAAACTGCTGAGATTACAGGCATGACACACGGCACCTGGCCATTTCTTTGGCATACTTTGATCTGGTTATTCTCAGAAAGTGCAGACATGGGAGTAGCTCTGAAAAGCTGTCCTTTAGCCGGGTGTGGTGGTGCATGTCTGTAATCCCAGCTACACGGGAGGCTGAGGCTGGAGAATCACTTGAACCCAGGAGGCAGAGGTTGTGGTGAGCTGACATCGCACCACTGCACTCCAGCCTGGGCAACAAGAGCAAAACTCTGTCTCAAATTAAAAAAAAAAAAAAAAAGGAAAAGAAAAGAAAAGCTGCCATTTTGTAAAAGAAATTTACATCCACAAAGGAAACCTACATTAGTCAAGTACAGGCTGAATACCTACATTAGTCAAGTACAGGCTGAATATCCCTCATCTAACATGATTGGGGCTACAGTGTTTTAGATTTCAGAATCTTTTGGATTTTGGAATATTTACATTATATTTATCAGTCAAGCATCCCAAATCCAAAATTTCAAAATCTGCAATGCTCCAATGAGCACTCCCTTTCAGTGTCATGTTGGCACTTCAAAAACTCAGATTTTGGAGCATTTCGGATTTCAGATTTTCTGATCATGTGGGCTCAGCCCATATCTGTATCAGGAAGAAGGCTTCTCCAACGCAACTTTTATTACCAAGAGCCCTTCTCTGCATAACAAGACAACCTTCAGTCACCATACACTTCCTCCCCTCACCTTCCTATAACCTGGTCACACCCCACCCCAGTCATTTATTATTATTATTTTTTGACACAGGGTCTCACTCTGTCACTCAGGCTAGAGTGCAGTGGGGTGATCTCGGCTCACTGCAACCTCCACCTCCGGGGTTCAACTGAGTCTCCTGCCCCAGCTTCCCTAGTAGCTGGAACTACAGGCGTGGGCCACCACATCCAGCTGATTTTTATATTTTTAGTAGAGACGGGTTTCGCTATGTTGGCCAGTCTGGTCTCTAACTCCCGACCTCACGTGATCCACCCACTTCAGCCTCCGAAAGTGCTGGGATTACAGGTGTGAGCCACTGCGCCTGGCCTCCTGTCAATTTAATTCATAGCCCAACCAAAGAACCTAGAAGGCTGGAGGGAAGCCAGTTTTTGCTCCCCTACAATGCCCATTTTACAGATGAGGAAACTAAAGAACAGACAGGTTAAGTAACGCGTCCACTGTGTCCACTGTGTCTTACACGGTGAGGAAGCAACAGACCCAGCACCTAGACCCAGGCCATGTGGCTGCAAAGTCCCTGCCCCTGACCACTACCTGGCGCCTTGGATGCCTGGCACACAGCCTTCGGTGAACTGGAGTTACCACTCTGACAGCCAGCCGCTGGCACAGTTCAGAGACTGTTTGCAATCACAGATCCTCTGCAGGTACTGAAGCCAAAGAAACAGGACGTCTCCCTCTCAGGCCCCCCGGGCGATGTCCTTGCCCTCTTTGAGGCACTGGGCTTGGTGTGGGTGTAAAGGAATTGAGCCAGAAGGTGTTGGAGGAAAAGGCCAGAACTGGTTCAGAAGCCAGTGTCTACAAGCCACCTGGGATCCAGCTGCGACGGCGCCACTGTCCCAGCTGTCATAGCACCCAGCAGACTGGCCTTCCAGGACCACTGGAAGAGATGATCTGAGTTGCCAGGCATGAACGCTGTCTGGTGCCTGACCCTCACCTACACCAACAGCCCACTTGCCGCTCTAGACTCCAGCCCTGGGTATCCCACCGTCTGCTGGACCTGTCCCAAGGCTCCCCCGGCTCAACCTCAAGCCACATAACACCCACCGTAGCATGGTGCTGCTAGACACTGCGGCCGCCAGCCAGGCATGGCCTTCGATTCACGCAGGAACTCATGTAGTCCTCACACCAACTATATGGACGGAGTGGCTCTGATTATCATTATCTCAGAGGCACGTGACCTACTCAAGGTCACACAGCTGGTGAGCCAGGCAGTGGGCACCACTCACCTCCGGGCAAGTTACCTCTCCGTAAATGGAGAGCACTGTTGTTGCCACTGTGTCCAAATCAAAACGATCAAAATATATTACTTTTCCTCAAATCTGCTCTTCACTACTCCTGGCCTGGGCTCCCCCTCCCAAGACCTGGCACCACCACCCACCCAGGTCAGAACCTCCACGGTCATCCTGGACACCCACCTCCCCTCCCCGCCCCCTCTCTTTACTGCCCCATTAGCAGATCTCGGCAATCGGATGCCCTGAACCGTTCTCTATTCCATGGGTCTGAAACCAGGAGCGATTTTACCCCTCAGGAAACATTCTTGGTTGTCACATCTTGATGGGTGTGTGTGTATGTATGTGCCACTGGCATCTGGTGGGTAGGACCAGGGACACTGCTACATAATCTGCCATGCACAGCACAGCCAGCCTCAAATACCTGCGAGTGCTGAAGCGGAGAAACCCTGCTCAATCATGCCTTGTCCCCATCCCCCCCGGCTGGGCTTCCAGCCCCTTCCTTCTGGGCTGTCACCTATCTAGTCACCGCAATGACTCCTAACCACTCTGAGCTTACCTGCTTTGCCCAGACGGTAAAAACATCTCCGGGTTTATCGTTCCTATATTGTAAATGCGACCACCATTCGCTCCCTTGCTCACAACCCCCTGGGGCGGCAGGGTCAGATCAGGCCCAGATGCTGGCAGCCTCCCTGCCTCACAGCCGGGGCTGGGGAGGGGCAGAGCAGACGGGATCCCAAATCCTCCGGGATCTGGCCTTATCCTCCAATCCCACCCTGCTGGCCCCACCACACTCCCCAAGCCTGGATGAGTCTACCCTGCTCCCGAATTCCCCGGGCTCTCCCCTTCCTCTTCTCCACTCCCAGGGCCCGAAATGTCAAGCCATCAGCCTCCTCCCTCCTGCAGACTGTGAAAGTGGAGGGCAGAGGCCCAATGAGATTCCCACAGCGCTGAGCCTTGGGCCGTGGATCCAGGGGTGCTCAATGCATGCTTCTTGCATTTGAATGGAAAGAGGAAGGTAGAGCAGGAGACCCAGGAGCCTCCCTCTGCCACCCCCAGGCCTGGGAGTGGAACAATCAAGTTTGGGGACACCCCTGGGGGATAGGAGAAAGAGGGAGGGACAACTCCTCGCCCCAACTCCACCTCAGCCTCACTCAGCTGCACAGACAGAATTTGGGGCAAGGGGGCGAGGGGGCAGGGGTGGGGGGTGTTTAGCCCTGTTTGCTGAGCCTGTCTGTCAGATTTCTGCCACTTTTTCAGAGTGAGAGACGGGAGGCAGATGGGGGTCACCCAGCTCCCTTCCATCCCCTGTGGACACTGGAGCTTTGAGACCCAGCACCCATAGGCTACTCCCTCCAGAGCAAGGGTAGGAGGCTGTAGGTGTCCTGAGGTCTCCCATTCCCAACACCTGCACCCCCATATCCCAAGGCCCAAAAGTGAGCTGGCGGGAAGCACGTTGGCGTAGGAAAGCCCTAATTCCAGAGGCGAATGTCTTTGTGGCAAAGCTCCATCAGGGACACCAACTCCTCCCACAGGCTACGAAACCCAGAGGGAAATGGCAGGGCACCTTGGCAGCGCTGACCCACCTCTCTCAGGGAGGTCCCTCCAACCCATGACCCACCTCTCCCAACAGGGAGGTCAGGGAGGTCCCATCCAGCCCACAGCAGCAGCCAGCATTCCTGGGCCACTGTGCCTAGCACTTAAGTTACCTCATCCCACGTACGCCCTTAACAAGCCTATGGTGTGGGCGACAGGCATATACGGCCATCCAGCTTCTACGTGGCAAAGTTGGGTTTGCACCTGGGGAGGCTGACTTCCACACTTCTCAAATCCAAAACAAAAATACAACCAAAGAGAATTCCTCATTCTCCACAGGGAGACATCCCTTTTCCAGACTGTCTGGTCTCATATCCACTGCTTCCTTTCGGGGGCAGAGGAGCCCAAATGGAAGCCCCCAACGAAAGCCACATGTCCAGCCCTCAGCATGCTGGGAGGGTCCTGGATCCCGGGGGGAAGAGCATCACAGTGTCCCAGTTCCTGTAGCCCACCTTCCCAGCAGAGGGGCCAAAGCACAAGTGAGAAGGTATTTATCCCCCAAGGCCCCACACAGCTCGGTGGCCCAGGAGTTTAAGAGCCACACTGCACGCCTCCTAGGTACAGGCCGGTCCTGACCTTCTCAGGCCCCAGGCTCCTGAAGGGAAGCCCCACAGGGCTTCTGGTATCCCGGGTGCAGGTTTGGGATTGGGGTAGTCCGAGGTCAACTCTGGCTCATTCTCCTGGGCACCTCTCCCCACTCACCCTGGCCAGAGCCAGTAGGAATCACGTGTTCAGCCTGCAGGGGAGCTGCATGTTCCTTCAGGGCAATTTGAGAAGGGAGAAACAGCCATGGCCTGTGACTCCAGGGCCCCAAGGGAACTGGAACATTATCACCCCTACAGACTGCATCCTTTCATCTCACACGTCCCTAAGCCTCCATGACAACCCTCTGCCGAGGTAGGCAGGGCAGATCGTTTTATTCCCACGATACAGGTAGGGAAACTGAGGCTCGATGACGTGGGGTGACTTGCAGAGGTCACACAGCCAGTGAAAGCCTTGGGATGAGAAGTCCCAACTCGTGAGGGCAACCCATTCCTCTTTCCCATAAAAGCCCTTTAACCAGACCCCATTTCCAAAGTCTGAGTCCCAAGAGGCACTGCAGGCAGCCACATAAGAGCTGTACCTTAATCCAGGTAAGAGATGCCTCAGCCCCAGCCTAAGCCACCTGGCCCAAAACCTGGGGGTCATCTTCCCTGCTCTCCCTAACTTACCTTGTTAAACTGGAACAGGTCCCGCTTGAGCCTCTCCCGCACAGGGTCGTGCCCTGGCCTCAGGAACCGCCTCATTGTGCTTAGTCTGCAGCCCCCACTGGAGACCTGGAGAAACAGAAGGAGTTGCAGGGGCCTGTCCTGGCACTCAGGTATCGATTAGGCCCGGTCCACACAGTGGAGCGGGGCCTCTCTCTCCGAGTCCAGTAGGCAGCCACCGTGGGGCCAGGCCAGCTTCACAGTGACCGCCCATGCACCCTGGCTTCCCCACGCTCAGATCCAGAGGCCGGCCCACCTCAGGGCTGAAGGCTCTCACCACCTGTGGCCTTCTAATGGGGGCAGGAAAAGCTGGGGGAGGAAGCCATTTAGCCTGGCTTTATAAGCACAGGGAGGGCCGGCGGGCCCTGAGGTTAATTAGCTTAATTGTTAACCTGTTTTCTGAGAAACCATGAAACTCCAGCTAAGCAGAAAGGGAAACTTCACAAGCCTCTTCCTCTCAAGTCTTTTGGAAGGTAGAAACACCAAGCCCATCCTTCCCAGATCAGAGCCCGAGTCAGGCAGGGGTGAGGCCTGTAGTGACTCCAGGCCAGGCCACAGGCAAACGCTTCCTCCTTCTGACCTCGGGGAAGGCTGTCCAGGGACCCTCGGCCTCAGCCCCTCCGACCAGCCACAGCTACGAGGAACTCGAGTGGGCACGGGTGGCACAGGGCACTCAGTCAGGGGGTGCTGGCCCCTGCCACCACGCCCGGGGTCTCTGCCAGTCCTGTCCCCTCTCTCTGGCTAGCCCCAGTCCAGCTTCCCTGTGCTCTCATGGGGTGTGCTCAGAAAGGTTCTCTTTCCCATGGGCCCAAGTGGAGAATAATCAGGAGAAATCTGCTCCCAATAAAGAAACCAGCTCAAGGCCCCCAAACTCTCCGCCCACCATAGAATCCATTCCCAGCCCAAGGGGAAACTATTTCTGGATTATCCTTGGGGGAAGGGGAAGGAGTCTCTGTGCTCCAGCTTCTGCCTTCCAGTAGCTCAGCCTCCTGCTGACCGTAGGACAGCAAGGCCCGTCCTTGGGAAACACAGACAAGGCCCACCCTGGGCACAGCTCCGTCCACTCCCAGCAGGATGGGGGAAGGAAGCAGATTCAGGCCCCACCCTGGAGGCGCATACTCCAGTCAGGGGCAGGTAGAGACAGGGCAGCCTAGTGTTGAGTGCTCGGACTGCAGGAGGGAGAGGGAACACCTGGCCCAAAGTGGGGAGGGCAGGTCATATTCGAGAAGAAGGCATCTAAGCTGAGGTTTGAAGGAATTCTGGTTCTTGGGAGGGGGCAAAAATTAACCGTCAGATCAGGACTTTGCATATGATAGGATCCCATGTGATCTGGGCAGGGTGGGAGAAGGTAGGTAACGTGGGTGGCAGAGTTGGGGTGTCTTCGGGCAGAGGAACCGAGGGCTTGCTATGCTGGCAGGGTGACCTGATTTTGCAAAATCACACTGAAAAAGAGGCGGTCTTGTAATCCCAGCACTTTGGGAGGCCGAGGCACGTGGATCACATGAGGTCAAGAGTTTGAGACCAGCCTGGCCAGCATGGTGAAACCTTGTCTCTACTAAAAATACAAAAGTTAGCCACATGTGGTGATGGACGCCTGTAATCCCAGCTAATTGGGAGGCTAAGGCAGGAGAATTGCTAGAACCCAAGAGGCGGAGGTTGCAGTGAGCCAAGATCAGGCCATTGCACTCCAGCCTGGGCAACAGAGCAAAAACAACGTCTCAAAAAAAAAAAAAAAGCAGCAGAGCCATATCCCCCTTGAGTGAAAGGATCTGCAGGGTCAGTTACCTCAAAAACGAACACCAGGAACCAGCCCCCGGAGCGTTGTCACCTTCTGGGGAAACTGAAAAAGAGGGTCAGTCCAGGACGTTCCTGCCTTCACATTTTGGAGGAGTCAGACCAGAGGTGGGGCTCCCACTTTGCTGGGGCAGAGCAGGTGGCCGGGAAACTCCCAGGGCCCACTTGATCCAAGGTCCCAAGGCAGTTCAGAGAACAGGCACCGGAAAGCCCTGAGGGCTGCTGGAATGGAAGTGAGGGGACACCGGATCTGCCGGCCCAGCGTTCCAGCCTGGGGGAGGGCAGCTCACGCTCATAAACCAGCTGGACTCCTGGAGGGCTCACACCCCCACCCGGGGCCCAGGCCAAGGTCACTGGGTCAGAAGTCAGAGGAAGCTTGGTGGGGGCTCCCTGGAGAGCGACCACAGCCTGCAGACTCCAGGGAGGGGACAAGAGGGCACAGGGTCATTCGTGCCAAAGACTCCACACAGGCTTAAAGGTGACAAGGCAGAACTGGGGGCTGGGAGAAGGTGCCGGTAGGAAGGAGGAAGACAGGGTGTACCAATGGCATCAGGAGGACCCCACCGGGTCAGGAGGGCACAGACACCGAGCACCACCCACCCACCCAAATGCTCCCTGGAGCACCTGCCATGCAGCAGGGAGTGAGTGTACCAGACCCTCTGCATCCTATTCCGTTTAAAACATTTTGCTCTAATCCCAGTGCTTTGGGAGGCCGAGGCGGGAGGATCACGAGGTCAGGAGATAGAGACCATCCTGGCCAACACGGTGAAACCCTGTCTCTACTAAAAATATAAAAAATTACCCGGGCGCAGTGGTGGGCGCCTGCAGTCCCAGCTACTCAGGAGGCTGAGGCAGGAGAATGGCGTGAACCTGGGAAGCGGAGCTTACAGTGAGCCGAGCTCACACCACTGCACTCCAGCCTGGGCAAAAGAGCGAGACTTCTGTCTAAAAAAAAAAACATTTTGCTCAAGTAATCTGTGACCATTGTAGAAAAAGCAAATACAGAGGAGAAAATCCTCCCTAAACCCCAGCACCCAGAGAGCCACAGTCATGGGCCGCTGAATGTCCTGGCCACCTCCTTTCCTTGGCACTGAGTGAGTTTGTGAGCGTGGAGCCCCTCACACCACCCTGATCTGGGAAGCCGTCTGAAAGGTAAGCGGAACATCCCCACTAGACAGGCAAGGAAACAGACCACGGCAGCAAAACACCCTGTCCAAAGTCACCAAGTAAGAAGCGGCAGAACTCGGACTGGACCCCAAGTCAGAAGGGCTCTGGGTAGCAGTGAAGGATGGATAATACAGAACAAAGGATGCCCAACGACACCCCTGAAGTTAAAAGGCAGGGACACGTGCAGACACACTTCCAGATGCTGGCCGCTCAGAGCCCAACCAGCAGTCTGGGGCCTGGTGACTGGCCACTGCTGACAGGGTGCTGGCGAGGTCTGGCTGGGCAGAGCTGGTGGCCTTGTATGGACCTGCTGCTGCTCTTCCCACACGGGGCTGGGACCTCATGAGCGTGGGGTGATGGAGCCAGGAGGACCAAGGCAGGGTGGGCATGGCATCCCCTCACTCCAATCAACTTACTGTCCAGGTCAAGGCATGGAAAAGCACCACGCTTCCTTGAAGAGGGGGCTGGTCTAGGCCTGGTGGGGCTCACCTCCAGGTGGCTCCTCAGCTCCCCACCCCAGACAAGTAGGTTCTCTGCAGAGAAACTTCAGGAAGCCAGGCCTAGAGCTGCCTGGTAAGAACAGATCCTATGTACTCAGCCCACTCCTAGAGGGAGCCAGGGGTTGTAGGGTTGTGAGGGAAAGAGCCCCGGGCTAGGGGCCAACAGGCCAGGGCTTGCTGTCACAGCACAGCACAGCACAGCTCCCCCAAGCCGCATGGCCTCCAGAGACAGCTCCTCTGTAAAGGTGGATGGCACTTCCTCCTCCCACAAGGATCGCATAGAAGGAGCAGGAGCTTGGCATGGAGCAGACACTGTCCTAGGACAGGGATATAGCAGTGACAGGGAAGCAACAGACACTTCACGGGACACAAATCAGAAAATGGGATGATTTCCAGACAGCCGTGGTAACTCACACCTGGAATCCCAGCACTCTGGGAGGCCGAGGTGGGCGGATCACTTGAGGTCAGGAGTTCGAGACCAGCCTGACCAACATGGTGAAACCCTGCCTCTACTAAAAATACAAAAATTAGCTGAGCATGGTGGGGCGCACCTGTAGTTCCAGCTATGCAGGAGGCTGAGGCAGGAGAATCGCTTGAACCTGGGAGGTGGGTTACAGTGAGCTGAGATCGCACTACTGCACTCCAGGCTGGGTGACGGAGTGAGACTCTGTATGAAAAAAAAAGTAACCAGAAAATGGGATGATTTCTGACAGAGGTTAGACCTATCTCTGACTAAAAAAAAAAAAGATGGACTGGGCACAGTGGCTCACTCCTATAATCTCAGCACTTTGGGAGGCCAAGGTGGGAGGATCACTTGAGCCTAGGAGTTGGAGACCAGCCTGGGCAACATAGTGAGACCCTGTCTCTAAAAAAAAAAAAAAAGGAAAGGAGATTTTTTCAAATTTACATGGAACAATAAAAATTTTGAAAAGAAAGGAGGGCTGGGCACAGTGGTTCATGCCTATAATCCAAACACTTTGGGAGGCTGCGGTGGGAGGATCCCTTGAGCTCAGGAGTTCAAAACCAGCCAGGGCAACATAGGGAGACCCTATCTCTACAAATAATAAAAACAAAATTAGCTGGGCATGGTGGCATGCACCTGTGGTCCCAGCTACTCAGGACGCTGAGGTGGAAGGACTGCCTGAGCATGGGAGGTTGAGGCTGCAGTGAGCTATGATCGCGCCACTGCACTCCAGCCTAGATGACAGAGTGAAACTCTGTCTCAAAACGAACAAACAAAAAGCATTAGCCAGGCACAGCGGCAAGCACCTGTGGTCCCAGCTACTTGGGAGGCTGAGGCAGGAAGATCAGTAGAGCCCAGGAGTTTGAGGCCGCAGTGAGCTATGACTGGATCACTGCACTCCAGCCTGGGCCACAGAGCGAGACTCTGTTTCTTTTTTTTTTTTTTTTTTTTTTTTTTTTTTGAGACGGAGTCTCACGCTGTTGCCCAGGCTGGAGTGCAGTGGTGCGATCTCGGCTCACTGCAAGCTCCGCCTCCCGGGTTCCCGCCATTCTCCTGCCTCAGCCTCCTGAGTAGCTGGGACTACAGGCGCCCGCCACCGCGCCCGGCTAATTTTTTGTATTTTTAGTAGAGACGGGGTTTCACTGTGGTCTCGATCTCCTGACCTTGTGATCCGCCCGCCTCGGCCTCCCAAAGTGCTGGGATTACAGGCTTGAGCCACCGCGCCCGGCCGCGAGACTCTGTTTCTAAAAAAAAAAAAAAAAAAACTGAAAGAAAGAAAAAAAAGGGATGCGAAGATCCAGCAACTAGGCTTTGGCGGCCAAGAGGTCTCGGTGACCATTCCTTTGTCAGAGCCTGTGCGTTCCCTGTTCCCACTGCCTGGGTCACTTTCCTCCAGATACCTTCATGCCCTACCCTACCTGAAGCTGCAATCTCCTGGGACATTCTCTCTCCTTCCCTGCTTGGACCTGGCCACGCTTGGAAACACTGAATAGTTTACTTATTAATCTTGTTGATTACCTGTGTAATCCTACACAGGCAGTAGCTTTCTTTTTCCTATTCAAGGCCTTTTGTCCTTTTATTCACTGCTGTATCCGAGTGCACACAGCGAGGGCTCACTCGTTATCTGTTGAATGAATGAATGAACAGAGGAAGGAGGCGAGGTCTCCACCGAGACTGACTGGTGGGAAGGGGCCAGCCACAGACAACTTGGGGCACAGTGCATTAGGCAGAAGGAACAACAGCTGCAAAGCTTCAAGATGAGACAGGCTTGTATGTTTCAGGATGAAGACAAGTGGGGGGCCCAATGCAGAGATCTGTGTAGATGACACGAGAGAGATGACAAAGTGGGCCTCCTGAGCTGTCCTAGGCAGGGACCTGATGGGGCCTGCCCTCCGACCCCGTTCCCTCCTCCATGTCCCTGGCCCTCTCTCCTTGGCCCTGCGCTGGCTGCTCCATCTACTCAGCCCTACCCTGGCTCCATTCACTATGGTCCCTGCCATTCTGTCTGAAATACCTTCTTGCCTGCTCAATCAGCCTGGCCCCCTTCCAGGCTGGGCACGGTGGCTCATGCCTGTAATCCCAGCACTTTGGGAGGCCAAGGCGGGCGAATTACTTGAGGCCAGGAGTTCGAGATCAGCTTGGCCAACACAGCGAAACCTCGTCTCTGCTAAAAAGACACAAAATTAGCCAGGCGTGGTGACGGGTGCCATGTGGTCCCAGTTACTCAGGAGGCTGAGGCAGGAGAATCGCTTGAACCCAGGAGGCGGAGGCTGTAGTGAACAAAGATTGTACCACTGCACTACAGCCCGGGCAACAGAGAGAGACTGTCTCAAAAAAAAAAAAAAAAAAAGAAGTCACCTTCGAAAAAACCTTCCCATCTGAACCCATCCTGACCATTCTCAGAGTCCTGGGAGGCTGTCCTTGTCCACCATGGGTTTAAGGGATTTTTTGGGTTTTTTTTTGGAGACGGAGTCTCACTCTGTCCCCCAGGCTGGACTGCAGTGGTGTGATCTTGGCTCACCGCAACTATGTCTCCCAGGTTCAAGCAATTCTCCTGCCTCAGCATCCCGAGTAGCTGGGATTATGAGATTACAGGTGTCCACCACCGTGCCCGGGTAATTTTTTTGTATTTTTAGTAGAGCCGGGGTTTTACCACGTTGGCCAGGCTGGTCTCAAACTCCTGACCTCAAGTGATCCGCCCACCTTGGCCCCCAAAGTGCTGGGATTATAGGCATGAGCCACCACACCCAGCCTGGGATCATTTTATCCTAATGGGTAAAGGGACCATTTTATCTGAATCCTGAGAAGGGTCAAGATGGGTTCAGATGGGAAAGAACCACACCTTAGGATAAAATGCTTGGTTAAAACCATAGTGGACAGGCCGGGCGCGGTGGCTCAAGCCTGTAATCCCAGCACTTTGGGAGGCCGAGACAGGCGGATCACGAGGTCAGGAGATCGAGACCATCCTGGCTAACACGGTGAAACCCCGTCTCTACTAAAAATACAAAAAACTAGCTGGGCGAGGTGGCGGGCGCCTGAAGTCCCAGCTACTCGGGAGGCTGAGGCAGGAGAATGGCGTAAACCCGGGAGGCGGAGCTTGCAGTGAGCTGAGATCTGGCCACTGCACTCCAGCCTGGGCGGCAGAGCGAGACTCCGTCTCAAAAAAAAAAAAAAAAAACAAAACCATGGTGGACAGGGACAGCCTCCCAGCGTCATGCATGTCTCCTGGCCTTGATGTGCTGTTTATGAAACTGTCAGAAAAAATCAGAAGCAACCTAAATGGCCCACAACAGGGGACAGGTGAAGTGTGCTCAGGCCTATGACAAAAGGCTTGCAGTCATTTAAAGGAACAAAAGGGCCAGGTGCTGTGGCTCACGTCTGTAATGCCAGCACTCTGGGAGACCAAGGTGGGTGGATCACTGGAGGTCAGGAGTTTGACAGCAGCCTGGCCGACATGGCAAAACCCCGTCTCTACTAAAAAAATTAGCCGGGCATGGTGGTAGGTGCCTGTAACCCCAGCTACTTGGAGGGCTGAGGAAGGAGAATTGCTTGAACTCGGGAGGTGGAGGGTGCAGTGAGCCCAGATCGTGCCACTGCACTCCAGCCTGGGTAACAGAGCGAGACTCCATCTCAATAAATAAATAATAGACAAAAGACCATTTCATGGCATGGGACTATATGTACAAAGAATCCAAGAATCAGGCAGAATCTATTAAAAATACCTATGTTTGACAATGTACTTGGAAGGGTTATGGGATTAGTGGTGATTCTTTTTTCTCCTTTTTGTTTATCTGCCTCCTAGGCAGGGTGGATAAGAGGATCAAACGAGAGAAGGGATGAGGCCCCAGGCATGGTCAGGCGGGAGGGTGGGTCCAGCCCGTTCTGCTGGTGGAATGTTCCTGTGCTCACCAGGCGTGGGCTCCTCTCCAGCCACCGCAACCTGAGTAGGGAGAGGTACCCCCTAGAGACACCCAATAGTTAGACAGGCCCGGAAGGCCGGGGAGACAGGCCGGTGGGACTCGCTGTGCGATCGTGGGCTTCAGGGTCCTGAGTAGAAAGGCCTTTTCTATTCCATCGTCCCGAGGCTTTAAAGCAGGGCCAGAGAGCGGGCCTGGCAAACTCTAAGGTGCTGTGTACTTAAGTGACACACCTGGGAGGAACGTGGAGAAGAGACAAGTTCAGGAGCCACAAGTCCTCAAGTCTAACACCAGAAACGGTCTAGGGCAGTCACTGGAGTTGCCACCTAGCCAGAGTGCCACCTCTGAGATGAGACTTCTTAGGAAAACCTTCTCCACCCCACTAACTTCTAAAGGCCATCCAACCTCAGTCTCCACTCCGGCCTGTCACCAGATCAGCCTCTGAGCCACCCTCCCTGTTCTGCCCTGCTCTGTTCCCTTGTGGCGGGCGCCAGGGTTTAGAGCCGGGCCGCATGAGGTTTGCTGCCTTGTGGCTGGTTCCCATCCACTTTCTACCCAAGCCTGTGCCTTGTATGTGGAACCAGCCTGAGAGCTCCCTGTGGGCAGCTGATTGACCAGTTTCCCTCCCTCCTCACTGTTCCACTCACCCACCGCTGCAGCTGGCCAGCAAAACTTTTCTGGGTCTAGGACAGGTGTCCACACACCCGGACACCCACCTGGAAAGAACAGGAGAGCTCTCCACTTGGTGACAGGCCAGATAATCCACACCCTGGCCCGCCTTCCATTCAAGAGCTCGGGAAAGAGACCAGTGGAGGCAGAGAGAGAATAACTGCACAGGGCTGGTCTTGCCTGGGGCCCCCCTTGCTCTAAGCGGCAGATGTGACTGTGCCCCAGAGAGGAGAGGGGATTCCCAGGTCAGACTGCTTCTCCCGCCCTGTCACTGTTTGGGGCACCTGGGCTAATTTGTCCCTGTGAGACCAAGGCTTGGCCAAGCCGAGCCAGCCCTCTGGCCTGGAGATGTGGGAGGGGCCAGCCTTCAAGAAGCTCCCTCCATAGCTCAGGAAGTTCCATTGATCTCATTGATCTGCTGGGAGAGTCCACACCCAGCGGCAGGACTCCAGACCCAGCCCAAACCAGAGACGGCCACGGGCCGCACCCAGTGCCAGCTGCCTGCTCTCAGGGCGTGCCGCCTGATGTCCCATGCTCTCCTCTCCTCTTCACTCGTGCTCCCCACAGCCCGCTGCTGATTAAGAAGCTGTCTTCCCCTCTACAACATCCTGTGTGAGGCCTGAGTGTGGCTGTGGCCTCCTGTTTGACGGATGTGAATCCGCCCCTGCACCTCCTACTCTGATGGTAGGGGTGGGTAGGGATCTAAACCACAGAGGCAGCTGCTGACCCCTGCGGCATCTGTGCCAACTCAGATGTCTGTAGCCGCTTTGCAAGTGCCCATGTAGTCCTGGGAAGCCCAATCTCCCAGAAGTACCAGGCAGGTCCCTGGCCAGCAGCTTGGCAACCAAACCTCGGCTGAAGGGCATTTCCATGGAGTGGGATGTAGGGGAACACAAACCAGAGGGAATAGGGGCATGACCAGAGGACTGTCGTCTCCGCTGCTGTTAAGTAGTAAAAGGTATTGAGAGCTAGCTATGGTTGGATGTGACTTTAACACTTTACATCCATCTCATTTAATTCTTACAATTACTTATGAAGTGATCGATTAGGAGTGGCCCCAAGCTCAAACAGTTAATAAGAGTCCAAGTCCTTTGCCAAGCTCAGTGGCTTATGCCTGTAATCCCAGCACTTTGGGAGGTCGAGGCAGGAGGATCTAGGACCTAGGAGTTTGAGACCAGCCTGGGCAACTTAGGGAGATCTTGTCTCAGCAAAAACTTAAAAATTAGCCAGCCATGGTGGCTCACACTTGTAGTCCCAGCTACTCAGGAGGCTGAGGTGGGAAGATCACTTGAGCCCAGGAGGTTGAGGCTGCAGTGAGCTATGATAGCACTACTGTGCTCCAGCCTGGGTGACAGAGCAACACCCTTTCTAAGAAAAAAAAAAAAAAAATCCAAGTCCAAAAAAAAAAAAAAATCCAAATCCCATTTGCATTCCAATCTGACTCCAGAATCCTCTGCTCAAGTCAGGCCTCTCCCCCAGGACAAAGGGGCTGCCTGTTCACAGGCTGGATTGGCCCCATTTGGAGTCAGCCTCCATCCCCCGCACCGTCTATCCTATGGAACCACAACCACCACACAGCCCCAAGAGCATCCTCCCGCCGTGCCTAGACTCCTCCTGAAGTTTCCTTTCTGTTGCCCCTCCTGGGCCTGTAAGATGGGGTGGAAGGTGGGCATGCACCCCCATTCTGGGGGCTTTAGCACCCTTTCACAATCCAACACCAGACTCTCTCTCCAGGGAAGTGACTGGCAGAAAGTCAAGTCCCAGGAAATGCAAAACCATTCTGGGGAGAAGATGGACCACCTGCCTGGGGCTGGCGTGGGCAGGCCACCCAGCCCATCCAATCAGACCCCTTTCTAGGGTCTCCTACCTGCCCTAAAACTGGAACAGCTGTCCCCAGAAGCTTCCAGATGTCAGCTCCAGGAGGTAGGGATCATGCTGGCCTCATCCATGGCTGCATCCCCAGTGCCTTGTGGGAGGGACTGAAATTTTATTTGAACAGCTCCCTCACTTCCTTCAAGGCTTTGCTCAAATGTCGCCTTCTGGCAGAGGCCCACTCTAACCACCTGTTAAAGTTGTAACCTGCCCCCTACCATGCGGATTCGCAATTGTTGCTCTAGTTCTTTTTACCCTATAGCCCGTATCGCCTTTTAACACCTAATTTATTAGTTACTTTTACTTTCTGTCACTCAGGCTTCTCACCCTTTAGAAAGAACTTTCCATGATGGCCGACATCTTTGCTTTGTTTAAGGATCACATCCAACATCTAGAACCACACAAGAGGCATCAGAAAATACTTGAACAGGCCGGGCGCGGTGGCTCAAGCCTGTAATCCCAGCACTTTGGGAGGCCCAGGCAGGTGGATCACAAGGTCAGGGGATTGAGACCATCCTGGCTAACACAGGGAAACCCCACCTCTACTAAAAATACAAGAAATTAGCCGGGTGTGGTGGCGGGCGCCTGTAGTCACAGTTACTCGGGAGGCTGAGGCAGAAGAATGGCGTGAACCCGGGAGGCAGAGCTTGCAGTGAGCCAAGATCACGCCACTGCACTCCAGCCTGGGCGACAGAGCGAGACTCCGTCTCAAAAAAGAAAAGAAAAAGAAAATACTTGAATGAATTAACAAAGAGTTAGGACTGACTAGGGATTAACCAGGAAAGGTATCTGCTAAACACTGACCCCACGAAACACTGAGTTAGGAACTCAGGAACTTCCCTCCCCTGTCCTCAAGTCTCCAGCCAAGGCCAGGGCCCTTGGACGTCAAGACTGACATCCTGTTCGGAACACCCTTGTGGACCCTGCCTTTGACCAAAGCTCCAGGACCCCCAGAGAATTCCAGAATGATATTAAATATTATTTACTAGAGGGCCAGTGGCTTACGCCTGTAGTCCCAGCACTCTGGGAGGCCAAGGCAGGTGGATCACATGAGGTCAGGAGTTCGAGACCAGCCTGACCAACATGGTGAAAACCCTTCTCTACTAAAAATACAAATATTAGCCAAGCGTGGTGGTGCATGCCTGTAATCCCAGCTACTCAGGAGGCTGAGGTAGGAGAATTGCTTGAACCCGGGAGGCAGAGGTTGCAGTGAGCTGAGATTGCGCCACTGCACTGCAGCCTGGGTGACAGAGCGAGACTCAGTCTCAAAACAAAAAAATTAGCCGGGCATGGTGGCAGGCACCTGTAATTCCAGCTACTCAGGAGGCTGAGGCAGGAGAATGGCGTGAACCCAGGAGGCAAAGCTTGCAGTGAGCCGAGATCGTGCCACTGCACTCCAGCCTAGGCGACAGAGTGAGTCTCCATCTCAAAACAAACAAACAAACAAAAAATTAGCTGGGCATGGTAGCTGGTGCCTGTAATCCCAGCTACTGGGGAGGTTGAGGCGGGAGAATTACTTGAACCCAGGGAGGTTGCAGTGAGCCGAGATCACGCCATTGCACTCCAGCCTGGGCCACAGAGTAAGACTCTGTCTCAAAAAAAAAATATGTATATATATATATATACACACACACACACATACACACGCGCGCGCACACACACACACATATATATCAGATGTCCCTCTCGTCACACTCTGGGCTGAAGAGAAGGCTCCGGTCTCTGCTGAACACTGGGTCAGGTGTCTGAAGAGAAGGCTCCGGTCTCTGCTGAATTCCTGAAGGGTAGAGTCAGGTGCCTTGCAGCCTCCTTGTCCCCACGCCCAGAGGAGCCTCTCCTAGCTCAAGAATTCACTGTGGTTCCTGGGAAGAAGAGTGGGGTGAGTATTCAAAGCCACTGTCCTCTGAGAGGCAGGGCTGGGGGGAAGGCCACCCCAAAGGGACCTAGGCAAAGCCATGGCCATGGGCACAGCGAGCGAGGGTCTCCTTGGAATTCCTAGGGAGCCAGGGCTGGGGAGGGCAAGCACTGCTGGTGGCCCCGCTGGGGGATGCCCGTCTCCTGCCCTGTCCCCAGTTTTCTCCCTGCAAATTGCTCCTGAGGAAAACAGCGTTGCCAAGCAGACCTGGCATGCCTTGCCCCAGGAGGAACCCTGAGAACGATATCACCTAAGAGAGATAGATAAGAGGGCCTCTCAGAGCTGAGGACTGAGGACAAATGAGTCCAGGCTGCCAGCGCTGCTCAAAGCAGTCAGCCCAGGAGAGAGAACATCGGTCTCTTGGGCCTCCATCCTGGCCCCCAACTCAGGCATCTCAACAGCTGCTTTTGACTCATCTGGAAAGACCAGAAAGGCCGAATAGCTCCCTGGGGAAACTAAACTCCTTAGATGGCTCCTGCAGGCTCTTGCCGGAGATGCGCAGATCTCCCACAGTGTGGGCAGGGGCTCACGGGCCACCCGGCCCCAGGCAGCACTTCGTCTTCCGAAGGGAGGGTCCTAGGGCCGGGAAGTCCTGGCAGGAGAGGACATCCTTCCCCAAGCAAGGTTGAAAGGGGGCACGATGGCATTCCTAGAAAGTCTCCTTAATGCCAACAGAGCAGCACAGGCCTGTGCTCTCTGCCCTGCTGCCCAACAGGGTGAGGAGGGTGTACCCAGCAAGCACCCCCCAGCTGGAGCACAATGCAGAGCAAGTTTAATCCTGCACTCCCTGACACCCCCACCCCAGGAAAGACTTCCAGGCAACCAGCTCTCACTCCCGGCCCTCCCAAGGAGCAGGGGAAGCATCAAGGGCCACTGGAATGCAAGGTCAGTTTAGGAGAGGCCACACCCTCCACTGCGGCCCTCAACTTCTGAAAAAGGTCCTCGCTGAAAAACTTCTGACCCCCAGAGACTGTTTTTCTTTTTTTGAGTTAGGGTCTCACTCTGTCACCCAGGCTGGAATGCAGTGGTGCCATCACAGTTCACTGCAGCCTCAAACTCTTGGGCTCAAGTGATCCTCCTGCGATCCCATGTAACTGAGACGACAGGTGCACACCGTGATGCCCAGCTAATTTTTTTTTTTTTTTTTGAGACGGAGTCTCGCTCTGTCACTCAGGCTGGAGTGCAGTGGCGCTATCTCAGCTCACTGCCAGCTCCGCCTCCCGGCTTCACACCATTCTCCTGCTTCAGCCTCCCAAGCAGCTGGGACTACAGGCATCCACCACCATGCCCGGCTAATTTTTCGTATTTTTAGTAGAGACAAGAGTTTCACTGTGCTAGCCAGGATGATCTTGATCTCCTGAACTTGTGATCTGCCTGTCTCGGCCTCCCAAAGTGCTGGGATTAAAGGCGTGAGACACCACACCCAGCCGATGCCCAGCTAATTTTTTAAAAAAATTTTTGTAGAGATGTGATCTCACTGTTGCCCAGGCTGGTCTTGAACTCCTGGGCTCAAGCAATCCTCCCTCCTCCACCTCCCAAAGCACTGGGATTACAGGCATGAGCCAAAATGTCCAGCCAGAGACTTTAAAATATCAGAAATTCATGAGCTGTCAGCTGATTTCCAGAGAAGACAAATTCCCTAAACCCATCAGGCACTTCCAGAAGGTCCAAGTGCCCACCCCAAGGCCTGGGAGTGACCAACACCTCTTATGCTTCATGGAAGCTGAGTCCACCCTCATTGGGTGCCTGCTGTGTGGCAGGCCACGTGCGCTGGCGACCTTTCTCATCTTCTCATGTGTGAAAACAAAGCTCAGCATGGGTCAGTGACCACACTAAGGTCACACAGCAAGAACTCGGCAAGGAACGAGTCAAAACTACACCTGATGCCTAGAAAGATACTAAAAATCTTTTCTTTAAATTATTATTATTATTGTTATTATTATTATTATTTTTTTTGAGATGGAGTCTTGCTCTGTCGCCAGGCTGGAGTGCAGAGGTGAGATCTTGGCTCACTGCAACTTCCACCTCCTGGGTTCCAGAGATTCTCCTGCCTCAGCCTCCCGAGTAGCTAGGATTACAGGCACGCACCACCACGCCCAGCTAATTTTTATATTTTTAGTAGAGACAGGGTTTCACCATGTTGGCCAGGATGGTCTCGATCTCCTGACCTCATGATCCGTCCGCATTGGCCTCCAAAAGTGCTGGGATTACAGGCGTGAGCATCTGCGCCCAGCCTAATTATTTTTTTATTTTTTATTTTTAAACAGATGAAGGATAGACGGATGAAGGATGAAGATAAAGGACTGTCAGGGGCCGGGTGCAGTGGCTCATGCTGTAATCCCAGCACTTTGGGAGGCCGAGGCAGGCATATCACCTGAAGTTAGGAGTTCAAGACCAGCGTGGCCAACATGGTGAAACTCTGTCTCTACAAAAAATACAAAAATACAAAAATTAGCCAGGCGTGGTGGCGCCTGCCTGCAATTCCAGCTAATCGGGAGGCTGAGGCAGGAGAACTGCTTGAACCTGGGAGGCTGAGGTTGCCGTGAGCTGAGATCGTGCCACTGCACTCCAGCCTGGGTGACAGAGGAGACTTCGTCTCAAAAGAGAAAAAAAAAGAAAAAGACTGTCAGGCAGGAGGGATAATTTTTTGCTTTTTTTTTTTTTGAGATGGAATTTCACTCTCGTTGCACAGGCTGGAGTACAATGACACAATCTTGGCTCACTGCAACCTCCGCCTCGCAGGTTCAAATGATTCTCCTGCCTCAGCCTCCCGGGTAGCTGGGATTACAGGTACCTGCCACAACGCCCAGCCAATTTTTTGTCTTTTCAGTAGAGATGAGGTTTCACCATGTTGGCCGGGCTGGTCTCAAACTCAACCTCAGGTGATCCACCTGCCTCAGCCTCCCAAAGTGCTGGGATTACAGGCTTGAGCCACCACATCTAGCCTCTTTTTTTTTTTTTTTGAAACGAAGTCTTACTCTATTGCCCAGGCTGAAGTGTAATGGTGCGATCTCGGCTCACTGCAACTTCTGCCTCCTGGGTTCAAGTAATCACTGCCTCAGCCTCCTGAGTAGCTGGGATTACAGGCGCGTACCATCATGCCCAGCTAATTTTGCATTTTTAAGTAGAGATGAGTTTCACCATGTGGGCAAGGCTAGTCTCGAACTCCTGACCTCATGATCCACCCGCCTTGGCCTTCCAAAGTGTTAAGTGTTGGGATTACATGTTAGGCCATGATGCCCGGCCTAATTTTTTGCTCTCTAATTTTACAATTTCTACATTTCCTTTTTCCCACTATGGGCTCCTATTGCTTTTTTTATTTTTTAAATGAACAGCGATCACCTGGGATAATGGGACATTTTTTGTTTGTTTGTTTGTTTGTTTTGAGACGGAGTTTCGCTCTTATTGCTCAGGCTGGAGTGCAATGGCACGATCTTGGCTCATCACAATCTCCACCTTCCAGGTTCAAGCAATTCTCCTGCCTCAGCTTTCCGAGTAGCTGGGATTACAGGCATGCGCCACCACGGCCAGCTAATTTTGTATATTTAATAGAGACGGGGTTTCTCCATGTTGGTCAGGCTGGTCTCAAACTCCTGACTTCAGGCGATCGGCCCGCCTCGGTCTTCCAAAGTGCTGGGATTACAGGTGTAAGCCACCACGCCTGGCCTTTTTTTCTTTTAATGTTGTGTTATATTAAAAAGTTATTTATACTAACAGGTCTGGCATGGCAGTTCACACCTGTAATCCCAACACTTTGGGAGGCAGGAGGATCACTTGAGCCCAGGGGTTTGAGACCAACCTGGGCAACATGGCAAAACCCCCTTTCTAAAAAAAATACAAAATTAGTTGTGCATGGTGCTGTACGCTTGTAGTCCGAGCTACTCAGAATGCTGAGGTGGGAGAATCACTTGAGCCTGGGAAGTCGAGGCTGCAGTGAGCCTCCATCTCCCAGTGATTGCACCACTGCACTCTAGCTTGGGTGCAGAGCAAGACCCCGTCTCAAAAAAAGAAAAAAAAAGTTACTAACAGCTGGGCACAGTGGCTCAGCTGTAATCCCAACGCTTTGGTGGGAGGGTCACTTGAGTCCAGGAGTTTGAGACCAGCCTGGGTAACATATGGTGAGATCCCATCTCTACAAATTAAAAAATACACTATTAAAGAAAAAAATTTGGTCAACTTAGTTTAAAAAAAAGAAAAAAAAGAGAAAAAAAGTTAGTTTTTCTCTTTTATTTTTACGAATGTAGTGTCATTTTAATGTAATTAAAAGCATATTAATCTGACACCAAAGGGGAAACTCCATTGCCTCAAGGAAGAATGGGGATGCCAAATGACCCTGGACCCCGGAAACCCTGTCCAGGGGTCCCCACAAAGATGGGCCCAGTCTAACTTCAGAGGAAAGGAGTGAACTCTGATTAGAAGCCCAAGAGCTGAGTTTGAGTTCTGTCTGCCACAGCTAGCACTGTGGGAAGATCGCCTAAGAAAACTAAACCCCAAATCCCAGTTCATAAAATAAAGTTGAGCCATCTCTCCCACAATTCTCCTCGTGCCTCTGCTCACACAGACCCAGACAGTTTTCCTCAAATGCCACTTTATTTTATTTTTTTTGAGACAGGGTCTCACTCTGTCCCTAGGCTGGGGTGTGGTGGCGCTATAATGACTCACTGCAACCTCTACCTCCTAGGCTCACGCAATCCTCCCACCTCAGGCTCCTGAGTAGCTGGGACCACAGGTGCACGCCACCATGCCTGGCTAATTTTTGTTATTATTTGTAGAGACGAGGTCTCACTATGCTGCCCACGCTGGTCTCAAACTCTTGGGCTCAGGAGATCCTCCTGCCTTGGCTTCCCAAAGTGCTGGGATTACAGCGGTGAGCCAATGCACCCAGCCTCAAATGCCACTTCTGACCTTAGCTTCCCCGGGGCTGGGCCACAGCTCTTCTGTGGCAGCTCTGCTCTTCCTACCAGGGTTTCCTTGTCACCTTGACACACCCATTCCCTCCCTGCCCGCTCCCTGCTCAGAATCCTCTCTGTAGCCCCTTCAAGAGAACTCAAGGTTCTCTTGAACTACAAACTCCTGCAGGGGGTCCCCGGAGCCCAGGTTAGGGCTGCCGGCAGTCTGCAGTCGCATACGGATACCCAGGGGAAGGGGCGCCCTACTCACTCAAAGCTCACCTGTACAGGTGAGAGCCTCAAATAGCCACTTTACAGCTCCCCTGGTTACGGTCAGTTCTCCCCAAGCCAAGGCCCAGTGTGTCCACCAATCGTCCAGCTGGAGCAAACTCAGGCACACTTTCTTTGGCAAGACAGAATTTTCCACTTCTCGCCAAATCCCACAGCGCGAACCCCACCCGTCAGCATGGAAGGCAGACTGGGTCCCCGCACCGTCATGTGAAGGTGTCCAAAGCCGCCCCGGCTGGAGAAAGGCCGGAGACCGAAGTCCCTCCCGCGGGCTTCCTGCGTCCGGGGATTAGGAGGCACAAAGGGCCGGCAGGGACACAGCCCAGATGGCAGGGGCAGGGGCTAAGCCGCCGGGGCACCGCGCTCCGGCCGCCGCCCGTGGGGAGGGGGTCACCGCAAACGCGCGTCGCCGACCCCGCTGGCCTGGCGCCTACACGTGGGTCCGGGGACTCCGTCTCTGCCCGCGGTGCCCCCCGCACCCAGCCGACCCGGGCACCTGTTCTCCTGCTAAGCCAACATTATTGTGCAAACCCAAGCCCAAGTTTCAGTCATCGCGCGGATTAGGCAGAGAAGTTCCCCGCGGAACTTTCTACAGGTGTCTCTCTCCCAGGCCACGACAGCGACGGGGACAGGGGCGAGGCGCTCGGACCTGGGCGCAGCCCTCCCGCCCTGGCCCGACAGCCCAGGGGGTCTTGGGCCTCCCCGCCCCGGGTGGGAGTCCCGAGGGGGCGGACCCGGCGGGGCCAATCCGGCGCGCACCTCACCTGGAACCCCGGGCCGGCCCCCGCCCGAGGCCTCGGCGTCCCTCGGCGCCTGCCGCCGGCCCCGCTCGCTCTGCCGCGCCTGCCCACGGGCTGCTGGGCGACCGTCTCCTTCCTGCTCACCTCCGGCGCGGCGAGCCTGGGGCGGAGCCGCGCTATTTACATAAAGGGCGAGCCTGCCTGGACCCAGCGCCCCGCCCCCGGCCCGCCCCCCAGCTCGGCGCCGCTGGGGCGGGGGCACTCTCGGGGGTGGGGGCTGCGTTCCGGCCAATCCGCGGCCCCGGGGAGCGCCGGGCGGGGCCTCGAGAACTGGCTCGGGGCTCCGCCGGCCCGCCCCGGCCTCACCTGCGAGCACCTGAACGCAGAACGGCGCGCCGCGCCCAGTGTCCCGCCGCCTCCCGCAAGCGGAAATAGTTCCCGGAACGCCCGCGGTCCCGGGCCACCTCCCAGACTCCAGGGGAGTCGTCCCTCCAACTCCCCGGAGCTGCCGAGGGAGGGGCGGATCCGGGCCAGCTCCTCTGCCAGAGCCCAGCCCAGACAGGGTGACCGGGCGACGCAGGGCCGGGTTTCTAGCCCCACAAGAGGGGTGGTGTGGGGACCGGGGCCTCGCAGCTAGACGCCTTTCCTCCGGGCGGGGCGGAGGGGAAGCCCACCTCCTCCGTGTCGGCCGGAGGGTCTGCAACAACGGGTGGAATTTTTAGCAAAAGCGAGGGAGGAGGTTGGAGCGACGAGAAGCGGGAGCGGAAAGGGCGCGGAGGCCGGGGCTGCAGCGCGCTCCACCGCCTAGCTGCAGGTGGCGCCTCTCGCCACCCGCACCCCGCTGCGCCCAGGGAGGGCCGACGGCGCGCCATCCTCCCTCCTCCCTTCAGGAAACCCTGCAACGCCCCATCCCCTCCGACGCAGGCCCGGGAAAGGCTCAAAAGGTTCGAGGTCGCGTTCCTGCCCTCCCGCGGGCTTCTCTCACTCTTAGATCCTGCACCAGAAGAAGCGGATGTCCTTGAGTGGGCAAAGCAGGGGTGAGGGGCTGGGGGCAGTTCCACTGACAACGGGACGGGGGCGAGAGGGGTTTACCCGGTACATACAGAAACAGCAGAAAAGAAATCTATTTTTAATGGCTTTGGCTTTATGGCACGAAGCAGGCACCCTCTCTTTAAAGGCACAGAGTCCTCTCTTCTGCCCCACCTCCTGGGTCCTTAAAATCGAGTCCTGAGTTCCAGAGGGGTCACTGCAAGGCAGCAGGGAAGGGGAGAGGGTCACAGTTTTACTCTGGGAGTATCAGACACTCAGGGCCAAGGCCCATACTGGCCCCTGAAGCTACAGGTTAGAGTCGGTACAGGAGGCAGCCGAGATGGTCCCTGAGAACAGACAGTCCCGGTCCCCTGGAGCGAGCTCTATCCCCTGCAGAGCTGTGAGGTCAGTGCTCTACATCCTGGGGCAACGTGAAGTCCCTGAAGCTGTAGAAGGAGATGTCACCATGATCCACCAGAGCAAAGACCAGAGGGACATCCCCACTCTGGTAAGACAACCGCTTGAGGCTGCAGAGGTCTGGGACAGGCTCATCAAATCTGCAGGGACAAAAGGTTAGGGTGAGACCCGGCCATAGCCCACTCCTAAGCTCCATGGCTCCCAGATAAAGAGATTCTACGGAAGGAGTTGGGGTGCAAGAATTCTGGCCCATGAGCTCATCTGTCTGCAAAACACAGGGCTCTAATGAAGAGGGCCCCAGAGCCCTGGTTGGGGAGGTGCTAAGAAGAGCAAGGTGCTCACCACTCTTAGCCTGTAAATTCCCACAATCTACATCCCTTCTGCTGGGTGAGTCTTAGACTAAAATGGCATTGGAGAGAGACTACCCTAAAATGCTAGCAACAAGGAGCTCAGAGTAGGGCAGCACAAACTGGCTGTGTGGCCTTGTGTAGGTCACTTAGCCTCTCTGGACCTCAGGTTCCTCTCAGAGATTGGCACACTGGCCAGGGGAGTACAGGAGTCCCACTTGGTTCACAGGAGAACTGGCAGCAGCTGGTGGGGGGCAATGCTGGCTCACTGCGTACCCACTAATACACATCCGGGCATAGGGTTTGCCAGGGTTATTCTTTCGGAATGTGGCCACAGCGTCAGCCTGGTAAACATCAAAGCTGATTTCCAAGCCCCCAGACTTCTCCAGCAGCCTGACAATACAATGAGAAACGTTATGACATGAACTTTTCTCCCCAACCTTTCTTTTCCATCCCACCCTTTCCCTCCATCAGTGCCAGGAAGCAGCCTCACAGAGGTGCCACTTGAGGGTTGGGGACTCTGAACCCTTGGGCTAACCCACTGGTTGTTCTCCCTCTTCCCCAGACCCACATGAACAGTAGGTGTTGCTCAGAGCTAGGTGTAGGGGTAGGGATCCCTGGAACAGTTTTCAGGAGCCAAATCCTAACCACCAATTCCTGGCGGCCAAGGTCCTGCAGAGATGGCACTGCTTGGAAACTTACTGGGCACCTCCATCAGCAAGGTGTGTTGTCTGCAGCACAGAAATATGCTGAAGGACCACAGCTACAAGGACAGAGAAAACAAGGTCCTGGGAGGGGAGTCACATTTCTCAGTCTGCCATCTAGGATGGCCAGATTTAGCAACTTTTGTTTTCCTTTTTTTTTTAAACAAGAGTCTCTCTCTGTCACCCAGGCTGGAGTATAGTGGCATGATCTTGGCTCACTGTGACCTCCGCCTCCCAGGTTCAAGCAGTTCTCCTGCCTCAGCCTCCTGAGTAGCTGGGATTACACGTTTGCACCACCACACCTGGCTAATTTTTGTATTTTTAGTAGAGACGGGGTTCCACCATGTTGGCCAGGTTGGTTTCGAACTCCTGACCTCAGGTGATCTGCCCACCTTGGCTTCCCAAAGTGCTGGGATTACAGGCATGAGCCGTGTCCAGCCTAGCAACATTTTTGTGTGTGTGTTTTTTTTTTTTAGTATAAGCATATCCCATGCAATTTTTGGAACATACTGATAGTGAAAAATTAGATTTATACTGAAAGTCAAATTGAACTGATCTGGCAACCCTATCTAGTTACCTACAATCTACCGCATTCCCATGAAGGCTTTAAGTAATTTGGGATCCGGTAACACACTGAGCTTATTCTTTCCCCATTGGTTCCCTGTGCTTAGAGCAGACAGCAAGCCTTTCTTTCACTTGGCCAAGAAGGCACCTCCTTTTTCCATCTAACAGGTTGCGATCACAGCTAGTTGGTGGCAAAGTCATCCACATGCATGTTGTTTATGATTTTAAGGATATGGCTATAGTTTTTACCCCTCCTTACCTCTCCTGACTCACCATCTCTAATCATTCCCACACAGGCCCTGCTGCAGCCGCGGGAGAACTGACCGTCCTTGTGGGTCCGCTCCCTCCTCCCACATCTTTCTTAAGCCTCAATCCATCCCGGTTCATCCATGCCCTTTCCAAAGTCCTGTGATTCCTCAGCTGCCAGTGGCCCTCGAGGATGTGGCAGGCTGAGGGGGTACCTGGGGAGCTGGCCTGGCCGGGACTCAGCAGAGGGGTGACGGACTGGCCCCACAGGTGAGGGGCCCGGCTCTGGCTCCTCTGCAGGTGCCGCCGCTGCAGCAGCTCCTTGTACTCCCGCCAGCTGGAACAGCTCTGCACCTCGGGATCAGCGTTGACATCTTCCCGGAACCGCGCGGCCTCCACGTGGTGCTCCCGTTCCCGCCTCGAGAGCTTCTCCTTGCGCTGGTTCAGCTTCTGGCACCAGGACTCAGCATCTGTCTCCCGTCCAGCCACGTTGGCCGGGAGCAGTTCTGGGGCTGGGGCGCGCAGGAGGGTGTGGCGGCTGTCTGAAGCCATGTTGGGGAAGGAGATCTGCTCGAAGTTCCAGCGCCGCTTACCGGCCCCCGTGACTCCGTTCTCGGCTCTGCCACTCTCCCAGCTGCACCCCACCCCCTCCCTGGCCGGGCCAGGGCTGGGCCCCAGGGACCCCAGAAGCTTAAAGGGGCCCCCTGGGCCCTTTATGGGGCTTGACTCCTGGGGTTTCTCCTCTGGGCATTGGCTGGGCTGGCTGCAGGGAGGTGGGCTGGAGGCTGCCAGACTCTTGGGTTGCAGGGAGTTGTCCAGGGCCTTGGCCTTCTTATTAATGGACCTGGGGGATGTGGGGGAAAAGCAGCACATCTGCCCCTGGTTGCTAAGGTGCACACGTCCCATGGGAGCTGAAAGCAGGTCCCCTAGTGTCTCCCTGAGCCTGCGTGGGAGCTGCCCAAGCCTAGTTCTTAGAAAGCCTGTGCATTTTCCAAGGTCCCAGACATTAGCACTCCCTGGGGGGCAACCCTGATGTGGGCGTTACCGAGGGCTGGAGCTGCTCCTCTTTCTCTTGCCATCTCCATCCTCCAAGTGCTGCACGCTGGCATCCAGGTTAAGCTGCCTCTCATACGGGGACAGGACAGAGCTGCAGGGTGAGAACAGTGGGTGGGCCACTGACCCACCTCCTCAACCTGGGGATCTGGTGGGATGTGTAAGGAAATGGGCCAAGGGGACAGTCAGTGGGCCAGGATCGGAGCCACACTCAAGGGCTAAGGCCCTAAGCAGACCTTCATGAGGAGTACAGGCCCAGCCATGTGCCTCTGCCTAGGCAATGGCCCAGAGGAGCTAGCAAACTTGGAAAATATAGAAAAATAAAAACTTTGGATAACTGTTGTTAACATTTTTCTTTCTTTTATGTACACACTGAATAATCTCTCGCTGTATATTTTTTCCTAACCAAAATGGCATTATACTAGCATACTGCTTTGTGATTTTTTTCACTCAATAATATATTGTTGACACAGCCCCCTGACACTGCAGCATTCTTCCCGGCTGTGAATTTTTTTCTTTTTTTTTTTTGAGACAGAGTCTCATTTCGTCGCTAGGCTGGAGTGCAGCAGCGGGATCTTGGCTCACTGCAACCTCCACCTCCCGGGTTCAAGCGATTCTTCTGCCTCAGCCTCCCAAGTAGCTGGGACTACGTGCCACCATGCCCAGCTAATTTTTGTATTTTTAGTAGAGACGAAGTTTCACCATGTTAGCCAGGATGGTCTTGATCTCTTGACCTCGTGATCTGCCCACCTGGGCCTCCTAAAGTGCTGGGTGTGAGCCACTGCACCTGGCCTCCCTGCTGTGAATTAAGTAAGGCTCTAAGGCTATGCTATTCAGTACAGGAGCCACTAGCAACAGGTGGCTATTTAAGTTTGTTTTTAAGTTTTTTTTTTTTTGAGATAGAATTTTGCTTTTGCGCCCAGGCTGGAGTGCACTGGCAAGATCTGAGCTCACTGCAACCTCTGCTGCCAGGGTTCAAGCAATTATTGTGTCTCGGCCTCCTGAGTAGCTGGGACTATAAGCGCCTGCCACCACACCCAGCTGATTTTTTTTCTTTTTTTTTTTTTTTGTATGTTAGTAGAGACAGGGTTTCAACATGCTGTCCAGGCTGGTGTCGAAATCCTGAGCTCAGGTGATCTGTCCACTTCAGCCTCCCAAAATGCTGGGATTACAGGTGTGAGCCACCACACCCAGCCTATTTTAGATTTAAATACATTTAAATTAAATGAAATTAAACATTCAGTCCCACAGTTGCTCTAGCCCCATGTATTAGACATCACAGACACAGAACATTTTGGTTTTTTTTTTGAGACAGTCTCGCTCTGTCACCCAGGCTGGAGTGCAGTGGCGCAATCTCGGCTCACTGCAACCTCCTCCTCCTGGGTTCAAGCAGTTCTCTGCCTCTGGAGTAGCTGGGATTACAGGTACCCACCACCACGCTCAGCTAATTTTTGTTTTTTTAGTCGAGATGGGTTTTCACTATCTTGGCCAGGCGAGTCTTGAACTCCTGACCTCGTGATCCACCCGCCTCGGCCTCCCAAAGTGCTGGGATTACAGGCGTGAGCCACTGTGCCCAGCCAACACAGAACATTTCCATCACTACAGAAAGTTCTATTGGACAGAGCTGCTCTAAGGGATAACCTGTCATTTGTGTGAGCCTGTCTCCTGTTCAACTTTTCTTTGCAAGTACACTGATTTTGCACAGTGAGGGTGTTCTGTGTGACTCCTCACTAAATCCAAGCTCTGTGAGGGCAGTGATTTTGCTCTTCTGTTCTCAGCGATGTGTACAGAGCCTGGCCCCCAGCAAATAATAAGTATTGTTGATCATTCTCACAGGTGAACCACTACACACATCCACTATTCTTTCCTTAGGATAGGTTCCACTTTCAGAAAAGAGAAGATGTAGAGCTGGGCATGGTGGCTCATGCCTGTAATCCCAGCACTTTGGGAGGCTGAGGCAGGAGGATCACTTGAGGTAAGGAGTTTGAGACCAGCCTGGGCAACACGGTGAAACCCCATCTGAACTAAAAATTTTTAAAAAAATTTAGCCAGGCATGGTGGCGCACGCCTGTAATCCCAGCTACTTGGCAGGAAAATTGCTTGAACCCAGGAGGCAGAGGCTGCAGTGAGCCGAGATCACGCCACTGCACTATAGCCTGGGCGACAGAGTGAGACTCTGTCTCAAAAAAAAAAAAAAAAAGAAAAGAAAAGATGTGCCTGCTTTAGAGCTTTTATGACATACTGTAACTGCAAAAGCTATACCTGTTTCCATTCCAAGTCTGAAGATCTCTGCCTCTTACCAATGCTGGATTACTAGGGTGTTGAAGGAAAAAACATTTAACCTGGCATAAAAAATGTGAAACCCTACTAATGGTGAATTCCTCACCCAGTCCTTCATTTAAGCATACACTCTACATATCTGCCTGCGTACCTACTAAGTGCCAGGCACTGTTCCAATCCTGCCTCTCAGTACTCACACATACTCAGCTGCAGGCGCAAGTCATCTGAAGAGGGGGCTCGATTTCATAACCCAGAATAAAACGAAATGACCTGGATTCCTCCCAACCTGCCTCTCTCAGAACACTTCCAGCAGAGGCCCCAGTCTGTGCCCCAGGAGCTGCACTCCAGCCAAGGGTTCCAGGTAAGGAGAGGCCATTTTCTACCCAGGACTAGTCAGCCAGGTCCCAGGACTAGAATATGTGGAAAGGAAACAGCAAGGGGATTTACCTTGGTTGGAATCGTCGAACCACATAACCCAACCTCTTCAGGTGGCTGAAGACCTCAAAACAAAAAAAAAAGGAAAGCTCAGATGGCCACTCTTGAAAACACCAAATGGTTTCTCCAGACATAGGTCATCCCCACAGCCCTCTCTGCCCCTCCTGTACACCCCCAGATTCTAAACCGTGTGACTAAGGTTGGACCATGCTCCATTATGAACACCGTCCCCAAATATCTCAGGCTCTGAATTCCTGTCCTCCCGCTTACCTTACTCAGCACAAATGACATTTAGCCAAATCCCAAAAAACTGACAGCCATGAAACCAGAAAACCACCATGCCCTGAAATACTTGAGTATTTTGACACAAAGCTCACGAGAGTGAAGCTGCCGACCACCATGTGAATAAAACAATGGCAGAAGGTGGTGGGCATCTCTCCAGCCCCATACCTCCACCGATGCAGGTGGGAAGTTTCCGGTAAGGAGCCACATGTTCAACCTTGTGTCCCTGCGTTCATATCAGAGGGACATAGACAAGAAGTCCCCCATCCTGCTTCTCTCGGCAGGCTTCAGCACAGCTAACCACTTCCTCCTTGAAAGACCTTCTTTTGGCTTCTGTGATGCGACTTTGGTTTTTCTCCTACATCACCCCACACTCCTCAGTCTGTTTCTGCTTCTTATCTGCCCCCTAACCTACTCAGAGAGCCCCAGGGCTCAGACCCAGCCCTCTACTCTGATGACACTCCCACAGAGCCCAGCAGTTTAAATACCATCCATGTGCTCATGGTACCCATATTTACATCTAGTCTTGACCTCTCCCCACACTCCAGACTTGGGAGTCCAATTGTCTGTCTGCTTGACACTCACTTGCATGTCCAAGAAGCTCCTCAAAATTAACTTATCGGAAACAGAGTTCTTTTGACTGGTTTCTTCCTCCCAAATCTGCTCCTCTTCATTCTTCCCACCCTTCATCCACTGGCGCATACCCAAATCATGGGCAGTAATCCTGGGTTCTTCTCTCTCCTTAATCCTGACATCCAATCCATTGGCAAAGTCCTATCCATTCTTTCTTCAAAATATTTCTGAGATTCATCTATTTTTCACTCACTGCAACCCTACCCACCCCCAACCTGGGACATGCCCCTAGCTTCTCTCACCTGAATGAACAGCCCAGTCTCTTTGAATTCTCCTCTCCCACCTTATCTTCTCCAGCCCTGGGTTCTATGCGAAGCCAACAGGCCTCCACCACAATGTAAGCCTCGTGACAGCACAGCCCTCGTCTGCCCTGCAGCCCCAGCATGTGACACTGTGCCTGGCATCTTACGGGTGCTTGTCAATACTCATTGATTCAGTGGATGGGTGGCTCCCGGGGGGCAGGGTGGTGGCAGATACCTGGTACTGCAAGAAGGTCACAGTGTCGTCCGTCAGCAGCAGCTGGTAAGCTTCCTGGATAGACAGTGGCAGGTCTTGGTGGAAGAGGTGGATGGAGCCCTGGAAGTGGGGCCAACAGCTCAGCTTATGAGCCCTCACTGCAGTGCCTCAGAGAGATGGGGCAACTTCCCAGCTCCGATACCTCCCCCTCCCCCTCTCAGCAGCGCCTCAAGAATGTGACCAACCAGGAAAGTGGGGCAGCATCACTAATTTGGACTGGAATCCCTGCTCCCTGTAACGTACTACCTCTTGCTCTAGAAGTTCGGTTATCAGTTCTCGAAAGACCGGGTTGTGTGTGCTTTTTCTCCGATAAAACGTGTCCTCCCCGTTCTTTGGTCCCAACTCCTTCCCCACCTCCCGGGTCCCACTCACACACTCCAGCAGATACAAGGCCTCTTCCGGGTGAAGCCGCTGCTGACCCTGCTCTGAAAAGCCCATGGTCTGCCAGAACTTGCCCTGTGTGGGGCCCAGAGCAAGCGTCACAAGGGAGGGAGGAGGGCAGGGGGGCGGTCCCCTGTCCCCGAGCCCGCCGCTCACCGCAGGAGACTTCAGCTCCACGAAGCCCTCTTCCGGCCTCCACTCGGCAGCCACCAAGCTGCCCCTGGCGAGGAGTGGGAAGGGATCTGCGTCAGTCCACTCGCGAGGCCCCGCGGCCCGCCTTGCCCCCGGTTCCCTCACCCCCGGGCCCGCCCCTCTCACAGGCGCTCCACGCGCTGCTCGGCCAGCAGCTGCCAGAGCTCTTCCCGGCATCGGCGCAGCCGCTCGGCCTGAGCCGCCGAGCCGTCGGGCAGAAAGTCCTTGGGGCCATGCGAGCGCTGGGGCAGCTTCTGCGACCGCGAGCGGGCGGCGAAGAGCTCCCGGGCGCTGGAGGAGAAGGGGACGCGGGGTCAGTGCCGCGCATCGGGGGTCGCCAGGACCGGTTTCCCTACCCGCGCTAGCCCCGCGCCTCCCACACCCCCTCCGGCCAGGCCGCGCCGCACCTGAGCACGCGCCCGGCGGGAACCTCAACGGCCGCGGGCTCGGGCTCGGACTCCATCCCGCCGCCGCCTGCCTCTACGCGCGGCGCCACGCCCCGCCCCGCCCGCCGCCGGAGCTCCGCGCTGTCCTAGCGCCCGCCGATCTGCCCTGCCGCGGCAGCCCCGCCCCCTGCACCGCCCCAGTCCGCTCTGCGCCCTCCTGACTGTCCCGGGTCCTAGCGCCCTCCCGGAGGCGCTCGCCCCGACGCCGGGTCTGGGAGCTCAGCTCGCAGGTTGCTGGAGATGCAGGAGCCCCCTCTTTTGCCCCCAGCTCTCCTCGGGGCTTCTCTCCAGTAAAGCCTGAGCAGCCGGCGGCTGGAGTGCAGTGCGAATGGTCACACGTGTGACCGCCCCTCCGCCGCCCCGCGCTGCTTAGTTCCCACCGCCCGGGCTGGGCAAGGAGGGAGAAGGGGTGTGCAGATTCCGACTTTGCAGGCCGAAGGCTACCCGGGAACTGTCAGGAGTGGTCCGGGGAGGTTCGCCGTTCCTTCGGTCTCTTCCGTCCGGTCCCTACGGCGGGGCTCCGAAGCTGGGTTTCGAGGGCCGGGGGGCGAGAGGCGCTGTCCGGCCCACGACGGTGCTGAAGCGCCACCTCCGCCCGGCACGAGCGCCTCCTCGAGGCTGGGGTCCCCGCGCCGCCCCCGCGGGCCGCTCTGGTGCCGTCCGCTAGGTGGTGCCATTGACCGGCCAGCGGCTACGGGTGGGCGACGCCGGCCGCGGGCGGGGTGTACTGCAAGTGGGGTCCCGCGTCTTGGTTGCCAACCCCCTTCACCTTACGTCTTCTCTCCCACCAGTCAGGCCCAGGGTGTCTCGCCCTTGGGTCTAAGTCCAGGGCCCCAGGTCACCTCTGCCCCCCGCGCCCCCCGCGCCCCCCGCGCCCCCCGCGCCCCCCGCGCCCCCCGCGCCCCCCGCGCCCCCAGCGCCCGCGTTTCACCTGGGCGCATGCGCTGATTCGGTCAGCGCCCCCGGTCCGGGCGGGCGCGAGTTGGGGCGGGATCTGGCGCGGATGGGGGCGGAGCCGCCGGCGCTGACTGACAGCCTGACTGCGCGGCCGGGACGATCCCTCCGTTCCCGATCCGGCGGGAGGGAGGGGGGAGGGGCGGGATTTCCTGCGGGAGGCGCCGAGCCGGCCTTGGAAAAGGAGAAGGAGAAAGGGGGGCAGGGGGGGAGTGGGAGCCACCGTCCAGAGTGCCAGGGGCCGAGCAGGGCCAGCCGGACCCCGGCGGGCGGCCGGGAGAGGTGAGGCTGCGGGGCCCGCGCTGGAGGTCAGCGCCCATGGGGGCGGGCGCAAACTAACTTTTCTTGCGGGATCGGCGGGCGCCTCCATCTCCTCGCTCCTTCCGTCGTCCTCGCGCCCCTTTTTCCATCCTCCGCGTTTATACCTCGGGCACTTGGCCCGCCCGGCTTCTCCCGCCGCTTTGTTTCCCGGTGGGCCTGGGCTGGGCTGGACTGGGGGGTTGCGCGGCGCTGGAGGGACATTCCGGGGGGCGGGGGAGCCAGCCCGACCCCAGGCACTGACTGCCAAGGGCGTCCTCCGCCCGTGTCGGCCGCGGGCTCCGCGTGGGAGTGCCCCTGGGTTGGGCTTGGGACGTTTGGGGAGTGAGGGGTTCCCGGCCAGGGCCCCAGGCCTGCGCGGATCTCATGCCACAAGACTCTGGCAGTAAATTCGCGGCCACCGAGAAACTGACGTAAGCCTCTCTGCAGTGGAGTCCAGGGTCTGGGCTTCAGGTTCAGGCTTGGGGGGCTTGGGAGCCCCGTTTGTCAGCAGTGTCTGTGTCTGTTCTCTGCCCAGCTGCTCCTCCACCCGACACAAGGGGCGAGGACGGGTCAGCAACAGGTGCTGTGCAGCTTCCCTCTCTGGCAGGCAGAGCCCCCAGAAATGGGGGGCCAGAAGCACTTCATGCCCTCCGTTCACAAAGAGCCCTAGGGCTAGGGCATCCAGCCATTAAAGTGAAGCCTTGAAGCCTCCGTAGGGAGGAATCTGGGGGCTGGTGCCTTTGACAGGGAGTGACCCTTGCCCGCCTGCCTGTGCCTGACCCTCCCGGCCCCACCTCCTGGCCCGCCAGTTGTCTGTGGGTGTCGGAGCCTCGGGCTGTGGAGAACAGGCTGCTGGCCCGGCCTGCCCCAGTATGTCATGCTGCCAGGGCCCCTCCTGCCCAAGGTTGAGGTACTGCCAGGTGCCCTGGGGCCCCAGTGACTCAGCCTCCCCCTCCCAGAATGCCACCTCCCCGCCACCAATACTCCTCTCATGCACAGCAGCTTCCTCCGCACTTCAAGTGGCTCAGCATCACCATCGACTCCGAGGGGAGCCGGGGTGGCTTGGGGCTCCCTGAAGGTCTTGTTCTGCTCATCCTCTGCACTCCACTTCTGGGACCCTTGCAGGCTGTGGCCCAGCATTGGACAGAGGCCCTGTGCCTTTTCCTGACCCCTGAGACCAGTGCACCGCTGCTGCCTGAGGCCCAAGGGAATGCTGGCTGCTCTCTGGGTGGGCACTAGTGTTCCCCAGCCAAGCCTGGAAGATTGGTGTGCCTGGTCCCGGCCCATCCCGGAGCTGTCAGAAGCCACAAGCTGATATCCATCCAGATTTCCAGAGCCTCCACCCCTCAGAGACTGGCTTTCCTTTGTGTGGTGGCAGTTCACGGAGCATCTTTGGGAATATCCCTCAGCACCTGACGAGGAGCCGCTGCCTGGGATACCAGACTTGCTCCCCTGGAACCAGGAGCCCTCTGAGGGGCTGCGGCATGGCGTCCTGACGCCCCATCTTGGACCCGTTGCCTGCCTTTGCCCTGGACTCCTGAGCGCAGAGCTCAGCCCAGGAGCCAGGATGGGTCGTGAACAGGACCTGATCCTTGCTGTCAAGAATGGAGATGTGACCGGTGTGCAGAAACTGGTGGCAAAGGTCAAGGCCACAAAGACAAGTGAGTACTGGGTGGGACGAGCATCCCGCTGAGGCCCTCTGAGTGCTCAGTTCACAGAGGCTAGGGGGGTGTGGGGGGATGGGGGGGTGGGGGGATGGGGGTGGGTCATTGTGATCTGCATATTTGAGGAGGGTGGACTGTCTTGTTCTCAATAAGAAGTGCCTCTGTGTGAGAAAGCCAGAGAGAAAGTTGGGTCCCCCTTGCTGTGTGTCCTTAGGCAAGTCACTTAACCTCTCTGGGCTGCAGTTTCCTCGTCTGCAAAATGAGAGGGTTGAAGTACATTCATTCACATTGTTATCGAGTGCCTACTGCTTGTCACCCAGGCTGGAATACAGTGGCAGGATCTCGACTCACTGGAACCTCTGCCTTCTGGGTTCAAGCCATTCTCCTGCCTCGGCCTACCCAGTAGCTGGGATTACAGGTGTGTGCAACCACACCCAGCTAATTTTTAAAAATATTTTTGGTAGAGATGGTGTTTCACCATGTGGACCAGATTGGTCTCGAACTCCAGACCTCAAGTGATCCACCCACCTAGGCCTCCCAAAGTGCTAGGATTACAGGCATGAGTCACCATGGCTGGCTCAGGCTCTGTTCTGAGCACTGACCATAGTAGTGAACAAAACAGACCTAAATTCCTGTCTTGGTGGAGTTGCCTTCTAGCAGGTGGTCTTTCTGATGTGTTCTTTGGAGACATGAGGTTTCTGACGATGAGTTAGAGAAGACTGAATAGACTGAATAGATAGAACTTCATCCCTACCCCCAACCTCAAATGCATACATTCCAACCGGAGCATCTCTGTGTTTGTGTGTTTGTGTCTTAAGAGGATATCTATAAGATAGCTTTTTTTTTTTTTTTTTTTTTTGAGACAGAGTCTTGCTTTCTCACCCAGGCTGGAGTGCAGTGACATGATCTCAGCACACTGCAGCCTCTGCCTCCCAGGTTCAAGCGATTCTTCTGCCTTAACCTCCTGAGTAGCTGGGATTACAGGCGCCTGACACCACACCTGGCTAATTTTTGTATTTTTACTAGAGACGGGGTTTCACTATCTTCGTCAGGCTGGTCTCGAACTCCTGACCTCAGGTGATCCACCCGCTTCAGCCTCCCAAAGTGCTAGGATTACAGGCGTGAACCACCGCACCAGGCCACAAGATAGCTTTTAAAAAGGGAGTTGTACTGCTTAAAGAAAGTTCAACACTCTCTAACAACTTGCTAAAGTTTCTCTTCCCCTGACATGTTTGCCCTGGGGTGGGGTGTGGCCAGAGCTCATTTACTGGAAGTTTTCACCTAGCCTTGGGACCTGACTGGGCTGTGGGGGCTCCATGCACAAGTGGCCACACCTGAGCCCCTTGTCTTGGGTCCCTCTGTGGTGTGACCCCCCACAGGGAGAACAGACATCTGGGCTTCAGGGAGAGCTCTCTGGGCTGTCCCAAGAGGCCACTGGACTTGTCACCTTGAGATCCCAGATCAGCATGAGCAGGAGGTGGTTCCTGCCACCAGACTGAGGCAGGAGGAGTTCCCTGGATGGGATGGTCTCCTCTGGAGTTCAGGGGCTCTAGCCCCAAGGTACACCTTGGCCCTGTGCACAGGAAGGAGTACCCCAGGCTACCTGAACCCCTGGGGTATGGGTGCCAGAGGAAGGGCCTTAACCTCATGCGTCCACTGGCACGCCGGGGCAGGAGACGCAGGGCCTGGAGAGGTGGAGCCATGGGATGGTCTTTGTGCCTAGGGAAGTGGACACAGGGTGGGTGCCACTGGGGAGGTGCTAAGGAGGTCCCGGGGGAGGGCCCTGAGGTCCAGCAGTGCAGCCACTCCCCTCCTCTGTCTCCTCTCTCACCTCTGTGTTGTTTTTGGCAACCTGCCCAGTGGGGCCTTGGTCAAGCTGCTGCTGGCCTCACAGCTCTGGGGCCTCAAAGTGAGGCCCTAGGGAGGGCAGGAGGGAGGGGTTTGAAGGCTGGTGGCGGGAACTGCAGAGCCAGACTCAGGCTCTGAGAAGGTCCCTTGTGCCCAGTGGGAAACGTCTGTGGGGAACGAGGTCCCTTCCCTCAGTCCCAAAGGGGAGAATTCACCCTGCACAGGCTGTAGGCGCAGGCACAGCGTGACTGGGGCCTGGGATTCCTTGTGAGGCCCTGGCACTGTGCCTCCCCTCCCAGTCCTCTAAGAAGCTGGAGAGGCTGGTGACAAAAGTGAGATCACAAGGTGACATTTGCAAACCTTATAGTCTATGAAATATTATAATTTCCTCACTTGCCTGTGAGATAGGTATTTCAATATCCGTTCTGTAGATAAGGAAAGTGATACTCAGAGAGGGTTAGTGACTTGCCTAAAGTCACACAGCCATAGCATGGCAGAACAGAGGCAAAGCTACACCCTGTCCCCTGTGCTCCACACTCAGCTGCCCATCAGAATTACCTAGGGATTGTTCTGTTCTTTTCTTTTTAAAGAGATGGGGTCTCACTTTGGGAGGCTGAGGTGGGCAGATCACTTGACGTCAGCAGTTCGAGACCAGCCTGGGCAACATGGTGAAGCCCCGTCTCTACTAAAAATACAAAAATTAGCTCAGTGTGGTGGCGAATGCCTGTAGTCCTAGCTACTCTGGAGGATGAAGCAAGAGGATCGCTTTAACCTGGGAGGCAGAGGTTGCAGTGAGCTGAGATTGCACCACTGCACTCCAGCCTGGGCAACAGAGCAAAAGTCTGTCTCAAAAAAAAAAAAAAAAAAAAAGATAGGGAAAGAGATGGAGTCTCACTATGTTGCCCAGCCTTGAACTCCTGGGCTCTAGTGATCCTCCTGCCTCATCCTCCCACCTCAGCCTCCTCAGTGGCTAGTACTACAGGCAGTGCCACCATGCTGGCCTAGGGATGGTTTCAAAAGTGCAGACTGGGCCAGCCATGATGGCACACACCTATAGTCCTGTTGGCCCTGTGCACAGGAAGGAATCCCCCAGGACTCCTAGTTAGCCTAGAAGTTTGAGACTGGCCTGGGCAACATAGTACGATGCCATCTCTACAAAAAAATTAAGAAATGATCTGGGCATGGTGGCACACGCCTGTAGTCCTGCCTATTCAGGAGGCTGAGGTGGGAGGATCGCTTGAGTCGGGGAGGTCAAGGCTGCAGTGAGCCGAGATCGTGCCACTACACTCCAACCTGGGCAACAGAGCAAGACCCTATCTCAGAAAGTAATACATAAATAAAAATAAAAGTGTAGACTTTGAACTCTCCTCAAAATCGGACTCATCACAGAGGGCCTGGGACTCTGTGAATCAGAAAGTTCTCCCAGTGATTCTGATACAGTTGTCAGAAGTGAGGCTGAGGACTGTTGCTCCATATCACAAGAAGGCAAAGGAAACTGCTAAAAGGGAGTTGTCAGGGCTCCCCTTTTTCCTTCTGGGGGTTAGCTAGAGCTTTATAGCTATCCAGAGAGAGAACAGGGAGGCGGGAGGTGCTCCCTCAGCCTCCTGCATTTGATATCAGGGCAATTCCCTGCCCCCACCCAGGTCCTCTTCAGGGAGCAGGTGGCTGAGAGAAGAGGGGTACAGTTGCCCTGGCCCTGCTCCCCACCCCTCGCCGTACCACTCCCTTTTCTGAACAATCTCCTTCTTTGGCCAGAGGAAATGGGGTATGCTGGGGCGGCCGGCTGAGCTCACATCCTCTGCCCGGGAGCCTAAATCAGGAGCCACCCTTCCACCCCCAGCACCAGGCCCGGGAAGAAGGTTGTACCGCAGGGGAAGTGCCTGGAGTCACTGCCAGGAACCGAGACCCTCTGCCCTCCCGCCAGGGTCCCCAGCCCGGTCGCTCTGAGCCTCTTCCCCACCGCCTTTCCGGCCATTGTTCTGTAAAGAACGGAGCCACCCAGCCTGGCCCTTGCCCTGTTCCTGTCCTGCCTGTCACGTTGTCCTGCCCCTCCCTGGAGGGACTGCATCCCGCCACCCAGCTGCCTCATCCCAAATTGTCCAGGCTATTGGAGGAGGAGGGCTAAGGGAAGCGTGGGCGGCTTGAAGGGCGCTCTGTGTCTCTTCCCTGCTGACCACATCGTCTCCACTGGGGCTCAGAGAGGTACCGAGGCAGGCCAGGGTCACACAGCCAGAGTGAGCATTTGAACTGAGCGCTTCTGCTTCTAGAGCCTCTCTTCTTCCTACTGCCTCAAATGGTTCTGTATGACAAGGACTTTCCAAGGGGACTGGAGGAAAATGGAGGTCTGTGTTTCTTCCCAGTGGCCACAGCCCCTTTAGCGTTTTGTCCCTCCCTGGCTCCGTCCTTACCTTTGTGGCACAGTGTCCTTCAGCTTGGCCCTCAGTGTAGCTGTCCCCTCCCTCTGTGCCATGCTCCCCACTGCCAGGTTGGTCCCTCCCCTCCCTGTTGGAATGAAGCCCTGTCCTGCCCAGGCTACTGGGGTATTCGGGGGCCCACCGGAGCCTGGGGGGCAGGCCTGGGCCAGCACGCTTGGCACTCCGCCCGGCCTGGCCGAGCCAGGCCCACTCCTTCCCTGCAGGGTGGGTTCTAGCAGGAGGCAGAGGCCGCCCATGACGACAGGCCTTCCTTCCCTCCCCAGCGCTTCAAGAACCACTCCCACCAGTTCCCTGGCTCTCACAGGGAGCACACCTGCCTGAACCCTGCCCCGAGAGGGGGTGGCCCCAGCTCCTCTTGCCATCAACCTGCAGAGTTGTTGTCCAGGGCTTGGACACCTCAGCTAAGACCCTGTAGGTGTGAAGTCAGCAGTAGCAGTGACTCCCTGGGCAGTCTGAGCACCCATGGGTATCCCAATGGGGACAGTGCGGGCCCTGTGCCAGCTCTTGTTGGTGGACCATCACCCTAACATCGGGATGGTATTGGCCAACACGTCAGGAGGGCTAGATGGTGAGAGCTCCTGTCTTTGCATATGACAAGGTCAGGCACTGTACTCACAGCCCTGTGAGCAGGTTCTGATCAGCTCATTTCACAGTTGAGGACACTGAGCCTGGGAGGTTAAATGACTTGTCACAGTCACACAGCTGGCGCCTGGCAGAGCCAGTGTTGGGTAGAGGTCTTTCTAATGTCACCTTCCCCGGGGATGCCCCAGGACTGGGCATCGTGGCCTGCCCTTGAATACCTAGTGCCTCTTTCCTTCTCTCCCCTGGCCCCTTGGTCCAGTAGGACAACGTGACCAGCTGCCTGGCCCATTCAGGCAGGAATGCTAACCATGCACACCGTGGGCCTGTCCACTGAGGGCACATGGTGCCAGTCCCACCCCCCGCCCCCTTTGGCTCTATAAACAAGCGGGGCTGGGGCGAGGGGAAGCCAGCCGACTGCCGCAGCAGCAGCCTGCCCTCACTGCCCTCACGCTGCTGGGCCGGTGGGCCAGGGTGGGAAGCCACGGGGACGGGACGGGCGAAAGGCCATGGGGCAGGTGCTTTCCTGCATGCCAAGAGGTCAGCCGGGCTGCGACAGGCGGGGGGAGGGATGCTGGGTGAGGGCAGTCATCTGATGGCCCTGACACCTCCTGCCCTGACTCCCAGAGCTCCTGGGCTCCACAAAGAGGCTCAACGTGAACTACCAGGACGCTGACGGGTGAGTGGGAGCCCCGTCCCTCTGCAGAGCTGCCGGGTGGGGCCGGCAGAGCCCCGGGGGTGGGGCTGGAGGGAAAGACCCTGAGGCCCAGAGCCCTTTTCCCTCTCAAACTTGGCCCTGGAAGTGTATTTGCTGCGAGCTGTGGGTCCTGTCCCTAGGCTGGAGGGAGGGGGCACCCGCCCGCCCGTGGAGTTAGCGCTGAGTGAGGGGAGGGGCCTTGGTGCCCCTCTGCGGGGCCTCCTGGGGTCAGATTCCTTCGGGGCCCCCTTTTCTCCCTGGAGGGTAGGAGCCCTCAGGCTTCTGCTCCCACGGCCCCCTCCCCTGGGCCAGCTGGGACGGGGGGGGGCGAGACAAACGGGCTTCTCAGCACAGACACTGAGCTCTTTCATGCTGTGGCTCAGCCACTGCGCTCCCACGGCAGGGCTGGCAGGGTGTGGGGGGGATCAGCCACTGCGCTCCCACGGCAGGGCTGGCGGGGTGTGGGGGGCTCAGCCACTGCGCTCCCACGGCAGGGCTGGCGGGGTGTGGGGGGATCAGCCACTGCGCTCCCACGGCAGGGCTGGTGGGGTATCTGGGAGCCAGCCACTGCGCTCCCATGGCAGGGCTGGCGGGGTTGTGGGGGTGTCAGTAACCCATCCCTGCCAGCTCCAGGATAGGTTTGGGTATGGAAGACCAGGATTTGAGGGTGGGGGCTGCCCACCAACACCCCAACTTTGTGTCCTCCCACACCAGATTCTCTGCCCTCCACCATGCTGCGTTGGGGGGCAGCCTGGAGCTCATAGCCTTGCTGCTAGAGGCTCAGGCCACTGTTGACATCAAGGACAGCAATGGTGAGACCCCCATGTGCCCCCGACTCCCACTCCAGGCAGGTAGGGGCCCTACCCAGACCCTGGGACCAGAACTTGCTCCCATGACAACGTAGCAATGCTAATAGTTGTTAGCACAGCATCTCTGGGCTTGCAAGTGGCTTTTCCCTGTTTAATCTTCACAGCCTTCTTGCGCAGGGGACTGGTACTAACATCCCATTATTCAGATGAGTAGGTTGAGGCTCAGCGAGGTTTTGCTGCTGTCCTGGGGTCATCATGATCCGTGATGGGCACAGCAGGACTCTGGCTTCAGCCCTGTCAAGCCGGACCTCTTCCTAACCACACCTGGATGAAGCCAGCATTGCATCCCCTTGGGCTCTGCCCTCCCAGCTGGGCTTGCTCCATCCTCTGCTCAGTTCCTCTCCACCCCCAAGGCCATCCCAGGACCTCCCTCAGAATCGCTTTCCTCCTGCCAGGCATGCGCCCGCTGCACTACGCAGCCTGGCAGGGCCGGCTGGAGCCTGTGAGGCTGCTGCTGCGCGCCTCTGCGGCTGTCAATGCCGCCTCACTGGACGGACAGATCCCCCTTCACCTGGCCGCGCAGTATGGACACTATGAGGTGGTACGTGAGGCCGCCCACAGGGGCGTGGCACGGGGCGGGGTGGGGTGCCGGACAGGCCAGGCCCCCTCACTTGGCTCCCCCCACCCCAGTCAGAAATGCTCCTCCAACATCAGTCCAACCCATGCCTGGTCAACAAGGCCAAGAAGACACCCCTGGACCTGGCCTGTGAATTTGGCCGACTCAAGGTGAGGCCCGCAGCCCTGGGGTGCTGGGTCCTGGACGTCTACAGGGTCTCAGGAGGAGGCTCTAACTGGGCGCTGGGTGCTGCAGGTGGCCCAGCTGCTACTGAACAGCCACTTATGTGTGGCACTGCTGGAGGGCGAGGCCAAGGACCCTTGTGACCCCAACTATACCACGCCCCTGCACTTGGCTGCCAAGAATGGCCACAGAGAAGTCATCAGGTACTCTTGGGGTCCCCCCGCTTCCTCTTCACCTGCCTGCAGGACAATTGGTGCCCCTCAGTGCCCTCCCCTGCTGCCCTCATCCCCCAGGCTCTCCATCTCCCAGGCCCCCAGCAGTCAGCACCCCCTCCTGCCCCACCTCCCTTGTGACTCCCCTTGTCCACTGCAGGCAGCTCCTGAGAGCTGGGATCGAGATCAACCGCCAGACCAAGACGGGTACGGCGCTCCACGAGGCCGCGCTGTATGGCAAGACCGAGGTGGTGCGGCTGCTCCTGGAGGTGGGTGTGCGCCCCTGCTCCCTCGCAGGTGTCCATGGAGCCTCTGCCCTGTGCCCCAACTGGGCTGGGGAGGTACAGGACGGAGGACTCCAGCATGGTTTTTGCATTAGCATCAGGGAAGAGGCCTGATTTCCTTCTGAATGGTGCCGAGGCAGTGCAGATGGATCGGGGGCAGACCAACCTGATTGGCACCCCAGATGTGCCTCTTACTAGCTGAGTGAACTTGAGCTTGTCCTTGACTGAGTCCCTGAGCTTCTATTTCCTCATCTGTAAAATCTGAAAATAATAGTACCTATGTCCCGGGTAGCTGAGAGAATCGGGTGAGGAGTGTCAAAGTGCCCAGTGTGTGCTCATGCGATGCTGTGCACCCAGGGAGGTGTGGACGTGAACATCCGGAACACGTATAACCAGACGGCGCTGGACATAGTGAATCAGTTCACCACCTCCCAGGCCAGCCGGGAAATCAAGCAGCTACTGCGGGGTGAGTGCGGGGGAGGATACCCTGCCCAGGGGGGCCTGGAGCTGCTCAAGTAGGTACCAGGATGTGGAGGGGGAGTGGACGTCCCTGGGGGAGGGTTGTCAAGGGGATGAGGGGTGGAAAGATGCCCTAAGGACCCTTAGATGACACCTGTCCCCCGCCCCATTCTCTTAGAGGCCTCAGGGATCCTGAAGGTCCGAGCACTCAAAGATTTCTGGAACCTCCACGATCCCACTGCTCTCAATGTCCGGGCAGGGGATGTCATCACGGTGAGGGACCCCAATCAGGCATTGCAAATACAAATGATTGCTGTTACTTATTTGGGTACCCGCTATGTTACCAGGTTCTGATCTGAGGTCTCTATATGTACTCTCATTTAATTCTTCCCAAAGCCGGGGAAGGCAGTGCTATTAGCATTTCTTCTTTAGAGATGACAAAATTGAGAATTAAACAAAATAAAATCAAGAGAAATTAAAGTGACTTGCCCAAGGTCACACAGCTAGCAAGTAGTGGAGCTGGGATTTGACCACAGGCTGCCACTGGGGCTTGCCCTGGAGGCACGGGGGAGATTGAGCTGGCTGCTGGCAGCAGGGGTGGAACTTGGGCCAGTGTGGGCATCAGAGGCTAACTCCTCAGGGGTAGGGGAAGAGCTGGACCAGGGTTGCCGGACCGCAGCTGTAGAGACAACTGTTTGCCACTTGCCTGGTGCTGGGAGTGACCGTCCTCACTCCCCACCCCTGGCCACAGGTGCTGGAACAGCATCCCGACGGCCGCTGGAAGGGCCACATCCACGAGAGCCAGAGGGGCACAGACCGCATAGGCTACTTCCCCCCGGGCATTGTGGAGGTGGTCAGCAAGCGGGTGGGCATCCCTGCAGCCCGCCTCCCCTCCGCACCTGCCCCCCTGCGCCCAGGCTTCTCCCGAACACCACAGCCTCCTGCTGAAGAACCCCCGCACCCTCTTACCTACAGCCAGCTCCCTCGGGTGGGCCTCAGCCCAGACAGCCCAGGTACCTGCTCCCAGGGGGCAGTGCTGGGCACTGTGTGGGCGTGTGGCCTGGGCAAGCTGCCAGTCAGCTGTCAGCAGCATCCCTTGGGGCTCTGACCCTTTGGCTTCTGCCCCCCACAGCAGGTGACAGGAATAGCGTGGGCAGCGAGGGCAGCGTGGGCAGCATCCGCAGTGCCGGCAGCGGGCAGAGCTCTGAGGGCACTAACGGCCACGGCCCTGGCCTCCTGATTGAGAACGCCCAGGTAGGATGGTGGGGTCACGGACCAGGGCAGGGCTCACCCCCAACTGCCAGTTCCCCACATGCTGAGTTGGCTCCTGCCCTGTTTCCAGCCACTGCCCTCAGCTGGAGAGGACCAGGTGCTGCCAGGACTCCACCCACCGTCCCTGGCAGGTAGGAAGGGTCAGGGGACCTGGGTTGGCTAGGAGAGGTGCAGGTAAGGAGGCCGAGGATAGGCACCCCTTCCTCCTGCCACCTCTCCATTCCATTTTTCTCCCTCCTTGAAGACAACCTGAGCCACCACCCTCTGACCAACTGCCGCTCTGGGGAGCAGATCTTCACCCAGGACGTGCGGCCGGAACAGCTGCTGGAGGGGAAGGTGTGACCTCCATTGGGGTGCACTGTGGGCCTTGGGGTGGGTAGGGCAGGGGAGATGCAAGGGCCTCTGGACTGAAGCCCCACTCAGGCAGGCCTTGAGCTCCTGGTGGGGGCTGGGGCCTTGGTCCAGCTTCTGCTAATTCTGCCGCCTTCCCCCACCCCGCAGGACGCGCAGGCCATTCATAACTGGCTAAGCGAGTTCCAGCTGGAGGGCTACACTGCCCACTTTCTGCAGGCCGGCTATGATGTGCCTACCATCAGCCGCATGACGCCTGAGGTGGGTGCTGCAGCTGGGAAGCAGTGCCCAGTGGGCAGGGGAGGGCCCAGCAGGCAGGGGAGGGGCCTGATGGCCAGACTGTGTGTGGCAGGACCTGACGGCCATCGGGGTGACCAAGCCTGGGCACAGGAAGAAGATCGCCTCCGAGATCGCTCAGCTCAGCATCGCCGAGTGGCTGCCCAGCTACATCCCAGTGAGCCATCAAGGGTGACTGGGGAGTGGGGCATGTGCTGTCACCCTCAGCTGTGGCTTTGCGGTGCCTTTTCCCCTCTGGCTGGGGGCAGAGGCTGGCTGGGAGCTGTTCTGAGGACGGTGTTCTTCCAGACGGACCTGCTGGAGTGGCTGTGTGCACTGGGGCTGCCGCAGTACCACAAGCAGCTGGTGAGCAGTGGCTACGACTCCATGGGGCTGGTGGCCGACCTCACCTGGGAGGAGCTGCAGGAGATTGGGGTCAACAAGCTCGGTAAGGACTGCCCTGAGGCCCGGCTGGACCCCCACCTGCCTCCGGGATCTCCAAGAGGAGAGAGAATGGGACCCAGCGGTGACCAGGACAACCCCAGCCCCAGCTAACCTTGCCACTTCCGTCCCCCATGTCAGGGCATCAGAAGAAGCTCATGCTGGGGGTGAAGCGACTGGCAGAGCTTCGGCGGGGCCTGCTGCAGGGGGAGGCCCTCAGCGAAGGCGGGCGCCGGCTGGCCAAGGGTCCGGAGCTGATGGCCATCGAGGGGCTGGAGAACGGGGAAGGCCCAGCTACGACTGGCCCACGGCTCCTCACCTTCCAGGGCAGCGAACTAAGCCCAGAGCTACAAGCGGCCATGGCAGGGGGTGGCCCTGAACCACTCCCCCTTCCACCTGCCCGCTCTCCCAGCCAGGAGAGCATCGGGGCACGCTCACGGGGGTCTGGCCACTCACAGGAACCGCCTGCCCCACAGCCCAGCAGTGGAGATCCCAGCAACCCCCAGGAGAGGAACCTTCCAGAGGGCACAGAGCGGCCCCCTAAGCTTTGTTCCTCACTTCCTGGCCAAGGACCCCCACCCTATGTTTTTATGTACCCCCAGGCCTCACCCTCTAGCCCGGCCCCAGGAGGGGCCCCACCTCCTGGCGCACCCTGGGCCTTCTCCTATTTGGCTGGGCCTCCTGCCACTCCCCCAGACCCGCCTCGACCTAAACGCCGGTCCCACAGCCTAAGCCGCCCTGGCCCCACGGAGGGGGATGCTGAAGGGGAGGCCGAAGGGCCGGTGGGCAGCGCCCTGGGCAGTTATGCTACCCTTACCCGGCGGCCAGGACGAAGCGCCCTTGTCCGGACCAGTCCCAGCGTGACCCCAACTCCGGCTCGGGGGACTCCTCGCAGTCAGTCCTTCGCCCTGCGGGCCTGGCGCAAAGGCCCCCCGCCCCCACCCCCCAAACGCCTCAGCTCCGTCTCTGGCCCCAGCCCGGAGCCACCTCCACTAGATGGGAGCCCAGGGCCCAAGGAAGGGGCCACAGGGCCCCGAAGGCGAACACTGAGTGAACCCGCTGGCCCCTCAGAGCCCACTGGCCCACCTGCCGCGGCTGGGCCTGCATCAGACACAGAGGAGGAGGAGCCAGGCCCCGAGGGGATGCCCCCATCTCGGGGCAGCTCCGGGGAAGGGCTGCCGTTTGCAGAGGAAGGGAACCTGACCATCAAACAGCGCCCGAAGCCCGCTGGTCCCCCGCCCCGAGAGACACCCGTGCCTTCTGGCCTTGATTTCAACCTCACGGAATCAGACACTGTTAAGCGGAGGCCCAAGTGCCGCGAGAGAGAGCCGCTGCAGACCGCATTGCTGGCCTTCGGAGTGGCCAGCGCCACGCCTGACCCCGCTGCCCCCCTGCCTTCCCCAACTCCTGGCGAGTCTCCTTTAGCTTCTAGCCCTCCCCAGCCCGAGCCCAGCAGCCTTCCAGCCCAAGGAGTTCCAACCCCCCTTGCTCCCAGCCCTGCCACGCAGCCTCCGGTGCCACCCTGCCCAGGGCCAGGTCTGGAAAGCTCAGCTGCTAGTCGGTGGAATGGGGAGACAGAACCCCCGGCCGCCCCTGCCGCCCTCCTCAAGGTGCCCGGAGCAGGTAAGAGGGGAAGCCTGTGGGAGAGGCACTGCTGGCAGGGTTATGTCTGGCTCAGCCAAGTCCCAGGCCAACCATTTTGTCTCTGCAGGAACAGCCCCCAAGCCTGTGTCAGTGGCCTGCACCCAGCTGGCATTTTCTGGCCCTAAGCTAGCGTCCCGGCTCGGCCCCCGCCCGGTGCCTCCTCCACGGCCTGAGAGCACTGGGACTGTGGGCCCAGGCCAGGCCCAGCAGAGACTAGAGCAGACCAGCTCGTCCCTGGCAGCTGCACTGAGAGCCGCAGAGAAGAGCATTGGCACGGAGGAGCAAGAGGGGTGAGGGGGGCCGGATGGGGAGGGAGAGAAGGCTGCGGAGAAACGGCGCTCCCTGCATCCTCTGCCCGGGGACCATGGGGATGTTGGAGGGGGACACTGCAGGCACTAATGGGATAAGAGGCCAGGTGTTGGACTCACCCAGATAAGGGAATCTTGGTGGCTGCCATTTAGGAGGCACATGAGCCTGGCCAGTCCCTTGCCTCTCTGAGCCTCTGGGAGCTATGACAGCTCCCTGCCCCAGGGCCAGTGGGGTACAGGCCAGTGGCTAATCTGACCGCATCCTTCCCCTTGCTGCAGCGCCCCCAGTGCCTCCACCAAGCACATTCTGGATGACATCAGCACCATGTTCGATGCCCTGGCTGACCAGCTGGACGCCATGCTGGACTGAGCCCTCCAGCAGTGCCCACTGTGACCTGCCGAAGTCCACTGCCTTTGCCCCAGCACAAAAGAGGCCCCTGCCACCCTAGGGATGGGCCAAAGGCTGGTCAGGCTGAAGCGCCCCTCCTAGCAGGGCCCCTTCCCACTCCAAGCCAGCGGCTGTGGGCACCGCAGCTCTCCTGGGGCAGCCCAGCTTCTCAGAACCTGACTAGCGAGGGGCCTCCGCTGCATCTCAGCCAAGCCCCTCCCAGGGTGATCTGACCGACAGCCCTGCTCCTGGACAGGGACCCTGGTAAGAGCTCTCTCCTCAGGGAGGAAGCGGGGATGGGGCTCTGGGGGTGCTTTCTCTGTACCCCCCAGCCTGTGTCCCAAGTTGTTATGCCAAGGGAATGCCTCTTGCCACCCACCATCCTGCCCAGGCCCTGAGAGGCTGGAGAAGGCATGTGTCTGGCCGGGCCCCCTCTCCGTAGGTGTACAGAGGACATGTAAATACACAGCGGTGGTGCCCAGGCAGCTCCTGCCCCCGCCTTCCCTCACTGAGGCAGAGCTAGCAGGGGTGGGAGGCAGTGGGGTTAACAGATCCCACAAGTCCTAACTTTTCAATTGTAAATGTTATTTTTTAAGCAGAGAGAAATGCATATATTTTAAATGGAATTTATTCTATCTATTAACTGCCTGAGAGGACACAATGGGGGAGGGGCTTCGGACCATAGCAGGAGCCCCGGCTGCCCACCTGAGGGCAGGGAGAGCCTGACCCCGTTGGCCCAGGCCCTGGCTCTGTAACCATTAACCTCTTCCCCCAACTAACACCAATGAAAACACCATTCCACGTGACTGGGCTGTGTGTTTGCCTCTGTGACATGGGGACCCCTGACCCCAGGGGTCTCGCCTGAGCCAGACCTGAGGGACCCACCAGCGTAGATGGAGGAAGGCTGAGGCCTCCCTTTGCCAGCCACCGCCATGGGTGGGCAGACCCTGCAGTGGCCTTACAGACCAGCCACAGGTGTTTCTTAGCAATTGACACATTTTAATACAAACCAGTCTACATTCATTCCTAAAAGGCTCATTTCCAGTAAAAAATATACACCAGTAGAAACTTCTCCCAGAACTGGGGCAGAGGCTGAGGAGACCTGGGCCAGATTCCCCGAGACTGACAGGCAGCCAGCTTGAGCCAGGCACAGGAAGAGGCTCCAGGGCGAAGCGGGGCCCTGCTCCGTCTTCAGGTTCAGGCGGGAGACTCCCCCACAGAGGGAGGGAGGGGAGGCACTCGGGGCCACATCCAGGCAAGCACCACCACCCTGCCCTCCACGGCAGCCTTGGGAGTTGGACGCGTTGGCCAAGGCTGCTGCTGTTGCTTCTCCAAAGAAGGTTCGCTTCAAGGCCATGTCCAGGGACCCACGAGCAGAGGCACTGGGGGGCAAGGGATCCCCAAGGGGGCAGGGGATCCCCAAGGGGGCAGCCCACAGGTTAGGGGGTTGAGGGCCCCTCTAGGGAGCGCCTGAGGCCATACATTCAAGAGTGTCCCTGGTGAGGCCCAGAGAAGAGCCAGGACTGGCCAAGGGCCCAAGCCGTCAGCTCCTCCACAGTGAGCCCCAGGGCCCAGGAAGACAGCGGGGTCTGACACGGGGAGCTGGGCTTCCAGTGCCACGGGTGCAGCAAACCCGGAAACATTCATGATACCAACTCCCCTGTTCAGAAATGGGTCTGGCTTTAGCCCCAGGAATGGGGGCAACTACGGCCACCACAGCCAGTGGCTCAGAAGGGAGAGTTCATGCCTAGCTTAGTTTCAAACTGCAGCTTCTGTCGCTTCTGGTAGCGGACTCGGACCCTGGTGGGGCAGGAAATTAAAGTACAGGTTGGCAACGATCCTTAGACCAGGGGCCAGGGCAGGACAACAGAGGAGAAGGGAGGGATGGGCAGCGGAAAGGTGGGGGAGTGTCGCCAAGGGAGTGACTGGTTTAGGGAACACGCCTGAGCCCAGAGGGAGGCGCCCTGCTGACAGCTCACCGAATCTCATGTAGCTTCACGATCTCATTGGTCACCACCACAAGGACCAGGGACAGGCAGCCCAGGAGCCATGTCAGCAAGGGCACGTCCTCCAGGCCAAAGTGGACATGGCTGTCCCTGTGCGTCCAGAGCTGCAGGTCCACGGCCGTCTGGACCACCTGACCCAGCAGCCTGTGGGAGGCAGCGGCCCCGTGTGAGCCCTGACACTGCCTGCTTCCTGGTACAGCAGTTAGCTCAGGCAGGGCACAGTTAAACCTCTGGCCCCGGTCCCGCCCTCCAATCCTAGCCCTGCAGAAGCCCCTCTCCTCCCCAGCCCGCATTCTGCCCTCCATCCTAGCAATACTCACACCACAGGCACTGTCACGGCCCACCAGAGGTTGGTCAAGGGGCTCTTTCTCCACAGGGGCTTGGTGCGATGCACATGGGTGATGGAAATGAAGACTGGGGAAAGTGGGGCGATGTGGGGGTCAGACTTCCATAGTGGAGCTCCTCTCCCACCATCATCTGTGCCCTCCCAGGGAGCCCTCTCACCAGTGTGCAGAACAATCAGGGCGGCCGTGAGCTTCTGAGCCGACAGCAGTCCGTTGGCAAAGTCCTCAAACCAGGCTGGAGCCCTGTCGTCGTTGCTGCCAAAGTGAGGCATGGGCTCAGCCCCTCTGGGGCCGCAGGGAGGTAGGGAGGAAGGGGAGGGAGGAAGCCTTGAGGCGAGGCAGGCGATGGGTGGATCTCCGGGGCTGGGACCCACCTGGGCAGCATGATGGAGGAGCAGTTGGTGAGGTTGCGGGCCCGGGAGCTATCACAGAAGCTCTGCAGTGTGAAGCCAAAGCAGATGAGGCACGAGCTGATGGTGAGGCTGAACTTGAGCAGGAAGCAGAGCAGGAAGTAGTGCTGGGTCTGCCAGGGAACAAGGCCAGTCACTCCTGGGGCGCACAGCCCCTCTGCCGGCTGCTCCTAGCTCTTCCACGTACTCAACAGCCTCTTAGTAAATGGTCAGGCCTGGGGTATAGGGAGCTCACGCCCCAGCAAGGATCTTTCCCAGCTCTGTGCCGCCACCTCCTCTTTGATCTGGGGGAAGACTAGGAACCAAGTGCCAGCTTCCCAGTTCTGCTGAAGTCTCCCATCCAGAGCCTTCCAGATTAGCCCCTCTCTCCTCCCCCAACCCTCAGTCCCTTCCATGCTCACTTGCGAGGCTCATGGGGTCTGCTTCGCTTACCTTCTTGGGAATGGACTGGAGGTTTTTTCCTGTTGCCATAGACATGATGGAGCTATGGGGGGGCTTCCCCAGCAGAGAGATGCTGAAAAGCAGAGATCACGTAGAGGGATGGTGACAATGACCCTCTGTCCCTCAATTCTCACAGAGGGAGCCTCTAGGGAGTCTTGCGTGTGAGGTCGAGTCTGGCGAGGGGATGGAGTAAAACAAAGGCTGGGTGGCAGTGGCTCACACCTGTAATCCCAGCACTTTGGGAGGCCGAGACGGGCAGATCATTTGAGGTCAGGAGTTCAAAACCAGCCTGGCCAACATGGCAAAACCCCAACTCTACTAAAAATACAAAAATTAACCAGGCGTGGTAGTGGGCACCTATAATCGCAGCTACTCAGGAGGCTGAGGCAGGAGAATCACTTGAGCCCGGGAGGCGGAGGTTGCAATGAGCAGAGATTGCACCATTGCACTCCAGCCTGGGTGACAGAGTGAGATTCCATCTCAACAACAACAACAAAAAAAAGACAAAGGGGGTTCCCTCTATGTCTCCTGTACCAGAGGAGGTGAGCCCTGAGCAGTTCCAGAACCTTGGGCTCCTAGGGCTGCACAGTGACATCCAGACACCTCCAGCTTGGGCTTGGGGGGTGGGGAAGCTGCACGGCATCTCACCTGAGCAGAGGGTAGCAAAAGCAGGACAGCCACAGGATGTCAGTGGTACTCAGGAGTGGCGGCAGCTGGACCAGGCAAGAAAGGAACTAAACCAGGAAAGAAGCCAAGAGCCACAGTTCGATTCAGGCAAATAATAAGGGCATAGGAGCCCCTGAGCTCCCTTGCCCCAGGCCCAGATAGATGCTCACATCCTGCCAGAGGGAAGTGGGGCCGGAGGGAATACTGTTCTGCCAGTGAGTGTCATCTCCAAAAGCCCAGGGGCTTCACAGGGCTCTGGGGGCCCCTTGACTGTACTGCTACCCCCAGCCTCCCTCCTCAGATGTTCAGCTGGCCCCTGAGTGAAGGGGCGAGTGGCACGGGGGTGATGCCTGTGCGGGCCCCACCTCACCTGGATGACCACGAGAGTCAGCTGGCACTGCAGCAGGAAGAGGAAGCACTTACGGATGCCATAGGTGGCGTGCCGAGCCTAGGGACCAAGAGGGACAGATTATGGCTGGGTCTGCCTGTCCTCTCCCAGGCCCAACAGGTGACACACTTCAGCCAAGAGACAGACTCCCAGGATGCTTCTATGAGGGGAGCAGAGGCGAATGTTACTGCCTGGGAGAGCCCACTCGGAGGGCTGGGACACGAGGTCCCCCAAATAGGTCCTGTGCTGCTACTCCCACCCCGGGCGGGTCCTGCGTCTCTCCTCCTTTGCCTGCCAAAGCACCCACCTGTTCGATAAGCCGGATGATGCTGATGGTCTCCTCCTGGCGAAAGGTCAGGGAGCAGGGCAGGCTGTTGAGCTGCCCTGACAGCTGCAGGGGAGAAAGGCCATCCGAGGCCTGGGCCATGCTGGTGCTAGTGGCGTAGCCAAAGGTCTCCCAGGAGCAACGGGATGGGTACAGGGGATCCAGGGCAATGCTGCTCAGGGTGGGAGACACACACCCTTCAGCTGCATCTCCCACAGGACTGGGCACCCCACCCTCTTCTCCCACCGTGCCCAAGTGCATTGGTCCCAGCCAGGGTGAGGTCGGCCATGGTACACACCCCCAGCCCCATGCAGGCCCATCTGACCCTCTGGTGTGGGAGGTAGAGGCTGGCCCACAGGCTCCAGGGTCCCGCCCTGACCTGATGTCACTCTGGAGGAAGAGGCAGCTGTTCCGCAGGTTGGCAGAGCTGCCCAGGCAGCAGGTCACCTCCCCGTACTCTTGCATGATCTTTATCATCTCACACATGGCTGAGGACAGCATATGAGGGCACAAGAGTCAGGCAGGCAGAGCGCCATGTGGGCGCTGGGCAGACCCATGGGACAGGACAGCAGGAGGCAATGGGAGGTAGGCCCCTCTTTGAAACAACCCCACCCCCAGCAGCGGGATCATGTGAACATTGGCCCTTCTGACTCCAACCCACAAGATTCCCCAGCTGATCCCAGCCCAGGTTTCTTCACTCCCTGCATGGAAAACCTACATCCCTCCAGAGCCCACAGGGTGCCTGGGCCCAGGCAGAGCTCAGCCACAAGGACCAGGCTGCCCAAGTACCCGTGGCCACAGCACTCACTCTCCGGGGTACAGTCGGTGAAGAGGGGCACTAGCAGGGGCACGTTGTCAATGTTCTGCAGGTGGGGCCGCACTTGGTGGATACCCCGGGGCAGCTTAGCCTGGAGAAAGCAGAGATGCCGGTGGCTTCAGGATGGGGACCAGCATCCCTCCATCCCTCCCCTTCATGTGCCTGCCCACTACCTCTCTACCTCTCCCCTGGACCAGCTATGGGACCACTACAGGAACACGTGAGACAGATCCTGCCATCGTACCCGGTTGGAGTCCTCCAGGAAGCTGGGGATGTCGCTGTCCGTAGGCTGGAAGCTGATGAGGTCGGAGTGGCCCTCCTCCTCCATGAGGAGGAGCCCTTCTGCATCGTCTCGGGACACTGTGGGGACAAAAGCCTCTCCCTCACCTTGGGGCCAGCCTTCTGGGGCCCTGTCCTTGCCCTGCAGATGGCAGAGAATTTCCTGCCTCTGTGTCCACTCCTTCCTGCTGACTACTGTTTCCCACAGGGACATCACAGCCATTTCCCAAGGGAATGTATTTATCTGGAGGGCTCTTGGGAGGCTCTTCCTGGCTGTGGCTCTGAGGAGGGGAATCCTCCCACCGCCACCCCGTCCCCACCCCACGCCTTTGCCCTTACCCTGATTCAGGTCATCGTGTAGGGAGCCTGCATGGCTGGGGCTGGAGGGGGGGATCTCGGAGCCAGGCATGTCACCATTGGGCGTGAGGGAGATGTGGCAGTTCCAGCCTGTCTCCAGGCCCATTTTTTCTGCAAATACCTGTGAAGGGCAGACAGCCATGAACATATGGGTCCAAAAGCCCATGGGAGACAGAGTTAGTGGTGGCAGAGGGGATGGCTCTCCCCACCTTGCTTTTGAGCTCATCCTCCAAAGAGAAGTAGACAAAGCGGATGCAGGCGTTGACGAGCCCGTCGATGAGGCGTACGATGTCCAGCCGGGCCTGGTACTGGGAGGACACCATGCCCATGAAGATCTGGCCGCTCAGGGCCTGCATGCAGTCTTCCTTCTCCAGCACCTCCCCGATCCCTTCTTCAGGCAGGACACACAGGACACAGCCCGATCAGGACACCCAGGAACCAGCCCAGGGCCACACACACAGATGCCGCGCCCAAATCAAGGAGCACACAGGCCCCAGGGGACCACACACAGCCACGGATGCACACAGCCAAGACACACGGAGCCGACAGACACAGGAGAAAAGACAATGAAAGGTATGCATCAGTCAGGTGGCTGAATCCGAGCTGGGAGCCATGACAGGGCATGGCTTCAGCTTCTGCCCAGCCCTGCTCCAGGGCTGGGGGACCGGCCCCACCCTCAGAAATAGCTTCAATTCACGGTCTCTTGGGTTGAAAAAACCCGGGAAGTGTGTGTGTCTGGTGGGAATGGGGTGGTGTGGTGGAGCTTCTGGGCCCCTCTGCACCGGCGGGGTGAGAGACCTGGTCTCCTGTCCGATTCTGCCAAGCCTAATGCTCTATGAATGCTGCTTGGTGACTTCCCAGGAAAGCACTCTGATACATGTTACCCACTTGAGCATCACAACCAACCAGTGAGGCAGGCCAAGTGAGCACCGCTGATAAGGGAGGAAACTAAGGGACTCCCCATGTCACTGGATAGAGTGCCGCACTGGCACCCCAGCCTGGGGCTGCGGCCACTGCACCCTTTGCTGTGGGGGGTGCCAGCGCCCTACAGAAGCCCTCCCTGCTCCTGGGCTTCTGCAGCCCAAGGGAGCCCCAGCACCAGCCCCACTGGACAGACGCACGAGGTACCGTCAGAGCTCCAGCTGCTGCGGCGGGCGCTCTGCTTGATGGGGATGGTGCTGGGCAGCTCGCACATGGTGAAGATGCTGCTTTGGCCAGGCACCTGTACCAGCTCGATGCACTTGCCATTGAGCTGAGAGGACAGGGCGCAGTTCATGGGCTTGTAGGCGAAGGCAGAGCAATACCCAGACAGGCAGGCTCGCTGGTAGAAGTCCAGCACTTTCTTTCTGCCAGGGAAGCAGGTGGAGGTGAGGTGAGCGGTCCCGCCTGTGAAGGGCAGGTGCCCCGGCAGAGTGACTGCTCTTGCTGCTGGCACATGCTTCCTCACCCACCTGTCAGATCCCGAGAGAGGGTAGATGTCAGCTCCGTCCCAGAAGTCTGTGCAGGCTTCTAAGACCACATCAGCGGTGCCATGGGACAGCATCTGCTCTGTGCCTGGGGGAACAGAGTTCAAACCCTGAGTGTCGCTACCTAGCCCCAGCCCTCACTCTGACCTGACAGGCAACACACTGTCCTCCTGGAGAAGGGCGCTGAGGAGCCCCTGCCAGAGGAGGAGACTCCCTGGGACTCACGATCAACAAGGGTCTGCAATGCCACTGGGCTTGGAATGCAGACACCATATTCCCATCCTTTGGACAATCCCGGCCTCTGGAGTCAACACCATCCCAGCCCTGGTCCCCAAGTCCAGCCCCTGCCACAGTGGAGCACTTGGAATCAGTCTACTTTTCATCTGCCCAGGCCTCCCTAGCAATGGGTGGAGTTGGGTAGAGCCCCCCTGCCAAGCTCTGGAAGGTTTGGCCTGATGCTGGCCGAGGTAGCCAGGGCTCACTGGTGGTGGTGTCTTTAATGAAGAGGCTGATCATGTGGCTGAGGGGAGGCCGCCGCTTGGTGACACAGGAGAGCCGCCCCAGGGATGTCTCCTTCATTGTCTCAGCACTGGGGAGGCGGTACAGCGCCAGGTGGTTCTCCTGCTTGAAGAGCTCCTTGGCCCCAGGAGTGAAGCCTGCGGGGCAGGGAACAGGAACTTAGGGCCATGCCATGCCAGGTCCATTAAGTCCCATGAGGAGTCAGTACTGGACCTCTTCTAGGAGGCAGGTCCAGCCAGCCATCCCCTGCCACAGGGGCCCATACCAATGAGGCGGGCAAGCTCGCAGAGGCCCCAGGGCACATGCACGGGCAGCACGGCACTGTGGCTCTCTTGCAGGGCGATGTTGCACAGGTGGTCGGAGAATCGGCACAGGCGCTCGGTGACGCTGGCATTACACAGATTCAGCAGCACGTTGAGGCCCAGGGGTTTGAGGGAGGTGAGGTGCAGCTGCCAGTTGGAGTCATCAAACTGGATGCAGGAGGGGTTCTGCTGGTCCTGGGACAGGCTCAGCATCTCCAGGTGGTAGTCACACACAAAGTCCTCTGCTTCGTAGGGGTCGCTCTCCATCCCGGGCTGGGTCTGGGGGAAACATGGACAGGAGCCTCAGCCCGGGAGAGGGTGCGGGGGAAGCCAGCACTGGCTCCACCCACCTCCCAAGGCTGGGGAGGGCTCCTGCCCCTGAAATGCGCTCTTCCCAAGAGAGAGCTCCTGCTCACTCTCTTCCACTCCCCTCCCTCCTGAAATCTGCTTCCTGTCCTTCTTGGGCTCCTGTCTGCTTCTAGGAAGTATTAATATATCTCATGACACTGGCAGGAGCCAAAAAGAGGGGTGGCCAGACCAAAGAGGACACAGTTGAGGGATCTTTTGTGGCCAGGGAACATCTCTAAGAGGGAACCCCGGGCTATGTGTGTTTGGAAGGTTCCAATAGGGACACCAGTGATTGCGACCACGAGAATGGAAGGGTGGGGGAGGCTCCGCCTACTTCACGGCAGAGACTTGGGGAGGGCCTTGGGGGCCACTGGCCTAGGCTGGAGGTGCTGGGATGGAGGGCAGAGACGCCTGCTCTTTCAGACCCTGTGGTGCCAGGCTGGCCAGGGAGGCCAGGACGGCCTGTGGCTGAGGGCGTGGCTGCCCCGTGCCACCTCCTCCTCTCACCTTGCTGGGCTCTTCTTCGCCACCCTCGGTGTCCCTGCTGAAGCTCACGTTGGAGCCAGATGGGTGTTTGCTGCGGCCGTGCGCTCTGTGGTGTGAGTAGGGCTCGGGGGGCTTGGGAGCCTCGCCAGGCCAGTCGCCACGCTCCTGCTCGCTGGAAAGGTGCAGAGCGTTGTTCAGGGAGCCAGCCAGGAGGGCGTCTCGCTCATGGGGCTGAAGAGAATGAGGAGCACAGGCTAGGACCAGTGGCTCCCATGGCCCGGGGAGGCAGAATACTTGTAGGTCCCCTGGCTGCCTTGTCTTCACCTCACCTGCCCAGAAGCAGATCCTAATGGTGCTGAACCCTCCTTCGCCCTCCTAAACCTCACCCTCCCTGGCCAGGCTCCAAGGCTAAATAGCCTGGCCCAGAGTCGGGCCCATGGGAGCCGGCCGTACCTCCTCCTCTACCTCAGGATGGCAGAAGGAGCGGGTGGATAGGCCATCGGTGAGGTCCTCATGGCTGCTGTGAGGGGGCTCCACCTTCCCGCTGAAGAACAGTACAGTCTCTGGGCTGGGATTTGGCCAAGACAGGATCCCCTGTTTGTCCACACAGCATAGGACCTGCATGGAAAGCGTTTGGGATAGGAAAGGAGCCTGGCATTGGCCCACCCTGCCCAGGGGCCACTCAAGCGGCAGGTGGGCAGCCCAGGCCCAGCCAGAGAGCAGGGCGGGCACAACAGGTGCCTCCTCCCCGCAAGGCCCACCCTCACCGTGACGGAGCCCAGGCTGTGCAGCAGGCTGGAACTGTGGCTCAGCGTTGGCGACGTCCCCCGGAGCACCCTCAGGAAGTGGCCCCAAATGCAGCGCAGCATTTCCTGGTGAGAGAGAGGAAGTCTGCAAGGCCATTTAGGGCTCAGCCTCATTTCCCTGGAGATGGCCTCTAGGGGGAAATCCAGGGGAGCACCACGAAGTTGGGGTGGAGAGGCACTTCTCTAGGGCAGGGCGTGCACACATTATGGGAACAGGCCCAGGTTATGTCCACATGTAACGGGTGGACATGGGGCTCCAAGAGCCCGATTGGAGGCTTTAAGGCCAAAAACAGGGGAGTCCCAGGGTTGTGGCTATAGGGACCTGCAAGAGAAGCCATCCCGGGTCAGCGTTGTACCTGAGAGGAGACAGCCTCCGTATAGCTGCTGAGAGTGTCCTCTGAGAACTTAGCCAGCTGCACGGAGAGAGGGTAGGTCCTCAGTGAGGAAAAAGCCGCCTTCACACAGGTCTCCCCAAGCTGGCAGAGGTGGGGCCCACACCAGCGGGGCTCCCAACCCCTTTGGTAAAGGGCCCGGGCCGTCCTGACTCCCCACCTGGTGGAAGCCAGGGTAGACTTTCACCCACACCCAGGGCCTGGCCTAGGGGCCCTTCTGGAATGGAGAGGGCCCGAGGCCTGGAGAGCTGCCCAGGCTGACCAACACGCCGAGCCCAAAGTGGGGCTGGACTTCTGCCCCTGTCCTCTGGCACAGCCAACTCCCTCTTTTTGTTCCTGTCACTTCCCCCAGACGCCTTGGAAAAACCTACCAGGGAGCTGGGTGAGGCCTTGCTCATCTGGGCCAGGACACGGGCCTCTCCACAAGCGGTTGCCAGAACCCAGAGGACTGGAAAGAGCAGGGGGAGGATGGGCAGGACGCCATTCACCTGGGAAGGAGCGGACCACACAGACGGCTCCTGAGCTCTGGGCCTGGGGAGGAGGGAAGGGAAGGGCTGCCCTGGCCCCACGGCCATTCCCTGGGCAGGAAGGGCCAGCTCTCTCACGGGCAGGAATGGAAAGAAGGGAAAGAGGTGTTCTTTTTTTTTTTTTGAGATAGAGTCTCGCTCTGTCACCAGGCTGGAGTGCAGTGGTGTGATCTCGGCTCACCGCAACCTCCGCTTCTCGGGTTCAAGTGATTCTCCTACCTCAGTCACCCGAGTGGCTGGGACTACAGGCGCGCACTACCATGCCCAGCTAATTTTTATATTTTTAGTAGAGACGGGGTTTCACCATGTTGGCCAGGATGGTCTCGATCTCTTGACCTCATGATCTGCCCGTCTCGGCCTCCCAAAGTGCTGGGATCACAGGCGAGAGTCCCCGTGCTTGGCTGGAAAGAGGTGTTCTTTTTTTTTTTTTGAGATGGAGTTTCACTCTATCGCCCAGGCTGGAGTGCAGTGGCCGGATCTCAGCTCACTGCAAGCTCCGCCTCCTGGGTTTACGCCATTCTCCTGCCTCAGCCTCCCGAGTAGCTGGGACTACAGGTGCCCGCCACCGCACCCAGCTAGTTTTTTTGTATTTTTTTTTTCTTTTTTTTTGAGACGGAGTCTCGCTCTGTGGCCCAGGCTGGAGTGCAGTGGCCGGATCTCAGCTCACTGCAAGCTCCGCCTCCCGGATTTATGCCATTCTCCTGCCTCAGCCTCCCGAGTAGCCGGGACTACAGGCGCCTACCACCTCGCCCGGCTAGTTTTTTTTTTGTATTTTTTAGTAGAGACGGGGTTTCACCGTGTTAGCCAGGATGGTCTCGATCTCCTGACCTTGTGATCCGCCCATCTCGGCCTCCCAAAGTGCTGGGATTACAGGCTTGAGCCACCGCGCCCGGCCTTTTTGTATTTTTTAGTAGAGACGGGGTTTCACCGTGTTAGCCAGGATGGTCTCGATCTCCTGACCTTGTGATCTGCCCGTCTCGGCCTCCCAAAGTGCTGGGATTACAGGCTTGAGCCACCACGCCCGGCCAAGAAAGAGGTGTTCTTAAGCTGAAGTTTAAGGGGACCTCTGGGCTGCAGAGAGGGAGGGGACAGCCAGGATACTAGGAGAAGAGCCAGCCCTGCGGGTCGGAGGGAAGCATGACAGAGAGGACAGGGCGGTCCTTGCCTGGAGCTGCAGGAGGGTGTACTGCCAGGAAGTGACCCCCGGGGCACTGAAGATGAAGCGCAGGGCATTGGTGATGAGGAAGCCGGCCTGTTGGGAACAGCAGAGGCACAGCCTTGACCCCGCCCCTCTAGAGCGTCATAGGCACTGCCATTTTCCTTCCTTTGCTACTCCACAGGCTGGCTCGCTCAGCGACCCTCTGCATTCACTCCCGCTCACGTGAGTGGCCCTGAGACTCCCCCCACCAAGTCCAGCCCTCTCCTCTGCCCGTGCAGCCCCCTGCTGCACGCACCAGGACCACAGGCACAGCATAGTGTAGCATCACCGACTGCACTGTGAACCGCTCATTGTCCAGGGCGGTGACTGGTCGGGACAGGGCCATGTCCAGGCACCACCTGCAGAAAGAAGTGACTGTCAATCTCACTTGGCAAAGAGGTCAGAAACCTACAACTTAGGAGGATTCTGGGCTTCTCTGCCAGATACCGCTTCTTCAAGCACCGTGAGTCCTGCAGTTCCATGCTCTGCCCTGGCCCTAGCCCATGTTCACCTCCAGAGCTGTTCCCTCAGTGTAGAGATTGGGAGAGGGCACCACCCAGTCTAAGAATTCTCACAAGATGCTGGAGACAGGAGCCTAAGGAGATGCCTGCCCTCAAAAGAACCTCGAGATGAATGGGACCCCTTCCTTGTCAGTCTCATCCCCCTCTTCACAGAAGGCACCAGGGACAGCAGGAGGCGGGGCGGCACCCCTACCTGATGTTGTCAATCACAGGGGTCTCAAGGACACGGAAAAGCCGGTGCTGCTGGGGGCTCTGTGGCCCTCTCTCCACTTCTCCCCGGGGCGAGGGTGGAGGGGAGAAGGGGGGGAAGAGGTCTCCTGGCTCCAGGACAATGTGCTCATCATCCTGCAGGTAGCAAGTGGGAGAGTGGGGGCAACGAGAGGGTCCTATCAGGGGTCACTCTTCCTGGACAATTCAGCTAACTACAGACATTCCCTGGGGTTAGGCGCCATCAGCCCAGAGTCTACTGGGGCAGGTCCTGTGGGACTAGACTCTTAGCGAGAATAAAGAACAGCATAGGGGGCCAGACATGGTGACTCACACCTGTAATCCCAGCACTTTGGGAGGCTGAGGCAGGTGGATCACTTGAGGTCAGGAATTCGAGACCAGCCTGGCCAACATGACGAAACCCTGTCTCTACCAAAAACTACAAAAATTAGCCAGGTGAGGTATGGTGGCACATGCCTGTAATCCCAGCTACTAGGGAGGCTGAGGTGGGAGAATCACTTGAACCCAGGAGGCAGAGGCTTCAGTGAGCTAAGATCGTGCCACTGTACTCCAGCCTGGGCGACAGGGTGAGACCCTATCTCAAAAAAAAAAAAAAAACAAAACAAAACAGCAGGGTGGAGGAAGATGTTCCAGAGCCTGTGCCAAAAACCAAGTGAGCTGGCCAGGAAGCTTCAGGATGAAGTCTGAGGACCCTCCCATTATTGCCTGTGGATGCTCCCACCGCATTTCCAGGGGAGAAGGAAAGCCTCAAGTTACCTTGATCCCCCTCAGAGAAGCAAACGATTCCTGGCCAGGCCTCAAAGCTATGATGTCTCCTTCAACCAGCAGGCTGACTGGCAGGTTGACCAGGTGTCCATCTCTGTAGGCCCAGTGCAGGGACCAGGATGGTGCAAAGGGCATGTGGAGGTCTGGATACATGGCACTGGGCCACTGGATCTCCCTGCCATCCCTGAGGGCATCTGAGGGGAATGGAAAGAGGGAAACCACCCTCTCGGCCATGGCCCTGCACCCCGGTCAGGTACAGCAGCACTGTCTGCCCACTTCCTCTCCCAGGAGGTCCATGGCAAACCCTCCAGTTGTTCCAACACTTCCCTGCTTTCAAGGACGCCTCCCTTGTGAAGCCCTACCTGGCCACTCCAGCCCCAGAGCCTCTACCTCCTCTCAACACCTGGAGCTGTCATTCTTTGTACCCCCCTCCCATTCAGATACACTTCACAAACACTGCAGAGGGTCTGTGAGGGGTGCAGGGTGGAGACAACAACATGGCTCCTCAAGGAGCCTCAACCCAGTGGGGCAGATGAGACATATGGACAGGAAACTCCAAACAAGGCAAACACGGCTAAGCATTAACAAAGATCCCTGTGCTGCAGGAGTCCAGAAGAGGGAGCAAACCGATTTGCTGGGGCGATCAGAGATGGCTTCCTGGAAGAGGAATTACTGGGGATGGGCCTGGAAGAATGGGTGAGATTTTGTCAGCTGGAGATGAGTGAGGGAGAAGCTCCCCAGCAGAGAACAGTGGAGAGAGGCACAGGGGCAGAGGCTGATACACAGCGGGCCTAGGACTGGTGAGTAGTTTTAATGTAAGAATGAGGAGGAAGAGAAGAGGCTGGAGAGGAAGGTGGGCCTGTGTTGGAAGCTCTGGGAGGCCACATGTGCCTCTGGGATGGCTTCCATAAGCAAGAGGGAGCCACTGATGCTCCTGGGCAGGAGACTAAGCTCTGGAAAGCAGGGCCCGTCTTTTGCCATCAGCATTGCACTCCCAGTGCCTGGCACATGGTTGCAATTAACCATCTCAGAATGAAAGGACAAACTCTCACTTGGCAACTAAATGTCCACTACCCAGTTCTGTTGGAGAAAGTCTCATGAGCGGGTGCTGCTTCTCCCACAGCACCTGCCCTGGACATGCCCCTGGACAGCAGGAGCCACCATCCCTCAAAAGAGCCTCAACAACCCTCAATCCGCAGCCAAGCTGCATAAACATCACCTGAATGAAAGGCCAAGCAGAAATCCAAGCAACTCCCTTCCCTTTTGGAACTGGGCTGCTCCATCTCAGGCTCCCAGCCCCCTACCCCACCACAATTCCTGCAGGTATCTCTGCCCACCTCCCCATGTCTCCCGGCACAGTACACCAGACAAGATGGACTTGAACGAGAAAACTTCAACCATCTTCCTGCCACATGAGAGGTCTTCCCTGTTAGTTTCCCAACACGAGCCAGCCCGCAGGCCCACCTGCCACCGTTGGCCTTCCTGCCCGCCCAGCCTCTGCCTGGGCACCCACCACCATCCCACAGCTCTCACTGCCCTGCTCAAAAGAAGGTGGGCATCCTTCTAACTCCCCAGATGACAACAGCCCCTGCAAGGCCACAGGCGACCCGTCTGTGCTGGGGTGCATGAGGGGAGCCCTCAGGGCTTTGATATGTCCGGTCATCTTTTCCCATCAATATTCCTGCCCTTGACCTCACCTTGGATTTGGTCAATGATCCCTCGCAGCCTCCGCTCTACCTCCCGACGCTTCAGCCGGTCTTGCCGCCCGATGAGCACAAGGTTGAGAAGCAGCAACAGGAACAAGGCCGAGGCGTTCACCAGCCCTACCCCACGGCTGGCGGGAGGAAAGAGAGGGGCACCCACAGGGAATGAGGGCTTGCCCACCCAGCAGCCCCCGGGTCACAGCTCCCTCCCACCCCAGTCCCTTGTGGAAAGTGTCCCGTTCTGGTGCCCTGACACCAGCTAGGCCTCTGACCCCAGTCAAGGGACTGAGGAGGTTCCCTTACATACCAGGAGCAGCTTGGGGGTGACAGCCCCCCTCGGAGCCCTGGCCGTCCCAGGTGCTGCAGCAGGACGGACAGGACAGCTGGAAAGGTTGGGGAGCAGCCTCTGGGTGCATACCTCCCAGCCGGCTGGCCCCCACAGCAGCCCAGCAGCAGCAGCACAGCCAGTAGCATGAGTGAGGCCCCCGGCCAGTGGAAGCAGGAGCAGCGGTTACTGTGGTGGAGGAAGCTACTTCTCCACACCTCCTGGGAAGGGACAGGGAGGGGACAATGTCCCATTCCAATCTGGCCGCCTCCCCCAGCACCCTCCCCAGCCCCCATGGCCACCTTGATCCCCTCCCTTTGACCTTGGCCGGCCTCCATCCTGTTGGGCTCCTGCAGCAAGCAGGCTCAGGAGCCACTCTGAGGGGAACCCCGGCTTCTTTCTAACATTTCATGAGGCCTCAGTTGGGTCACACCATCCAGGGAGACGGTGCATCAGAGTCCTGAGAAGGGGCCTCCCACTTCCCTGCCATCTCAGCCAGGCTCTGGTGGTCCCGAGAAAAAGCTTCACCTTCCAGGTCAGACACTTCTTCCGCTCCCTGAGATGTCCTTCCAGCACTGCCTCCAGCTGCTCCTTCAGGACGCTGAGGGCCTTCCGCGTGGACAGGCCCAGGGCCGAGGGAGGCTCGCCCTACAGGCAAGCAGGAGGCGTTGGGCATCACTGCCAGGCTGAGGCTGTGCAAGGCACGCGGGCCCCAACCCTCCCCTTCCCTGGCCCTTCATCCTTCCCCTCCTCTGGGATCCTCACATCTCTTCCCCTACCAGCTCTGGCCCCTCAAGGTGTGACCATGTCCATCTCCACTAAATTACAAACTGTTCAAGTGCACAGCCTCCTACCCTACTCTTTACAGCTAAGTTAAAAAACAAAACAACTTTTTCTTTTATTGCATGTTCCCCAACTCACTTTCCCCACTGCCACCAGTGAGCTCCCTGCCCACCCAGCTTGTGCTCACCACTGATCTCCCAATTTATTGCAAGGGGGCCAACCTTTGATTGTATGGACAATTTTATTTTTTTTTAGATGGAGTCTTGCTTAGTCTCCTAGGCTGGAGTGCAGTGGCGTGATCTTGGCTCACTACAACCTCTGCCTCCTGGGTTCCAGTGATTCTCCTGCCTCAGCCTCCCAAGTAGCTGGGATTACAGGCACACACCACCACGCCTGGCTAATTTTCTGTATTTTTAGCGGAGACGAGGTTTCGTCATGTTGGCCTTGAACTCCTGGCCTCAAGTGATCTGCCTGCCTTGGCCTCCCAAAGTGCTGGGATTACTGGCGTAAGCCACCACACCTGGCCTAAAATAGATCTGTTTTTAAATGGAGAGAGGGAAACTAACATAGAGATGCTATCTTTTGGCCCAGCGTGGGCTTCTGGCTTCTCTCCTGTTTTCTCCTTTGACTGTTCTTCCCCATCCGTCTACCCCACAGGCCACCTAGGACACATTACCACCCTCTGTAGGTTTCCAGAGCAACCTCATCCACAGTCATGGATCACCTGCCACCAACAAGCCTACAACTCCTATTTTACTTCAAGTCTGACCACTACCCTGAATGTGGATCCGTCTGCTGAATGGGCCTATAGCTGCTTCACAGGGACCTAGGAGTCAATATGTCCAAAAACCCGAACTTGGGCCGAACATGGTGGCTCACACCTGTAATCCCAGCACTTTGGGAGGCTGAGACAGGTAGATCACTTGAGGTCAGGCGTTTGAGACCAGCCTGGCCAGTCCAACATGGTGAAACCCCATCTCTACTAAAAACACAAAAATTAGCTAGGCATGGTGGCGCATGCCTGTAATCCAAGCTGCTTGGGTGGCTGAGGCATGAGAATCACTTGAACCCGGGAGGCAGAGGTTGCAGTGAGCCAAGATCATGCCACTGCACTCCAGCCTGGGTGACAGGGCCAGATTCTGTCTCAAAAAAAAAAAAAAAAAGAAAAGAAGCCGAGCGTGGTGGCTCACGCCTATAATCCCAGCATTTTGGGAGGCCAAGGCGGACGGATCACCTGAGGTCAGGAGTTCGAGACCAGCCTGACCAACATGGAGAAACCCCATCTCTACTAAAAATACAAAAAATTAGCTGGGTGTGGTGGTACATGCCTGTTATCCCAGCTACTCGGGAGGCTGAGGCAGGAGAATCACTTAAACCCGGGAGGTGGCGGTTGCGGTGAGCCGAGGTCGCACCATTGCACTGCAGCCTAGGCAACAAGAGTGAAACTCCATCTCAAAAAAAAAAAAAAAAACTTGAACTTGCCACCTGGCTCTACTGCCAGAGTCACCTTTCCTCCCATAGTGACCGTCTCACCCAATCACGTCTAGAACATTCCAAACCCTGGCCTTATGCTTGCCCAAACTCTACCCCACGCTCTCTAATTTTTCCAAACCCACTGGAACACCTTGGCCAGTGCAGGGCATGCCTGGTTGGTCAAATGACCTATTTACCCTTAAAATCAAGTCCGATTCTTGCGTGTGCTCCTGGAGGCCCTTCAGACGTGCCAGCCTCTCTGGCCTCCTTTCCTGCTCCTTCTGGCACGAGCCGAGCCCCTCCAGCTCATGTTCATATACTTGATGTGTTTCTCAGCCAGAAACACGTGCCCCACCCCAAACAACTCTTGCTTCTCCTTCAAGACTCAGCTCAAACATCACCTCCTCTGGGACATTTTCCCAAAACCCGGGGCTGCACTTCAGTGGAGGTTTACATGTCAATGGTGTCCTGGGCAACCTGGCCTGCAGCCTGCACCTTACACAACTGTAATCACAGATTGACACGCCTGCTCTCCCGCCAGACTGCAAATTCCTTAAAAACAGGCTCTGAATTCTTCCATTTCCACACACCCTCACCATCCAACTGCTAAGACAGTGCATGGCACACACAAGCTCAATGAATACTTGCTGAATGAATGAATGAATGCAATGATCCCAATGAAACAGCAACAGGAACAACCCGAGGCATTCCGCAGCTTAGTCAAGGCTTCACCTTAATCGGGACTGTCAGCCCAAAATCTGTAGCTGAGACACCACAGCTTTTAAAAATGTGGATGTCTAGGCCCCACTCCGGACCTACCAAACCAAAATTTCTGGGGATAAAGAGAATCCCATTATATATATATACACACACACACACACGTATACACATATATACACACACATACATATACACATATATATATATACACACACACACACATATATATATATGTATATATTTTTTTAATTGAGACAGGGTCTTGCTCTGCTGCCCAGGCTGGATGCAGTGGCATGGACATGCATCCATCCTCTCAGGCTCCAGCAATCTTCCTGCCTCAGCCTACGGAGTGGCTGAGACTACACCCAGCTAATTTTCTTTGCTTTTTTTTTTTTTTCTTTTTTGAGACGGAGTCTCACTCTGTCACCCAGGCTGGAGTGCAATGGCATAATCTCGGCTCACTGCAACCTCTGCCACCTGGGTTCAAGAAATTCTCCTGCCTTAGCCTCCCGAGTAGCTGGGACTACAGGCACACGCCACCACGCCCAGCTAATTTTTTTTTGTATTTTAGTAGAAACGGAGTTTCACCATGTTGCCCGGGCTGGTCTCAAACTCCTGAGCTCAGGCAATCTGCCTGCCTCAGCCTCCCAAACTGCTAGGATTACAGGTGTGAGCCACTGCGCCTGGCCCTTTGCATTTTTTTTTGTAGAGATGGGGCCTTGATATGTTGCCCAGGCTGGTCTTGAACTGCTGACCTCAAGCAATCCTCCCTCCTCAGCCTGCTAAAGTGCTCTGATTATAGGCGTGAGCCACCACACCCCAGCTCTGAGGCCTTCGGACAAAGAAGAGCCCCATGGAAGGCAGCACCTGAAGGAGAAGTGAGTCTTTCCAGGGCCACCTGAGAAGCATCCATGTGAGCTTCCATCCGGAAAACCTCCTGAGCAAGCAGAGCGAATCCCTAGACCTCAGGCACCAGGAAAGGGATTTTGGGCAGCCACGGAGGAGGCTCGGCCACAGGCTGTGGGGCTGGGGACCCCTGGCTGCCTCGTCTCACTGCCCTCCCTGCCCCCTATGCTGCGGCCCACAGTTCTGTCTCCCAGAGTCCTGCCCTGGCTGTGCCCTCTAGCCTTCTGGACTTACTCCTTCCTGCCTATCTCCACACACACCCCCTCCTCGGCAACTTAGCCTCAGCCCTGGCAGGGCGCACATCCCATAATTAAGAGTGGCTGCTGGGCGCGGGGGTGCTGTCCCCCTGCCACAGGATGCAACCAAGTGGAGCCCCCAGTGCTGGCCGGAGGGACAGGGCCTGGCTTCCAAAGTGGGCCTGGCCCCAGGATTCCCCAGCTCCCTTGCCTAAATCTCCCCTAATCCTGCTCTCCACAGTGGCTTTGGGGGATTAGAAAGATAAGAGCTGCCTCTTCCCAGAGGGGATAAACTGGTTATTTCAGCTCAGAAAGAAATGGCCTTCCGGGCGGGGGCCTCACACCCCCACATGGGTAAATACTGTGCTCCAACGCACCCATCCGCCTTTGGAAAGGATCCTGAGGCCTCCCAAAGAGGCCATAGGCCAGGGCAAATGAATGCCTGTACCTGTCCTACTGCCTCCCGGAGCTCCTGACATGGAGGGAAGGAACGCTTAAGGGAGGGTTGTAAGGGAGGAAGAGAAACAGGAAGAGGAGACGATAGGCCTTCTCCTGTCTGTGGGCATGAATGTCTGTTCCTTCCACCCCAGGGAAGACGAGGATCTAGGAGACAGACGCTGTACACTGAGACCCCAGGCCTCCAGTGCCTTCCCCGCAGGCTCAGCCTTCTGAGCTTCCTCACCACAGAGATGGATGTGAGTGTTCCCAGGACGGAATGACCCATGCCTGGGCCTGGCCTCCAGACATGATCAAGTGAGAAACTTACTGGAGGCAGGAAGAGCTGGCCTGCAGAGGGGGAAGGCTGTCCACCCAAGACATGGAGACTGGGAGGGAGAAAGAGAGGAAGGACCAGGCAACTGTACACGGCTGGGAAGATGCTCGGCCTGGAATGAGGACCACACTCAGGAAGGTGACAATTTCCAGCAAGGCAGAGAAAAGGCTAAGAGGAGTAGTCAGAGAGCCAGGGAGGTGTCCCTCCTCTGGTCAGGCCTGAAGATCTTGGACATTCATCGATTCCCGTGGGCCACATGGTAGCTGTCCTGACACCCGCTGCCTCATTCCAAGCAGCCAGGACCTCCTCACCCAGCCTGGCCATCATCTGCTCTCTTGCTGTCTCTACCCCAGGTACCTTGAAGCTGTGCTCTGCTCCCCTCCAGGTGTGGGAGGTATGGGCCAGAGGGTGGCAGATGCTCCCGGGCAGGGCGCCTGCAGAGCTGTCTGTGTGCATCTGCCCCCGCATGTTATGTCTGGCCAGGGACACCAGCTCCAGACTGGTGATTAAAGACAGCACAGTAGAGGAAAAATAAGCCATTCTGTAATTACATGCCGCCCAAAGGAAGCGCTTGCCTGCACAGGCCAGCCCTGCGGTGGGGACCTAGCGTTCTGGGCCAGTCTGCTCTTTGCGGCCTTCAACTGAGCTTATCCAACTGCCCAGATGTTCACCTTCCTCTCCAGCAGGGGGTCTGAGTTAAGGGTCAAGTCACTGCTCTCTCTTGCTCGTTTTTTTTTTTTTTTTTTCCTTTGAGACAGGGTCTTGCTCTGTTGCCCAGGATGGATGGAGTACACTGGCACCATCTTGGCTCCCTGCAGCCCCCATCTTCTGGGCTCAAGCAATTCTCCCACCTCAGTTTCCAAGCAGCTGAGACCACAGATGTGTACCACCATGCCCAGCTAGGGGTTTTTTTAGTGTTTTTTTTGAGACGGTCTCACTCCTGTCGCCCAGGTTGGAATGTAGTGGTGCCATCAGAGCTCACTGCAGCCTTGACTTCCCAGGCTCAGGTAATTCTCCCACCTCAGCCTTCCAAGTAGCTGGGACTATAGGTGATGCCAAGACACCCAGCTAATTGTTTGTAATTTTAGTAGAGATGGTGTTTCGCCATGTTGCCCAGGCTGGTCCTGAGCTCCTGGGTTCAAGCAATCCTCCCGCCTCCCATAGTGCTGGGATTACAGGCGTGAACCACCATGCCTGGCCTGCTTTCTTACTCATTGTACCTCAGCTTTGACATGTGACATAAGAGCAGAAGACCTTCATACTTTTGGAAGGAAGTTCAGAATGGGTTGGTGGGTGATTGGGCTCTGCCAGCCTTTCCCAAAGCATGGAGTTAGGCTGGGTACCCAATGTGCCTGGGCACCAATGGCAGGGCATAGCAAAGGAACAGGCACAGTTCTTATTATCTGAGAAACAGAAATCCAGGTTGACACACACAAGCTGAGATCGCCTTTTCTTGACTCCTGGGGCCAAGATGGCTGAGAAAAAATCTAACCTGGCTTTAAGTACCCAAAGGTGACATGAGATTCTCAGAGCTTCCCACATACTAAAAACTCCCACCATGCCAAGGAGAAGGGAGGTCCTGCTTCTCAAATTACACGGATGCTTTTCAGGCAGCACTAACCCCATTCCACTGTTTTCACTGCTCAGGCTTAACTGGAGCAAGAGGAGAAAATAACACGGCTCTAAGGAAGTCCTGACTCAGGAGAGGCAGGCAGCAAACGCCCATCACAGGGCTTGCTCTCTGTGTTCTTTTTTTTTTTTTTTTTCTGAGACGGAGTCTCGCTCTGTCGCCCAGGCTGGAGTGCAGTGGTGCGATCTCGGCTCACTGCGAGCTCCGCCTCCAGGGTTCACGCCATTCTCCTGCCTCAGCCTCCCAAGTAGCTGGGACTACAGGCGCCTGCCGCCATGCCCGGCTGATTTTTTGCATTTTTAGTAGAGACGGAGTTTCACCGTGTTAGCCAGGATGGTCTCAATCTCCTGACCTTGTGATCCACCCGCCTCGGCCTCCCAAAGTGCTGGGATTACAGGCATGAGCCACCACGCCCGGCCAGCTCTCTGTGTTCTATCATCAAAGGGGGACGCTGGCAGGGCGTGGGGATTTGGAGGAACAGCAGGGTGGTGAAAGAATTCTATCCATCAAATCAGAACCACAAGGAGTCTGCCACTGAACAGGCCCAGCTCTGGAGGTCTGAAGCTGAGCACCTGGATAGACTAAGGCACTTTGGATAGCTGACACACCTGAGCTCTCCTGTGCCGCTTCCATCAGGTTTATCAGGTGACCCAGAGCCCGAAACCCCCAAGCCCCAGGCCCTCTCCCCTTTCCTTTTTTTCTTTTTGTTTTTCTTTTTTTTAAGATGGAGTTGGCCAGGTGCGGTGGCTCACGCCTGTAATCCTAGCACTTTGGGAGGCTGAGACAGGCAGATCACGAGGTCAGGAGATCAAGACCATCCTGGCTAACACGGTGAAACCCCGTCTCTACTAAAAATACAAAAAATTAGCCAGGCGGCCGGGCGCGGTGGCTCAAGCCTGTAATCCCAGCACTTTGGGAGGCCGAGACGGGCGGATCACGAGGTCAGAAGATCAAAACCATCCTGGCTAACACGGTGAAACCCCGTCTCTATTAAGAAATACAAAAAACTAGCCGGGCGAGGTGGCGGGCGCCTGTAGTCCCAGCTACTCGGGAGGCTGAGGCCGGAGAATGGCGTGAACCCGGGAGGCGGAGCTTGCAGTGAACTGAGATCCGGCCACTGCACTCCAGCCTGGGCGACAGAGCGAGACTCCGTCTCAAAAAAAAAAAAAAAAAAAAAAAAATTAGCCAGGCATTGTGGCAGGGGCCTGTATTCCCAGCTACTTGGGAGGCTGAGGCAGGAGAATGGCATAAACCCGGAAGGTGGAGCTTGCAGTGAGCCAAGATCACACCACTGCACTCTAGCCTGGGCGACAGAAAGAGACTCCATCTCAAAAAAAGAAAAGAAAAAAGAAAAAGGAAAAAAAAAAGATGGAGTCTCACTATGTTGCCCAGGCTGGAGTGCAGTGGCGCAATGGCTCACCACAACCTCCTCCTCCTGGGTTCAAGCGATTCTCCTGCCTCAGCCTCCACAGTAGCTGGGACTAAAGGCATGAGCCACCATGTGCAGCTAAGTTTTGTATTTTTAGTTAAGACAGGGTTTCACTATGTTGGCCAGGCTGGTCTCGAACTCCTGACCTCGTGATCCGCTCACCTTGGCCTCCCAAAGTGCTGGAAATTCAGGTATAAGCCACTGCACCCGGCCGCCCTGTCCCCTTTCAGAGCTCCTGCATGGTGTTCTGGGCACAGCAGCTGCTCTCCTTTCTACTCCAGCTGTCTCAGGAGCAACAGAATCAAGGTCCCCTAGGCTCAAGTAGACAGGTTATGAATTTAGACCTTGACCTTCAGCCTTGACAACAGCAGATAACTACTAATTAGAACTGGCTGGCTGGGCATGGTGGCTCATGCCTGTAACCCCAACACTTTGGGAGGCTGAGGCGGGTGGATCGCTTGAGCCCAGGAGTTCGAGACCAGCCTGGGCAACATAGTGAAACTCCATCTCAAGCCTGGCCCCCTCTCTGGGTCCCCACTATTGTCGTCAGTGCAGGTATGGAAGGGACACAAAGCTGGACTCCACACAATGCCCGAATCACGGAAGCAGAGATTCAGCCACTACACACTCTTCTGAGTTGAGCCAGACACAGATGGACTCTGTCTGCAGCCAGGCAAATCAGAGCCTCGAGCAGAGCTGCTTCCTCCTCTTCCTGGCTCATGCTGACCTTAACACTTTCACCCACATTCTTCCCTACCTCCTGTAGCCATCAGGACCTAGGAAAAAATCCTCCCCACCCTGTTGGCTTTTGTCTTAGTTCCCCACGTGGTTCTTCATTGTGCCTTCAAAATGCCTTCATTGGCCCTGAGGAGGGATGACATCCTGGCCCTGAGCTACTGTCACCTGTGCATGGAAACCCAGGTCCTCACATGCCTTGGCAGGGTATCCCCTGGGAGGCTTGGGTCCAGTCCTGCTCTGGGTGACTCAGGCACCTGGCTGGCAGCTCCCCAGGCACATTGGCCTTCTGGCTCTCATTCCCAGTCCCCTTCCCAGGTCCCGGCTACCCATGCTCATTCAAGCAGCCTCCCATTTTGCATTGTCTTCAGGACGCTCACAGCAACCGCTAACCCAAAGACTCCCACACAAAGCAGAGAACACAGCATTTTAAAGAGAAGCATAAAAGCCCCGCCAGCATACTCACTTTGTTGCCTTTGCCCTGATGGGGCATCCATAGCTCTGCCTGCTTGAAGAGCATGGGCCAGAGCCTGAGCCACAAGCAGTCAGCTGCAAGAACTTCCAACACCTCCCTCAAGGCGGGGAGGGTGAAGAGAGAGAGCGAGAAGACGAGAGAAGAGATGGAGACAGCTGAGAGTGTGTGAGCAAGGAGCCGGGTGCTGCGGAGAATCGGCGCAGCAGAGCAGAGCTTCAATCTGCTGATTAATTCAGCCTATTTCTAGTCACGCTGCAGATTCAGGGAGGGAGGAGGAGGCAGCAGCCCTGGAAGGGCGGGAGGGAGGGGAGGAGAGGAAAGAGAAGGAGGGAGGAAACAGGAGCATTGAGAAGAGAAAGTTTGTCCGATGCGCTGCCAGATGTCCAGGAGCTTGGCCTGCTCTTCAGAGGAGGCCACTGCGGGGTGAGCTGAGGGGCACCATGCAGCTAGGATATGGACAGACAGAGGGACAGATGGAGGAGAAACTGCCCCTGTCCCAGAAACCTGAAGACAACTGCCAGTATCAAGGGGAACCCTGGGACACACAAATCCCAGCTCTCTTCCCAAATGACCTGTCCTTTGTCCCCAAGTCACTGGGTGAGCCCATCATCCACAAGAACCCCCCAAATCACATGACGACTCCCCAGCATGGAGCCAAGCCAACAGCCCTTTCCATAGTTACAGCTGCAGGAAGGAGGGGAGAGGGGACTTGTGGGTTATTAATAGCAGCACATCCTGTGTGGAGGGGGACGGGATGGACTGGCCTCTGAGAAGACTCAAGCAGTGACTTCTAGGAAGGCAAAGCCCAAGGCCAGGCAGCTGGTAGAAGGAAGGATCCAGTAGGGAAGGAAGAGCCAGCCCAAAGGGCCTCTGAAGACTCCAATACCTTCCTGCCAGGTAGCATGGACACCCTAACAGCCATGCAGGGAAGAGCTGGGCCAGCAGCCGGTGATGCCCCAATACATTCAGACATACCTGCCCAAGTGCTGCTGGGCCCATGAGGCTGCCCAGGAATGCCCAGGCCCTGCATCCCTGAGGCAGAGAGGAGGCCAGATACCTGGAGCTCCTGCCTCAGCACGTGCCAGAGCATCAGGCAGAGCCTAAGTCACTCGTGGCTCCAGGGGCATCATTCAGGGACCTCGAGTTTGACATACGGGATGCTCACAGCACAGACACCCTGAGTGAAGGAGGGGCCAAGGCATGAGGAGTGGATGAGATACTTCTCTGCCTAAAGCCATCCTTATAATGGGGTTACACACCCTAGGGGAGAAGAAACAGTCTCACAGGTTCCAGAGCTGGAGAGTGTGAGCTGGAGCCTGAGCATGTTTCTCCAGGGCCCTCCGTTTCCTAGACGACACCATCTCAAGCTGCAGGGAAGAAGGAGCCTCAGCAGCCCAAGCCAGCCTCCCCATTCCCTTTCATGAGCGCAGCTCCCTGTGGGGCCCCCAAACAGAGTGCTGAGTGAGAACAGAAGGGAGGGCCCAGGCAGTCCAGAGGTTAAGAACAGGAAGACTCCATGGAGAGCAGGAAAGGTTGTCAGTGGGGGTCAGCTTCCATGCCAGCCACTGTGAGGATGCTGCTGCTCTGCAATCTGGCTGTAGCCAAAGAGAAAGACTCCTGTCCCCTCTCTCCTGTTCCTGAGGCACTGCTCGGGTGGGAGCTACAAGTCCGCAAACACTGTCCCTTCTATGTGACAGGCCCCAGCAAGAATAGCACACAGGGACTAGCCTACCTGCTGTGCAGGCCCCAGTGCAGCCCTCTCAGGGCCCTGCCACCCTTCCTACACTGCCTACCTCAGCAAATGGAGAAGGGAGCCCTGCACCCAAGCAGCAGGAACCCAGGCCATCACTGCTACAGCAGGGCCACTGTGGGCTGGAGGACTGAGGACAGGGGTGAGGGCTTTGAAGGAGACAGAACTGATGGATCAGAAGCAGAGAATCATCTCTGAGCCAAACCGCTCCTGGGCTAAGCCTGGGGACGACCCTCTTACCATCAATAACCACTATGCCAGCCCTTCCAAAGCCTACTCCTCCAAGACACGCTCTGTTTTTTTTTTTTTTTTTTTTTTTTTTTTTTTTTAAGAGATTCTGCTCTGTCCCCCAGGCTGGAGTGCAGTGGTGTGATCCCAATCTTGGCTCATTGCAACCTCCGCCTCCCAGGTTCAAGAGATTCTCCTGCCCTAGCCTCCCAAATAGCTGGGATTACAGGCAGACACTACCATGCCCAACTAATTTTTGTATTTTTAGTAGAGACAGGGTTTCACCATGTTGGCCAGGCTGGTCTCAAACTCCTGACCTCAGGTGATCCACCTGCCTCGGCCTCCCAAAGTGCTGGGATTACAGGCATAAGACACCGTACCCAGCTGAGATTATCTTTATAAGTCCATTTATACAACTCACAAGTTACCTCAGCTAGAGGCCCTACTAGGTCCTATTACTTTACTGCTTGTACTATCCATTTTGTTTGTTGTTGTTTTGAGACAGAGTCTTGTTCTGTCGCCCAGGCTGGAGTGCAGTAGTTCAATCTCTGCTCACTGCAACCTTTGCCTCTTGGGTTCAAGCGATTCTCCTGCCTCAGCCTCCCAAGTAGCTGGGATTAGTGGCACGTGCCACCACGCCCAGCTAATTTTTGTATTTTTAGTAGAGACGGGGTTTTACCATGTTGGCCAGGCGGGTCTCGAACCCCTGGTCTCAAATGATCTGCCTACCTTGGCCTCCCAAAGTGCTGAGATTACAGACGTGAGCCACTGTGCCCAGCCTGCTCGTACTATCACTTCCTCTACTAGACAATAAGCCTCTCTAAGCCAGGGGCCACCTCCCTGGTGCCTAAAGCTCTGCCAACCCAAAGCTGCCATTCCATAGTATGGTGACTGCCAGTGATGACTGAAAATGCTTTCCAGGTCAGGGGTCACCTATCCAGAAAGAGGAGGAGGACAAAGAGAAACCCTCCAGGAAAAATGGCCCCTGAGAGCTATCCAGCTGGGTCCTCAAGTCTTCTCCCTCAGGCTGGAGAGAGAAGCCAGCCCCTCCATACAGAACTTTATTTCTCCCATACACTAGGCACTAGTGTTCAGTGGTTCTGGCTGGAACCAGAAGACAATACCATCCTCTGTTTTGGGGGCATTCAGCCTCACCCAGGCAGGCCACCACATTACATAACAGCAGAGCCTCTGGGGATGTGCTCCTTGGAACTGAGCAGCGCAGAGCCCTTGCGGCTGTTTGCAGGGGACGACCCTCTTACCATCAGTGACCACTATGCCAGCCCCTCCAAAGCCACTCCTCCAAGACACCTTCTGATCTTATTCCCAGCTAGGAGAGAGGCAAGTGTAGCTTTCCCTCTGTGCCAATCACTGCTAGGGTAGATATCTGCCGAGCACCCAGAGGTGGCTGTGAACAGGAAGCCAAGCACACCTGCTTCAAATTCAATTCCAGAAGCCTATTGCACAGCTGGTCCAGAGACACAGGAGGCCTGGAGCTGAACAGGAAGCAGTCAGCCAGCCCGGTGCCAGCAGACGCCCAGGGAGTGAGCCCACAGCCCCCTCTCCAGACCTTCCCAAGATCTCCCTGGAAGGAAGATCACTATTCAGAAGTTCAGGTCAATAAATATGTACTAAGCCCTTGCTACATGCCAGGCTCGGTGCTGTGAGCTAGGGATACTGAGATGAAGTGGAAGAGATGAGTTATTTCCATAGAATAGTGAGTACAATGGTGGAGGTGCTCTGAATGCTGAAAGGAAGGACCTCTGGAAGGAAGGAGGACTTAAGTGGAGAAGATGATGCCAAAAGTGGGTCTTGAAGGAAGAACAGAAGTTTCCAGGAAAAGGGGTGGGAAGCATTTTAGAGTAATTACTAGTGCTAAAGTCAAAGCAGGGAGGCTAGGACCACCAAATCCACGGGCAGGAGCAGGATTCTGGAGGGCTCTGCACACACTACAGGTTAAGTAGGTCGTGTGGAACCAGTGACCAGTTTTGTGGCAGCCATGTGGAGGCTGATGAGCAGAGACAGAAAGATCTATTAGGAAGGGGTGGCAGAAGTTGGCAAGAGACAAAAGGACTTCCTCTGGGGCAGCCTTTGTCAAGGGAGAAGAGTTTTCTGATTGACAACTCTACCTCCATCCAAAGATGGTATACATAGAACCTGGGCCAAGCCAGGCTGGGAGGAGAAGACCGATTTTATGGATGGCCTGGGCCACCTGGCTGCTCACCACCAGCTGATTAGGCAGCTGTGTTTGGAGTCTGATTGGGGAGCTCTTCCCTAACCACAGAGAGGGTGCCCAACAGCCCTCAGCACAGCTCAGCAGGTTAGGACATTGCCCTAGCAAAGGGCAAACAAACTAAATTACACACCCCTGGGCAAGAAGTGGAAGACTGGCTTGGAGCCAAACTAAATCAGAAACCCTGGTCCCATGCGGTTAATAGGTCCACCTTCATCCTTTATTCATAGCTCCGTGAGTCTGTGCTTTCCAGCCGAGAGGTCACAGTTGCATCCCCCAAGACTCAGAGCCATGCCTCCTCCCTCAACTTTTGCTTAAAGCCCCCAGTTAAGGACCTCCCAGGCAAAAACAAGTAGGGAGAGTTCAACAGAGACACACAGACAATACCTATAAGGTAATAGGATATGGCCTACCAGGTGCTTCTCCTTCAGGTCCATGGGCCAAGAGTACTGCAGGCATGCCCAGATGAATGTGGTCACCCCCAAAAGGAAGTCTCCTCCCCAGCATGTACAAATCCCGGTGAGTCTGTCACGGTCCCAACATCTGGGGAAAAAGAAGAAAGAAATCACCCAGGTTGCTGGAACAGGCAGCTACTGTGAAACACAACAGTATCTGTTTTTTTTTTTTTTTGAGACGGAGTCTCGCTCTATTGCTCAGGCTGGAGTACAGTGGCAAGATCTCGGCTCACTACAAACTCTGTCTCTTGGGTTCAAGCGATTCTCTTGCTTCAGCTTCCAAGTAGCTGGGATTATAGGTGTGTGTCACCACGCCCAGCTAATGTTGTATTTTTCAGTAGAGACAGGGTTTTGCCATGTTAGCCAGGCTGGTCTCCAACTCCTGACCTCAAGTGATCTTCCCGCCTCAGCCTCCCAACATAACAGTATCATCTAAACCACAGCATGGTACGTGGAAAAGAGCGAGACTCACTGACCAACAGACGGGGTCAGCCCTGTCGAGCAGCAGTCAGCTCTGGATGAATTCCACTCTCTGAGCCCAGGAGGGAGAGGGCCACAGAGAGGATTCTGGAGGGGTACAAACTCTCTCTCTTTTACCCTTCATTTTCTCTTTTTTTGGAGACGGAGTCTCACTCTGTCACCCAGGCTGGAGTGCTGTGGCCCAATCTTGGCTCACTGCAACCTCCGCCTCCTGGGTTCAAGCAATTCCCTGCCTCAGCCTCCTGAGTAGCTGGGACTACAGGCACCTGCCACCACGCCCGGCTAATTTTTGTATTTTTAGTAAGGATGGGGTTTCACCATTTTGGTCAGTCTGGTCTTGAACTCCTGACCTCGTGATCCACCCACCTCAGACTCCCAAAGTGCTGGAATTACAGGCATGAGCCACTGTGCCCGGCCTTCATTTTCTTTCTTTCTTTTTTTTTTTTTTTTTTGAGATGGAGTCTTGCTCTGTCACCCAGGCTGGAGTGCAGTGGCACAATCTCAGCTCACTGCAAGCTCCGCCTCCCAGGTTCATGCCTCTCCGGCCTCAGCCTCCCGAGTAGCTGGGACTACAGGTGCCCGCCACCACGCCATGCTAATTTTTTGTATTTTTAGTAGAGACAAGGTTTCACCGTGTTAGCCAGGATGGCCTCGATCTCCTGACCTCATGATCCGCCCGCCTCGGCCTCCCAAAGTGCTGGGATTACAGGCGTGAGCCACCGCACCCGCCCATTTTCTCTATTATTAGTATTATTATTTTGAGATGGAGTCTTGCTTTCTTGCCCAGGCTGGAGTGCAGTGGCGTGACCTTTGCTTACTGCAACCTCCACCTCCTGGGCTCAAGTGACTCTCCTGTCTCAGCCTCTCAAGTAGCTGGGATTACAGGCATGCACTAGCATCCCCGGCTAATTTTTGTATTTTTAGTTGAGACAGGGTTTCACCATGTTGGTCAGGCTGGTCTTGAACTCCTGACCTCAAGTGATCCACCTGCCTCAGCCTCTCAAAGTGCTGGGATTACAGGCATGAGCTACCATGCCCAGGCTATTATTATTTTTTAAAATTCTGTGTGGAGAAGGGGTCTTGCTATGTTGCCCAGGTTGGTCTTAACCTCCTAGACTCAAGCAATGCTCCCCACCTCAGCCTCTTAAAGTTCCGCGACTACAGGCTACAGGCGTGAATCACTGTGCCCAGCCTCAACCTTCATTTTCAAAGGCACACTGTGTTTTGTTCCATATGTACTCTGTTTATCACTGAATTACAGCATGCAGGAAAAGCCTTGGTTTATTGGCTTTTTTTTTTGTTTGTTTGAGACGGAGTTTCACCCTTATTGCCCAGGATGGAGCGCAATGGCATGATCTCAGCTCACTGCAACCTCTGCCTCCCGGGTTCAAGCGATTCTCCTGCCTCAGACTCCTGAGTAGCTAGGATTACAGGCATATGCCACCACGCCCAGCTAATTTTTGTATTTTTAGCAGAGACGGGGTTTCACCATGTTGGTCAGGCTGGTCTCCAACTCCCAACCTCAGGTGATCCACCCACCTCAGCCTCCCAAAGGGTTTATTGGCATTTTTATTATTACTACTTTTTTGGTAGAGATTGGGTCTTGCTATGTTGCCCAGGCTGGTCATGAACTCCTGACCTCAAGTGATCTGCCTGCCTCGGCCTCCCAAAGTGCTGGGATTTCAGGCATGAGCCACTGCACCCAGCCAGCATTTTGAAAATTTAGGGTTAAGGCCGAGCACAGTGGCTCACGCCTGTAATCCCAGCACTTTGGGAGGCCAAGGCAGGCAGATCACTTGAGGTCAGGAGTTCCAGAGCAGCCTGGCCAACATGGTGAAACCCCATCTCTACTAAAAATACAAAAATTAGCCAGGCGTGGTGGTGGGCACCTATAATCCCAGTTACTCAGAAGGCTAAGGCAGGAGAATCACTTGAACCTGGGAGGCAGAAGTTGCAGTGAGTTGAGATTGTGCCACTGCACTCCAATCGGGCGACAGAGTGAGACTTGGTCTCAAAAAAAAAAAAAAAAAAATTAGGGTTAAGGTTAGTCTTAACATCAAGTGAAATCTAGATATGCAAGTTGGATAATCAGCGGGCAGCTGGGACAGCAGCAGGGTGGACGTCCACTGCGTCCCCAGAACGCAGTGGCAGCCCAATTTGACAACAGGTCTGACAAAAGCGGGCCTGCTTACCTGGAAAATGAGGTTAGCTCTACCTCCCCACCTACCCTCACCAGCCCCCACCCTCCCGCCCTGGCAGCCATCACAACTCTAATGATCTCGGACCAGGGTGTGTTTGAGCAAAGAGTGACACTGAGTATTCTGGTTTGATGCCAAGCGACTCCTCTTGGAGAAAGCACTAACCTAACGACTAGGACAGTTTTTTGGGGGCCAGCAGCAAGCCTTGTCAAGGGTACCAGGCAGAAACCCAGGAGAACTGACCCAGAAAAAAGCTGTCAAGAAACAATAAAAGCTGTGTCCGGAGGACCCAACCAGAAGTCCCCAGTTCTACCGCCAGCTCCACTCCAAAACCCCGTCCAATTCCTCTCAAGGTGGCACCCATGCTGGTGCCCCAGGCTGAGCAACCAAGTCTGTCCCACCTCTGCCTTTGAAAACTGAGCCAGCCTCAAAGGCTCAGATACAGACAGGGACGCTGGAAGTGGCCTTGCAATGCAGTGACATTCAGTCTTTGGCAGCCAACTGAAATGGGATCCTGAGGGACCAAAGCCACTCCTCCCCAAGGCCACTGTCTGACTCAGGCTGCCCCAGTCCTGTTTACGACTGCAGCTTGAGGTCCCCATGGCACCCCATCCCAGCAGGGGCTGGATGAGATCGTTGCCACACAGGGAAAAGCACCAGGAGCCAGATGGGGACTGTGCCTGTTAACTCCTTCTGCCAACGCTAGAAAAGCAAAATCACTCTGTGGCCAGCTGGAACCACAGCAGTACAGAGAGGGCAGCCAGGAACAGGACATTTTTCTAAGAGTCTCTGTTTTCCCATCATTCCATACATGGGATTCTGGGAGACAGCCATTCTTAACTGTCTGATCTGAAACCAGTAGCCGGGTCCTTAAAGGGCCAGTTCTGCTCCTAGTCCACTGTGAAAACAAGCACAGGATTCAAAGCCAAATATCCCTGGGTTCAAATCCTAGCTCCAGTTTGTCTTGAACGCCAGTGGCCTTGACAAATTATTTGTCCCTCTGAGCCTCTTTGTTCATAGAATGGAAATGACAATACCTATTTCACAGAGGAGCTATAGAATTATGAAAAATAGTATATGCTGGGGATCTAGTATAATATTTGACATATAGTAGGTACTCAATAGACAACTGCCATTACTATCAGCAGCAAGCAAAAAATATGAACCAAGTGCCACTTAGGTGAAGAATAAGGACTCAAAAGCAAGGTGGAAGAAAAACAAATGGATGGCATAATGATGGGAAAGAAATAAGTGAAACTGTCTTTATTTGCAGAAGACAAGATCAACTGTATATGGAGAAAATACTAAGGAATCTACAAATAAGATACTAAAACAAATAAGGGTGCAAAGTTGTAGGATATAAGGTCAAAATACAAAATATAAATATATTTCTATATACTATAATCAAATGTCAGAAAATAAAAATTTTAATATCATTTATAACAGTATAAAAACAGCATGGCCGGGCACGGTGGCTCACACCTATAATCCCAGCACTTTGGGAGGCTGAGGTGGGTGGATCACCTGAGGACAGGAGTTCCACACCAGCCTGGCCAACATGGTGAAACCCCATCTCTACTAAAAATACAAAAATTAGCCAGGCGTGGTTGTGGGTGCCTGTAATCCCAGATACTTGGGAGGCTGAGGCAGAAGAATCACTTGAACCCCGGAGGCAGTGAGCCGAGATCACGCCATTGCACTCCAGCCTGGGTGACAAGAACAAAACTCAGTCTCGGCCGGGCGCGGTGGCTCAAGCCTGTAATCCCAGCACTTTGGGAGGCCGAGACGGGCGGATCACGAGGTCAGGAGATCGAGACCATCCTGGCTAACACGGTGAAACCCCGTCTCTACTAAAAAATACAAAAAACTAGCCGGGCGAGGTGGCGGGCGCCTGTAGTCCCAGCTACTCGGGAGGCTGAGGCAGGAGAATGGCGTAAACCCGGGAGGCGGAGCTTGCAGTGAGCCGAGATCGCGCCACTGCACTCCAGCCTGGGTGACAGAGCCAGACTCCGTCTCCAAAAAAAAAAAAAAAACTCAGTCTCAAAAAAAAAAACCTTTAAATTATTCTAATAAAAATATATGTAAGACCTGTACACTGCTGAGAAAAATTAAAGAAGACTTAAATAAATGGGGAAATATACAATGTTCATGGATTGGAAGGCTCAGTATTAAGATGACAATTATCCCCTGATTTATAGATTTAATACAATCTTTTTTTTTATTCCCCTTCTCGTTGCCCAGGCTAGAGTGCAATGGCACAATCTCAGCTCACTGCAACCTCTGCCTCCTGGGTTCAAGTGACTCTCCTGCCTCAGCCTCCCGAGTAGCTGAGATTATAGGTGCCCACCACCATGCCTGGCTAATTTTTTGTTTTTTGTATTTGTAGAGATGGGGTTTCACCATGTTGGCCAGGCTGGTCTTGAACTCCTGACCCCAGGTGATCCATCTGCCTCAGCCTCCCAAAGTGCTGGGATTACAGGTGTGAGTCACCGCACCCAGCCTCTCAATACAATCTTAATCAAAGTCCCAGCTGGGACTTCCATAGAAATTGGCAAGCTGATTCTAAAATTTGCATGGAAAGATAAAGAACCTAGAATAGGCAAAACAATTTTGAAAAGAGAAACAAATTCTGTGGACTTACACTACCTGATTTGAAGATTCAACATACAGCTACAGTAATCAAAACATGTGGTACTGATACAAGGAGAGGCATACAAATCAGTGGGACAGAACAGAGTAGTACTAGATTCACACATATTGACCCTTACTTCATACCATATACAAAAATTAACTTAAAATGGATCACACATCTAAACATAAAGGTTACATCTATAACACTTCCAGAAGAAAATATGCAGGAGGGGTGGGGACAGGAATCTTTGTAACTTGGGATAAGCAAAGATTTCTTAAAACACAAAAAACATAAACCATAAAAGAAAGCAACTTTAGCCAGGTCTGGTGGAGCACGCCTGTAGTCCTAACTGCTTGGGAGGCTGAGGTAGGGGAATCACTTGAGCCCAGGAGTTGAAGGTTACAGTGAACTATGATTGTGCCACTTCACTACAGTCTAGGCAACAGAGTGAGACCCTGCCTCTAAAAAACAAATAAATAAAAGGAAACAACTGATAAATTATTCCATAAAAATAAAAAAAATTTCCACTCTTCAAAACGTGCCATAAAGAAATTGAGGCTAGGCATAGTAGCTCCTGCCTATAATCCGAGCACTTTGGAAGGCTGAGGCAGACAGATCACTTGAGGCCAAGAGTTCGAGTCTAGCCTGAGCAACATAGCAAAATCACGTCTCAAAAAGCAAAAGTAGTTTTGAAGTCTTTGGGATTTAAAAAAAAATGATTATTTTATATATATATGTGTGTGTGTGTGTGTGTGTGTGTGTGTAATTCTTTTTTTTTTTTTTTTTTTTTTTTTTGAGACGGAGTCTGGCTCTGTTGCCCGGGCTGGAGTGCAGTGGCCGGATCTTAGCTCACTGCAAGCTCCGCCTCCCGGGTTTACGCCATTCTCCTGTCTCAGCCTCCCGAGTACCTGGGACTACAGGCGCTGCCACCTCGCCCGGCTAGTTTTTTTTATTTTTAGTAGAGACAGAGTTTCACCGTGTTAGCCAGGATGGTCTCGATCTCCTGACCTCGTGATCCGCCCGTCTCGGCCTCCCAAAGTGCTGGGATTACAGGCTTGAGCCACCGCGCCCGGCCGTGTGTGTGTAATTCTTACGGCTCAGTAACAAGACCAACAACCCAATTTTAAAATGAGCAAAGATTTCAGCCAAGCATGGTGGTACACATCTGCAGTCCTAGATACTTGGGAGGCTGAGGCAGGAGGATCACTTGAGCTCAAGAGTTGGAGGTTGCAGTGAGCCATGATCTCGCCACTGCACTCCAGCCTGGGCAACAAAGTGAGACCTTGTCTTAATAAATAAATAAATAAAACAAACAAACAGGCAGAGATTTGAACAGACTTTTCACAAGATATACAAACAGCCAATATGAATATGAAAAGATGGTCAATAACATTAATCATTAGGGAAACAAAAATTAAAACCACAATGAGAAGGCCAGGCATGGTGGCTCAAGCCTGTAATTTCAGCACTTTGGGAGGCTGACGGGGGAGGATGACTTGAGGCCAAGAGTTGGAGACTAGCCTGGGCAACATACCAAGACCCTGTCTTACAAAAAAATTTAAAACCACAATGAAAGACCAATATACACCCATCAGAATGACTAAAATGAAAAAGACTGAGAATATGGCTGAGGCAGGAGGATCTTGAGACCAGGAGTTCAAGGCTGCAGGGAGCTATGATCACGCCACTGCACTCCAGCCTGGGAAACAGAATGAGACCTTGTCTCTAACAACAACAACAAAAAGAGCCGGGTGCAGTGGCTCATCCCTGTAATCCCGGCACTTTGGGAAGCCAAGGTGGGTGGATCCCCTGAGGTCGGGAGTTTGAGACCAGACTGACCAACATGGAGAAACCCCGTCTCCACTAAAAATACAAAAATCAGCCTGGCGTGGTGGCGCACGCCTGTAGTCCCAGCTACTTGGGAGGCTGAGGCAGGAGAATCGCTTGAACCCAGAAGGCGGAGGTTGCAGTGAGCCAAGATCACGCCATTGCACTCCAGCCTGGGCAACAAGAGCGAAACTCCGTCTCAAAAAAAAGAAAGAAAGAAAGAAAATGAAAAAATACACAGGGATAAGGGGCCAAAATGGAGAGGCTCTGAGGAGTCACTGAAGAGTCTGGGTTTCTGAGTAGGCCACAGGTTTGTTTGTTTTTTTGAGACAGGGTCTCACCCTATTGCCCAGGCTAGAGTACGGTGGTGCAATCACAGCTCATTGCACCTCAACTTCCCAGGCTCAAGTGATCCTCCCACCTCAGCCTCCCGAGTAGCTAGGATCACAGGTATGTGCTACTACGCCTGACAATTTTTTTTCTGGAGACAGGGTCTATGTTACCCAGGCTGTTAGCAGTATTTTAAGAGGGTAGAACATGGATCAGAGGGAAAAGGAAAGAAATTTTAGGCAGAAGAGTTAGAAGAAAATGACGATAATCTTGGTTTGCCATGCCAAGTATCTAGACAAAGGTGGCAATAGTAGCCATGAAAACAAAGGGGTGGATGCTTCCTGATGCCAAGCTCAGAAACAAGGTCAAAAAGAACTAAGGGCTGGGCACGGTGGCTCATGCCTGTAATCCCAGCACTTTGGGAGGCCAAGGTGGGCGGATCATGAGGTCAGGAGGTCGAGACTATCCTGGCTAACATGGTGAAACCACATCTCTACTAAAAATACAAAAAATTAGCCGGGCGTGGTGGCGGGCACCTGTAGTCCCAGCTACTCGGGAGGCTGAGGCAGGAGAATGGCGTGAACCCGGGAGGCGGAGCTTGCAGTGAGCTGAGATCGTGCCACTGAACTCCAGCCTGGGCAAGAGAGCAAGACTCCGTCTCCAAAAAAAAAAAAACCAAAAGAACTAAGTGGGAGCCCAAGGCTCAGATTGAGGGCAAGATGAGGAGTTGGCTGTCCTTCTAATCCCTTCAAAGACAAACTTCATTAGCTGTGCTTGTACGCTAGCCATGCCCAACACACAAAAAATACAGTTTGGTGGATTTGTATTCAGTTTAATGGTGGTGCCCACAGGGTACTAATTGATAGATCTGTGTTAAGCTGGAGGGAAATTTTTAATAGCAAGCTGTAGAATTCTATCCTTGGTGGCATTATAGTCAATATTTTTATCAATGACTTGGGTGAGGAAACAGATGGTATGCTAATCAAATTCTTGGATAGCATAAACCTGGAAAGGAGATCAAAGTCAAAATCCAAGAAGCTCTCAACAGGCTGAAGTGATGGGCCAAATCAAATGGGTTCAGTTTAACTGGAAAAAATATTAAGTCCTGCACTTAGGTTCAAAAACTACTGTATAAAACTACCACAAATGGATTAATTAGATGCAATTTCAATATGAGTGTGTGCTCACTCAAAGTTCATTCACATTTAGGCTGCATTAATAGATATCCCGTGTCCCTAACAAGAAATGAGGAAGTCTGATTTCTGTACATATCAGAGAACACCTGGAATATTTTGTTCAGTTGTACATCACACACTTTAAGAAGGACACTAACAAAACTGGAAGGCCTTCAGAGACCAGCAACCAGGTTGGAGAAACCAAGACATGAGAAATGGCAGAAAGAACTGAAGATGCTTAGCTAGTACACCAAAAACACATTTTGGGTGCAAGCAGGGCTAGAAAGGTATCATGGCTATAAGCAGTGAGAAGGGTCAGGCTTACTTTGGGAGGCCCCAAAACAGGAACTAGGATGCTATAAGAGCTAGACTGACTTCAAATGTACAGTATCTATTTCTATATAGTTTAAACTGTATATATATTTTTTTTCCTTTTTTTTCTTTTGGAGACAGATTCTCATTCTGCTGCCCAGGCTGGAGTGCAGTGGCACGATCATGGCTCACTGGAACTGCAGTCTCAAACTCCTGGGCTCTAACAATCTTTCCACTTCAGCCTCCCAAGCAGCTGGGACTACAGACACATGCCACCATGACCAGTTGCTTTTTTTTTTTTTTTTTTTTTTTTTTGTAGAAACAAGGTCTTGCTATGTTGCCCAGACTGGTCTAGAACTCTGGGGCTCAAGCAAATCCTCCCACCTCAGCCTCCCAAAGTGCTGGAATTACAGATGTGAGCCACTGAGTCAAGCCTAGAACTTACATTTTTCTTTTTAAAAAAAATATATATAGAGAGAGAGAGATGGGGTCTCACTATGTTAACCAGGCTTGTCTTGAAGCGATTTTCCCATCTCGGCCTCCCAGAGTGCTGGGATTACAGGTGTGAGCCACCATGGCCAGCCTTAGAACTGTGTTTTTTTTGTTTTTTTTTTGGTTTTTTTGTTTTTTTTTTTGAGACAGAGTCTTGCTCTGTCCCCCTGGCTGGAGTGCAGTGGCACTATCTCGGCTCACTGCAAGCTCCGCCTCCCGGGATCATGCCATTCTCCTGCCTCAGCCTCCCGAGTAGCTGGGACTACAGGCGCCCGCCACCGCGCCCAGCTAATCTTTTTGTATTTTAGTAGAGACGGGGTTTCACCGTGTTAGCCAGGATGGTCTCGATCTCCTGACCTTGTGATCCGCCCGCCTCGGCCACCCAAAGTGCTGGGATTACAAGCATAAGCCACCGCGCCCGGCCAGAACTGCGTATTTTTAAAAATGGAACAGGCTGCCCTGTGAAGCCATGAGCTCCCCACCACTAGAGGGAACCAAGCAGAGCCTGAGAAATTATGGAGACAATTAATACATGAGGTAGAGATTAGGAAGACAGTTCTAACCCTGAGAGAATGTGAAACCAAGAAATCCAATGGTTTCTCCATATGCAAAGATGCTCAACTCTGCATATAAGAGACATTCAGGCCAGGTGTGGTGGCTCATGCCTGTAATCCCAGCACTTTGGGAGGCCGAGGCGGGCAGATCACGAGGCCAAGAGATCAAGACCATCCCGGCCAATATGATGAAATCCCGTCTCTACCAAAAATACAAAAATTGGCCAGGCGCGGTGGCTCACGCCTGTAATCCCAGCACTTTGGGAGGCCAAGGTGGGCAGATCACGAGGTCAGGAGATCGAGACCATCCTGGCTAACATGGTGAAACCCCGTCTCTACTAAAAATACAAAAAACTAGCCGGGCGTGGTGGCGGGCGCCTGTAGTCCCAGCTACTCAGGAGGCTGAGGCAGGAGAATGGCGTGAACCCAGGAGGTGGAGCTTGCAGTGAGCCCAGATTGTGCCACTGCACTCCAGCCCAGGCAACAGAGCGAGATTCCATCTCAAAACAAACAAACAAAAAAACACACAAAAAAACAAAAATCAGCAGGCCTGGTGGCGCGTGCCTGTAGTCCCAGCTCCTTGGGAGACTTAGGCAGGAGAATTGCTTGAGCCCAGGAGGCAGAGGTTGCAGTGAGCCGAGATCACGCCACTACACTCCAGCCAGGCGATGGAGCAAGATTCCATCTCAAAAAAAAAAAAAAAAAAAAAAGACATTCAAATCAGACTACGCCAAGATAACAAAATTGGAAGACTTTCACCACCTAACTTCAAGCCTTATAAAGCTACAGTAATTAAAGCAATGTGGAGCCAGGCATGGTAGCTCACGCCTGTAATCCCAGCACTTTGGGACGCCAAGGCAGGCAGATCACTTGAGGTCAGGAGTTCAAGACCAGCCTGGCCAACCTGGTGAAACCCTGTCTCTACTGCAAATACAAAAAATTAGCTGGGCATGGTAGTGTGCACCTGTAATTCCAGCTACTTGGAGGCAAGGCAAGAGGATCCCTTGAACCCAGGAGGTGGAGGTTGCAGTGAGCTGAGATCGTACCACTGCACTCCAGCCTAGGCAACAGAACGAGACTCTGTCTCAAAACAACAACAACAATGATAAAGCAATGTCGTATTATAGCCTGGCATTAGACAGTAGCAGACAGAAATAGATTCAGGAATATATGTTTAAGTGACTTTTGAGAAAGATGAAAGACAATTCAGTGGAGACAGGATAGTCTTTTCAACAAATGGTGCTGAACAATTAAATATTCACATGCAAAAAAAAAAAAAAGAACTTGGAAATATTGCTTGTACCATATACAAAAATTAACTCAAAATGGATCATAGACCTAAATGTAAAATGGTAAAACTTATATAGGAGATAGGAAAAAGTCTTTGTGACTGTGGGTTACATTTCTTTCTTTCTTTTATTTTTTTTTCTTTTTTGAGATGGAGTCTTGCTCTGTCGCTAGGCTGGAGTGCAGTGGCATGATCTCGCCTCACTGCAAGCTCCGCCTCCTGGGTTCAGGCCATTCTCCTGCCTCAGCCTCCCAAGTAGCTGGGACTGCAGGTGCCTGCCACCACGCCCGGCTAATATTTAGTAGAGAGAGGGTTTCACCGTGTTAGCCAGAATGGTCTCTATCTCCTGACCTCGTGATCCACCCACCTCGGCCTCCCAAAGTGCTGGCATTACAGGCGCGAGCCACCGCGTCCAGCCTACTGTGAGTCACATTTCTTAGATTCAGTACCAAAAGCATAACCCACAAAAGGAAAAATTAATAAATTGGAACTGAGTGGCTAGGGAATGGTTGGGAGCAGGAAGGAGAATTTTTACTATAGACACTTTTTAAAAAAAATTCTGGCCGGGCGCGGTGGCTCAAGCCTGTAATCCCAGCACTTTGGGAGGCCGAAACGGGCAGATCACGAGGTCAGGAGATCGAGACCACCTTGGCTAACACGGTGAAACCCCGTCTCTACTAAAAAATTCAAAAAACTAGCCGGGCGAGGTGGCGGGCGCCTGTAGTCCCAGCTACTCGAGAGGCTGAGGCAGAATGGTGTAAACCCGGGAGGCGGAGCTTGCAGTGAGCTGAGATCCGGCCACTGCACTCCAGCCTGGGCGACAGAGCAAGACTCCATCTCAAAAAAAAAAAAAATTCTTTTTTATACTTTTTCCTGCCCTTGCATACACATACTTTTGTGCCTTTTGATTTTCAAATCATGTGACTGTATCCAATATATCTTTAAAAGATCAGCAACTTCAGGCTGCACGCGGTGGCTCATGCCTGTAATCCCAGCACTTTGGGAGGCTGACGCAGGTGGATCACCTGGGGTCAGGAGTTCAAGATCAGCCTGGCCAACATGGTGAAACCCCGGCTCTACTAAAAATACAAAAATTAGCCAGACGCGGTGGTGTGCGCCTGTAATCCCAGCTACTCGGGAGGCTGAGACAGAATTGCTTGAACCTGGGAGGCAGAGATTGCAGTAAGTTGAGATCACACCACTGCACTCCAGACTAGGATAGAGCAAAACTCTGTCTCAAAACAAAACAAAACAAAAGCCAATCGCAAAAGGACAAATGTTATATGATTCCTCTTATATGAGGTTTCTAAAATAGTCAAATCACAGAGACAGAAAGTAGAAAGACAGTTGCCAGGGGGTGGGAGCAGGGGGAAATGGGGAGTTAAATGTTTAACGGGGACAGAGTTTCAGTTTGGGAAAGTAAGAACGTTCTGGAAAAGGATGGTGATGAGGGTTGCACAACAATGCAAACGTACTTAATGTCGCAGAAGTGGTTATAATGGAAAATATTATACTGTGTATTTTTTTCCATAATTTTAAAAATTCAGCAACTTCTGGCAGGACACGGTGGCTCATGCCTGTAACTCCAGCACTTTGGGAGGCCGAGGTAGGCAGATCCCTTGAGCACAGGAGTTTGAGACCAGCCTGGGCAACAGGGCAAGAACCCGTCTCTATAAAAAATACAAAAATTGGCCGGGCGCGGTGGCTCACACCTGTAATCCCAGCACTTTGGGAGGCCGAGGCGGGTGCATCACGAGGTCAGGAGATCGAGACCATCCTGGAGAACACGGTGAAACCCCATCTCTACTAAAAATACAAAAAAATTAGCTGGGCGTGGTGGCGGGCGCCTGTAGTCCCAGCTTCTTGGGAGGCTGAGGCAGGAGAATGGTGTGAACCTGGGAGGTGGCAGAGCTTGTAGTGAGCCGAGATCATGCCACTGCACTCCAGCCTGGGCGACAGAACAAGACTTCGTTTCAAAAAAAAAAAAACAAAAAACAAAAATTAGCCAGGTGTGGTAGAATATGCCTGTGGTCCCAGCTACTCAGGAGACTAAGGTGGAAGGATCACCTGAGGTCTGGAGATCAAGGCTGCAGTATGCCATAATCACACCACTGCACTCCAACATGGGCTACAGAGCAAGTTCTGTCTCAAAAAAAAAAAAAAAAAGAAAAATCAGCAACTCCTGATTCTGATTTTGCAATAGGCTCTGCCTTATAGCTAAGCAATATGCCCCACTTGGCTTTCATGCCAACGTAATGAAGGTTTACACTCTTTGAATACACCTTTGAGTCTTTCTCCAGCATACATCTTTGTAAAGTGTTTCCCAGTATTTTTCTGTTCACCTCCCTACCAAGCAAGACTGGTACCATGAACCTCCTTTTTAAGAAGCCCCTGAAGTTATGAAAATTGGGTTCATTTAATCATAGTACACTAAAATTTCTGGTTCCTCAAATACCACTCTAAGCCTTTCAAGGTTTTTTTTTTTTTTTTTTGAGACGGAGTCTAGCTCTGTCGCCCAGGCTGGAGTGTAGTGGCCGGATCTCAGCTCACTGCAAGCTCCGCCTCCCGGGATTTTTACGCCATTCTCCTGCCTCAGCCTCCCGAGTAGCTGGGACTACAGGCGCCCGCCACCTCGCCCGGCTAAGTTTTTGTATTTTTTAGTAGAGACGGGGTTTCACCATGTCAGCCAGGATGGTCTCGATCTCCTGACCTCGTGATCCGCCCGTCTCGGCCTCCCAAAGTGCTGGGATTACAGGCTTGAGCCACCGCGCCCGGCCGCCTTTCAAGGTTTTTCTCTCTGACACCCCTCACCCCTCTCCCATCACTTCTGGCCTTCGGAGCTAGAGAAACCCAAAGCAAGCAGTGTGTGGTTTGCTCTTCCTTACGCAGGCCATCAGTGTCTAAATCTGGCCCTTAAACTACTTGTCATGCCATGTGACCCATCCTGTTTACTACCATCTCAGCAGCCACAGGCAAAGCTTATTATTACACAAACCCCTGATCACCAAACCACACATTCTGGCTGGCGGGTCTGCTTGGAAGAAAAGCATTCCTGTTTCAGCCATGGCCTACCCTCTAGTTCACCTGTGCTGCTATAAACAAATCCAGGCCTGCCTGGAAACGGCCTTTAAACAATATTTTTAAATCCTATCATTTTGGTAAAGAAAGGCACCATCGTAAAAACAACACTAACACAATAGTAAGATAAGAAATATTGACACATATTTACCAACTGGTGCCAAGCCTGACCCAGAAGCTTCTCACTTGAACACCAGGAATGGACTTAAAGGCTTTGTGGCGTTCAGGCTCGGACTGCTATAGTAAGAGTTCAACTTGATTCATGAGATTAAGCTAAATACATAAAGCCTTGGGTGTAGGTAGTATTTACATTAGGACTCCTCCCTCTCCTGTAGAAACTGTTTCTCAAGCCCAACTTAGGGAGAGAGCAGCAGGGATGAACTGGACGATCACAACCTTCATTTCTCATTAGTTTCTACAGGAGTTAAGGTTTCCAAAAGGCTGGTTCTCAGCACTAGCAGCTGGCACTCCCTAGCAACTTCTCAAAATAGAAATGTCAAGGGGTTTCTGTTCTCTTCCATTTCACTGTCCAGGCCTAGCTCTCCCAGTCTCATCTGATGTCAAGTCACCACAAACAAGGGGCGTGGTGGTCTGGCGGTTCAAGGGCAGTTAACTCTCATTATTTGGGGGCTGATGATGAAGAGGATGGATTGTACTTCACCTCCCTGGTCAATGTACTACTCCACAGTATCCACCAGTTTTCCTGTTTGCAGTTTTGACAAAGAGAACCAGTGAGCAAGGAAGTTAGAGCTAACATAGCAGCTAAGACTTGCAATGTTTTGAGGATTTTATCTGAACGTGCTGTCTCCTGTTCTAGGGTTACCATAGTCTAAATTTTAATGTGCTCTGATCTTTACAGTGATTTGCAAACTTTCTGATTCCATGACTCTTTTTTTTTTTTTTGGAGACAGAGTCTTGCTCTGTTGCCCAGGCTGGAGTGAGTGCAGTGGCATGATCATGGCTCACTGCAGCCTCGACCTGGACTCAAGCAATCCTCTGGCCTCCACCTCCCAAGGAGCTGGGAACACAGGTATGTGCCACCATGCCCAGCTAATTTTTTGGTTTTCGTGTCACTGTGTTGCCCAGGTTGATCTCAAACTCCTGGGCTCAAGCAATCCTCCCACATCAGCCTCCCAAAGTGCTGGGATTACAGGCATTATTTTGACTCTTTTGAACCTTACTAATGCCATTGTTTTAAATTTTTTTATTTATTTGTATTATTTTAGTTCTGCCTCAGGATCTAACATTTTTTTTTAACCACCTCTTTAGAATACCAAGATCAGCTCTTCTTTTGCCAAAAGTACTATAAAGAGATACCACAGTGCCATTTCTTCTCTCCTCAGTGGCTCTCAATCTTTTTCTGCCTCCACGCTGTTCCTGTATGCAACGCGTTCCTGTGAATAACATCTCTAATGACACTATAATGGTTCCCAAAAAACAAGGAAGAGGCACACCTTCCTCCTACTCTGCCTCTCGCTGCCCTGAGAATCACTGAAATAATTTATGCCCCCAATATAGACAGAGACAACAATAAATATTAATACGAGTAGTTCGCCAGAGAACTACCTGCTGGCTTCTTAAAATTAATGAATGCAAACCAGGCATGAAGACCCTAGTAATTGCCAGGAAGCATAGGAGGATCCGACTTTTAATGCCCAGAGCCACCCTGCAAGAGGCTCAGGGGAGTCAGGGAACTTGATTTCCTCAGGTCACACCTAGGAAACAACTGGCTCTGGCGGATAAAGAACTCAACACCCCTGGACTTTCGGATTTTAGTTTGGCTCTAGGTGACCCTGGCCTTGCCTCTCTGAACAATCTCCACATCTGCAAAATGAAAATGTTAAAACTGCCCCCTCCCTGCTTCCATCTTCCAAGGTTACCTGTGGAATAACAACTATGTCACTAAAGCTTAGCGTCTTGGATAAATCATGAGAAAACGATCCTTCTCTCCAATGCACACACCCACACACCAGAAGGAAAACAGATTCCATAACGAGCTCCCTCCTTTTTTCCCTCAAGAGCCACCGAAAAACTCAGGAGAGAGGGTGGGATGTAGCAGCACGTGACCAAGGCAATGCCAAAGTGCAGCCCGCGGTGACACACCAATGAAAGAGCCGGGCTTTGCTTGCATCTGGCGCTGGGCAGCGGGCAGGGGCCGCATCGTGGCATGCTAGGAACCGGGAGACCTGGGCTCCAGGGGTGTGCGGCACAGGAACCGGGGCATTGCACAGGAATCACTTTATCCGATGCCATGGATGGTAGCCTATGGTTGCTTCTGAGGAGCCTGAAAACGCTTCTGGAAAGGCGGAAGGAAAAGAAAGCACGCTCCAAACTGCAAGATCAGGGAGGGCTGCCAGGAGCCCCTCGACCGGCTCCATCCAGCTGGCGATGGCCGCGCGAGGACCCCGGGCGGCTGCGGAGAGCGCGCGCAGGCGGCACAACGGTCTTTATTTGGGTCGGGGTATGAGGACTTCCAGGGGCCTCCAAATAAATACTCAGGGCGTCGGCGCTGGGAGCCCTCTGGGCCAGGGCCCAGGCACGACAGACCTGGGGCAGGGATTCTTTGTTGGCGAGAGGCTTTATTTCTGGCGAGAGACCCCACAATGGACCAATCCAGGGCCGAGAGCAAGAGTCTGAAGACTCGGGGGAAGGCAATGGTCAAGAGCTGGAGACCAGAGCCAGTCCCTGGACTCCCCCTCAGGAGGCATCCCCTGAGGCCGTTCTCTGGGTGCAGACCCCAGACTCCCCTTTCCTTGACCAAGAATCCAAAGGACGCGCAAGGCCGAGCCCCACGCCCCCTTGTTCCCCGCTTTCGGGCCACGGGCCTTCTCGTACTTACCGGGGCCACGGGGCCGGTCTTGCTCGCCCGCGTCCTCTCCCCTCCCAGCCCCCTCACTTCACGTCCCCTCCTCCGGGGGCCGCAGCCATGTCCGTTACTGGCAACTCTAAGGGGGCTTGCCTCCGTTCCGGACAACAGAGGCGCCTGGCAGAGAGCTAAAGTTCAGGCCACCGATTGGTCAGAATTTGAGAATGGGGTGAATTTTGGCTTCTTATTGGCTACGCGGCGTGCCAGGCTGTAGCTGCAACCGCCCCTCTGAGAGCCTGGCGGAATTAGGTGCCGAGTGATGCGACCGGGAGAGTGAAAAGCAACTGTCCTTTCCTGGGCGTAATGCTCAGGCACTTTCTAGTCCAGAAGCCCTGACCAGAGGGCACGGCTTTAGCTTCAATTCGTTTTCCTACGGAATTATTCTAAAAAGATAGGCGGCACGCCCCCCCACCGCCTTTTTCCCTTTCTTTTTAAAATAAGCCCTTTACAGAGCTCCCCGCCTCTCTTAAATTCTTCTAAGCTCCCTCCTTGTTGCTGGGAACAAATGCCTGGAGGCTCCCTGCTCCGAGAGGCCTTGGAGGGACTCCCTCAGGACGAATATTACGTCCAAACCGAAGCTAGAAAATCTAAGGCAATACTGCAATTCTCCCTCCCCCTTCCAGCTCGGCTGAAATCTAAGGGAAAAACAAGTTAATTTTTTTTTTCTAGGTAATTAGAGAAATCGCCTGGTAGACCCCTCTTGGGAAAACAAAACAAGCCTGTGTCAGTATTTACTTCTCTTTTCCCAGAGATCTAAGTCTGGAAGGCTTGTTTAAAAAAACAAAAACACAAACAAAACTTATTTATAAAATTGGGAAGGAGCTGAGGTTGGCCCTGTGAAGTAAGAACCCCTTCCCACATTCACGAATTTAATTACGTAATTAAAATTCCTTTCTCAGCTGGACAAGAAAATGGCATTTTGGTATCTAATCTTGTATGACCCAGTTTAGCTGTTGCCTAAAACACCGTTGGAATCATGTCACTACCCTACACACAAAAACCTATAGTTCATCTTTGCAAATAGGTCCAAATCTTTTTCCCTGATGTTCAAAGCCCTTCATAAATGGACTCAGACATACATTTCCAGATCGAACTCCCGCAGGCTAAACTATTCCTGCAGCCACATAGATTCACCAGCATTCTTTAAACATGTCAGAGAACTTTCCACCTCTGCTCCTTCGTCACATGGTTCCCTATGCTTTGCTTTGAAAGTTCTTTCTTTTTTTCTTTTTTCTTTTTTCTTTTTTTTTTTTTTTTTTTTTGAGACAGAGTTTCGCTCTTGTCACCTAGGCTGGAGTGCAATGGCTCAATCTTGGCGCACTGCAACCTTCACCTCCAGGGTTCAAGCGATTCTCTCGCCTCAGCCTCCCGAGTAGCTGGGAATACAGGCGTGTGCCACCATGCCCCGCTAATTTTTGTATTTTTAGTAGAGATGGGATTTCACCATGTTGGTCAGGCTGGTCTCGATCTCCTGACCTGGTGATCCACCCACCTCGGCCTCCTGAAATGCTGGGATTACAGATATGGGCCATCCTGCCTGGCAGCCACCTTTTCAACCTAGTCATTTGTTTAAAAGTAACAGGAGGAGGCTGGGGGCAGTGGCTCATATCTGTAAGCCCAGCCCTTTGGGAGGCTGAGGCGGGCACATCACCTGAGGTCAGGGGTTCAAGACTAGCCTGGCCAACATGGTGAAACCCTGTCTCTACAAAACTACAAAAATTAGCTGGGCATGGTGGCGGGCACCTGTAATCCCAGCTACTCAGGAGGCTGAGGTGAGAAAATCGCTCGAACCTGGGATGCAGAGGTTGTAGTGAGCCAAGACAGCTCCACTGCACTCCAGTCTGGGTGACAAAGCGAGACTCCATCTCAAAAAAAAGAAAAGAAGGGAGCTGGGTGCGGTGGCTCATGCCTGCATGCCTGTAATTCCAGCACTTCGGGAAGCAGAGGTGGGCAGATGGCTTGAGCCTAGAAGACCTGCCTGGAGAACGTAGCGAGATGCCTTCTCTATTAAAAAAAGTTCAAAAGAGAAAAAAGTAATAAAAAAGAAATAATGGGCTTCGCATAACACAGGGGAAAGGTTTGGAGGGAGATAGCAGTGGAGGAAGACAGAGGCTGGCATTCGAGGTTGAGACTGAGGATACTTGTGATGTGAGGCCTGGTGAAATTATCTGAGCTGTCAATTCTTGAGCAGACAGTTCCCACGATTGGCTTGCTCCATCGGCAAGAGCCTCTTGCCTCTAAGTTGTGAGTGATATTTTTAGGAGAAGCTGCTCCTTTAATACTTGCATCGCGCAGTAGTGATGTCTCACTGACAAGGGGCTCCTCTTGGGCCCTCTGATTCAACCATGAGGTCCCGCTGAAGAAAATTGTCGTAAATACTCCCAGTAAGACCATTCTGACACGTCTTTGTCCCCCTGAAGAGTGGTCTGGGCCAAGCTTGTAATACCAACACTTTGGGAGGCCAAGGTGGGAGAGTCACTTGAGCCCAGGAGTTTGAGACCAGCCAGGTCAACACAGGGAGCCTCCATTTCTACAAAAAATTTAAAAATAAAAATAATTAGCCAGGCATGGTGCACACCTGTGGTGCCAGCTACCCAGGAGACTGACGTGGAAGGATCATTTGAGCCCAGGAAGTTGAGCCTGCAGTGAGCTGTGACTGCACCACTGCACTCCAGCCTGGGCAACAGAGTGAGACCTGCCTCAAAAAAACAAAAAAGGCCGGGCGCAGTGGCTCACGCCTGTAATCCCAGCACTTTGGGAGGCCAAGGTGGGTGGATCATGAGGTCAGGAGATCAAGACTATCCTGGCTAACATGGTGAAACCCTGTCTCTACTAAAAATACAAAAACAAAATTGGCTGGGTGTGGTGGTGGGCACTTGTAGTCCCAGCTACTCGGGAGGCTGAGGCAGGAGAATGGCGTAAACCTAGGAGGTGGAGCTTGCAGTGAACCGAGATCACGCCACTGCACTCCAGCCTGGGCAACAGAGCGAGACTCTGTCTCAAAAAAAAAAAAAAAAAAAAACCCAAAACAAAACAAAAAAACAAGAGTGGTCCAGAAATAGATGGCACAACTTTACGACACAACATCAGCACTGGCCACACCACGGTCCCATTCCCACACTGCATTCACAGTCTGCAAAAGTTAGATCTCTGGGTAACAAGAAATGGCCACCCAAAGACATTGTTCATAAGCACCCCAAATGGGAAACAAATTGAATAGCCATCAGCTGGTGAACAGGTACACAAATGGTGGTGGATCTGAACAAGGGAATACTACTTAGCCACACACATAAGTGAATGAGGCCGGATGCGGTGGCTAACTCCTCTAATCTCAGCACTTTGGGAGGCCGAGGTGGGCGGATCATGAGGTTAGGAGTTCAAGACCAGCCTGGCCAACATGGTGAAACCCTGTCTTTACAAAAAATACAAAAGTTAGCTGGGCGTGGTGGCGAGTGCCAGTAATCCCAGCTACTCAGGAGGCTGAGGCAGGAGAATTGCTTGAACCCAGAGGCAGAGAGCCAAGATCGTGCCACTGCACTCCAGCCTGGGTGACAGAGCAAGAATCCATCTCTCAAAATACATACATACATACATACATACATACATACATACATACATAAATGAGGTCACTGATACACATCCCAATCTGAAAGAATCACACAAATGGCATGAGGAAGGGAAGAAGCCAGATACAACAGGTTATGTACCCTGCAATTCCATTCATATCAACTCCTAAGATGGGAATCTGGGGGATAGGCAAGGACGGACTGCAAAAGGGCAGAAGGGAACTTTTGGGAGATGAAGGAAATGCCCCATATCTTGATTAGGGTGAGAGTTATGTAGGTTTATATATTTATCAAAACTTATTCAACTATATACTTAAAATCTGTAGGTTTTAGTGTATTTAAGTTATATCTCGATTTTTAAAATGTATGTAGCTGGGTGAGGTGGCCCATGCCTGTAATCCCAGCACTTTGGAAGGCCAAGGCAGACAGGTCACATGAGGTCAGGAGGTCAAGACCAGCCTGGCAAAACCTCGTCTCTACTAAAATACCAAATTAGCCAGGCATGCAGCTGGGTACCTGTAATCCCAGCTACTTGGGAGGTTGAGGCAGGAGAATTGCTTGAACCCGGGAGGCAGAGGTTGCAGTGAGCCTGAATCGCACCACTGCACTCCGGCCTGGGCGATAGAGCAAGATGCCATCTCAAAAAAAAAAAAAAAAAAAAAAAAAAAAAAGTATATGTATACACACGCAGACACACATAGATTCTCTTTCTAATTTTTTTTTTTTTTTGTAGAGATAGGGTCTCACTGTGTTGCCCAGGATGGTCTCAACCTCCTGGACTCAAGCAGTCCTCTTGCCTCCGCCTCCCAAAGTGCTAGGATTCAGCCAGGTGTGGTGGCTCACGCCTGTAATCCCAGCACTTTGGGAGGCTGAGGCAGGTGGATCATGAGGTCAGGAGATTGACCAGCCTGGCCAACATGGTGAAACCCCGTCTCTACTAAAATACCAAAAGCTAGCCGGGCATAGTCTTGGGCGCCTGTAATCCCAGCTACTCGGGAGGCTGAGGCAGAGGAATCGCTTGAACCGAGGAGGCAGAGACTGCAACGAGCCGAGATCATGCCACTGCACTCCAGCCTGGCGACAGAGCAAGACTCTGTCTCAAAAATATGTATATATATAGTGCTAGGATTCTAGGTGTGAGCCTACACAGACTGTCAGTCGGGGGATGGTTTTGCCTCCTAGGAACATTTGGCAATGTCTGGAGACATTTTTGGTTGTCACTACGGGGTTGGGAGAGGGCTGCTACTGGCATCTAATGTGTAGAGGCCAGGAATGTTGCTAAATATCCTGCAACTTACAGTACCACCCACAACAAAGAATCATCCGGTTCAAAATGTCAGTGGAGCAGTGGCTCACACCTGTAATCCCAGCACTTTGGGAAGCCGTGGTGAGCAGATAACTTGATGTCAGGAGTTCGAGACCAGCCTGGCCAACATGATGAAACCCCATCTCCACAAAAAAATACAAAAATTAGCCAAGCGTGGTGGTGTGCACCTGAAATCCTAGCTACTTGGGAGGCTGAGGCAGGAGAATCACTTGAACCCGGAGGTGGAGGTTGCAGTGAGCCAAGATCATGCCATTGCACTCCAGCCTGGGCGACAGAGTGAGACTCTGTCTCAAAAAAAAGGCAATAGAGCAGAGGTTGCCTAGCCATAAGTTTAGCATCATGCATGTATCATCTTACTGATCTTTGATATTCCCTGTACTGGAAGCCTCTTTTTGTTTGCTTTCCAGGAATAATGAAATCAGTAGGCTTAGTCTATACTCACAGACACCAAGGTCTTCCATGTGCTGCAAAGCAGCCATCTTAACTTCCAGAGCAGAAGCTGTATTTCACTGCACATTAGTGGAAACTGAGACTAATCTTCATTACCTGTTGTGCATGGATAGTTTGGGGTATGGTCAGAGGGACTGCAGCAGAAGATAAAGCTAGAAGAGATTGTGACTATTTTCTAAGGAGCCAGGGAAGTTATGAATCACCAGAAGATAAATGCTGGAGGAGAACATTTCCTCCTCCAACATTTTTAAGCAGTGAAATGAGACAGTCAAGCTTAAGAGGAAGATGAGTTTGTAGAAGATAAACTAGAAATAGCATTTTTGGGCCAGGTGTGGTAGCTCACGTCTGTTTAATCCCAGCACTTTGGGAGGCCAAGGCAGGAGGATTGCTTGAGGCCAGGAGTTGGAGACCATCCTGGACAACAAAGTGAGACCTTGTCTCTACAAAAAAAAATTTTTTTTAATTAGCCAGGCATGGCGACGCACGCCTGTGGCCCCAGCTATAGTACACGGGAGGATCCGTTGAGCCCAGGAGGTCAAGGCTAGAGTCAGCTGTGTTCATATCACTGTACTCCAGCCTGGGTGACACAGGAAGATTGTCTCAAAAGAAAGAAAAGAAAAGAACAATAAGGGCCGGGCACAGTGGCTGATGCCTGTAATCCCAGCACTTTGGGAGGCTGGGGTGGGCAGATCACCTGAGGTCAGGAGGTCAAGACCAGCCTGGCCAACATGGTAAAACCCCGTCTCTACTAAACATATAAATTAGCCAGGCGTGGTGGCACACGTCTGTAATCCCAGCTATTCGGGAGGCTGAAGCAGGAGAATCGCTTTTACCTGGGAAGCAGAGGTTGCAGTGATTTGAGAGCACAACACTGCACTCCAGCCTGGTCAAGAGAGCAAGACTCTGTCTCAAAAAAAAAAAAAAAAAAGAGAGAGAGAGAGACAGGAGCCAGCAGGGACACGGAGCCAGCCGTGGTGGTCCAAGCACTAGCTGACGAGATATCCAGCCCTACTCCCACCCCAGGAACCTTATCTGGCACTTTATTTCCCAAATACCAGTCCCAGTCATCTCTGCCTGGCATTCTGGACTATTTTTGCACGGTTTCTTAGCATTTGAGGTGTAAATATCACTACATTCACTAAATTTTAAGCTCTTTGAGAGCATGGATAGTGCCTTACTACTTTTTAGTTTCTCTCAGATTATCAGAGGGATTGTTGACAGGTACATTTGTATCCTAATGGTGACACCAAAATTCCTCCTGGGGAGGAAACTGTCTTTGTTTACGAAAATCACTGGTAAATGTTTTAAGAAAAGATGAGACCCAGAGCCCAGGTCAGCCTGCATCAAAGCAGTAAGAGAATGAGCCCAAATGCTCTGCATTTATTTATTTATTTTTGATTTTATTTTATTTATTTATTTTTTGAGACGAAGTCTCGCTCTGTCGCCCAGGCTGGAGTGCAGTGGCGCGATCTCCACTCACTGCAAGCTCTGCCTTCCCGGTTCACGCCATTCTCCTGCCTCAGCCTCCTATGTAGCTGGGACTACAGGCACCCGCCACCGTGCCCGGCTAATTTTTTTTGTATTTTTAGTAGAGACGGGGTTTCACCATGTTAGCCAGGATGGTCTCGATCTCCTGACCTCATGATCCGCCCATCTCGGCCTCCCAAAGTGCTGGGATTACAGGCGTGAGCCACCGCACCCGGCCTATTTTATTTTTGAGATGGAGTCTCGCTTTGTCATCCAGGTTGGAGTGCAGTGGTGTGATCCCAACTCACGGCAACCTCTGCCTTCCTGGTTCAAGTGATTCTCCTGCCTCAACTTCCCGAGTAGCTGGAACTACAGGTGCCTGCCACCATGCCCAGCTAATTTTTGTATTTTTAGTAGAGACAGGGTTTCACTATGTTGGCCAGGCTGGTCTTGAACTCCTGACCTCAAATGATCCACTGCCCTCAGCTTCCCAAAGTGCTGGGATTACAGATGTGAGCTACCACAACTGGCCTGTTTATTTTTATTTATTTCTTTTTTGAGATGGAGTCTCACTCTGTCACCCAGGCTGGAGTACAGTGGCATGATCTCAGCTCACTGCAGCCTCCGCCTCCCGGGTTCCAGAGTTTCTCTTGCCTCAGTCCACCGGGTAGCTGGGATTACAGGCACGTGCTACCACACGTGGCTAATTTTTGTACTTTTAGTAGAGACAGTGTTTCACCATGTTGGACAGGCTGGTCTCGAACTCCTGACCTCAGGTGATCTGCCGACCTCGGCCTCCCAAAGTGCTGGCATTAAAGGCAAGAGCCCCTGTGCCCGGCCATAAATGGTTGCCAGGGGCTGGGGTGTGGGGAGAAGAATGAGGAGTGCTTTTGTTTTTTGTTTTTGTTTTGTTTTGCTTTTTTTGAGACGGAGTTTCACTCTTGTTGCCCAGGCTGGAGTGCAATGGCACAATTTCAGCTCCCTGCAACCTCCGCCTCCCGGGTTCAAGCGATTCTCCTGCCTCAGGCTCCCTAGTAGCTGGGATTACAGGCGCCCACCAGCAATCCCAGCTACTTTTTTGTATTTTTAGTAGAGATGGGGTTTCACTATGTTGCCCAGGCTGGTCTCAATCTCCTGACCTCAGGTGATCCACCCACCTCAGCTTCCCAAAGTGCTGGGATTACAGGTGTGAGAGCCAGCTGCTTTTTTTTTTTTTTTTTTTTTTTGAAATGGAGTCTCACTCTGTTCCTCAGGCTGGAATGTAGTGGTGCAATCTAGGCTCACTGGAACCTCTTCCTGGTTCAAGCAATCCTCCCACCTCAGTCTCCCAAGTAGCTGGGATCACAGGTGTGCACCACCACGCCTGGCTAATTTTTATATTTTTAGTTGAGACAGGGTTTTGTTGTGTTAGCCAGGCTGGTCTAAAACTCCTGACCTCAAGTGATCCCCCCGCCTCAACCTCCCAAAGTGCTGGGATTACAGGCGTGAGCCACCATACCCAACATGCATTTTAAAAATGAACCAAAAAATTAGAATTGGAAGAGAAAAAGAGGAGAGAGCAGAGAGGAAGGCTGAGTGTAAGGAAGCTGGATCCTGAACTGTGGAAATGGCAGAGGACTTTTGGAGAAAAAACACTGACACTGAATTGAAAGCTGCTCATATTTCTACGATGTAAATCCCTGCATCTTACCAACTGTTCTACAGAGATCTCTACATATATAGAAACCTTGTGTGAGTGGTTGGTTTGGTGACAAGCGGCAAGGATATGTTTCACATCTCAGTCTGTGCTCTTGGATAAGGAACTACACCCGTGGGATGGTGGGAGAGTCCCTGAAGTAAACCAGTTCATGGGAACCAGAAGCAACCGTGAGAACATATGATCCTGCAAAGAAGTCGTCTTCTTCTTTTTTTTTTTTCTGAGACAGTCTCGCTCTGTTGCCCAGGCTGGAGTGCAATGGTGCGATCTCGGCTCACTGCAACCTCCGTTTCCCAGGTTCAAGCAATTCTGCTGCCTCAGCCTCTTGAATAGTGGGGATTACAGGCACCTGCCACCATGCCTGGCTAATTTTTGTATTTTTAGTAAAGGTAGGGTTTCACCATGTTGGTCAGGCTGGTCTCGAACTCCTGACCTCAAGTGATCCACCCACCTTGTCCTGCGAAAGTGCTGGGCTTACAAGTGTGCACCACTGCACCCAGCCTCAAAGAAGTCTTTCAAACAGGGTTTAAGTAACAGTGTCTAGATCTATAAGGGCCAAAGAAGCCCCCTGCTGTATCTAAACCATATTTACATAGTTGCCTCTGGGGTTCTCTAAAACTGAGTTGGTTCAATCTGGGAGGTACACCAATGGGAGGAGGTAGCTGGGTTCCTCCCAGTCCAATAGAACACTGGGTCATCTACAGAGGGAGACACATTATTTGGAACAGGATGGAGAGTATTCAAGAGGCAGTCAACCATTGTGCAGAGAAGCACTCTTTGTCACTGAATGGTCAGGGCCTTGTAGGGTAACAAAACATGCTTCCTGAAACAGTTACAGCTATTTTTGGCCCACCCTTCTCTGTCTTAGAAATACTTTCTTCTGAGAGGCTGAGGCAGGAAGATTGCTTGAGGGCAGGAGTTGGAGGCCTCAGTGAGCTATGACAGCTTCAATACACTCCAGCCCGGACAACAGAGTAAGACCCTGTCTTTAAAATAAAAAACAGCCGGGTGTGGTGGAGGGTACCTGTAATCCCAGCTGCCTCCCCTTGGCAGGAAATGGCACTGCTGAATACCTAGTTGCTTCAGTCAAAACCTGGCATGTTTGATTTCTTCCCTTGCCTCCTTTACCATATTCATCTGTCAGCAAGTTCTATGGGTTCTAACTCCAATTACAACTCTAATATATCCACTTCTGTCATTTCCAACTCTACGACCTGGGTCCAGGCCATCATCAACACCTGCTGTACTAGTTTAATCGCTCCTAACGCCAGGTGTGGTGGCTCACACCTGTAATCCCAGCATTTTGGGAAGCCGAAGCAGGGGGATCACAAGGTCAAGAGATCGAGACCATCCTGGCCAACATGGTGAAACCCCATCTCTACTAAAAATACAAAAATTAGCTGGGCATTGTGGCACGTGACTGTAGTCCCAGCTACGCGGGAGGCTGAGGCAGGAGAATTGCTTGAACCCAGGAGGCGGAGGTTGCAGTGAGCCGAGATCATGCCACTGCACTTCAGCCTGGCGACAGAGCGAGACTCTGTCTCAAAACAAACAAACAAACTGAAACAAAAACAACCACAAAGGCTGGGCACAGTGGCTCATGCCTGTAATCCCAGCACTTTGGTAGGCCAAGGCAGGTGGATCATGAGGTCAGGAGTTCAAGACCAGCCTGGCTGAGATGGTGAAACCCCGTCTCTACTAAAAATCCAAAAATTAGCCAGGCATGGTGGTGGGCGCCTGTAATCCCAGCTACTCGGGAGGCTGAGGCAGGAGAATCACTTGAACCCAGGAGGTGGAGGTTGCAGTGAGCCAAGATCGTGCCATTGCACTCCAGCCTGGGCGACAGACCAAGACTCCATCTAAAAAAAAAAAAATAGCTCCTAACTAGACCCCTGCTTCTTCTCTAGCTCCCTATTATCCAGATTCCACCTCGTAGCCAGAAGGTCTTTCCACACCAGAAGTCAGGTCATGACCTTCCCCTGCATGAACTCCTTAAATGGCATTTCATCATACTTCGACTAAAATCCCACGTCACTGTGGTATACTGGTAGTCTATTACTGCATAATAAACTGACCGGGAATTTGGTGCTCTAAACAATACAAATCTGGGCCAGGCACGATGGTTCATGCCTGTAATCCCAGCACTTTGGGAGGCTGAGGCGGGTGGATTATCTGAGGTCAGGAGTTCCAGACCACCCTGGCAAACATGATGAAACCTCATCTCTACAAAAAATACAAAAATTAGCTGGGCGTGGTGGCACATGCCTGTAGTCCCAGCTACTTGGGAGGTTGAAGTTGGAGGATTGTTTGGGCCGGGAGGTGGAAGTTACAGTGAACCTACATTGCGCCACTGCATTCCAGCCTGGGTAACAGAGTGAGATCCTGTCTAAAACAAAAACAAAAACAAAAAACAACACGTATCTTTGTTTCCTGACTTACAGGAAAAGCAAAGGGAAAAAAAAAATTTAAAGAGAGAGAGTTTAAAAAAAAAATTATACATCTATTATTTCAGACCGTTTCTGTAGGTCAGGAATCTGGGAGCAGCTCCGATGGCCTGGCTCTGGGGTCATGAGGTTAAAGTCAAGATCTCAGCTCAGTCATCGGAAGGCTTAGCTGGGGCTAGGACACCCAAGGTGCCTCACTCACATGAAAAGTTAATGCTGGGTGTTGACAGGAGGGCTCAGTTCCCCACCATGTGGACTCTCCACTGGGCTGTTTGTCCTCAGGACATGGCTTCCGGCTTCCTCCAGAGCAAATGATCCAAGCAAGAACAAGGAGGAGGCCTCAATGTCTCCTAGGATCTATCCCTGGAAGTCACACCCCATTATCTCTTTTTTTTTTTTTTTTGAAACAGAGTCTCGCTCTGTCACCCAGACTGAAGTGCAGTGACGCAGTCTCAGCTCACTGCAAGCTGCGCCTCCTGGGTTCACGCCATTCTCCTGCCTCAGCCTCCTGAATAGCTGGGACTACAGCTGCAAGCTCCGCCTCCTGGGTTCACGCCATTCTTCTGCCTCAGCCTCCCAAGTAGCTGGGACTACAGGCGCCCGCCAACACACCCAGCTAATTTTTTTGTATTTTTAGTAGAGATGGGGTTTCACCGTGTTGGCCAGGATGGTCTTGATCTCCTGACCTCGTGATCCGCCCACCTCCGCCTCCCAAAGTGCTGGGATTACAGGCGTAAGCCACCGCACCTGGCCACACCCCATCATTTCTCTAATATCCTATTGGACACAGGACAGCCCTGTTCAATGTGGAGGGACCACGCAGGGAGTTAACACCAAGAGGCAGGGATTGGCTGGGCATGGTGGCTCATGCCTGTAATCCCAGCACTTTGGGAGGCCGAGACGGGTGGATCATTTGAGATCAGGAGATCGAGACCAGCCTGGCCAACATAGTGAAACACCATCTCTACTAAAAATACAAAAATTAGCTGGGCGGTAGTGGCGCGCACCTGTATTCCCAGCTACTTGGGAAGCTGAGGCAGAAGAATTGCTTGAACCCAGGAGGCAGAAGTTGCAGTGAGCCGAGATCACTCCACTGCACTCCAGCCTGGGTGACAAAGTGAGATTCTGTCTTCAAAAAACAAATAAACAAATAATTAAAATAAGGCAGGGATCACCGGAGGCCCTCGTGGAATCAGCTGTCACATATGACCTGCAGGCCCTTCCTATGTTTTCTTTTTTTTTTTTTTTTTTTTTTTTGAGACGGAGTCTCGCTGTGTCGCCCAGGCTGGAGTGCAGTGGCCGGATCTCAGCTCACTGCAAGCTCCGCCTCCCGGGTTCATGCCATTCTCCTGCCTCAGCCTCCCGAGTAGCTGGGACAACAGGCGCCCGCCACCGCGCCCGTCTAGTTTTTTGTATTTTTTAGTAGAGACGGGGTTTCACCGTGTTCGCCAGGATGGTCTCGATCTCCTGACCTCGTGATCCGCCCGTCTCGGCCTCCCAAAGTGCTGGGATTACAGGCTTGAGCCACCGCGCCCGGCCCCTTCCTATGTTTTCATCCTTACTTCCCACCACTCCTTGTCTCCAAGCTCAACACATTCTAGCCACACTGGCCTTCTCTCTTTTCCTGCCACATACCTGGTGTGTTCCTGCTTCAGGACCTTTGCAGCAGCTATTCCCACAGCCAGAATGCCCTTCCCCAAGAGGTTTTCAGGACCAGAATGTCCCCTTCTCTGAGGGGACTTCCTCGACTCTCAACCTAATGTGCTCCCCGGTTTCCATCATACTAACTTTTTGTTTTTTCAGAATACTGATCCCTGCCTGCTCCAATTTTTTGTTTGTTTATTTGTTCATTTCCAGTCTTCCTCTACTAAGATAAAAGCTTCATACCAGCAGGAAATTGTGTCTATTTTAGTCATTGTTGTTTTCCCAGCACTGAGAGCAGTGCCTGGCACATATTCATATAACTGATGGATAAGCAAATGAAGGGCTTTCCAAGGTCTAATGCAGTATCCCACAAGGACATCCACGTACTTCTGACTTCATGCTTTCTAAGCATTCTTTTGACTCAGCTTCTTGAGTGCCTTAAAACCAGCTAAGGGGTGTCCTAGGAGACACATATCAGTAAAAATAATATCAGTAATACTTAACCCTTATGTAGGGCTTACTATGTACTACACACTGTTCTGAGTGCTTTACATAACAACTATCATCTCCATTTCAGAGATTAAAAAACTGAGGCCAGAATCTTTTTCTTTTTTTTTTCGAGACGGAGTCTCGCTCTGTCACCCAGGGGGGAGTGCAGTGGCTGGATCTCAGCTCACTGCAAGCTCCGCCTCCCGGATTTATGCCATTCTCCTGCCTCAGCCTCCCGAGTAGCTGGGACTACAGACGCCCGCCACCTCGCCCAGCTAGTTTTTTTTGTTTTTGTATTTTTTAGTAGAGATGGGGTTTCACCATGTTAGCCAGGATGGTCTCGATCTCCTGAGCTCGTGATCCGCCCGTCTTGGCCTCCCAAAGTGCTGGGATTACAGGCTTGAGCCACCGCGCCCAGCCCAGAATCTTTTTTTTTTTTTTTTTTTTTTTTGAGACAGAGTCTTGCTCTGTCGCCCAGGCTGGAGTGCAGTGGCCGGATCTCAGCTCACTGCAAGCTCTGCCTCCCGGGTTTACGCCATTCTCCTGCTTCAGCCTCCCGAGTAGCTGGGACTACAGGCACCCGCCACCTCACCGGGCTAGTTTTTTGTATTTTTTAGTAGAGATGGGGTTTCACCGGGTTAGCCAGGATGGTCTTGATCTCCTGACCTCGTGATCCGCCCGTCTCGGCCTCCCAAAGTGCTGGGATTACAGGCTTGAGCCACCGCGCCTGGCCCAGAATCTTTTTTTTTTTTTAACCCTTTTCCCGTTTAGTAGAAAAAAGTGCAGCTCGCCGCCAGCGCTCATTTAATTTTACATAAACATGATCTTTGAGGCTGAAGGAAATCTGAATTTTTTTTTTTTTTTTTGAGATGGAGTCTAGCTCTGTCGCCCAGGCTGGAGTGCAGTGGCGCAATCTCAGCTCACTGCAACCTCCACCTCCCAGGTTCAAGTGATTCTCCTGCCTCAGCCTCCCGAGTAGCTGGGATTACAGGCACCCACCACCACGCCCAGCTGATTTTTGTATTTTTAATAGAGACAGAGTTTCACTATGTTGGCCAGGCTGGTCTCAAACTCCTGAACTTGTGATCCGCCTGCCTCGGCCTCCCAAAGTGCTGGGATTACAAGCATGAGCCACCGTGCCCAGCCATCTGATTGATTTTCAATGTGAAAATAAAATATAAAAACTGTTCTTGGATTTATTTCTAAACAGAACTAGCATCAGAACTGTCTGAATCATCCGAATCATCTATTTTAGAAAAATCAAATCCATCAAATGAATCTTTGGCCAACAACTGTTTGAGAACATGTTAACATCACTTGTAGGAATGCTGTTTTCTAGGATTTGACATTTTCAGCGATCGAGTATTACTATATTTTGTAAAGAAAATACCACTACTAAAACCAGAATGCTGTAAATAGAACGATGGCTTTTGTTTCTAATGTCAATATACTAGAGTGATATGAAAATAATAATAAAAGTGAGATATTTCATTGTAACATTGTCTCAGGGTAAACACTACAGCCGCAAACATCACCAAGTATTCTCTAGGCAAACGGGAAAAGGGTTAAACAGCTTTGTTGAAATACAATCCACATACCATACAACTCATCCATTTAAAGTGTGCCCGTCTGGCCAGGTGCAGTGGCTCACACTTGTAATCCTAGCGCTTCAGTAGGCCAACGTGGGTAGATTGCATGAACTCAAGGGTTTGAGACCAGCCCGAGCAACATGGCAAAACCCCGTCTCTACCAAAAATACAAAAAAACTAGCCAGGCATGGTGGTACACGCCTGAAGTCCCAGCTCTCAGGAGGCTGAGGTGTGAGGATCGCTTGAGCCCGGGAGGCAGAGGTTGCAGTGAGCCAAGGTTGCGCCACTGCACTCCTTGTCTCAAATAAAATAAAATAAAGTATACCAGTCAATGAGACTTAGTATATTCACAAAGTTAGGCAACCATCACCACAACCAATTTTAGAATGTTTGTATCACCTCAAAAAAGAAACCCTGCGCCCCTAAGCAGTCATTTCTATTTCCCGTCACTGCCTCCCCTAGCCCAGGCCATCACTAGTCTACTTTCTGTCTTTGTGGATGTTTCTATTTATTTATTTACTTTTCGAGATGGAGTTTCTCTCTTCTTGTCCATGCTGGAGTGCAATGGCGCGATCTCAGCTCACTGCAACCTCTGCCTCCCAGGTTCAAGCAATCCTCCTGCCTCAGCCTCCCAAGTAGCTGGGATTACAGGCACCTGCCACCAAGCCTGGCTAATTTTTTGTATTTAGTAGAGACAAGGTTTCGCCATGTTGGCGAGGCTGGTCTCGAACTCCTTACCTCAGGTGATTCACCTACCTCGGCCTCCCAAAGCGCTGGGATTACAGGCATGAGATACCATGCCCAGCCATGGATTTTTCTATTTAGGACATTTCATGTAAATTGAATCATATACTATGTGGACTTTTGCACCTGGCTTCTGTCACTTAGCATGATGTTTTCAAGGTTCATCCATGTTGTAACATGTATCAGTATTCCATTCCTCTTTAGGGCTGAACGCTATTCTAGTATATGGATATACCACACTTGTTTTCCCATTCATCAGTTAGTTGATGAACATTTAGATTGTTTCCTTTTGTTTTTTCTTTTTGGCTATTATGAGTAATGCTGCTATGAACATTCATGTAAGAGCTTTTGTGTGGACATGTATTTTCCATTCTCTTGGATAGATGCCCAGGAGTGCCACTGATGGGTCATGTGGGTACAGAGCTGGGTTCTTCACTGCTTTGCTATACCTCCTCCTCTAGTGAGGGAATTCATCATCCATTTAGTTCATACATCAGTATTTATTTATTTATTTATTTATTTATTTATTTATTTATTTATTTTATTGAGAGGCAGTCTCATTCTGTTGCCCAGGCTGGAGTGCAACGGCGCAATCTCTGCTCACTGCAACCTCCGCCTCCCAGGTTCAAGAGATTCTCCTGCCTCAGCCTCCCGAGCGGCTGGGATTACAGGCATGTGCCACAACGCCTGGCTAATGTTTGTATTTTTAAGGTGGAGACGGGGTTTCGCCATGTTGGCCATCCTGCTCTGCAACTCCTAACCTCAGGCGATTTGCCAGTCTCAGCCTCTCGAGTAGCTGGGATTACAGGTGCCCACCATCATACCCAGCTAATTTTTGTATTTTTAGTAGAGACAGGGTTTCACCATGTTGGCTAGGCTGGTCTTGAACTCCTGACCTCAGGTGATTTGCCTGCCTCGGCCTCCCAAAGTGCTGGGATTACAGGCATGAACCACCATGCCTGACATAGTATTGTTTTGTTTTTGAGACAGGGTTTTGGCTCTGTCACTCAGGCTGGAGTGTAGTGACACAATTGTGACTCCACAGCAGCCTCCAGCTCCTGGGCTCAAGCCTCCCTCAGCCTCCCCAGTAACTGGGACTACAGGGAGGTGCCACCACGCCCGGCTAATTTTTTAATGTTTTATTATTTATTTATTTAGAGACAAAGTCTTGCTCTGTTGCCCAGGCTAGAGTGCAGTGGCACAATTATGGCTCACTGCAGCCTTAACCGTCCAGGCTCAGGTGCTCCTCCTACCTCAGCCTCCCAAGTAGTTGGGATTACAGGTGCAAGCCGCCACACTCAACTAACTCTTCTTTTAGTTTTTGTAAGAGATGGGGTTTCACCACATTGCCCAGACTGGTCTCAAACTCCTGGCCTCAAGCAATACGCCCTCCTTAGCCTCCCGAAGTGCTGGGATTACAGGCATGAGCCCTTGTGCCCAGCCTCGTGCATCAGTCTTAAGATTCCTGGTTAGCACAGTTAGCACCTGCCTGACCCAGTGGCCTGATCACTTCTGAGTACACACAAATCTGAGAGGTGATGAGTTGCCCCTGAGAAGGAAGATGCCCCCAGAGGAATAACTGTTGCCTTTGCACTTCCTTATGGAAGGTCATTTCCCCATATGGTTGCTCCTCCTTGTGTAAGGGGAGTGATGTGTTTGTATCAATTCACCTGCAACTTTTTGCCCAGGATCCTTTCTGATCAAGGGCAGGAATTTGCAGTGTGGCTGGTTGGTATCTGGCGGTGCTGTCACTATCTGGGAATATAATATTCCTATTCAAAACAATTGGTCAGGCCAGGTGCGGTGGCTCACACCTGTGGATCACCTGAGGTCAGGAGTTCAAGACCAGCCTGGCCAACATGGTGAAACCCTGTCTCTACTAAAACATTTTTTTAGGCCGGGTGCGGTGGCTTATGCACTTTGGGAGGCTGAGGCAGCGGAATCACTTGAACCTGAGAGGCGGATATCGCAGTCAGCTGAGATCGTGCTATTGTACTCCAGCCTAGGCAAAAAGAGCGAACCTGTCTCAAAAATAATAATAATAATAATAAATAATTTTTTTAATGTAGAGGTTTAGTAGCTTTTGTTTGTTTGTTTTTTGAGACAGAGTCTTGCTCTGTTGTCCAGGCTGGAATGCAGTGGTGCTATCTCGGCTCACTGCAACCTCCACCTCTTGGGTTCAAGAGATTCTCCTGCCTCAGTCTCCCGAGTAGCTGGGACTACAGGCGCCCACCACCATGCCTGGCTAATTTTGTATTTTTAGTAGAGACAGGGTTTCACCATTTTGGCCAGGCTGGTCTCCAACTCCTGATCTCAGGTGATCCGCCCACCTTAGCCTCACAAAGTGCTGGGATTACAGGTGGGAGCCACCACACCCGGCCACTGCTTAGCTTTTGACAGTCCTTTGCCAGGTTGGTGGTGTCAGATGTCCAAGTTGTCACTATTCCTTTTTTACCACTTTCTCCGGGTGAGGGGATGGGGTCAGGGGCCAGTTAGCACAGCAATGACTGTGAGCGATGTCAGCTAATAAATGCAGATGCTCTCTCTGGGAAAGCAGTCCTCTTGTTCTCAGGAAGAGACAACCCTGTGGCGGGGCAGTTTGTCTTGGAAGAGAAGGCCAAGGGACACAAGTTGTTGCCTTGGTTTTGTTTTGATTTTATCATGGGGTGCGGTTAGCATGTGGTTTAGAAGCTAATGAACTTTATAACTCCTTGGGGCCAGGCGCCATGGCTCACGGGCCAGGCACAGTGGCTCATGCCTGTAATCCCAATACTTTGGGACGCCAAGGTGGGTGGATCATCTGAGGTCAGCCTGGTAAACATGGTGAAAACCCGTCTCTACTAAAAAAAAAATACGAACATCATCCAGGCCTGGTGGCATGCACCTGTAATCCTGGCTACTCAGGAGACGGAGGCAGGATAATCTCTTGAACCCAGGAAGTGGAAGTTGCAGGGAGCTGAGATGGCACCACTGCACTCCAGCCTGGGTGACAGTGCGATAGTCCATCTCAAAAAAAAAAAAAAAAAAAACCGCCAGGCTCAGTGGCTCACGCCTGTAATCCCAGCACTTTGGGAGGCTGAGGCGGGCAGATTGCAAGGTCAGGAATTCAAGACCAGACTGACCAACGTGGTGAAACCCCGTCTCTATTAAAAATACAAAAAATTAGCCAGGCATGGTGGTGCGTGCCTGTAATCCCAGCTACTCGGGAGGCTGAGGCAGGAGAATCGCTTGAACTCGGGAGGCGGAGGTTGCAGTGAGCTGAGATCACGCCACTACACTCCAGCCTGGGCGACGGAGTGAGAGTCCATTTCAAAGAAAAAAAAAGAAAAAGAAAAAAATAGAACTCCTTGGATGTCTTTTTTTTTTTTTTTTTGAGATGGAGTCTCGTTCTGTCGCCCAGGCTGGAGTGTAGTGGCGCGATCTCGGCTCACTGCAAGCTCCGCCTCCCGGGTTCACGCCATTCTCCTGCCTCAGCCTCCTGAGTAGCTGGGACTACAGGCGCCCGCCACCACGCCCATCTAATTTTTTGTATTTTCAGTAGAGACGGGGTTTCACCGTGGTCTCGATCTCCTGACCTTGTGATCCGCCCGCCTCGGCCTCCCAAAGTGCTGGGATTACAGGCATGAGCCACCGCGCCTGGCCCCTTGGATGTCTTTATTAGACAGAAGTTCAGATCTATTTGCCTTTCTAGTAATAAACCCTTGAATTCCCACACATTTTTTTTGAGTACTCGCAGGGCTTTCTACCACTGACCTCTCTTCCTCTTAAGACATCCCTGCAGATGTATCAACACCATATCCATGTTCTGGAAGGCAGAAATGTGGGACAACCAGGATAAGTGGTTTTACTCAGGATCACACAATAAATGGACTGTGGGTGGACACTGAAAATAAACCCTAAGCTGCTCATTCATCACACCCTTTCCACAGTGGGAGACATTAGGCTGACTTTCCATTGCTGTCTGAGTTTGCAAGAGGATAGGGCACGTTATTTAGGGAGCAGATGCTTGCTTCACACATCCCTGGTGACCCCAGTGAATTTCAACATGTCATTCCAGCTTCTAGACCAAAAGGGAAAATCCGAGCTTAACTTGAAGGTACAGTACGCAACCTGGCTTTCTTTGTCCTTAATAGACAACCTGGTTAGCCAGGCGTGGTGGCTCACGCCTTTGGGAGGCTGAGGCGGGTGGATCATGAGGTCAGGAGTTCAAGACCAGCCTGGCCAAGATGGTGAAATCTCATCTCTACTAAAAATACAAAAATTAGCCGGGCATGGTGGTGGGCACCTGTAATCCCAGCTACTCTGGAGGCTGAGGCAGAGAATTGCTTGAACCCGGGAGGCAGAGTTTGCAGTGAGCTGAAATTGCGCCACTGCACTCCAGCCTGGGTGACAGAGCGAGACACCATCATAAATAAATAAATAAATAAATAAATAAATAAATAAATAAATAAAAACAACCAGGCTATTCAAGGGTTGCAGAGGAACAACTTGGTCAAAGATGTTTTAAAATCTGTGGTCCACAAGTGAGGGTAATGGTGACTCAGTGTCGGCACTGAAGCAAAATGTCAGAGATTTCTCCCACCCTCTCTTTAAAGTTTGCATTCATCATGCTCTTGAAATGAGCCAGGCACAAACATGAGCATCCAGCAGATGATAAAGAGCAAATTTATCTAATTTGAAAAAAAACCCAAATTTTTAAAACATAAAAACATACACAACAGACTTCCTTCCTAGCATTGTAATACCAGCTGCACCTAGGAAAAACATTACATTCCTAAAAAATAAACATTTGGCCGGGTGCAGTGGCTCACGCCTATAATCCCAGCATTTTGAGAGGCTGAGGTGGGAGGATCACTTGAGCCCAGGAGTTCAATGTCTCTATTTATTTTAAAAATAAAGCTGGGTGCGGTGGCTCACGCCTGCAATCCCAGCACTTTGGGAGGCCGAGGTGAGCGGATCACGAGGTCAACAGATTGAGACCATCCTGGCCAACACAGTGAAACCCTGTCTCTATTAAAAATACAAAAATTAGCTGGGTGTGGTGGTGTGCACCTGTAGTCCCAGCTACTTGGGAGGCTGAGGCAGGATAATTGCTTGAACCCAGGAAGCGGAGGTTGCAGTGAGTCGAGATCGTGCCACTGCACTCCAGCCTGGCAACAGAGTGAGACTCTGCCTCAAAAATAAATAAATAAATAAATAAATAGGCCGGGCACAGTGGCTCACACCTGTAATCCCAACACTTAGGGAGACCGAGGGGGGCGATCACTTGAGGTCAGGAGTTTGAGACCAGCCTGGCCAACATGGTGAAATCCCGTCTCTACTAAAAATACAAAAATTAGCTGGGTTTGGTGATACATGCCTGTAATCCCAGCTATTCCGGAGGCTGAGGCACGAGAATTGCTTGAACCCTGGAGGTGGAGGTTGCAGTGAGCTAAGATTGTGCCACTATACTCTAGCCCAGACAGCAGAGTGAAACTCCATCTCAAAAAAAAAAAGGGCATTATGGATGCAAACTTTGAAGGTGGGAGAAATCTCTCCTACATTTTGTTCTAGTGCCATCACTGAATCGCCATGACCCTCATTGTTTGAAATCAAGTCTATGTCCCCAGATGTTCTACCCTGGTCAGAGCCTACAGACTTAGAACCCTTGCTGCTGCCTTCCAGGGGCTGCTATTCCAAGGCAGCCCACCTCACTTGGTTATTTGTTGGGGCATGTAGAGAGAGAGGGTATTGGATACCAGCACTGGAGGAAGACAGGATCCTTGCTCACTCAGATGAAATCATGCACATGGAGATACTTTTTTTTTTTTTTTTTGAGACGGAGTCTTGCTCTGTCGCCCAGGCTGGAGCTCAGTGGCGCGCCATCTCGGCTCACTGCAAGCTCCACCTCCCGGGTTCACGCCATTCTCCTGTCTCAGCCTCCCGAGTAGCTGGGACTACAGATGCCTGCCACCACGCCTGGCTAATTTTTTTGTATTTTTAGTAGAGATGGGGTTTCACCGTGTTAGCCAGGATGGTCTCGATCTCCTGACATCGGCCTCCCAAAGTGCTGGGATTACAGGCGTGAGCCACTGCGCCCGGCATGGAGATACTTTTGAACTGCAAAGCCTATCAAGAATATGCTTATAAAGCCTCCCTCTATCAGTGGGCATAAGCTCCATAAGGAAGGCAGCTTTATTTAAGAATGATTACCAGATCCCTGCCTTGATTTTCACCACAAAAAGTTGGAGTAATTGATGGCTGTTTGTCAAACCCCTTTTCTATCTTTGGATGACAGTGGCTTTGTACGAGTGTGTGTGTGATATATTATCAGCTGTTATTCCACCTGGCCTTCTGCAGCCTCCTCTTGAATTGCGGGTTGCTTGGTTAGTTTTCATTGCAATCCTGTCCTTTCTTCTTGTGTCCATAGAAACTACTAGTAATGCAGGGGTTTGTCCTTTAATGGGGCCTCTAAGATTCTCGCAGCTTTGCTCTGAACCCAAGAGCATTTCCCCTTAAACCAAGAAATAGGGCTGGTGTGTCTGTTGGTGATGTCTTCTAACTCAAACCAAAATGTTTCCCTTTCTTTTTGTTTTGAGATAGAGTTTCGCTCTTGTTGCCCAGGCTGGAGTGCAGTGGTGTGGACTCAGCTCACTGCAACCTCTGCCTCCCAGGATCAGGCAATTCTCCTGCCTCAGCCCCCAAGTAGCTGGGATTACAGGCACCCTCCGCCATGCCCGGCTAATTTTGTATTTTTAGTAGAGATGGGGTTTCACCATGTTGGTCAGGCTGGTCTTGATCCTGATCTGCCTGCCTCGGCCTCCCAAAGTGCTGGGATTAAAGGCATGAGCCACTGCGCCTGGCCAAGGTTTCCCTTTCCATTTGAATGCTGTTTACGATGTGTCCCACTAAGAGGGACCTTGCTCAGGATTTGGTTGTAGGGGACCAGAGAGAGACCTCATACTTTGGTAAACTGGCTAGCCAGTAATCCTGCAGAAATAGTTTATGTCTCCAATATGAAAAGACGTGTACTGAAAACCCAGCTTTGTTGTCAAAGAGCATGCATTAAATGTGCTTCATTACTTTAGTGTCTTTTAGAGCTTGATATTTTATTTTATTTTATTTTATTTTATTTTATTTTTATTTTTTTTTTTTTGAGACGGAGTCTCGCTCTGCCGCCCAGGCTGGAGTGCAGTGGCCGGATCTCAGCTCACTGCAAGCTCCGCCTCCCGGGTTCACGTCATTCTCCTGCCTCAGCCTCCCGAGTAGTTGGGACTACAGGCGCCCGCCACCGCGCCCGGCTAGTTTTTTGTATTTTTTAGTAGAGACGGGGTTTCACCGTGTTAGCCAGGATGGTCTCGATCTCCTGACCTCGTGATCCGCCCGTCTCGGCCTCCCAAAGTGCTGGGATTACAGGCTTGAGCCACCGTGCCCGGCCTATTTTATTTTATTTTGTTGTTGAGACGGAGTCTCTCTCTTGTTGCCCAGGCTGGAGCGCAGTGGTGTGATCTCGGCTCACTGCAACCTTGGCCTCCCAGGTTCAAGCTTCTCCTGCCACAGCCTCCTGAGTAGCTGGGATTACAGGCACATGCCACGACGCCTGGCTAATTTTTGTGTTTTTAGTAGAGGTGGGGTTTTGCCACGTTGGCCATGCTGGTCTCAAACTCCTGACCTTGGGTGATCTGTCCGCCTCAGCCTCCCAAAGTGCTGGGATTACAGGCATGAGCCACCACACCCAGCCCATTTATTTATTTTTAAAGGTTAGTCAAGTGAAGCAGTGGGATTGGAGAAGGAACATAAAAATCTGTAACTGGTTGTGATCAACTAGCCGTAAACACCACTGCACTGGGACGAGCCAGGAAATTGGTTGACTAAGGAACGTGTGAGAAAATTTCTAATGTGTTTGATGCAGTTTAATACTTCGGTGTTCTTACAGCTACTGAGGCAGTAGGTGTGCGGGTTACAAACTGTGCCTAGTCAGACAGACCCAAGTTTGAATTCTAGATCTGATACTTCACTGACAAAGGAACTTCTTTCTAAGCCTCAGTTTCCTCGTCTGTAGAAATTGAAGAATGATGGAACTTTCTCGTTGACTTGTTAAATGAGATCATGAACAGAAGATGTGGAGGAAGTGGTCAGCAAAAGGTAGATGAGGTTGTTGTGATGATTAGTTAAATTCAGAGCTAAAAAAAGAGAGAGAAATAAACTCCTGAATTGCAAGAGAAGGAGCTAAGTTAAATTCCACACAGTATTTTACAAGCCTTAGGTTTAAATTTTTTTTCCTTTTTTTTTTTTTTTTTTGAGATGGAGTCTTGCCCTGTTACCCAGGCTAGAGTACAGTGGCGCGATCTTGGCTCACTGCAACCTCCACCTCCTGGGTTCAAGCGATTCTCCTGCCTTAGCCTCCTGAGTAGCTGGGATTAGAGGTGTGTGCCTCCACGCTCAGCTAATATTTGTATTTTTGGTAGAGATGGGGTTTCACCACATTGGCCAGGCTGGTCTCAAACTCCTGACCTCGTGATCCACCCACCTTGACCTCCCAAAGTGCTGGGATTACAGGCTTGAGCCACCGTGCCTGGCCCAGGTTTAAAATTTATTTTGGAAGGCCAGGTGTTGTGGCTCACGCCTGTAATCCCAGCACTTTGGGAGGCTAAGATGGGTGGATCACGAGGTCAGGTTTTCAAGACCAGCCTGGCCAACATGGTAAAACCCCGTCTCTACAAAAATACAAAAATTAGCCAGGCTTGGTGGTGCGCACCTATAATCCCACCTATTGGGGAGGCTGAGGCAGGAGAATCACTTGAACCCAGGAGGCGGAGGTTGCATTGAGCTGAGATAGCGCCATTGCACTCCAGCCTGGGCGACAGGGCAAGACTGCCTCAAAAAAAAAAAAAAAAAAAAAAAAGACATCAAAAGACATAAAGAAGTATACAGTGAAAAATACGTCTCTCTCCCACCCCTGTCTCCTACCTCTTAGGTTTCCTACTCTGAGGCAACTAATATATGAGTATCCTCCCAGAAATTCTCTTTAACTTAAAAACTACCTCCAAGGGAAATTCATGCTGAAGAGCACCGCGATGGGAGCATTCTCACAAATATTTTGCTAAGTATTAAGCAGAACAGTGTGATAATAAAGACAGCTGCCTGTGTGGTCTTGTTGGACCCCGAGTTTAGGGAGTATTTAGACAACATATTTAGTTCTCTGCAGCCTGAGCCAGACTGGATGAAGTCTTTCTAGCTATATTAAGACACGTGGGCTCAGAAAAGCAACATGATTCACAAGCAGAATTTACAGCTCCCAAAGCAGAGAGCCCCTCTCCAGGAGCCGCTTCGCTTCATCTTTCATGAAGGATATCAGGGCGGGGCGAGCCACGCTGGGCTATCTGAACCGTGGACTGTGGTCTCATTCCCGGCATTCCCCGTTTGCCGAGCCCACATTGCCGACATTCCCCTAGGGTTTACATTCTTTTCTTCCCTCCTGGACAGACATACTTGGGGTCACATAGCTTTGCCTTCAGCTGCTAGAGGGTCGCAAGGACAGGGTGGAAGAGACGGTGATCAGAGATTATGTGAAAAGATCAAGGATTCCTTCCTGCATTCTCCCCCTGGCTGCTGGAGTCTAGCTTCTGTTCTGTAAAATGTACAGATCTTATATTTATCTACGATCAACTTGACAAATTTAAACTCGTTGAAGTCCTAGGCACACCTGTTTATTGGATAAACAGGGCTATTTGTGCCACACTGTTAATAGGGTAACTATGTTTATTTATTTATTTTTTGAGACAGGGTCTCACTTTGTCGCCCAGGCTGGAGTCCAGTGACATGATCTCGGCTCACTGAAACCTCTGCCTCCCGGGCTCAAATGATCCTCCTACTTTAGCCTCCCAAGTAGCTAGGACCACCATGCCTGGCTAATTTTTCTCCTTTTTGTAGAGACAGGATTTCGCCATGTTGCCCAGGCTGGTCTCAAACTCCTGGGCTCAAGCGATCCTCCCGCCTCGGCCTCCCAAAGTGCTGGGATTACAGGCGTAAGCTACCACATCTGGCCACTATGTATTATTATAGATTTACAGAGCTTAGATATAATACATTAAATATATTTAGAGAGCTTAGCGAATTCACTGCCTTGCCTCCGACCTCATGCCAAAAAAACAGGTACCTAATCACCTCAACTGAAAGACATTCTGCAACCTCAGCAACACATTCCAGTATTTAATTCTTACGTCAAAAAGGTCCCACTTGATCTAACCTGAATTTGCTAAGCTAGAATTTGTCTGGTTTCCAATAAATAGGGAAAGCAACAGTGGTTGTCTTTCATCACAGTTTGTACTTTAAGATGTTCACTAAGCCTTTGTCCCTTTAATACTAAATGAAAGTGCATTTAAGTTCTTTCATCTTCTATTTGTGTTTATTTATTTATTTTTTTTGAGACAGTGTCTCGCTCTGTTACCCAGGTTGGAGTGCAGTGGCATGGTCTCGGCTCACTGCAACCTCTGCCTCCCGGGTCCTAGCAATTATCATACCTCAGCCTCCCAAGTAGCTTGAGATTACACATGCGCGCCACCACACCTGGCTAATTTTCGTATTTTTAGTAGATATGGGGTTTCGCCATGTTGGCCAGGCTGATCTCAAACTCCTGGCCTCAAGTGATCTGCCCACCTCAGCCTCCCAAAGTGCTGGGATTACAGGCATGAGCCACCGTGCCCGGCCTCTATTTGTGTTCAATTTCTAAGTCCTCAGTTACACGGAGGCCTGTGGTTCAGGCCCCTCCTTTCATGGCCTCCAAACCAGGACAGAATCTGGTGAAGAATTTTCTCTGCACAGAATATCATGAAGGATCCCTCCTGTCTTTCACTCTATTTTCACTTCCCTTGCATCCTACAGGCATTTGGAGCGGCTTCCCTGATTCATCTTCAGCCTGGGTGTATGTAAGCACAGCTATATAAAGCAAAAGGTTTTCCCCATCTGACACAGCTAAATATCAGAGAGAATGAGTAATGACATCCGTTCTGGTTGCTAGGCAGTTCTGGTATTTATAATGATCTTAGCTCAGGATACTTATAGAGATTTAATTTTCCTAAAGACCAAACGCTCATGCTAATTTGGGAGAGGATGGAGATTCGATTTCTTGAGCTGGGCCAAAGATTCAGGAACGGGTTGATGGTTAGCCCCAGAGAAGCTGCCAGCAGAACTTTGAAGCAAGTTGCTTGATTTCTTTGGAGCTCAGAACAGAACAGAACAGAACAGAACAGAGGCGGTATTGGTAAACTTCCGGGGGCTTTGTGACTGAGTGAAGTCTCATAAAACACTCAGCTAGGCCAAAAAAGAGAAGGGATTGGAAAAGCAGAAAGCCTTGGAATTGATTTGCAAGCACTCCTATCTTGTTTGCAAATGAAACAAGCCTCTAGAAAGCAGGAAAATGGACATTCTCAATTACTTCTCACACACCTTACATTATTTATTTATTTATTTTTTTTTTTGAGACGGAGTCTTGCTCTGTAGCCCGGGCTGGAGTGCAGTGGCCGGATCTCAGCTCACTGCAAGCTCCGCCTCCCGGGTTTACGCTATTCTCCTGCCTCAGCCTCCGGAGTAGCTGGGACTACAGGCGCCCGCCACCTCGCCCGGCTAGTTTTTTGTATTTTTAGTAGAGACGGGGTTTCACGGTGTTAGCCAGGATGGTCTCGATCTCCTGACCTCGTGATCTGCCCGTCTCGGCCTCCCAAAGTGCTGGGATTACAGGCTTGAGCCACCGCGCCCGGCCTACACACCTTACATTATTATAGATGAGGACTCTGAGGTTTGCGGAAGTTAGTTGAGAAATGATGCCAAGTGTCCAGCACAGGGCCCGAAAACATAGTCAGTATTCTGTACGAGTTAGTTCTCCTCCTAATTTAATTGCTTGTAATAAGAAGGGTTAAAGACAGGCTTAATGGAGTGGACATTCTAGTTGCCAATTAAAACCCTTAGCTATACTGTCACATAAAACAGCCAGTAAACAGTGTCTGTTACTACCAAAACTATTGGTTTTCATTATGCCACGCTACTTCACCTTCTCCTGTGGTCAGACTGCTCAGAGAGGGGGTTGTTCCCAGTGACAGCCTGGTTCAGGGTGCCCAGATGCCTTGGGGTTGGGGGCTTGAGGTAGGCTTGCATCCTTGCAACCAATCTTGTTCCTCTAGGTTCTAACTGGCAATTAGTGTCATGATCCAGACATACAATAATAATAGCAGTAGTAGTAGTAACTAACCTTTTTTTTAAATTTGAGACTGAGTCTTGTTCTGTTGCCCAGGCTGGAGTGCAACGCTGCAATCTAGGCTCACTGCAGTCTCCACCTTCCAGGTTCAAGCAATTCTCCTGCCTTAACCTCCCAAGTAGCTGGGATTACAGGTGCCTGCCACCACGCATGGCTAATTTTTGTATTTTTCGTAGAGACGGGGTTTCTTTTTTTTTTTTTTTGAGACGGAGTCTCGCTCTGTCGCCCAGGCTGGAGTGCAGTGGCGCGATCTCGGCTCACTGCAAGCTCCGCCTCCCGGGTTCCCGCCATTCTCCTGGCTCAGCCTCCCGAGTAGCTGGGACTACAGGCGCCCACAACCGCGCCCGGCTAATTTTTTGTATTTTTAGTAGAGACGGGGTTTCACCGTGGTCTCGATCTCCTGACCTTGTGATCCGCCCACCTCAGCCTCCCAAAGTGCTGGGATTACAAGACAGGGTTTCATCATGGTAGCCAGGCTGGTCTCGAACTCCTGACCTCAAGTGATCCGCCCGCCTTGGCCTCCCAAAGTGCTGGGATTACAGGCATGAGCCACTGTGCCCCACTGTAGCTAACATTTAAGAACTCGCTGAGGGTTAGACTCTGAGCTAAACACACTGTGTGCATTATTTCCTTTTTGCTCTTAAGACAAAATGTCCATACGTTCAGGATCCTAACCAGAGAGGAAGACATCAGACTTTGCCACTGAGCAATCTAAGTCTGAAAACGTTTTAGAAGTGAAAAGAGAATAAATTCCACAACTTTCTGCCCTTGAGCCATAAAACCAAAAAACAGTCTAGCAGAAAGGGAAGATATGTTTCATAGAAGGCAGAGAAAATGCAGCTTCTGAGTTTATTAAATAAATGGGAAAACATTATTTCTGTTCTCTTGTAACCACAAAGAATTGAAACTTGTGGTTGACCGGGTGCGGTGGCTCACACCTGTAATCCCAGCACTTTGGGAGGCCGAGGTGGGCGGATCACCAGGTCAGGAGATCGAGATCATCCTGGCTAACATGGTGAAACCTTGTCTCTAGTAAAAATACAAAAAATTAGCCGGGCGTGGTGGCAGGCGCCTGTAGTCCCAGCTACTCGGGAGGCTGAGGCAGGAGAATGGCTTGATACCGGGAGGCGGAGCTCCCAGTGAGCCGAGATCGCGCCACTGCACTCCAGCCTGGGCGACAGAGCGAGACTCCATCTAAAAAAAAAAAAAAGAAACTTGTGGTTAACAGAGATTTAGGAGTTGGCAGGGGAGGGAGAGAGCAGTCTTGTTGGGTCCTGAATTCTGTTTTGGTTCCAGGGAAATAGGGTTTCCATTGCATTGGTGCAACAGGATATTTCCTCCACGCTCCATCAAACAACGTTTCCTGGCACTCCTAGTGCGGCGAGTCCGGGCAGCGAGGTCGAATCCATTTTTGGAGCCAAAGTACTGCATTCCTTTACAGTTAGTTAGTTTTACAACCGCCTCTGAAGAAGCGCTTGCCTGTCTCGAGTGACATCTAATGGCAACCAAGGGAAGTGCCCGCTTTTCCATCCTATGTAAGGATCACCCTAGAAATGCCACACTCCTTGTCACAACAGAAGCCTCTTGATCCTTTCCCTCACTAATTACCCTGTAGTTGATGACGACATGTAGGGCTGACAACATGAGCAAGTAGAAGTTATTCCACTTGCTAATTAGAACTGTGAAGTATGCTTTCATGTAAAATGCGAAACCACCGACTTACATTTGAAAGCTCCCAAATCCCAGCCTCAGCAGTGATCGTCCTGGGTAAGTCACTTGTCCACCAGGGGTACACCTGCTTAGCTACAGGCTGGAGTGGAATGTTTTCTCTCTAAAGGGGCCTTAAAACATTTTTTTTCTTTTTCTTTTTTTTTTTTTTTTTTTGAGAGAGAGTCCCCCTCTGTCACCCAGGGTGGAGTGCAATGGTGCGATATCAGCTCACTGCAACCTCTGCCTCCCAGGTTCAAGTGATTCTCCTGCCTCAGCCTCCCCAGTAGCTGGGATTACAGGTACCCGCCACAACATCCAGCTAATTTTTGTATTTTTAGTAGAGACGGGGTTTTACCATATTGGCCAGGCTGGTCTTGAACTCCTGACCTTGTGATCCACCCACTTCAGCCTCCCAAAGTGCTGGGATTACAGGCATGAGCCACCGCTCTGGACCATTACTTTTTCTTTTCTTTTCTTTTTTTGGGGGACAGAGTTTCACTCTTGTTGCCCAGGCTGGAGTGCAGTGGCGCCATCTCGACTCACCGCAACCTCCGCCTCCTGGGTTCAAGTGATTCTCCTGCCTCAGCCTTCCAAGTAGCTGGGATTACAGGCATGTGCCACCACGCCCGGCTGTATTTTTAGTAGAGACAGGGTTTCTCCATGTTGGCCAGGCTGGTCTCGAACTCCTGACCTCAGGTAATCCGCCTGCCTTGGCCTCCCAAAGTGCTGGGATTACAGGTGTGAGCCACTGTGCCTGGCCTGCCATTATTTTTTCCATAAAGCTTTAAGGCACTGGTCACAGTGCCTTAATCCCAACACTGTAATCCCAACATTTTGTGAAGCCAAGGTGGGCAGATCCCTTGAGCCTAGGAGTTCGAGACCAGCCTGGGCAACATGGATAAACCCCGTCTTTAATAAAAATACAAAAATTAGCAGGGCGTGGTCATGAGCACCTGTTGTCCCAGCTACTAAGGAGGGTAAGGCAGGTGACAGAGGGAGACCCTGTCTCAAAAAAATATAAGAAGAAGAATAAAATAAATAATGGCCATAATCTACAAAGTGTTTTGAGATCATTGGGTGACTGGGAACACAGTTACGCTCAGGAGAGAACAGCTAAAAGATACTGTCTGAGAAGCTTTTAATAACTATAAGAATGGTGGATCCAAGTGGAATCGTTAAGACGAAGAAAGGGAAAATTGAGAGGAGAATGTCTAAAAGGTAGTAATTAAGAAAAAAAAATTTTCTGAGATGGAGTTTCACTCTTGTTGCCCAGGCTGGGGTGCAATGGCGGGATCTCAGCTCACCGCAACCTCCGCCTCCCGGGTTCAACTTACTCTCCTGCCCCAGTCTCCCAAGTAGCTGGGATTACAGGCATGTGCCACCACACCTGGCTAATTTTGTATTTTTAGTCGAGATGGGGTTTCTCCATGTTGGTCAAGCTGGTCTCGAACTCCCGAACTCAGATGATCTGCCCGCCTCAGCCTCCTAAAGTGCTGGGATTACAGATGTGAGTTACCACACCTGGTCAATTAAGAAACATTTTACACTTTTGATATGCATAATCTTTTTTTTTTTTTTTTTTTTGAGAAATGGGATCTCACTGCATTGCCCAGACTGGTCTCAAATTTCTGGGCTCAAGAGATCCTCCTGCTTTGACCTCCCAAAGTGCAGGGATTACAGGTGTGAGTCACCACGCCCAGCCAATATGCATTGTCTTATTTTGTTTCATTTTCATGTCAACTCTGTTTTGAGATTTATTATTATTATTATTGTTATTATTTTGAGATGAAGTCTCACTCTGTTGCCTAGGCTGGACTGCATTGGCGTGATCTTGGCCCACTGCAATCTCCATCTCCTAGGTTCAAAGGATTCTCCTGCCTCAACCTCCCAAGTAGCTGAAATTACAGGTGCCCACCACCACGACCAGCTAATTTTTTTGTATTTGTAGTAGAGACAGGGCTTCACCATGTTGGCACCACGTTGGCCAGGCTGGTGTCAAACCCCTGACCTCAAGTGATCCACCCTCCTTAGCCTCCCAAAGTGCTGGGATTACAGGCATGAGCCACTGTGCCCGGACTGTTTTGAGATATACTATTATTGACACTTTTCTAGATGAAGAAATTAAGTCACAAACAAGTGACAAGACATGTCACAAATTCCTTAGTCAGCACTGGGAACCAGCTGGCTGGCACTGGAAGCATCTCTCCTACATTAAATCCTGTTCTTATTTCACTGTGTCTCTCTGGTCGGTCCTCCAGTGCTCAAGCTGTAAACCTGGATGTCGTCCTGCTTCTCACTCGCTCCCACTCACCTCTCACTTCCAACCCTGCTGCCTGTGTTTTCTCCCTCCAGTAATATCTCAGGTCCACCCATCCCATGGCATCTCCAATGCCTCCGACGGAGATCAAGGTGGATCTCTAATCCACCTTCTTGGTTCAAGTCCACTTAGATGGTTAAAACAGGCTTCTAAATTTGTAATTAGGCCGAGTGTCGTGACTCACTCCTGTAATCCTAGCACTTTGCGAGGCCGAGGTGGGTGGATCACCTGAAGTCAGGAGCTCGAGACCAGCCTGGCCAACCTGGTGAAACCCCGTCTCTACTAAAAATACAAAAATTAGCTGGGCATGGTGGTGGGTGCCTGTAGTCCCAGCTACTCAGGAGGCTGAGGCAGGAGAATCACTTGAACCCAGGAGGCAGAGGTTGCAGTGAGCTGAGACTGTGCCATTGCACTCTAGCCTGGGCCACAGAGCGAGACTCCATCTCAAAAAAAAAAAAAAAGTCATTAAATCATATTTGTTTACTAGCTTGTTGCTTGTTGTTCACCTTTCCTCATATGATTGTAAGCTCCGAGAGGGCAGGAACCCTGTCCTTTTATTTATTTTTTTATTTATTAGATAGGGTCTCACTCTGTTGCCCAGGATGGAGTGCAGTGGTGCAATTTTCGCTCACTGCAACTTTGACCTCCAGGGCTCACGCAGTCCTCCTACCTTGGCCTCCTGAGTAGCTGCAACTACAGGTACGCACCACCATACTTGGCTAATTTTTGTGTTTTTAGTAGAGATGGGGTTTCACCATGTTGCCCAGGCTGGTCTCAAACTCTTGAGCTCAAGGGATCCACCCACCTTGGCCTCCCAAAGTGCTGAGATTACAGGCGGAGTCACTGCGCCCTGGCCCAACTCTGTCCTTTTTAATTCACTCATGCATCCCTAGTGCCTGGTGGTGTGCCTGGCTCATAATGCACATTCAGTATATGTTTGTTGAATGAATGAGTGAGAGAAAATGTACTAATTCAGCAATTCCATAGTCTATTAAAATACTGATGCTGAGGGTGTGATAGCTCATGCCTATAATTTCAGCTACACAGGAAGCTGAGATGGGAGGATTGCAAGACCAGCTTGAGCAACATAGTGAGACCGTGTTTCTAAAAATAAAAATAAAATGAATTAGTTGGGTGTGATGGTGCACTCTTGTAGTCCTAGCTACTCGGGAGGTTAAGATGGGAGGATCATTTGAGCCCAGGAGTTAGAGGCTTCAGTGAGCTATGATTACGCCACTGCACTCCAGCTTGGCTACAGAGCAAGACATTGTCTCCAAAAATAAAAAATAAAATACTGATGTTTAGGCTCCAACCCCAGAGATTCTGATTTATCTGAGATGGGGCCAGATATCAATATTTTTAAAATTTAATATTGGCTGGTCGTGGTGCCTCACACCTGGAATCCCAGCACTTTGGGAGGCCAAGGCAGGTGGATCATTTGAGCTCAGGAGTTCAAGACTAGCCTGGGAAATATGGCAAAACCTCATTTCTACAAAAATTACAAAATGATGAGCGGGGCATGATGGCATGAGCCTGTAGGAGGCTACTTAGCTACCCAGCTACTTAGGAGGTTAAAATGGAAGGATCACCTGAGCCTAGGAGTTCAAGGTTACATTGAGCCATGATTGCAGCACTAAACTCCAGCACACGCAGTAGAATGAGGCCCTGTCTCAAAAACAATTTTTAGGTTTTTTGGGTTTTTTTGGGCTTTTTTTTTGAGACAGAGTTTTGCCCTTGTTGCCCAGGCTGGAGTACAGTGACGTGATCTCGGCTCACTGCAACCTCCACCTCCTTCATTCAAGCGATTCTCCTCCCTCAGCCTCCCAAGTAGCTGGGATTACATCACCCACCACCATGCCCAGCTAATTTTTTGTATTTTTAGTAGAGACAGGGTTTCATCATGTTGGCTAAGCTGGTCTTAAACTCCTAACCTCAGGTGACCCACCTGCCTCGGCCTCTAAAAGTGCTGGGATTATAGGCGTGAGCAACTGCACCTGGCCATCAAAACCAAATTTTTTTAAATTTTAATATTTTTGGGATTTTTTTTTTGAGACAGAGCCTTGCTGTGTCACCCAGGCTGAGTGCAGTGACACGATCTCCACTCACTGCAAACTCTGCCACCTGGGTTCAGGAGATTCTCCTGCCTCAGCCTCCTGAGTAGCTGGGATTACAGGCACGTGCCACCACGCCTGGCTAATTTTTTGTATTTTTAGTGGAGACATGCCTGTAATCTCAGCACTTTGGGAGGCTGAGGTGGGCAGATCACTTGAGCCCAGGAGTTTGAGACCTGTAGGAGGCGGCTCCTGAGTTGAGTGGTGAAGGACAGAGAGGAGCCAGCTAAAGATGGGGAAGGCAAGGAGAGGAGGCATTCGAGCCCAAAGGAGTAGTCTACACACAGTAAACGAGTTATAGAGCTATTCGAGAAACTGTAAATAGTTCAAAAGAGCGGGGACAAAGAATTCAAAAGGTGGTTAGGCTAAGAGTTGAGGCCACTTGTAGAAGATATTTACAACTTTTAGAAAAAGGGGTTGAGGCTGGAGTTTTCATCAGGGGCCAGCCATGGAGGGACATATGGGGCATGCTGAGGACTTTGGACCTTATCTGTGACCTCCATCCCCATTCTATTTGTGTTTTAGGAAGTCCGCTCTGGTTCCAAGGTAGAGGGGACCAGGATGATTGGCGGGGACCAGGATGATTAGTTAGCAGGTTAGAGCAGCCACCCAAGAAGGATGGTGGCATGGGTTAGGTCAGGTGACGGAAATGGGGCCAGGAGGCCGGGCGCAGTGGCTCCTGTAATCCCAGCACTTTGGGAGACTGAAGTGGGAGGACTGTTTGCGGCCAGGAATTCAAGACCAGCCTGGGCAACATGGCGAAAGCCCATCTCTACAAAAAATACAAAAATTAGCCACATGTGGTGCTGCACACTTGTAGTCCCAGCTATTCTCGGGGGCTTAGGTGGAAGGATCACCTGAGCCCAGGGAAGGTTGAGGATGCAGTGAGGCAAGATTGTCCCACTGTAATCCTGCCTGGGAAACAGCGTGAGGCTATGAGAAAAGAAAGAAGAGAAGAAAAAAAAGAAAGAAAGAAAGAAAGAAAGAAAGAAAGAGAGAGAGAGAGAGAAAGAAAGAAAGGGAGGGAGGGAAGGAGGGAGGAAGGAAGGAAGGAGGGAAGGAGGGAGGAAGGAAGGAAGGAAGGAGAAAGAAAAAAGAGAGAAGGAAGAAGGGGAAGGGAGGAAGGGAAGGAAGGAAGGAAAAGAAAGAGAAAGAAAAGGGAGGGAAGGAGGGAGGGAAGGAAGGAGGGAGTGGGGGAAGGAAGGAAGGAAGGAAAAGAAACAAAGAAAGAAAAAGAAAGAAGAGAAAAGAAAAGAAAAAAAGAGGAAGAAAGAAGGCCAGGTGCAGTGGCTCACGCCTGTAATCCCAGCACTTTGGGCAGCCGAGGCAGGTGGATCACCTGAGGTCAGGAGTTCGAGACCAGCCTGGCCAACACGGCGAAACCTCGTCTCTACCAAAAAATACACAAATTAGGGGCCGGGTGCGGTGGCTCATGCCTGTAATCCCAGCACTTTGGGAGGCCGAGGCAAGTGGATCACCTGAGATTGGGAGTTCGGAATCAGCCTGACCAAAATGGAGAAATCCCGTTTCTACTAAATATAAAAAATTAGCCAGGCATGGTGGTGCATGCCTATAATCCCAGCTACTCAGGAGGCTGAAGCAGGAGAATCGCTTGAATCCAGGAGGCAGAGATTGTGGCAAAGTGGGTTCAAGCCATTGCACTCCAGCCTGGGCAACAAGAGTGAAACTGCATCCCAAAAAATAATAATAATACTACACCAATTAGCTGGGTGTGATGGCGGGCACCTGCAATCCCAGCTACTTGGGAGACTGAGGCAGGAGAATCACTTGAACCCAGGAGGCAGAAGTTGCAGTGAGCTGAGATTGTGCCATTGCACTCCAGCCTGGGCAACAGAGCAGGACTCTGTCTGACAGAGAGAGAGAGAGAGAAAGATAAAGAGAGAGAGAGGAAGGAAAGAAGGGAAAGAAAGGAAGAAAGGAGAAAAGAGGAAGAGAGAGAGAAAGAAAGAAAAAGAAAGAAAGAGGGAGGGAGGGAAGGAAGGAAGGGAGGGAGGGAGGGAGGGAGGGAGGGAGGAAGGAAGGAAAAGGTGGCCAGGATGTTGAAGAGGGGTCACAGCACTTGGTCTCATTGGTAAGCTCAGCATCAGAGGGAACACTGGAAGCCTGAGAAGAGTACACAGCCTTGGCTCACAACTTAAGTGAAGGAAATTCTAGATGAGAACCTCCAAGATCAATTGGGCAAGGGAGCATAGAATTTCAAATGCCCAATTTTAGGCTGTCACTGGCTGTTACTGGGTACCTAGTGCTTTCCACTAAAGAGAAGCTTGGAAATATGGGCTCAGGATGACCCTGAGAGGGTCTTGAGCCAGGTTTTAAGGGAGGGAGGCTTACTGTCAGGCTGGGTTTGTATCCAAGGTTAGGTAAATTTCAGGGCAATGTCCAGATTTTACCTGCAGGTGGCAGCCCCGTAACTCACTGAAAACAAAGCCTGAAGCCCTTTCCGACGACTAAAAACCCCCAAGGAAAACAGAGACTTTTTTGGTAATTTTGTGCATTATGAAGCTACTGATGCAGTCCGTTTGTAATTAGCAAGTTTCGCTACAGTGACAACAGGTTTTCATACCAGGGTGTGACTTTCACTTTACAACTTGCCTCTTGTTCCAATTTCTTTCCATTATTTAACACTAGCCATACACATATTCAAAACACTGCTGCCTCTAATATGTTTTTTTCTCGGTGTAGAATGATCTTGGGCAATGTTGTCTCAAGTTTCTGAGTCTGTGTCTGTGAGAAAAAAAATTTATCAAAAAGACAATATAACAAATGTTGACTTCAAAAAAAAAAGTCACCCACGAACCTACCATTTTAACACATATTATTTTTACATTTAAATGTTCCCTTCCAAATCTGGTTCCCATGCATATGCTTTTACACGGACATACTCAATGTCTGTTTTTATCAATGCTGTATTTTAAAAGGAAATACATAACTTTTTTTTTTTCCTGTTCTCTTAGGCATCTACTCTTTTCTGAGATCTCACCCACTTCCTTAGCTTTAAATATCACCATGGCACAGAAAAGCAGCTACATTTCAGTCTCTGGTCAGCCTGTATTATTCATTCATCTGTCCATCCATTTATTCACTGCATACACTGTGCTGGGTACCGGGAATACAAATGTGAAAAAGTGGCCCTGTCTGTTTGGGAGCTTGTAGACCACTGTGGGGAGAAGTGCTGGGGGAGAATGGGTGAATGATTCATGATGCAATGAAATTGTAGGTATGGTGGGAATTTTTTTTTTTTTTTTTTTTTTGAGACAAGGTCTTGTTCTGTCACCCAGGCTGAATGCAGTGACACAATCATGCCTCACTGTAGCCGCCACCTCCCAGGCTCAGATGATCCTCCTACCTCAGCCTCCTGAGTAGCTCCCAGCTACAGGTGTTCGCCACCCTGCCCAGCTAATTTTTGTATTTTTAGTAGAGGTGGGGTTTCACCATGTTGCCCAGGTTGGTCTTGAACTCCTGCACTCAACTGATCCACCCACCTCCACCTCCTAAAGTGAGATGTGAGCCACCGTGCCCAACCTACTGTGGAAATTTTGAAGAAGAAAACTAACTTAGGGACCTAGAGGAAGGGGAGAAGGCCGACTGAACAGAGGAAATTGCATGTGTAAAGATATGGACACTCAAAGGATCATGGTACCTTCCGGAAACCACAAGTGGGTTAGTATTGGTGGAGTGTGTGTTGCTGGAGACTGAGAAGGTGGCACTGGCTGGAAGGGCCAGATCTTTAAGGGCCTTGTAAGGGACTTGAGACAGTAGGTGGTAAATGTCTTAGTTCCAATTGGTTTTCTACTCTGCAGCCAGAGTGACGAAATACCTGGAAGATAAATATTTGACCATGGCCGGCTCCTGCTTCAGTATTCCATAGAGTCAAGTCTCAAGTCTTTAGCAATAATGGAAAGGTAGGCGCAGTGGCTCATGCCTGTAACCCCAGCACTTTAGGATGCTGAGGTGGGAGGATCAAGAGTTCAAGACCAGGCTAGCAACAAAGTGAGACTCCTCTTTTCTACAAAAAATAAAAAAATTAGTCTGGGCACGGTGGCTCATGCCTGTAATCCCAGCACTGTGGGAGGCCAATGTGTGTGGATCACCTGAAGTCAGGAGTTCGAGACCAGCCTGGGCAACATGGTGATACACCATCTCTACTGAAAATATGAAAATTATCCAGGCGTGGTAGCAGGCGCCTGTAGTCCCAGCTACTGGGGAGATTGAGGCAGGAGAATTGCTTCAACCTGGGAGGTGGAGGTTGCAGTGAGCCAAGATGGTGCCACTCCATTCCAGCCTGGGTGACAACAAGACTCTGTCTCAAACAACAACAACAACAAAAATTAGTCGGGCATGGTGATGGTGCATGCCTATGGTCCCAGCTACATGGGAGGAGGTTTTTTTGTTTTTTTTTTTGAGACGGAGTCTTGCTCTGTCGCCCAGGCTAGAGTGCGGTGGCACGATCTTGGCTCACTGCAAGCTCTGCCTCCTGGGTTCACGCCATTCTCCTGCCTCAGCCTCCCCAGTAGCTGGGACTACAGGCGCCCGCCACCATGCCTGGCTAATTTTTTGTATTTTTAGTAGAGACGGGGTTTCACTGTGTTAGCCACGATGGTCTCAATCTCCTGACCTTGTGATCCACCCTCCTTGGCCTCCCAAAGTGCTGGGATTATAGGCGTGAGCCACTGCGCCCAGCCGAGGATTGAGTTCAGGAGGTTGAGGCTGGCTGCAGTGAGTTGTGATCACACCACTGTACTTCAGCCTGGGCAACACAGCAAGATCCTATCTCAAAAAAAAAAAAAAAAGAAAGAAAGAAAAGCAAAGGCCCTTCATGAGCCTCTTCAGCTGCTTCACCCATATGCCACATCCTTCCTTGTCCCAGCTATTGGCTTCCTTTTGTCCTTGCTTACTGTCTGGCCTTCACACTTGCTGCTCCTTTCTTCCTCTTAGGCTAACCAGGGTCTCAGCTTAAAGTCCACTTCCTCTGCCTTCCCTCATAGTGGATGAGGTCAGGTCCCCTGCTGTACGCTCCCAAAGTCACCAGCACTATCCTGGTCAAATTCTCAGAGACATGTCTTCCCCTTCAGGCTGCAGACTCTGTGAAAGGTTGTCCTCCTCTCTAGAGAGTAGATGCTTTAGGCTGGGCGTGGTGGCTCACACTTGTAATCCTAGCACTTTGGGAGGCCAAGGCGGGCAGACTGCCTGAGCCCAGGAGTATCACCAACCTAAGCAACATGGTGATACCTGTCTCTACTAAAAACACAAAAATTGAGCCAGGCGTGGTGGTGTGTGCCGGGTACTGGGGGGCTGAGGCAGGAGGATCTCTTGAGGCTAGGAGGTTGAGGTTGCAGTGAGCCCTGATCGTGCCACTGCACTCCAGCCTGGGCAACAGAGTGAGACCCTGTCTCAATAAATAAACAAATACATATACACATATATACATACATAACACAAAAAATTAGCTGGGCATGGCGGCACATGCCTGTAGTCCTGGCTACTCGGGAGGCTCAGGTGGGAGTATTACCTGAGCCTGGGAAGTCAAGGCTGCAGTGAGCTGAGGTCACTCACTCCAGCCTGGGTGACAAGAGTGAGACCCTGTCTCAAAAACAATAAAACAAACAAAGACAGTAGAAGCTTAGTTAATATTAGTGAAGAAAAGGAATGAATCCATCAAGCTTTTCTTTTCTTTTTTTGAGACAGAGTCTAGCTCTGTCACCCAGGTTGGAGTACAGTGGCATGATCTTGGCTCACTGCAACCTCTGCCTTCTGGGTTCAAGCGATTCTCCTGCCTCAGCCTCCTGAGTAGCTGGGATTATAGGCACGTGCCACCACGCCCAGCTAATTTTTGTATTTTTAGTAGAGATGAGGTTTCACCATGTTGGCCAGGCTGGTCTCGAACTCCTGACTTCAAGTGATCCACCTGCCTTGGCCTCCCAAAATGCTGGGATTACAGGCGAGAACCACTGCGCCTGGCTTATCAAGCTTTTCAACAGCATACTGGATATTTCCACCTGCATGTCTCCTGGAATGCTGAATTCTGCATTTCCAAAAATGAGTCATCATCATGTTGGGGCTCAGAGAATGATACCCCAAAGTATGCTCCTCTGGCATTCTGAGCACTTTTGAATGAAAGAAAATTGGAAGGACTTACAAGCTGCCTCAGAACCAAGGACTTTTTAAACTCTCGTTTCACCACCCCACGTGCATGCAGGGGCTGAAAGTTCCCTTAACTGACCAGGAAACCAAAAGAAATTCAATTGTGTACTTCTTTGGGAGCACATATACTAAAATTGGAATGATACAGAGATTAGCATAGCCCCTGAGCAAGAAGACATGCAAATTTGTGAAGGAATCCATTTAAAAAAAAAAAAAAAAAAAGAGCGGGTACGGTGGCTCACACCTGTAATCCCAGCAGTTTGGGAGGCCAAGGCGGGCGGATCACCTGAGGTCGGGAGTTCGAGACCAGCCTGACCAACAGGAGAAGCCCCATCTTTACTAAAAATACAAAATTAGCCAGGCGTGGTGGCACATGCCTGTAATCCCAGCTACTCAGGAGGCTGAGGCAGGAGCATCACTTGAACCTGGGAGGCGGAGGTTGCGGTGAGCCAAGATCGCGCCATTGCACTCCAGCCTGGGCAACAAGAGCGAAACTCCATCTCAAAAAAAAATAGATGCAACTGTCTTAAAATTTCCTCCCTAGGACTCTCATCAAATAACCAGGAAATATTAACTACCAGAGAAGAGACAATACTAAAAGTTGTCACCACATAAAAAGTTGTCACCACATGCAAACAGACATGTCCTCTCCTGAGGACATCTCCTCTCCTGAGGACAGCTGAGATTATCTAGGAGACTTTATCTGCATAGTAAGACAACCTTCAGGAAGGTGCACCTCACCTTCCTGAAATTTGTCACAACCTCCAGCTCCCAGAGCTCAGAGGAACTTTGTCCTAGGCCATTGTCTGGGCTCATTCCTTTTACCTAAAAATCACTGACTACCTCGCAGTATTGCCGACCTCCCCTCATCTCCCTCTCCTCTATAAAGATGGTGCTCTTTAAGCTTCAGTCACCTGGCTCTTCTCTGAGTCTCATATTCTGTATGGCAACCATGCACACTGCATGTCAGTAAATTTGTATGTGGCTTTTCCTGTTAATCTATTTCCAGTTTATTTCAGCAGACTCAAACTGTAAGAGGGGAAGGGAAAAATTCCCTTCACCCCTACAATCATCTCCTCACCTGCCCTTCCCTGTTCTCTGTGCCCGCCCCCTCCAGTCAGCTATGCCTCTTGACTGGCAAATTTCTGTGTTCTGCCCGTTACCCAGGCCCACTCAAAACAAAAAACTGCAACTCTTCCCTCACGTCTTCCTCTCTGCTTAGCAGCCAAGTCCCTCCCTTCCATTTCTATTTTTTTCTGGCTGCTATTTTAGAACAAAGTGGCATAGTGGGGGAAAAAAACATGGATTTTAGAACAAGACAGGCCTTAGTCCAAATCTTAGGTCTACTATATTTTGGTTTCCTTGGGTAAATTACTAACCTCGCTAAGGCTTAGTTTCCAAGTCTATAAAATGGGCATATTGCCCACCCTGTGGAGGTGCTATGATTTAAGTATGCATCAAGTGGTAAATAGAGGGTCCTTTTGTTATTTTCACCTCATATCAGACATCTCCTGCTCACAAACCTTCAGAGGTTGCCCATCACTTGACTATGACACCTGAGCTATAGATTTTGCATTTTGGCCCCCTCTCTCATTACTCTTCCCCCCAGTTCCTGGGCTCAGACTAATCAAAAACATTGGTTGATGGCCAGGAGTGGTGGTTCACACCTGTAATCCTAGCAGTTTGGGAGGCCGAGGCAGGTGGATCACTTGAGGTCAGGAGTCGTAGACCAGCCTGGCCAACATGGCGAAACCCCGTCTCTACTAAAAATACAAAAATTAGCCAGGTGTGGTGGTGGGCTGCTGTAATCTCAGTTACTTGAGAGGCTGAGATGGGAGAAGGTGGAGCTTGCAGTGAACCAAGATTGCGTGCCATTGCACTCCAGCCTGGGCAACAAGAGCGAAACTCCGTCTCAAAAAAAAAAAAAGTGACTGATTCCATTACTCTTTCCTCTTTCCTCCCCGTTTTCACTTTGCCGTTCAAACCAAATCCTTCTTGATTAGTTCATCACCAAGTACTGGCTCCCTCCTCAGCCATCTCTGTGTAGTTCAGTGGCACTTGGGGCCAAACTACCTGTCTTACAGATTAGGCAACTCCAGATTACAAAGCACTGAAAGCAGGGGCTTTATCTGGTTGGCCTTTTACCCTCCAGAGCCCCTTGCACACACATGATGCTCAATAAATACTTGGTGAAAGAACAATTCATTTTCTGTGTTTCAATGGGCTTGTTTTCTCTATAGAATCAGATGCTTGGTTATTCTCATCTCAGCGCTATTTTGTTGGCTTCCAGAAGGCACATTAACACTAGGTGTGTTCTGTTCTATCCTTTAATTGGAAGAGCTTTGGGAACTGAAAAACAAGAATTATTTCTCCAAGCCTCATCTTCTGCCACTCCCCCGTACTCACCGGCCTCATACAGGAATTGAACTACTTAGCACTGCACAGAACACGACTTTCTCTTTCACGCCTCCGTTCCTCTGTACTTAGCCTCTGTACTTACGTGCCATTCCCTTTCCCTGAAATGCCCTTACTCTGGCTTCTCTGCCTGGCAAATTCCTACTCATCCTCCAAGACTCAGCTCAGACATCGCCGCATCACGTCTGTGAAGGCTCTTCTGCAATGGGCAGTGTAGCAGTCCCTCCTCCATCCTTTTAGCTTCCTCAGCAGCTCCAAATAATTATAACAGTACTTATGGCATTATTTGTTAATTTTTCTTCGACTTCCCTAGACAGTGAATTCCTTAAGGGCCAAGATTTCTGTTCTATACCCAGCACAGTGTTCAGTCTCTATTAGGCACACGATTCAATCAATGAGCAAACAAACTCACCAATCATTCCACACTGCAGAGTTTGTACGGACCGGATTCTCAAACACTTCAAGACCTGGTCCTCTATGTGGAGCGCTTCATGCTGGAAGATCTCTTCCTCCCCTCAGCCCTTATCCATCCAACTGCCTCGGTTTGGTAGAAGAGGAAAAGAAAGTGATTAGACGGGGGAAGAGTCCTTCAGGGCCAAGTTGTCATTTACCTGTTCTGGCACCGAGAGGGTTACGGCGACCCGGGGGCGGAGCCGTGCCAAGGCCACCTGCTGCGGGGCGGTCTGGCGCATGCGCCCTGGCAGCTAGCTGTCCCCACCTGTGGGGGCCCGGCCGAGAAGGAGCGCCTGCGCTCTGGGCCTTTTCCGCTGGGGGAAGTCTCGCGGGGGCGGAGCGGGGCGGGGCCTCGTGGAGAAGTTCTCGCGGGATACCGACGGGGAGCGGAAGCGAGGAGGCACTAGTGCTTCGGCGACCGGGCGGCTGCGGCGTCTGTGTCAGAGGCTGTGTCTGTGCCTGTGTCTGTGGCGGTGACGGCGGCGGGAGCAAGCGCTGCCCTCGCGGAGCAGCCTCTGGGTCGCAGGCCGCTCGCAGCGTTGTGGAGGGGCGGGCCGGACGCTGAGCGGAGCAGCTGCGCCACGGTGAGTGCGGGAGGCTGCGCTCGGCGCGGCTCTGGTGCCTCTTCCTCACCGGTCTGCAGCGGGAGTGGGCCCCGGGGGAACCGGGACCGGCCCCGGGGTTCGGGTCGGGGCGGCGAGGCTCGGGACGTGGAGCGGAATCCCCGGGGCTCCGGACTCTACGTTTTCCCTTTTGGGGCGCTTCCTTCCTGGGGACCGTCCTCCTCCGGCTCTCGGCTCTGGGCAGTCCGGGAGTCCAGGGGAAGAGGTCGGGGCTCCCTGGCGAAGTCCCCTGCCTTCATCGGGAGGGTTTGCACGGAAGATGCCCGGGAAGCCCAGGCGGGCAGAACGCCGGCTGAGTCAGTCCGCCCGAGCCCGGTGGCGGGGGACTTGGTGTGGGTTGCAGCTGTGGTGATTGATGTGCTTTCGACCTGCACGGCAACCACGTCACCATCTCTTGGCGTCTTTGGGCTTAATTTTGTGCGGGAATCTACCTTGGGGTAGAACGTTTGCTGCTGGAGCCGGGGGAGATACCTTTATTCTGACACTTAAAAAAAAAAAAACTATTTGAAAAATGTTTGTCAAGAAAAATTCAATAGCAGCAGGTTGGACTGCACCGAGGAAGGATTGCGGCGAGAGCGGGCGCTGGTAATTTTCATTTGCAGCGTGCCGTCTCTGTGATTGTAAGCCACATGTGAGTTATGGCTTGTTTAGAAAGTTTTTCAAGGCTAGCTTCAAACGCTATGAAAGTGCGGTTTGCAGGGGACTGAAGTGCACTTGAGGTCTATCTCCTCTTGATGTTGTTTACTTTCAGAAATGTCAGACACATGAGAGAAATTAGCATTAGTCTCTTTTGACTTTCTTACCTCTCTTTCACTTAGTACTTCTCCAGTTATGTCCTTCCTTCTTTGCTTCTGTCCATTCCAATAGGGACACGAAATGCTTGTGTAATGCAAGTCATTTGTCCCTTCCTCCCCCCATCACCCCCTTTTTTTTTTCTCTTATCTACTTCCCCTTCCTCCTTGTAGTCCCCACTCTGGCGTAATTTTCCGAGGTTTCTTCCCTTTCGTGCTGTTCGTTTTCTCTCATTTCAATATTACATCTTTTTTCTCGGGAAGAGACTCTCTTTCCTGCTTTCGTTCCTTTACTTTTGCGCGTTCCCTGCAGTCAGCCAGAAGGGTTGCTAGAGAGCTGTGGGAGGCTGAAGTCCCCTCTCTGAGAACAGGGAGGCTCAAAAGATTGAATTAATCCCTAAGAAATCAATCCTGCCACTAGGTCACAAGTGTGGTTTGCTTGTGTTATTTTTGTCTTTTAGTCTTTTTCTTTTAAGATTATGCTTTTGTGCCTGCTTATGCCTTCTTCTAGTATGTCTTTATAATAGTAAGGAAGATTGGGTCGGCTCAGGGCTTACGTGACTTTTTTTTTTTTTTTTTTTTTTTTTAAAGGCAGAGTTTCGCTCTGTCTAGGCTGGAGTGCAATGGTGTGATCTCGGCTCACTGCAACCTCCACCACCTGGGTTAAAGTGATTGTCCTGCCTCAGCCCCCTGAGTAGCTGGGATCATAGGCGCTCACCACCACACCCAGCTAATTTTGTATTTTTAGTAGAGATGGGGGTTTCACTATGTTGTCCAGGCTGGTCCTGAACTCCCGACCTCAGGTGATCCACCTGCCTTGGCCTCCCAAAGTGTTGGGAGTACAGGCGTGGGTCACTGCGCCTGGCCAGAGTTAATTCTTATAATCAGCTTTCTCCTACTAAACACAAGCATTTATTTATTTATTTATTTATTTTATTTTATTTTATTTTATTTATTTATTTTTTTTTGAGATGGAGTCTCGCTCTGTCACCCAGGCTGGAGTGCAGTGGCTGGATCTCAGCTCACTGCAAGCTCCGCCTCCCGGGTTCACGCCATTCTCCTGCCTCAGCCTCCCGAGTAGCCGGGACTACAGGCGCCTGCCACCTCGCCCGGCTAAGTTTTTGTATTTTTAGTAGAGACGGGGTTTCACTGTGTTAGCCAGGATGGTCTCGATCTCCTGACCTCGTGATCCGCCCGTCTCGGCCTCCCAAAGTGCTGGGATTACAGGCTTGAGCCACCGCGCCCGGCCTTAATTTTATTTTTTTGAGACGGAGTCTTGCTCTGTCGCCCAGGCTGGAGTGCAGTGGTGCTATTTCGGCTCACTGCAGCCTCCATCTCCTGGGTTCAAGCGATTATCCTGCGTCACCCTCCCGAGTAGCTGGGATTACAGGTGCTCGCCACCAAGCCCGGCTAGTTTTTGTATTTTGGTACAGACAGAGTTTCACCATGTTGGCCGGGCTGGTCTCGAACTCCTGACCTCAAGTGATCTGCCCACCTCAGCCTTGGGATTACAGACGTGAGCCACTGTGCCCTGCATAACTCAAACATTTAAATGTTTGAGGCACTTTACCCCGTCAGCAAGTTACTCAGATTTGAGAGGCTTGCTGGGTTTTAAATACTACTGGTTGATGGTACTTAGAGATTCTTCTCAGTAATTGCTGTTATCACGTCGCATGTTGTGCATCAGAGTTCTAATTATTACACATACAACAGAAGAGGAATGGATTTTGGAGAAATGAAGTGGTACAGAATAGAGAGTCACCATGCCCTCCGGAGAGAAATTAATACTTACTTGCTTAATTCAGAGGAACTGTCCACCATTACTGAACGGCTTTTGAAAGTCTCTCTTTTTTTTTTTTTTTTGGTCAAAGTTGCCTTTTTCCTAGTGGTACCAAGTGAATATGCATTATTTTCTTTTTTTTTTTTTTTGAGACGGAGTCTTGCTCAGTCGCCCAGGCTGGACTGCAGTGGCGCCATCTTGGCTTACTGCAAGCTACGCCTCCCAGGTTCACGCCATTCTCCTGCCTCAGCCTCCCAAGTAGCTGGGAATACAGGCGCCCGCCCCTACGCCCGGCTAATTTTTGCATTTTTAGTAGAGACGGGGTTTCACCGTGTTAGCCAGGATGGTCTCGATCTCCTGACCTCGTGATCCACCCGCCTCGGCCTCCCAAAGTGCTAGGATTACAGGCGTGAGCCACTGCGCCGGTGCATTATTTTCTTTCTTTCTTTTTTTTTTTTTGAGACAGATTCTCGCTCTTGTTGCCCAGGCTGGAGTGCAATGGCACGATCTCGGGTCGCCGCAACTTCCGCCTCCTGGGTTCAAGCAATTCTCCTGCCTCAGCCTCCCAAGTAGCTGGGATTACAGACATGAGCCACCACGCCTGGCTAATTGTGTATTTTTAGTAGAGACAGGATTTCTCCATGTTGGTCAGGCCGGTCTCGAACTCCCGACCTCAGGTGATCCATTCACCTCAGCCTCCCAAAGTGCTGGGATTACAGGTGTGAGCCACCGCACCCTGCCAGTATGCATTATTTTCATTTCATGCAAGGACATTGTAGTGCATTATCTGGAATGCAAATTTTAAAATCTGGTTAAGGCATCCTTATGGTATAGCAATGATGTAAAATTTAGTATCCATAAAAATCACTGGGGGATCTTTTTAAAATTAGGTTCTGGTAGAACTCCAGGATGTACCCCACAGTGAATCAGTCTCTGAATGGGCAGATTTTGATACAGATGGTCTAAGGATCAAAACTGTTGTTACCGAATGTAGCCATAAATAATAAGACCGCTGTGTGGTTTTAAGTTATTCAAGCTAAAATTACATTTTTCTGTGTGTACACAAAGTGAGTATTTAGAATAGCCTAATGGAATGAGTGACTATAACCATGATTCATTTTTACATGTGTAAATTTTTTAGCATTCTTAGTACTGTGATGTAGAGTGATTTAACTTGAAATTTATACTTAATAGGGTCATTAATTTGCCTACCAGAGAATTCTTCTGAGTCTGTAGACTCAGACTACAGATTTTCCAACTTTACAGTGGTGTGAAAGCAATAGCACTCAGTAAAAACTGTACTTCTAGTATCCATATAACTGTTTTGTTTTTCACTCTCAGTACAGTAGTCAGTAAAGTACAGGAGATATTCATCACTTTGTTATAGAATGGGCTTTGTGTTAGATGATTTTGCTCAACTGTAGGCTGATGTGTTTGGAGCACTTTTTTTTTTTTTTTTTTGAGACAGAGTCTTGCTCTGTCGCTCAGGCTGGAGTGCAGTGGCCGGATCTAGGCTCACTGCAAGCTCCGCCTCCCGGATTTACGCCATTCTCCTGCCTCAGCCTCTCGAGTAGCTGGGACCACAGGCGCCAGCCACCTCGCCCGGCTAGTTTTTTTGTATTTTTTCCTAGAGACGGGGTTTCACCGTGTTAGCCGGATGGTCTCGATCTCCTGACCTCGTGATCCGCCCGTCTCAGCCTCCCAAAGTGCTGGGATTACAGACTTGAGCCACCGCGCCCGGCCTTGAAGCACATTTAAGGTAAGGTAGGCTAGGCTAAGCTATGGTGTTTGGTAGGTTAGGTGTATTAAAATGTATTTTCAGTGTTAACGATATTTTCTTTTCTTTCTTTTTTTTTTTTTTTTGAGACAGAGTCTCGCTCTGTCGCCCAGGCCTGAGTGCAGTGGCCGGATCTCAGCTCACTGCAAGCTCCGCCTCCCGGGTTTACGCCATTCTCCTGCCTCAGCCTCTCCAGTAGCTGGGACTACAGGCGCCCGCCATCTTGCCCGGCTAGTTTTTTGTATTTTTTAGTAGAGACGGGGTTTCACCGTGTTAGCCAGGCTAGTCTTGATCTCCTGATCTCGTGATCCGCCCGTCTCGGCCTCCCAAAGTGCTGGGATTACAGGCTTGAGCCACCGCACCTGGCGTTGGAGCACATTTAAGGTAAGATAGGCTAGACTAAGTATGGTGTTTGGTAGGTTAGGTGTATTAAAATGCATTTTCAGTGTTAACGATATTTTCTTTTCTTTCTTTCTTTCTTTCTTTTTTTTTTTTTTTTTGAGACAGAGTCTTGCTCTGTCGCCCAGGCTGGAGTGCAGTGGCCGGATCTCGGCTCACTGCAAGCTCCGCCTTCCGGGTTTACGCCATTCTCCTGCCTCAGCCTCCCGAGTAGCTGGGACCACAGGCGCCCGCCATCTTGCCTGGCTAGTTTTTTGTATTTTTCAGTAGAGACGTGGTTTCACCGTGTTAGCCAGGATAGTCTCGATCTCCTGATCTCGTGATCCGCCCGTCTCGGCCTCCCAAAGTGCTGGGATTACAGGCTTGAGCCACCGCGCCCGGCGATATTTTCAATTTATGATGGCTTCATCAGGATATCTGCCTATGCAGATGGACGCTCCAGATTTACTTTAGAACATGTAGGCTAGTATTTGAAAATACTAGTTAATATAGTATAGTATATTAAATAATAATAAATAATAACTAGTACTGAAAATAATATAAACTAGACTGAAAATACTAGTTAAGGTCTCTAGCTTATACGAGATTATGATAATAAAATCATCACAGCCCACACTATAGTGGATAATTAGTTAGCTCAGTCTTTTGGAGAGAGCCAGAGACTTCTGCCAAGCAGTTTACAACCATTATCTCTTTTAATTATCAAAATGACTTTATAAGATAGTTGCTGCTATTATTCCCGTTTTCCAGTTGAGGGATACTAGGGATTACAGAATGTGAGTTATTTCTCCAGTGTCCCCTCATTAGTAAGTGGAAAAGTTACATTTGAATCCAAGTCTAACTCCAGAGCGTCAGTAAACTTTTTGGTTTGTGTTCTAACTACAGAAGTAACATATGCGTATTGTAAGAATAATGAAAATACAATTGAGGTGTATCATGCAGAAAGTAAAAGTGTTCTGTGATCTGGCTAGCAGAGATAAGCATTGTTAGCCTTTTTTTTTAAGCACATACTGATATATTATTTTGCCTTACAGAAATAGGATAAACTATAATTTTTCTGCAGCTTTAAAAATTTGAGGAGAATGGCTTGAACCTAGGAGGTAGAGGTTGCTTTGAGCAGAGATCACACCACTGCACTCTAGCCTGGGCGACAGAGCAAGACTCCAGTCTCAAAAAAAAAAACAAACCAAAATCGATAACATATCATGGTGTTTATGTAGATATTCCATACACAAGCTCATGGATATTGATCAAGGGTGTGTGTGTATATGTGTATGTTGCACATTGTGTTTTGTCTCATTGTTTCAGTGAGATGAATCTGGGAAGTGGAACTGCTTGGTCAAGAAGATGTATTGGTTGGGCACAGTGGCTCATGCCTGTCACCCCAGAACTTTGGGAGGCTGAGGTGGGCGGATCACTTCGGGTTGGAGACCAGGCTGACCAACATGGTGAAACCTCATCTCTATTTGAAAATACAAACATTAAAAACACATACACACACAAAAAAAGAAAATACAGAAATTATGTGGTGGTGACACACCTGGAATCCCATCTACTTGGGAGGCTGAGGCAGGAGAATCGCTTGAACCCAGGAGGCGGAGGTTGCAGTGAGATGAGATCATGCCACTGCATTCCAGCCTGGGCAACAGAGCGAGACACTGTCTCAAAAGAAAAAAGGGGCCGGGCGCGGTGGCTCAAGCCTGTAATCCCAGCACTTTGGGAGGCCGAGACGGGCGGATCACGAGGTCAGGAGATCGAGACCATCCTGGTTAATACGGTGAAACCCCGTCTCTACTAAAAAGTACAAAAAACTAGCCGGGCGAGGTGGCGGGCGCCTGTAGTCCCAGCTACTTGGGAGGCTGAGGCAGGAGAATGGCCTGAACCCGGGAGGCGGAGCTTGCAGTGAGCTGAGATCCGGCCACTGCACTCCAGCCTGGGCGACAGAGCGAGACTCCGTCTCAAAACAAAAACAAAAACAAAAACAAAAAACAAAAGAAAAAAGGGAGCATGAGGCCGAGTATGGTGGTATACATGTAATCCCAGCACTTTGAGAGGCCACTGCCAGTGGATCACCTGAAGTCAGGAGTTCGAGATCAGCCTAGCCAACATAGCAAAAGCCCGTCTCTACTAACAATACAAAAATTAGTCAGGCATGGTGGTGTACGCCTACAGTCTCAACTACTTGGGAGGCTGAGGCAGGGGAATTGCTGGAACTCAGGAGGCAGAGATTGCAGTGAGCTGAGATTGTGCCATGGCACTCCAGCCTGGGTGACAGAGCGAGATTCCATCTCTAAAAAAGGAGTATGTATTTACAAAAATTAGCCAGGTGTGGTGGCACACACCTGTAGTCGCAGCTCCTTGGGAAGCTGAGGTGGGAGGATGGCATGAGCCTGGGAGGTCAAGGCTGCAGTGAGCCAAGATGGCACCCACCACACTCTAGACTGGGTGACAGAGCAAGACCCTGTCTCAAAAAAAGGGTATGTACGAATATTTGAAAATTGTTGGTCAGGGCCGGGCACGGTGGCTCATGCCTGTAATCCCAGCACTTTGGGAGGCCAAGGCGGGCGGATCACAAGGTCAGGAGATCAAGACCATACCGGCTAACACGGTGAAACCACATCTCTACTAAAAATACCAAAAAAATTACCCGGACCTTTAGTGGCAGGCACCTGTAGTCCCAGCTACTCGGGAGGCTAAGGCAGAAGAATGGCGGGAACCTGGGAGGTGGAGCTTGCAGTGAGCCAAGATCGCGTCACTACACTCCAGCCTGGGCGACAGAGCGAGACTCTGTCTCAAAAAATAAATAAATAAATAAATTGTTGGTCGGGCATGGTGGCTCATGCCTGTAATCCCAGCACTTTGGGAGGCCAAGGCGAGTGGATCACAAGGTCAGGAGTTTAAGACCAGCCTGACAAGCATGGTGAAACCCCGTCTCTACTAAAAATACAAAAGTTAGCCGATTGTGGTTGCGGGGGCCTGTAATCCCAGCTACTCAGGAGGCTGAGGCAGGAGAATGGCTTGAACCTGGGAGATGGAGGTTGCGGTGAGCCAAGATCACGCCACTGCATTCCAGCCTGGGTGACAAAGCGAGACACTGTCTCAAAAAAAAAAAAAAAAAATTGTCAAAGCCAGGTGTGGTGGCTCACACCTGGAATCCCAGATCCCAGCACTTGGGGAGGCTGAGATGGGGAGGATCACTTGAGGCCGGGAGTTTGAGATCAGCTTGGGCAACATGGTGAGACCCAGTCACTACAAAAAAAAAAAAATGAGCCAGGCATGGTGGTGTGCACATGTACTTGGGAGGCTAAGGCAGGAGGATGGCTTGAGCCAAGAAGTTTGAGGCTGAAATGAACCATGATTGCACCACTGCACTTCAGCCTGGGCAATAGAGCGAGACTCTGTCTCAAATAATATAAGTAAATAGGCCGGGCACAGTGGCTTATGCCTGTAATCTCAGCACTTTGGGAGGGTGAGATGGGTGAATCACCTGAGGTTAGGAGTTCAAGACCAGCCTGGGCAACATGGCGAAACCCTGTCTCTACTAAAAATACAAAAATTAGCTGGTCATGGTTGCAGGCACTTGTAATCCCAGCTACTTGGGAGGCTGAGGCAGGAGAATTGCTTGAACCCAGGATGTGGAGGTTGCAGTGAGCAGAGATCACACCACTGAACTCCAGCCTGAAGGATAGAGCAAGACTGTGTCTCTGAAAAAGAAATAAATAAAAATAAATAAAAATTGTCAATAGATTACCAAATAACTCACCAAAAAGATTGAGCTGAGCTCATTAATTCCTTGCTGTAGTGTGGGTTCTGTGGTGATTTTATTGTTATAATATAACACCAGGCCACATTGTCAGTAACTTCTCAAAATGTTGGATGAATGGACACCTGGTAGGGTAAAAAGTCTGCCTGGTGCGGTGGCTCATACCTGTAATCCCAGCACTTTGGGAGGCCAAGGCAGGCAGATCTGTTGAACTTAGGCGTTTGAGACCAGCCTGGGCAGCATAGGGAGACCCTGTCTCTACAAAAAGAATGAGCAGGGTGTGGTGGCTGGTGTCTGTAGTCCCCACTAAGGAGGCTGAGGTGGGAGGATCCCTTGAGCCCAGGAGGTGGAGGTTGCAGTGAGCCAAGATCACACCACTGCACTCCAGCCTTTGCTGCAGAGTGAGACCCTGTCTGAAAAAATAAAGTCTGTTTACTCAAAGTATTGCAGATTGGATATTATAAATCTTTTTAAAATTTGCCAATTAGTATATGAGTATATGAAAGAACTCTGTTTTAATTTGCATTTCTTTTCGTATGTTTTAAGTAGAGTAACATTTTAAATTTCTTTTGAAGGCTGGGCGCAGTGGCTCATGCCTATAATCCCAGCACTTTGGGAGGCTGAGGTGGGAGTTTGAGACCAGCCTGGCCAACATGGCGAAACCCAATCTCTACTAAAAATACCAAAATTAGCCAGGCATGGTGGTGCACACCTGTAGTCCCAGCTACTTGGAAGGCTGAGGCAGGAGAATTGCTTGAGCCTGGGAGGCAGAGGTTGCAGTGAGCTGAGATCGTGACACTGCAGTCCAGCCTGGGCGACAGCTAGATGCTGTCTCAAAAAAATAAATAAATAAAAATAAATAAATTTATTTTGAGTCATTATTACATGTCAGGCTCTATCCAAAGCATTTAATGTATATTATCTATGTTGTCTAATTTAATCCTCAGTGGCTCTCATATGGTAGATATTATTCTCATTCTACAGATGAGAAAACTGGAACTTGTTTCACAACTTTGCCCAAAACTGTAGCTGTAAGTGTGAGGGGCCTGCCTCTAGACACCATGAAGATGCAACACTAAGCTATACTGGACTGGGGTCATGTATTTTATTTTCTGTGAATTTGGGGAAGAAGAGAGTTAAATGGAAGAAAGAAAAAAAACTTACAAATACTTTTAGGATAGTAGTTTTTTGGATACAGTTGGTATTGTTTGAAATGAATGATTAAAACTGTACTTCTTAAAATTCACTGCTTGGGATGGGCTGGTAATAGTTTTGAGGTTACTCTCATTAGGCTTCAGTGTATAGTACACTACACCCCATTTTCTTGGGAAATGAACAGCAACATCTACTCTGTTAAAATCATTATACATTGTGTCTGCTTTCAGATTTCTTCCTTTTAGTAATTAGTGTTGTGTATGTGTTAGAATTTTTTTCTGTCTTTACTGAAACACACCCTTTGGAATTCCTTTAGCGAATACACTCTTTTGGGTGGATAACCTAATAAGCTTTCCTCTTCGAGTTTTCAGTTTTTTAACTCAGCACAGCCTTGGAAGTAGGGATTTAATTTTCTGTCAAGCTCTGCATCTCACAAAGCAATAGTTACTCAAAACACGATTTTCAAGAAGGTTATTCTTTTTAAGCTTTCAGCAGATGAGTTGAGTAGCAGTAGGAAAGCAGTTATGGAGAACTGTCTTGATTTTTTGGTGCTGCTATTGAATAACATTGCAGCTGTCTTAAATCCTGAATGACACAGAAGCTTATGGCTGGTCTTACTACATAGCACCTTGATAGTGACAGGGCTTTTTGTTTCTATCTGATTTCTGTTTTTCAAAAATAAAGCTCCTTATTTTTTTCCTATCATTTTAAGTATTCTTCAGCTTCCTATCACTAATACGTAGTCTCAGCAATAGAGACCAGTTAAAATAAACAGGCTGAGGAAAATGTTGATAGCATGTAGGAGAGATTTTGGAGCATTTGTTAAAAGTAAACATAGGGCTGGGCATGGTGGCTCACTCTCCCTTGTAACCCCAGCACTTTGGGAGGCCGAGGCAGGCAGATTGCTTGAGGCCAGGAGTTTGAGACCAGCCTGGGTCTTAAAAGGTAGATATTATTCTCGTTTTACATATGAGAAAACCGGAGCTTGTTTCAAAAGTTTGCCCAAAATTGTAGCTGTTAGTGTGAGGGGCCTGCCTCTAGAGACCATGCAAATTCAACACTAAGCTGTACTGGACTGGTCTCACATAGTGAGACCCTGTCTCTACAAAAAGTAGAAAAAGTAGCCGGGCATAGTGGCCCACACCTGTAGGTCCAGCTACTTGGGAAGCGGAGGCGTGAGGATTGCTTGAGCCAAGGAGTAAGCCATGACATGCCACTGCACTTGGGCCTGGACAACAGAGCAAGACCCCGTCTCAAAAAAAAAAAAAGAAAAGAAAAAGTAAAAGTAGATACACAAGGAACTAGCCAAGTAAAAAATAGAACACTAAGCAGTTACTAATGCTGGGGAAAATTGAAGGATTGTACAAAAAAGTATCATTGGGTCAGGCACAGCCACTGATGCCTGTAATCCCAGCACCTGGGGAGGCCAAGGTGGGCGGATCACTTGAGGCGCCAGGAGTTCAATACCAGCCTAGCCAACATGGCGAAACCCCGTCTCTACTAAAAATATCAAAAGTAGCCAGGCTTGTTGGCATGTGCCTGTAGTCCCAGCTACAGGCCAAGGTAGGAGGATCGCTTGAACCTGGGAGGTGGAGGTTGCAATGAGCCGAGATTATGCCACTGCACTCCAGCCTGGGCAATCTTAGACTCTATCTCAAAAAAAAAAAAGTATGATTGGTTTTAGTGCATTATTTAAATTATCAGTGAGTAGTATATCATGATATACTACTGATTAAACCAGAATATGTGATATTATTGGTATAGGGCAGGGGGAAACTAAATCTTCACCTTGCAGACAATAGATAATGGCTGGAATAAACTAAGAAAGCAGTAAAAGCACATTCTTTAGAAATACTGTATCCATTTTGTGCATTGACCACAAGATTAAAAAACAGAAAAATACTCTAAATACAAAGAGAAAGCAAAAAACAAAATTGAGAGTGATCGCCTGTGGGTGTTGGTAGGGAGCTGCTCTTTTTCATAAGCCTTTTAAAACTCTTACTTTTAAAATTATGTACATGGGTTAGTTTGATCAAAATAACTACAGAGAGTGTAAGTGAAGGGCATTTAAGGATACACAAAAATAAATACTCTCTCAGATCAACCTCTGCATTTTTTAATATTTGCTGGGATTCTTTCTTTACTTCCCCTGTTACAGCCAGCGGCGCCACATGGAAGATCTTAGGTATGGCCTGAAGGAATAAACGTTGATTTGGTTTATTAGTTACCTGCAGCAGAATGTTTGGCTTTCAGAATTTGACTGAAGGACTCATTATCAGACGATTTATTTTCTTTTTGATAATACTTATCTCGGTCTAATCTTAATATTCCCCACTGGCTCACTACTTGGTCCATTTGCAGCTATGCTTGATTAGTGCCCCAATTGTCAACTTTAGAACAAAGGAATAATAATCACTTGTGCCCCTCAAATGAGCTACTAGGTCATAATTATCCAAGAAAGGTGTCACTATAAATAATCTGTCCCAGTTCTGTTGTTTTCTGCTTTTTAGCAAGTATGAAAACAGTGACCGAGCTAACCAGAACAAGGCTTTATTTTTCTTTAGTTATCCACAGATCTAGGTTGTGTCCTATATTCATGGCTGGAGACGCTTCACTACACCAGTGATTGTACTACTGCCAGTTCATCATCACCTGATACAGTATCTCAGGGTTCTCACAGAATCTTTTACCTGCAACATGCAGTTTGCATCAGTTTTATACTCTGCTTGCTCTAAGAAGCTGTGTGCAAGGTGACTGAGAGAGAGACTTCACTTTAACTTTCTTTGGGCACCATCTCCCTGCACTTTCTTTCCCAAACAAGATAGTTGGCAGCTCAGATTCTGAAAAAGGGATTCCTTTCAAGTGTAGATTAGGACTTCAGCTCTGCTCCTTAGGTTAGTTAGAAATAATGTGGAGCTATTTCTGGAGTGCTGAGCCTTGGTCATTTATTTCATTCCTGGTGGGGACCCCAGAGTGTTGGGGATCTGCAGGGGAAAGAGCCTTATGCAAGAGCGTCATCCCCACTATTTCCACCGTACGCGGCTCGGAGCTGTGATCTTTCTCTGGTTACCTGAACTTGGCGATCACAACATGGGAGTGCTGGGGGAAAGCCGCCAGTGCTTGTAGCAGTAAATGGATTGAAAAAGCAGTTCCTATGTTTACTTACTCCTGCTCTCCTGGGAGCAGACCATGGTTTAGTTTCGAGATGAGTGCACCAGCTCGAGACCAAAGAGTCTTGCTTTGCTTGCTCTTGACTGTGGAATAAGGAAGCCAGCATTCTCAGAAGACCAGAAGGGAAGGTGGGGGGAAGGGAGGGAGACAGGCCTGTTTAACCGAGAAGAGACAGGTGCCATCCCCAGGGTGAGGCCTTCCTTTCAGTGGACCGTATTTGGTGCTGGAGAAGAGCCTGTGAGGAGTGAAGGAGGAAAGGCGGAGACTGAGCGGGACTCCAGCCGGTTCCTGCACGCAGTGCACACCCAGCGGAAAGGAAGAGGAAGTGTGTTCAGGAATAGCTCAGGCAGCTGTGCCATTGGCCGACAGGCCTGTCAGTCGCCTGGGGGCTGAGGCTGAAAAGAGGAAGAAGTGGGGGGGGGGGCCGTTGCCTGGAAGGGAGGGAGGAGGGCTGAGCCAGGCCGAGCCAGGGGGCGTGGGGGCTGGGACAGCAGGCCGATTGGCAGGGCGGGGTTGCCTTCAATCCTGGCCACTTCTCTTAATCGTCCCTCTCCTGCTTCAGGGTGGCATTGTGTGTCCCAGAGTGCCGGAGCGAGTCCCAGAAGAGAGGCGAGGCTAAGCCCAGAGCGCTGGGTTGCTTCAGCAGGGAAGACTCCCTTCCCCCTGCTTCAGGCTGCTGAGCACTGAGCAGCGCTCAGAATGGAAGCCATCGCCAAATATGACTTCAAAGCTACTGCAGACGACGAGCTGAGCTTCAAAAGGGGGGACATCCTCAAGGTAAGTGCTGATGCCGAGCACAATGCTGAGATCGCTTTCCTTGTGCTCACTCACTTTCTTTCGCCCTGATTACACACAAAGAAGCTGTGTTTTTCATTGTAGACTTTCAACATTTACCATCATATTTGATCTGGAGAGCTTGAGATAGATGCTGAGTAGAATATTAAATATGACTTAAGTGAGTTGGTGTGATGTGTGGTCTTTAACTGCCTTTGTGTGAATGCTTCAAGTATTTGTTTGTCTGTTGATACTGGTAATATTTCAAGTAAAGTCAAAATAGTGTGATTGTAGAAAGGAAGTATATGAGTAGATTGATTTGCCCTGTAGAGTTTTTATTTTAAAAATAGCATTTTTTAAAAAGACCTAGACTTGAAGTATTTATGTAAAAGCATTCAGTTAGTCTTATATAGCCAAAAGATTTTGCTTTCTAGAATATGATTTTGGTAGGTTAGAAATTAATTTTCCCAATTTAGAGAGGTTGTTAGAAGTGCATACCAAAACTCATTAAAGAACCTCAGTGTATTTTTATTCTTTGTGAAAAAACAAATGGAGTTCAAAATAATAAGGTGCAACCTGCTATTGTACAAGTCAGATTTCCACTTTCTTAAAAGAAACTTGAGGAGCAATTACCCCATATTAAACTCTAATTGCACGAAAACAAACCTGCTGACAGTTTAAAAATCAGCTTCTATACCGTGTGCAGCTTATTTTGAGCCCCACTATTTATGTGAGGATTTGCTCTCCCCCAGCACATGTTAATTATGTTGTTTACCCAATTGACGGGAGCAGTTTGCCCTTTTGGATGTGTAATTTATTTTAACGAGGATGAGTGTTATCAAAGAGTATGTTAATTTTAAAGGAGGAAAGTCTGAAGCTTAATGTTTGAGTGTTTCCTGTGTCTCAAGTTTTGACATTTTTCCTTCAGAGCCTTAGACTGATTGTTGGAATTTGCTACCTCATTTGTTTACTACTCCTGAATGAAATTCTTAGAGTTTTGTAAAGAGAAAGCAAGTGGAGATGTAGAAATACAGTTCTTTATAAAAGGACATGCAGTTTTTTTACTTTTAAGTTATGTGGACTTATTGATAGTCTATTTTGCCCTCATTGCCCCAAGTGTAGAGTTCTACTCTGAAGTTAACTGCCCAGGAATTTCTTAATGTTAGAAACATAGGTTGAGCCTCATAGAAGGTGATGCTGCAGAGCCGGTTAAAGAGAAGAAAGCTCTGTGTCTGTGTGTTCATTTCAAAGCTGTGTTTGTGGCTTTTCGGGGATATTCTCAAAGTCAGCACTCAATTGTCAGGAAGCAGAAGGAACCAGCTCTAGGTTTCTATTTTCTTGGACTAGAGAAAATATGCCCAGCTAGAGATCAGGGCAAAGTTAACTTAGACTACAAAATTGCTCAGTTTTCATTGGTGTATGGGAGAGGAAATTTGATGTTTCTGTGGGTGATTACTGTTTTCCGCAGATAACCTACTTGTGATGGTATAAGACAGGCTACTCAAATGCCGCCATTTATAACCTGTACAAAAACCCTTTTGGGCCAGTATTTTTTGTTTGTGATATAAACTTAGATTTCATAAGTTTATCTTAGAAACTTGAACCTAGAAGGCTGGTAGTTCATATTTTTCTCCAAATCTGTCCCATTGCACATTAAGCACTGAAGCAACAAATTAAAACAAAACTAGGGACATGCGGTCTCTTTTTAATAATTTTTTTTTTTTTTTTTTTTTTTGAGACAGACTCTCGCTCTGTCACCCAGGCTGGAGTGTGGTGGTAAGATCTGGGCTCACTGCAGGCTTCACCTCCCAGGTTCACACCATTCTCCTGCCTCAGCCTCCCGAGTAGCTGGGACTACAGGCGCCTGCCACCACGCCCAGCTAATTTTTTGTATTTTTAGTGGAGACGGGGTTTCTCTGTGTTAGCCAGGATGGTCTCCTGACCATCTCCAGACCGTCTCCAGGATGGTCTCCTGACCTCGTGATCTGCCGTCCTCAGCCTCCCAGAGTGCTGGGATTACAGGCGTGAGCCACCGCACCCAGCCTCTTTTTAAGAATTTTTAAACAAGAACTTTCCCTGATTTCTGTCTTTGAAGTTTGTCCTAGACCTAGACCATGAACATTTTATAAATTCTTTAACTTAAATTAGTAAACTCAGGAACAAGTGTAAAAACCTTCTCTCCCATCCTTTTATTAGGGAAGAAGATACTGTTTAACGATCCCTCAGAAATTTTTATTATGGAGGAGAAAGTAAATCAGAATATTCATGTTCACTTTCAGATTTTCTTTGAGGAGACAGAAAAATACATATATGTGGTTCTTTTCAATTTGGTAGATAACTGAGATATGAAGTCATAATGCCATTATTGCTTTTGAACTATGGCCATTAGCTGTTTGTTGGTAATGTTGTGGCTTTACTCCAAAAGAAAAAAAAAAGAGTGACGATACAGTAGTTGCCCTTTGTCTCATAACTGTGTGAAATGGCTGGGTGAAGAGGAGGAACATGCTTTCTTAAAAGCTATTAGTTAAAAAAACAGAGTTTTTCTCATTTGATTCTTCCTTTGGATAGCTTTGATTTGGTAAGTCTTGAGGGTATTAATTGTAAGCCAAAACATGTTTTAAAAGTTGCTGGAATAGCATTGACCAATTTAACTTTCATTGAAATAGGCATATATATGCATGCCTCTCTTGATAAAGGAGATGTGCATATGGATATTGAATAAGTTTCATTTCAAGATAATGAAATAGAAAGGCACTTAGCCTTCACCCTCTGACTATAGTTCAGAAGGATCACATCTTCTCGTGTCTTGGAGTTCCTGGTTAACTTTTAGTTAAAAATGGTGACTCCTTTCCTCCAGCACACCCCTTCCCTACTTTCTGTCTACACATTGACCTGTTACTGTCCTGAGAAAAAGAGGAAAAAATAAAAGCATTTTCCTAAAATAGAGTTGAATGGTTCAATATGTCTGCCTTTGTTTCTCTGTCTTACAAAAGCTTGTGTTTTTCTTGGCTGGGGGAGGGAGAGGACACTGAGATGTAAAATAGAAGGAATTGCCCTTCCTCTGTAGGTTTCAGGCCTGGTGTGGTTGGAATAAATCAGAATTCCTCCCACCATTGTAGGGCAGACTTGAGACAGTCCCGGAGGTTCTCCACTGACAAGACCCCTAAATAGTCTACACTAGAGCACATGAAACTGGATGAGCTTACCTAGGAGCTGCAGCTGCCATTTAGGGGCTTATGTATACTTACTTCAAATTGTGTTGCATAGGAATTAAGAGACCATTTTGAGCTCTCAAATCTGTGCTCATTCCGTTCTAGAGCCAGCTTCTTGCTTCCTTCAACTCTAGTGGAGAGCCAGCCCTGGGTCATCTAGTTGTATTCTACCTTCTCTGGCACTAACTACCTTTACTAGTTTCTTATACTACTTTAAAAACAGGTCTTGAGTTCACATTGAGATCTTCAAACCATCCTCTGTCTTGGTAGCACTGCCTGGCCTATTTCAGTGTCACACTCACTAAGCATCTCTTGAGCCAGATACTGGGATAAGTTGCTTTGAGAGTTGGGAGAGAAATATAAGATGTTCTTAGTCCCTTCAGAAGCTCCAAAGTCTCAAGAGAACTGAGATTAATATGTGAAACTGTACAAGATGGTATATAAAAATTTTTTTAGAAAAGGGAACGATCTTTTAAAATTTCTTAAGTTAGATTTACTATTTTACAGATGAGGAAATGGTGGCCCATAGAGTTAAATGATCTATCCAAGATCACACAACTGTCATTCTTAGTAGTGATTTGTAGTAGTGATTCTTAGGAGTATTTGATGGTATGCACACTGTAACTGCTAGAGTCATTCAGGAAAGATGAGACTGGCAAGCGCTGACATCAGTCAGGTGTGTGCAGAGTTGTGACTTGAACTGAACCTTGTAAGGAGAACAAGACGTGTAGGTTAAGAGAAGGAGCACATTTCAAGGGAGACAGAAGTTGTGCTTGTTGTGTTTGAGATAGGAAGGCTGGAATAAGAATCTAGACTGACAAAGTGGAAAATAAGGTAGAGTTGGAGCGAGGTAAGAAAAGCCTAGTTAAGAGTTTGATCTGGTCCTTAAGAAGCTTCGGAAGGTTTTTAGCGATGAAGAGCGTTGTCTGTGTGTAAAGAATTGCAAGGGGGCAAGTCTGGGATCCCAAGCCTGGATGGTGTCAAGTAATCTCTATCAACCTGGGATACTAGAAATGAAGGAGGGGAGTGGTTTGAAAGATACTGAAAGGAAAAATCACAGGATTTCTGCCTGTCAGATAGAGGCATTTGAGTAAGTCTCCTAAGAAAGAAATGCCCTTTGATTATGATCCTCAATGGAGAAGATCAGTGAAGAGCCAAACCCTAGTTTGCTTGGTTAGAGTTTTCACAAGTTGTAAGTCCTGTGTTTCAGTGCACAAGTCCCATTTCAGGGGTTCTAATTACCTAATCTAAATAAAAAACCAGGTATGCTAGTACAAGCCTGAAGGCCCCACCTGCTCATGAAGCTGAGAGAGGAAGATGGCTTGAGCCCAGGAGTTGGAGCCCAACCTGGGCAACAAAGCGAGACCCCATCTCCAAATTAAAAAAAAAAAAAGAAAAGAAAAAAGGAGGTTCCCCCCACCCACTATTTTAAAGTCCTAGTATCAGTATGCTCTGTAGAAGCATTAATTTTTTTCTCCCAAAGTGCTGGAATTACAGGTGTGAGCCATTGTACCCAGCCTTTGCCTTTTGGTAAGAATTCTTATCAATCTTGTTGACTGAACCAGAATATTGCATTTAATCTTTAAGAAGGAGATTAGTTTGTGGCCAGGTGCGGTGGCTCATGCCTGAATCCCAACACTTTGGGGAGGCCGAGGCGCATGGATCATTTAAGGTCAGTAGTTCGAGACCAGCCTGGCCAACATGGTGAAACTCTGTCTCTACTAAAAATACAAAAAACAGCTGGGCCCGGTGGTGTAGGTGCATACCTGTAATCCCAGCTACTCAGGAGGGTGAGGCAGGAGAATCACTTGAACCTGGGATGTGGAGGTTGCAGTGACCTAAGATTGTGCCACTGCGCTCCAGCCTGGGCAACTGAGAGAGACTCCATCTCAAAAAAACAAACAAACAGAAAAAGGAAGGGGGCAGTTTGTTGTTTGAGTGTTCTTAAAGCAAATAATCTGCTTGCTTTTTATTATATTCATTTTGTCAGCTGAATCGTCTATTTCCACATAGGTGCTGAGAATGAACTTTCAGTTCCTATATAAATAAGACTCTTTGGGAGACTGGCTGAAGAGGATTCTTCCCCCTGGTTGGAAAAGGAAATGAGTAAGGAAATGTAGTATTCCTTCAGAATCTTTCAGTTTCACCTCTAAACCATATGGTTGAATAGCTAGTAAGTTGTTGGGGTTTTTTTGTGTTTTTTTTTTTTGGCGAAGTCTTGCTCTGTCGCCCAGGCTGGAGTGCAATCGCGCAATCTCGGCTCACTACAGCCTTTACCTCCTGGGTTCAAGCGATTGTCCTGTCTCAGCCTCCCGAGTAGGTGGGATTATAGGCGCCTGCTACCACACCTGGCTAATGTTTTGTGTTTTTAGTAGAGATGTGGTTTCACAATGTTGGCCAGGCTGGTCTTAAACTCCTGACCTCAAGTGATCCACCCGCCTTGGCCTCCCAAAGTGCTGGGATTACAGGTGTGAGCCACCAGGCCCGGCCTACTAAGTTATAGGTTATTCCTAATCTTGAGTCCTGAAAGATTGGCTTTTTTTTTTTTTTTTTTTTTTTTAAAGACAGTCTCCCTCTGTCACCAAGGCTAGAATGCAGTGGTGCCGTCATAGCTCACTGCAACCTCGGTCTCCCAGGCTCAAGCGATCCTCCCACCTCAGCCTATAGCTGGGACTACAAGCGTGTGCTACCACACCCTGCTAATTTTTGTACTTTTAGTAGAGATGGGTTTCACCAGGTTGGCCAGGTTGGTCTCGAACTCCTAGCCTCAAAATATCCACCCGCCTTGGCTAGGATTACAGGCTTGAGTCACCATGCTGGGTGAGATTGGCATTCTTTTTTTTTTTTTTTTTTTTTTTGAGACTGAGTCTGGCTCTGTCGCCCAGGCTGGAGTGCAGTGGCCGGATCTCAGCTCACTGCAAGCTCCGCCTCCCGGGTTTACGCCATTCTCCTGCCTCAGCCTCCGGAGTAGCTGGGACCACAGGCGCCCGCCACCTCACCCGGCTAGTTTTTTGTATTTTTTAGTAGAGACGGGGTTTCACCGTGTTAGCCAGGATGGTCTCGATCTCCTGACCTTGTGATCCGCCCGTCTCAGCCTCCCAAAGTGCTGGGATTACAGGCTTGAGCCACCGCGCCCGGCTGAGATTGGCATTCTTAACCCCATTTTATGGGTGCAGAAACAGGCTCAAAGCTTAAGAAACTTGCTCAGATTCACACATCTGGCAAGTGACAGAGATGGAGTCTGATCTTAGAACTTGCTGTGGTGTACCCGTCACAATACATGGATACCCCTCTTAACTGTCCCAGTATTAGCAAACTAGAAAGGTTAGGGTATCAGTAGTCTTGCTTTGTTCAACTGCCCGGCATTGCTTCCATGAGTGATTTATTGGACTTCCTGTCTAGACTAAGTTTGTCATTTTGTATGTCAGATTACCAGATATGACAAAGATTGACCCCATCCTCTGTTGACTGCAGTGTGAAGAAATGGGTACCACCATCCCATGTCTCTGGAGATTTTTACCAATGTTGTCTTTCTCACTGGTGGCTTGGTAATAGGTATCAGAACATAAAATGATCCAGCAATTATAATTTTAAGAATTTGTTCTGAGGCTGAGCACAGTGGCTCATGCCTATAATCCCAGCACTTTGGGAGGCCAAAGCAGGCAGATCACTTGAGGTCAGAGTTTGAGACCAGCCCGGCCAACATGGTGAAATCCCGTCTCTACTAAAAATACAAAAATTAGCCGGTCGTGGTGATGTTTGCCTCTAGTCCCAAGTACTCAGGAGGCTAAGGCATGAGAATCGCTTGAACTCGGGAGGCAGAGGTTACAGTGAGCCAAGATCACGCCACTTGACTCCAGCCTGGGCTACAGAGTCTCCAAAAAAATAAAAAGAATTTATTCTAAGAACCTCTTAAACAAGTTTTTTAAAGATGAAGACATAAGGATGTTTATTTCAATTATCTATGTGCCACCTAGAAAAAATTTTTTCTGCCAATACTATCAATTGTAAGATGCATTTTAGAGATGTTAAGACATGTAAAAGTGGCATGCATCTTCCAGTTGATGACATTGCCATACTAGACAAAAAACAAAACCAATTAGTGGGGTTTACAGAAGTAGATAATGGCACCTATTAAGTGGAATACCATGAAGGTGTTAATGTTGATCTATATTAACACAGAATAATGCCTACACTTGCACAGAGAAATGTTTAAATGGATCCTGTTTTAATAAGTAATAATATAACTAACATATTAAATACTTAGCATGCCCTTGCACTAAGCTAAGTATTCAACTTCCCTTCTTTTTTAATCTCACACAAATCCTGTAAAGGCAGATGCTGTTATCCTCATTTTACTGACAAAAAAATCTGAGGCTTAGATTGAATAGTTTGCCCAAATTCACAAGTTAGGATTCAGATCCAGTCTGTTTTAGTCCTAATTTTATGTTCTTTTTTTCTTTCTTTCTTTCTTTCTTTTTTATTTTTTTATTTTTTTTAATTTTTGAGACGGAGTTTCACTCTTGTTGCTCAGGCTGGAGTGCAATGGCACGATCTCAGCTCACTGCAACCTCTGCCTCTGTGGTTCAAGTGATTCTCCTGCCTCAGCCTCCTGAGTAGTTGGGATTACAAGCATCTGCCACCATGCCCAGCTAATTTTTGTATTTTTAGTAGAGACAAGGTTTCACCATGTTGGCCAGGCTGGTTTCAAACTCCTGACCTCAGGTGATCTGCCTGCCTTAGCCTCCCAAAGGGCTGGGATTACAGATGTGAGCCATCACGGCTGGCCTTATTTTCATTTTTGAAACAGAGTCTTGCTCTGTCACCCAGGCTGGAATGCAGTGGCATGATCTTGACTCACTGCAACCTGAGCCTCTCGGGCTGAAGGAATCCTCCTACCTCAGCCTCCTGAATAGGTGGGACTACAGGTGTACAGGTGTGCACTACCACACCTGGATAATTTAAATTTTTTGTTTGTTTGCCTTTTTTTTTTTTTTTTTGTAGAGCCAGGAGGTCTCACTGTGTTGCCGAGGCTGGTCTCGAACTCCTGGGCTCAAGCGATCCGCCTGCCTCCCAAAGTGCTGGGATTACTGATATGAGCTACTGCACCCAGCCTCTGTAAATAAAGCCTTTCTGTACACAAATGAGGTCAAACTAGAGCTAGAGAGAGAGGCCATTTAGGAAAAAATGCTGTCTTTTCCTCTTTGTTTATTATGTACGTAGATCTCTTTCTGAATGCTCTCCCAAGAAGTAACTGATTTTCAGGTGATTTTTACTCTTTATTCTCTTTTGAATTACTTAACATATGTATCAGTTTTATTATTTATTTTATTTTATGTTATTTTGATACAAGAGTCTCTGTTGCCCAGGCTGGAGTACAGTGGCGCGATCTCAGCTCACCGCAGCCTCCCCCTCCTGGGTTCAAGCGATTCTCCTTCCTCAGCCTCTTGAGTAGCTGGGATTACAGGCACACGCCACCACACCTGGCTGATTTTTTGTATTTTTAGTAGAGATGGGATTTTACCATGTTGGCCAGGCTGGTCTCAAACTCCCAACCTCAGGTGATCCACCTGCCTCGGCCTCCCAAAGTGCTGGGATTACAGGCGTGAGCCACCCTGCCCAGCTATCAGTTTTTTTTTTTTTTTTTTTTTTGAGACGGAGTCTCGCTCTGTCGCCCAGGCTGGAGTGCAGTGGCGCGATCTCGGCTCACTGCAAGCTCCGCCTCCTGAGTTCACGCCATTCTCCTGCCTCAGCCTCCCGAGTAGCTGGGACTACAGGCGCCCACAACCGCGCCCGGCTAATTTTTTGTATTTTTAGTAGAGACGGGGTTTCACCGTGGTCTCGATCTCCTGACCTTGTGATCTGCCCGCCTCGGCCTCCCAAAGTGCGCTATCAGTTTTATTAAAACAAAAAAGTTACATTCAGATAGTAAGCAGTTTACATTCTGCATCTAGTTTACCTTGAAGGATATTCTAGGAAGGTGAAGTGCTCTGCTGAGGAGTGGTTTTGTTTTTTAAGGGTTGAGGTTTAACCTGATTTTAAATCTTTCAGGCCGCAGATCACTGTGACTGTGCTCAGTGTCATAAAACTTTGAGACATTTGAAAAAGTGACCCAAAATGACTTTTTGAGGAAAATCTTTGTCCTTTTGGCAGCTACTCCCTTAATTTTACCTCCTTCTGGATGTGGAATGAGAGACATCTGAAGTATTGTAAAGAATACTGGCTCTAGGCGAGACCTGCCTGCTTGGAATCCCAGCTCTGTCACAGGCAGATCTGGCATTGCGATGTTGGGCAATTTACTTGGGCAATTTACGGGATGGCTTTGTGTTTTGGTTCTGACATCTGCAAAATGGGAACAATAGTCACCTACCTTCCTGGGGTCATAGTGAATATTAAAAGAGCCAATATGTTGGTGTTTTTTGTTGTTTTCTTTTTGGGAAGGAGTCTCGGCTCTGTCACCCAGGCTGTAGTGCAGTGGCGCTATCCTGGCTCACTGCAACCTCTGCCTCCTGGGTTCAGGCAGTCTTCTGCTTCAGCCTCTTGAGTAGCCGGGACTACGGGAGTACGCCACCACACCCAGCTAATTTTTGTATTTTTAGTAGATGGGGTTTCACCATATTGGCCAGGCTGGTCTCGAACTCCTGACGTTGTGATCCGCCTGCCTCAGCCTCCCAAAGTGTTGGGATTACAGGTGTGAGCCACGTGCCCAGCCTATGTTGGTGTTTTTAAAGCAGTAACTAGCATAAAGTCAACAGTAATTGCTAGCTTTTAGTTTTATTAATGCTATTCAGGTATACAACATTGATAAGAGGTGATTAGTCCAGACCCCGGGTTCAGGAAACTATTGAGTCACATGACTCTACCCATAAAACTGGCCAAAGGTTACCTGCTATTACCTCAGACTCAGAACTGTTCCAACCCTGTCCCAGAGCTTAGCTGAAAGCACTGTATTGTTGGAGGGGTTTTCTCTGTTCTTACACATCTATAACAAATAGATGGATACCTATGCTGTGTCTTATTGGCGGCCTCTTTTATAAGTTTCTTTAGTTTACCGAAGCTTTGGGATTGTGCAATTGCCTAACAGTAAGGAATGTTTGAAAAAACAGCCTTGGCCTTGGGGAAAACTCATACTATTTACTGTAAGGATATTAAGGACGATTTCATTATCTCTAACTGCCCTCAATGAGAAGCCATGGGTAAACATTCTCTGTAGTCTCAATAGTGAGAATAGATGTATTTTTCCCAAACAACTTTTTTTTTTTTTTGAGACGGAGTCTCGCTCTGTCGCCCAGGCTGGAGTGCAGTGGCCGGATCTCAGCTCACTGCAAGCTCCGCCTCCCGGGTTTACGCCATTCTCCTGCCTCAGCCTCCCGAGTAGCTGGGACTACAGGCGCCCGCCACCTCGCCCGGCTAGTTTTTTGTATTTTTAGTAGAGACGGGGTTTCACCGTGTTAGCCAGGATGGTCTCGATCTCCTGACCTTGTGATCCGCCCGTCTCGGCCTCCCAAAGTGCTGGGATTACAGGCTTGAGCCACCGCGCCCGGCCCCAAACAACTTTAAAAAAATCTTAAGGATGCTATAGATAATGCTTAATATTTCCTTCTTTATTAGAAAGTTTAGCCCACCTTGGTCCAGTTTCTACAGTAGTTCTTATACTTTTTGTCCTAACATTTTTATCAAAAGAACTACATATTGAGTGTCCCTAATCCAAAGATCTGAAATCTGAAACTTTTTTGAGCGCCAACATGGCACTCAAAGGAAGTACTTATTGGAGCATTTTAGATTTTCAGATTTAGAGATGCAGAACCCATATAAATGCAAATATTCCAAAATGCAGAAAACTCTGAAATGCCTCTGGTCCCTTATTTCAGGTAAGGGATATACAACCTGTATTAATTATTAGCAGTAAAATATTGAAAGTTTTTTTCCTCATTTTAACAGTGGCTTTTATTTTCAACTAATTTATTCTTTAGTTTAACAGTGGAGTTTTTATTCCTTTTTTTTTGAAGGACTTTTTTTTTTTTTTTTTTTTTTTTTTTTGGAGACGGCATCTCGCTCTGTCGCCAGGCTGGTGCAGTGACGTGATCTCGGCTTACCACAACCTCTGCCTCCCAGGTTCAAGCGATTTTCCTGCCTCAGCCTCCTGAGTAGCTGGGACTACAGGCAGGCGCCTCCACGCCCAACTAATTTTTGTATTTTTAGTAGAGACGGGGTTTCACCATGTTGGCCAGGATGGTCTCGATCTCTTGACACTGTAATCCACCTGCCTCAGCCTCCCAAAGTGCTGGGATTACAGGAACCCAGGACTTTTAAAATCTAGGTTTAACAAAATGGCAAAAGCCCTTGGTAAATTTGAAAAATACAAGAGCATCAGTTTTAGTTATGCAGTGAAAAAAATGTATTTTGGACCTAAAACTGTAGGATTCACTGAGAACAAGAAAGGGGTATGTGTTTTGGGAAATTTTGATCATTTCATGTCTCATCACTGTCACCAGGGCTAGAATGCAATGGCGTGATCTTGGCTCATTGCAAATTCCGCGTCCCGGGTTCAAGCAATTCTTCTGCCTCAGCCTCCCGAGTAGCTGGGATTTCGGGTGCCCGCCACCATGCCTGGCTAATTTTTTTGTATTTTTAGTAGAGACGAAGGTTTCACTGTGTTGGCCAGGCTGGTCTTGAACTTCTGACCTTGTGATCTGCCCACCTCCACCTCCCAAAGTGCTGGGATGAGCCACTACACCTGGCGTATCTTTATTTTCATAGGTAACTATGAAGAGGAGTTTGAGAAGGAATGCTGGGGAAAAAGAATATATTTAGATTATTTTATTAGCAATATTTCCACTTCACTGTAACATTTAAAGTTACTTTAGCATACATTAATAGATAGGAAACTCAAAATTCTGCATAAGTCCCTCTATTCCAGTATTTTTACTATTTCAGATTTCTCTTAAGCTTTATCACTATGTATACATTTTTATAATCCTGTAATTGTAGTGAATTTAAAATGTTACCATTTTCCATATTAGTTTTACTAATTATTTTCAGTGGCTGTATAATATATCAGGTTAATGTTCTGTAATTGACTTAACTATTTCCCTATTGCTATACATTTCACTTGTTTCTGTTAATAATTTAGTTCATAATCTCAAGGGAGGTTTTGATATATGTATTGTCCTATTGTCTGAATGGCTGAACAAATGATTACCTACTTAAGATGACCTTATATGAGAATGGCCCATAATCCCTAGCCAGAATACATAATAATAGCACAGCTAATGTTTGCTTCATTCTCTAGTCTCCTTTAACAATAGAACATTATTTCAAAGTTTGACAGTGTTTTATAGGACTATGTTAACCAGATTTGTGAGATGGTTAAACATCTTTCCCTCAGCATGTAAGATGCTTGACACAGTTTTTGGCCGCATGTTTTATTTTATGCTATTTTTTTAGGTGGTTAATTTCCTTTTTCTATAGCTTTGTCAGGTTAAATTCATAAGTGATTATGATAGCAGAGAAATCTGGCATGTATTCATAATTTAATTTGTCTTTGCACTAAATGAATATTTTCTAGAGGGAGACCATCCATCCTAACTCAGGCTTGGAACAAGACGGGAAGACAGACAAACCAGTCTTTGTTTAGTTTGTGTTGCAAATGTTTAGCTTTAAGCCAGGAGGCCCTGCTGAGAACTTTTGAGAAGAAAGTATTGTAACTTAATGCAACATCCTCACTCACATATACTGCAATATAAAGAAAGAAGAGTGTGATGTTGGGTAACAGTTGGTTTTCTCTGGATGTAGGGATTATGGAGAACTTTAACTTTCTGTATTGTGCATTTCTATAATAGTGTTTTTTTTTTTTTTTAAACTACAAGCTATTAGTTTTGTAATCAGAAAAAGCAGTAAAAAAAACACTACAGTAGTTTCAGTAGTTTTCCAGATGTCAGTTTGCAGGTCAACAAATATTTTAGGGCCATTTTGCTGTCTAACAAGGAAAGAAAAAATCACTGTGCACAGCTTCATGGAGCAAATTCGTTTCCTACTAAAACTCTTCTTGGTGTAGACAGTACCTCGTCTTCCACACTATATGAGGTTATTACATAGAAATTTTGTAGCATCTAATATGATAAACTAGAAACATGACATGTTCAGCTGTTTTCTCTACGAATAAACAGATTGGCCCTAAAACTGGTCTTGCTATCTAGATTTCTAGTTATATCTCAATTATCTTTTCCCCACATGGGATGTGAAAGTAATGTTATATGCTTTCTTGTATACGTACTTTTGATTTAGGTCAGTCTCCACACTGCATTAAAATTACTAATGAAACAAATTGCAGTTTTCCAGAGGTTCATGTTTCCGTTTCTCCTTCCTTGGCTTTCCTGCATTTTTAGCCCCAGTCAAAATTCTATTTATTATGTATCAACTTTTATAAAATGCTTGACTTTGAAAAGTATAATTAAAAGACAAAGATATGAAATTAATAGTGGGTTTTAGCTATCTATCATTCATTAAGAAATCAAGTGACCAGGTAAGGTGGCCTGTAATCCTAGCACTTTGGGAGGCTGAAATGGGAGGACAGCTTGAGCTCAGGAGTTCGAGACCAGCCTGGGCAACATGCAAGACCTTGTCTGTACTAAAAATCAAAAAAATTAGCCAGGTGTGGTGGTGCATGCCTGTAGTCCCAGCTACTTGGGAGGCTAAGGTGGGAAGACTGCTTGAGCCCAGGAGGCAGAGACTACAGTGAGCTATGTTTGCCCCACTGTATTGCCCCACTGTACTCCAGCCTGGGTGACAGTGTGTGACCCTGTCTTTCTTTTTTTTAATGGAAATCAAATGTCTTCTTTATTTAATTCTTTTAAAATTTTTATTAGACTCATTTAATAGAAAAAGCATAAAAGAAATTAGGTCATAATTCCCTCCTGATGCCCAGATAACAATTTTGAAATTAAATAAGCAAATAAATGTCTCACTCATCATTAGAAAATTTATATGACAAACCTTCTTCCCAAAGAAAATCACTATTCAGATTTTCTGTAACCTTTCAGAAAAAACATTTAATGCATATAGCCATAGTTACTTTTATTGCAGTTCGTTGGTACAATAAAACATAACAGTGAAACCATATTCAGAATTTTACAATGAAAGTAAGCAGATACTTCATCTTTGGAGAGAAGAATGGCATTTCTGTTGAAGTGTACCTCTTTAGAAAATGGTAGTAGCTCAGAGGATTTCTATACCAGGCTCTTAGAGAAGATACAATGATTAAGACTTTTCTTAGCCAGGCACGGTGGCTCACGCCTGCAATCACAGCACTCTGGGAGGCCGAGGCAGGCGGATCACAAGGTCAGGAGATCAAGACCATCCTGGCTAACACGATGAAACCCCGTCTCTACTAAAAATACAAAAAAAAAAATTAGTCGGGCGCGGTGGCGGGCACCTGTAGTCCCAGCTATTCGGGAGGCTGAGGCAGGAGAATGGTGTGAACCTGGGAGGCGGAGCTTGCAGTGAGCTGAGATCGCGCCACTGCACTCCAGCCTGGGAGACAGCGAGACTCTGCCTCAAAAAAAAAAAAAAAAAGAAAAAGAAAATCGCATTAAAGCTAAGTCAGAATAGATTGTGAACCGAAATTTGTGTGAATTTTCCAAAACATTGTGCTGAAGTAGTCCACGTCATATATCCCAATGAATTTGTAACTAATGGCCTCATTTAATGCTAGAAGTGAGAATTGGTAGACTCTACAAGCCTTCCCTTAATTAATTGGTCTCCTTCTATACTTAGGTTACCAGTACAGAAGAACTAATACTTTAGTGTTCGTAAACTTGGAGAAAGTCACACTGTATCTGCTCAGAGGCCTGTCATCTGCCTTCTTTAAGCTTGTAATAGAATTACACCCACCTGAACAGTTGTTATCTTTAAAGTTCTTAGTAGTAATTTTCATGTTTAGCTATGAATTTTTTAGTGTTATATGTTCACGTGTGAAATTTCTATATTTTTCTCTCACTTCATCCCTTCCCTGTTAGATATTAAAGGCCTGGCAAAAAGGATATGCCTCTCACCTGCATATCCTCAGGTGACCTCATGAAAAATTATTCTTGTATAACTTGCTTTTGGGTTTGGGTGTTTGTTTGTTTGAGACAGTCTCACTCTGTTACCCAGGCTAGAATGCAGTGGCTAAATCTCGGCTCACTACAACCTCCGCCCTCCTTGGATTCTCCTCCCTCAGCCTCCCAAGTAGCTGGGATTACAGGTGCCCACCACCACGCTCAACTAATTTTTGTATTTTTAGTAGAGATGGTGTTTCATCATGTTGGCCAGGCTGGCTTGAACTCCTGACTGCAGGTGATCCCCCCCGACCTCCACCTCCCAAAGTGCTGGAATTACAGGCGTGAGCCACTGCACCTGGCCCAGGTTTGGGTTTTATATTGTCAACTGAAACTAAGGCTGTTGGGGCAGAAATGATTTCATAAAGGTTTATTGGAAGGCCTGGCAAATGAGAATCGACGTGGGAAGACACACCAGCAGACTTGGGGGTTGTTCTGAAGCCTGTCCCAAGGTGAAAGATTTTTTTTGTTTTGCTGTTTGTTTCTTCGTAGGTTGTTTTCTTTTTTAGAGTTTTGGTCTCTCGTCCAGGCTAGAGTGTAGTGGCGTGATCTTGGCTCAGTGCAACCTCTGCCTCCCAGGTTCAAGCAGTTCTCCCACCTCAGCCTCCCTAGTAGCTGGGACTACAGGCGGGTGCCATCACACCCAGCTAATTTTTGTACTTTTAGTAGAGACAGAGTTTCACCATGTTGGCCGGGCTGGTCTGTAACTCCAGACCTCAAGTGATCCACCTGCCTCAGCCTCCCAAAGTACTGGGATTACAGGTGTGAGCCACCACATCCGGCCTTTTTTTTTTTTGGAGACAGGGTCTCGCTCTGTTGCCTCGGCTGGAGTGCAGCCTCAACTTCCTAGGCTCAAGCAATTCACCTACCTCAGCCTCCTGAGTAGCTGGGACAACAGGTGAGCACCACCATGCCCAGCTAACTTTTTGTATTTTGTAGAAACAAGATCCCGCCATGTTGCCCAGGCTGGTCTCGAACTCATGGCCTCAAGCAGTCCTCCCGCCTTGACCTCACAAAGTGTTGAGATTGCAGGCATGAACCACTGCGCCTGGCCGCTTTTTGTTTGTAATAGAAATGGGGCATCATTCTGTCACCCCAGACTGAAGTGCAGTGGCCCCACCATAGCTCATTGCAGCCTCGAACTCCTGGGCTCAGGTGATCGTCTCACTTCAGCCTCCTGAGTAGCTGGGACTACAGATGTCCACCACCGCACCCTGTATTTGAAAACTGTAACTTTTAATATATATATATATTTTTTTTTTGGTAGAGAGGGGGTCACTATGTTTCCCAGGCTGGTCTTGAGTGATCCTCCCACCTCAGCCTCCCAAGTAGCTGAGATTATAGATGTGAGTCACTGGGCCCAGCTGTGAAGGTCTGTTTTATGTTTTTGAGACAGGATCTGGCTCTGTTACCCAGGCTGGAGTGCAGTGGTACAGTCATGGCTCAGTACAGCCCCAACATTCTAGGCTAGTTGATCTTCCCACCCTAGTCTCTGGAACTACAGGTGTCCACCCCCATGCCCAACTCTTTTTTTTTTTTTTTTGTAGGGATGGAGTCTCATTATGTTGCCCAGGCTTGTCTCAAACTTCTGGACTCAAGCCGTCCTCTCACCTTGGCCTCCCAAAGCGCTGGGATTACAGATTACAGGTGTGAGCCACCTTGCCTGGCCTGTGAAAGGTTTTTAGGAAAGTTTAAAAGAAGGGAGGATACTCCTGAAACCAGAGTTGTCTTATTTCCATTGGATAGTAAATATGTAAGTTATAATCATTGGTTACAGATTATGTCATACAGGCTAAAAATGTCTATGTGCAAGACAATCGGTAGAAGTTCATGCTTCGGCTAATCTTTTTTGTTTTGTTTTTTGAGACAGAGTCTCGCTTGCTCTGTTTCCCAGGCTGAAATGCAGCAGTGCAGTCTCAGCTCACTGCAGCTTCCACCTCCCGCATTCAAGAGATTTTCTTGCCTCAACCTCCCGAGTAGCTGGGGTTACAGGGGCATGCCACCAGGCCCGGGTAATTTTTTATTTTATTTTATTATTATTATTATTATTATTTTTGAGATGCAGTCTCTTTCTGTCACCCAGACTGGAGTGCAGTGGCACGATCTCGGCTCACTGCAACCTCCGCTTCCCAGGTTCAAGCAATTCTCCTGCCTCAGCCTCCCAAGTAGCTGGGACTATAGGCACATGCCGCCACGCCTGGCTAATTTCTTGTATTTTAGTAGAGATGGGGTTTAACCATGTTGTCCAGGCTGGTCTCGAACTCCTGAGCTCAGCCAATCTGCCTGCCTCGGCCTCCCAAAGTGCTGGGATTACAGGCCTGAGCCATTGCACCCATCCAGGCCCAGGTAATTTTTGTATTTTTTGTAGAGATGAGGTTTCACCATATTTGCCAAGATGGTCTCAAACTCCTGACCTCAGGTAATCTGCCTGCCTCAGCCTCCCAAAGTGTTGGGATTACAGGTGTGAGCCACTGTGCCGGCTGATTTCTATTTTCATTGTAGTTGTAGAACATACTTTTGTATGATTTTAATCCTTTCAGATTTATTGGGGCTCGTTTTATGGCCTACCATCTGGTTTTTCCTGGAGAATGTTCTCCTACGCGCTTGAGATAGATTTTTATTCTGCTGTTGTTGGGTAGAGTCTTCTATAGATGTTGTTAGATCTCTTGGTTAATACTTTCTCTTTTTTTTTTTTTTCTGAAAGTTGTTTTCAAATGGATTTAACTACAATGAAATTCATCATAATTCATAATCAGCAATTATAGGAAAGAATAACGTGAGCTTTTGTGGACTTATATCCAATTGAGAACATGAAAGATCAGACATAGAATGTGATGTGATGACTGGCATGAGAAGTATAGTGATAGAATTATGTAGGTCAGGCTAGCTGGCTCACATCTGTATTCCTAGCACTTTGGGAGGCTGAGGCAGGAATAGCGCTTAAAGCCAGGAGTTTGAGACCAGCCTGGGCAACAAAGTGAGACCCCTATGTCTTCCAAAAAAAAAAAAAAAGCAAATAGTTTAAATTAGTCAATCGTGGTGGCATACATCTGCAGTCCCAGCTACTCAGGAGGCTGAGGCAGGAGGATGACTTGAGTTCAGGAGTTTGAGGCTGCAGTGAACCGTGATCTCACCACTCTACTGTAGCCTGAGCGACTGAATGAGGCCCCTTATCTCAAAAAAGAAAAAGAAACAGAATTATTTAAATGCATGAATCCAAATGCTGTGCAGACAGCATATGCCATGTAGAGTTATTTGAGAATGTCATGATAGTAGTAGCTTTTTTTTTTCTTCTTTTCTTGAGACAGAGTCTTGCTCTGTCGCCCAGGTTGGGAGTGCAGTGGCGTGATCGTGGCTCACTGCAGCCTCAATCTGCTGGGCTCCAGCAGTCTTCCCACATCAGCCTCCTGAGTAGCTGGGACTACAGGTATGTGCCACCACACTTGGCTTTTTTTTTTTTTTTTTGTAGCGATAGGATTTTCCCATGTTGCCAGGCTAATCTCAAACTCCTGAGCTCAAGTGGTCCACCCACCTTGGCCTCCCAAAATGCTGGGATTACAGGTGTCAGCTACTGTGCCCAGCCGAATGTAGCATTTTGAGGAACTTTTTTTTTTTTTTTTTTTTTTGAGATGGAGTCTTACTCTGTCTCCCAGGCTGGGGTGCATGCAGTGGCGTGATCTCGGCTCACTGCAACCTCCTCGCTCGGATTCCAGCGATTCTCCTGCCTCAGCCTCCTGAGTAGCTGGAATTACAGATGCCCAGCACTATGTCTGGCTAATTTGTGTATTTTTAGAAGAGATAGGGTTTCACCATAATGGCTGGGCTGGTCTCAAACTCCTGACCTCAGGTGATCTGCCTGCCTCGGCCTCCCAAAGTGCTGGGGTTACAAACGTGAGCCACTGCACCCGGCCTTAATGAATTCTTAAGAATACCAGTACCTTGATTAATTATAGCAACAAATTATTGAGTATCTCCTAAGCAAAGGGTACTGTGTTTAGTGCTAAGGTTGATACTAAGAGCAGAATTACAGATGTGAAATTTAATAAATACACTGTTTTAAGAGCTTTGCTAAAGATGTGTATGTAATGTTCTGAATGAAACAGACTTAGTAAGACGTGAGTGTTGAAAAGTTTTCTCAGCTAATTTAGCAGCACTCAGGACTGCTTTGTCCATGCAGATATGGCTGACTTACTGAGGACTTTTGTTTCTAACATTAGCCAAGATTACTGTCAACTCTGAAGAGATGTTGGAGTTGTCCTAGAACACTTAAACTTGGAAGTTAAATTGCCATTCAGTGTGTTTGGCAGAGTTATAAAAGTAGACATGAGCCATATTGATAGCGGCACGGCATATGAAGAGCTTCAGAATACTTATGACACTTCTTTGACATTCTGTGAAAGGCTGTAGATAAGTACCTCCAAACTTCATGCCTCCAGCCTCACTCTTGCTTAAGGAAATACTCTATGAAAGTAGATTTTTTCTTTTCTTTTCTCTTCTTTTCTTTTTTTTTTTTTTTTTTGAGACAGAGTCTCTCTGTCCCCCAGGCTGGAGTGCAGTGGCATGATCTTAGTTTACTGCAGCCTCTGCCTCCCGGGTTCAACCGATTCTCCTTCCTCAGCCTCCCGAGTAGCTGGGTTTACAGGTGCCCACCACCACGCCTGGCTAATTTTTGTTCTTGTAGTAGAGACGGGGATTTGGTTGCACCATGTTGGCCAGGCTGGTCTCAAACTCCTGACCTCAAATGATCCGCCCATCTCAGCCTCCCAGAGTGCTGGGATTACAGGCATGAGTTACTGTGCCCAGCTAAATATCTGTTCTTTTAGCACTTTATTAGTTCCTATGTAGTGACAAATTATTTTCTAAAAGCTAATAAATTGGTGTTTCTGTGGAAGATATTTCTCATTGAATGCATATTAATAGTGTTTTAAGGTGACACCACAAAGTATTTGTCTTCCATGTGTTTGATATTTACATAGTACTCTAAGCTGCACTGTGGAGTACTGTGGCCCCTAGCTTATATGGCTGTCATTTATATTAGGCTAAAAATTCACCAGTGCAGCCGTATTTCAAGTTATTGGTGGCTGTGAGTGGATAGAGACTCTACTGTATTGGACAGTGCAGATACAGGACATATGCAGAAAGTGTTACTGGACAACCCTGCTGTAGAACGTCACCAGTGTTTCTGGAATCACTTTTCGTGGCTTGAAGTATTTTGTGTTCCACTTTCAAATGCTAGAAATCGTGTCTTCCCTTCTCGTTATAAACTCCTGGTGATTATTGTGGTCTTTGGAGGTGAGGCCCTTGGGCAGAATTGGGATGGGAGTGGAAAGTAAACTGCTTTGCTGTGGACTTGAAGTAGAATTGGGGTGAGGTGTTCCCGTTCTCATGAGTCACTTGCCTGTCTGCACTGTTCCCTTTCCTTGTGAACCTTTTATTTCCCAAACCCCTTCTTCACCTTTTCTGCCTCCAGCCTGTGCAGAGGCAGATAGATACTGGGAACCTGTTGCACCTAGTTCTACATCTTCACTAGTGGAAATAAAAGAGTTCTTCTCTTAGGCTCACTGCTCGGGGGTGGCCTGTAAGATGTTCTTGAGTCTAGTGCTTTCTCTTCTAATTTGGGTGCCTTGTGTCATTGGATGTGTAATGTGGTCTTGAGCTAAATGTGCAGACAGCAGCATCTGAGACATATCCAGAGAGCAGAGGCAGCATTTCTTTGAATTCAGCATAACCATAATTACTGTGTTTTCTTTTCAGAACTCTGTTTTACGCAAATAATCTTCGGCACAGTCTTACTCTTATTGTAGATACTCATTTTAATTCTTTGTGTTAACTTGCACCACAATTTTGCATAATTTACCATCCTCATCCAGAAAGCTCTACAGTGTTCCGTTGGTCAACATTTTTGCCAGTAATGTCAGAAATAATGGGTTGGGTGATCTTAGTTTCTATATTTAAACAAAATTTTGTCAATTTTCGGTTAGTTGCTTGTTTTCCCTGACCACTGGGCTATCTCACATTTCTAGTCTTCAGTCATGTTGTTCCTTTTGTCTGGTGTAACCTTTAGAATTTACATGCCTTGGCCACCCCTCGTTGCTTAGAACAGACCCAATCTCCAGAAGGTTTTCTGGGTGTTCTTCTCTTCCGTCAGGTTACCCTCCACTGCCCCTGAGCACCCTTGTGTACCTCTTGCCACCAGTGTGCTTTTGTTTTTCCAGTTCACAGTAGGTTCCTCTATCAGCATCTTGCACAGTTGCCTAGCAACATAGTTTAATGTGTTGGAGGCAAGAAGGGAGGAGATTCACACCATGTTCATCCTACTCAGTGTGAACCAAGTCTATAGTTGATATCTTCTTTGTGTCACTCAGTGTTGTCCTGCCGGAGTTCAGGCTTGATTCTTATTTTGCCGCAGCTCTTTTGCCTTTATTTAGACAACAGACCAGAAATAGGAACCCTTGAATTTTTTTTTTATTCCTTTATTTTTCTTGCCAGAACCTTGGTTAGGTTTCTTAACTACTTTTCTTTGAGTCATTGTAAAGTATAATTACACTTTACTGTAATCTAAAGAATACTTAATCAGTGTTATTTTTTATTTTTATGTTTTATTTTTGTATTGATGAGGTCTCTTCATGTTGCCCAGACTGGTCTCGGGCGCCGGGACTCAGGCAGTCCTCCCACCATGGCCTCCCAAAGTGCTGGGATTAAGGGCATGAGCCACCACACTTGGCCTCACTTTTATTTCTTAAAGCCACTGCCCAATAAACATTCCAAGTTTCCACTGGCTTTTGTTTTTGGACATTTGTTCCATCCAACATCGTGGTGGCATTATACTTTAGTAGATTGTCCAAACATGGGTAAGAAAGATCAGCTATGAAAGGAGGCATCGAACACATTGGCTTTCCCACCTGAATTTGTTCTTTATTCTTTGGAGGTATAAAAACAAGAATAAAACTCACAGGGAGAGTTTGAAGGAACTGTGATGATTCGTTCTAATTTACATAGTTTACACAACCCATAGGCCTAGGGAAAGTGCCAAAGAACAGCTTTGCAGAGGACTGAAGTCCTCCTGGGTAGAAGAATCCTTTTGTATCAGATGGCTCTCTGGAGTTTACTTTGCTGCTACAAAAGTGAGCTGGATTGAGGGGGAAGGTTTTCTTTTTTTCAAGCTTTGCCAGAACACTTGGCTTAACAAACAGCTGTTTGAAGTCTTAATTGTGTCTCTGTATTTCCAGGGATGCGTTCTGACCTCTTATTAGCAACACAGCTAGGGCTGCCTGGCATGCCTTGTGGTGCCAAACATAGCTGTAGCCAGCCTGGAAGGTGTCCAAACCGAACAAGATATTGAAGTTAGAAGGAACAAGTGGTACAAATTCTCTCTTAGTCAGAGTTTGGAAAGCCTTCGTATTGAAATTCATGCGGACAGATTTGACACACTTCTGAAAATTTTTTTCATCCACTGACATTTCAGTTCTTCCAGGCCCGGAATAGTGGGTTTCAGTCAACAAGGCACCAATATCTCTTTTTAAATTTGCCCATAGTAGCCAGCTCTTGGAATGTATGAATATTAGTCGCAAACTTGGAGCTTGAATGTTGCATCAGTGACCTCTGTTAACATGCTAACCATATGATATCCACAAAATAATGAATTTGCATTTCTCATGGGACCTGGCTTTAGCCATTGCCTCCAGAGTCAGTCTGAGCATCACTTTTAAGCATTCATTCATTGAGTGTCCCTACCTCTTCATTAGTACTGTGATGGTCCATGTTTTGAGTTAGTAATGCCATCCTTCAAGGAAAGTAACATATATGCTTTGAGTTGTTTTTCTAGTAGTGGTAGGTACGTTTGCATCAGAGTCAGTAAGTTCTTAAATACTATCAGTCAGAGTCAAAAACAGTTGTTGTTGTTTTCTGAGATGGAGTCTCCGTTGCCCAGACTGGAGTGCGGTGGGACGATCTCGGCTCACTGCAACCTCTGCCTCCCTGGTTCAAGCGATTCTCCTGCCTCGGCCTCCTGAGTAGCTGGGGACTACAGGCATGCACCCCCACACCTAGCTTTTTTTTTTTTTTTTTTTTTGGTGGAGATGGGGTTTCACCATGTTGCCCAGACTGGTCTTAAACTCTTGCCCTCAAGTGATCAGCCCGCCTTGGCCTTCCAAAGTGCTGGGATTACAGGCGTGAGCTACTGCACCCGGCCCAGAAACAGTTTTTAACCAGTGCAACTCATACCCATCCATTCAAAGTCCTTGTCTCAGTCTCAACATTCTGATTTAACAGCTGAGCTCAGAGCAGCAAAGGAATAAATTGGAGTTTTTCTCAATATAAGGTTGACTTTGTATTCTTATATTTTGCCTTCGTAAATTTTCATATCTTTGACTCATGGACTGTGGTGTAAAGAAACCCTTCAGTTTTCCTAGAATATTGTGCTGCTACTCCTGTTCCAGCTTAAAATCATTTAAATACATTACTTTTGATATATCCCATTATGAACTCCTAGGTTAGTAATATCTAGTGGTAAGTTCATGTAAAATGAGGACGATCATTAATTTTTAAATTTCTAAGATGTTATATTTATATACCACAGCTGTGTTTTAGAAAGATGCCTTTGAGTAGTGTGAATTGAAGTAGGGAAGAGGCCAGATACAGAGGACCCAGGCTGGAGCCAGATTATCTGGGTTCAAACTTTGGCTGTGCCATTTGCCATGATCATGATGTTGGGCAAGTTTTGTTCTTTTTTTTAAACTTATTTGTGTCAAAATTTCCTCATTGGAAAAATGGGTTCTTGACTCACTAGATATTGTGAGGATTAAACTAACTGAAATATGGAAGCACTTGAAATAGCAAGTATATAAGAAGCAGTTTTGTTTCAGGCAAGCTGATGGAGTATGTTAGTGGAAATGGAAGAGTCATATTATCTGGGTGCAATGGCTCACACCTATAATCCCAGCACTTTGGGAGACCGAGGCAGGAGAATCATTTGAGCCAAGTTCAAGACCAGCCTGGGCAACACAGTGAGACTCCATTTCTACAAAAAAATAAAAATAAAAAATGAGCTGAGTATGGTGGCATGCGCCTGTAGTCCCAGCTACTAGGAGGCTTAGGTGGGAGGATCTGGGAAGATCACTTGAGCCCAGGAGGTTGAGACTGCAGTGAGCTGTGATCTCACCACTGCACTCAAGCCTGAGTGACAGAGCAAGATCCTATCTTTAAAAACAAAAAAAGGCTGAGCGCAGTGGCTCACGCATATAATCCCAGCACTTTGGGAGGCTGAGGTGGGTAGATCACGAGGTCAAGAGTTCGAGACCAGCCTGGCCAAGATGGTGAAACCCCATCTCTGCTAAGAGTTAAAAAAAAAAAAAAAAGCTGGGCATGGTGGCGGGCACCTGTAATCCCACCTACTTGGGAGGCTGAGGCAGGAGAATCACTTGACCCCTGGAGGCGGAGGTTGCAGTGAGCTGAGATTGCATCACTGCTCTCTAGCCTGGGTGACAGAGCAAGAGACTCTGTTTCAAAAAAAAAAAGGCAAAAAAAGGCTGCTGAGCGCAGTGGCTCGTGTCTTTAATCCCAGCACTTTGTGAGGCCAAGGCGAGCAGATCACCTGAGGTCAGGGGTTTGAGACCAGCCTGGCCAACATGGCAAAACTCCATCTCTACAAAAAGTACAAAAATTAGCCAAGCGTGTGGTGGGTGCCTGTAATCCCAGCTGCTCCAGAGACTGAGGCACGAGAATCTCTTGAACCTGGGAGACTGAGGCATGAGAATCGCTTGAACTTAGGAGGCAGGGGTTGCAGTGAGCTGACATCAAGCCACTGGACTCCAGCCTGAGTTACAGAGCGAGACTCCATCTCAAAACAACAAAACAACAAAACAAAAAATCTAAAGGGTATTTTAAGAGAAGAAATAACAGGATTTAATGATTAGATGAGACATTCTGTTTAGCCAGAGGATTCCAGGGCTTTGAGGCCGAGGAAATATTGGTGTCATTAACAGAAATGAGTAAGTTAGGCATTATCTAATTGGGGAAAGTAAGAGACTGAATGCTAAAACCATAGGAAAAAGTTCGACTAAAAATACTGTGGATAGGAGATTGAGGCCATCCTCGCTAACACGGTGAAACCCTGTTTCTACTAAAAATACAAAATATTAGCCGGGCGTGGTAGCGGACGCCTGTAGTCCCACCTACTCAGGAGGCTGAGGCAGGAGAATGGTGTGAACCCGGGAGGAGGAGCTTGCAGTGAGCCGAGATTGTGCTACTGCACTCCAGCCTGGGCGATAGAGCGAGACTCCATCTCAAAAAAAAAAAAAAAATACTGTGGATAGTTTAGAATCTTTGCCCACTACTGTATCAAGTAAACAATAAAGGGCTGAACTCATCTTTCACAAGGTAACTTCTTTATGCATATTTCCCAGCAAGAAGCAGCCTTAACCTTGAGAAACATGAGTCACTTCTGAGACTTTACTGCTCTAGGCAGTTTCTACCTCATGATCTCCCTTAAAAAGAGGGTAACGGCCCAGCTCAGTGGCTCATGCCTCTAATCCCACCACTTTGAGAGACCCAGCTCGGTGGCTCATGCCTCTACTCCCACCACTTTGGGAGACTGAGATGGGAGGATCACTTGAGCCCAGGAGTTCAAGACCAGCCTGAGCAACACAGTAAAACTCTTACCTCTACAAAAAGTTTTTTTAAAAATTAGCTGGGTGTGGTGGTGCACACCTGTAGTCCCAACTACTCCAGAGGCTGAGGTGGGAGGATCGCTTGAGTCTGGGAGGTCGGAGCTACAGTGAGCCATAATCATGCTACAGCACTTCAGCCTGGGTGACAGAGTAAGACCCTGTCCTGAATAGGGGTAAAAAAAGGAGCAATGGGTCTGATTATGATCTTTGTGACAAACACTAGATCCCATTACCATAGACTTTCTGAATTGGTTATAGTAAGCCTTAATTTTATTTGTGCCTCATAAGAATAGTGTGGCCCTATAAATGATAGATTCGAGTGATAATTCCCACATCTAAATGGTAAGACCCTCATGTACTGAAGCCTTACATATTTTTTTTCCTTTTTTTTCTTTTTTGAGTTTTTATTAGTATGTATCACAGGAAATTTTACCTGGGAACCTTAAGCTTATTGGTGAACTAGTTATTTGAGATTTAAGAAGTATTTTTCATTTTCATTGGCTTATTTCAGGGAAAAAAAAATTTTGTTGGATTACTTTCTTGTTTTTTTGAGCCAGAGTCTCACTCTGACACCCAGACTGAAGTGCAGTGATGCGATCATGGCTCACTGCAACCTCTACCTCCTGGGCTCAGAGGTGATCCTCCCACCTCAGCCTCCCAAGTAGCTACAGGCATGCACTACCACACCCAGCTAATTTTTGTTTGTTTTTTTGTAGAGATGGGGTTTTTGCCATGTTGCCCAGGCTGGTTTTGAACTCCTGGGCTCAAGTGATCCGCCTGCCTCAGCCTCCCAAAGTGCTGGGATTACAGTGTGAGCCACTGCACCCGGCCTTTTTATTTTTATTGATTGATTGATTGATTGATTGATTGATTGTATTTTTGGAAGCTGATCTCAAACTCCTCTGTGCCAGACTCCCGAAGTGCTGAGTTTTCAGGTGTGAACCACCATGCCTGTCCTGGGCATTTTAAAAGTAGAGATCATACTGTGTATAACTTGCCTTTTTGAAAAATAAACATTTTCCCATTGTGTTAAGCCAGTGTTATTTGTCGATAACAGAATGTGTTATACTGGCCTACACAATCGAGTTATGTGTGTATTGGCTCACATAATCAAAAAGTTGAAAGGTAGCATAGAGATCAGATAAAGTTTGATCAGGGCTCAAGCTCAGCATCTCCATGATTTTTTTTTCAAGTTCTGCCCTGAAATTTTTAATGGGTGCAGGGTATTTCATTCTATGAATGCACTGTAATTTATTTAACTGTTCTACTGGACATTGTAGGAGTTTCCTTTCTGCCTCCCACTATTAAAATAATGCTTAGGTAAACATCCTTGTTATGTTTACATGTGTTTTAAAGGAAGAATAAAACTTGATACATGATTAGGTACAACTATGAAAGAGAGGAAAGAGGAGAAATAGTATGAAAAGTGATATTTCTACAGATAGAAATGGACAATTTCAATAGAAGGGAGACAGGGGCAACTGATGGATTGGGCTGGGCATGCTGAGTGTGAGTCCATTCCTCTAGCCGTTCCGTTCATCTTTTTGGTGCTCCCGAGCAACTGTGGGCACCCACTGGTTATTAATTGCTTCTAATCACTTCTGTTTTATCTTTTAATGACTAATTGTACTGACGGTGATTTTTTTTCTCTTTCACTCATTTTCTTTCTATCCCCCATAGTTCCATTGTACTTTCTTTTTTCTTTGTTGTACTTTAATTTGAACTTTTTCGCTTTGGTATAGATTGTAACAGATGTTTCTTTATCAAGTTAAACCAAGCAATCCATTACTACCACAGTTACATAAAGTGAACCTTTTAAGTTATCTTCTTACTAGAATAACCTGTCCCCATCCAGTCTTCTGTGTTTCACTTTTATTAAAAATGCAAAACTGATTTATTCTGAGTAAAAGAAGAGCTTACTTTTCTGTACCATTATTTATAGCAAAGTAGAATTCATTAAAGTAGGATTTAGAAATTCTTGGATATAAGGTTCTGTCCAGGAAGATTTAAATGATTCTAATTTAGAGGTTTCAGGGGTTTTGTTTTTTGTTTGTTTTGTTTTGAGAAAGTAAACCGTAGGAGATCTAGTGTAAGATGAGCCGTTCCTTTCTGCCCCCTTGATGGACTTTTCCTATTGTAAACATAAGCCTCTGGGTGGGCAGCAGATGGAGCTGCAGTGGGGTTGGTGTCGGACACCTGCCAGCTTGTGGCGCTCACATATTCTCATTATAGCAATCATTTGATACTGGAACTGCCAGAGAATGTCCTAAAAATAAAGATGGCCAGTACAAGATTCGTTTGATTTTACTTTTCATGGTCTGCCATGAGAAGTTTGGGTATTAGGCTCAAAACTACCAAATAAAAACAATTTTGATGTTTTCACATTGCTCTGTCTTCTGAAAAATGAGAGACCTTTTTCCCTTTGAGAATTAACCTAAGTAAATAAGTAGTAAGTAGATTTTTTTCCTAAGTGGATCTCAAAACATTGCCTTTTTGTGTTTGGCTGCGTTTTTATGTTTGTATAGAATGGAGAGATTAGATTGGGTACTAGATACTTGTCTGTGAAGTAGTTCAGAGTAATCTTGTTCTTCTGAGTTCATTGTTCATAACAGTCTTAAATCTGAAATACCTTCATTCCCTACAGCTGCAGAAAATAGACCACCCTAATAGAAACCTATTAGATGACTGATTACAGGAGGTACTGGTCAGAAATAGTATGGACAAGGGTCTTTGGGTGTCCACTAAAGACGATACAAAACAACACAGGGAGGGACGTTTACATAGTGGTTACAAACATGGACTCTGGAATTGGTCAGTCCTGGGTTCCAATCCTGCCTCTTCCACTTGTAAGCTCTGTCTCCTTGGGCAAGGTATCTGGTCTTTCTGGGTGAACCTTAGATTCTTCATCTGTAAAATGGTTATAATACCTATACACCTTACGGAGTTGTGAGGATGAAATGGCCTAATTTGTCATGAATTCTGGTACATAATACATCTTTACTAAATGTAAGCTACTGTTTATTAAAGGAGAGACTAACTCATTTCTCAAACATGTTGAGCATCTATATAGGTATGTGGTAAAACCACAGCCACTACTGTGAAGGATATGGGCTGGCGATTTAAGCCCAGTTGGTTTGAGTTCACTAGTAGAGGCAATGTACAAGGCAGCTTGGTGGCTGTGGGTACTATTAATTGGGCAAGATAATGTGGGAGATATAATATTTTTTGGAATGCGAAACTTTTAAAGAGGAGCCTGCAGTGAGCCACGCCGTGGAAGTAGTCCTGCCGCTTCTGAAGCCAGAAGAGGCCTTTGTAAAACTTTACCGGGAATATCCACTGACTTTTTGGTGCACACACACTGGCTGTATCTTTATGTTCTTTAGCTAGTTTGCTGTTAAGCTCAGCAAAAATTCAGAGTTGTGATTTAATAAGCGTGAGACTTAGTAAAGCATTTTGCAAATAGAGTATAACATTAATTTGTTGTGCTTTTGGGTTCCTGAAATAATAGACAATATATCTATCACTGTCCTCCCCACAACCCACATAGCTTTCCAGAGTGGAAAAGATACTCCATGGAGAAAGTTTAGAAGCAGAAAATGAAATGAGAATGAGTGGAAGTAAAAGTAGCCTATCCTCTGTAACTGATTTTGGAGGTGACCTGTGACCTGGCAGTTCCTTATCTATGGGTGGGTACAGGGCACACATTGACCAAAGAAGATAATTTAGGTGAGATGCTGCCCTATCTATGAGAATGGAACTCTTGGCTCTTAAAATTAGAAACCAGGAGATCTATAGGATGGAAAATAGCCTTCCCTTTCCCCCCAAATCAAACAGATACACATCCTTTGTGACAGGAATAGGTCGTGAAATATGGTGTCCAGAACAAACTGTCTGCTGGGCTTTTAAAAGGGTTTTATACTTTCTGCTGGGCACCTAGAGCAGTTACTGTCCATTCTGTCTCCTTTTATTACCCACCTCAAACAGTCATAATTTTTTTCCTTTCCATTCCCTAAACTTACCCTTCTTCCTTCCTCTACCCCCAAAATGGGAAAGCCTTTAGCATTTAACTGTAGTACTTTATTTGGCTGTCAGTATTTGTCACATTAGTAATTGGGTGAGCTTGGCTGGAGGTGGGGGGCTGTTCTGCCCTTTTTAAGATTGGCCCACACACCATTGTACTTAGGTACCCACACAGGAGCAGAGCAAGCTGGCTAGATTTTGAACACAAAAACATGATATTGTGGGTGGGAGCGTGTTTAGTTTTAGGTTTTTTTTTTTTTTTTTTTTTTTTTTTTGAGACGGAGTCTTGCTCTGTTGCCCAGGCTGGAGTGCAGTGGCACGATCTCGGCTCACTGCAAGCTCCGCCTCCCAGGTTCACACCATTCTCCTGACTCAACCTGCCGAGTAGCTGGGACAATAGGTGCCCGCCAACACGCCTGGCTAATTTTTTTCTGTATATTTAGTAGAGATGGGGTTTCACCATGTTAACTAGGATGGTCTCGATCTCCTGACCTCATGATCCGCCCGCCTCGGCCTCCCAAAGTGCTGGGATTACAGGCGTGAGCCACCGCGCCCAGCCCTAGTTTTAGAATTTTTAAAGTAAGACAAAAGCCATGTACCTAATGAGGCCAGTGGAATAAACTGTATTTACAACAGATAGAACTTTTGTTTCTGTTTAACACCTAGTAATTAAAAATACTAAGAACAGGGATAAAGTGAAATTTTTTTTTTTTTTTTTTTTTTTTTTTTGAGACAGAGTCTTGCTCTGTCGCCCAGGCTGGAGCGCAGTGGCGCTATCTTGGCTCACTGCAAGCTCCGCCTCCCGGGTTTACGCCATTCTCCTGCCTCAGCCTCCCGAGTAGCTGGGACTACAGGCGCCCGCCACCTCGCCTGGCTAGTTTTTTGTATTTTTTAGTAGAGACGGGGTTTCACTGTGTTAGCCAGGATGGTCTCGATCTCCTGACCTCGTGATCCGCCCGTCTCGGCCTCCCAAAGTGCTGGGATTACAGGCTTGAGCCACCGCGCCCGGCCAAAATGAAAATTATTAAGTCTTTGTGTCTATTGCTTATTGGTAAAACCAACACATCAAAAAATATCTGTTGGCTCCCAAATTGTTAATAGTTTCTGACTTAATGTGTGTTCTGAGTGATTTGGTGGAGTGAATGAGCTAGATCTTGACTTTTCCCTCAAAGGATTGAAATTTGATTCTTGAAGGTTGAAAAAACAAAACTCAACTCTTTATGCATAAAGCACAGATAAACAGTACAGTACATGAATATATATGTATTTTATCTGTGGTATCAAAATTTCATGAGAAGTGGTAATTAAGGAAAAAATGTCTACAAAGGTATGGCGGAGGCGATGACGATTAAGAAGAAGACTGAGACAGGTGGGGCTCTCCCCTTTGAGGACCTGTAGGACCTAAGTATCTGTGTCTTGGAGAGGCTAGTGCCGCTTCTTTATTTTTCTCCTCTCTAAAACTGGCCTGAGGGTGATGAATGGTGTCACTACCTGAAGTGCTTCAGGAATGCCAGTGGGTACTTTTAGGATTATTATGGCACAATATAAGTGATTCTGACACTTACCAGGAGTACAAGCAGTGCTTTATATACATCCTTTATATTGGAGAGCCTAGCGGTTGCATTAAACATGAGGGGAAAAAATCTGAAAAATACCAAGGGTGAGAAGAAATGAATATTATTTTAATAATCCTTTTTTTTTTTTTTTTTTTTTTTTTTTGAGACGGAGTCTCGCTCTGTCACCCAGCCTGGAAGTGCAGTGGCTGGATCTCAGCTCACTGCAAGCTCAGCCTACCGAGTAGCTGGGACTACAGGCGCCCACCACCTCGCCCGGCTACTTTTTTGTATTTTTTAGTAAAGACGGGGTTTCACCGGGTTAGCCAGGATGGTCTCGATCTCCTGACCTCGTGATCCGCCCGTCTTGGCCTCCCAAAGTGTTGGGATTACAGGCTTGAGCCACTGTGCCCAGCTCTTTTTTTTTTTAAATAGAGATAGTCTCACTACGTTGCCCAGGCTGGTCTCGAACTCCTGGCCTCAAGCAATCCTCCCATCTCTCATTTTAATAGAGTTGCTCAGTTAGTAATGGCTGTGTAATGAGCGTAATATATTTTGCTCATGAAATCGTAATGTTTTCAGGGATATTAAAACTTAGTAAATTGGGAAGCTTTCCCCGCCTAGTTTGGTGGGGAGTTTATTGCCCTGCGTGCATCACCCTCTCCCCACCCCGTGATTTTTAAGATGGCTCCTCAGACTCTGTGTATGACTGTTTCCCTCATACCATGTTTGGTATTTTGCAAGTAGATAACTTGGTACCTTTGTAATATGATAAGCCTAGATATCTGAGGGGAATAGTGTTTCCTGATAAATTACGCAGTTAGTTGGTAAGGAGACGATAAGATTTATGATGACTTTTAAAGAGTCAAGTGTTTGGACCCATTTTTGTGAGGATTTCCCTATCCTTCCCACAGCATAGGAGATTATCTTGACCTATTTTTCTGTCCTTATACTGCCTGAAGGAAAGACGTGCATTTGGATCTTTGCCACTCTGTAGTTTAGTTTCTTCCCTTTTCCCCGTTTAAGACAGGTTAGCAAAATGTTTTTGAGAACAACACAGACCTGAATTTGAATTGAATTGCAATTTTTCTTTTTATTGGATGTGTTTGTGTCCAAGACACCTGACCTGTTTGAGCTCTGGTTTGCTCATCTGTAAAATAAAAGTACTCTCTCTGTTAAGGAAGTGTAACAGGTACACAATATAGTGTACCTTTTAAAAGTTTGACTTTAGGTTAGGCATAGTGGCTGATGCCTGAAATCCCAGTACATTGGAAGGCTAAGGTGGGAGGATCGCTTAAGGCCGGGAGTTTGACACCAGCCTGGTCAATAGAGCAAGACCCCATGTCTACAAAAAAAAATTAAAATTAGCTGGGCGTGGCAGCACACGCCTGTAGTCCTAAACTGCTCCAGAAGCTGAGGTGGGAGTTCAAGGCTGTAGTGAGCTGTGTTCACGCCACTGCACTCCAGTCTGGGTGAAAGAGCAAGAGCCCTGTCTCAGAAAAAAATTGAAAAAGGTTTAAAGTAAAAAAGAACATAGCATTATAGGACTCTTAATTTTACAAGGGGATTTATCTGAGGCCCAGAGAAGCCAAGTGGCCAGAGAGCAAGGTGAGCAGGAGCAGTTGGGCCCATGCCACAAGGTCCCTGTGTGTCCTTTTTGCCCCACAAACCTTGCATTTGTATTAGATCACTCCTTACTGTACAGATACACGTGGTAATGGTGCTGGTGTGCTGTCCTGTGTGAACTAGTGTTGGCTTTGACCTCAGTTGAATCAGTAGGGGATCACATTTCTGTGAGTTTTGTGGAAGCCTTCTAAAATCAGAGAATTACTTTGCCTGTATTTGTGACTTCAGTTACTAGGCTTTATGATAGGAATATGGATGGGAAAATCCTCTAAAATGCCATCTGGTCCTTTGATTTTTGTGTGTCAAGGGCTTACAATTACCAGGAATTGTTCCAGACCAGAAAACTAGTTCCTGTTGTCCAGAATTATGTTTCTAAGATAGTAATGGGGGGACTAAACTTGTAATCTGCTGAAAACATGTTTTTGAGATTTAAGTTATTGAAGCATTTGCTTATTGTGAATTAAAAGAAAACAGAAAAATCATTATAATCACATTTCCTCCTTTATGTTTGGGGGATTGTTTATCATTTTTAAAATTTTAATGTTTAAGTATATTAGAGACAGGGTCTTACCATGTTGCCCTGGCAGGTCTCTAACCCCTGGCCTCAAGCAGTCCTGTCCCCCCAGCCTCCTAAATTTCTGAGATTACAAGCATGAGCCACCATGCCCAGTCTGTCTTTTTTTTTTTTTTTTTTTAAAGACAGAAAGAACATACCATTTTTTCCAACAACACTTATCTTTCCAGGACAAGTCAAAAACTTACTGAATGCCCTTGAGTATATACTCAAGATTAATAGCTGAGGATACTACCCGCGAGTAGTTGGATTTAGTAGAGAAAAGAGTATATTGAGACAGGAAACAAGGTTCAGTGGTGGAAAGAAAGTGATTCTTAAATTAGGTCTTGAGTTTGCCATTTTAGGCAGAGAGAACAACATATACAAGTGTGAAAATCATAAAACATTCTGGCAGTTGGGAAACCACAGGTAGCTTTCGTGTTGTTGAAACTTGGAGTTCAAGGCAGGAATGCAGGAGATGACAGGGACTGGCAGGTGAAGACTGGGGAGTTAGGCAAGGTGTGGGCCGTGGAGAGCTTTATCTTCAGTGCTGTACTACTCACACCAATCTCAAATCACTTTTTTTATTTTAATTTGAGACAGGGCCTCACTCTGTCATCCAGGCTGGAGTGCAGTGGCATGATCATAGCTCACTGAAACCTCGAACTCCTGGACTCAAGTGACCCTCCTGCCTCAGCCTCCCAAGTAGCTAGGATTATAGGCATGTGCCACCGTGCCTGGCTAATTTGTGTATTTTTTGTAGACATAGGTCTCACTTCTGTTGCCCAGGCTGGTGTTGAGCCCTTGGCTTCAAGCAGTCCTCCTGTCTTGGCCTCCCAATGTGCTAGATTACATGTATGAGCCATCAGCTGTTTGGAGACAATTTAACCAAAGTGGTATTGTCTATTATTCCTTTTTTTTTTTTTGAGATGGAGTCTCGCTCTGTGACCCAGGCTGGAGTGCAGTAGCATGATCTTGCTCACCGCAACTTCTGCCTCCTGGGTTTAAGCAATTCTCCTGCCTCAGCCTCCCAAGTAGCTGGGATTACAGGCATGTGCCACCACACCCAGCTAATTTTTGCGTTTCTTAAATAGAGACAGAATTTAACTATATTGGTGAGGCTAGTCTTGAACTCCTGACCACAGGTAATCTGTCCACCTTGGCCTCCCAAAGTGCTGGGATTACAGGTGTGAGCCACTGGCCTATTTTTATTTATTTTTATTATTTATTTATTTATTTATTTATTTTTATTTTATTTTATTTTTTTTGAGACAGAGTCTTGCCCTGTCACCATGCTGGAGTGCAGTGGCGCAGTCTCATCTCACTGCAACCTCCGCCTCCTGGGTTCAGGTGATTCTCATGCATCAGCCTCCGGAGCAGCTGGGATTACAGGCATGTGCCACCACACCCAGCTATTTTTTTTTTTTTTGTAAGTAGAGACAGGATTTCACCATGTTGGCCAGGATGGTCTTGATCTCCTGACCTCGTGATCCGCCTGCCTCAGCCTCCCAAAAGTGCTGGGATTACAGGCGTGAGCCATGACAGCCAGCCCTGTCTATTACTCTTAATGAACTTAATGACACCTCTGTCAGTGTTAACATGTTTCTCCCTTTTAGGATAATGCCATGAATATGCAGAACTAACTGCTCAGCAAACACTCAAAGGTAATGGGAAATGAGCATGCCACAGATAAACAATGGAGAGAGGCTAGAATGCAACTTAAATTGGAATTTAAAACACAAAAACACACTCCACTCATAGTGTAGGAGATATTTAGTAACATGAATTGCAGTTTTTTTTTTTTTTTGAGACGGAGTCTCGCTCTGTCGCCCAGCCCAGGCTGGAGTGCAGTGGCGTGATCTCGGCTCACTGCAAGCTCCGCCTCCCGGGTTCACGTCATTCTCCTGCCTCAGCCTCCCGAGTAGCTGGGACTACAGGCGCCCACAACCGCGCCCGGCTAATTTTTTGTATTTTTAGTAGAGACGGGGTTTCACCGTGGTCTCGATCTCCTGACCTTGTGATCCGCCCGCCTCGGCCTCCCAAAGTGCTGGGATTACAGGCGTGAGCCACCGCGCCCGGCCATGAATTGCAGTTTTAAAACTCTAGTCAAAATGTTAAATATTTGAATTTTTTTCTAACAATTTAGGTGAAATGCAATTTGGAATAATTTTAACAGGCCTTGTGGCCACCTTTTTGGTTTAAATATTTGTTTACTTAGTAGCTATTTTCTTCCTCTTTACTTGTGTGGGCAGTGAACCTAATAATTAGGTTAAAGAATTTTAAAAATCAATTCTAGAGAGCTCACCTTTGACTAACATAGCAAATACCATCATTTAGATTAAATCAATAGTAATTTCAGGCTAGACATGGCGGCTCATGCATGTTGTCTGCAACCTCCACCTCCCGGGTTCAAGCGAGTCTCTTGCCTCAGCCTCCTGAGTAGCTGGGACTACAGGCGTGCGCCACCATGCCCAGCTAATTTTTGGTTTTTGTTTTTTTGAGACAGAGTCTCACTGTGTCGACTAGGCTGGAGTGCAGTGGTGCGATCTCGGCTCACTACAACCTCTGCCGCCCAGATTCAAGTGATTCTCCTGCCTCAGCCTCTCGAGTAGCTGGGATTACAGGCGCCCGCCACCACACCCAGCTAATTTTTATATTTTTAGTAGAGACAAGGTTTCACCCTGTTGGCCAGGCTGGTCTCGAACCTGTCACCTCAGGTAATTTACCCACCTTGGCCTCCCAAATTGCTAGGATTATAGGCGTGCACCACTGCGCCTGGCCTGCCTCAGTTTTAAGCATGAACAGACCAACAGACCATCAACGAGCACCAGACATTTGAGGAATGGAATATTTGGGCCATTGAAGGATTTTCTTTTTTCTTTTTTTTTTTGAGATGGAGTCTCGCTCTGTCGCCCAGGCTGGAGTGCAGTGGCGCGATCTCAGCTCACTGCAAGCTCTGCCTCCCGGGTTCACGCCATTCTCCTGCCTCAGCCTCCCGAGTAGCTGGGACTACAGGCACCTGCAACCACGCCCAGCTAATTTTTTGTATTTTTAGTAGAGACAGGGTTTCACCGTGTTAGCCAGGATGGTCTCGATTTCCTGACCTCGTGATCCGCCCGCCTTGGCCTCCCAAAGTGCTGGGATTACAGGCGTGAGCCACCGCGCCCAGCCCCATTGAAAGACTTGAAGTCAAATGACCTGACAGTCCAACTTTAAAAGAACACAACTTTATTTTTTCAAAGAACAATTTTAGATTGATAGAGAAGTTGTACAAAGAGTTCTCATATGGCCCACATTCACTTTCACCTGTAACTAACATTATTATGGTGTATTTACTTTGATTGAGCCAATATTGATACGTTATCATTAACTAAAGTTCATGCTTTATTCAGTATTTCCTTAGTTTTTCCCAGTGTCCTTTTCTGTTCTAGGGTCCCATCCAGGACACCACATTATACCTAGTCATCGTGTCTCTCCAGACTCCTCTTGGCTGTGACATTTCTGACTTAACAACGTCAGTGTAGAGTAAGAAAATAAAAATCAAAAAGAAAAAAACCTCAACCATTTCTGGCTTACATTTTAATGATGCTAATTCTGATTGCAGGATTCAGAAGATTCTGATGGTGGCAAAGTGAAAGCAGTGAGACAGGTTAGGAAGCCACTGCAGTAATCCAAGGCAAAAATGATAGGTTGGATCAGAGTGATGGTGGTAAAAGTGAAGTGTTCCATTTGGGGATGTTATAAAAGCCATGAGCCTGGATGGGGAAACTAAAGGAATGAGTATAGAGGAGAAGAAAAGAGTTCCAGGGATGGAACCCTTGGGGCACTTGAATGTTTAAAAGTGAGATAAAAAACTAGCAAAGGAGACTCAACAGGAAGTGGCCAGTTAGGTAGGAAGAAAAGCTGGGAAATGATGCATCTTGGAAGCCAAGAAAGTGTTTCAAGGTGAAGGAAATGATCCCTTCTGTTTTGCCCTGCTTATAGGCCAAGTCAGATAAGGGCAGGGAATTGACTTTTGCATTTCGCAGTAGGAGCTGATTGGTGACCTTGAGCAGTTTCAGTAGAGTGGTAGGAGCGGAACCGTGCTTGGAGCTGGTTCAGAGAGGATGAGTATGCACAAGGAAAGCTGCACGAGGAAACTTGCTGTGGTGATAGATGTGTTCTTTCTCTCAAAAGTAGAGGATATGTAAATTATACATGCAAACTAATATTTATGAGTGAACCAATGATAGGGTCTTACTCTGTCACCTAGGCTGAAATACAGTGATGCGATCATGACTCACTGCAGCCTCGACCTCCTGGGCTCAAGTGATCCTCCTGCCTCAGCCTCCCAAGTAGCTGGGACCACAGGCACACACCACCACACCTAATTAATTTTTAAGTTTTTTGTAGAGAACAGGGTTTCACCATGTTGCCTAGGCTGGTCTTGAGCTCCTGGGCTCCAGCGAACGTCTTGCCTCGGCTTCCCAAAGTGTTGGAATTACAGGCATGAACTACTGTACCCGGCCCAAATATTTAGCCAAAGGTAATAATATGTATACTGAAGTATTGAGGGGAAAATGTACTCATATCTGTAACTTTGAAACGCATTAAAAATTAAGATGGATAGGGCCAGGTGCAGTGGCTCACATCTGTAATCTTAACACTTTGGGAGGCCAAGGCAGGTGGATTACCTGAGCTCAGGAGTTCAACACCAGCCTGGGCAACACGGTGACACCCTGACTCTATCTACTGAAATACAAAAAAAAGTTAGCCAGGCATGGCGGCGTGCGCCTGTAGTCCCAGCTACTTGGGAGGCTGAGGCAGGAGAATCGCTTGAACCTGGGAGGTGGAGGTTGTTGCGGTGAGCAGAGATCACGCCACTGCACTGCAGCCTGGGCGACAAGAGTGAAACTCCATCTCCCAAAAAAAAAAAAAAAAACCAGACTGTGAATAAACTTTGCTTGTACAACTCTGAATACCAGAAAACAGTGTCTCTTCCAAGTTCTGAGGGAAAATGCTGTTCAGCCCAGGATTCTGTTGAAATCTATACCCAACTGAGCTAGCCTTCAAGTATAAACATAGAATCAAGACATTTCCAGACATGCAAGGACTCAAAACATTTGCCCCTCAAGCACATTTTCTATGTCGCGCATTCTGGAGTGCAATGGCATGTGATCCCAACTCACTGCACCCTCCACCTCCCGGGTCCAAGCGATTCTTCTGTCTTAGCCTCCCAAGTAGCTGGGATTACAGGCACGCACCACCACGCCCGGCTAATTTTTTGTATTTTTAGTAGAGACGGGGTTTCTCCATGTTGGCCAGGCTGGTCTTGAACTCCCGATCTCAGGTGATCCACTTGCCTCAGCCTCCCAAAGTGCTGGGATTACAGACATGAGCCACTGTACATGGCCAGAATTTTTTTTTTTTTTTTTTTTTTTTTTGAGATGGAGTTTCGCTCTTGTTGCCCAGGCTGGAATGCAATGGCGCAATCTCGGCTCACTGCAACCTCTGCCTCCCGGGTTCGAGCAGTTCTCCTGCCTCAGCCTCCTCAGTAGCTGGGATTACAGGCATGTGCCACCACGCCTGGCTAATTTTTTTATTTTTAGTAGAGACGGGATTTCACCATGTTCGTCAGGCTGGTCTTGAACCCCTGACCTCATGATCTGCCTGCCTCGGCCTCCCAAAGTGCTGGAATTAAGGTGTGAGCCACCGCGCCCGGCAAAAATGTGTTTTTTTTTTTTTAAAGTCATGGAAACTTGAGGAAATGCAGAAGGCCATCAGTAAAGGAAGTACAGTTGACCCTTGAGCGACAGAGGTTTGAGCTGCGTGGTTCCACTTATACAATGGATTTTTTCAATCTACATGTGCATCAAAAAGACAATGTTCATAGGATGCACAGCCCACTTACACAGAGGGCCAACTGTGCGACTTGAGTATGCACAGACTTTTGTATATGCGGGGGTCCTGGAACCAGTCCCCCACGAATACAAGGTACAGCTGTGTCTTTTTTTAAAAAACCAAGTTAGGCCGGGCATGGTGGCTCACTCCTGTAATCCCAGCACTTTGGGAGGCTGAGGCAGGCGGATCACGAGGTCAGCACATCGAGACTATCCTGGCTAACATGGTGAAACCCCATCTCTACTAAAAAAAAATACAAAAAAATTAGCCGGGTGTGGTGGCCGGGCGCCTGTAGTCCCAGCTATTCGGGAGGCTGAGGGAGGAGAATGTTGTGAACCCGGGAGGCGGAGCTTGCAGTGAGCTGAGATCGTGCCACTGCACTCCAGCCTGGGCAACAGAGCGAGACTCCATCTCAAAACAAAACAAAAAAACCAAGCTGGCCGGGCGCGGTGGCTCAAGCCTGTAATCCCAGCACTTTGGGAGGCCGAGACGGGCGGATCACGAGGTCAGGAGATCGAGACTATCCTGGCTAACACGGTGAAACCCCGTCTCTACTAAAAAATACAAAAAACTAGCCGGGCGAAGTGGCGGGCGCCTGTAGTCCCAGCTACTCGGGAGGCTGAGGCAGGAGAATGGCGTGAACCCGAGAGGAGGAGCTTGCAGTGAGCTGAGATCCGGCCACTGCACTCCAGCCTGGGTGACAGAGCAAGACTCCGTCTCAAAAAAAAAACAAAAACAAAAAAACCAAGCTAACTTTTTCTCCCAGAGGGTGGTCTTGTGAGCTTGATGATGAAAATTCAACTGGAGAAAACTGGAAATTTTGGTTCTAGTCAGTTCAGAGTTGATAGCCTTAATCATTATAGATTTATACATAATGTCATGAATATGACATTAAAACACTTCTACTGCATAGAGGGGATCATAAAGGCTGAATACCAGGCTGTAGCTGCAAACAGTAGGCATATCTTAATTGTCATGTAATATGTCTGATCACTTTTCTCCTTTGGAAAACTACTTGTTATTGTGGGCAGGAGAGTGAACTGTTTATGCCTGGTCACCCTTCCATTTCCAGGGAGCATGGATGTTCTGTTGGTACTGGGAGCTGACCCAGAATCATGGGATGGTACACACGTTTCTCCTTTAAGTGTAACATGAAATCAGGAAGTTGTTCTTGTAACACGGAGTTGCGGGTCTGACAAGCCTGTTGTTTGTGTTAATACATCCTATCATTTAGCCCTCTTAGTCCCTCTCTTCTCTGCAGGTTGTGACAGTTCTGTGGGACGAAAATGCTGATTTTTCACATGGAGCAGCGTGTAGGTGCTTAGAGAGATCTAGAGGCGGAGCAAGGCTGGGCTTGTCTCTTGGTGATGGTGCCTGCCAAGAGCAGGGGCTGTGCTGTGGCTGCCATGCCCCCCAGCCCTCACAACGAACCTGAACCTGCTCTTCCTGAGCCGTGCAGCTGCCTGAAGGAGGCCAGGACCGGGCTAATTACTTACTAGAGAAGCCTCTGGTCCAGCAGCAAAAGGAGGTAGTTAATTTAGCCTACCTGTTAACAACAGTTATATTTGTCTCCAATTCCATTAGAGATGCTTAGGAAAAGGTTGTTACACCCTGAACCCTGATGTCCATTTTCTTAATGCAAGGGCCTGTACTTGGGGTCTTGAAAGCCCCCTAATGTCAGTCTTTGAAGTGAAGTAACTATACGTGATAAGTGAATAAAATGTGTCAGAGTGTACTAGTTAGAATTTTCATAGATTACAAAGATTTTCTGTATATTTATTTGAATTGGTAATTGGTTATGAGCAGTTTTGTGTAGCTGTTTTTAATTGTACCACAATTAAGATATCACTTATATTATCGAAGAATGGGATCATTCCTTCTAGGTGAGGGAGTATCCCTTTTATATATTTTCTTTCTCTTTTTCTTTGTTTATGGTGGAGAATAATTAAACTTTTTTTTTTTTTCTCTCTGAGGTAGGTCTTGCTCTGTCACCCAAATTGGGGTGCAGTGGCATGATCATAACTTACTGCAGCCTCCACCTTCCAGGTTCAACTGATCCTCCCACTGTAGCCTCAGAGTAGCTGGGACTACAGCTGCACACCACTACACCCAGCTATTTTTTTTTTTTTTTTTTTTTTTTAACTTTTGTAGAGACAGGTATTGGCTATATCCCTCAGCCTGGTCTTGATCTCCTGGGTTCAAGTTATTCTTCTGCCTCAGCCTCTGAAAGTGCTGGGATTACAGGTGTCAGCCACCAGCACTTGACCATCTTTCTCTAATTTTTAATTTTGTCACCTTGAGAAGCCTATGATACAACATGGAATTTGATGTCTCATCCTGTATGGTCCTGTGCACCCTGTTCCTACAAAAGTACAGAGGGAATCTTTTGGGAGGGTGGGATAAACTTAGATTCTTAAAATAATGCGTGTGGGTTTTTTAGTGTTCATTTTAGATTCTCTTCAAGACAGTCAGAAGCCCCCCCTACCCTAATCTCAGTTCCTGTTTGCTGCTCCCTCCTGGCTCCCTGCAGTAGCCCCTTCTCCACCTGATCTTCCTGCTGCTGCTTTTTGTCCCCTCAGAGCTGTGTGAACACACAAGCCCGAACCACCATCCTAATGAGCAAATTCCCCGAGTCCTTACTCTACCCTGCACAGTCGGGCTCAGTTCTCTGTCCCTGATCTCCCCTAGACTATGCCACATCCCTTCCTGCCTGAGAACGTTTGCACCTGCCCCTGCCTGTGCCTGGAATGTTTCTTGCTCTCATTTGTGTCCTCCATGCCCACCCCCAAGCCTCACTGCAGCCTGCTTACACTCAGGGTTTCCATTTAAATATTACTGCCCGGCCGGGCGCAGTGGCTCAAGCCTGTAATCCCAGCACTTTGGGAGGCGGAGACGGGTGGATCACGAGGTCAGGAGATCGAGACCATCCTGGCTAACACGGTGAAACCCCGTCTCTACTAAAAAAAAATACAAAAAACTAGCCGGGCGATGTGGCGGACGCCTGTAGTCCCAGCTACTCGGGAGGCTGAGGCAGGAGAATGGCATGAACCCGGGAGGCAGAGCTTGCAGTGAGCTGAGATCCGGCCACTGCACTCCAGCCTGGGCGACAGAGCGAGACTCCGTCTCAAAAAAAATAAATAAATAAATAAATATTACTGCCCAAGTGGCCGGGCGCGGTGGCCCATGCCTGTAATCCCAGCACTTTGGGAGGCCGAGGTGGGTGGATCACAAGGTCAGGAGATGGAGACCATCCTGGCTAACATGGTGAAACCCTGTCTCTACTAAAAATACAAAAAAAATTTTAGCTGGGTGTGGTGGCAGGCGCCTGTAGTCCTAGCTACTGGGGAAGCTGAGGCAGGAGAATGGCGTGAACCTAGGGGGCGGAGCTTGCAGTGAGCTGAGATCCGGCCACTGCACTCCAGCCTGGGCGACAGAGCGAGACTCCGTCTCAAAAAAATAAATAAATAAATAAATATTACCGCCCAAGTGAGCTTTCCTTGACTCCCATCTGTGCATTGATTAGATTCGGTCTCTAAGATGTGCTGTCATACAGAGCACCCTGGACTCATAGAACTTAAACCTGAAGTTGTAGTGAACTTGCTTCCCCTACTGTCAGCTCTTTGAAAGTAAGGCTCATTTTTAAAATTGTATCCCAGGACCTAGCATAGTTCCTAACTCAAAATAGGCACTCACTCACACTTGTTTACTCAGTCTTTTTTTTTTTTTTCCTCCCTCCCCCCAGTGATGAGATCTTGCTATATTGCCCAGGCCAGAGTGCCGTGGCTTTTCAGAGGTGCAGTCATAGCGTACTACAGCCTCAAACTGCTGGGCTTAAGGGATCCTCCCAGGTAGCTGGGACTACAGGCACATGCCACTGTGCCCGTCTTGACTATGTATTTTTTTTTTTTGGTTGTTTTATTAGGATAGAGTCCTAAGAATGGCATTACTGGGTTAATAGGTATGAACATTAGATCTTTGGCCGGGCGCGGTGGCTCAAGCCTGTAATCCCAGCACTTTGGGAGGCCGAGACGGGCGGATCACGAGGTCAGGAGATCGAGACCATCCTGGCTAACACGGTGAAACCCCGTCTCTATTAAGAAATACAAAAAAAAAAACTAGCCGGGCGAGGTGGCGGGCGCCTGTAGTCCCAGCTACTCGGGAGGCTGAGGCCGGAGAATGGCGTAAACCCGGGAGGCGGAGCTTGCAGTGAGCTGAGATCTGGCCACTGCACTCCAGCCTGGGTGACAGAGCGAGACTCCGTCTCAAAAAAAAAAAGAACATTAGATCTTTAATACATACAGTCGAATTGCTTTTCATAAAGCCATATACCTTTTTATACTCCCACCAATAATATCCCTATCACTGAGTATTAAATTATTTTAGTCTTTGCCAATATGATCATCCAAAGTGAGGCAGTGTGTGGCTATCAAATGTCTGAGTCAGCTGGGCACAGTGGCTCACACCTGTAATCCCAGCACTTTGGGAGGCCGAGGTGGGTGGGTCACCTGAGGTCAGCAGTTCGAGACCAGCCTGGCAAAAATGGTGAAACCTCGTCTCAACTTAAAATACAAAAATTAGCCAGGCGTGGTGGCAGGCGCCTGCAATCCTAGCTACTCAGGAGGCTGAGGCAGGAGAATCTCTTGAACCTGGGAGGCGGAGGTTGTGGTGGGCCAAGATCACACCATTGCAGTCCAGCCTGGGCAACAGAGTAAGACTCCATCTCAAAAAAAAAAAAAAAAAAAAAGTCTGAGTTATGCAAACAGAAGGCTTGAACAAGCCCGTTGATCTGGTTATCCCAGCAAGCCTACATGTGTCCTTGAAGGTTTCTGGGCTCTCAGGTTTTGCAGCCTTAGCAGGCTGAAGGCAACAGGGAGGACCGCTTGTGTTATCTGTTAGGCAGTAGTTTTAGTAACATGGTCAGCATGGTTACCTGTAAGAGATGACCCTGCTTGATTGAGCCATATCCAGCTGTCCAAATGTATGAAATTACCATTTATCGCCGGGCGCGGTGGCTCAAGCCTGTAATCCCAACACTTTGGGAGGCCGAGACGGGCGGATCACAAGGTCAGGAGATCGAGACCATCCTGGCTAACATGGTGAAACCCCGTCTCTACTAAAAAATACAAAAAAAAACTAGCCGGGCGAGGTGGCACGGGCGCCTGTAGTCCCAGCTACTCGGGAGGCTGAGGCAGGAGAATGGTGTGAACCCCGGAGGCGGAGCTTGCAGTGAGCTGAGATCTGGCCACTGCACTCCAGCCTGGGCGACAGAGCAAGACTCCGTCTCAAAAAAAAAGAAATTACCATTTGTCATTTAAACATATGACAGCTCCATCAACAGAGGGCAATGTATAGTCTGGCAGAGGACAGAGTGGGATTAAACAAGAATGGCTGCTTCTTTTATTTAAACTCAAATGGAAGTACAAGAAGGAAAATTACTTTGTTTACCATACCCTCTCACCTGTTATAAGCTGTTCTACCTTTAGGTTCTTGCCCTATTCCTAGACTATTTGAAGTTGTCCTTTATTGTAGAACCTCCATACATGAGTTGAATTTTCCATGTCAGCCATGGAGCTAATTTAGAAACATGTTGCTGGGTTAGGCACAGTGGCTCATGCCTGAAACCCCAGCATTTTGGGAGGCTGAGGTGGGCGGATTGCTTGAACTCAGGAGTTCAAAACCAGCCTGGACAACATGGCAAAACCCCGTCTCTACAAAAAATAGCCAGGCATGGCGGCATGTGCCTGTAGTCCCAGCTACTCAGGAGGCTGAGGTGGGAAGTTCACTTGGCCTGGGAGGCAGGGGCTGCAGTGAGCAGAGATGGTGCCGCTGCACTGTCCAGCCTGGGTGACAGAGTGAGACCCTGTCTCCAAAACTAAAAAGTAAATAGAAACATGTAGCTGTCAATTCTGTGTCCAACTCACAATCAGCAATTAACCTTATCTCACTTTTTTACTTATTTCTTCTTTATTTACACACATAGCTCCCATAGCTCATAAACATTTCTGAGGGCAGAGACCATGCCTTTTATTCTTATTCCCTTTTCAGCTTCCTAACACAATGCTTTCAGTGTAGTAGACACTTGAACATTAACTTAAGTGCAATTCAAAGGGGACAGCTACTGCAAGTCATTATGACAGTCTAGTAAAATGGTCAGGTTACAGATCTCAGATTTTATACCTTCACCCCCTTTCTCAGCTTTTAATAGTAAACAGAATAGGGCTGGGCATTGTGGCTCATACCTATAGTTCCAGCACTTTGGGAGGCTGAGATGGGAGGATACCTTGAGACCAGGAGTTCCAGACCAGACTTGGCAACATGGTGAGACCCTGCCTCCACAAAAAATTGTAAAAGTAGCGAACTGTAGTGACTCGCACCTGTAGTCCCAGCTGTTTATGGGAAGATCTGAGGCGGGAGGATCACTTGAGTCCGGGAGGTTGAGGCTGCATTCAGCTGTGATTGTGCCTCTGCACTCCAGCCTGGGCCACAGAGCAAGACCCTGTCTCAAATTTTGAAAAAGTAGTTAACAGAACAGAATTGTTCGACTCTTTTATGGTTTTCTTCTCCCAAGTAGTTGGTAGAATTTGGACACTTTCTGCTCCATAACGAATGTCACTTTATATAAAGGAGCATCTCCTTAATGCATTCCAAAGGACGTATACAACTGATTTTAAGCTAATTTCAGTCTGAGACCTGGTAGAGAACACCTGACACACTTAAATTGAGGGGATTTTAATAATGAGACTATTTGCAAGGTGTTGACCCCAGCTGAGGACCTCCACACTCAGCCCACCCAGGCTAAGTCTTGCTTGTGCACCAGCTCAGCTCATGGCTGGGCAAGGTATGCCCCAGCTCACCTGTGTTATAGCTTGTACCCATGTTCAGCAGTTCCCAAGGTCTTGTCCCGTGTCCGAGAAGAATGAGGATACACTGACAATTTAAGGGTGAGGAGGGTGGAGAAGAATTTTATTGAGCGGTGAACAGCTTTCAGGAGGGGAGGTGGTGGTTCCCAACCCCTGAAGTCTGGTGGTTTCTCTCCCAGTGTAGCTGGGTCAGGGCTTTTATGGACTCACAATAGGGGCATCCATGCTGAATGGTTTGTGGGCATGCAAAGAAAGGCTAAAGGAAAGGCACCACTCAAAGGTGGGCACGGCAGTGTAGAAAATCAATTAGGAAAGAGTAGGTAGATGTAAAATAGGTGAAGGGTGGGGATCAATCAGGAAAGCCTACCAAATGGGAAGATGGGTTCTTGGTCCGGTCCCTGGATTTGACTTGTAGTGTGGCTTTCAGGCTTTCAATTGTCTTTGGTTTAGAGGTGGGGTTTCACTGGGGACCTGCCCCTGTGAGGCGTTTGTCTGCCTCCTGCCGCTATCAGTGTGGGCAAAGTTTCTCTAGAAACCACAGGGATGATGCAGCGTCCACAGCTGGTAATCAGGTTACCACCATGAGGCCTAAGATGGGGAGAAGGAAGGGGCAGGAGTTGCCCAAACCTGGAGAAGGAAAGGACTTACTTTCAATTGAGAGTCCAAGACTGTCCACAGACACTCCCAGGGTGGGAGCTGGTAGAATGAATGCCCTGAGCTGTCCCTCCCTTCCTCTCACCTTCTGCAGGCCTCCCCATTGATTCACAGCACTGGGAGCCAGAGAGTGAGGGAGCCTGTTGATGTAGTCCTTACAGATCCAAAAAGTCAGAGCAGGCTGGGCACAGTGGCTCATGCCTGTAATCCCAGCACTTTGGGAGGCCAAGGTGGGTGGGTCACTTGAGGTCAGGAGTTTGACACTAGCCTGGCCAACATGGTGAAACCCCGTCTCTACTAAAAAATGCAAAAATTAGCCAGGTATGGTCATCCCAGCTACTTGGGAGGCTAAGGCAGGGGAATCACTTGAACCTGGGAGGTGGAGGTTGCAGTGAGCCAAGATTGCACCACTGCACTCCTGCCTGGGCGAAGAGTGCGACTCTGTCTCAAAAAAAAAAAAAAGGAAGAAAAGCAAGTTGTCAGCTGGATCTGGAGAGACAGATGGAGGATACCAGCACAAGATTGATACCTGTCTTTGTTTTTTGGAGACGAGTCTCACTCTACCACCCAGGCTGGAATGCAGTGACGCAGTCTTGGCTCACTGCAACTTCTGCCTCCCAGATTCAAGCGATTCTCCTGCCTCAGCCTCCCGAGTATCTGGGACCACAGGCGCCCGCCACCATGCCCAGATGATTTTTTGTATTTTGTAGTAGAGACAGGGTTTCACCATGTTGGTCAGGCGGGTCTTGAACTCCTGACCTCAACTGATCCGCCCGCCTTGGCCTCCCAAAGTGCTGGGATTACAGGCATCAGCCACTGTGCCCAGCCAATATAGCAGTTTTTCTAAAACACTTTTCAGAAAGAAAAAAAAAAATCAGTAACCGAGAGGAAGACCACTGAGCAGCATCTCATCACCAAGTCCTTTTGATTCTACCTCCAGAAATACCTCGACTCTCTCCTCTTTACCTCACTGCCCCACCCACCTGTACCTCCTTGCAGTTCATCTCACAGTCAGCAGAAGAGCTTTTGAAAAATGCAAACCTGGCCGGGCGCGGTGGCTCAAGCCTGTAATCCCAGCACTTTGGGAGGCCGAGACGGGCGGATCACGAGGTTAGGAGATCGAGACCATCCTGGCTAATACGGTGAAACCTCGTCTCTACTAAAAAAAAAAATACAAAAAACTAGCCGGGCGAGGTGGCGGGCGCCTGTAGTCCCAGCTACTCGGGAGGCTGAGGCAGGAGAATGGCGCAAAACCCGGGAGGCGGAGCTTGCAGTAAGCTGAGATCCGGCCACTGCACTCCAGCCTGGGTGACAAAGCGAGACTCTGTCTCAACAAAAAAAAAAAAAAAAAGAAAAATGCAAATCTGAATGTCACTCTCAGTGACTTCTGATGATTGTAACATATAAGCTTGAGCTTCTTAATTTGCATACTGTGGTCTTCTGCCAGACCACCCACAGGAGAGCCTTTGATCTCCCTTCAAATGTCACTGGCTTGGGGAGGCTTTCTCTGACAGCCCCCACCCCCAAACTAGTTTAGGTCCCTGTGTTTTCTGCTCCCTGACCCTGTCCACTGGCTGGAATCCACATTTGCCGTTTGTATTGTCATTACCTGTTGAACTCTCTGCATTCGCCTCCACCCTGAGGGTGGGGGTGGGGTGGGGACTCACCACTCTACCCCAGTTCCTCTTCGTCTGTCATGTGATTATAGCAAGCCTTTCCCGATTTGGAACTAGATTAACTGCTTCAGAAGTAGAAAATGCATTTGGAACTAACTTTTTGAGTTGGAAATTAACGGCGTCCTGGTGGAAGGACCCCAGCCTTGAGTTTTTCAGTCTATCCTTATGCACATGTTGGTGAATAGCTCTGTGACCAACATTGCTTTTTCTTCTTTCAGTAACATCCTCTGAGGTGGCTCTTGAGTCACAGAACGACTGTAAATCGATCAGTCCTTTCATTGACCTCTTGAAAGTCTTACGTGGAATTAAACAAACTCTGTTGTCATTAATTTTCAGGGTGGAGGTCTGAGCTCCTGTTTTCTGCTTTATGCTGAGGCAGTGGGTTGTGAGTAGAGACCTTAGAGGGTGGTACTGATACACAGGAGTGGTTTGTCTGTTAGCATCACAAAACATGAGTAATGGCTGCTGCCCCAGGCTGGGGGCTTTGTGTTTTATTTTTTTGAAGAGAGGAGTGTAGGATTTCATGTAAGATTAAAAACCTTCTTCTGTTTTAATGAAAGGATGAAAAGGACACTTGCTAAATATGTGTCATTGAAGTAAAGAATTAGCTACAGTTGAGGCCGGGCGCGCACGCGGTGGCTCAACACCTGTAAATCCCAGCACTTTGGGAGGCCGAGGCAGGCAGGTCACTTGAACTCAGGAGTTCGACATCAGCCTGGCCAACTTGGTGAAATCCTGTCTGTACTGAAAATATAGAAATTAGCCAGCTTGGTGGCAGGCATCTGTAATCCCAGCTACTCAGGAGGTTGAGGCAGGAAAATCGCTTGAACCTGGGAGGTGGAGGTTGCAATGAGCCGAGATCGCGCCATTGCACTCCAGCCTAGGCAACGAAAGCAAGACTGTCCGGGAAAAAAAAAAAAATCAGCTACAGTTGAGATTATTTGGGTTATTTCCAGTTAGAAGTTCTGATACCATTAGTAAAGATTTTACTTTTAAGCTAAAAGAAGCTTAACCAGTCTTTTAGGGTTTTTTTTGTTTTTTTTGTTTTTTTTGTTTTTTTTGTTTTTTTTTTTTGAGACGGAGTCTGGCTCTGTCGCCTGGGCTAGAGTGCAGTGGCCGGATCTCAGCTCACTGCAAGCTCCGCCCCCCGGGTTTACGCCATTCTCCTGCCTCAGCCTCCCGAGTAGCTGGGACTACAGGCGCCCGCCGCCTCGCCCGGCTAGTTTTTTGTATTTTTTAGTAGAGACGGGGTTTCACCGTGTTCGCCAGGATGGTCTCGATCTCCTGACCTCGTGATCCGCCCGTCTCGGCCTCCCAAAGTGCTGGGATTACAGGCTTGAGCCACCGCGCCCGGCCTGTTTTTTTTTTTTTTTTTTTTTGAGACGGAGTCTCGCTCTGCCGCCCAGGCTGGAGTGCAGTGGCCGGATCTCAGCTCACTGCAAGCCCCGCCTCCTGGGTTTACGCCATTCTCCTGCCTCAGCCTCCCGAGTAGCTGGGACTACAGGCGCCCGCCACCTCGCCCGGCTAGTTTTTTGTATTTTTTAGTAGAGACGGGGTTTCACCATGTTAGCCAGGATGGTCTCGATCTCCCGACCTCGTGATCCGCCCGTCTCGGCCTCCCAAAGTGCTGGGATTACAGGCTTGAGCCACCGCGCCCGGCCCAGTCTTTTAGTTAATAGCAGCCAAATCTGGCCAAGAGAACAATCTATCCCTCTGTTTGCAAGTTGCAGAGTCTGCCGTGTTCCTTCTACTCATAATCCAAACAGACTAAGCAGAGCTAAAGATGCAGACAGGGAATAACCAAGTTCACAGTTCATCTGGCATGTTTTCCTGATACCACCTAAACTGGAGTTAAGTCATCGTGTTTGGTGTTTGGAAGTCAGCTATTTTCTGTTGAATTGATGCCTGCCATAGTACCCATAACTCCCCGTTCCTGACATCCATCACACTGTGATGTGCCTGGCAACTTTCTAGTTCCTGAGCTCCTTGGGAGGGGTGTCCATTTTATCCTCAGTTCACCGAGCTCAGAGCTTGGTCTTTGTCTAGTACAGGTCATATGATTGTTGAATTTTTCAAATACACAGATTTTTCTTGAAACCTCTGGATCTCTGTGTGTCTACGTAGGTCTCTTTCTACCCCCTCCCTTCCTCTCCTTTCTTCTCCCTACTCCTGCAGTTGAAATTCTGACATTCCAAAAGCATTTCAGCTCCACCAAATAGGACTTGCACGTGTGACAAAACGCAAAACAGTTATTTTGAATGGAAACTTTTTGTACCCCTTCGGTAGAAGTTTATTTTGGGGTATTGTCTATGCGTTTAGGTTTCGCTGCCTCCAGATTTATCTGGGTGGAGTAATATCACATAAGTGTGAACTACCTTCCTGTTTTGTTAAAAATGAGCAATTTCTCTTGATGATAAGAGGTCAGCTGAAGAGGTTGATGAGTATAACCTAATTATCTTTTGAACTAAAATATTTCTCAGAGAAAGAAATATCCTGTAATTTGGTTAGTCGTCTTAATTGTTCATCTTCTAACGTGTGAACATTATGAAGAAATTTTTTTAATGCATGAATAGTCCTGGTCTGTTAATGTGATCGTTTTTCTCCATCAACCTAGTTGCTGGTCAGTGGGTGAATCAAAAAGTCCAAGGTCTTCCAGACTGTTTCATACAAATTTTGCTGGAAGAGTTGTAGCTATTAAAATTACCACCCTGCAAAAGTCTGTGACAAGTCAGACAGGCAGACCAAATCAGAATTAGACATCACATTGCCAGGAAGCGCCCCATCCTGAGAGGGATTAGTAGGACATGTGTAGAAACACTTACACCTCCTCTCTCCCTAGTCCAGCCCCCTTTATCCCTGTCATACTGAAAGTTCCCTTCTCTCTCCACCCACCCCCACTCCTTCCCAAGCTTATACCTTTTTTTTTTTTTTTTGAGACAAGGTTTCTCTCTGTCACCCCAGCTAGAGTACAGTGGTGCAATCACAGCTCACTGCAGGCCTGGACCTCCCAGGCTCAAGCAATCCTCCCACCTCCACCTCCTGAGTAGTTGGGACTACAGGTGCACACCACCATGCCAGCCTAATTGTTTACTATTTTGTAGAAACATGGTCTCCCTGTACCCTCTAGGCTGGACTCAAACTCCGAGGCTCAAGACGTCCTCCCACCTTGGCTTCCTGGAGTGCTGAAATTACAGGTGTGAGACACCGCACCGGCCTACATCTTTTTATCTTAGACAAAGAAGTAGGTGGCCTTGTGGAAAGGTACTCCACATAGCCTTTAGGCAGGGTGCTTAAGTTACAGGAAGACTGATTGTCTAATTCTGTTACCTCCTTTACCTCTCCTTGCTTGGATCAACAAACTCATGACAATCAGTCTTTCTAGGATCTATTTAAGAGGTTCTTGTTTATCACCAAGAATGTACAAATTGACTGGGCGTGGTGGCTCATTCCTGTATTCCCAGCACTTTGGGAGGCTGAGGTGGGAGGATCGCTTGAGCCTAGGAATTGGAAAACAGCCTGGCATCATATCAAGACCCTCGTCTCAAGTTTTTATTAAAAAGGTAGAGAGAGAATGTATAAATTATTGTAGACCCAGCTTGCTCTAGGGCCCTGAACGTATTACTTAGAACATTTAGAACAAAGCCCCCACATGTAAGTCAGTTCCCCAAAATATGCTAGATACCATACTAAGAGCTGTGAGGAAGACAAATGAGAACTGGATATGGAGCCAGCTTCACTGCTTGCGGGTTAGTTTGGGAGGGGGCCAAGTCATAGCAGCACATGGTACAAAATAGTGATAGACGAGATACCATTAGGGGATTATATTGTTGACAGTAATCCTCCATTAAATACTATAAGATTGAAGCAGAGAGAAACGTGACCAGGGTGGTTGTAAGCTCTGAACTGAATTTTGAAAGATTTCAATAGACAAGGAAAAGTACAGACAAGCGGTGGGGAGGAGTACAGTGTGTTTAGAGGTCGGTGAGTTGACTAGCTGACTGCACGACAGGGCTCATTTGGAGAAGCAATGGATGATCAGAGCAGATAGTTGGTGATGGCCAAATTATGAAAACCGGAATGCCAGGCTATATTTGCACTTGTAGAAGGATACTTAAGGCTTTTTAACAGAAAAATGGCAGTGGTTAACTTTGGGGGCACTTAAGCCTTGTTGCCTGGACATTTGGTGGGTTCCCATCTCCTGACTCGCCGATGTTCCCCTTTCACACTGATCCTCACTTTGAGCAGCTACTTTTCAGAAAGGTGGCAGTTGGAAAGAAAGCAGTATTCATGGGGCATGACTCCTTCCTTCGTAGGCAGAGGGAAGTATAAAGTAATGAATGATTTTTACCATGGAAAGTTGGAGTTTGGGGACTTTGTCCTCTTGCCTGTCTTTCCTTCCTCCTCCCCTCTTTTTTCTTCCTTTCCTTTAAAAACGTTTAAAAGGTGCTAAGTCAGAACCTCTCATCATTCCATCACCAGGGGTCAGGAGGTGTACTTGACTAACAAATACCCTTTGTTTTTCTTTTGTGATTTTTTTTTTTTTAATGGAGTCACTCTGTCACCCAGGCTGGAGTGCAATGGCATGATCTCAGTTCACTGCAACCTGTGCCTCCTGGCTTCAAGCGATTCTCCTGCCTCAGCCTCCTGAGTAGCTGGGATTACAGGCGCCCACCACCACACCCAGCAGATTTTTTATATTTTTACTAGAGACGGGGTTTCACCATGTTGGCCAGGCTGATCTCAAACTCCTGACCTCAGGTGATCCACTCGCCTCAGCCTCCCAAAGTGCTGGGATTACAGGCGTGAGGCACCGCGCCCGGCCAGGAGAGTTTTAAAACTTCATAAATGCATTTCATTTCTTCTCAACTTTCTGGTTGTTAAAAGTCAAGTACCTATCACCTGGCCTGGTTGGCGAAGATGCTTTTCAGATTTTTGTTGAGCCGTGGCCTTGCTGTAGTTGCAGTCATTCCAAATGGAGACTGATCTGCTCGGCAAATGTGAGAACTGTTCTCTCTGTGTTCCTGGGTGAGCAATTCAAGCTCTCTGTGGGACTGGGAACCTTAATTATTGAACTACCTTTGCTGGTTATCTCATCACTAAAATTCTTAATAGTTTATCTGCACTGTGGGTGTTTTTCATGATTTGGCACACAGCATAGCAGGCAGCATTGCCAAGATGTTTTTCATGTTGCAGAAAAACTGTAACAGATGGAGGTGGTGATTGTAAAGCACTTATTTAAAGTGTTAGTAATGAATCACTATAGCTTGAAACTGAGTCAGTTAGCCATACTAAGGGAAGTTGAAGAGCATTCTAATAGCTTCTAATAAAATATGTAATCAGGCACCTGAAGAGAACTGACTTTGAGTGGCTTCCCAGTACTGTTACCCCCGCCAGGGCCCTTAGAATTTGTTCCTAGGGGTTAAAGTCTTTTAAAAGCATGCGTGCATGTGTGTTTTCTCTTTTCTAGGAACTTGAAATTATGTAGTAGATACCACTAGAATTCTTGAAATTTGTCTTCAAGTCATAGCAGAATTTCAGTATTGCTCCTTTGGGATTGACTGAGTGATACTCAGGAGTTAGACTAGTTTTACCTGGGTTCTTTGAATAACTGGGGACACCGCACTGGCTTATGTTGAATTTCTGCACTGCAGGGACCAGCTATAAATAGTGTTTTTGGTTTTTTACATGTTAAGAGCTTGAAAATGTAATTCTTCCCATCATTCATGCACAAATGCTCTCACACAAATTGCTTCACAGATTGATAAAACTTTGAATAATTTTTCCCTGAAGAAATGTTGAACTTTCTGCAAGCTGTTGCAACTGGAGTGCTTGTTGAAAGGCTTGATGGGACCATAAATGTACAGCTTATTTCTTTAAAAAAAGAAATGATTTCGGCCGGGCGCGGTGGCTCAAGCCTGTAATCCCAGCACTTTGGGAGGCCGAGATGGGCGGATCACGAGGTCAGGAGATCGAGACCATCCTGGCTAACACGGTGAAACCCCGTCTCTACTAAAAAATACAAAAAACTAGCCGGGCGAGGTGGCTGGCGCCTGTAGTCCCAGCTACTCGGGAGGCTGAGGCAGGAGAATAGCGTAAACCCGGGAGGCGGAGCTTGCAGTGAGCTGAGATCCGGCCACTGCACTCCAGTCTGGGCGACAGAGCGAGACTCCGTCTCCAAAAAAAAAAAAAAAAAAAAAGATTTCTATTTTTTATTCATTTTCAGATGACTGAATATGTTCAGGCTAGAAAATACCCGCTTATTTCAAAATGCAGCAATCTATAAACAAAATACTTGCCATTTTTCTAAATGACACCTTTTTCTGTAATTTGTATAGAAAATTAATTGCAAGGACCGGGTGCTGTGGCTGTAATTCCAACACTTTGGGAGGCCGAGGTGGGTGGATCCCTTGAGGTCAGGAGTTTGAGACCACCCTGGCCAATATGGCGAAACTCCATTTCTACTAAAAATACAAAAACATTAGCCACGTGTGGTAGCTGGCGCCTGTAATCCTAGCTACTTGGGAGGCTGAGGCACGAGAATTACTTGAACCCAGGAAGCAGAGATGGCAGTGAGCTGAGATGGCGCCATTGCACTCCAGCCTGGGTAACAAGAGCAAAACTCCGTCTCAAAAAAAAAAAAAAAAAAAAAAAGGAAAAGAAAAATTTATATATCATTATAGTTAAGTGAATTTTCACAAACAAAACACACCCAGGTCAGGAAATGTGAGATAAACAGCACCTCCGGAGTTCCTTCATGTCCCCTTCCATTGACTTGTACATATATATATATATTTTTTGAAGTGAACATAAACTCAAGATTTTATTGTCTTCATAATAAAACAAAAGATTACACTTAGAACTGGATCACTTGGCCCTTTCTCTTCTTATCTTCTCCCAGTTCAAAATGCTTGCATCTTTTAATAGCCAGCATTCTCTTAGATCTGCAGTTGGGCTCAACGCATTCAAGCCTTAGCACAGTCTTTGTGGTTTCAGCCTTTTTCCGGAAAATCAGCTTAGTCTGCCCACCGTAGCCACTCTGCTTCCTGTCATAACGCCGCTTTCCCTGGGCATACAGAGAATCCTTGCCCCTCTTGTACTGTGTCACTTCGTGGGGTTGGTGCTTGCCACACTTCTTACAGAGAGTCCAGCGAGTTGTAGGAGCGTTGACCGTTTGCGTGAGTGTTATCAGCACAGAAAGGACTTGTATATTTTTAATTCCTCTGTAGAAAGCTCACCTCATTCCTCATCTCTTAAATTTCTTCCTGATTTGGGCTCTTAACATTATTTTCAGTCTCTTTGCAAAAAAAAGAACTCTCTTCACTGAAACTTGTCTCTTCCTACTTTCATAATCTCATCTCTTGATCAATCTGCTTCCGTTAAACCAAAGTGTCTTGTGTGGCTACAAAGTCATAACTCGAGGGAATATGGGGGTTGGAATAGAAAATGCAGCTGTGGGGTAGTAGCTAAAAACATTCCTTAGAGATTTTAAAGCTGAAGGAAACTTTTTTTGTGAACTCACCCATGGATTTGTGCAGAGGGAGTGAATAAGCAAGTGAAGACACGGTGATGGGAGCAGCTTGCTCATGCTCAGGAGTCTGAGTAGGCCTTTAAAAATTATTTGTGGCCAAGCACGGTGGCTCCTTTCTATAATCCCAGCACTTTGGGAGGCCAAGGTGGGCAGATCACCTGAGGCCAGGAGTTTGAGACCAGCCTGGCCAACATGGTGAAACCTTGTCTCTACTAGAAATACAAAAATTAGCTGGGTATGGTGGCGCACACCTGTAATCCCAGCTGCTTGGGAGGCTGAGGCCCTTGAATCGCTTGAACCCGGGAGGTGGAGGTTGCAGTGAGCTGAGATCATGCCACTCCACTCCAGCCTGGGTGACAGAGCAACAGAGCAAGACTCTCTCAAAAAAAAAAAAAAAATTACATTTTTAAAAACATTAATTCCATGTTTTCCTGCTTTCTGGGGGAGAAAAACATACTAAACACCAAGTAATAATTTTTATTCTGTAGACAGCCATAGTTCTAAGTTGATGTCAAATCTGGGAGTTGCCCTGGAGTTGTGTTTATTGGGGGAGGGGACATTTTTTAGGGAGATTTGCCTCTGTCTTGGTGAAGGTGACAAGAAGACAGTGTAGCTCTATGAACTCCTGGCAGGTAAATAGTTAGCTTTTTCTGCAAAGTTATTGGTCACAAACCGAAAGTGTCCCTTTCTAATGATTACTTTGTTCTGTTTTGATGCACAAATAGGTTACAAGCAGCTCTTTGTCAGTCTGACTCTCGTCTGTCTTCCAAGAACAAGTGTATACAGTAAAAGTAGACATACCTCACCATTTCAGGAGTTAAGACATTTTCAAAAACTCCTCATAGCTGGTATGGTTGCACGCACCTGTAGTCCCAGCTACTCCAGCCTGAGCAACATAGTGAAACTCTGTCTCTGAAATGAAATAATAAATATTGTTTATAAGCCTGTGGGGTTTTTATTATTACTATAGGATGATGCTTTATAAGATCATTATTAGACCACATTTTCCTTCTAGACCTTATTTTTGGTAGATCACAGAATCCTGGCCTTAAATAACTTTTAAAGTAGCTCCTTTTCTCAAAGGCTATTCAGAGTTTTCTGTGCTGCCAGTACAGGGGCAGGTGGTGGTGGCCTGGCAGGATTGAAGCGCACTTTCCCTCCTCAAACTTGTCCTTGGTGTGTACTTTATAATTGTCTATCAATGCAGCACCATTGCTGGCCGCAGCGCAATGCAGTGGTTTTAAAATGAAGATTTTAAAATTATGAGTGTATCTTGCATATATTGTTTATCTCATTCCAGTGTTTAATGTAATTTAAGAGAAATGAAATGACGACTAAAAGATTTTCATCAATACTCTTAATGTGTGTGTGACTCTTGGAAACTTTGAATACGCTGGGATTTACCAGTAGCTAATTTTTTTGAGAGTTTGCTACACATATTTATTAGCTCTTGCAGGATTTACCACCTTATCCTAAGCATTGAAACCCAGTGTCTGGCACCTGCAGCCAGAGTTTGGCAAGCATAGCAGATAAGCACCAGCATTGCAAAGCTCTGCAGGGCATACCCTCTATTAAGAAAGAAATTAGCCTAGAGTAGTCATTAAGGCAGCCTGGCCAGTTGTTGATTATCTGTCATTCTTATCTACCCTTTCTATTGCATCTCACTTTGAATGGCAGTACACAGACAGCACTCACTTTAGAGCAATCCAGCTTCTAATTGGCTCTGAGTACAGCATTCATTGTTCAACATATTGAATAAATCGTTTTGTAAAGAATTTTACCAGTTTCCTCTCAGAACTTTGTTATGTAGTGTAGATTACCACTGTACTAGCCAACATTTTCCTGGGCCCACCATTTTGGGGTTGTATTCACATTTCTGTTTTATCTTTTACCAACCTTATGCCTTCCGCCCTTTGCCTTTCGTTGTAAGTCTAGAATTCATAGGGTGGCTTTCACACTGTACCTGATTCTGTTCTGCGCTGTATATACTAGTCCCCCCTTACCTGCGGCCAGTTGCAGTCCAACATATATATAATATATTTCGGCCAAGCGCAGCGGCTCACACCTGTAATTTCAACACTTAGGTAAGCTGAAGCAGGAGGATACTTGAACCCAGGAGTTCAAGACCAGCCTGGGCAACATGGCAAGTGCCTGTAGTCCCAGGTACTCAGGAGGCTGAGATGGGAGGATCGCTTGAACCCAGGAAATTGAGATGCCATGAGCTGTGATGGGGCCACTGTACTCCAGCGTGGGCAGCAGAGCAAGACCCTGACTCAAAAGCAGAAAAAAAGATATTTTGAGAGAGAACACATTCACATAAATTTTTATTACAGTATATTGTTACAACTTTTCTTTTACACTTTTTAAATATAAAGGCAGGGTTTCACTATGTTGCCCAGGCTGGTCCCAAACTCCTGGGCTAAAGCAGTCTTCCCACCTTAGCCTTCCAGACTGCCAGGATTAATTATAGGTAGGACTGGCATGGTGGCTCACACCTGTAATTCTAGCACTTTGGGAGGCTGAGGCAGGAGAATCCCTTGAGTATAGGAGTTCAAGAATAGCCTGGGCAAAATAAATAAATAAATCTAAAAATCTAAAAAATAATAATAAACTTATAGGTATGTGTATAGTGTAGGAAAAAGCATAGCATATCTAGAGTCCTGTACTATCCATGGTTTCAGGCACCCACTGGAGGTCTTGAAACGTGTCCATCATGATAAGGAGGACTACTGTATTACTGTACACATTACAGTGTCATGGCCTGGCCTATCTGTGCAATTTGAGAGGCAGCATTGGAGAGAACGGTCATTGGGAATACGAAAGTCTGGACGTGATGTTAGCTCTCTGGGGTCACTACCTCATAACCTGGGGTGGCCATTGGTCTGTTTTTTTACATCTGTAGAATGCAGTGGTTCAGTTACAGGATTTCCAAGGCGTTTGCCTGAATTGTGCTGGTTGATATACATTCAGCACTATCTGACTTTAATACAGTGTGGCATTTGGGTTATTGAACTGAGTAGGATTTGCCATGCTTTTTCCTTAAAATAGTTGTCCCATACGAGGGCCTATGGTTGTCCTCAGAAGCAGCAGTGCTGTGGAGCTGTTTGGCGGTGACCCATACTTGCAGTAACCAAGAGAAGCCATGAGGGGATCAGGACTTCATCACTGTAGATTCTGGAGGTCGGTTGGAAGATCTCTAGAGGAGTCTAATAAAAGGTTCTGTAGATGCTCAGTTCTACTGTGTCACCTGTCTCTCCCAGAGAGCAGACTTTGTCTTCGTCAGGCTCCCTTATTCTCCTTTGTGTTTGCCATTTTCCAGAACCTCCTCTCCAGGTTTCTCTCTTAGAAAAAACAAACAAAACAAAAAAACTGGCCGGGCACAGTGGCTCACACCTGTAATCCCAGCAGTTTGAGAGGCCAAGGTGGTCAGATCACCTGAGGCCAGGAGTTCAAGACCAACCTGGCCAACATGGTGAAACCCCATCTGAAGGGGTGGCCTGCCCCTCCACACCTGTGGGTGTTTCTCGTAAGGTGGAACGAGAGACTTGAGAAAAGAAATAAGACACAGAGACAAAGTATAGAGAAAGAAAAGCGGGGCCCAGGGGACCGGCGCTCAGCTTACAGAGGACCCACGCCGGCCCCAGTCTCTGAGTTCCTTTAGTATTTATTGATAATTATCTTTACCATCTTAAAGACAGGGGAGTGGCAGGACAATAGGATCAAAGAAAAAAGAGGAAATCGGCAGTAAGACATATGAACAAACACCTCTGTGACATGAATAAGTTCAAAGGACAATGCTGTGCCTTGAGATGCATATGCAAACATCTCCATAAACCTTTTAGCAGCATACTTTCAGTCTATCACATGGGGAGAAACCTTAGACAATATCTAGCTTTCCTAGGCAGAGGTCCCTGCGACCTTTGGCCGTGTACGTGTCTCTGGGTAGTTGAAATTAAGAGAATGGTGATAACTTTTAACCAGCAAGCTACCTTCAGGCATTTGTTTAACAAAGACACATCCTGCACAGCCCAAAATCCATTAAACCTTGAGTCACCGCAACACATGTCTCTTGCAAAGGACAAGGTTGGGGGTAGGGTCACAGATTAACAGCATCACAAATACAGAACAAAATGGAGTCTCTTATGTCTACTTCTTTCTATATAGACACAGTAACAGGCTGATCTCTCTTCCTTTTCCCCACACCCGTCTCTTCTAAAAATACAAAAATTAGCTGGGCAATGTGGCATGCACCTGTAATCCCAGCTATTGGGAGGCTGTGGCAGGAGAATCACCTGAACCCAGGAGGTAGAGGTTGCAGTGAGCCGAGATCGCGCCACTGCACTTCAACCTGGGCACAGAGCGAGACTCCATCTGAAAAAAGAAAGAAAACTAACTCTTGCCATTCTTCTTTCTCCTTCCTTACTGAGGGTTTCATTCCAGATGTTTGGGAGCCTGACTTTTCATTTTCAGAGATAATTTCTGTTTCATTTTGACAGAGTTTAACATAATGCCGGTTGTTTGAAGTTACAAGGAGTCTTATATCCGTATAACTGATAATACTTTGAATGAAACAGTTCACAAACCTAAAAGGCAGCATAATTGTAACTACCTTTTTAAAGGGAAAAGGAAATGATTGGGGTTTTTTGTTGTCTTATTTCTTTTCAGGTTTTGAATGAAGAATGTGATCAGAACTGGTACAAGGCAGAGCTTAATGGAAAAGACGGCTTCATTCCCAAGAACTACATAGAAATGAAACCACATCCGTGAGTTGAGTTCCATTAGTCTTGCAAGGGTTGGACCCACCTCCTTGTTTCAAACACTCTTTTTAAAACTGAGATCACTGGGATGGATGTCATACTTTTTATTCACGTTTCTAGGGAATTAACAAAGGATATTGATCGTACATGTTAACAGTATATAATAATACATAATAGTCAATAATATATGTTTTAGATTGATAATTTAAAGCTTTCCGTGATCTTCAAAAATAAAACAATAGTTGTGCGGGTCCGTAATTCTTTTTCTGTTCAACATGTCTCAGGGCCAGATATGTTTCATAATTCTGCATTTTTTTTGAGTTTTGGAAAAGGTACTTAGATGATTTTGTGTTTATATGTGCTAATCCTGTGGGACAGTATCTTAATATCTTTGTATCCCCAGAGCACAGTGCTTGGCCTCTAATAGTTCTCAATAATTGTTTATCCTAGTGTTCCTACTTCTGAGAGAACAAAATAGGCTGTCCTCCAGGCTGCTGGGAGCAGTCAATATTTTTAATTTTTTTCAGAAGCTACCCCTGCCACGATTTTATTGATAACGCAACATAGTGGAACCCCAGGAGCTCCTGCAGACCACTGTCCTCCCATCCTCACCTACCCCTCATTCACGGGCCCTGCTGCTAGCACAGAAGCAGTTGTTGGCTTGCCTTGCAAGTGTGTCAGGGGAGCCGAGGCTTTCCACGCTTAGACTAGAATGCCATTGGACATTGTCCGCTTGCTTTTACACCAGCTGGTGGCGGAGACTTTCAGGTGGCTTGTTGCATCTTGAGTGAGAGGGGCCTGTTGGATCACAGCACATCCTCCCCAGGTCCCATATAAGTCACATAATTTATGAACTTCTGTTTCCTTCAGTCGTCCTGAAAAGAAACTGTAGGTCAAGGTTTGGCTAAACTTTTTCTGTGAAGAGCCAGATAGCAAGTAATTTGGGCTTTGTGGGCTGCATACAATCCTGTCAAATATTCCTCGTAAAAATTTTCTTTTAACAATCGAGTAGAAATTTTAAAAACAGTCTTAGATTATGGGCAGATTTCGGCCAAAGGCCATTGTTTGCTGGCTCCTTCATTAGATCCAAACACAACATCGACTTCAGTTCCCTTTTATTTTCATGTGTTCAGATTGAAAGGGAATTCAACAGAACATCATACTATACTTCTTATATGACATGCCTGTGGCTCGAAATTCTTATTTTTCTTCAGTGTTTCGGGTAACACAGGCATTTAAATCTGACTATTGAGGAAAGATAGGAAAGGCTACCTTCCTTGGAAAGTTGTAGTTACTGCCAGGCTGACTGGGACAGTCACTCCCTTGCCTTGACCTTTTGCCCCCACTATGAAGAACTTTAGAAGAATTGATTGAGAAGCGTCCAGCACAGGCTCAGCTGTGTTGTTATTTTCAGACTCTGGCCAAAGGTTGGGCAGTGCTTAGCCACTCTGAGCTCTGAAAAGGCAACTAGCAACTGAAAAACCCTTATTTATTCAGGTCTACCATATTGCTGACAAAGAGCATGCTTGTGCCTGTGTAGGGTGCGGCCTTGCAGACGCGGTTGCTGTTGTATAGGGCTGCTCTGTGACTGGATGCTTGTGTGTATAGGGTCAGGGTCCGCACCAGGCCTTCTCCCCATCCTACCACCTCCTGGTTTTTTTGGGTTTTGTTGGGGGGGGTTGGGGGGCAGGAGTTATGGAGGAAGAGGGAAGCATAAAATGGAACACCATGTCAATTAATACAGCATTCAAGTTAACAAATTAGACACAGACCACAAAATGGTTGTTGGCATTAGTACTGCAGCGTGAGTTGTATATGCTTGAGGGGTGGATCCAAATGTGTGCTTTTCACGTTACATGCATATGGATAGGAGCCTATAGGATGTAGTAAAGAATTATATTGGAAAATTAGCCTTCTCCCCCCACCCCCTTAGCTCTCGCCCTTGCTATTTCTGTTGTGTAAGCCCACTTTTTTCTGGTTGTTTTTTGTTGTTGTTGTTGTTGTTGTTCTTTTTATGAGACGGAGTCTTGCTCTGTCGCGCAGGCTGGAGTGCAGTGGCACCATCTCAGCTCACCACAACCTCCGCCTGCTGGGTTCAAGTGGTTCTCATGCCTCAGCCTCCCGAGTAGCTGGGACTACAGGCGAGTGCCTCCACTCCCAGCAGATTTTTGTATTTTTAGTAGAAATGGGGTTTCACCGTGTTGGCCAAGCTGATCTCAAAGTCTTGGCCTCAAGTGCTGGGATTACAGATGTGAGCCACTGCACCCTGCCAAAGCCCATCTTTTTTTTTTTTTTTTGAGACGGAGTCTTGCTCTGTCGCCAGGCTAGAGTGCTGTGACACGATCTTGGCTCACTGCAACCTCCAACTCCCTGGTTCAAGGGATTCTCCTGCCTCTGCCTTCTGAGTAGCTGGAATTACAGGCATGTGCCACCATACTAGTTTTGTATTTTTTAATAGAGATGGGGTTTCTCCATGTTGGTAAGGATGGTCTCGAACTCCTGACCTCAGGTGATCCACCCACCTCAGCCTCCCAAAGTGCTGGAATTGCAGGCATGAGCCACCGCACCCAGCCTCCTATTTATTTATTTATTTATTTATTTATTGAGACAGACTCTCACTCTGTTGCCCAGGCTGGAGTGCAGTGGCGCAGTCTTGGCTCACTACAACCTCCGCCTCCCAGGTTCAAGTGATTCTCGTGCCTCAGCCTTCCGAGTAGCTGGGATTACAGGTGCCCGTCTAATTTTTCTATTTTTGGTAGAAACCGGGTTTCACCATGTTGGCCAGGCTGGTCTCAAACTCCTGACCTCAAGTGATTCGCCCCACCTCAGCCTCCCAAAGTGTTGGGATTACAGGTGTGAGCCACGGGCACCCAACCTGTCCTTTTATATTTAGAGAGCATTCTATTCTAGTGATACGTGATTTCTCTTGTGTGGCCTGATTTCCAGGCACTGCAGGCCCTAGCCTTGAGTTATTTGCAGAAGCAGGAGGATCTATTATCCCAGCTCCTCAGCAGCCTGGCAGTAGAGTATGCAAAATGAGAAAGACTCCAGCAGGTAGATGTCAGACTATTCATAGTTACTAAGGGTCCCTAGAGGCTGACACACACACACAAGGACAAAGTTACTAAGGGAGGCTTCTAAATGCATCCTTCCTAGCAGTTCACATCTTTCTGTTTGAATTTGAGTATAGTATATTATTTTAGGGACATCTTCCAATATGGTTGCTTATAAGTAAGATATGTAAGTTAGTCGGGCGCAGTGGCTCACGACTGTAATGCTAGCAGGTTGGGAGGCCGAGGCAGGCAGATCTTGAGGTTGGGAATTCAAGACCAGCCTGGCCAATATGGTGAAACCCCGTCTCTACTAAAAATACAAAAATTAGCCGGGCATGGTGGTAACCACCTGTAATCCCAGCTACTGGGGAAGCTGAGGCAGAATTGCTTGAACCCAGGAGTTGAAGGTTACAGTTAGCCAAGATCGTGCCACTGCACTCCAGCCTGGGTGACAGAGTGAGACTCTGTCTAAAAAAAAAAAAAAAAAAACAAAAAAACGGCCAGACACGGTGGCTCACACCTGTTGTAATCCCAGCACTTTGGGAGGCCAAGGCAGGCGGATCAACAAGGTTAGGAGATCGAGACCATCCTGGCTAACATGGTGAAACCCCATCTTTACTAAAAATACAAAATATTAGCTGGGCATGGTGGCGGGCCCCTATAGTCCCAGCTACTCAGCTGCTTAGGAGGCTGAGACAGGAGAATGGCATGAACCCGGGAGGCAGAGCTTGTAGTGAGCCGAGATCACGCCACTGCACTCCAGCCTGGGCGACAGAGTGAGATTCCTTCTCAAAAAAAATAAATAAATAAAAGATACATAAGTCAGATTTACAACTTTAATGGACTAGCTGGTCCATTAAAAGGACTTTTCATATCAAATTAGCATATTAAATGAATGCCGGTTTCCATGTAAATAGGTCTTTATTTGCTATAACTTTTGCTTTTAAAATTGATAACTAAAGACAATTTTAAGAGAACATGGTTTTCACAGTTTCTCCTTCCTAATTAGTTATAGTTTTCATTTGAAATAGCTGGGCAGCTTGACTTTAAGCTCTTGTAGAAGTGTTCCTCTCCTCTTCCTCTTGATAAGCCACAGCCAGTTGCTTCACAGTTTTTCATGAATTTAGCCACTTTTTCTTCTGGCCAAGGTGAATCAGCAATTGGGAACAAAAGAGTCTGCAACTTGCCTCAAAAATCTGAATTTTGCAGCTAACTACTGCACATATGGTAAATTACAATATTCCTAGTGGCTTCTGAAAGCTGAACTCTGAGCAGTGACCACAGAGGCAGGCCTTGAGAGGAATGCTGACCTTAGTTACTGGTAGAGGCACCCTCATACCGTCTGAACCTTTTGCCTTTGGGCTGTTAGCAGAAGTAACCCTGCCTCCAGCTCCTGGCCCTCCAGCTTTCCTCCCCACTTTCCCTTAGTCCCACTGTGGTGAAGCCAGGACCTTATCACATGGCTGCAGGAAGGGGCCAGTCTCTCCTTGGCCAGTTCATCCCGTACACCAAACCTAAAGGCCTGGGCTTTTCCCCAGACACCTTTGTCATGAGTCAGTAGGGAGTCCAGGGCGCTTTGACCTGGAAGACCCATTTTCAAATGTCTTCCTCTATAGAAAGAGTGACCCATGATTAGTGCCTTGGGTGAGTCGCTTTCTGGGAAATGGAGTAGGGTAAAGACCTTTGAAGGTCCATCTCTGGGGACCTGACCCAATGTCGATCTTGGGCACTGTGAGGCTGGAGGATGAGGAGGGAGGCCCCTTCCTCTGGCAAGGAGTGTTGTGTTACTCAAATTTCGAAGGCTGGATATCCCGTTTCTTTGTGGGGAAGCAGATGTTGACCAGCTTGCCTTCCTTCCTTAGGTGGTTTTTTGGCAAAATCCCCAGAGCCAAGGCAGAAGAAATGCTTAGCAAACAGCGGCACGATGGGGCCTTTCTTATCCGAGAGAGTGAGAGCGCTCCTGGGGACTTCTCCCTCTCTGTCAAGTAAGTATTTCCTGCTGCAGTTGCCTGGAATCCTGTCTCTGACTGATCCAAATTGTGAAGCCATCGGTCAGGTGCCTGGCTACACACAAAATGGTGGAGGCTTAGCCTAAACAGTATCTTCATTTCACATTAAAATCCTAATTTCTGGCTCCTCTCAAAATGAGTTCTAGAAGCACTGGATGTAGATTCCCATGTGGACACAGCCTTCAGGAGGTGAGCAGCACACCTGCAGCCAGCTGGAGCCTGCCAGTTTTCCCTAGTGCCCAGCACTCCTGAGCTTCTGCCCTCTGAGGGATTCCCGCAGTTCTCTCAAATGGAATAGTGGTGCGCCTGTCGGCTGCCTTGGCTTGCCTTGCTCAGATCCCCTGGCTTAAATCCACCAGCCCCATCCTAGGCCCTCACAGTCACTTAAGAAGGCTGCTGCAGGGGATTTGGGGCTCGCATTTCCCGGTGGAAAGTTGAGGTGTGAAAGGGAGCAGGTAAGCAGGGAATGGAGAAGACAAGAAGTTCTGTCGCCATGGAGAATTGTGGAGAATAGAAATCAGCACTTGAAGATTCTCAACAATTCGCACCTCATCTGTGAAGTCAGGATTTTGAATTAAATTTTTTTTTTTTTTTTTTTGAGACGGAGTCTTGCTCTGTCACCCAGGCTGGAGTGCAGTGGCCGGATCTCAGCTCACTGCAAGCTCCGCCTCCCGGGTTCACGCCATTCTCCTGCCTCAGCCTCCCGAGTAGCTGGGACTACAGGCGCCCGCCACCTCGCCCGGCTATTTTTTTGTATTTTTTTTTAGTAGAGACGGGGTTTCACCGTGTTAGCCGGGATCGTCTCGATCTCCTGACCTCGTGATCCGCCCATCTTGGCCTCCCAAAGTGCTGGGATTACAGGCTTGAGCCACCGCGCCCGGCCTAAATTGTTATTTCTATATGTTTTTTACTTTCAGTTCTTTTCTAGTTAATGTATTATCATAAGACCCTCCCCAGGAGTCTGACAGATCACTTCATCACTTATATATAAAGAAGTGATTAGGTTCAACATTCAGATCACTACTTAATTTACATTACATTAAGATTGTTTTTGAGGCCGGGCCTGGGTGGCTCAAGCCTGTAATCCCAGCACTTTGGGAGGCCGAGACGGGCGGATCACGAGGTCAGGAGATCGAGACCATCCTGGCTAACACGGTGAAACCCCGTCTCTACTAAAAAATACAAAAAACTAGCCAGGTGAGGTGGCAGGCGCCTGTAGTCCCAGCTACTCGGGAGGCTGAGGCAGGAGAATGGCGTAAACCTGGGAGGCGGAGCTTGCAGTGAGCTGAGATCCGGCCACTGCACTCCAGCCTGGGCAACAGAGCCAGACTCTGTCTCAAAAAAAAAAAAAAAAAATGAACTGACCAGCCTGGCCAACATGGTGAAACCCCGTCTCTACTAAAAATAGAAAATAACGCAGGCATAGTGGCACACAGCCGTAGGCCCAGCAACTCAGGAGGTTAAAGCCAGAGAATCAGTCGAATCCAGGAGGCGGAGGTTGTAGTGAGGCGAGATGGCGCCACTGCACTTCAGCCTGGGCGACGAGCAAAACTCTGTCTCAAAAAAATTTTAAAAAGCTGGGGACAGTGGCTCACACCTGTAATCCTAGCACTTTGGGAGGCCAAGGCAGGCGGATCACCTGAGGTCAGGAGTTCGAGACCAGCCTGGCCAACATGGTGAAACCCTGTCTCTACTAAAAAAAATACAAAAATGGCCTGGACTTGGTGGCATGCATGTGCCTGTAATCCCAGCTACTCAGGAGGCTGAGACAGGAGAATCACTTGAACCCGGGAGGAGGATGAGCCAAGATCACGCCACTACACTCCAGCCTGAGTGACAGAGCAAGACTATGTCTCAAAAAAAAGAATAAATGAATGAACTGAGTATCTTATTTGGTTTTAGAATCACTTAATGTGTGATTAAAATGTAGATTTTTTTTTGAAATGTAGATTTTAAATTTATAGTTATTGCCCAGCATGGTGGCTTAAGCCTGTAATTCCAGCACTTTGGGAGGCAGAGGCGGGTGGATTGCCTGAGCTCAGGAGTTCGCTACCAGCCTGAGCAACATGGCAAAACCCCATCTCTGCAAAAATCGAAAATTAGCCAGGCGTGGTGGCTCTTGCCTGTAGTCTCAGCTATTTTGGGGACTGAGGTGGGAGGATTGCTTGAGCCTCGGAGGTCGAGGCTGCAGTGAGCCAAGATCATACCACTGCACTCCAGCCTGGGTAAAAGAGCAAAACTCCATCTTTAAAAAAGAAAAGAAAAACTGTCACCTGTCTTTCTTTAGTTTTATGCTGACCCAAATGTAACTGAAACCATATAAAATGAGGGGAACAAGCAATAAATCACTGGGTGGTGGCCAAAACCACGGGGGCAGCCACGTGCTTGGCTGGAGGCTGCCTGTTTGCTCAGCAGAAGCTCTCAAACTTCCATTTTCTCAAGTAGAATCTTTTAAGGATTTAATGCATTTATTGTTTTAGAAGCAAAACAGGTGTCATGACTCTCTTTAACAACACACACACCCCTTTGCAAAAGAGGTTCAAGAATCAACAGTCTTCAGATGTTTCTTAGTTTTAGGATGTTTTGAGCCTGTGATTTGAAACACAGTAGTTAGCATGCGCTCATTATTGGGGCCCTGGGCTTTTTTAGAAACCACCTGCGTTGCATGGGTGGAAGTAGGCCTCTGTGGGGCCAGAAGTGCCGTGGGATATACCCTTGCTAATGAAGCTTTCACCTTTCACATTTTGTCTTACATGTAAAAGCAGTATTTTTTCCAAATGCGGGGCATCTTGTGCTCACTGGCTTCCTTGAAGCTCAGTGCTGCCACCTGCTGGATTGATTTTCTGACGCCTTTAGTTTCCGTCAGCTGAAAGACTAAAGGACTGAAGGAGAGGAGGGACTCCATTCATTGAACAAGCACTCTCGGAGAATGCCTTTTTTTTTTTTTTGAGACGGAGTCTCGTTTGTCACCCAGGCTGGAGTACAGTGTCCCAATCTCAGCTCACTGCAAGCTCTGCCTCCTGGGTGCAAGCGATTCTCCTGCTTCAGCCTTCTGAGTAGCTGGGACTACAGGCACATGCACATGCCACCACACCTGGCTAAATTTTTGTATTTTTAGTAGAGATGGGGTTTCACCGTGTTAGCCAAGATGGTCTCAATCTCCTGACCTTGTGATCCGCCCATCTCGGCCTCCCAAAGTGCTGGGATTACAGGCGTGAGCCACCGCGCCTGGCCGAGAATGCCTTTTTGAGCGCCTGGCCAGGTGAACAGGACAGGCAGAAGCGCCCTCGCTGGGCTGGTGTTCTAGCCAAATATCCTGTGACAGACCCTGTGAGCTAGTACCAGCCAGCCACACTGTTGCTGGTTTTGCTAGCCAGTGTAAAAGGGTGTGATCTGGTGATGGAGAAGCTTTTGGGTTTCGAAGCCTGGGCCTCTTTTATTGTGCCAGTGTGTCCTTTCATTCAGAGACCTTTTCCCCGTGAGTGGATCTAAAATTCCTGAATGGAAAACATGACTTGGAACTATTCGCAGTTACGAGAGAATTGTTGAAAGTATTTCCAGCCCTCCTCACCTTCTTCCTGCATATAACATTTTAATTATTTTTTTATTCAAAGGAAGTTAAGTCACACTTCTTTGTCTTAAGTAAGGCTGTTTTATTTGTTAGGGTTCAGGGCACATGGACTGTTTTTTTCTTTTTTTTTGAGACAGAGTTTCACTCTTGTTACCCAGGCTGGAGTGCAGTGGCGCAATCTCAGCTCACTGCAACCTCCGCCTCCTGGGTTCAAGTGATTCTCCTGCCTTGGTGTCCCGAGTAGCCGGGATTACAGGCATGCACCACCACGCCCAGCTACTTTTGTATTTTTAGTAGAGATGGGGTTTCTCCATGTTGATCAGGCTGGTCTCGAAATCCCAACCTCAAGTGATCTGCCCGCCTTGGCCTCCAAAGTGTTGGGATTACAGGTGTGAGCCACCGTGCCCAGCCTGGACTCTTTATCTTACAAACATCTTCAGAATGAGAGTGACTGATGGCCTGTCCCTGTTTGGTTTCTTCATGTTGTCCTGGTGCCCATCAGTCATAGGGAGGGGTCTGTTCCAGGGACACGCAGTGAGGAAGCTTGTTACTCTGCAGTCCCTGAGGAGTGCTGCCGGGACAGTGGTTCTCTCAGGATATCGCTTATATGGGCAGATAGCCTTCGATTTGCCAGGTTAGAGCCTTTAGCCGGTCCATGTGCTCTCTGTCCCTCCCAGGTTTGGAAACGATGTGCAGCACTTCAAGGTGCTCCGAGACGGAGCCGGCAAGTACTTCCTCTGGGTGGTGAAGTTCAATTCTTTGAATGAGCTGGTGGATTATCACAGATCTACATCTGTCTCCAGAAACCAGCAGATATTCCTGCGGGACATAGAACAGGTGCCACAGGTAAGCCTCATCAGGGTGAGATGGGATCATTTTAGAAATTAAGAATAGCTCCTCAGTGTGCATTCCTGTGGGAAGGGGGAGGTGACCCTCAATCAACATGCAGGCGCCCTTCAGGGATTGCCACTGGGGCTTCTGTGCTCGTTACTGAACACGTTACCTTCCATTCACACTAAAAATTTCTTGTTTCTGGCCCAGCGTAGTAGCTCATGCCAGTAATCCCAGCACTTTGGGAGGCTGAGGCAGGCAGATCACTTGAGGTCAGGAGCTTGAGACCAGCCTGGCCAACATGGTGAAACCCTGTCTCTACTAAAAATACAGAAATTAGCCAGATGTGGTGGCGCCCACCTGCGCTTGGGAAGCTGAGATGGAAAAATCGCTTGAACCCAGGAGGTGGAGGTCACAGTGAGCTGAGATTGTACCACCGCACTCCAACCTGGGTGACAGAGGGAGACTCCATCTCAAAAAAAAAAAGAAAAAGAAAAAGAAAGATTTGTTGTTTTAAATATAGGATTTTTGCTTTTCCAGAGGCAGTGTGTAGCCAGCTTGCCAGTCTCTCTAGGGAGATGGTCTTTAACACACCCACCCAAAGATCCTGTCCCTGGAGGCAAATTATGAGGAAAACTATGCTTGTGAGGGAGTGAGGTCGGCACCGTTCCTGTCCCTCGAGCCCTGGTCATAAGTTACAGTTAGAGTCCCTTATGTTATGCGAGCTCCAGAATTTTAGGCTCTAATATCTTAAGGGTGTGGTAGAAGGGATTTGCAGATTCTGGGCCCACAGCCTAAACACAGACGGCTGTTTCTGAAGAACTTTCCCCTCCAAGCACTGCCTGCCCTCTACTTGATAATATGGCACAGTTGGCCACCCTCCTCTGGGAGACATACTCTAGCATTTTCTGAGCACTGGGAAAGATCACACTAAACCCGCTTGGCCTGTAAACTTAGAAGAGGTAAGAATAAATGGGGGGTTGGGAGATGGGAGGTGAGTTTAGAAAACATGGAGAATTTGGCACGCATTCGTTTCCCCCTGGAACCCGTCTGGCCTCGGAGGTGGCCGGCCACAGACCAGGAATGCAATATGGGTTTTTCCTGCTCCTGTTTTGCAGCAGCCGACATACGTCCAGGCCCTCTTTGACTTTGATCCTCAGGAGGATGGAGAGCTGGGCTTCCGCCGGGGAGATTTTATCCATGTCATGGATAACTCAGACCCCAACTGGTGGAAAGGAGCTTGCCACGGGCAGACCGGCATGTTTCCCCGCAATTACGTCACCCCCGTGAACCGGAACGTCTAAGAATCAAGAAGCAATTATTTAAAGAAAGTGAAAAATGTAAAACACATACAAAAGAATTAAACCCACAAGCTGCCACTAACAGCAGCCTGTGAGGGAGTGCAGAACACCTGGCCGGGTCACCCTGTGACCCTCTCACTTTGGTTGGAACTTTAGGGGGTGGGAGGGGGTGTTGGATTTAAAAATGCCAAAACTTACCTATAAATTAAGAAGAGTTTTTATTACAAATTTTCACTGCTGCTCCTCTTTCCCCTCCTTTGCCCTTTTTTTCATCCTTTTTTCTCTTCTGTCCATCAGTGCATGACGTTTAAGGCCACGTATAGTCCTAGCTGACGCCAATAATAAAAGACAAGAAACCAAGTGGGCTGGTATTCTCTCTATGCAAAATGTCTGTTTTAGTTGGAATGACTGAAAGAAGAACCACTCTTTCTGTGTTCTTCGTATATACACACAAAAAGGAGCGGGCAGGGCAGCTCGACACCTTTGCTGTTTAACTTCCTCCAGAGGAGGGGGCTTGTAGGAATCTGCCTTCCAGCCCAGACCCCCAGTGTATTTTGTCCAAGTTGGCAGTAGAGTGGGGTAGAAGGAAAGCATGTCGCTGCCTCCATGGCTTCCCTAGAAAGCCTGCCTGGGCCGGGCAGCGTGGTGGCTCACGCCTGTAATCCCAGCACTTTGGGAGGCCAAGGTGGGTGGATCACAAAGTCAGGAGTTCGAGACCAACCTAGCCAACATGGCAAAACCCTGTCTGTACTAAAAATACAAAAATTAGCTGGGTGTGGTGGCATGCGCCTGTAATCCCAGCTACTCGGGAGCCTGAGGCAGGAGAATCACTTGAACCTGGGAGGTGGAGGTTGCAGTGAGCCGAGACCATGCCATTGTACTCCAGCCTGGGTGACAGAGCGAGGCTCCATCTCAAAAAAAAAAAAAAAAAGCCCTCCCAACAGCCTGTCTCTTTCCACTTTGTTGGCCCTTCCAGTGGGATTATCGAGCATGTTGTTTTTTCATAGTGCCTTTTTCCTTATTTCGAGGGTTGCTTCTGAGTGGTGGTGTTTTTTGTTTTTGTTTTTGTTTTTAATTTGTTTTGTTTTAAAATAAGTTAAAGACAGTCCAGAGCTTTTCAGCCAATTTGTCTCCTACTCTGTGTAAATATTTTTCCCTTGGGGCAGGGTAGAGCAAGGGAGACAAGCAGGAGTACAAGGTGAAGCATTCTCCTGCTTGTACTAAGCCAGGAGGCTTTAAGCTCCAGCTTTAAGGTGTGTGAGCCCCTTGGGGGTTCAGGGAACTGCTTGTCCAGGTTGCAGTGTGAGTGTGACGGGCCACCGGGGCAAGAGGGAAGGTGACCACCCAGCTCTCCCACATCCCACTGGATCTGGCTTACAGGGGGTTGGAAGCCTGTCCTCACTGTCTCAGGGGTTGTGGCCCCCACCCCATCACTATATGCACCCCTGGAACCAGCAAGCCCCAGACAAGGAGAGCGAAGGAGGAAGTCATGGGAACGCAGCCTCCAGTTGTAGCAGGTTTCACCTTATTCCTATGCTGGAGTGCACAATGAGAGTACTCACTTCTCACCTGTCTTGCTCTTAGATTGGGCTGTGGCTTTCATCCTGTGTCCTCTGACCTGTCCAGATGAGCGTGAGGGCAGCATTGGGAAGCCAGAGTGCTGCTTGTGCCTCCCTTGCCAGTGGGCTGTGTTGACTGCTGCTCCCCACCCCTACAGATGGTCCCAGGAAGCAGGGAGAGTTGGGGAAGGCAAGATTGGAAAGAAAGACCAAGGCCTCGGCAGAGATCTCTGTCTTCTCTCCACTTCTGGTCCCCTGTAGTGATGTGCCTGTAATCTTTTTCTCCACCCACTCCCCTTTCCACGACAAAAACAAGGCTGCCTCCCTCTCTCCAGAGAGTTGGTGACAGTTGGTCCTCTCGGTCCCAAAGCGGCTGATGGGAGTCTCCCTCCGACTCTGAATATGAACAGGGCCTGGGCCTGGAGCATTCGCTGTGCCAGGAGGCGGCAGCCCTTCTGGGCAGAGCCTGTCCCTGCCTTCCCTCACTCCTCATTCTGCTTCTCCTTTCCTCGCTGATGATAAAAGGAATCTGGCATTCTGCACCTGGACCATTTGATTGTTTTATTTTGGAATTGGTGTATATCATGAAGCCTTGCTGAACTAAGTTTTGTGTGTATATATTTAAAAAAAAAAATCAGTGTTTAAAGAAAGACCTATGTACTTAATCCTTTAACTCTGCGGATAGCATTTGGTAGGTAGTGATTAACTGTGAATAATAAACATACAATGAATTCTTCACTTGGTATCTTTTTTTCCCCTTGTCTGCCTTAAAAATTTAAAAACCGCCTTGGGGAGTCAGGAATCTTGGGTCCTTATTTCAGACTCCCAGCTTACATCCCCCTAGGGGAGCATGTGGGGCTCACAGGCCCTCCTGGGAGCGATGCCCATAGTTAGCTGTCAGGAACTCCTGGGGAGCCTATTAATAGTACAGAATTGCAAACCGCCCCCCATCCTTGGACATTAACTTTGAGGACACAGACATGCCCCGCTGTTTCTGATGTAGAGAAACCACTGACCACGCTTTGGGGACTCTGGTCTAGACCAAGGACTTTGGGAGGATAAAGAGCTTGGCTTATTTCGTTCTCCTGTTCTCTGTGTTAAACAAGGAGAAGGACAGAAACACCTATGAAGAAATGATTCTGATGTGCTAAGTAAGTAAAACCTACTTGTTTGCTCAATAGGCTGCTTTTAGGGTGAGATGAGGCATGTTTACACACACGTTGGCTACAGAGGCAAAGAATACTTAACAAAAAAGCAATGAGGGCTAGCCATGGTAGCTCATGCCTGTAATCCCAGCACTTTGGGAGGTCAAAGTGGGGGATCACTTGAGCCCAGAAGTTTGAGACCAATCTGGGCAGCATAGGGAGACTCCCCGCCTCTCTACAAAAAGCAAATTAGCCAGATGCAGTGGCACACGCCTGTAGTTACAATTACTTGGAAGGCTGAGGTGGATCACTGGAGCCCAGGAGGTCAAGGCCACAGTGAGCTGTGGTTGCACCACTGCACTCCAGCCTGGGCATCAGGGTGAGACCTTGTCTCAAAAAAGTAATAAAAAGGGCCGGACGCGGTGGCTCACGCCTGTAATCCCAGCACTTTGGGAGGCCGAGGCGGGCGGATCACAAGGTCAGGAGATCGAGACAATGGTGAAACCCCGTCTCTACTAAAAATACAAAAAATTAGCCGGGCGCGGTTGTGGGCGCCTGTAGTCCCAGCTACTCGGGAGGCTGAGGCAGGAGAATGGCGTGAACCCGGGAGGCGGAGCTTGCAGTGAGCTGAGATCCGGCCACTGCACTCCAGCCTGGGCGACAGAGCGAGACTCCGTCTCAAAAAAAAAAAAAAAAAAGTAATAAAAAAGGGCCAGGCATGGTGGCTCACGCCTGTAATCCCAGCGCTTTCGGAGCTGAGGCGGGTGGATCAGGAGGTCAGGAGTTCAAGACCAGCCTAGCCAACATAGTGAAACCCCATCTATACTAAAAATAAAAAACTTAGCGAGGCATGGTGGCGGGCACCTGTAATCCCAGCTACTCGGGAGGCTGAAACAGGAGAATCGCTTGAACCCAGAAGGTGGAGGTTACAGTGAGCCAAGATCGTGCCACTGCACTCCAGCCTGGGTGACAGAGCAAGATTCCGTCTCAAAAAAAGGTAATAAGGGCCAGGCTCAGTGGCTTACACCTGTAATCCCAACACTGAGAGGCCGAGGCAGGTGGATTGCTTGAGCTCAAGAATGCCAGACCAGCCTAGGCAACATGGTGAAACCCCATGTCTACCAAAAATGACCTGAGTGTGGTGATGCACACCTGTGGTCTCAGCTACTCAGGAGGCTGAGGTGGAGGTTGCAGTGAGCTGAGGTCGTGCCACAGCACTCCAGCCTGAGAGACCTATCACCAAAAAAAAAAAAATACCCAAGAAATCCTGACTTGAATTCTTGGTTTAACCACACTGAGCAGGGGAGGTCTGTGGGTCATTTTGTTTTGTGACAGGGTCTTTATCTGCCACCCAGGCTGGAGTGCCGTGGTGCGATCATAACTCACTGCAGACTCAATCTCCTGGGCTCAAGTGATCGTCTCAGCCTCCCAGGTAGCTGGGACTACAGGCATACACTACTGCACCCGGCTCATTTCATTCTTTTGTACAGTGGGGTCTGTGTTTCCCAGGCTGATCTCAGACTCCTGGGCTCAAGATATCCCCCAACCCTTGGCTTCTCAAAGTGCTGGGAATCCAGGCGTGTGTGTGTGCGTATGTGCCTGGCCTGGGATGTTTTTGACCCTCCCCTGCAGTAGCTATATGTGATAAGGATCTTGACCCAGCGAGAGTCAAGGCTGCTAGTCCTGTGGTCCACTTGGGCTGGCCTCCTTGAAGCTGAGCAGAAATTTACAAAATGGAGCTATTTAATTGAAAAGGCTGGGCATGGTGACTCATTTAGCCTCATTTGAGGCTGTTTGCTCAATTTGTCCCCTCCCTCGCATTTGACTTGTTTCAGAATTAATGGGAAAATCACCACTTTTCTGTGATCAGCAGCAGTTTGGTCACAGATTTCTTAGTGATTGTATCTCCCTCCTCAGGGGTCCAGGATTCCTGGGAAGGCATCTGGGTGGGGTGCCTTGGGAATTCTCCCAGCCTCTTCCAGGAGCCTTCTGGCCAGTGCAGGCGTGATCTCAGCTCACTGCAAGCTCCACCTCCTGGGTTCACACCATTCTCCTGCCTCAGCCTCCCAAGTAGCTGGGACTACAGGTGCCCTCCACCACACCTGGCTAATTTTGTTTTTGTATTTTCAGTAAAGACAAGATTTCACCGTGTTAGCCAGGATGGTCTCAATCTCCTGACCTTGTAATCCACCCGCCTCGGCCTCACAAAGTGCTGGGATTACAGGCGTGAGCCACTGCGCCTGGCTGGAAATACTTTTAACTTGAGATACTGTGTGTACATGTGTAATAAATACAAATTCCCCAGACCAGAGCCACATTTTATACTCACGAATAAAGAGAAAGATGCACATGGCTTAAGATGTGTTCATTGGGAGCTTCTGAAGCTTAGCCCCAGTCTGGTGGGGTCCTGGCTCCTCCCTGCAGTCAGCTGTGCCAAGGCAGATGAATCGTGCTCACCCCTAGGAAGGCTGGTGTCAGAATCCCAAATAATGGCTTTCCTTGGGGGTACTTACCACCACTGAAGAAATAAGAGTACAGGCCAGGCATGGTGGCTCACACCTGAAATCCCAGCACTTTGGGAGTCTGAGGCTGGTCTTTACCTCCTTACCTGAGGTCAGGAGTTCAAGACCAGCCTGGCCAACATGGTGAAACCCCGGCTCTACTAAAAATACCAAAATTAGGTGGGTGTGGTGGCAGGCATCTGTAATCGCAGCTCCTTGGGAGGCTGAGGCAGGAGAATCGCTTGAACCCGGGAGACGGAGGTTGCAGTGAGCTGAGATCGTGCCATTGCACTCCAGCCTGGGCGACAGAGTGAGACTCCATCTCAAAAAAAAAAAAAATACAATTCTGTGTGCCAACAGCACTGATAGATCAATGTTGCATGATAGTGATATTGATTAAGCCACTTACTGCTCAGTGCATTCTAAACACTACTTTTAAAACTAACACTTAAAAGCCATACTATACCCCATCCAAAAAAGAAATTACTGAGACATATTTTAAGTCTCAACTCTGGCCCATCCGAGAGCAACACTGGTCTTAGGTCTCCAAGGACAGCCTTCTTTTTTTTTTCTTTTTTTTTTTTTTCCAGTTAGTGTCTGACTCTTGCTGGAGTGCAGTGGTGTGATCTCAGCTCATTGCAACCTCCGCCTCCTAGGTACAAGCGATTCTGCTCCCTCAGCCTCCCAAGTGGCTGGAACTACAGGCACCCGCCACCACACCCAGCTAATTTTTACATTTTTAGTAGAGATGGGGTTTCACCATGTTGGCCAGGATGGTCTTGATCTCCTGACCTCGTGATCTGCCCACCTCGGCCTCCAAAGTGCTGGGATTACAGGCGTGAGTCAACGGGCCCTGCCCCAGCCTTCTTTTTTAACATTCCTGGATTCGGATTGAGAAAGCACGGCTATTGCAGCCATTCTTTGGGTATGAGTTGTGGTGACAGCAGTGTTGGCCTCCAAAATAGCAGCTGCCAGGTCCTGAGAGCTCGCCTCGTGCTGCAGGCCTGTGGAAGGGCCCAAGCCTGGGGTGAAAGGGTGGACGTTTGCCTCCTGCTGTAACCCCACCGCTCATCCTGTGCTGTGCTAGGGAAGCAAGGGGCGAGGGGTGTACTCTTTTTCATTTACTCTGTTACAGATGTGTTGCCCACACCTATGGGGATTGTCGGTGAATGTCATTCCTGGGGCGTGTGGAATTGGAGGCACTTCTCTCCCCTTTAACTGGAGGCTGAGGAGGGCCCCCGTGTCTTCCCACACCATCAGCCACCCCTTTCGATTGCTGCATGGTGGCATTGCTGCTCTGAGTCACCCTGAAACCGGAAACTGCCCCACGGGAGCCTTCTGTCCTTGACACAGACGCACTCTTCAGTTCTGATTCTTGTATTATGCAAGCCCTTGCATGAGAGAGACTTTCAAAGAGGAAATGTAGACAGCACAGGCTCAAAGGGAGGCTTGGAGGCAGATGGGACTTGCCCTGGGGATTGGGTGAAATGAGTTTGGACAGTGACCAATAGGACTAATAGACACCAGGGCAGGTGGTCTGGTAGAGGCCTGGTGGTGGGAGCAAGCACCTGCCTGGAGATGGCTCGAGGGAGCCTGAGTGGCCTCCTGCAGCGAGGAAGAAAGAGCCCAAGTGGGGTTTGTGGGGGCCTTGAATGCAGGCTGAGTGATGCCCATTCTGCCTGTTGACACAGGAGCCTTTGGTAGCTTTTTTTTTTTTTTTTTTTTTTAAAAAACAGTCTCGGCCGGGCGCGGTGGCTCAAGCCTGTAATCCCAGCACTTTGGGAGGCCGAGATGGGCGGATCACGAGGTCAGGAGATCGAGACCATCCTGGCTAACACGGTGAAACCCCGTCTCTACTAAGAAATACAAAAAAAAAAAATAGCTGGGCGAGGTGGCGGGCGCCTGTAGTCCCAGCTACTCGGGAGGCTGAGGCCGGAGAATGGCGTGAACCCGGGAGGCGGAGCTTGCAGTGAGCTGAGATCCGGCCACTGCACTCCAGCCTGGGCTACAGAGCGAGACTCCGTCTCAAAAAAAAAAAAAAAAAAGTCTCACTCTCACCCAGCCTGGATTGCTGTGACACAATCTCAGCTCACTGAAACCTCTGCCTCCTGGGCTCAAGCAATTCTCCTTCCTCAGCCTCCCCAGAAGCTAGGATTACAGGTGTGTGCCACCACGCCCAGCTAATTTTTGTATTTTTAGTAGAGACGGGGCTTCACCATGTTGGCCAGGCTGGTCTCAAACTCCCGACCTCAGGTGATCCACCCGCCTCGGCCTCCCAAAGTGCTGGGATTACAGGCGTGAGCCACGCGCCTGGCTGCTTCTGTAGCTCTTATAGATGAGCGGTATGATGAAAGATGAGTTTTAGGAACACCTAACTTGCAGCGGTGCGGAGACCAGAATCCAGATAGCCTGGAAGAGGCTGGGGTCATGTTAGCTGAGTGAAGTCAGGCTCTGTGGTGGAGCCTGCCCAGTGACCTCACCCGGCTCTCTCCCAGTTGTCTGGACCATGTGCCCAACCTCATTTCTGTTCCAAGCAGCCATGCGCTCCAGTCCTGACGTGTGTGGTGTGTTTGGGCCTTGTGGCCTCCCCACTTTGTTGTTTTTCTTGCCTATGGGTGGATGCAGGAGAGCCGGCAGAAGACCCAGAGCACCTGTTAGATTTGGAACATGTCTAGGGTGGGGCACGGTGGCTCCTATAATCCCAGCGCTTCGGGAGGCCGAGGCAGGAGGATCACTTTAGCCTAGGAGATTGAGAACAGCCTGGCAATATAGTGAGACCCTGTCTCTACAAAAAATTAGACCGACACAGTGGTGTGCTCCTGTAGTCCCAGCTACCCAGGAGGCTGAGGCAGGAGGATTGCTTGAGTCTGGAAGGTCGAGGCTACAGTGAGCCGTGATTCTGCCACTGCACTCCAGCCTGGGCAGCAGAGAGAGACCAAGACTTTGTCTCAGAAAAACAAAACAAAAATCAGCTGTGTTGCACCACTGATGTGGGGGGAGGAGAGGTGTCTGTTACAGCAGCCACACTGCCTATCCAGGGACGACACTGGGGATAGGATCTGGGGAGAAACTTGAGAGGCCCAGTGAAATATATGAGGTTTTGGCCAGGCGTGATGGCTCATGCCTGTAATCCTAGCACTTTGGGAGGCCGAGGTGGGTGGATCACAAGGTCAGGAGATCGAGACCATCCTGGCTAACATGATGAAACCCCGTCTCTACTAAAAATACAAAAAAAATTAGCTGGGTGTGGTGGCGGTTGCCTGTAGTCCCAGCTACTCAGGAGGCTGAGGCAGGAGAATGGCATGAACCCGGGAGGCGGAGCTCGAGTGAGTTGAGATCCCGCCACTGCACTCCAGCCTGGGCGACAGAGTGAGACTCTGTCTCAAAAAAAAAAAAAAAAAATTAGCTAGGAATGGTGGCAAATGCCTGTAGTCCCAGCTACTCAGGAGGCTAAGGCAGGAGAACTGCTTGAACCCAGGAGGCGGAGGTTGCGGTGAGCCAAGATTGCACCATTGCACTCCAGCCTGGGCAACAAGAGCGAAACTCCGTCTCAAAAAAAAAAAAAGAGAAAGAAAGAAAGAAAAATATGAGGTTTTGGAAAAGGAAGTAGAATTGCTTGTCATCTAAAATAGAAGGAAGCAGCAGTGGCAGCTCTCATAAGACCAGCACCCGCACCATCTCCTCACAGGCGGTGCTGGCTCTTCTGCACGAACCCCACTCTCCAGACCTAGCTGCATAGGATAAGCCAATTTCTCTCTTATGCCCTTTTTTTTTTTTTTTTTGAGACGAGGTCTCACTGTCCCAGGCTGGAGTGCAGTGGCATGATCATAGCTCACTGCTGCCTTGAACTCCTGGGCTCAAGTGATCCTCCCACCTCAACCTCCTGAGTAGCTGGCACGTGCACACCACCATGCCCAGCTAATTTTTTTAAAAAATTTCATAGAGATGGGGTCTCACTATATTGCCCAGGCTAGTCTTGAATTCCTGCACTCAAGGGATCCTCCCACCTCAGCCTCCCAAAGTGTTGGGATTAAAGGCATAAGCCACCACGCTTGGCCTTTTTTTTTTTTTTTTTTTTTTTTCCTGAGACTGAGTCTCACTCTGGAGTGCAGTGGCACAATCTCCGCTCACTCCAACCTCCGCCTCCTGGGTTCAAGCAATTCTCCTGCCTCAGCCTCTTGAGTAAATGGGACTACAGGCACCCGCCACCATGACTAATTTTTTTTTTTTTTTTTTTTTTTTTTGAGACGGAGTCTCGCTCTGTCGCCCTGGCTGGAGTGCAGTGGCCGGATCTCAGCTCACTGCAAGCTCCGCCTCCCAGGTTCACGCCATTCTCCTGCCTCAGCCTCCCGAGTAGCTGGGACTACAGGCGCCCGCCACCTCGCCCGGCTAGTTTTTTGTATTTTTTTTAGTAGAGACGGGGTTTCACCGTGTTAGCCAGGATGGTCTCGATCTCCTGACCTCGTGATCCGCCCGTCTCGGCCTCCCAAAGTGCTGGGATTACAGGCTTGAGCCACCGCGCCCGGCCTTTTTTTTTTTTTTTTTGAGATGGAATCTCCCTCTGTCGCCCAAGCTGGAGTGCAGTGGCACAATCTTGGCTCACTGTAACTTCCGCCTGCTGGGTTCAAGCAATTCTCTGCCTCAACCTCCCGAGTAGCTGGGACAACAGGTGCACCACCATGCCCAGCTAATTTTTTTTGTATTTTTAGTAGAGATGGGGTTTCACCATGCTGGCCAGGCTGGTCTTGAACTCTTGACCTCGTGATCCACCTGCCTCAGCCTCCCAAAGTGCTGGGATTACAGGAGTGAGCCACCGTGCCCGGCCTAATTTTTGTGTTTTTAGTAGAGACAGGGTTTCACCAATTTGGCCAGGCTGTTCTTGAACTCCTGACCTCAAGTGATCTGCCCGCCTCGGCCTCCCAAAGTGTTGGGATTATAGGCATGAGCTACCGTGCCCAGCCTTTTTTTTTTTTTTTTTTTTTGAGATAGAGTTTCACTCTTGTTGCCCGGGCTAGAGTACAGTGGCGCGATCTCGGCTCGCTGCAACCTCCGCTTCCTGGGGTTCAAGCGATTCTTCTGCCTCAGGCTCCCAAGTAACTGGGATTACAGGCATGCACCACCACACTCGGCTAATTTTGTATTTTTAGTAGAGATGGGGTTTCTCCATGTTGGTCAGGCTGGTCTTGAACTCCTGACCTCAGGTGATCCACTCGCCTCGGCCTCCCAAAGTGCTGGGATTACAGGCATGAGCCACCCCACCCAGCATTTTTTTTTTTTTTTTTATAAGAGACAGAGTCTTGCTCCATGGCCCAGCCTGCAGTACAGTGGTGTGATCATAGCTCACTGCAGCCTCAAACTCCTGGGCTCAAGCCCTCCTCCCACCTCAGCCTCCCAAGGAACTGGGACTATAGGTGGTACCACCACGCCTAGCAAATTTTAAAAATTTTAAAGATTTTAGGCTGGGCATGGTGACTCATGCCTGTAATCCCAGCACTTTTGGAGGCCGATGGGGGCAGATCACTTGAGGTCAGGAGTTCACGACCAGCCTGGCCAACCTGGTAAAACCCAGTCTCTACTAAAAATACAAAAATTATCCGGGCATGGTGGCCCATGCCTATGATTCCAGCTACACAGGAGGCTGAAGCAGGAGAATCACTTGAACCCAGGAGGCAGAGGTTGCAGCAAGCCGAGATGGCATCACTGCACTCCAGCCTGGGTGACAGAGCAAGACTTTGTCTCAAAAAAAAAAAAAAAAAAGTTTTGTGGAGACATAATCAATGTAACATGTAAGTGACCCATCTGAAGTATATTATTCAATGTGTTTTAGTATTCACAGTTATGCAATCATCACCACAATCCATTTTATTTTATGTTTTTTAGTAGAGATGGGGTCTCACTATGTCGCCGAGGCTGGTCTCAAACTCCTGTCCTCAAGCGATCCTCCCATCTCGGCCTCCCAAAGTGCTGGGATTTACAGACATGATCTACTGTGCCAGCCACCACAATCCATTTTAGAACACTGTCATACCCCAAAAGACACCATATACCCCAGCCTGGGCAACATGACAAAACCTCACCCCTACAAGAAATACAAAAATTAGCCAGGCGTGTAATCCCAGCACTTTGGAAGGCTGAGGTGGGAGAATCAACTTTGCCTGGGAGGTGGAGGCTGCAGTGAGCCCCAGTTGCACCACTGCACTCAAGCTTGGATGACAAGTGAGACCCTATCTCAAAAAAAAAAAAAGGAAAAGAAATCATATACCCTTTAGCAATCATGCCCTATTATCTATCCCCCAACCTCTCCCAGATCCCAGCAACCACCGTTTACTTTCTGTCTCTATGGATTTTCCTATTCGGGACATTTCATTTCAACAGAATCCCAATATGTGGCTTATGGATGTGGCTTCTTTTATTTAGTATAATGTCTTCAAGGCTCATCCACATGGCAGCATGGATCAGCTGGTACTTCACTCCTTCTTATGATGGAATCATAATTTTCCATTGCCCTGATATACCACATTTTGTTGATCCATTCACCAATTGACAGGTATTGGGGATGTTTCTGTTTGGCTGTTGTGAATAACACGACTATGAACATTGAGGTACAAGGTTGCTTTTTGTTTTTCTTGAGACGGAGTCTCGCTCTGTCCCTCAGGCTGGAGTGCAGTGGCCAGATCTCAGCTCACTGCAAGCCCCGCCTCCCGGGTTCACATCATTCTCCTGCCTCAGCCTCCCAAGTAGCTGGGACTACAGGCGCCTGCCACCACGCCCGGCTAATTTTTTTGTGTTTTTGGTGGAGACTAGGTTTCACCATGTTAGCCAGGATGGTCTCAATCTCCTGACCTCGTGATCCATCCGCCTCCACCTCCCAAAGTGCTGGGATTACAGGCGTGAGCCACAGCGCCCGGCTGATGTACAAGGCTTTATGCAGCCATATCCTGGAGGGGTTTTAAGCAGAGGAGCAGACACGATTGTGTTGGATTGTAAGAAACTGCTGCTGTTGGCCAGGTGAAGTGGCTCACGCCTGTAATCCCAGCACTTTGGGAGGCCGAGGTGGGCAGATCACAAAGTCAGGAGATCAAGACCATCCTAGCTAACACAGTGAAACCCCGTCTCTACTAATAATACAAAAAATTCGCTGAGCATGGTGGCGGGCGCCTGTGGTCCCAGCTACTCGGGAGGCTGAGGCAGGAGAATGGTGTGAACCCAGGAGGCAGAGCTTGCAGTGAGCTAAGATCACACCACTGCACTCCAGCCTGGGGGACAGAGCAAGACCCCGTCTCAAAAGAAAGAAAAAAAAAGAAAAGAGAAAAAAGAAACAGAACAAGACTCTATAGCCCAAGCTGGAGTACAGTGATGCAATCCCGGCTCACTGCAACCTCCACCTCTCGAGTTCAAGCGATTCTCCCACCTCGGCTTCCCAAGTGGATTACAGGCACGTTCCACCATGTCTGGCTAGTTGTTTGTATTTTTAATAGAAATGGGGTTTTGCTATGTTGCCCAGGCTAGTCTTGAACTCTTGGCCTCAAATGATCCACCCGCCTCGGCCTCTCAAAGTGCTGAGATTACTGGTGTGAGCCATGGCGCCTGGCCATGACCAGGGCCCTTAACCTCTCACCCCCTTCCTTCATCTGCTTAAAAATCAAACCAACGAAAATGTCACTAGGTTTGCTCTGAGGATCCAACATGATTATGTACACAGGTATTTTGCAACTGAAATGATTAAGTGCATCGTGACAGTTGCTGATTAGGATCTTGGCATTAAGAGCTCATACAGTCTGCACCTGGTCCAATTCTTCAAGCCTTTGGCCAACCAAATCCCTTGTGAGTCTTTGCCTTCGGTCAGCATCTACCTTTCTCCCAGATTGCAGGCAAGACCTGGGCTCAACCAATCCTACCACCCCAGCCTCCCAAGTAGCTGGGACCGCAGACACGCACCACCATGTCCAGCTAAATTTTTGTACTTTTAGTAGCACTGGGGTTTCACCATGTTGCCCAGGCTGGACTCCAACTCCTCAACTCAAGTTGTAGCAGGACGAGCAACAGATAAAACTTCTCAGACACCGAGTTACAGAAGGAAGGCGTTTATTCGGCCGAGGACATCAGCAAGACTCCTGTCTCAAGAGCCGAGCTCCCCAAGTGAGCAATTCCTGTCCCTTTTAAGGGCTCACAACTCTAAGGGGGTGCGTGTGAGGGGGTCCGTGATTGATTGAGCAAGCAGGGGGTATGTGACTGGGGGCTGCACGCACCGGTAATTAGATTGGAACAAAACAGGATAGGGATTTTCACAGTGCATTGCTATACAATGTCTGTAATCTATTGATAACATTACCAATCAGGTCAGGGGTCGATCTTTAACTACCAGGCCCAGGGTGTGGCGCCAGGCTGTCTGCCTGTAGATTTCATTTCTCCCTTTTAGTTTTTACTTCTTTCTTTGGAGGCAGAAATTGGGCATAAGGTGATATGAGGGGTGGTCTCCTCCCTTAAAGGGATCCCCTGGCCTTGGCCCTCCGAAGTGCTGGGATTACAGGCGTGAGCCACTGCGCCTGGCCTGTGTAAATCTTTGATTCGTTTAAAGGTATCCTGATATTGGTGTGAGAGATGGATTCAGCTCTCCTTTTCTCCAGATGGCTACATGATTGTCTGGATAGTATTTACTCACAGGCCGCCTCTGCCCCGGCCACTGTCCTCTCCTTTCTAACCTTCAGCCCCTCCTCTCTGCTCTCTGCTTATCCCCAGACTGTCATGAGAACTGGCTCTACAGACCCCACATCTGCTGAGAACCCCTTCCTGACCAGCTCCCAGGGGGCTTTTACTCCCCTGCAGTCTCGAAATCCCAACTGCCTGCCCCCTTCTTCCATACCCCCTTCCTCCATCTCCTCTTCCTCCATCCCCCCTTCCTCCATCCTCCCTTCCTCCATCCCCCCTTCCTCCATCCCCGCTTCCTCCATCCCCCCTTCCTCCATCCCCCCTTCCTCCATCCCCGCTTCCTCCATCCCGCCTTCCTCCATCCCCCCTTCCTCCATCCCCCCTTCCTCCATCCTCCCTTCCTCCATCCCCCCTTCCTCCATCCCCCCTTCCTCCATCCCCTCTTCCTCCATCCCCCCTTCCTCCATCCCCCCTTCCTCCATCCCCCCTTCCTCCATCCTCCCTTCCTCCATCCCCCCTTCCTCCATCCCCCCTTTCTCCATCCTCCCTTCCTCCATCCCCTCTTCCTCCATCCCCTCTTCCTCCATCCCCTCTTCCTCCATCCCCCCTTCCTCCATCCCCTCTTCCTCCATCCCCTCTTCCTCCATCCCCTCTTCCTCCATCCCCCCTTTCTCCATCCCCCCTTTCTCCATCCTCCCTTCCTCCATCCCTCCTTCCTCCATCCTCCCTTCCTCCATCTTCCTATGGGCACAGTGGCTCAATTCTGTAATCCCAGCACTTTGGGAGCCCTAGGTGGGTGGATCACTTGAGGTCAGGAGTTCAAGACCAGCCTGTTCAACATGGTAAAACCCCAACTCTACTAAAAACACAAAAATTGTCCGGGAGCAGTGGTTCATACCTGTAATCCCAGCACTTTGGGAGGCCAAGGCGGGCGGATCACTTGAGATCAGGAGTTCAAGACCAGCCTGGCCAACGTGGTGAAACCCCGTCTCTACTAAAAATACAAAAATTAGCCAGGCGTGGTGGCAGGTGCCTGTAATCCCAGCTATTTGGGAGGCTAAGGCAGGAGAATTGCTTGAACCTGGGAGGCGGAGGTTGCAGTGAGCCAAGATTGCGCCATTGCACTCTAGTCTGGGTGACAGAAACTCCCTGTTAAAACACACACACACACACACACACACACACACACCGATTAGCCGGGTGTGGTGTAACGTGTAGTAATCCCAGCTATCTGGGAGGCTGAGGCAGGAGAATCACTTGAACCCAGAAGGCAGAGGTTGCAGTGAGCTGAGGTTGCACCACTGCACTCTAGCCTGGATGACAGAGCAAGACTCCATCTCAAAAAAAAGAAAAAGAATTTAGGCTGAGTGTAGGTTATAAGATTACACAGGAAAAGGTGTATTAAGTAACTAGCGCAAGGTGGGTTAATCTATGCTAGTGCCCACACCTGGTAAATCATTTTGAGTTTAGGCAGCTTCTGGTCAGCCCTGGGCCCATCCATGATTCTTATTCTGTTCTTACTGAGGGCAAAAGAATTCATACGTTTTTGTTTTTTGGTTTTGCGGGTTTTTTGAGACAGGCTCTCACTCTGTCACCCAGGCTGGAGTGTAGTGACACAGCTGCAGCTCCTGTAACCTCAACCTCCCAGGCTCAAGCCATCCTCCCACCTCAGCCTCCCAAGTAGCTGACTCCAGGAACACACCACCACACCCAGGTAATTTTTATATTTTTGTAGAGATGAGGTCTCACTATGTTACTCAGGCTGGTCTCAAACTCCTAGGCTCCAAGTGATCTCTCACCTCAGCCTCCCGAAGTGTTGGGATTACAACCGCACCCAGCTGTATTTTCTTTCTTTTTTTTTTTTTTTTTTTTGAGACGGGTCTCGCTCTGTTGCTCAGGCTGGAAGGGCAATGGCACAATCTTGACTCACTGCAACCTCCGCCTCCCGGGTTCAAGTGATTCTCCTGCCTCACCCTCCCAAGTAGCTGGGACTACATTCATGTGCCACCACGCCTGGCTGATTTTTGTATTTTTTAGTAGAGATGGTTCCCTCATGTTGGCTAGGCTGGTCTTGAACTCCTGACCTCTGGTGATCCACCCACCTAGGCCTCCCAAAGTGCTGGGATTACAGGTGTGAGCCACTGTGCCTGGCCTTTTTTTGTTTTGAGATGGAGTCTCACTCTGTCACCCAGACTGGAGTGCAGTGGCATGGCCTTGGCTCGCTGCAACCTCCACCTCCTGGGCTCAACCAGTCCTACCACCTCAGCCTCCCAAGTAGCTGGGACCACAGACGCGCACCACCATGTCCGGCTAAGTTTTTGTATTTTTAATAGCAATGAGGTTTCACCATGTTGCCCAGACTGGTCTCCAACTCCTGAGCTCAAGCGATCTCCCCTTGGCCCTCCAAAGTGCTGGGATTACAGGCGTGAGCCGCTGGGATTACAGGCGTGAGCCGCTGCGCCTGGCCTGTGTAAATCTTTGATTTGTTTAAAGGTATCCTGATATTGGTGTGAGAGATGGATTCAGCTCTCCGTTTTTCCAGATGGCTACATGCTTGTCTGGATAGTATTTACTCACAGGTCCGTTGGCAGCCCCCTGCGAGAGGGTACATTCTGTATTCTGAGTGTCCGTGTGTTCTGGACACTGGGCTCCTGTTTCTGGGCCTCTGTTACTCTGCAGTCTGTCTGTGGGCTAGTGCCGCACACTAAGATTCTGATGTCAGATCGGGCCATTCTTTTTCCATTGCTGTTCTCAGAATGTCCTGGCTCTTCTTGTTTATATTTTCTTTTCTTTTCTTTTCCTTTTTTATTTTTATTTTTTGGAGACGGAAACTCGCTGTCGCCCAGGCTGGGGTGCAATGGCGTGATCTCAGCTCACTGCAACCTCTGCCTCCCGAATTCAAGCAATTCTCCTGCCTCAGCCTCCCGAGTAGCTGGGATTACAGGCACTGGCTACCACACCTGGCTAATTTTTGTATTTTCATACAGATGGAGTTTCCCCAGCCAGCATGGTGGCTCACACCTGTAATCTCAGCACTTTGGGAGGCCAAGTCGGGCAGATCACTTGAGGTCAGGAGTTCCAGCGTGGCCAGCATGGTGAAACTCTGTCTCTACTAAAAATACAAAAATTAGCTGGATGTGATGGCGCACACCTGTAGTCCCAGCTACTCAGGAGGCTGAGGGAGGAGAATCGCTTGAACCTAGGAGGCAGAGAGTGCAGTGAGCTGAGATTACGCCATTGCACTCTGGCCTGGGCAACAAAGCAAGACCCTATCTCAAAAAAAAAAAAAAAAAAAAAAAAGGCCAGGCACGTTGGCTCACCCCTGTAATCCCAGCACTTTGGGAGGCTGAAGTGCGTGGATCACAAAGTCAGGAGATCGAGGCCATCCTGGTTAACACAGTGAAACCCCGTCTCTACCAAAAATACAAAAAATTAGCCAGGCGTGGTGGTGGGCGCCTGTAGTCCCAGCTACTTGGGAGGCTGAGGCAGGAGAATGGTGTGAACCCAGGAGGCAGAGCTTGCAGTGAGCTGAGATCGTGCCACTACACTCCAGCCTGGGCAACAGAGCAAGACTCTGTCACAAAAAAAAAAAAAAAAGAAGAGAGAGAGACAGATGGGGTTTCACCATGTTGGCCAAGCTGGTCTTGAACTCCTGACCACGTCGTGATCCGCTTACCTCGGCCTCCCAAAGTACTGGGATTACAGGCATGAGCCACCACACCTGGCCTTATTTATATTTTCAATGTAAACTTTAGCATCAGCTTGTTTCCTTCCAGAAAAAAGGCTCTTGGTGTTTTTATTTGGATCATGTTAAATTTGTAAACTAAGAAGAACTGGCGTTTTATGTTGTTGAGTCTCCCTATCCGAGGACTTGGCATGTCTTTCCAGTTTCGTGTCCTTTGGGAACTTTTTCCTTATGGAGATTTTGCGTGTTTCTTGTGACATTTGTTCCCAGATATTTTATCATCTTTGTTGATATTTTAAAGCAGACCCTTATCTTCTTCCATCTTTTTTTTTTTTTTTTTTTGAGACAGAGTCTCGCTCTGTCACCCAGGCTGGAGTACAGTGGCCGGATCTCAGCTCACTGCAAGCTCCGCCTCCCGGGTTTACGTCATTCTCCTGCCTCAGCCTCCCGAGTAGCTGGGACTACAGGCGCCCGCCACCTCGCCCGGCTAGTTTTTTGTATTTTTTTAGTAGAGACGGGGTTTCACTGTGTTAGCCAGGATGGTCTCGATCTCCTGGCCTCGTGATCCGCCCGTCTCAGCCTCCCAAAGTGCTGGGATTACAGGCTTGAGCCACCGCGCCCGGCCTTTTTTTTTTTTTTAAATAAGGTCTTGCTCTGTCACCCAGGCTGGGGTGCAGTGGTGCGATCATGGCTCACTGAAACCTCGACCTCCTGGGCTCAAGTGATTCTCCCACCTCAGCCTCCCATGTAGCTAGGACTGCAGACATGTGCCATTGTGCCCAGCTAATTTATTTATTTTTATTTTTAAATTTATGTCTATCTATTTATTTATCGAGACATGGTCTCTTTTTTTTACCCAGACTGGAGTACAGTGGTGTGAACGCAGCTCATCCCAGCCTCAACCCTTTGGGTTCAAGCAGTCCTCCTGCCTCAGCCTCCTGAGTAGCTGGGACTATAGGCAAGTACCACCATGCCCACAGAATTTTTGTACTTTTTGTAGAGATGGGGTTTCGCCATGTTGCTCAGGCTGGGCTTTAATTCCTGAGCTCAAGTGATCTGCCCACCTCAGCCTCCCAAAGTGCTGGGATTATAGGCGGGAGCCAGTATGCCCGGCCTCCCATTTTCTAACTAGCTGTCATTTTTCTATGGGAAGGTATTGATTTCTCTGTACAAATGTTGATCTCACTTCCCTACTGAATTACCTGTCTGTGTGCAGTGGTTTGGCATTTGATCTCATCCAGACAAAATTCTGTCTTTTTTTTTATTTTTTATTTTTTTAGAGACAGGGTCTTGCTATGTTACAGGCCAGGTTAGTCTTCAACTCTTGGCCTCAAGCAATTCTCCTGCCTCAGCCTCCCAAAGTGCTAGGACTACAGGTGAAAGCCACCATGCCTAGCCTCAAAGTCATATCTAAATGACACATTTAAGCCCATGGCCAGGTGAGCTCCAAGGCTCTTCCACTGCCTGCTCTGCTTGTCCTGAGACCACTAGTGAAGATGAAAGTTCATTAAAGGAGCAAATGGGCCGGGCGCAGTGGCTCACATCGGTAATCCCAGCACTTTGGGAGGCCGAGGTGGGTGTATCACTTAAGGTCTGGAGTTCAAGACCAGCCTGGCCAACATGTAGAAACTTCATCTCTACTAGAAATATGAAAATTTAGCTGGGCGAGGTGGCAGGCACCTGTAGTCCCAGCTACTCAGGAGGCTGAGACTGGAGAATCGCTTGAACCCGGGAGGCAAAGGTTGCAGTGAGCTGAGATCGCACCACTGCACTCCAGCCTGGGTGACACCGTGAGACTCCGTCTCAAAAAAACTAAACAAAAACTATTTCGTTCTGAGTAAGGCATATAAGTTGTTTTTCAAATGCCTTCTGACCATGAGGACGCTCTTCCAAACACTTTTGCAGTCTGAGAAAAGTAATCCATGGGGAGAAGACCCTCTCCCCCTCAGCTGTAGAACTCAAAGTACAGATGGGTGAGGAGCATGATCTCAAACGAAAACACAGGGCGGCCGGGCGCGGTGGCTCAAGCCTGTAATCCCGGCACTTTGGGAGGCCGAGACGGGCGGATCACGAGGTCAGAGATCGAGACCATCCTGGTTAACACGGTGAAACCCCGTCTCTACTAAAAAATACAAAAAACTAGCCGGCCGAGGTGGCGGGCGCCTGTAGTCCCAGCTACTCCGGAGGTGGAGGCAGGAGAATGGCGTGAACCCGGGAGGCGGAGCTTGCAGTGAGCTGAGATCCGGCCACTGCACTCCAGCCTGGGTGACAGCGCGAGACTCCGTCTCAAAAAAAAAAAAAAAAAAAGAAAACACAGGGCAGCTGGGCCAGCACCTTGGGAGGCTGGGTGGGGAGATTACTTGAGGTCAGGAGTTTGAGACCAGCCTGGCCAACATGGTGAAACCCCATCTCTGCTAAAAATACAAAAATTAGCCAGGCGTGATGGCAGGCGCCCGTAATCCCAGCTACTGGGGAGGCTGAGGTCGGAGTATGGCTTGAGCTTGGGAGGCAGAGGTTGCAGTGATCCAACATCATGCCACCGCACTCCAGCCTGAGCAACAGAGACCCTGTCAAAAAAAAAAAAAAAAAAAAGCATATAGCACCTTTCCCTTTGCTCTCTTTCTCCTGCTCCAGCCATGTAAGATGTCCTTTCCCCCGTCACCTTCCGCCATGATTGGAAGTTTTCTGAGGCCTCCCCAGCCATGCTCCCTGTACAGCCTGCGGAACCATGAGCCAATTAAACCTCTTTCCCTTATAAACTACCAAGTCTCAGGTATTTCACAGCAGTATGAGAGCAAACTGATAACACCACTGCATTGTGGGGTTAGGGCCTCAAAGTATGAATTTGGGGCGGTGCATAATGAAATCCCACAGACCCGGGTTCTTGGTCCCAGCTCCAGATCCTGCTAGTTATGTGACCTTGGGCAAGGTGCCTGATGCCCCTGAGCTTGTCTCCTCAGCAGTATGACAGAATATGATGTTGGCCTCCTAGGGTTTTTGGGAGACGTGACTAATGTATATAATACCCAGCCTGGACGGGCACAGTGGCTCAAGCCCGTAATCCCAGGACTTTGGGAGGCTGAGGCAGGTTGATCACTTGAGGTCAGGAGTTTGAGACCAGCCTGACCAACATGGTGAAACCCCATCTCTACTAAAAATACAAAAAATTAGCCAGGCCTGGTGTCCCTTGCTTGTAATCCCAGCTACTCAGGAGGCTGAGGCAGGAGAATCACTTGAATCCAGGAGGTGGAGGTTGCAGTGACCTGAATCGCATCATTGCAATCCAGCCTGGGCGACAAGAGCGAAACTCCGTCTCGAAAAACAAAATAAAATAAAATAAAATATCCAGCCTAATGCCAGAGGAATCGTATACTTCCTCAGTAGATGTTTCTCTTCATCTATCCATCTGGGCGGACATGCTATCTGCCACCTTCCCCTCTCTTCTTCCATAATAGGAAAATGCCCAATTATTATTATTATTTTTGACAAGGTCTCACTCTTTCACCCAGGCTGGAGTGCAGTGGCACAACGTTGGCTCACTGCAACCTCTGCCTCCCAGGTTCAAGCAATTCTCTTGCCTCAACCTCCCAGGTAGCTGGGATTACAGGCACCCACTGCCACGCCCGGCCAATTTTTGTATTTTTAGTAGAGATGGGGTTTCACCGTATTGGCCAAGGTAGTCTCGAACTCCTGACCTCAAGTGATCCGCCCACCTCGGCCTCCCAAAGTGCTGGGATTACAGGCGTGAGCCACCATGCCCAGCCAGAGAATACCCAATTTTTAGCTTGCCTATGACTACCCAGAGTAAAGGCCACCTGTCCCAGCTGCTGACATTTAGGTACAGTCATGTGACTCAGCTCTGGCCAATAGGATCCAAGCAGAATTTTCACATGGCAGCCCCAGATAACCTTCCTGGAACCCCTTTCTCTTGCAATCCTGTCTCCATCCTGTTGCTTCACTACCCATGTGATGTCTGGAGCTCTGGCTGCTGACACTGAGGGCCACACCCTAGGGCAGCGGTCCCCAACCTTTTTGGCACCACTAGTTTCCGGTTTCATGGAAAACAATTTCCCACGGTGGAGGGGGAATGGTTTGGGGATGAAACTGTTCCACCTCAGATCATCAGGTATTAGATTCTCATAAGGAGCATGCAACCTAGATCCCTCGTATACGCAGTTCACGTAGCATTCATGCTCCTATGAGAATCTAATGCCACCGCTGATCTGACAGGAGGTGGTAAAGCTTGCTCGCCCACCATCATCTCCTGCTGTGGGGCCCAGCTCCTTACAGGCCACGGACCCATACTGGGTTGGGTACTTGTGCCCTAGGGGTTGTGGCATGGGGGGTTGGAAGGGAGAGGTGCTCCTGGGAAGTTGATGGAGACAGTGGCTGAACCAGCCCTGGTCAGCTTACTCTGGACTTTGATAAATTCAAGCCACTATTGTTGTAGGGCTCTGTCACTTTCAGGACAGCTGAATCTAGTCCTGATACCCCATCATTCATGCCTGTCTACCAAGCAGCCAATCCCCACAGTCCATGACATCTTCAGAACCCCCACCACAAAGGGGAGCAAAGAAAAGACGTCTGTGTCGGGCGGATCACGAGGTCAGGAGATCGAGACCATCCTGGCTAACACGGTGAAACCCCGTCTCTACTAAAAAATACAAAAAACTAGCCGGGCGCGGTGGCGGGCGCCTGTAGTCCCAACTACTCGGGAGGCTGAAGCAGGAGAATGGCGTGAACCCGGGAGGCGGAGCTTGCAGTGAGCTGAGATCCGGCCACTGCACTCCAGCCTGGGCGGCAGAGCGAGACTCCGTCTCAAAAAAAAAAAAAAAAAGAAAAGAAAAGACGTCTGTGGACATCTCCCATCTTCCTCTACTCAACCCTGCTATATACGTAGTTCTCCACTCGCATGATTCCCTGTCTATAAATACTTTCTTGGGGTGGAGGCAGATGAGGATGTGGAAGGGGGAAATCACTTCCCTCATCCCTGCACTCTAGTGTCTACCCAGGCTTCGAACACAGGCGCAGATGCTGGAGACAGAGATGCATAAGAAAGTTACCAAACACCAGCCCTCAGGGAGCCGGAGATACTGTGGCAGATCCTGAGCAGTAATCCATCCCACAAGCCAGCAGGGGATGGGGAGCAGAAGGGACACAGACTTGGATGGGGTCAGGAGAGACTTCAGAGAGAGAGACGGTGACTCTAGAGCTGAGGCGTGGGGAAAGGAGGGAAAAATGCTTATGCAGAAGCACATGAGCGTCCACCAAAGAGAAAACACCGAGCGTTAGCGGGGATGGCGAGGAACTGGAACCGCAGACCTTGCTGGTGGGAATGTATTAATAAGATGGTGCTGGCCAGGCGCGGTGGCTCACGCCTGTAATCCCAGCACTTGGGGAGGCCGAGGTGGGTGGATCACTTGAGGTCAGGAATTCGAGACCAGCTGGCCAACAGGGCGAAACCCTGTCTTTACCAAAAATCCGAAAATTAGCTTCACATGGTAGCGGGCGCCTGTAATCCCTCCCCACCCTCGGGAGGCTGGGGCAGGAGAATCACTTGAACCTGGGAGGCAGAGGTTGCAGTGAGCCAAGATTGTGTTACTGCACTCCAGCCTGGGCGACAAGAGCAAAACTCCGTCTCAAAAAAAAAAAAAAAAAGTTCTGGAATTGGATAGTGGTGATGATTGCACAATACACTAAACAAACCCCATGGAGCTGTATATTTGTAAACATACAGTTTTGTGATGTTTTTTATGTTACGTGAATTATATCTTAATATAAATACACTTTAAAAATCATTCTGAGCCAGGTGCAGTGGCTCACGCCTGTAATCCAAGCAGTTTGGAAGGCTAAGACGGGAGGACTGCTTGATCCCAGGAGTTGGAGACCAGCCTGGACAACACAGGAAAACCTCATCTCCACAAATAATAAAATAAAAATTAGCCTGGCATGGTGGTACACACCTGAGGTCCCAGTTACTCAGGAAGCTGAAGTGGGAGAAAAATTCATGAGTCTGGGCGGTCAAGGCTGCGATGAATCATGACCGTGCCACTGGGCAACAGAGCAAGACCCCATCTCATAAAAGAAGAAAAAGATCATGATACAACCAACAAAAATTATAGTTTATGAAAAACTTAAAAAACATGGAAAACATCATCATAGTACAATGTTAAGTAAAAGTACATAATCTTACATGTACAGTAGGATTATAATTGTGTTAAAAACAAAAACACATCACGCCAGACGCGGTGGCTCACGCCTGTAATCCCAGCACTTTGGGAGGCCGAGATGGGCGGATCACAAGGTCAGGAGATCAAGACCATCCTGGCTAACCCGGTGAAACCCCGTCTCTACTAAAAATACAAAAAAAACTAGCCAGGCGAGGTGGCGGGCGCCTGTAGTCCCAGCTACTCGGGAGGCTGAGGCAGGAGAATGGCGTGAACCTGGGAGATGGAGCTTGCAGTGAGCTGAGATCCGGCCACTGCACTCCAGTTTGGGCGACAGCAAGACTCCGTCTCAAAAAACAAAACAAAACAAAAAAAACACATTACTTAAATACAGCAAAAGCACAGTGGAAGGAAATGTATCAATACTGGGACAGGAAAAATCTGTTTCTGTCTTGGGAGTACTGACATGGCCACCCTGCCTGATTTGCTATGGATTTGAGGAGGCTTTAGACCCATTTCCTCATAGCCTGCTTCTTAGATTTGGAGCTCCCAAAAGTAGTCATCATCATTTTTTTTTTTTTTTTTTTTGAGACGGAGTCTCACTCTGTCACCCAGGCTGGAGTGCAGTGGCACGATCTTGGCTCACTGCAAGCTCCACCTCCCGGGTTCACGCCATTCTCCTGCCTCAGCCTCCCGAGTAGCTGGGACTACAGGCACCCACCACCATGCCCAGCTAATTTGTTGTGTTTTTAGTAGAGACCAGGGTTTCACTGTGTTAGCCAGGATGGTCTCGATCTCCCAACCTTGTGATCCGCCTGCCTCGGCCTCCCAAAGCGCTGGGATTACAGACTTGAGCCACCAAACCCGGCCCATTTTTTGTTTTTGAGACGGGGTCCTGCACTCCCAGGCTGGAGTGCAGTGGCATGATTTTGGCTCACTGTAGCCTTGACCTCCCCAGCTCAAGAGAACCTTCCACCTCAGCCTCCCAAGGAACTGGGACTACAGGCGCGTGCTACACATCTAGCTTTTTTTTTTTTTTTTTTTAGTAGAAACAAAGTCTCACTACATTGCCCAGGCTGCTCTTGAACTCCTGGGCTCAAGTAAACCTCCTGCTTCGGCCTTCCAAAGTGCTGGGAGAGATAGTCATCCTTGAGTCAGGAATTGTAAGTTGTCGGGGAAGAAGACAGGTCTGCGGCTGGGCGCGGTGGTTCATGCCTGGAATCCCAGCACTTTGGGAGGCCGAGGAAGCCAGATCACCTGAGGTTAGGAGTTCGAGACCAGCCTGGCCAACATGGTGACACCCCATCTCTACTAGTAATAAAAAATTAGCTGGGCGTGGTGGCACGTGCCTGTAATCCCAGCTACTCAGGAGGCTGAGGCAGGAGAACTGCTGAAACGTCGGAGACAGAGGTTGCAGTGGGCCAAAATCGCTGCCACTGCACTCCAGCCTGGGCTACAGAGTGAGACTCTGTCTCTAAATAAATAAATAAATAAATAAATAAATAAATAAATAAATGAAAGAAGAAATGGTTCGTGGTTGATGTGGGACATGGCAACCCTTCCACACACAGACACCTCTACCTTCGTGACGGGGCTGCACTCTGTTCCCTGTGTGCATTTGATGGCAGGCAGGGTGAAGATGGGCTTCCCACAGACACAGCAGAAGTTCTTTTTTTTTTTTTTTGAGATGGAGTTTCGCTCTTGCTGCCCAGGCTGGAGTGCAGTGGCGTGATCTCGGCTCACTGCAACCTCCGCCTCCCAGGTTCAAGCGATTCTCCTGCCTCACCCTCCCGAGTAGCTGGGATTACAGGTGCCCTCCACCACGCCTGGCTAATTTTTGTTGTGTTTTTAGTAGAGACGGGGTTTCACCGTGTTGGCCAGGCTGGTCTTGAACTCCTGACCTCAGGTGATCCACCCGCCTCAGCCTCCCAAAGTATTATGATTATGTGCAGGAGCCACCGCGCCCGGCCAGAAAATTCTTTCTCACAGAAGCTCAGAAACAGGTGATGAGTGAGGAGGCATGGTCACCCACAACAGTTGATGATCTGGTCAGAGAACCAAAGTCAGAGAACCAAAGTAGCTGGGCTTACAGGCATGCGCCATCAGGCCCGGCTAATTTTGTATTTTTAGTAGAGACAGGGTTTCTCCATGTTGGTCAGGCTGGTCTCGAACTCGGGACCTCAGGTGATCCTCCCGCCTTGGCCTCCCAAAGTGTTGGGATTACAGGCGTGAGCCACCGCGCCTGGCTTTTTTTGTTTGTTTGTTTGAGACACAGTCTCATTCTGTCGCCCAGACTGGAGTGCAGTGGCGCGATCTCGGCTCACTGCAAGATGCACCTCCCGGGTTCACGCAATTCTCCTGCCTCAGCCTCCCAAGTAGCTGGGACTACAGGCGCCCGCCACCACGCCCGGCTAATTTTTTGTATTTTTAGTAGAGACGGGGTTTCACTGTGTTAGCCAGATGGTCTCGATCTCCTGACCTCGTGATCCACCCGCCTCGGCCTCCCAAAGTGCTGGGATTACAGGCATGAGCCACCGTGCCTGGCCTTTTTTTTTTTTTCGAGACAGAGTCTCACCGTGTCACCCAGGCAGGAGTGCAGTGGCATGATCTCGGCTCACTGCAACCTCCACCTCCCGGGTTCAAGCAATTCTTGTGCCCCAGTCTCCTGAGTAGCTGGGATTACAGGCAGCCCAGCTAATTTTTGTTGTTGTTGTTGTTGTTGTTGAGACAGAGTCTCGCTTTGTGGCCCAGACTGGAGTGCAGTGGCCGGATCTCAGCTCACTGCAAGCTCCGCCTCCCGGGTTCACGCCATTCTCCTGCCTCAGCCTCCCGAGTAGCTGGGACTACAGTCGCCCGCCACCTCGCCCGGCTAGGTTTTTGTATTTTTAGTAGAGACGGGGTTTCACCGTGTTAGCCAGGATGGTCTCGATCTCCTGACCTTGTGATCCGCCCGTCTCGGCCTCCCAAAGTGCTGGGATTACAGGCTTGAGCCACCGTGCCCGGCCCCAGCTAATTTTTATAGTTTTAGTAGAGGCAGGGTTTCACCATGTTGGCAAGGCTGATTTCAAACTCCTGACCTCAGGTGATCCGCCTGCCTCGGCCTCCCAAAGTGCTGGGATTAGAGGCGTGAGCCACTGCACCCAGCTAATTTTTATTAGTAGTAGAGACAGGGTTTCACCACGTTGGCCAGGTCTCAAACCCCTGACGTCAGATGATCCGCCCACCTCCGCCTCCTGAAGAGCTGGGATTACAGGCGTGAACCACTGCACCTGGCCCCCTGTAGCCTCTTGATGTTTGACTCCCCTCAGAAGAGCGACAGAAGAAAGTCGAAATGCATAAGAAATCAGCTATTGAAAGTTACTGGACAGTGAATCCTTTCTTTCTTTCTTTTTTTTTTTTTTTAATTTTAGTTTCCTGGTGTTTGAGTCATTTGCTGAGTAAATCTGAAAGAACAAAAAAAAAAAGGAACTGTTGCCGAGGTGCCCCTATCTTTGGGGCCTGCAGCCTATCAGGACTTCCTCCAGAATACTCCAGCAGTGGTTGGCTTCTCATTATTTCCTCAGCCCTGTAGCTCTCTTAAGTTTTAAAAAATAAAATGGAGGCCAGGCATGGTGGCTCACGCCTGTAATCTCAGTACTTTGGAAGGCCAAGGTGGGTGGATTGCTTGAGGTCAGGAGTTGGAGACCAGCCTGGGCACACCCCATCTCATTTAAAAATAAATAAAATAAAATGACAGAGACTTATATTCATACCAAAACCTGCACATGAAGGCTTATAGCAACTTTATTCATAAATGCTAAAGCTCGGAAGCAACTAAGATGTTCTTTTTTTTGTTTTTTGTTTTAAGACGGAGTCTCGCACTGTCACCTGTGCTGGAGTGCAATGGCACGATCTCGAGTCACTGCCACCTCTGTCTCCTAGGTTCAAGCAATTCTCCTGCCTTAGCTTCCTGAGTAGTTGGGATTACAGGTGCCCACCACCATGCCCAGCTAATTTTTTGTATTTTTAGTAGAGACAGGGGTTTCACTGTGTTGGCCAGGCTGATGTCGAACTCCTGACCTCGTGATCTGCCCGCCTCAGCTCCCAAAGTGCTGGAATTACAGGCATGAGCCACCGCGCCCAGCTAAGATATCCTTTAAGGCCAGGTGGGGTGGTTCACACCTGTAATCCCAGCACTTTGGGAGGCCGAGGCGGGAGGATCACAAGGTCAGCAGATCGAGACCATCCTGGCTAACAAGATGAAATCCCGTCTCTACTAAAAATACAAAAAATTAGCCGGGCATGGTGGCACATGCCTGTAGTCCCAGCTACTTGGGAGGCTGAGGCAGGAGAATGGCTTGCACCCGGGAGGCAGAGGTTGCAGTGAGCTGAGATCATGCCACTGCACTCTAGCCTGGGGGACACGGAGAGACTCCATCTCAAAAAAGAAAAAAAAAAAGATATCCTTTAATAGATGAATGGATAAGCAAACTGTGTGCTGGATCCACACAATGAGACGTTATTCAGCACCAAAAAGCAACACACTATCAGGCCAGGAGAAATTGTGGAAAAACCTTAGCTGCATATTGCTGAGTGAAAGAAAGTCAGATCCAAGAGGGCAAGAATTCTGACTGGTTCACTGCTTAATCTCCAGCATCTGAAACAGTGTCTGGTCAAAACAGCCCCTCAATATTTGATGAGTTTTTTTTTTCTTTTTAAAGTCCAGTCATATGGTGACTCAAATGCTTGATCCCAGCACTTTGGGAGGCTGAAGCGAGGTGATTGCTTAAAGCCAGGAGCTCGAGACCAGCCTGGACAACATAATGAGACTCCATCTCCATTAAAAAAAAAAAAAAAGAAGAAGAAGAAAAGAAAAAAGAGGCTCTTCATCTTATCCTGAGTGAAAAGAAGGTAGAAAGGCCGGGCGCGGTGGCTCAAGCCTGTAATCCCAGCACTTTGGGAGGCCGAGACGGGCGGATCACGAGGTCAGGAGTTCGAGACCATCCTGGCTAACACGGTGAAACCCCGTCTCTACTAAAAAATACAAAAAACTAGCCGGGCGAGGTGGCGGGTGCCTGTAGTCCCGGCTACTCGGGAGGCTGAGGCAGGAGAATGGCGTAAAAACCCGGGAGGCAGAGCTTGCAGTGAGCTGAGATCCGGCCACTGCACTCCAGCCTGGGCGACACATCGAGACTCCGTCTCAAAAAAAAAAAAAAAAAAAAGGTAGAAAGAAGCAAGGGCATCCTGGGATCATCAGCTGAGATATCTCCAGTTCAGTCTGGTCCCTGAAAGTGTGGGCCACCAACCAAAATGCTTATTCCCAGGCCCCACCCAGACCTGCTTGATCAGGATAAGTGTCCCTAGGTAGGAGGTAATCCACATTTTAAAATAAACATCTGGCCAGGCACAGTGGCTCACTCCTGTAATCTCAACACTTTGGGAAGCTGACCCAAACAGATTGCTTGAGCCCAGGAGTTTAAGATCAGCCCGGGCGACATGGCAAAACTCCATCTCTACAAAAATACAGAAAATTAGCTGGGTATTGTGGCACACACCTGTGGTCCCAGCTACTCAGGAGGCTGAGGTGGGAGAACTGCTTGAGCCTGGGAGGTAGAGCTTGCAGTGAGCCGAGATTGAGCCACTGCATTGCAGTCTGAGCAACAGAGTGGAACCCCATCTCAAACAAAAAATAAAAAACAAACAAAAAAATAAAACAAGCGTACAGTGATTCTTGTATCAGCTGAAACTGAGAACCACTTAGGATGTTTACTAAAAAGGCAGATTATGGCTGGGTGCGGTGGTTCACACCTGTAATCCTAGCACTTTGGGAGGCCAAGATGGGCAGATCACCTGAGGTCAGGAGTTCCAGACCAGCCATGTTTCACCAACATGGTGAAACCCCGTGTCTACTAAAAATACAAAAATTAGCCAGGCATAGTGGTGTGCACCTGTAATCCCAGCTACTCGGGAGGCTGAGGCAGGAGAATTGTTTGAACCTGGGAGGCGGAGGTTGCAGCGAGCCAAGATTGCACCATTGCACTCCAGGCAACAGAGCGAAACTCCGTCTCAAAAAAAAAAAAAAAAAAAATGCAGATTATATTTTAGAACTGTGGAGGTAGGCCGGGCGCGGTGGCTCAAGCCTGTAATCCCAGCACTTTGGGAGGCCGAGGCGGGCGGATCACAAGGTCAGGAGATCGAGACCACAGTGAAACCCCATCTCTACTAAAAATACAAAAAATTAGCCGGGCGCGGTGGCGGGCGCCTGTAGTCCTAGCTACTCAGGAGGCTGAGGCAGGAGAATGGCATGAACCCAGGAGGCGGAGCTTGCAGTGAGCCGAGATCGCGCCACTGCACTCCAGCCTGGGCAACAGCGTGAGACTCCGTCTCAAAACAAAAAAAAAAAAAAAAAAAAAGAACTGTGGAGGTGCAGAAGCAGCAAGGCTTGACCTACCCTGTAGTCCAAGTCCATCTGTACAGATGAAGGAACTGCAGCCCAGAGAGGGAAAGTTACTTGCCAGAGACACACAGCAAGCTGCCTTCTGACTTTCAGGCTTCTTACAGAGAGCTGACCAACTCATTTAGATGTTAAGAGACTCATTTGCCTCAGAAGCATCAACTCAAGCAGCTGCTAAATACCACCTCTATTTGGTCAAGGCCAAGGAGATATTTACTCCTTCTGAGGAGGCGGGGGAAGTCCAAAGGAGCTTTTTATAGGCCTCTTTAGGGTAAGTGTTGGTGAGGTCACGAAAGGATTCACTTCCCCAAGCTGACAGGAACCGTTACTTTCTGGTTTCTCTTTTCATATTTACGAATTAACATATTTAACTTAAAATGAAATGGCCAAATTTCAAATATATAAAAACTACAATCCGGGTAAGCCCAGGAAAACTAGCATCTACCTCCAGTCTCATCTCATCCCAGTCACCAATTTGCCACCTGACCTTGAGCGACCACAGGCACATCTCCTAGTCCTTCTGGGCCCCGGCCAGATGAAATGATGTCCATGAATCTTTCCAGTTCTGACCATCTGTGGTGCCCTGCATCAAGTCACCCTATAATTAGCTGTAGTCAAAGGTCCTTCCTGGCTTATCTGCTGATTGGCCTTTGAAGAGGTCCATTCTAAAATGTAGGTTTGCTGTAGTTCAGGAAGACAAAGTAGGGCCAAAGATCTCCTTAGTCAAAGAGATGATCTGGAAAGAGGTTAGCCATCAGTTCACAAACTGACCTGGGCAACAGAGATAAAACATGAAGGCTGCACTTGCATGGGGAAGTAAGGCAATCCCTAAGCAAGGAGACAAACGGAGTGAGGGAGGACAGTGCAGCCTGAAGGCCACAGTGAGAAATGCTTCCGACTAGAACAGGAAGTCAAATTTGTTTTTTAGGTTCTGCTCATTATGGGCCACCTTAACATCTTTATTTATTTATTTATTTTTGTTTATTTTTGAGATAGAGTCTTGCTGTTGCCCAGGCTGGAGTGGAGTGATCTCGGCTCACTGCAACCTCCTTCTCCCAGGTTCAAGTGATTCTTCTGCCTCAGCCTCCTGAGTAGCTGGGATTACAGGCGCCTTCCACCACGCCCAGATAATTTTTGTATTTTTAGTAGAGACAGGGCTTCACCATGTTGGCCAGCCTGGTCTTGTAGCAGGATGAGCCGCAGGCAAAACTCCTCAGATACCGAGTTAAAGAAGGAAGCGGTTTATTTGGCTGGGAGCATCGGCAAGACTTCTGTCTCAAGAACCGAGCCCCCGGAGTGAGCAATTCCTGTCCCTTTTAAGGGCTCACAACTCTAAGGGGGTGCGTGTGAGGGGGCTGTGATTGATTCAGCAAGCAGAGGGTATGTGACTGGGGGCTGCATGCACCGGTAATTAGATCAGAACAAAACAAGATAGGGATTTTTCACAGTGCATTTCTATGCATTGTCTGTAATCTATAGATAACATAACCAATTAGGTCAGGGGTCACTCTTTAACTACCAGGACCAGGGTGCGGTGCTGGGCTGTCTGCCTGTGGATTTCATTTCTCCCTTTCAGTTTTTACTTCTTCTTTCTTTGGAGGCAGAAATTAGGCATAAGATGATGTGAGGGGTGGTCTCCTCCCTTAGTCTCAAACTCCTTACTTCAAGTGATCCACCTGCCTTGGCCTCCCAAAGTGCTGGGATTACAGGCATGAGTCACCACACCAAGCCCACCTTAACACCCTTTTTTTTTTTTTGAGATGGAGTCTCACTCTTGTTACCCAGGCTGGAGTGCAGTGGCATGATCTCAGCTCACTGCAACCTCTGCCTCCTGGGTTCAAGCGATTCTCCTGCTTCAGCTTCCTGAGTAACTGGGATTACAGACACCTGCCACCACGCCCAGCTAATTTTTGTACGTTCAGTAGAGATGGGGTTTCGCCATGTTGACCAGGTTGGTCTTGAACTTCTGACTTCAGGTGACCCACTCACCTCAGCCTCCCAAAGTGCTGGTATTACAGGCATGAGCCACCGTGCCCGGCAACATGTTTAACTCTCTTTTTCCTATGTGGACAATGCTTATCATGACTTGCATTGAGTGAAAAAAGAAAAAAGGTCATCATTTTGTGTACATATGAACTGATTTTCAACAAACATGAACAAAGCAATTTAGTAGAGAAAGAATAGACTTTTCAACAAAAACAGAGTTCCATGTACTAGAATGATTAGATATCCAAATACAAGAAAAAAAAAGGCCAGGCGCGGTGGCTCAAGCCTGTAATCCCAGCACTTTGGGAGGCTGAGATGGGCGGATCACGAGGTCAGGAGATCGAGACCATCCTGGCCAACACGGTGAAACCCCGTCTCTACTAAAAATACAAAAACTAGCCGGGCGAGGTGGCAGCGCCTGTAGTCCCAGCTACTCGGGAGGCTGAGGCAGGAGAATGGCGTGAACCCGGGAGGCGGAGCTTGCAGTGAGCTGAGATCCGGCCACTGCACTCCAGCCTGGGCTACAGAGCGAGACTCCGTCTCAAAAAAAAAAAAAAAAAAAAAAGAAAAAAAAAAACCTTCAATATCTCATACCAAACAAAAATTAACTAAAAATGGATCAGAGACCTAGACGTAAAACCTAAAACTGTAAAATTTCTATTAGAAAACATAGGAGAAAATATTTATGACCTTTGACTAGGCAAAGATTTCTTTGGTACAGGCCAGGCATGGTGGCTTACACCTGTAATCCCAGGACTTTGGGAAGCTGAGGTGGGTGGATCACCCGAGCCCAGGAGTTTAAGACCAGCCAGAGCAACATAGGGAGATCCTGTCTCTAACAAAAATTAAGGCCAGGCACGGTGGCTCATTCTTGTAATCCTAGCACTTTGGGAGGCTCAAGTGGGCAGATCACTTGAGGTCAGGGGTTTGAGACCAGTCTGGCCAACATGGTGAAACCCCATCTCTACTAAAAATACAAAAATTAGGCTGGGCACACTGGCTCACACCTGTAATCCCAACATTTTGGGAGGCCAAGGGACACGGATCACCTGAAGTCAAGAGTTTGAGACCAGCCTGACCAGTACGGTGAAACCCCGTCTCCACTAAAAATACAAAAAGTAGTCGGGCATGGTGGTGTGTGCCTTTAGTCCCAGCTCTTTGGGAGGCTGAGACAGGAGAATTGCTTGAATCTGGGAGGAGGAGGTTGCAGTGAGCCAAGACTGTGCCACTGCACTGCAGCCTGGGTAACAGAGTGAGACTCTGTCTCAAAAAAAAAAAAAAACATTAGCCAAGTATGGTGGCCCACGCTTGTAATCCCAGCTACTCAGGAGGCTAAGGCAGGAGAATTACTTGAACCTGGGAGGCAGAGGTTGCAGTGATCTGGGACCACACCACTGCACTCCATCCTGGGCAACAGGGTGAGACTCTGTCTCAAAAATAATAATAATAATTTTTAAAAAGTAACTGGGCATGGTGGTGTGCACCTGTGGTCTCAGTTACTCAGCTCGGGAGGCTGAGATGGGAGGATTTTTTTTTTTTTTTTTTGAGACACAGTCTCGCTTTGTCACCCAGGCTGGAGTGCTGGAGTGCAGTGGTGTGGTCTTGGCTAACAGCAACCTCCACCTCCTGAGTTCAAGCAATCCTTCTGTCTTGGCCTCCCAAGTAGCTGGGATTACAGTCACCTGCCACCACACCCAGCTAATTTTTGTATTTTTAGTAGAGATGGGATTTCATCATATTGGTCAGGCTGGTCTCGAACTCCTGACCTCAGGTGATCCACCCACCTTGGCCTCCCAAAGTGCTGGGATTACAGGCCTGAGCCACTGTGCAGGGCCAGGAGGATATCTTGATCAAAGATCAGTGGTGTGGCTCCAGCCTGGGTGACGGAGGGAGACACTGTCTCAAAACAAAACAAAACAAAACAAAACAAAAAGATTTGAATAGATACTTCACAAGAAGATATGAAAAGATTTGTGGTCAGCCTGGGCAACATAGTGAGACCCTATGGAAAGAAAGAGAAACAGAGAGAGGCAGAGGAAGGAAGAAAGAGACCTGAAAAGATATTCAACATCAGTGATCAGGGAAATGCAAATTAACTTCCCTATCACATAATGTGATAACCCACTGCGTACCTAAAAAAACAGGTAAAATTATAAAGACTGACCTTACCAAGTGCTGGTAGAAATGTGGAGGAACTAGAACTGTCATACAGCTGGTGAGAAAATAAAATGGGGCAGCCTTTTTTTTTTTTTGAGATGGAGTCTTGCTCTATCGCCCAGGCTGGAGTGCAGTGGAGCCATCTCGGCTCACTGGAATCTCCACCTCCCGGTCAAGCCATTCTCCTGCCTCAGCCTCCCAAATAGTTGGGACTATAGGCGTGTGCCACCATGCCCCACTAATTTTGGATTTATTTATTTATTTTTGTATTTTTAGTAGAGATGGGGTTTCACAATGTTGCCCAGGCTGGTCTCGAACTCCTGACCTCAGGTGACCCACCCACCTTGGTCTCCCAAAGTGCTGGGACTACAGGTATGGGCCGCTGCGTCTGGCCAGGAACCAATTCTTTTTTGAGGCACAATGCCTACAAACATCACAAAATGAGAGACAAGCAGGCATTACGATGTTCCTCATGGAAATACACAACACCATGTAAGTAGTCTCATAAAAAAAAAAAAAAAAAAATTGGCTGGGCACTGTGGCTCACGCCTATAATCCTAGCACTTTGGGAGGCTGAGGCAGGTGGATCTCCTGAGGTCAGGAGTTCGAGACCAGCCTGACCAACATGGTGAAATCCCATCTCTACTAAAAATACAAAAATTAGCCAGGCATAGTGAAGGGCGCCTGTAATCCCAGCTACTCAGGAGGCTAAGGCAAGAGAATTGCTTGAACTGGGGAGGCGGAGGTTGCAGTGAGCCAAGATTGTGCCACTGCACTGCAGCCTGGGCAAGACAGCAAGACTCTATCTCTACAAAAAACCAACCAACAAACAAAGAAAATCAGGCCAGGCACAATGTAATTTCCCTATCACATAATGTGATACCACTGAGTACCTAAAAAAACAGGTAAAATTATAAAGACTGACCTTACCAAGTACTGGTAGAAATGTGGAGGAACTAGAACTGTCATACAGCTGGTGAGGTTGGAGGTTGCAGTGAGCTGTGATCACGCCACTGCCTCCAACCTGGGGGACAGAGTGAGACTCCATCGCAAAAAATAAATACATTTTAAAAATCAGGCCAAGTGCAGTGGCTGACACCTGTAATCCTAGCACTTTGGGAGGCTGAGGCAGGTGGAATGCCTGAGCTCAGGAGTTCAAGACCACCATGGGCAAAACCCCATCTCTACAAAAAATACAAAAAATTAGCTGGGTGTGGTGGCGTGCGCCTGTAGTCCCAGCTACTAGGGGCTAAGGCAGGAAGATAGCTTGAACCCAAGAGGTAGAGGCTGCAGTGAGCTGAGATCGTGTCACTGCACTCTAGCCTGGGAGACAAAGTGAGACCTTATCTTAAAAAAAAAAAAAAAAGTCAAACCCAGTCTAATCAAACCTTTTAGATCTAACTACCAATTAGCAGAGAAGACAAGGGGCACAGGGGCCAGGTGTGGTGGCTCACACCTATAATCCCAGCACTTCGGGAGGCCAAAGCAGGCAGATCAGCTGAGGTCAGGAGTTCGAGACCAGCCTGGCCAACATGGTGAAACCTCGTCTCTACTAAAAATACAAAAATTAGCTGGACATGATGGTGGGTGCCTGTAATCCCAGCTACTTGGGAGGCTGAGGCTGGAGAATCCCTTGAACTCAGGAGGCAGAGGTTGCAGTGAGCTGAGATTGCACCATTGCACTCTAGCCTGGACAACTGAGTGAGACTTCGTCTCAAAAACAACAACAACAACAACAACAAACAAACAAAAAACACAAGGGACACGGGAAGATGTGGAAACAACTCCATAGGGATGCTATCAGCAAAATCCAGACTAGGGAAAATGCCACAGCATGAACCACTTAATTTCTTTCTTTTTAAAAATGTATTATTTAGTTTTTTTTTTTGTTTTGTTTTGTTTTTTTGAGATGGAGTCTCGCTGTGTCTCCCAGGCTGGAGTGCAGTGGTGTGATCTCGGCTCACTGCAAGCTCCGCCTCCCGGGTTCACGCCATTCTCCCGCCTCAGCCTCCCAAGTAGCTGAGACTACAGGCGCCCACCACCACGCCCAGCTAGTTTTTTGTATTTTTAGTAGAGACGGGGTTTCACCATGTTAGCCAGGACAGTCTCGATCTCCTGACCTCGTGATCCACCCGCCTCGGCCTCCCAAAGTACTGGGATTACAGGCTTGAGCCACCGCACCCGGCCTAAAAATGTATTATTTAGTTTTTGTAGAGATGGAGTCTTGCTACGTTGCCCAGGCTGGAGCACAGTGGCTATTCACAGGCACCATTATTGCGCATTATAGCTTTGAACTTCTGGGCTCAAGGGATCCTCCTGCCTCAGTCTCCCTAATAGTGGGGTTACAGGTGTGCACCCCCAGCCTGGCTCTATCTAGTTTCTTAAAAAACAAATAAAATAAAACAGAGAGAAAGAAAGGAAAATGAAAGGAAATGAAAGAAAATAAATTTCAAGTAAAAAAAAAAGTAAACTTGAGAAAAACGATAGATTTTTAAAAGGACTTCCAGTTGCAATGTTCAGTTGAGATCTCAAATGTTTTTTTTTTCCTTGGAGATGGAGTCTCACTCTGTTGCCCAGGCTGGAATGCAGTGGCACGATCTCAACTCACTGTAACCTCTCCCTCCCAGGTTCAAATGATCCTCCTGCCTCAGCCTCCCAAGTAGCTGGAATTACAAGCGCCTACCACCACGCCTGGCTAATTTTTTTTTTTTTTTTTTTTTTTTGAGACGGAGTCTCGCTCTGTCACCCAGGCTGGAGTGCAGTGGCCGGATCTCAGCTCACTGCAAGCTCCGCCTCCTGGGTTCACGCCATTCTCCTGCCTCAGCCTCCTGAGTAGCTGGGACTATAGGCGCCCGCCACCTCGCCCGGTTAGTTTTTTGTATTTTTTTTAGTAGAGACGGGGTTTCACCATGTTAGCCAGGATGGTCTCGATCTCCTGACCTCGTGATCCGCCCATCTCGGCCTCCCAAAGTGCTGGGATTACAGGCGTGAGCCACCGCGCCCGGCCAATTTTTGTATTTTTAGTAGAGACGTGGTTTCACCATGTTGGTCAGGCTGGTCTTGAACTCCTGACCTCAAGTGATCCACCTACCTCAGCCTCCCAGTGCTGGGATTATAGGTGTGAGCCACTGCACCCAACCAAGATCTCAATTCAGACAAACATTTTTGTTTGTTTGTTTTCTGAGCTCTGTCACTTAGAAAAGCAAACTTGTTTTAAGAAGGACATTGGCTGGGCGCGGTGGCTCACACCTGTAATCCCAGCACTTTGGGAGGCCGAGGCGGGCGGATCATGAGGTCCCGAGATCGAGACCACGGTGAAACCCCGTCTCTACTAAAAATACAAAAAGTTAGCAGGGCGCGGTGGCGGGCGCCTGTAGTCCCAGCTACTCGGGAGGCTAAGGCAGGAGAAGGCGTGAACCCGGGAGGCAGAGCTTGCAGTGAGCTAAGATCGTGCCACTGCACTCCAGCCTGGGCGACTGAGTGAGACTCCATCTCAAAAAAAAAAAAAAAAAAAAAGAGGGACATTTTGGCCAGGTGTGGCGGCTCACGCTTGTAATCCCAGAACTTTGGGAGGCCGAGGCGGGTGGATCACTTGAGATCAGTAGTTCCAAACTAGCCTGGCCAACATGGTGAAACCCCGTCTCTACTAAAACTACGAAAATTAGCTGGATGTGGTGGTGCACGCCTGTAGTCCCAGCTACTCAGGAGGCTGAAGCAGGAGAATCACTTGAACCCGGGAGGTGGAGGTTGTGGTGAGTCGAGGTCGTGCCACTGCACTCCAGCCTGGGTGGCAGAATGAGACTCTTGCCTCAAAAAAAAAAAAAAAAAAAAAAGTTTGAGACCAGACTGACCAACATGGCAAAACCCCGTCTCTACTAAAAATACAAAACATTAGCTGGGCATAGTGGTGCCCGCGTGTAATCCCAGTTACTTGGGAGGCTGAGGCAGGAGAATCGTGTGAACCTCAGAGGCAAAGGTTACAGTGAGCTGAGATAGCGCCATTGCACTCAGCCTGGGCGACAAGAGCAAAACTCTGTCTCAAAAAAAAAAAAAAAAAAAAGAAGGACTTTTTTTCATTTAGAGGAGTGTAAACAGTAATTCATACTTGATATTAAGAAAGTATTTTTTTTGGGGTCGAAGTGACAGTTTTGTGTGTGTATGAAACATAATGGGCCGGGCGCGGTGGCTCAAGCCTGTAATCCCAGCACTGGCCGGGCGCGGTGGCTCAAGCCTGTAATCCCAGCACTTTGGGAGGCCGAGACGGGTGGATCACGAGGTCAGGAGATCGAGACCATCCTGGCTAACACGGTGAAACCCCGTCTCTACTAAAAAATACAAAAAAAAAAACTAGCCGGGCGAGGTGGCGGGCGCCTGTAGTCCCAGCTACTCGGGAGGCTAAGGCAGGAGAATGGCGTCAACCCGGGAGGTGGAGCTTCCAGTGAGCTGAGATCCGGCCACTGCACTCCAGCCTGGGCAACAGAGCGAGACTCCGCCTCAAAAAAAAAAAAAAAAAAAAAAAAAGAAACATAATGTATACGTATTAAAAAGGGAATATTTGTCCTTTAAAGACATATACTGAAATATTTACTGGTGAGGACACATGATGTCTGGTATTTACTTCAAAATAACGCTGGGCAGCGGGTTCGAGGTAGGTGCAGAAACACAGGAAACAGACTGCCCCGTGGGTCGTGTAACTGCTGAGGTCGGATAGCGACTCTACGCGGCTTCAGGTATATCTTGAAATTTTCTGTATATCTTGAAATTTTCTACAATAAAAATGTCTTAAAATTGTGCGTCAAAATAACACGAATATAAAAAAATGCAATTTAAAAGTCAGGAGGCAATCCTGTCGTGCAAAACCGTGACGCTAGCTGTATGAGGGCGGCAGGATGAATCATTTCCTCCTTCGTTTCTACATTTTTTGTCTATATACTTTTAATATTACTTTTATAATGAGAAATACCAAAACTCGGGGTGAGACGGGGAGACACTAGTGTTTTTGCCCTCCCTGTCCCCGAGGAGACTGTTCTCATCTATTCTCTTCCCCACGTCCTCCAGGTTTTTGCTAGGCTTCCTGCCATCTTTACCAAGTTGAGATTATCCGTGTTGTGTCATTAACAGAGTTTAAGGAAAGCGCGTCAAGTTCACCGCGCCCTAACCCTGGACCCCGCCTGCAGGCTGACTTTCGAGCCACACGCCAGAGCACCGCGACCCCTAAGGTCGCAGCCCGGCTTCGCAAGCCACCTCCTTCTAACGCGTCAGTCGCCCTCGCGCGCCCGCGAGCAGCCGGACTACATCTCCCAGGAGGCTGTGCGCCGTCCAGCGGACCTGCCCTTGGTCGCAAAGGACTACATTACCCAGTGATACCTTGCGGGAGGCGGTTGCCAGACCTCAAGCGCAAAACCATTGGTCCAGCGTCTGGCGGGGAGCTGCACAGTGATTGGCCCAGGAGACCGCCACTTTCGCCCGAGCTCAGTAGAGTTTTGCTGTTAAGACTGCGCGAGGTGCTGGAGAGAGCAGAGCGCGCGTAGCCGGGCCGCACCCGCCGAGCCGTGTGAGTAACCTCTACCTCCGTCCTTCTCGCCGTCCTCTCGGGGACCTGCACCCTCGCTCCGCAGGGCGGTAGGGAGGGAGCACACGCACCCGGGCGCTTACGAGGGGCGGGGACTGTGTACACACGTGTCACACCTGACCCGAGAAGCATCTCCAGGGACACCGGCGGCAGAGCTCCGCTCTCGCCCTTGAGCACCTGAGCTCCAGGGCGTCCCCTCGGACTCGGGGAGAAAAAACACACCCCGAGGCACACGTGGACACCTAAGTACCCACGCGGAGACCTCTGCAGAGCTGCTCAGCTGAACCCTTGGGCACATGGGCACCCGAACACCGGGAAGAGCCTGCTATGCTCCGGTCTCCTCTTGACACCGATCCAGGACACCTGCCACTCGGGCTTGCTCCTCCTTCCTGCCCAGATGGGCGGGAAACTGACACTGCTCTGTGTGACCTGAGCGGTCCCTGGGTAACTCCTGGAGAGGTTTTGCCTCTCAGTCGCTTGCCGCATGTTTAAACTTCCTCATGGGCGCCTGGGGAGGAGTTCCAGGGTGGGTGAGAGGAGACAAGGAATTGATGTCTGGGGTGGAGGCTGTCATCCTGTAGGCAGTATCCCCCCTCCTCCCCCACCCCCACCCCCGCTAATACAAGTATTCAAGAACTAAAGTAATTTTGAAAGCTAGTTTTAGGGATTTTTTTTTTTTTCCATAACAAATTCAAACAATATAGAATTACATCGACAGATCTACCTTCCTTCTTCCCTTCCCAGCCCTTCTCCCAGTGATCAATTATCTGTTGATGTGTGTCTGGTTACAGACTTCTTTTTATGCTTTGTACAACTCTACAGAGCGTATATAGGTATTACTGTTTTTTTGTTTTTGTTTTCTGTTTTTACAAAAAAAGGAAAAAAGTACATCTCCTGGAAAGGATGCTTTTTAGCTGAGCTCTGGTGGATGAGAGGAGCTAGCCTTGAAAAAGTGAGTAGGGGCTGAGATGGGGCTGCATTTCAGACGTAGGGAACTGGAGGAGTACAGGCAAGGCAGTAGATAGGAGCGCTCGCCGAGTTTTCCAGGAACTGGGCAGAAGCAGTCAGACCACTCTGGTTAAGTGAGGGAAGGAAAAGAATGGTCCAGAGTGAGGCTAAAGAGGTCAGTAGGTGTGAGTCAGGGGAGCCCAGGAGCGTAATTTTCTTTTTTTTTTTTTTTGAGACGGAGTCTCGCTCTGCCGCCCAGGCTGGAGTGCAGTGGCGTGATCTTGGCTCACGCAAGCTCCGCCTCCCGGATTCACGCCATTCTCCTGCCTCAGCCTCCCGAGTAGCTGGGACTACAGGCGCCCACCACCACGCCCGGCTAATTTTTTGTATTTTTTAGTAGAAACGGGGTTTCACCGTGTTAGCTAGGATGGTCTCGATCTCCTGACCTCATGATCCGCCCGCCTTGGCCTCCCAAAGTGCTGGGATTTCAGGCCTGAGCCACGCGCTCGGTACTTTTTTGTTTTGTTTTGTTTTGTTTGTTTCTGAGATGCAGTCTCACTGTGTCGCCCAGGCTGGAGTGCAATGGCGTGATTTCGGCTCAGGACAACCTCGGCCTCCCAGGCTCACGTGATTCTCCTTCCTCAGCTTCCTGAGTAACTGGGATTGCAGGCGCCCACCACCACACCCAGTTAATTTTGTATTTTTTTTTTTTTTTTTTTTTTGAGACGGAGTCTCGCTCTGTAGCCCAGGCTGGAGTGCAGTGGCCGGATCTCAGCTCACTGCAAGCTCCGCCTCCCGGGTTCACGCCATTCTCCGGCCTCAGCCTCCCGTGTAGCTGGGACTACAGGCGCCCGCCACCTCGCCCGGCTAGTTTTTTGTATTTTTTAGTAGAGACGGGGTTTCACCGTGTTAGCCAGGATGGTCTCGATCTCCTGACCTCGTGATCCGCCCATCTCGGCCTCCCAAAGTGCTGGGATTACAGGCTTGAGCCACCGCGCCCGGCCTAATTTTGTATTTTTAGTAGAGACAGGGTTTCACCATATTGGCCAGGCTGGTCTTGAACTCCTGACCTCAGCTGATCTGCCTGCTTTGGCCTCCGAACGTGCTGGGATTATAGGCATGAGCCACCGCGCCTGGCCAGAAGCATCATTTGCTAGCATAGCATGGCCCCACTGTGCCGGGGAGGCCTGAGGTGTGTGCAGAAGGGGAAAGGGAAAGGTTAAGGGGCTCAGGGCCTCAGGGCTCTTCCTTTGGACAGTGGGGGATTGTTAAAGAATCCCAATCCCTGTTGTAAGCCCTGCATGTCCTTCAGTCCCTCAGCATTACACTTGAGTAGGCTCACTCAGTGAGCAGGAGTTTGTTATAAAGTTGCCAGATGTCTTGGAAAGCCAGTTGCTCTCTGGGACCAACAGTTGCCTATCAAGCCTGTTCATTCAATTCTCAAATATTATTAAGTACTTACCATGATGAGTTCTATACCCGGAACTGGAAATTTATGAGTGAACAAATGAGAGCAAGGCCATGTTTCCATGGGCTTACATTCTAGTTAGGGAGAGAGACAAGAAACAAATGTACTGTATAAATAACCCATGGTGCGCTGGGCGCTGTGGCTCATGCATGTAATCTCAACAATTCAGGAGGCTGAGGCAGGAGGATCACTTGAGGCCAGGAATTCGAGACCAGCCAGGGCAACATATTGAGACCTGATCTCTACAAAAATAAAAAAACTTAGCCAGGCCTGCAGCTGTAAGTCCCAGCTAATTGGGAGGCTGAGGCAAGAGAATCACTTGAGCCCGGGAGTTGAAGGCTGCAGTGAGTTAGGGCACCACTGCATTCCAACCTGGGTGACAGAGTGAGACCCTGTCTCTAAAAAAGTAAACGAATATGCCATAGTAATAAGTACTGTAAAGAACAATAAAACAAGTGCTATTTTATTTTATTTTTAAATTTTTGTATTTTTTGTAGAGTTGGGGTTTTGCAGTGTTGCCCAGGCTGGTCTTGAACTCCTGAGCTCTTGAACTCCTGGAGTTCCTGACTTGAACTCCAGTCTAGTCAGGGAGGGCTGCTCTCAGGAGGTGGTATTTGAGCAGAGACCATAAGAAACTTGCCTGGTGTTTATTCCGTATCTCTTGCATTTAGCTTGATACTGATGGACATTGTGTGGGCCAGAGGCAGGGATGGTTGGCTATGACCCCAAACCAGATGGCAGGAATAACACCAAGCTCCAGGTGGCAGTGGCTGGGTCTGTGTCTGGACTTGTCACTCGGGCGCTGATCAGTCCCTTCGACGTCATCAAGATCCGTTTCCAGGTACTCTTCCCCTTTTTCCATGCAATGGACTGGAGGACAAGTTTAGTCTTTCTTGCAAAAGCAGTTCCTAAAACTTGGAATTCTATCCAGATGAAGGGCTTGCCTTTTCTGAAAGTTCCCCTTCACATTCCAGCCCACCCCGCTGTCCTGACCTTTTTTATTTTGATTCCCAGCTTCAGCATGAGCGCCTGTCTCGAAGGGACCCCAACGCAAAGTACCATGGCATCTTCCAGGCCTCTAGGCAGATTCTGCAGGAGGAGGGGCTGACAGCTTTCTGGAAGGGACACATCCCAGCTCAGATTCTCTCCATAGGCTATGGAGCTGTCCAAGTAGGTGGCAGGGGACCTGGCCAGGCCTCTGTGGTCACGTTGCTCAATGGAGGAGCAGAGGGAGGGTGAGGCAAGCAGGAATGCCCTGTAGGGCAGGACGGGAGAGGCAGGCCCCACGCTTCCCACCTGCCTCACCCGGGAGCCTTCCTGACCAGCTGTACTGTAGGCATTCCCCTCCCCTATGTCCCCGCATCTATCCTGTGTAACTTAGATGTTGCATCTTGGAGACTGATTTGATGTCATGCCTTCTGTGGGGCTTGGCGAAGGACAGCACTAATGCATTTCAATTTTTGAAATACACCTTCACATACGTGGTTCATCTGAACTTCACCACACCATCATGAGGAGGGCAGGGTAGGTGTCATGTAGATCTCAGGGAGGTGAAGTCAGCTGTCTGAGGCCACACAGCCTGCACATGGCAGGGCTAGGGTTAGAGCTCACGCTTCGTTCAGAGGAGCACCAGTATAGTCATAGTGCACAGCGTGTGATTTTATGCAGTAGACATGGTAAGAACCAGCCCTGTACAGTGCAAACCATGGGCCAGGCCCCTGTTGGAAGCACTTCACATACAGTCACAGCAGTCCTTAAGGTAGGGGCTGTTGTCCCTCCCATGTCACGCATGAGAAGACTGAGGTGGACAGAGCGTACATAATTAACCCAACCAAAGTCACTAGCTAGAAAATGGCAGAGCCACGACCCCCACCTAGGCAGCTAGTGCCAGAGACGTCCCTGCCTACTCCTCCTGTGACATCACAGTGACCGCCCAAGTCACGTGTTTACTGGCTGGGCATGTCCTGTGATCCTGTCTCTGCACTTGTCTGCAAACAGATACTGCAACATGACAAATAAATACAGCAACAGGATAGTCTCAAGAAGCCAGGCCTAAGGCCGGACTCGGTGACTCACACCTGTAATCCCAGCACCTGAGCCCAGGAGGTGAGGTGGAGGTTGCAGTGAACCACGATCATGCCATTGCACTTCAGCCTGGGCGACACAGCCAGACCCCGTCTCAAAAAAAAGAAAAGAAGCCAGGCCATCTTCATTTGGCTGAAGGAAGATCTGAGCGTAGCCCTGGTATAGTGGCTCACACCTGTAATCCCATCACTTTGGGAGGCTGAGGTGGGAGGATGGCTTGAGCTCAGGAGTTTGAGACCAGCCTGGGCAACATAGCAAGACCTCCTCTCTACTAAAAAAAAAAACATTAGCCAGGTATGATGGTACACACCTCTAGCCCCAGTTATTCCAGATGCAGGAGAATAATTTGAGCTAGAGAAGTCAAGGCTGCTGTGAACTATGATCGAGCCGCTGCACTTCAGCCTGGGCAACTGAACGCGACCTTGTCTCAAAAAGCAAAACAGGGCCAAGCTCGGTGGCTCATGTGTGTAATCCCAGCACTTTGGGAGCCCAAGGCAGGCAGATCGCTTGAACTCAGGAGTTTGAGACCAGCCTTGGCAACATAGTGGAACCCTGGTTCTACAAAAAATACCAAAATTAGCTGGACGTGGTGGCATGCACCTGTAGTCCCAGCTACTTGAGGGGCTGATGTGGGAGGATCACTGGAGTCCAGGAGGTGGAGGCTGCAGTGAGCCGTATTTGTGCCACTGTACTCCAGCCTGGGTGACAGAGCGACACTCTCATCTCTAAAAAACAAAAACAAAAAAAGAAAACAAAGATCTGAATGTAAGGGGGTCACCCTGTTGAACACGTTCCTGAAAGAATCTGCCCCAGAAAAGAATGATTCTCGAACAGGGCCGCCGCCAGCTGCACGGAAGGGATCCCTGCAGGAATCAGAGCATGGCCATCTTTCCCAGTTCTCAGAAAACTAAGTTAGCCAGTGACATTTTCTGATACACATTTTTCTCATGTATCTTTTATTTATTTATTTTTTTTTGAGACGGAGTCTCACTCTGTCTCCCAGGCTGGAGTGCAGTGGCGCGATCTCGGCTCACTGCAACCTCCGCCTCCCAGGTTCAAGCGATTCTTCTGCCTCAGCCCCCCAAGTAGCTGGGGTTACAGGCACACGCCACCATGCCTGGCTAATTTTTGTATTTTTAGTAGAGACGGGGTTCCACCATATTGGCCAGTCTGGTCTCCAACTCCTGACCTCATGATCTGCCTGCCTCGGCCTCCCAAAATGCTGGGATTACAGACGTGAGCCACTACACCCAGTCTTTTCTTTGAGACCGAGTCTTGTTCTATCGCCCTGGCTGGAGTGCAGTGGCATGATCTCGGCTCAGTGCAACCTCTGCCTCCCGGGTTCAAGTGATTCTCCTGCCTCAGTCCCCCGAGTACCTGGGACTACAGGCGCCCGCCACCGTGCCCGGCTAATTTTTGTATTTCTTTTTTTTTTTTTTTTTTTTTTTGAGACGGAGTCTCGCTCTGTCGCCCAGCCCAGGCTGGAGTGCAGTGGCGCGATCTCGGCTCACTGCAAGCTCCGCCTCCCGGGTTCACGCCATTCTCCTGCCTCAGCCTCCCGAGTAGCTGGGACTACAGGCGCCCACAACCGCGCCCGGCTAATTTTTTGTATTTTTAGTAGAGACGGGGTTTCACCGTGGTCTCGATCTCCTGACCTTGTGATCCGCCCGCCTCGGCCTCCCAAAGTGCTGGGATTACAGGCGTGAGCCACCGCGCCTGGCCTTAATTTTTGTATTTCTATTAGAAACAGGGTTTCACTATGTTAACCAGGCTGGCCTCGAACTTCTGTCCTCGTGATCCGCCCGCCTCGGCCTCCCAAAGTGCTGGGATTACAGGCATGAGCCACTGCCCCTGGCCCCCATATATCTTCTTAAACCTTTGAGTGTCTGACTCTACTCAAGTATCAAATGGCATCTGAGTTTTACATAGAATTTTATATTTATCATATGCTGTCACTGCTCAAGAAGAACATTTCCTGACCTTTTCCTCCCTGCTCCACCTGGGCCCCAGCCAAGTCACAGGTGATGTGTTTGGGGAGTATTTGGTCCTCGCCCTCATCCTTTGGGCTGTCAGTGACTTCTTCACTTACTCTTCCAGTTCTTATCGTTTGAAATGCTGACGGAGCTGGTCCACAGAGGCAGCGTGTACGACGCCCGGGAATTCTCAGTGCACTTTGTGTGCGGTGGCCTGGCTGCCTGTACGGCCACCCTCACTGTGCACCCCGTGGATGTTCTGCGCACCCGCTTTGCAGCTCAGGGTGAGCCCAAGGTGAGTGACCAGGGGCCAGATGAGGTAGCCCAAATAAAGAAGGTGTTGTAGGCCGGGTGCGGTGGCTCAAGCCTGTAATCCCAGGACTTTGGGAGGCCGAGACGGGCGGATCACGAGGTCAGGAGATCGAGACCATCCTGGCTGACACGGTGAAACCCCATCTCTACTTTAAAAAATACAAAAAACTAGCCGGGCGAGGTGGCGGCGCCTGTAGTCCCAGCTACTCGGGAGGCTGAGGCAGGAGAATGGCGTGAACCCGGGAGGCGGAGCTTGCAGTGAGCTGAGATCCGGCCACTGCACTCCAGCCTAGGCGGCAGAGCGAGACTCCGTCTCAAAAAAAAAAAAAAAAAAAAAAAGAAGGTGTTGTCACAAGGGTTGCATTCTTTATTTTTTATTTATTTGTTTTTGTTTTGTTTTGTGCTCACTGCAAGCTCCACCTCCCGAGTTCAAGCGATTCTCCTGCCTCAGCCTCCTGAGTAGCTGGGACTACAGGCACTTGCAACCACGCCTGGCTAATTTTTTTGTATTTTTAGTAGATACGGGGTTTCACTGTGTTAGCCAGGATGGTCTTGAACTCCTGACCTCATGATCTGCCTGCCTCGGCCTCCCAGAGTGCTGGGATTACAGGTGTGAGCCACCGCGCCTGGCCTAGAATGAATTTATTTATTTATTTATTTATTTATTTATTTATTTAGAGACGGAGTCTCGCTCTGTTGCCAGGCTGGAGTGAAGTGGTGCAATCTCGGCTGACTGCAACCTCCAACTCCCTGGTTCAAGCGATTCTCCTGCCTCAGCCTCCCGAGTAGCTGGGATTATAGGCACATGTCACCACGCCCAGCTAATTTTTGTATTTTTAGTAGAGATAGGGTTTCACCATGTTGGCCAGGATGGTCTCAATCTCCTGACCTCATGATCTGCTTGCCTCGGCCTCCCAAAGTGCTGGGATTACAGGCATGAGCCACTGCTCCCAACTTATTTTTTTATTTTATTTGATAAGCCTGTTTTTTAAAATATATATAATATACATTTATATGTGTGTGTGTGTATGTATATACACATATATATAATTTTCATTTTTATTTTTATTTATTTTATTTATTTTTATTTTTTTTCTTGAGACGGAGTCTCGCTCTGTCGCCAGGCTGAGGTGCAGTGGTGCGATCTCCGCTCACTGCAGCCTCCACCTTCCAGGTTCAAGCAATTTTTCTGCTTCAGCCTCCTGAGTAGCTGGGATTACAGGCATCTGCCATCATGCCCAGCTAATTTTTGTATTTTTTAGTAGAGACGAGGTTTCACCATGTTGGCCAGGCTGGTCTCGAATTCCTGGCTCAAGCGATCCGCCCGCCTCGGCCTCCCAAAGTGCCAGGATTACAGGCGTGAGCCGCCGCACCCGGCTATATATATATTTTTTGAGACAACGTCTTATTTTATTGCCCAGGCTGCAGTGTAGTGGCACGATCACTGCTCACTGCAGCCCCGACCTCCTGGGATCAAGTGATCTTTCTGCCTCAGCCTCCCCAGTAGCTGAGACTACACCTGGCTAAGTTTTGTATTTTTTTAGAGATGGGGTTCCGTCATGTTGCCCAGGCTGGTCTCGAACTCTTTTTTTTTTTTTTTTTTTTTTTTTTTTTTTTTTTTTTGAGACGGAGTCTCGCTCTGTCGCCCAGGCTGGAGTGCAGTGGCGCAATCTCAGCTCACTGCAAGCTCCGCCTCCCGTGTTCACACCATTCTCCTGCCTCAGCCTCCCGAGAAGCTGGGCTGACAGGCGCCCGCCCGCCACCACGCCTGGCTAATTTTTTGTATTTTTTAGTAGAGACGGGGTTTCACCGTGTTCGCCAAGATGGTCTCGATCTCCTGACCTCGTGATCCGCCCACCTCGGTCTCCCAAAGTGCTAGAATAACAGGCGTGAGCCACCACGCCCGGCCTGGTCTCGAACTCTTGAGCTCAAGCCATCTGCCAGCCTCGGCCTCCCAAAATGCTGGGATTACAGGCATGAGCCACCGCACTTGGCAGAGGTTGAGTTCTTGTCCTTGCAGAAAGTAAAGCTGGGAGAGGTTCGGGTTTTCAGTTTGTCTGGCAGTCAGTTTGTAAAACCCATGACTGTGGGCAGCATGGTGCAGGGTGCTCTATGTCCCTCCCTCAAAGGAGCTCACAGCCTACCGGTATGAAACAGAACAAATAAATACCCAGCAGTGGGCTGGATCAAGGACTGCATCTGGGAAAGTGGGACTTGAGAACTTATTGCTGGATTATTATGAGAGTGTCTTTGTTTTTTTGTTTGTTTGTTTGGTTGGTTTTTTGAGACAGTCTCACTTTGTTGCGCAGGCTGGAGTGCAGTGGCGTGATCTCAGCTCACCATAACCTCTGCCTCCCGCCTTCAAGCGATTCTCCTGTCTCAGCCTCCTGAGTAGCTGGGATTATAGGCACATGCCACCATGTCCGGCTAATTTTTATATTTTTTATAGAGACAGGGTTTCACCGTGTTGGCCAGGCTGGTCTTGAACTTTTGACCTCAGGTGATCCCCGGCCTCGGTCTCCCAAAATGCTAGGATTCCAGGCGTGAGCTGCCGCACCCGGCCAATTCCAAGTGTCTTTGGTTTCCACAAAGAATGGGGTGGTGGAAATAGGATAGACTCGAGGAAGAATTTACTGAGTGAAAACAAGGGGGCCGGGCGCGGTGGCTCAAGCCTGTAATCCCAGCACTTTGGGAGGCCGAGACGGGCGGATCACGAGGTCAGGAGATCGAGACCATCCTGGCTAACACGGTGAAACCCCGTCTCTACTAAAAAATACAAAAAACTAGCCGGGCGCAGTGGCGGGCGCCTGTAGTCCCAGCTACTCAGGAGGCTGAGGCAGGAGAATGGCGTGAACCCGGGAGTCGGAGCTTGCAGTGAGCTGAGATCCGGCCACTGCACTCCAGCCTGGGCGGCAGAGCGAGACTCCGTCTCAAAAAAAAAAAAAAGAAAAAAAAAAAGAAAAAAGAAAGAAAACAAGGGATTAAATCCTGAAATAGACCTCCCCACCATATTGTTTCCTAGACATATTTAAGAATAGCATCATATGTGTGTGTGTCTGTGTGTTCTCAACCAAGAAAGAATCATTTTATTGTTATTATTTGTATATATTTTTTGAGACAGGGTCTTGATCTTTCACCCAGGCGGGAGTACAATGGCTGCAATAGCTTGCTGCAGCTTCGAACTCCTGGGCTCAAGCAATCATCCTGCCTCAACCTCTCAAGTAGCTAAGACCACAGGTGTGTGCCACCACACCTGACTAATTTTTTATTTTTTTACTTTTTGTAGGGACAGGGTCTCATGTTGCTCAGTTGGTCAGGCTTAGGCTGGTCTTGAACTACTGGTTGTTTTTGTTTATTTGTTTGTTTCTGAGATGGAGTCTCGCTCTGTCACCCAGGCTGGAGTGCAATGGCACAATCTCAGCTCACTGCGACCGCCTCCCAGATTCAAGCAATTCTCATGCTTCAGGCTTCCAAGCAGCTGGGACTACAGGTCTGCCACCCTGCCCGGCTAATTTTTTTTTTTTTTTTGAGACAAAGTCTTACTCTGTCACCCAGGCTGGAGTGCAGTGGTGTGATCTCGACTCACTGCAACCTCTGCCCTCCAGTTTCACGTGATTCTCCTGCCTCAACCTCCTGAGTAGCTGGGATTATAGGTGCCTGCCACCGCGCCCGGCTAATTTTTATATTTTTAGTAGAGACGGGGTTTTGCCTTGTTGACCAGGCTGGTCTTGAACTCCTGACCTTGTGATCCACCCGCCTCTGCCTCCCAAAGTGCTGAGATTACAGGTGTGAGCCACCGTGCCTGGCCATGCCTGGCTAATTTTTATATTTTTAGTAGAGACAGATTTTTGCCATGTTGGCCAGGCTGGTCTGGAACTTCTGGCCTCAAGTGATCTGCCCGCCTAAACCTCCCAAAATGCTGGCATTACAGGCATGTGTCACCATGCCTGGTCTTTTTTTCTTTATTTTTAGTACAGAGTCTCACTCTGTCATCCAGGCTGAAGTATAGGGGTATAATTACAGCTCACTGCAGCCTCCACCTCCTGGGGTCAAGCAATCCTCCCACCTCAGCCTCCCAAGTAGCTGGGACCATAGGTGCTCAGTGCCACACCTGGCTAATTTTTGTATTTTTTGTAGAGATGGGGTTTCACCATGTTGCACAGGCTGTTCTCGAACTCCTAGGCTCAAGCGATCCTCCTGCCTTGGCCTCCCAAAGTGCTGCAGTTATAGGGCTGAGCTGCCACACGTGGCTGAGAAACAATTTTTCCACTGTCTCAACTCTGCTTTAGGATACTGTTAGTGGAAAGGAAGGATACTTTGTTTAAGAGTTTGATCTGGGCAACATGGCTCTCTACAAGATACAAAAAAATTAGCCAGGCATGGTGGTATGCACCTGTAGTCCCAGCTGCTTGGGAGACTAAGTTGGGAGGATTGCTTGAGCCTGGGGAGTGAGCCATGATTGCACCATTGCACTCCAGCCCAGGCGACAAAGTGAGATATCCCGTCTCAAAAAAAAAAAAAAAAAAAATAGAATTTGATCTGGACTAGTGTAGAATAATTGTGGATTCAATTCTGCCAGTTCTTTGTATTGGTTGGCGTGCAGGTCCTGGGTGGGGAAGCCCTTTTGTTTAGGAGACAGCCTCATGACTTTTTTGGTCGAGAAGGGCAAAGTCCCCTGGGAACAATCCGAAGGAAAAGGATTGGGGCAGGATGGCGGCTGTGGAAGTTGAAATCCACTAAGGAGTATGTCACAACTCACCTGCCAAAAAAAAAGAAAAAACAATTGTAGGCCAGGCGCAGTGGTTCACACCTGTAATCCCAGAACTTTGGGAGGGCGAGGCGCGTGGATCACTTGAGGTCAGGAGTTTGAGACCAGCCTTGCCAACATGGTGAAACCCCGTCTCTACTAAAAATACAAAAATTAGCTGAGCGTGGTAACACGCCTGTAATCCCAGCTACTCAGGAGGCTGAGGCAGGAGAATTGCTTGAATCCAGGAGGTGGAGGTGTGGTGAGCTGAGATCGTACCACTGCACTCTAGCCTGGGTGACAGAGCAAAACTCCATGTAAAAGAAAAAAAGAAAACAATTGGGGCATAAGAGGTCAATTGCTCTGTATGATAACTCAGTAGAAAACTGGAAGTTTGGGATGACAGTCGTTGCAGGGAAATGGGATGAGGGACCCTAGGAACTGAAAGCAGAAATGGAGGGGAAGGTGTTTGCAGATAGAGAGCACAGACCAACCTCTGCAGCGTGGTAGCCGCAGAGCTGAGGCAGAGATGGCTCCTATCAGTCCAGCTTTCCTGTTCTGGGTCTACCATAATCCTTCTGTATTTCTTTCCAACCTTCAGTAAAAATCTGTGAGGAGGAAGAAGTGAGGAAAATATTAAGAAAAGAGAATGAGCTAATAGCTATTATCTTAGCTATTTGGGAAGCTGAGGCAGGAGGATTGCTGGAGCCCATGAGTTCAAGGCTGCAGTGTGCCATGACTGTGCCTGTGAATGGCCACTGCACTATAGCCTGAATAATGTAGCGAGACCCCATCTCTTTATTATTTAAAAATTTTAAAAAAATTTGTTTTTTGGCCAGGGCACAGTGGCTCATGCCTGTAATCCCAGCACTTTGGGAGGCTGAGGCGGGTGGATCACGAGGTCAGGAGATGGAGACCATCCTGGCTAACACGGTGAAACCCCATCTCTACTAAAAATACAAAACACTAGCCGGGCGTGGTGGTGGATGCCTGTAGTCCCAGCTACTCGGAAGGCTGAGGCAGGAAAATGGCGTGAACCCGGGAAGTGGAGCTTGCAGTGAGCTGAGATCGTGCCACTGCACTCCAGCCTAGGTGACAGAGCAAAACTCCATCTCAAACAAATAATAATAACAAATAAATAATTTTTTTTAGGCCAGGTACGGTGGCTCACATCTGTAATCCCAACACTTTGGGAGGCTGAGGCAGGCAGATCACCTAAGGTCAAGAATTTGAAACCAGCCTGGCCAACATGATGAAACCCCCGTCTCTATTAAAAATACAAAAATTAGTTGGGTGTGGTGTCAGGTGCCTATAATCACAGCTACTGGGGGAGGGGGGCTGAGGCATGACAATCGCTTGAACCTGGGAGGTGGGGGCTGCAATGAGGCAAGATTGTGCCACTACACTCCAGCCTAGGCAACATAGCAAGACTCCGTCTCAAAAAAAAAAAAAAAAAAAAAAAGATAATAGCATATTACCTCTAGCTTAAACTATGGACATGTTGGATTTTAGATTCTAGAATGATCAGAGAATATCTGGTCATGAAAGTGAGGGGAAGAGACCTGGGTAAAACCTACCAGACCCTCCACCTGCTTTAGACTAGTCACAACCATATTGTAAACCTGACCTTGCGTGATAAAAAATTTTACAACATATGAAGTGTATCAAGGTTACAAAGACAGTTCTTCATGAATTACAATTTTAAAAAATACCAGCAGGCCGGGCGCGGTGGCTCAAGCCTGTAATCCCAGCACTTTGGGAGGCCGAGACGGGCGGATCATGAGGTCAGGAGATCGAGACCATCCTGGCTAACACGGTGAAACCCCGTCTCTACTAAAAATACAAAAAATTAGCCGGGCGTGGTGGCAGGCGCCTGTAGTCCCAGCTACTCGGGAGGCTGAGGCAGGAGAATGGCGTGAACCCGGGAGCTGGAGCTTGCAGTGAGCTGAGATCTCACCACTGCACTCCAGCCTGCGCCACAGAGCCAGACTCGGTCTCAAAAAAAAAAAAAAAAAAAAAAAAAAATACCAGCTGCTCCCGGATTCCAATCCCCAGAGGTGACTACTTTTAATACTTACAATTGTTTCTTTGATTATTTCCTTCCATAATTCTAAGTAACATGCTTGGCCAGGTGCAGTGGCTCATGCCTGTAATCCCAGCACTTTGGGAGGCCAAGGAGGAAGGATCATTTGAGGTCAGGAGTTCGAGACCAGTTTAGGCAACATAGCAAGACCTCCTCTCTACTTTATTTTTTTTTATTTATTTATTTTTTTTGAGACGGAGTCTCGCTCTGTCGCCCAGGCTGGAGTGCAGTGGCACAATCTCGGCTCACTGCAAGCTCCGCCTCCCGGGTTCACGCCATTCTCCTGCCTCAGCCTCCCGAGTAGCTGGGACTACAGGCGCCCGCCCCTGCGCCCGGCTAATTTTTTCTATTTTTAGTAGAGACGGGGTTTCACCATGGTCTCGATCTCCTGACCTTGTGATCCACCCGCCTCGACCTCCCAAAGTGCTGGGATTACAGGCGTGAGCCACCACACCCAGCCTCTACTTTATTTTTGTTATTTATTTATTTTTGTTTTTGAGATAGAGTCTCCGCCTTTCACCCAGGTTGGAGTGCCATGGTACAATCTCAGCACACTGCAACCTCTGCCTCACAGGTTTAAGCAATTCTTGTGCCTCAGCCTCCCAAGAAGCTGGGATTACAGGCGTGAGCCACCACACCTGGCTAATGTTTGTATTTTTAGTAGAGATGGGCTTTCACCATGTTGGCCAGGCTGGTCTCAAACTCCTGGCCTCAAGTGATCTGCCTGCCTCTGCCTCCCCCAAAGTGCTGGTATTATAGGCGTGAGCCACCGCGCTGGGCCGCACCTTCCTGTTTTAACAGCTGCACTATGTTCTTGTGAGCTGGTGTCCCGTAATTCATGTAACCATCACCCACAGATGGACATCGCATCTTTAGCTCTTCCCCAGAACACTGCAGTGACTCTTGGACATGTACCTTTGTGCACACCTGTGGATAGAACAGTGGTATACATGTGTGGAAGGGGGAGTTTCTGGAAAATGCCACTCTTTGAATCTCTGTCCAGCGTTTTCCTTGACTGTCTTCCTGGCAGGAGGAGTTTCACTCCTGGTAACTGGGTTTTTAGGCGAGGGGACAGAGCTATGATGGGCTGTTCCAGGGCTAAAATCACCTCACTGAGACCATTCAAAGTGCGTATGTGTGTCTAGGTCTATAATACGCTGCGCCACGCCGTGGGGACCATGTATAGGAGCGAGGGCCCGCAGGTTTTCTACAAAGGGTTGGCCCCCACCTTGATCGCCATCTTCCCCTACGCCGGGCTGCAGTTCTCCTGCTACAGCTCCCTGAAGCACCTGTACAAGTGGGCCATGCCAGCCGAAGGAAAGAAAAATGGTGAGGCAGCCCTCACGCGAGAGGGAACCCTCCCACCCCAGCCGCCAGAATGCCCTCTTCCAAATCACGAGGGAGCTAAAGTTCTGTCCAAATCGAAGACTGTGGGTCTCTGTACCCGGCTCTGTAATGTGGCAAACAAAGCAACTGCAGCTGCTTGGAGAGAACTTGATTCCTCCCAGCTCATGCCACACCCATCACTGGCATTACTGACATTTACGTCCCGTGATTGGTCATGGTTTTCATTTTTGTCAGAAGTCCAAATTGCAAATTGCTTGTTTTTTGGTTGAGGTTCTTCCGTTGCTTTTTCCAGGCAGGGGGAGCGGGAGGTGTGGGCAGGGAGAGGCTGGAGAGGGGTGGGGCATCCTGGTCCCTCTCCAGCCCTGAACTGAGTCATGCTGCGGAGCCTGAGGCCCACACTGCCTCCAGCTGAGGGACTACGGCCTCCAGCCCTTCCAGCCCGGCTCACTCCGCCAGAAGTGGCTATGTCTGGCTCTTTGGAATGGGAGGACCAGTGGAGTCAGATAGAAGTGCGCTTGTGGGGCCGGGCGCGGTGGCTCAAGCCTGTAATCCCAGCACTTTGGGAGGCCGAGATGGGCGGATCACGAGGTCAGGAGATCGAGACCATCCTGGCTAACCCGGTGAAACCCCGTCTCTACTAAAAATACAAGAAAATTAGCCAGGTGAGGTGGCGGGCGCCTGTAGTCCCAGCTACTTGGGAGGCTGAGGCAGGAGAATGGCGTGAAACCGGCGGGGCGGAGCTTGCAGTGAGCCGAGATCGCGCCACTGCACTCCAGCCTGGGGCACAGCAAGACTCCCTCTCAAAAAAAAAAAAAAAAAAAAGAAGTGCGCTTGTGGAGTTTGATTTGTGGTGGAGGATTAGCCCTGATGCCTTTTAAGTTGTCACCCATAGACTGCGTTTCTCTCATCCGTTCTCCCAATCCCACTTCTCTGGTTCAGAGAACCTCCAAAACCTGCTTTGTGGTAGTGGAGCTGGTGTCATCAGCAAGACCCTGACATATCCACTGGACCTCTTCAAGAAGCGGCTACAGGTTGGAGGGTTCGAGCACGCCAGAGCTGCCTTTGGCCAGGTGAGCCATTCATTCCCGGGCAGACAGCTCTGACCCTTGCCATCACTGGGTACATGAGGGAACCAGTAGTCACCTGCTACCCACTGGGCAACATTACCCCTGGCCAGGGCCCCATCACCTCCAGTCTATCCCTGGAGATCCCCAAGCATGTGGGAAAGCTGCATGCGAGCCCTGGGTCCTGAGCACTGTGGAAGGATCTGGGCCAAGGACATATAGTGTCTGCTCTTTTTTTTTTTTTCTTTAAAACAGAGGCAGGGTCTCACTCTGTTTCCCCAGCTGGTCTTGAACACTCCTGACTTCCCCTCCCAGTGTGCTGGGATTACACGTGTGAGCCACTGCACCTAGCCCAGTTTCTGCTCTTAAAACATGTCCTGGCCGGGCGCTGTGGCTCACGCCTGTAATCCCAGCACTTTGGGAGGCCAAAGCAGGCAGATCACGAGGTCAGGAGAGTGAGACCATCCTGGCTAACATGGTAAAAGCCCATCTCTACTAAAAAAAAAAAAAAAAAAAAATTAAATGGGCGTGGTGGCGGGCACCTGTAGTCCCAGCTACTCAGGATGCTGAGGCAGGAGAATGGCATGAACCCAGGAGGTGGAGCTTGCAGTGAGCTGAGATCGCGCCACTGCACTCCAGCCTGGGCAACAGAGTGAGACTCCATCTCAAAAAAAAAACATGTCCAGAGGCTGGGTGTGGGCGTTGTGGCTCACACCTGTAATCCCAACATTTTGGGAGGCCAAGGCTAGTGGATCACCTGACATCAGGAGTTCGAGACCAGCCTGATCAACATGGTAAAACCCCGTTTCTACTAAAAATATAAAAATTAGCTGGGCATGGTGGTGGGCACCTGAAGTCCCAGCTACTCGGGAAGGTGAAACAGGAGAATCGCTTGAACCTGGGAGGCAGATGTTACAGTGAACCGCGATCACACCACTGCACTCCAGCCTGGGTGACAGAGCGAGACTCCGTCTCAAAAAAAACCAAAAAAACAAAACATGTCCAGTGCAGTGTGGACGTAGAATACATTCACATAGGGAAGGTCCCCAAATATTAAAGAACACAGAAAAGGGGTTTTGCTGTAGCTGTTCTGGAATGGGGTGAATTTGAGCAACTAAGTTATATATATGTATTTTTTTGTTTTTGCTTTTTGTTTTTGTTTTGAAATGGAGTTTTGCTCTTGTTGCCCAGCCTGGAGTGCAATGGCGCGATCTTGGCTCACTGCAACCTCCGCCTCCTGGGTTCAAGCAATTCTCCTGCCTCAGCCTCCCAAGTAGCTGGGATTACAGGCGCGTGCCACCACACCCAGCTAATTTTTTGTATTTTTAGTAGAGACAGGGTTTCACCATGTTAGCCAGGCTGGTCTCGAATTCCTGACCTCAGGTGATCCATCTGCCTCGCCCTCCCAAAGTGCTGGGATTACGGGCATGAACCACTGTGCCTGGCCATATAGTTTTTGAGACGGAGTCTCACTCTTTTGTCCAAGCTGGAGTGCAGTGGCGTGATCTCGGCTCACTACAGCCTCTGCCTCCCTGGTTCAAGCAATTCTCCTGCCTTAGCCTCTGAGTAGCTGGGATTATAGGCGCCCGCCACCATGTCCTAATTTTTGTATTTTTAGTAGAGATGGGGTTTCACCATGTGAGATGGGGTTTCACCACATTGGCCAAGGTGGTCTCGAACTCCTGACCTCAGTTGATCTGTCCACCTCAACCTCCCAAAGTGCTGGGATTACAGGCATGAGCTGCCGCACCTGGGCCAAAGTTGTATTTTTATTTAATTATTTTTTGAGACGGAGTCTCGCTCTGTCACCCAGGCTGGAGTGCAGTGGCCGGATCTCAGCTCACTGCAAGCTCCGCTTTCCGGGTTTACGCCATTCTCCTGCCTCAGCCTCCCGAGTAGCTGGGACTATAGGCGCCTGCCACCTCGCCCAGCTAGTTTTTTGTATTTTTTAGTAGAGACAGGGTTTCACCGTGTTAGCCAGGATGGTCTTGATCTCCTGACATCGTGATCCACCCGTCTCAGCCTCCCAAAGTGCTGGGATTACAGGCTTGAGCCACCGCGCCCGGCCCGAAGTTGTATTTTATGCGCGCTAGGAGAGTTGGCCATTCAGAGAAGCCCCATGCTAGGTCATGTTGTAGTCTTAGTAGTCACTCCTCAGTTGCTCAGATTTTTACATACTCCCTTTCTTTTGGTCATCAATGGGTAGGGTTGGGGGTAGGGTAAGGATGGGCAGTTCCAGGGCTCTCCCCTGTGTATCCTGGAACCTGAGATGTGGAGGCATGAAAACATATGCCTGACAATGTCAGAGGAGAGGGATGGCATGGAATGGGAGGCAAGGTAGGGAGAGAGCATTCCTTCCTTGGGGGAAGAGAAAGAGTTGGGTTTGTAGTTATAATGCATTTTCTTTGTAGGAAACTTTAGAGAATTTAGATAGACAAAAACAAAGACCAAGCCAGCTGCAGTCGATCACACCTGTGATCCCAACACTTTGGGAGGCCAAAATGGGAAGATCACTTGAGGCCAGGAGTCTGAAACCAGCCTGGTCAATATAGCAAGACCCCGTCTCTACAAAATAAAAATTTAAAAATTAGCCAGGCATGGTGGTGTGTGCCTGTAGTTCCAGCTACTGGACAGTCTGAGGCAGGAGAATTGCTTGAGCCCAGGAGTTCGAGGCTGCAGTGAGCTATAATCACACCACTGCACACCATCTTGGGCGACAGAGTGAGACTCTGTCTCAAAAAAAAAAAAAAAAAGACCAAAATCCCTTGTAATTTCACTACCACAGATAACCACATAGAAACGTTCAATGTAGTTTTATTTCTTTTCATAAATACAGTGTACATTTTAACAAAAATGGGGATACACTGTATACAAGGTTTGTAACCTCCCTTTTCCACTTACCAACTTGTCCTGAAGAGTTTGTTTTCTTTTCCTTCTTTTTTTTTTTAAATGGGACATCACTCTGTTGCCTAGGCTGGTCTCGAACTCCTGGGCTCAAGCGATCCTCCCCTCTCAGCCTCCCAAGTAGCTGGAACTGCAGGCATGCACCACTGCACCCAGCATGAAGGGACAGTTTGAATTTGGACAGGGAGTGATGGTGGGAGCCCAGGATGGCAGAGGGAGGCCTTGCTGCTAACGAAGACTAGTGTAATCCAGTTTGGCCAGAGGTGGGAAGGGCATGTAGGAGGACAGTGGAGGTCAGATCATGGAGGGAAATCAAGGCGAAATGGTGCAGTGCCTTGAATGGCAGATCTTGGGGTTTGAACTTGATTTCTCATGATGTTGTCACTATGAGTTACTGCAGCTTTTGGAGGGAAGCCAGGCCTGAGGAGGGCTGTGCCTGGGGACGAAAGTCTGGCAGCAGTGCATGAGGTCAGCTGGAGAGGGTGAGCTGGAGGCAGGGAGGCCTGGCTGAGAGCTACTGAGGGCCAGGTTCAGATCTGCTGCCCAAGGGGGATCAGGTGGGATGAGGTGAAGGGTCAGAGACACCTCTGGGAAGAGGTTCCGGAGCCATTGCTGGATCCTTTGGAGCCACAGGCAGCCGTTCTTCCTGGGCAGGAAGGAGGTCTGTCCAGCTGCTGATTTCTAGGCCTGTCAGCTATTCAGTCTTAACCTAATTGCAGTACAAAGAATGAGATTAATTTATTTGCTATTTTGAGCTGGGCATGGTTGCCCACGACTGTAATCCCAGCACATTAGGAGGCTGAAGCAGGTGGATCACCTGAGGTCAGGAGTTCAAGACCAGCCTGGCCAACATGGCGAAACTGCATCTCTACTAAAAATACAAAAAATTAGCCGGGGGTGGTGGTGTGTGTCTGTAATCCCAGCTACTCAGGAGGCTGAGGCAGGAGAATCGCTTGAACCTGGGAGGCGGAGGCTGCAATGATCCAGGATTGTGCCACTGCATTCCAGCCTGGGCAACAGAGAGAAATTCTGCCTCAATGAAAAAAATAAAATAGGCCGGGCGCGGTGGCTCAAGCCTGTAATCCCAGCACTTCGGGAGGCCGAGGCGGGTGGATCACGAGGTCAGGAGATCGAGACTATCCTGGCTAACATGGTGAAACCCCGTCTCTACTAAAAATACAAAAAAAAAACTAGCCGGGCGTGGTGGCGGGTGCCTGTAGTCTCAGCTACTTGGGAGGCTGAGGCGGGAGAATGCCGTGAACCCGGGAGGCGGAGCTTGCAGTGAGCCGAGATCACGCCACTGCACTCCAGCCTGGGAGACACAGCGAGACTCCGTCTCAAAAAAAATAAAAATTAAAATAAAAATAAAATAAAATAAAATAAAGGCCGGGCGCAGTGGCTCAAGCCTGTAATCCCAGCACTTTGGGAGGCCGAGGCGGGTGGATCACGAGGTCAAGAGATTGAGACTATCCTGGCTAACATGGTGAAACCCCGTCTCTACTAAAAATACAAAAAACTAGCCGGGCGTGGTGGCGGGCGCCTGTAGTCTCAGCTACTTGGGAGGCTGAGGTGGGAGAATGGCGTGAACCCGGGAGGTGGAGCTTGCAGTGAGCCGAGATCACGCCACTGCACTCCAGCCTGGGAGACACAGCGAGACTCCGTCTCAAAAAAAAAAAAAAAAAAAAAAAAAAGAAAAGAAAAATATTTGCTATTTTGCATTCATTCCTTTGTCCAGCAAGTACTTCTTAAGAGCTGTGATGTGCCACGGGCTGTGTTGATGGGAGCAGAGTGGACATCCATGTTTTCATCCCTTTCCTCTCCCCAGGTGCGCAGATACAAGGGCCTCATGGACTGTGCCAAGCAGGTGCTGCAAAAGGAAGGTGCCCTGGGCTTCTTCAAGGGCCTGTCCCCCAGCTTGCTGAAGGCTGCCCTCTCCACAGGCTTCATGTTCTTCTGGTATGAATTCTTCTGTAACGTCTTCCACTGCATGAACAGGACAGCCAGCCAGCGCTGAGCGCAGGGAGGACCCCAGGTCTTTCCTGGAGGCAGCCTCCTGAAGGAAGATTCAGTCTCCACTGAGAGGTGCTGTCTGGCCCTTCCCTGCGGGCCAGCTGCCCCCAGCAGGGTGGCAGCCTTGAACCCACCCAGCTGGGACACCACCAGAAGGTCCAGGGCTCTCCCCATGAGAGGATCAGAGGGAATGCAGGACGTGGTCTACGGTGAACCAACGACACAGCGAGAAGGAGCAGGAAGTTGCTGTTTCTCCTCTGACCCCAGCCCACACTCCAAAGGAAAGAGATGCCGTCCTACACTTGTCAGCCCTGTCTGCCCGGAGAACAGAACGCTCCTGGTCTGGATGGGGCTGCTGCTTGAGTGCAGAGGGCTGCAGTAGGCCCTTTGCAGGAGTCAGGTCCCCACACTCGGCCTGTTTTTCCCAACCTATTTAACAGACATTAAAGCTAAACGCACATTCCTTATCTTCCGTCTCCCCTGGCACATCTGCCTGCTCACAAAGTATGACGGAAAAGACTCCCGCCTTCCTCAAATCCCATGTTCTCCACAGCTGCAGCCCTTGGCAGCTCTGCTTCTAGTGCTGGGGGAAACTCCAGGCTGAGCCATTCACTTCCTGGGCCCCGTGCCCAGATCTTCGTGTCTGCAGACACACACCACCCAGGCCGTCCTCTCCCAGCACCGGGCTGGTCATGGCTGTGGGGCTCCATGGAAAGCAGTTCCCAGCGCCCGTGCAGGAAGTGGAGGGGCCATGCTGTGGGCAGGCATGGGTGAAGGTGCAGCCTCTCCCCAATCTACCTCACTCGCTCCTCTTTCACCCGGGACTGGGTCGGCCTTGCTGGGTGAGGAGCTGTCGGCAGGGCAGGTGGCATCAGCGCCCACTGCCTGCTCCTCAGTGCAGAGCATGCTGTGGGTGCATCCGCCCCTGTAGCCGCAGAAGGGCCGTGGCTCTGAAGCAGCCCGCTGATGGGGATGGCAGAAGGGGCAGGCAGGCAGCCTGGTGAGGGCACAGCTGGTGCCTGGGGTGTTACCAGAGCACAGGGACACCCACAGGCAGAGAGGCAGAGGAGAAACCAGTTCCAGGCTGCGGGGAGGTCTCCAGAACATGACCTGCACCCTTCCCTCCACCTGCCCAGTCTGTAGAGTTGCTCCGACCTGGGAAGCCCTCCATTCTGCCTCCCTCTCCAGCCTTGGAAGGAGGCACCCACTGGGAGCCGGCGCTGGCCCTGGCGTGTGGGTCCTGGGCTCCTCCTCGCACCATCCTTCCCTGCCTCTGGTCTGGGATTTTGGAGTCTGTCTGGGCCCTGAATGCTGGGGCTTCCTGGCTCAGGGCTGCTGGTTCCCAAGGTCCAGGCTGCGGCGGGGGCCGCGAGGATGCAGCTGCCTGAATGTATTTTTTTTTTTTTTTTTTTTTTTGAGACGGAGTCTCGCTGTCGCCCGGGCTGGAGTGCAGTGGCCGGATCTCAGCTCACTGCAAGCTCCGCCTCCCGGGTTTACGCCATTCTCCTGCCTCAGCCTCCCGAATAACTGGGACTACAGGCGCCCGCCACCTCGCCCGGCTAGTTTTTTGTATTTTTTTTAGTAGAGACGGGTTTCACCGTGTTAGCCAGGATGGTCTCGATCTCCTGACCTCGTGATCCGCCCGCCTCGGCCTCCCAGAGTGCTGGGATTACAGGCTTGAGCCACCGCGCCCGGCCCTGAATGTATTTTTTATGAAATTCCGTTAAAGCTCCTTCTCTTCATCTCTCCTGGCCACTGGTTTCTTTTGCTGCAGCTGAGCGTTCTCTTTATCCTCCGTTTTCGGTAACCACTTTGGCGGTTTTTTTTTTTTTTTTTTTTTTTTTTTTTTTTTTTTGAGACGGAGTCTGGCTCTGTCTCCCGGGCTGGAGTGCAGTGGCCGGATCTCAGCTCACTGCAAGCTCCGCCCCCCGGGTTTACGCCATTCTCCTGCCTCAGCCTCCCGAGTAGCTGGGACTACAGGCGCCCGCCGCCTCGCCCGGCTAGTTTTTTGTATTTTTTAGTAGAGACGGGGTTTCACCGTGTTCGCCAGGATGGTCTCGATCTCCTGACCTAGTGATCCGCCCGTCTCGGCCTCCCAAAGTGCTGGGATTACAGGCTTGAGCCACCGCGCCCGGCCTGGCGGTTCTTTTAAAAGGAGGCGAAAACGCGGGCAGCGCCCGCAACGCTCCTCCCGGTCCCGCGGCAGGAGCGGCGGCAGTTCTTCCCCTCTTCTAGGTGCCCTCCTGTCACCCAGGGCAGACGCCGGGCGGTGGACCGGTCCGCGCCACTTCAGGGGCACTCGCAACAACCGACGGCCGCGAGTTGCCCACGGGGCCCCTTTCTCAGGGCTGCCCCTCTGACCTGAAACTCGCTTCGACCATGTCCTCCTTGGAGCGGGAGAGGGTTGTGGCTGGCCCGGGTCCTGCAGCCCCTGCCTTCTCTACCTGGGTGAGGGGAACGGGGAAAGTGGTGCCACCAGGGCAGATGCTGTTCCTTCTCCCACCGGGTCCCCACCACGCCCTCTGCAGGCTCCTCCCACGCCGCGCAGCCCAGCGGCGTCTCCCGGCCCCGTGCACCTGAGCTCCGGGGAGGGCCGGGTGCGGGGCCACGCGCAAGATCGAGGATCCGGCAGGTCCGGCGTGGGCCCGGACAGGGCCGAGGCGCACCGGGTGAAGAGGTGACGAGCCGAGCGAGTTCCGCCTGCGGCTGAGTGGCAGCGTAGCAGGATGCCACGCGGGCGAGGTGGCTTCCGGGGCGGCCTGGAGGCCAGGGCAGTGCCCCGGGGGCTCGGCAGGTGGCGCCGGCGAGCCGGCCCTTCCCCGGCGCTGCGCGAGGAGATGAGCTCACGGCGGCCCCCGCAGCGCCGGACGCTGGTTGCGCGCTCCCAGCGGCCGAGCGGCCCCGGGCACGCGCGCGCGCGCCGCCGGCCCGACAGGTGGGTCCCGGCGCCCACGCCGCCTCTCCCGCCCGCGGGATCCTGCGCCGTGGGCTACGCAGTCCGCCCTGTGCTGCTGGAAGGGGCGTTCTGGGCACGGGGGGAGCGGTCGAGGGCTGGAGACCCTAAAGGCGCCTCCTATGGCCAGAGGGGAGCCTCCGGCGGGAGCCACCTCTCGGGGGCGCATCATCCTGCCCCCCACTGTAAGAGGAAAGCTCCATAATGGAGCTTAGGAATTAGGAGTCTCGAGTGAGTAAGGCCGGGTTACAGCCACTCGGGAGCCGGTCCCACCAGTCTGTCCCGGGGAGAAGCTGGCCCGGGTCTAGGGGGCGGACAGGGCGCCTGCGTTCCTACCTACGCAGGCCGGCCCCATCCGGGGGATGCAGCGGCGGGTGTTTAGACCGAAGGACTAGGCAAAAGCCAGAAAGGGAGGGTTGGGGAGAGGGCCTTGGAGCCCTGCTGGGGACAGAGTCGCACCGCTTGGAGTTCCCAGCCTGGCCTTCACCCGGCATCTTGCTGGGCCAGCAGCGTCAGGCCGGTTTATTTAAGCAACCGTAACGTCCGCCCGCACACACCCTGCCCCAGTCCACTCCTCCCTCCCGCTGGGACTGGAGGGTGGGCGCTTTCCTGCTTCAGCTTCTCGCTCTTGTGTAATCCCACAAGCAAGGGGTTTCTAAACTGAGCAGCAGGTGCCTGGCTGATGCCCAGTCCCCGCCAGAAGCCAAGCCTGGTGGGCCGTCAGCCAACCACCGCACGCCACGAACCGCCCTGGAGCCCCTGTCCGAGCGCCGTCAGCCCCGCCCAGGGTCTGCAGGACGGAACCCGCCCTGCGCTCCACACCTGAGGCCGCTCCCTTCGCCTCTTCTCTTCCCCAGGTGCTGTCCTTAGTCCCAGCCCAGTCAAGAGATACTGGGGCTGGCTAGTCATGGGGGAGCCCAGTAGAGAGGAGTATAAAATCCAGTCCTTTGATGCAGAGACCCAGCAGCTGCTGAAGACAGCACTCAAAGGTGAGCACGGGACCCCTTCCTGAGCTGGGGTCAGGAGCCACAGAGAAGGGCCCCTGTAGGCAGCACCAGAGGCTGAGCCTGGTGAATGCCTCCACCCCTCCCCTCATTCTCTGACGATAGGAATCGGCAACGTAATTCTTGAACTGGAGACAAGCTACATTGAGGCCATTATTTTGGAGTATGAATCAGTCACCTCTCAGACTGTAAAGACTTTTTAAAAAGTTTAACCATGGCCGGGCGCGGTGGCTCAAGCCTGTAATCCCAGCACTTTGGGAGGCCGAGGCGGGCGGATCACAAGGTCAGGAGATCGAGACCACAGTGAAACCCCGTCTCTACTAAAAATACAGAAAATTAGCCGGGCGCGGTGGCGGGCGCCTGTAGTCCCAGCTACTCAGGAGGCTGAGGCAGGAGAATGGCGGGAACCCGGGAGGCGGAGCTTGCAGTGAGCCGAGATCGCGCCACTGCACTCCAGCCTGGGCAACAGCGTGAGACTCCGTCTCAAAAAAAAAAAAAAAAAAAAGTTTAACCATAGGGCTAGGCGCAGTGGCTCATGCCTGTAGTTCCAGCACTTTGGAAAGCCAAGGTGGGCAGATTGCTTGAGTCCAGGAGTTCAAGACCAGTCCGGGAAACATGGTGTAAACCCCATCTCTACAAAATAAAAAAAAATTGGGCCGGGCGCGGTGGCTCAAGCCTGTAATCCCAGCACTTTGGGAGGCCGAGATGGGCGGATCACGAGGTCAGGAGATCGAGACCATCCTGGCTAACACTGTGAAACCCCGTCTCTACTTAAAAAAAAAATACAAAAAACTAGCCGGGCGAGGTGGCGGGCGCCTGTAGTCCCAGCTACTCGGGAGGCTGAGGCAGGAGAATGGCGTAAACTCGGGAGGCGGAGCTTGCAGTGAGCTGAGATCCGGCCACTGCGCTCCAGCCTGGGGGACAGAGCGAGACTCCGTCTCAAAAAAAAAAAATAAAAAATAAAAAAAATAAAATAAAATTGAAAAATTAGCCGGTCATGGTGGCACGCACCTGTGGTCCCAGCTACTTAAAATGCTGAGGTGGGAGGATTGATTGAGCCTGGGGGGGTGAGGGTGCCATGAGCCATGATCCTGCCACTACATTCCAGCCTGGCTAACAGAGCAAGACCCTGTCTCAAGAACAACAACAAAAGGTTTAATCATAAAAAAAAGAACACAGCTCCTGCCCTTGAAGCGCTTACATTTGAATTGCTCGTTTCTGTGCTGCCATAGCCCCGTCTCTTGAATGCACAGCTGCGTGCTTTGAGACAGGTGGAGAATATTCCGTCTGCCAGAGGAGCTATAGTAATTGCCCTCGCCTGATGCCTTCCCGCTGTAACACGCAGGACAGAAGTTTGTCTTCAACTAATAATTAGCAGCACCCATCATGTGCCAAGCGGAGCCTGCTGGGAGGCCCTGTGTCTTATAAAAACACTATTTCTGGCCGGGCGCGGTGGCTCAAGCCTGTAATCCCAGCACTCTGGGAGGCTGAGACCGGCGGATCACGAGGTCAGGAGATCGAGACCATCCTGGCTAACACGGTAAAACCCCGTGTCTACTAAAAAAAATACAAAAAAAACTAGCCGGGCGAGGTGGTGGGCGCCTGTAGTCCCAGCTACTCGGGAGGCTGAGGCAGGAGAATGGCATAAACCCAGGAGGCGGAACTTGCAGTGAGCCGAGATCCGGCCACTGCGCTCCAGCCTGGGCAACAGAGGGAGACTCCGTCTCAAAAAAAAAAACAAACTTGTGAAACTGCTGTTGGAGGCATGTCCTGGTTAGTATTCCTTCCTCAACCTAGTGCCAGGAAAAGATGTGTTTCCTGAGAAACTACATTCTTACTTTGATTGGTTCCTACCAGCCACATAACCCCTCCCCATTTTCTCTGACTGGGCAACAGTCAGCAGACAGACAGGCTAAAGCTGTTTGTTTGTATGGTTACTGTCCTCTGTATGGTTTCTTTTCTCTTTTTTTTTTTTTTGAGACGGTTTCTCTCTTGTTGCCCAGGCTGGAGTGCAATGGCACAATCTCGGCTCACTGCAACCTTCGCCTCCTAGGTTCAAGCAATTTTCCTGCCTCAGCCTCCCAAGTAGCTGGGGTTACAGGTGCCCACCACCATGCCCAGCTAATTTTTTTGTATTTTTGTAGAGACGGGGTTTCACCATGTTGGCCAGGCTGGTCTTGACCTCCTGACCTCAGGTGATCCACCCACCTCGGCCTCCCAAACTGCTGGGATTACAGGCGTGAGCCACTACACCGGGCCCTTTGTATTATTTCTTTTTTCTTTTTCTTTTTCTTTTTTTTGAGACGGAGTCTTGCTTTGTCGCCCAGGCTGGAGTGCAATGGCATGATCTCGGCTCACTACAATCTCTGCCTCCCGAGTTCAAGCGATTCTCTTGCCCCAGCCTCCCAAATAGCTAGGATGACATGAGATGATGCACAAGCTGCCACACGTGGCTAATTTTTGTATTTTTAGTAGAGATGGGGTTTCACTATGTTAGCCAGGCTGGTCTCAAACTCCTGACTCCAGGTGATCCACCCACCTTGGTCTCCCAAAGTGTTGGGATTACAGGCGTGAGCCATTGAGCTCGGCCATGATTTCTTTTTTTTTTTTCTTTTTTTTTTTTTGAGACGGAGTCTCGCTCTGTCGCCCAGGCTGGAGTGCAGTGGCCGGATCTCAGCTCACTGCAAGCTCCGCCTCCCGGGTTCACGCCATTCTCCTGCCTCAGCCTCCCGAGTAGCTGGGACTACAGGCACCCGCCACCTCGCCCAGCTAGTTTTTTGTATTTTTTAGTAGAGACGGGGTTTCACCATGTTAGCCAGGATGGTCTCGATCTCCTGCCCTCGTGATCCACCCGTCTCGGCCTCCCAAAGTGCTGGGATTACAGGCGTGAACCACCGTGCCCGGCCTTTTTTTTTTTTTTTAATTTAAGTTCAAGGGTACATGTGCATAACGTGCAGGTTTGTTACATATGTATACTTGTGCCATGTTGGTGTGCTGCACCCATCAACTCGTCAGCACCCATCAACTTGTCATTTACATCAGGTATAACTCCCAATGCAATCCCTCCCCCATCGGCCATCATTTCTTGTAAGTACCATGCGCTGATTGCACCACTGGAGTCACTGTCCTCTGTATGATTTCTGATCTCTTTCACTTCAAGCATATGAGAGTGCTCTACTCTAAATATCTCAAGTTCTTAGAAGCAGGTGGAGGCAAATGTGATAAAGCAGCAGCTCTAGGCTCCCCTCATATCTCTACCCCTAGATCCGGGTGCTGTGGACTTGGAGAAAGTGGCCAATGTCATTGTGGACCATTCTCTGCAGGACTGTGTGTTCAGCAAGGAAGCAGGACGCATGTGCTACGCCATCATTCAGGTTGGGGGTCGGGAGAGTAAAGGAAGCTGCTTTGAGGAAAGTGCTTCAGGAGTGGGCAGAGGCCTGGCCTGCAGGACAGAGATGCATAGGGTCTAGCTCAAAGACATAAAGAGGCATAGGATGGGTGGGGTTGCAGGGGCACCGCCCCCCACCCTTCACCTTCCTCTCCCTGGCTCACAGGCAGAGAGTAAACAAGCAGGCCAGAGTGTCTTCCGGCGTGGACTCCTCAACCGGCTGCAGCAGGAGTACCAGGCTCGGGAGCAGCTGCGAGCACGCTCCCTGCAGGGCTGGGTCTGCTATGTCACCTTTATCTGCAACATCTTTGACTACCTGAGGGTGAGGCCCCGGCAGCCACCCTGGGAGGCGACATGGCCTGTCACCCGAGGCCCAGGTTGGACTGTTTCCCTCGGCCACTAAGCCTGGTGCTCTGACCCCTCCTCTCCCTCACAGGTGAACAACATGCCCATGATGGCTCTGGTGAACCCTGTCTATGACTGCCTCTTCCGGCTGGCCCAGCCAGACAGTTTGAGCAAGGAGGAGGAGGTGGGTGGCCCCAGCCCCGGTACAAGCACAGAAGGCTGCGGGATGGACAGTCTGGCTCAGCCGAGTGTCAGCTCACTGCTCATGGAGGCCTTTTAGGACGGTGTCACTTCTGGGGCAGGAGTGTGGGGGTGTTTAAGGCCTGTCAGAATTACAGGACAAGCTGCCAGGTCTGGAATTTATCCAATACAGACAGCAGCCAAAACCTACTGGCTCAGCAGCTTCCTTCTCAGTCAGAAAGCCAATCTCTGATGGCAGCTGTGCGAGCCATGGCTAGCTGTGGGTACAGATGGCCCCAAAGCCAAACCAGGGTCAGGCAGTGTGAGGAAGGCAGGAGAGCGGGATGAAGGAGTGGTTTGGAGACAGGCTTGAGTGGAGCCTGGCCAGACGAGGGACCTCAGGAAGTCCCGGAACTCATTTCTTTCTGTGTAAGATGTGGAAGTCTGCTAGGAGCCACTGAAAATGCTTGAGTAAGAGAATGATACCATCAGCACAGCACAGCTGGCTCCTGCAAAACTCTACTAACACTGCAGAGCTGTAAAACCAGTCAAATTCAGACCATTAGTGATAGCTCTGCTTCAGTGGTGAAGAAGTACCCACTGGATGGTGAGGAGGGAGCAAGGGAATGAGTGTAAAGGCAAGGCACAGCACCTGGCACTTGGCAAATGCTGTGTGACAGGCTGACCCTGCCCCAGTTCACTCGTGTTACCCCCCGCCGTCCCCTGCAGGTGGATTGTTTGGTGCTACAGCTGCACCGGGTCGGGGAGCAGCTGGAGAAAATGAATGGGCAGCGCATGGATGAGCTCTTTGTGCTGATCCGGGATGGCTTCCTGCTCCCAACTGGCCTCAGCTCCCTGGCCCAGCTGTTGCTGCTGGAGATCATTGAGTTCCGGGCGGCCGGCTGGAAGACGACGCCAGCTGCTCACAAGTATTATTACAGCGAAGTCTCCGACTAGGCCTCCAGATCAGGGCTTCCTTGCCAGCACTGGCCTTTCTTCTACACACCTCTGAAACTGGCAGTGGAGTCTCTGCCTCACCCAAAGACTTTTCCCTTCCAGACTTTGAGTGTCTTCCCTTCTAGACTTTCCCATCTCCTGGTGAGATGTTTCCCACTTATGCCATGGTCCTGCCCTGAGCCCCTTTCCCCACCACCTTCCCTCAGGGCCAGGCAGAGAAGAGCAACTCCTAAGAGCCACTGCACTGTGTAACCATTAGTGCAACTACTACCTTGGTGCCTCAGTTTACCCATCTGTAAAATGGGTAAGCATAGCCATTGGGATGCTTTGGGATGTCAACGGGCGGAGGCAGAGCACAAGTCATACCAGAAACTGCTTTTTATACATTTTGTACAAGGACAACTCTGGAAGCAAGCCTATTTCCTCCAGCCAGTTTCAATGAATGCTGCACCACATGCTACACCAGTTCAGCGTGAGAAGTTTCTAATAAATCTTTTCTAATACTAAAACTGCTTCCTTTTATATCCAACGGTCCACCCCAAGCTAAGGGAAGAGAAGACGGCCCTGAGTTTCCTGGAGGAAATTCCCAAGTCAATGTGCTCTCTCTTTATAAGGAAATGGGGGCAGAGAGAGCAAGTTCCAGCCTCAAAGAAAGAAGGATTCGTGGATAGTGAACATGCTGCTCCCTCTTTCTCATGAGGCCTGCCCACCCTTACAAAGGAACCACATCCCTAACCCACAGGGAGCTTTCAGCCTGGCAGTGGCTCACACTGTTTGCTGCGGCAGAGGGCCCTGGGCTCCTCCTGGAGACTCTACCACCAGCGGTAGTGGGCCAGGGCACGGTTGGCCTCTGCCATCTTGTGCATTTCATGCTTCTTCTTGATCACAGGGCCCCGGTTATGGAAAGCCTCCAGCAGCTCGTGTGACAGCTTCTCCGGCATCAGTGTCCGCCGGTGCTTGTTCTCCCGGCACTCCGTGATCATCCACTTCATGGCTAGGAAGCGGCGGCGCTGGTCGGGTAGGGGTACAGGGACCTGGGGAGACAGGACATAGGCAAGTTGGTCCAAGAGTCTGCCAGGGTTTGGGGCCTCCTGCCTAATTCTAAGGAGTAGCCACACGTTCCCTCTGGACCAGCCCTGGTCAGGCCTGGTGAGAAGGGCCTGTCTTGTCTTCTTTGAGCTTCCCTCACCTTCAGGTGACCCCAGTGCAGCAGACATAAGAGGCGTTCATTCAGCAAACACTCATTAAGCACTGGCCTCTCCAGGCACAGTGGCTCACACCTGTAATCCCAGCACTTTGGGAGGCCGAGGCAGGAGGATTGCTTGAGCCCAGGAGTTCAAGACCAGGCTGGTCTAACAAGACCTTGTCTCCATATATCGAAAAGAAAAATAAGGCCAGGTGCGGTGGTACACGCCTGTAATTCCAGCACTTTGGGAGGCCGAGGCAGGCGGATTACCTGAGGTCAGAAGTTCGAGACCAGTCTGGCCAACGTGGTGAAACCTCGTCTCTACTAAAAATGCAAAAGTTAGCTGGGCGCAGTGGCAGGCGCCTGTAATCCCAGCTACTTGGGAGGCTGAGGTAGAATTGCTTGAACCCAGGAGACAGAGGTTGCAGTGAGCCAAGATTGCACCACTGCACTCCAGCCTGGGTAACAGAGCAAGACTTCGTCTCAAAGAAAAAAAAAAAAGAAAAAGAAGAAAAGCATTGGCCATTTTCCCTCCTAAATGGTAGTCCTACCAAGTTGTTATAAGAACCAAACAGGAAAAGCCCTATTAGCTGGGGTGACTTATCTGCCTCAGACCATAGGTACCTAAAAACAAGACCCCTTCAGTCTTCAGACACAGCAAAACCCTCTACTAAAATACAAACATACTCTACTAAAAGTACAAAAAAATTAGCTTGGCATGGTGGCGGCCACCTGTAATCCCAGCTACTCGGGGTTGGTGGTGGAGGGTGGGGTGCAGGGGCTGAGACAGGAGAATCTCCTGAACCTGGCATGCGGAGGCTGCAGTGAGCCAAGAGCCGAGATTACGCCACTGCACTCCAGTCTGGGCAAGAGTGAAACTCCATCTCAAAAAAAAAAAAGAAAGTTAAAAGAAAAACAAAAAAACAAGACCCCCTGTCCAAAAATAATTTGCTAGGCCTTCACTATGTGTCATTACCATGCCAGACACGAGAGTGCAGACAATAATGAAGAAGTCCCTACCCCATGGAGTTGATACTGAAAAAGGAGAACACAAGAAAACTCAGGACAATACAATATAATTAAATGCTATGAAAGAGGTACCTAGTAATGCTCAGCAAACACGGATGAAGCATCAGTTATGGGTCAAGCACTATGGCAAACACTGGCATACGAAGATAGGATATGAATAGTCCCTCACCATGAGAATTTTACAGGTTAGGACACACAGGATGCTTGACAGAAGAAGGTAAAGGGAGGTGGGCTCCCAGATGTTATTTAGGTACTTTTTGCTCTCTTCCATCTTCTGCCTATAATTTTTCTGCTATAGGACTCAGATGAGTGGACCATGACAGTCTCAATCTTTTCTTTTTTTTTTTTTTGAGACGGAGTATTGCTCTGTCACCAGGCTGCAGTGCAATGGCGTGATCTCGGCTCACCGCAACCTCCACCTCCTGGATTCAAGCGATTCTCTAGCTTCAGCCTCCCAAGTAGCTGGGATTACAGACATGCGCCACCACACCTGGCTAATTTTGTATTTTTAGTAGAAACAGGGTTTCTCCATGTTGGTCTCCAACTCCCAACCTCAGGTAATCCACCGGCCTTGACCTCCCAAAGTGCTGGGATTATAGCTATGAGTCACCATGCCCAGCTGCTTTTTTTTTTTTTTTTTCTGAGACAAGCTTTAGGGCGCAATCACAACTCACTGCAGCCTTAACCTACTGGACTCAAGTGATCCTCCTACCTCAGCCTCCTGAGTAGTTGGGAGCACAGGTGCACACCACCACAGCTGGCTAATTTTTTTTTTTTTTTGTAGAGCTGGGGTCTCCCTATGTTGCCCTGCTGGTCTCTAACTCCTGAGCTCAAGCTATCCTTCATTAGGCTCCCAAAGTGCTGAGATTACAGGTGCAATACCACTGCACCAGCTAGAAAGCTATCTTGACCCAACTCCCAAGTACCACCTATCTTGTTTCACATGTGAGGGATCCTGCTTTCTTGCCCTGGCCATTCATTCACCTGGTAGAAACGGCCTCCCTTGAGGATGGGTACCAGCCCAATCACAGGCTCACAGTTTTTCAGTGCTTGGTGGAAGATGGTGTAGGGGTTGCGTTCGATGGTTGCCTGTTCCTCTGCAGAAGCGGAATGGTACTTCTCAAACTGCTTCCTTTTCACAGCTTCCAGAGTCTGCAAAAGAATACAGTGGAAGAGGCTGCCCCAGGCTCCCTAAAGGGTTTACCCAGCCAAGCTAGTACCTTGCCCTTTACTCCCATCCTCCGGTTCTGCTATGGCAATGCAGCTCCTCTCACAGCACATCCAAAACAAAGTTTTTAAGTGCCTCCCCCTTTGCTAGACTAGGACAAAAAGAGTGGACTGAGATTTGTGGCGTGGGGTGGGGGTGAGTGAGGTGGGGAATGGCAGTTGTTTTATTTTACCTTTTTTTGTAATTGTGTGTTTATTTCCGAAACACCAAGGAATGGCAGTTGTTGACTCCTACAGGGCTTCATTAAAGCCCGTACACATGCAGAGAAATTAATCTTTTTTTTTTTTTTTTTTTTGAGACGGAGTCTCGCTCTGTCACCCAGGCTGGAGTGCAGTGGCCGGATCTCAGCTCACTGCAAGCTCCGCCTCCCGGGTTCATGCCATTCTCCAGCCTCAGCCTCCCGAGTAGCTGGGACTACAGGCGCCCGCCGCCTCGCCCAGCTAGTTTTTTGTATTTCTTAATAGAGACGGGGTTTCACCATGTTAGCCAGGATGGTCTCCATCTCCTGACCTCGTGATCCGCCCGTCTCAGCCTCCCAAAGTGCTGGGATTACAGGCTTGAACCACCGCGCCCGGCCGAGAAATTAATCTTAATAATAGGTATATGAATTCATTTCCTCTTAAGCTACACTGAAAGTACCAAGTACAAGGCTACGGGGTGGGGGGCAAAAGAAAGATGACTGAGGAGGGAGGTGCTGTTTACCTGAGTCACGAGGGATCTGGCCAGTACTTTGTTTCCTCCTTTCATCATCATGTTGGTGAATTTACTTCAAAGAGAAAAGCAACATGTTTAGCTCTCCAAGGCTGTATCACGGAATCCTCACAAGAGACCCTCCCTGGGATAGTCCCAGTCCATGTAACAAATGTTTGTTTCCATCTAACCTGATGACTGGGTCTTCAAACACAGAACTTGTTTTCCCTGCTGGAGCAGCTTTGATGAGCTGAGTCTTCTTGAGCTCCCGATCATACTTCTCCTCCTCAGTTAGCTCCTCCACAGGCTTACGATAATATTCCTTGTCAATCAAGGGATCCTTGAATTCAGGACTATAGCGGCTCCACCTCACCTGAGTTAACCTAGGAGGGGGAAGAGGAGGAGACAGGCAAAAGCTGACTCCACAAGCGAGTAGGTTTGACTTAACAATAGGCATGGCTGCCAACGTGCCGACTAAGGAGAGCGGCGCGGAGACTGCGAGCTAAAGCTGAGCCACAACAATTCAGGCCCTTGTCCCAAGAAGTAGGACATCCCTCAAGCAGGCGGGTCAAGTCTCCTCCTGGTCAAGTGCTAACGGTAAGGATGGGCTTGGCGCCTACACATCCTTCCCAATTCACAGGCGATCCCAGCTCTGAGCTCTAGCTGAACCGCACTTTCAGCTCCGCGTTAGACCCTAGATCAGCCAGACCCCTTAGGCGAGAGGTAGTCACTAAACCTTCAGATTGGTCCAGGGTCACGCAGCTAACTTAGAAGCTTGAATCCAGATACTCCGGCCCCCAGGGCAATGCTCTCTCCAGGGCCCCACGAGGCCTGCCTGTGGCCCCCTTCCTTCCTCGCAGGTCCCTTCGTGTAGAACCAAGCGGCGCCCCCCGCTGCCCACCGCCCTCTCACCCTGGAAGCTGCAAGACAGCCCGCCGCACGCCCAACGCCAGGCCCGACCATCCTCGGGCAACCTTCACTGCGGGGGCAGCCATCTTGGCTGGTCACGAGGACCCCACAAGGACTGCCCTCGGCGCGCCTGAGCGAATGACGCGAAACGGGTGACAAAGACTCCTCAGGGTCCTAAATCTGCGTTTCTCTCCACTGATCTGGACGTTAGAGTTTCTCACTCTGGGGACCAAAGGGAAGAGCCAAAAGGAAACACCTGCCCTCCCAATATCTGTCGCACTCTGGCGCGGCCCTAGGTGACGGCACTCACTCCTCTCAGGCCCCCATGAAGGCCCCGCCCCGCCTCAGCTCGTGCAGACTCTCGCGAGTTTTGAGGCCGCGGGGCCGGCCCGGGCGGCTGCAATATGGCGGAGGCGGAAGGGGAGAGCCTGGAGTCCTGGCTGAGTGAGTAGCCGCGGCCGGTTCTGGCTGCCCTCGAGCCTCTGGGCTGCCCCTCTCTTTACCCCCACGTCCCCTCCTCGGGCTCCACGGCTTCACCTCTTAGGAGCCCACGCCCGGGCTCGCCCTCGCCGCGAGCAGCATGCTATCACGCCCCTTCCCTATCAGGGCGCCGGGGCCCCATCCCGGCCCCCGCTTCCCTAGCTGCGGCTCGTCCTCTTGCTCTGGCGCGCGGCGGCGTGAACTCGGGGTCCCGTCGGGCACCGCAGGCTCGGGGGAAGGCGACAGCCACGATCTTAGGGCTGACATGCTTCGGCGCTTTGGGGAGATTGTGGTGGGGTCGCCGCCCGGCGGTGACTCCAGGAACCTAGCGCCCCCTGACTAAGGGAAAAGCTTCGGATTGGGGCTGAATCTCTGGTAGTGGTGGGTGCTGCCGACTGCGTTCAGTCGCCTAGCAGCTTCAGAATTGCGACCATGTGTTGAAGAAGTGACGGCTTCGCTCAGGCAGAATGCTTGAAGTGAGAATAATATTCCAAAGAGAGCGACGATAGAGAGCAGAGAGCTCTACCTTTTTCTTGCAGTGACCACAGAAGCATGGTGAAATCGGTATCGAGGACTCCCCCACCCCGCACACATACATATACCCCTTTGAACATCCTAACGAGTCAGTGTTGATAGCCTATTCTAAGGCCGAGGAGCACAGTCTGAAGCTGTAGTTATAGAGGCGTATTGCTGTCATTGCACTGTGAATTACAGTGCTACGAAGGAAATGTGTGTTAATCTGGTTAGCAGGTAGTACTCGGCCTGAGGGTTAATAAGTGAACTTTTCTATAGGCTAGACCTGGAAGCCTCCTTGAAGTGGAGAGAAAAATTGGACTGGTAATGGGATAGGCGAGATACCTAGTACTGCCTTGTTCTGAGGTCTTTTATTTAGTACTTCCAGGATCTTGGAGGTGATAGCTATTTCCTTAAATTGTCTGATTTTTCCTAGTAAGAAACCCCCTTCAGGAGGTTGAGCTTCAGTTTAAAGGGGAGCATATCCCAAAAGAGAAAAAAAGTAAGATTACGTTTGCCAAATCTACAGTTGCAGGCAGGTCATAAGGCTTCTTTATATATGGAACTGTTCTCCAAGGAGCTCAAAGTACTTTACAGATATTCATTAAATTCGTTTATCAAGTATCCTAGCAAAGCAGGTACTACTGCCATAATTTCACAAAAAGAGGACATCCTGACTCCAATCAAACCACTTGCCTAGAAATGCCTAACTTGCTATAACCACAGTGGAATTAGTTTGCTTTGAAGATATTAATATGGGTATTGAATAATTTAAATGACCTAAGCTGGGTTTAATAGGCTACATTTTGTTTTTGTTACTTGGTTTTGAGACAGAGTCTCGCACTGTTGTCTAGGCTGGAGTGCAGGGGCGCGATCATAGCTCACTGTAGCCTTGAACCCCTGTGCTCAAATAAGTCTCCTGCCTCAGCCTCCCAAGTAGCTGGGGCTATAGGCACACGCCACCACGCTTGGCTAATTCTTTTGATTTTTAGTAGAGATGAGGTCTTGCTATGTTGCCCAGGCTGGTCTCAAACTCCTGAGTTCAAGTGATCCTCCCACCTTTCCCTTCCAAAGTTCTGGGATTACACACGTGAGCCACGTGAGCCACTGCACCCAGCCTAGAGTCACATTATGAAGTGAGAGGGACACTTGGTCGGGGGGGGGGGGGGGAGTCACATGCTATCTGTAGAGACACAAGCTTCACGGTTGTTAGGACTTAATGATGTGAACTGTACCAGTTGAGCAAACCAGCATTTGGGATTCAGCATCATCTCACTCAGGGTCCTTGTCACCCCACGTTTGCCTGAATGGTTGCAGAAGCCTCTGCTTGGCCCAGAGACTCAGGTCTCTCCCGTCCTCACCTCTCCTCAGTCCATTCTGCTCCCAGAAGCGTGCTTGTGTTGAATCAAGTCATTCCACTGTTGCTTGTAATCTGGCCTTGGTTGTTCCAGGCCTTTTTCTCTGTGGCTTCCACGTTTTTCTCCTCTGCTCAGTCTGATGTTCTTAGCTTACCAATACACATTGCTCTCCTTACGTGGAAGCCCTGCTCCCCTTTCCTCAACTAAATGCTTGAAAAACCATCTCAGATTCTCTTTTCTCACAAACCATCTCTTGATGACTTCAGTCTTCTCTCAAGTCCCACCGCGATCAGTCAAGCGATGTTTAATGAGTACCTGCTATGTGGGGTGTTATAGGAGTTGGGAAGTTTAAGAAGATTTTGCGGCCAGGCACGGTGGCTCATGCCTGTAATCCTAGCACTTTGGGAGGCCGAGGCGGGCGGATCACGAGGTCAGGAGATCGAGACCATCCTGGCTAACACGGTGAAATCCCGTCTCTATTAAATGTACAAAAAATTAGCCGGATGTGGTGGCGGGCGCCTGTAGTCCCAGCTACTGGGGAGGCTGAGGCAGAATAATGGCATGAACCCGGGAGGTGGAGCTTGCAGTGAGCCAAGATCACGCCACTGCACTCCAGCCTGGGTTACAGAGCGAGATTCCGTCTCAAAGAAAAAAAAAAGATTTTGCCTGTGGTTGGATGGAGGTTGATGCTGGAGTGGATAAAGAACTCTTAAAAGATAAAGATACAAGGCAGTGCTAAAACGCAGGCATTCTCTTTAGGGAACTGGGGATGGGGGAACAGATGATTCAGTGAGGATACTGCATTTGAGCTAGCCATTGAAGAATGGGAAAATTTGGCACAAAAAACAAACAAACAAAAACACTAGATGGTGATGTAGAGAGAGCAAACCTGTTTGGGGCACACAGTAACAGAGGGGTTTGGAAATGAGGGAAGATAAGGCTGGGAAGTGAAGACCAAATTCTACCAAGTCTCCAATTTCCAGCCCAAGAAGTTTATTTTATTTATTTATTTATTTATTTATTTGAGACAGAGTCGCTCTGTCACCCAGGCTGGAGTGCAGTGGCACAGTCTCAGTTCACTGCAACTTCTGTTGCTTGGGTTCAAGCGATCCTCCAGCCTCAGCCTCCCAAGTAGTGGGACTTGGGAGGTGCCAAGTGGGACTACTGGTATGTGCCGCTACAACTGGCTAATTTTTGTATTTTTAGTAGACATCGGGTTTCACCATGTTGGCCAGGCTGGTGTCGAACTCCTGACCTCAAGTGAGCCACCTGCCTCAGCGCCCTCCAAAGTGTTGGGATTATAGACATGAGCCACCGCGCCCGGCCCCGCCAAAGAAGTTTAAATTTCTGCAGTTATCAGGCCCTCATTCTTTCTGTACTAGATGAAATCGGTGTTTTGGTGTCTTTTTTTTTTTTTTGAGACGGAGTCTTGCTCTGTCGCCCAGGCTGGAGTTCAGTGGCGCAATCTTGGCTCGCTGCAAGCTCCGCCTCGGGTTCATGCCATTCTCCTGCCTCAGCCTCCCAAGTAGCTGGGACTACAGGCACCCGCCACCACGCCCGGCTAATTTTTTTGTATTTTTAGTAGAGACAGGGTTTCACCGTGTTAGCCAGGCTGGTCTCAATCTCCTGACCTCGTGATCCGCCCGTCTCGGCCTCCCAAAGTGCTGGGGGATTACAGGCGTGAGCCACCGCACCTGGCCTGGTGTCTTAAGAGGCTTGATTTCATATAAGGACTTTACATAGGATTAGGATGGATTAGAATGGAAGTTCTAGAAGCAGGTGAGAAGGAGTGGAAGATAGGGATAAGGAAGGAAGGGATTTAAAAAGACATTGAGAAGGAAAGGACCACAGGACTGAGAGGAATGGATGAGGAGGGAGGGAAGAAGGAGTCAAAAAAGAGGTGGGGGCCTAGGGGACTTTTGGAGGGTGGTACTATTTATAGGAATAGTGACTTAATAGGCCACATACAGTGGCTCATTCCTGTGGTCCCAGCTACTCAGGAGGCTGAGGTGGGAGGATTGCTTGAGCCCAGGAGTTGGAGGCTGCAGTGAGCCATGATTGCCTACTGCAGCCTGGGGCAATAGAGTGAGACCCCTATCTCTAAAAAAAGAATGAGCACACTCCTGTGGGTGGTCCCAGCTACTTGGGAGGTTGAGGTGGGAGGATCACTTGAGCCTGGGAGGCAGAGACTGCAGTGAGCCGTGATGGAGCCACTGCACTCCAACCTGGGTGACAGAATGAGACCCCATCTCAAACAACAAAAAAAAAAACGAAAGAGGCCAGGCACTGGGACTCATACCTGTAATCCCAGCACCTTGGGAGTTCGAGGCAGGCGGATTGCCTGAGCCTAGGAGTTCAAGACCAGCCTGAGCAACATGGCAAAATTCTGTCTCTACCGAAAGTACACAAAATTAGCTGGGCATGATGTGAGTACCTGTGGTCCCAGCTAGGCTGAGATAGGAGAATCATCTGAGCCTGGGAAGTTGAGGCTACAGTGAGCCATGATCACACCACTGCACTCTTGCCTGAGTGACAGAGTGAGACCCTGTCTCAAAAAAAAAGAAAAAAGAAAAAGAAATAGGGAAGTCAGGAAAGAGAAGTGATGCTTTTTTTTTTTTTTTTTTGAGACGGAGTCTCACTCTAGTCACCCGGGCTGGAGTGCAGTGGCACAATCTCAGCTCATTGCAACCTCTGCCACCTGGGTTAAAGTGATTCTCCTGCCTCAGCCTCCCAAGTAGCTGGATTACAGGTGCCTGCCTCTTCGCCTGGCTAATTTTTGTAGTTTTAGTAGAGACAGGGTTTCACCGTCTTAGCCAGGCTGGTCTTGAACTCCTGACCTCGTGATCCACTCACCTCAGCCTCTCAAAATGCTGGGATTGCAGGTGTGAGCCCGGGCCATACATTTGTTTTTAGACTCATTTCTGTACCAAATTAGCCCAATTATCTACTGTCTTGTGTTTTGAACTGATTTTTTTTTTTCATGTATTGAACCCGGAGAGCACAGCCTCCTCGAGGGTAAAATCTGTGTCTCGAACTGTTTCTGCAGTCCCTCCGGGGTCTGGCATGCTGACATGCTGTTTACTTCGTTGTCTGTGGGTGCTTAACAAAGACTTGGTGATTGACTAAGTTTGTGTTTCCATTCAGGACCCTACCATTGAAGATTGACCTTTACTCCCTTTCCAGCCCATGTTCTTGCGTCTGCTTGTTTATAAGTCATTTGTTACATAGATTTTTCTTTTTGGAGATGGAGCCTCACTCTATGGCCCAGGCTGGAGTGCAATGGCCTGATCTCAGCTCACTGCCACCTCCACCTCCTGGGTTCAAGCGGTTCTCCTGCCTTAGCCTCCCAAGTAGCTGGGATCACAGGCGCACGGAACCATGCCCAGCTAATTTTGTCTTTTTAGTAGAGATGGCGTTTCACCATATTGGTCAGACTGGTCCCGAACTCCTAACCTCACTCAGGTGATCCACCTGCCTCGGCCTCCCAAAATGGTGGGATTACAGGCATGAGCCACCATGCCCAGCCCACACATATATATATATATATATATATGTGTGTGTGTGTATATATATGTGTATATATATGTATATGTATATTTTTATTTTTATTTTTATTTTTTGGAGATGGAGTCTTACTCTGTTGCCCAGGCTGGAGTGCAGTGGCACAATCATGGCTCACTGCAACCTCTGCCTCCTGGGTTCAAGCAATTCTCCAGCCTCAGCCTTCAAGTAGCTGAGATTACAGGTGTGTGCTACCGTGCCCGGCTAATTTTAGTATTTTTAATAGAGACAGGATTTCACCATGTTGTATAGGCTGGTCTCGAACTCCTGACCTCAAATGATCTACCTGCCTTGGTCTCCCAAAGTGCAGGGATTACAGGCATGAGCCACCACATCCAGCCTGCTATGTAGATATTGTTTTCTCTGGAATGTCTGAGCCATGCTGGAATGGGGTACCCAATGCTGCTGTTTCCATCGCCACATGACGTTTTAAATCCCACGAGAGTCTAGGCTAGCAATGGAGTGAAGCTGAAAAAATGAAAGCAGGAAATCCAGAGACACAGAAACAGATGAGGCTTTCAACAGAGGCCCGAAAATAGACAGAAATCATGAGTCAGAGCGGAGCCCAGAGGGGCGGTTCGGGAAGGCAAGGTCTGTAGGGGAAGCTCGGGTGTCACCTCTGTGCCAGGTGAAGGAAATGTTGAGTGGGTGGAAGGCTGTGTGCATCTGCTGGGGAGGCAGTAGGCAGATGGAGAGATCAAGTCACCCAGAATTATCCCCAGAGGTTCCTTCCCATTCCTGTGGGCGGGTGAGCTCTGCTTTCTGAGCTGCCCAGAGAGCTGGAGGAGATAGATATGGAACTGACCATTGCAGAAACCGGGGCTTTTTGTGCCCCTGAGTAGGCAAAGAGCTCCCTGTGGATTTGCCGTAAAAAGGTCTATCAAGGTGGAAGAAAGTGAGATTCTAGAGAAATTAATACGAGTGAAAAGTGGGCAGGAGTGTTCTTGGAAGTAGAAATGCTGTTGGAACACTAATAGGCTTGGGAAGAAGATATTTTGTGGTGAATACCCATTGCTTCGGGAGTGGGGGGATCCACATTTTACTCTGTACTTGGAAGATGCTTTTCCCCGTGCAAAAAGTGGGAGTGGGCCAATTTTTCTTCTATCACAAGGTGTATGACGGTTCCCAAAATAATAGCACCGGGGGATGGGGACGGCTCCTCAGACCATTTAATTTTTGTACCTTGCAGCCTTTTGGTGTTATGGAGAACTTTAAGCACCCGATAGGAATTAGTAACAGAGCCACACTAATGCTAACACCTGAGAAGGTTTCAGACAATTGGTGGGAGAGACTCGGCATTTGGAATGTGAGAGCTGGTAGGCTACCGTACAGTAATGCAGGATTGCCAGACATTTCTTTCCAGATGGCCACCCTTGATTACATTCAACTCCCCTCCTTTCAAGCTCGAGATTTTGAAGGACCTACTGATTCTCTTTCAAGATTGAAGACAGACGCCTTCTTTTCTTCTAAATAGAAACCTAGGCAGGGTGCAGTGGCTCACGCCTGTAATCCCAGCACTTTGGGAGGCTGGGGCTGGTCTTGACCTCCTTACCTGAGGTCAGGAGGTCTAGACCAGCCTGGCCAACATGGCGAAAACCCATCTCTACTAAAAATACAAAAAGTAGCCAGGCGTAGTGGCGCATGCCTATAATCCCAGCTACTCAGGAGGCTGAGGCAGGAGAATAGCTCGAACCCAGGAAGCGGAGGTGGCAGTGAGCCCAGATCGCGCCACTGCACTCCAGCCTGGGTGATACAGTGAGACTCAATCTCAAAAAATAAATAAATAAATATGAATCTAAACCATCAGAATCTTCCCCTCGCAGCCATTGCAGCCAGAACAGAAACACTGCCGGGGAGGCCGAGCCCGGACCTGGGAAGCAGGGTGCTACACTGGCTGCCATGGGCCTTCCCTCTGCCTGGCAGCTGTCTCTACTCAGATCCTTGCAGCCCTGTTCCCAGTGAAGGAGCTGGAGTCTCTGATAGGATTTGCTCATCCAGCTGGTGATTTTTTTTTTTTTTTTTGAGACGGAGTCTCGCTCTGTCGCCCAGGCTGGAGTGCAGTGGCCGGATCTCAGCTCACTGCAAGCTCCGCCTCCTGGGTTCACGCCATTCTCCTGCCTCAGCCTCCCGAGTAGCTGGGACTACAGGCGCCCGCCACCTCGCCCGGCTAGTTTTTTCGTATTTTTAGTAGAGACGGGGTTTCACCATGTTAGCCAGGATGGTCTCGATCTCCTGACCTTATGATCCGCCCGTCTCGGCCTCCCAAAGTGCTGGGATTACAGGCTTGAGCCACCGCGCCCGGCTGATTTTTTTCTTTTTTAGACGGAATTTTCACTCTTGATGCCCAGGCTGGAGTGCAGTGGCGCAGTCTCTGCTCAAGGCAACCTCCGCCTCCTGGGTTCAAGTGATTCTCCTGCCTCTGCCTCCTGAGTAGCTGGGACTACAGGCATGTGCCACCACGCCCGGTTAATTTTGTATTTTTAGTAGTGACAGGGTTTCTCCATGTTGGTCAGGCTGGTCTTGAACTCCTGACCTCAGGTGATCTGCCTGCCTCGTTCTCCCAAAATGTTGGGATTACAGACGTGAGCCACTGCACCCAGCCCAGCTGGTGATTTTTAAAGTTAACAAAACACAATTATGAGAAATGAGAATTTAGAAACTTCTGACAAAGAGGGGCTTGTCGGGAGGGGCTCTGACGCCCTGCCTTGGGCCTTCATGGAGATCTGGGGAGGGAGCAGGAGTGTTTTGGGTTTTTTTGTTTGTTTGTTTGTTTGTTTTTTGAGACAGACTCTCGCTCTATCACTCAGGCTGGAGTGCAATGACGCGATCTCGGCTCACAGCAGACTCCGCCCCCCAGGTTCACGCCATTCTCCTGCCTCAGCCTCCCTAGTAGCTGGGACTGCAGGCGCCCACCACCACACCCGGCTAATTTTTTTGTATTTTTAGTAGAGACGGGGTTTCACCGTATTCGCCAGGATGGTCTTGATCTCCTGACCTCATGATCCGCCTGCCTCGGCCTCTCAGAGTGCTGGGACTATAGGCGTGAGACACTGCACCCAGCTGGGAGCAGGAGTGTGTCAAAGGGTGTGTGTCTTCAGCCTTCCATTTGTCTTTGGAACCCAAAGCCCTAAATTTAGCAAACAGCTGGAGAGTGCTTTCTGAAGAGGGAGCCTCTGGATCTGAATCAGAGATGGGAACCCATGTAGCCACCGTCAGCAGGGCTCTTCAGTGTAATCACAGGTTTGGGAAGGTAACAGGGAGGAGAGCCCATACCAAATATTGGAACTTTGCATTTAGTGCCTAGATTTTAAATCCCAGTGGCCCTCTGAGAACTCTAGTACTTGTGTTTGTGCTTGACCATGGAAGGCCATTAGAGCCTGGGGGTGCTAGATACTCAAGCTGCAATCCCAGGGAGATTGCACAGTGACCGGGGCTTAGTAGGGGCTAAGTAAATGTTGTTGACTTGACAGTGATGAGCATTATGTGCAATTTCAAAAGTACTTAAAGCATTATGGAAGGCTAGGTCTGGAAAAACCTTTTGACAGGTATGTGGAAAATATTTGCCTGGCGCGGTGGCTCATGCCTGTAATCCCAGCACTTTGGGAGGCCAAGGCGGGCAGATCACCTGAGGTCGGGAGTTCGAGACCAGCCTGACCAACATGGAGAAACCCCGTCTCTACTAAAAACACAAAATTAGTCGGGCATGGTGGTACGCACCTGTAGTCCCAGCTACTTGGGAGGCTAAGGCAGGAGAATCACTTGAACCCGGGAGGCAGAGGTTGCAGTGAGCTGAGATTGCGCCACTGTACTCCAGTCTGGACGACAAGAGTGAGACTCTGTCAAAAAAAAAAAATTCATGGTTATAAATACGTATATTTTTTATCTAGTTCAATTTGATTTCAGTTTCCCCACAAACCCTTCCTGACCATCTCCACTTGCTTAACACTGAGCTCATTTGTATACAGCTGGAGTTCCCTTTATTATTATATTTATATTCCCTTTATTATTATATTTACATGTTTTATGTAGGCATTTATTTGGGAATATTTTAATTATTTGTGTTTGTCCTTTTGACCTTGATCCACTCTAAGCTTCACGAGACAGAATTTGTTTTCTCTTTTATTTGTGGCTTTCAAAATACTGATCAGAAAGCAGTATTTGTATTTGCTCTCCTACTGACCCTTTTTTTTTTCCTTTCTCCTTGCTACTGACTCAACTGTTGAGGCTTCTGTATTATAGAGTAAAGTTGAAAGCAAACTCTTTAGTGCCTAAAACTTGCGAAGAAAACCTTCCATTGCATCCTCCTTGCTCTTCCTAACACTTGTCTTCTTCTTTGTTCTGTCCCAAGATAAAGCCACCAATCCTTCCAACCGCCAGGAGGACTGGGAATACATAATTGGCTTCTGCGATCAGATCAACAAGGAGCTCGAAGGGTGAGTCTCAGCACTGTGGGGGCAGCTGAGGGAGCGGACTGGGAAGGGGAACAATCATGGCCAAGGAGGGCCAGCCAGGTAGCCCCAGGCTTAGTGCACTGAAGTGTGTTCTGCTTGTCCCCCAGGCCACAGATCGCCGTCCGACTGCTGGCCCACAAGATCCAGTCCCCGCAGGAATGGGAGGCACTCCAGGCCCTGACAGTAGGTCCTTCACTCTCCGGAGATGGAAGCTGCAGCCCTTCACCTGCCCCCGCCATTGCTCATGCCCCCGCCATTCCTCATGCCCCCATAGTGGTTCTAAGGGCTCATCCCAAAAGCCAACAGAAAGTCCTTGATACAGACTAGATAGATCTAGAATCTGTTCAGCCAGCCGTTCCACAAATGTGTGTGCGTTGTGCCAGGCCCAGGGACAAAGTTTCTGTGACTCGGTGTCCCAGGTGCTTTCCACAAGCTCACCAACAGTTGTGCAGGGGGTGGGAGGGATGTTTACATCCTGTTATCTTTGAGAAAGATGACAGCGTATTTCTCCTCCCTCCACTGATCTCCTTAACTGCAGTTAGGTGACTGCAGTGCCATCCCTGCCAGCACAGCCACACGGTTAGCGTGTGAGGCAGAGGGCTAAGGAAGTCAGCGCAGAGTCGAGGCCCTGAGCCTCCTGTGGGGCAGGAGAAGCCTTTGTGAAGAGATGCTGACAGGGCTGTGTTGATAGTTCAGAGTTGGCCGGGGGAAGAAAAGAGAGGTGAGTCCATTCATTCTGTAGTTAAACATCATGCCGGTCACTGGCGAAGGTGTCGCACTGATGGCTGAGTCCCCTGGGGCAGATCTTGGTGTCTATTCAGACTGAGGGAATTTAAGGCATGGAATGGTGCCTGGCCCTCAGTGCCTCCACATGCTCCTAAACCAAAGAGCAGCCGAGATCTGAGGAATCCGGGGCTTTAGCCCTACTGCGTTCGGGTCCTGGAAAGAGAAAAGAAATATTATCTAGCTCACATGCTCCCCTCAGTCGTGTTTGCTGTAGAACGAATTTCTTAAAACAGTGATTCTCAGCGGGGCATGGTGGCTTGTACCTATAGTCCCAGCACTTTTTGGGGCCTAGGCCGGGAGGATTGCTTAAGGGAATTCAAGACCAGCCTAGGCAACATAGTGAGACCCTGTCTCTACAAAAAATAAAAAAATTAGCCAAGCATGGTGGCACACACCTGTGGTCCCAGCTTCTCGGGAGGCTGAGGTTGGAGGATGGCTTGGGCCTGGGAAGTTGAGGCTAAAGTACAGTGGTGATCATACCACTGCACTCTAGCCTAACATAGCGAGACTCTGTCTCAAAAAAAAAAAAAAAACAAAACACAAACCAGTGAATCTCAACAGGGCCCTCCAGGGAACATTTAGCAATGTCTGGAAACATTTTTAGTTGTCACACGTCGGGGTAGGGGTCCTCCTGGCATCAAGTAGGCAGAGGCCAAGGATGCTGCTCAACACACTATAAAGTGCAGAGTGGCCCCCCGTGACAAAGAATGAGCAGCCCAAAGTATCATCCAGGCCTCATCTGAGAAACCCTGCTTTAAAATGCAGAAGCCAAGAAAGGGAGCATGGACAGTGCACCCCACCCCGCCTTAGAAACCGCAGTGCCAGGGACCACAGGCAGCACAGGAAAGCCGAAGCGTAAGTTAGGGAGATCAGTGGAGGGAGGTAAAATACCCTGTCATCTTTCTCAAAGATAACAGGATTTAAACATCCCTCCCACCCCCTGCACAACTGTTGGTGAGCTTGTGGAAAGCACCCGGGACACCGAGTCAGAGAAACTTTGTCCCTGGACCTCACCTCCCTCATTGTAAAACACAAGGCCAGAATCTTTAAGGAAGGCACCTTCCAGGACTGGCATCCAGGCCTTCTTGGGGTCGGGTTCTCGGGGTTTCTTGCTTTAGTCCCTGCCCAGCTTTCCCAGCAGAGGTTTGCAGTTGGAGGGACGTGGTCTGTGGGCGATCCCATTGCTTAATTGCACTGTCCCCAGGCAGTGCACACCGCTTTTTGTGATGAGCTCCTTCCTGTGGGCGTGTTTATTCAGCACTCTGGGTGCCAGGGGTCTTGCCAGTGCCAGGTCCCAGCCCTGAGCGCACCCTCACTCAGTGCCTCTCCTCTGTGTGGCTACAGGTGCTGGAGGCGTGCATGAAGAACTGTGGGAGGAGATTTCATAACGAAGTGGGGAAGTTCCGCTTTTTGAATGAGTTAATCAAAGTCGTCTCTCCAAAGGTCAGTCAGCGGCGGATTCCTCGCTCTTAGGGACTTCTTTTGTGTTCATTTCCATCTCCCATCATACTGGCTTTCACTGCCCATCCAGCATCTCCAAGGAACTGAGATTATTCGTGTCTTGTCCTTAGAGAGCTAGGCCCTGGAGGTAACGGGATGACCAAACAGGCCACAGGGACTAGCAGCTTTTTCTGAAGCACCTACAACCCAAATCTGACAGGTGATGTGGCAGTGGCTGTGTGTTTGTCCAAGGTGAGAGCCCATGTAGTATGGGACTCTAGGCTCCTGGCACACGGCAGTTGTGGGTTTTGTGGGTTTTCTTGGCCTGTCTCTCGTGGATAAGGGGAGCTGGCCTCCGTCATTGCTCCGATGCTCAGCTGGCCATGTTCTGTTGCACGCTGGTGTGGCACAGCTCTGGGCCCCCACTTAAAGCAGAGGGAATACTTTTTCAGGCTAAAGACATTCTCATAAACACCCTCAAGATAAAATGCAGTTTGTTTCTGGCAACTTGTGTGTGAAAATGCAGTGATGACCTCCTGGCCCCCTGCCTATCCACAGACTGGATCCAGTGGACACAAGCACACCACAGGGAGGTCCTTCCCCTCCCCACGCTGTCTCACACACACTTGGACACCTGTGGGTTTTGAGTAGGACCGTAGCTGCTGAGCAGCCATGCCATTGCTGTGAAGGGAACCTTACACTTTCTCTGCCTCAACACTGCAGTTACTAGGTCCTCTCATGTTCTCTTGCCGTGTAGTACCTGGGGGACAGGGTGTCTGAGAAAGTGAAGACCAAGGTTATTGAGCTGCTATACAGCTGGACCATGGCCCTGCCAGAAGAAGCAAAGATCAAAGACGCCTACCACATGCTGAAGAGACAGGGTACGTGTCTGCCTGCCCACAGCCTCCAGGCAGCCCTCGAAGGCTGGCCCAGGCAAGGAGAGAAGGGAAAGTTTGGGATCCCCAGAGTCCCTCCTGAAGCGAACAGCATTTGTCCCCAGGCAAGGCTGAGTCGGGTTGGATGGGATAAGGTGTAGCAGCCTGCCCTCCACCCCACTACCCTTTGCAGGTCTTGATCACAGGGACGTGGCCCTTGGTGTATGAGGAGGGGTGACAAGGTGACCACAGCCTGAGTGCACACGCTGCCATGTCCCCTTTCAGGCATAGTGCAGTCTGATCCACCAATTCCTGTGGACAGGACGCTGATCCCCTCTCCACCACCTCGTCCCAAAAACCCTGTTTTTGATGATGAGGAGAAGTCTAAGGTAAAGAGCACCCTGGGCCTGGGATTTTCTCAGATGAGAGGGGGTAGCACCAGGGGAATGTGGTTTGCACTGTGCTGCGGGGAGCTCTCTGGGGTCTCCCCGGGGTAGGGATGCTACCTCTTCCCTTCACCTCTGATTTTCTCCTCTCAGCTTTTAGCCAAGCTGCTGAAAAGCAAGAACCCAGATGACCTGCAAGAGGCCAACAAGCTCATCAAGTCCATGGTGAAGGAAGTGAGTGGGTCCTTCAGGCACAGGGTGGAGGAACCCATGACCACACAGCAGAAGCCTCTTTGCCCCTGGACACAGCCTGTTTTGTTCTCCCCTGCTGCCAGCTGCCCTACCTGTGCCCCGGAGGCTGAGAGTGGGAGGAGGAGCACAATAGCTTCCACAGGAGCATGGAAGAGAGGAGTGGGACGGGAGCAGGGATGTGAAAGCAGAAGTGTAGACTGGGCCCCAGGCACCCAATACTGGAAGGAGCTTCCGTGCCTCTGCGCTTGTGTCGTGGGGTAAGGTATGACCTGGCGGAAGTGGAAAGACAGTCAAGTGAAGCTCTCTTTCTCCTGATCTTCTTAATTGGGGCAGGATGAGGCACGGATCCAGAAGGTGACCAAGCGTCTGCACACGTTAGAGGAAGTTAACAACAACGTGAGACTGCTCAATGAGATGCTGCTTCATTACAGCCAGGAGGACTCTTCGGACGGGGACAGAGAGCTGATGAAGGTGGGACCGTCGACGGCAAACGCTGCCTCCCGGGGCTACGCTGCCCTCCAGGAGCTCAGCCAGCATTTGCTGAGCACCTGCCTTGTCAGAGACACAGGCTGTGCACTTGGCAGCGTATTCATGACCTTACTCATCTGCACAGCAGCCACGTCAGTAGAGAGTGGCGTCCCCATTTGCTGCCTGGGATCAGCTGATTTGCCCAGGGTGTAAGGGCTGAATGGAAACCTGAGTCTGACTCCAGAGACCACGCCCTCAGTGCTCACCCCTGCTCTCTGCCTTTCCTTACTGCTTTGGGGACGTTGAGACAGAGAGGCTTCCTTGTGACCCTGATGCCCATGTGGTGCAGGCCATGGTTGGGTGGATATTTTGAGTTCTGAGGAGCATGCCAGCCTGGAAGGCAGGAGGGGACTGACTTCCCCTCATCCATCCTGGTAACTGCTACCTAAACCAACACCCTGGGTGACGTGGTGTGGTGGTGGCTGGTGGCAAGAAGACGTGCGCTGTGGTCCCAGCTCTGCTGGTAACTGACCATGGCAACTGGCAGATCCCCGTCGTTTTCTGGGTGTGAACCCTGAATGAATCAGATGGTCTCTAAGGGCCTGTGTGGTTTGATTTTTATGTCTTGAGTGTCTTTCAGGAGCTGTTTGATCGGTGTGAGAACAAGAGGCGGACTTTATTTAAACTCGCCAGTGAGACTGAGGACAATGATAACAGTTTGGGTGAGTGAAAGAGCAACTGTCAGGGATGAGCCAGGCGTTTAGATACGTGGGTGGGAACTGTCACAACAGGAGTGAGAAGTCTCTCTTTCCTGCTCCAGGGGACATCCTGCAGGCCAGTGACAACCTCTCCCGGGTCATCAACTCTTACAAAACAATTATTGAAGGGCAGGTCATCAATGGCGAGGTGGCCACCTTAACCCTGCCTGACTCAGAAGGTGAGATGCTCTGGTCCCCAACTCTAGACTCCTCCAGACCAGCCTCAGGTCACGACCATGAAGCTGCGGGTGTAGGCTGACCAGCGTGGTGTTGCACGAGGCCCGAGGGGGTTCTCTGCCATTCCAAGCAGTCCTTCAGCTTCCCGGAGGGCTGGAGATGTGGGTGGGAATTTCCCCGCCTGCTTTCTCAGGCTTGCTTTACAGCATCCCCTGGCAGAGATGCCATTGGATTAGGCCAGAGGCTGGAGCAGTAACCACTGTGCCTAGGGTGCTGCCTCCTGCCACACAGCCACTAGAAGACCGCTAATTATTCCTGTTCCACTCTGTTGACCCATCCAGGAAACAGTCAGTGCAGTAACCAAGGCACGCTCATCGACCTTGCCGAGCTGGACACGACAAACAGTTTGTCCTCCGTGTTGGCCCCAGCACCCACTCCACCCTCCTCGGACATCCCGATCCTCCCTCCACCACCCCAGGCTTCAGGACCTCCACGTAGCCGCTCCTCTAGCCAGGCCGAGGCCACCCCGGGGCCCAACAGCACAAGCAACGCCCTCTCCTTGCTGGATGAGGAGCTGCTCTGCTTGGGTACGACCCGCAGGGGACTGTCCATCCCCTGACAGGGCTCCGGGAGGAAGAAGGGTGTGTGGAATTAGGAGGAGTCCTGAGCGGGGCCCCAGTGTGACTGTTGAGGTGGGCAAAGAGCCCTGAGTTGTAGGTAGTCAGTGAAGTTCAGCAACCCTGAGGGCCCCACAGCCATCCTCCCGGTGGACTCTGCCTCCTGCCCTGCACCCCGTTCCACAAACCCCCCACTTCTGCATCATGGACTGGAGGGCTCCATTCCCCTCTGGAGGCTGCCTGCAGAACAGCTTCTCCCTGTGCCTTCACCCATTGATGTCACTTGTCACCTGACCAGGCAAGGCGGGGCTAGGGCTGCCCAGCTCAGTCTCTTCTCATCCAGTTTTCTTCTCTGTTGTCAGGCCTCGCCGACCCAGCCCCTCATGTCCCTCCCAAAGAGTCAGCTGGGAACAGCCAGTGGCACCTACTCCAGGTAGGGGCACAGGATCGGTGACAGCACTACTGTGCCAAGGACCTCCACTTTCCAGTGTCATGTCTCCTGGGCTACAGTTAGCTGTCCTTTCCCTCCAGAGCCTGCCAGCTGCAGCGGGGAACAATGAGTGTTTCCGGGTCTGTCTTCCGTGCGGTCCTTGGAGGGCTGTGCCCCGCTCCAGCGGCAGCCCCTCCCCGCCAGCCCTCGGCTCACCACCTTTTCCATTGCTCATAGAGGGAACAGTCCGACCTGGACTTCTTCAGCCCCAGGCCGGGGACCACTGCCTGTGGCGCCTCCGACGCTCCTCTTCTCCAGCCTTCGGCCCCCTCCTCAAGCAGCTCCCAAGCTCCACTGCCGTCTCCCTTCCCAGCTCCTGTGGTCCCAGCCAGTGTTCCTGCCCCCAGTGCGGGCTCCTTCTTGTTTTCTACTGGAGTGGCCCCAGCTTTGGCCCCAAAAGTTGAGCCTGCAGTCCCTGGGCACCATGGCTTGGCATTGGGTGACAGCGTGTTGCACCACCTGGATGCCCTCGATCAGCTTCTAGAAGAGGCCAAAGTGTAATGAGTGGGAGGAGATGTGGGGTTGGGCCTGAATGTGTCAGAACCAGAGCTAACTTTGAAGGGGTGGGGGTGCCTTGTAGTCCCATCAGTCAGGCTGGAAGGCAAGGGGTGGGCCTGGGTAAGAGCATGGCCAGGGGCCTTGGGTGAGGGTCAGTCCAGCTCTGGCTGGCTCTCTGATGTGCCTTCCATCCTTCCCACCTCCCAGGACCTCAGGCTTGGTGAAACCTGCCACCTCCCCTCTCATCTCCACCACCACCCCAGCCAGGCCTCTCCTGCCCTTCTCCACGGCACCTGGCAGCCCACTCTTCCAGCCGCTGAGTTTCCAGTCCCAGGGCAGCCCCCTGAAGGGGCCTGAGCTCTCCCTGGCCAGCATCCACGTGCCCCTGGAATCGATCAAGCCTAGTAGGTGTTGGAGGCTTGAGGTGGGCAGGGCAGTGGGGCCTACAGCCACAGAGCTGTAGGACATGCGACGGGTGGATCCAGGCACTGTTTGCAGGGGGTCCCTTAGAGCCAGGCAGTCCTCCTTGCCTGCATTCTTGGCCTTAAGCTCCTCACTGAGCGCCCCTCCCAGATTCCATAAGGAAGCATTGGATTCATCATGGCCACGGAGTAGCCTTTGTCCCCTCACCGCCAGGGCTCTGTTGGGTGTCTCTGGTGCTGCTCCTCCCACACCCACGTGCCACGTTCTTGCAGGCAGTGCCCTTCCCATCACAGCCTATGATAAAAACGGCTTCCGCATCCTCTTCCACTTTGCCAAGGAGTGTCCCCCAGGACGACCTGACGTACTGGTGGTGGTGGTGTCCATGCTGAACACAGCGCCCTTGCCTGTCAAGAGCATCGTGCTGCAGGCTGCAGTGCCCAAGGTACTAGTGTCTCCCTGGGGCCAAAACGGCTTTAGCTTGACCCTATTGTGTGGAGGCCTTTGCAGCCAGCAGGTGGCAGTGTGTATGTGCACTGTGGGTTCCATCTGGGGCACCTGCCAGCTGTCTTCAAAGGAGCTTCTCTCTTTAGTCAATGAAAGTGAAGTTGCAGCCACCCTCTGGGACAGAACTCTCTCCATTCAGCCCCATCCAGCCACCGGCAGCCATCACCCAGGTCATGTTGCTGGCCAATCCACTGAAGGTGAGTAGCAAAGCACCCGGGGTCCCAGCCTGAGGCCCCAGCTGCCCCAGATTAGGACCTCAGGACCACCACCTCCCAGCCGGAAGTGTTTTGACTGTAGGATTGACACATCCCTTTGCTGCCTCAGGTTAAGCAGCTGAGCGTGGTTGGGGGTTGTGGGGAAAAGGGACCATTCCTGTAGCACAGAGAGGGTAGCAGAGTAGAGGGCGTCCTGCTGAGGGGCCGCCTGGGCTGGATCTCACTTGCTGCCCTCTGTCACAGGAGAAGGTGCGGCTTCGGTATAAGCTGACCTTCGCCCTGGGGGAGCAGCTGAGCACAGAGGTGGGCGAGGTGGACCAGTTCCCTCCTGTGGAGCAATGGGGGAACCTATGACCCCAGAGGATGCTGTGATCTCCACCTTGAAGCCAGGCAGGCTGCCCTGAGACCGGGAGGGCTCTGGTCCCATCACTCTCCATGCCCTGACGACAGTGCTTATAGCTTTGATATGGAACAGGGGCACTGGGCATTTCTGCTGGGAACCAAACTGCTGCTGTGGTAACCTCTCCTTTGGCCCCTAAAAGGACCTGTTTTTATCTACCTGTGTGACTTGAAGTGGCCATATGCTGTCAGGGGTGGGGAGTGGCCCCTGACTTCACTGCTGTCCCGGGAACATGGACCCCAGGCTTGGCGTAGGTGTTTTCTTCTTTCTACTGGCATTCACTGAAGCCACCGGGGTGGGGGTGGGAGACTCTAAAGGGAGGCTGTCACGGCTCACTCCCCACAAGAGCCACATCCTCACACCTGACAGATGCACGGCCCAAGGGGCCACAGCCCTTTTGCAATTCCATGCTTCCCCCGCCAGCCAGCTCCTGCTGCCATCCCCAGGGAGGTGGGCCAAGCTCAGTGGCCCAGGAAGATACCTGGCCCAGAATAAGGAACTGGCATACTGCATAGTCCCCAGCCCTGCCTCTGGTGGACGGCATCATCCTGGAATGGCCATGGAGTAATGAGTTGTGTGCTTATCCCTGGCAGTGGCAGGCTGTGTCCTATGGACATCTTGGCAGGACATGGAATTTGGCCTCATGACAGGCCCAACTAGGGATAGGAAGGAAAATGAAGAGAGCCAGTGTTTCCCCTTCTCCAGAAGCAGGTACTCAGCTTTCTGGGAAAAGCGTGCCTCCAGCCGTGGGGACAGGCCATCCTACTGACTACCTCTTGCTTGGCATGAAATAAACTGCTATCCTCCCCTTACAATCTCCCGCCACTCTGCGTCCTACTGCTTTGGCCTCCCTCTCCTCTCACCAGATGGCATGTGGTGTGGCACCTGTGGCTGGACACAGGAGGCCTCAGGATCACAAATGTTACACTAGACGTATGTCCTAATGTGCTGCCCAGAAACCTCGACTGTTCCCCAGCTCCTGAGGGGCACTGTCAGCGAAATGCTGGGTCTGGAGGTGATGAGATCAGGGGCCACACTTGAGCCGAGTCACCAGACCCTATTGCTTCAACAGTGCTTGGCCCCAGCCAGCTTGTCCTGGCCACTCTGGCTGCTGGATGTGATCCTGGGACAGGGATTCCAAGCCTCCCTCACAAAAAAAAAAAGAAAAAACAATCACCAGCTGCCATAGACACGGGGAAGCTTGCAGAGCTCAGATGAACAAGCTCAGCAATCGGACATCTCTGGGGGAAAGGAAGGTGGCACAGACCACATTCCCTGGTTCCTCCCTGCCCCTTGCCAGGCTTCCTTATTCCTTCCTATGGATCAAGAGGTCATACTCCTTCCCTGCCCCTTGCTGTCTTTAGCAAGCAGGTTTCACTGCTTCATTAGAACAGGACAGGTCAAAAGTGAATCATTTTTCACTAAAGAATAAACCCAAGAGCTTTCCAGAGACTGGCTGCTGCAGCCCTGGGAATGTCTGGAATTACTCTGTGGAAATGGAACTTTCTATTACGCTCTAGACATTACAGTTATTTGAGTGTTACTCGTTACTATTGAGGTCAATGCTTCGTGGCAAATGGCTGTACTGGATATACCAACTCTGCTGCCCTTGTTTTGCTGCATGTTAAATAAAACCATTTTCACTGTACTTGGAATCTTCCTAATATAGACGCCATTCACTCTGATGGAGGAAAAGGTACCACCTATGAATTCCAGGTATACATGAGTGGATAGCCTGTGATAGAACTGCCCAAGGTTTTTGTTAGAAGTGCAGGTTCCTGGCCGGGCGCGGTGGCTCAAGCCTGTAATCCCAGCACTTTGGGAGGCCGAGACGGGCGGATCACAAGGTCAGGAGATCGAGACCATCCTGGCTAACATGGTGAAACCCCGTCTCTACTAAAAATACAAAAAACTAGCCGGGCGAGGTGGCGGGCGCCTGTAGTCCCAGCTACTCGGGAGGCTGAGGCAGGAGAATGGCGTAAACCCAGGAGGCGGAGCTTGCAGTGAGCTGAGATCTGGCCACTGCACTCCAGCCTGGGCGACAGAGCGAGACTCCGTCTCAAAAAAAAAAAAAAAAAAAAAAAAAGTGCAGGTTCCTGTATGCTTCTATTTTAAGGGAACTAAATAACCAAAATGTTAAGTGTTGCAGAAGAGGTGAGGCAAGATGTCAGAAGCACAAGTATACCACCAAGGGCTCTTCAAATTTCCAAGACACTGTAGGCACCATAACTTTGGGGGTTTCTTTTTTTTCTTTTTTTTTGAGATGGAGTCTCACTCTGTCGCCCAGGCTGGAGTGCAGTGGCCAGATCTCAGCTCACTGCAAGCTCCGCCTCCCGGGTTTACGCCATTCTCCTGCCTCAGCCTCCCGAGTAGCTGGGACTACAGGCGCCCGCCACCTCGCCCGGCTAGTTTTTTGTATTTTTTAGTAGAGAGAGGGTTTCACCATGTTAGCCAGGATGGTCTCGATCTCTTAACCTCCTGATCCGCCCGTCTTGGCCTCCCAAAGTGCTGGGATTACAGGCTTGAGCAACCGCACCCGGCCTCTTTTTTGTTTTTTTTAAACAGAGATGAGGTCTCCCTATGTTGTCCAGGCTGGTCTCAAACTCCTGGGGTTGAGGGATCCTCCCAAAGTGCTGGGATTACAGGCGTGAGCCACTGCGCCAGACCTGGGAGTGGTTTCTTATCTAAGGAGGCACAGGAAGACAGTTCCACATCAAATAGAACATAAGAGAAGGCTGGGTGCGGTGGTTCACGCCTGTAATCCCAGCACTGTGAGAGGCCAAGGCGGGCAGATCACAAGGTCAGGAGTTTGAGATCAGTCTGGCCAACACAGTGAAACCCCATCTCTATTAAAAATACAAAAAATTTAGCTGGATGTGGTGTGCACCTATAATTCTAGCTACTTGGGAGGCTGAGGCAGGAGAATCACATGAACCTGGGAGGCGGAGGTTGCAGTGAGCTGAGATGGCACCATTGCACTCGAGCCCAGGCAACAGTGCAAGACTGTGTCTCAAAAAACAAAAACATAAAACAAGCATTTTTTAATCTTACTACCTCAGGTTCAGACTGGACAGATAAACTCCCTGGGTGGACTCTAAGAACCTACATTTGCAACACATTTATTCCTTTAAAAAATCTATATACATTGCCATACAAAGATACCACAATGAAGCAGTTCTCAGGAACCTTCCAGTGAGCCTTCTCTTATAATTGCCCGAGCAAGATTTCGTGCCAGAGCAAGTCTCAGCATTTCCACCTTGGTGGTTTCTATGTCCTCATCCTGCAAAGCAGAGAGCACCAGCATGAGACAAGAGTAGGAAGGAGCCCTTTCACACTCCCGAAGGTTCTAGCTAATCCAAAGGTAGAGGGCACTTAACACTCATAGTAGCTTCCAGAAAATTATCAATATAAAAGAAAGCAATACCAAAGGGCCATACTGGAAATGATGAACAGGAAAGAGCAAAATGTAGAGGTCAGAACACTAGAATCCCTCATTTCCTCCTAAAAGAAGGTGGTGTGTGAATGACACAGGTTAAGGGGAACAGAGGCACATGTGTCCACAGGAGCCAGTGTTTCTGGAGGGAAGGGGAAGTCTGAGATAGAGGGAGCCTTTTCCCACCTCCATGTGGAACCATCAGCCCAGAAGTGAAAATGACCTGGAGCTGCTGAATATCAGATTCTCCACGCACAGGTCTTCTTGACGTCAAGTCCTCCAGACACTGCATCAACTCGTAAGTCTGTTCTGCTGAGAAAATCACCTAGGGAAGAGAGCCTGCCTTGCTTGGCTGCCCCCAGCCCAGGCCTGCACTGGTTGGGCAGGGGCCCACGTTCGGACGTTCTTCCTTTCATGCCTTTCGCAACAGTGTGCTTTGTACAGGAAGACCTCATTTCAAATTAAGCAGTGTTTCCTGTGTGAGTCTGGAATTCCAGAGAGGGTGCTAAGGGGAACACACGTGCGCAGGCAGAACGACAAGGGAGGAAACACACGTTGCCAACAGCTACACAACTAAGCTCCAGCAGGGACAAGCAAAGAAAACCACCCTGCTGTAACCTTCACCTGTTTTTGTTCCAAAAGGGGCAGGGCATCTGTCAGCAGAGTCATCCAGAAAGACCGAGGGGCAATCCGAGACGTCATCAAGGACAGAAGGAGAGAAGCTGCGTCAGCAAAACGCTTCTCCCCGTACATATGGTGGAACTCGCGATACTTTCCTACGGCGAAACAAGAGCACTAGGTAACGTGCATATTCCCCCAAATTGCCCAAGTGACACCTACAAAAGTCACCCTGGCCCTAAACAAGAGAAGAAAAACCACAGACCAGCCACTCTACAGAGCAGGAGATTTTTTCTATCTCCAAACTCATAGGCCCCAATGAGATGCAGACCAAGAGCGTTCAAAGCAGACTTGGAAGAACTCCAAAGAGCCAAATCTGGGGAAGCATCAGAGTCAAAATACGTAACAACAGTCATGGATTAAAAGATTGACTAGGCCAGGTGCAGTGGCTCATGCCTATGCCTGTAATCCCAGCACTTTGGGAGGCCAAGGTGGGTGGATCACCTGAGGTCCGGAGTTTGAGACCAGCCTGGCCAACATAGTGAAACCCCATCTCTACTAAAAATACAAAAATTAGCCAGGTATTATGGCATGCACCTGTAGTCTCAGCTACTTGGGAGGCTGAAGAGGCAGAATCGCTTGAACCTGGGAGGTGGAAGTTGCAGTGAGCCGGGATCGTACCACTGCACTCCAGCCTGGGAGACAGAGTGAGACTCCATCTTTTAAAAAAAAAAAAAAAAAAAAAGGAAACATGGAGGCACTGGCCTGGCACAGTAGCTCACGCCTCTAATCCCAGCACTTTGGGAGGCCAAAGTGGGCAGGTCACTTGACGTCAGGAGTTCGAGACAAGCTTGGCCAACATGATGAAACCCCATCTCTACTAAAAATACAAAAAATTAGCCAGGCATGGTGGCGCATGCCTGTAGTCCCAGCTACTTGGGAGGCTGAGGCAGGAGAATCGCTTGGACTCGGGAGGCAGACGTTGCAGTGAGCCGAGATCACGCCACTGCACTCCAGCCTGGGTGACAGAGTGAGACTGTCCCAAAAAGCTAAATAAATAAAAGACAAAAATTAGCCAGGCGTGGTGCCGCATGCCTGTAATCCCAGCTACTTGGGAGGCTGAGGCATGAGAATTGCTTAAAGTCAGGAGGTGGAGGTTGCAGTGAGCTGAGATCATGCCACTGCACTCCAGCCTGGCAGCCTGGGCCACAGAGCGAGTAAGATTCTGTCTCAAAAAAAAAAAAAAGACAGAAACATGGAGGCACTAAGGAGATGTGACAGCCAAACTCACGATCCTGGACATGACGGAGGATGTTTCTGGGGCCACTGATGCAATGGGAATATATGAAGGAAGTGCTGGGAGGTCTGATATGATCCCTCCAACCTCCCCAAGTACCCACTTGTGTCTAAAGCACAGGGCACAAAACCCAGGGACTCACCCAGGAATGTCAGTCGGTCACTGAGCATCATGGCTGGCCCCAGGTTGTCAATGAGATCCAAATCAGAAAAGCAGCCTCGCTCACAGTAATCCCTGAGGAACCTGCAGGGCCCAGCCCAGACATCAGAGCAGCAGTCTCAGGCCCACCTCAACCACCCAGTCCCTGGGAAGCCAACACCAGCGGTACCCACCTGTCTGACACAAGCGTGGCAAAGGCGGCATCCTTAGCACGGATGCTCCAAGAGAGGGCAGAACCCAGGCGATTGTTGCGGACGGCTTTCATGGCTAAGATCTTACAAATGCTGCGAACTTTGTGAGGGAAAAGAAAAGGTGAACGGCTTTCACTCCACAAATCACTCCATTCCTGAGCCCTGTGGGGACCAGAGTGGCCTCACAGCCTCACTCCACCCCAAAGCCACTCTGTGGGCTCTAAACGCAGCTGGATTGGCAGAGCTGGAAACTCAGGCTGATTAACAGTGTCTGGGCTCTGCTAAGAGTGTAAGTGCCCGTCACGGCAGGACTGGCTCCGTGAGTGTGTGTGGCTTCAAGGGTAGCAAAAGATTTTTGTTTCTCCCTACGTGTCAGCTCTTCTATTACCTCTCCAGATGCCTCAAATCCTATCTTCCTGTGGATCATGAATACCATATGCTTTCAGAAATGGTCGTGAACATGCCAACTGTCTCTCTGCAGGGTAGTAACTCATGTTTACATCACTCAACAGTGAGGGGAGAAAGGAAGGGGCAGACTTGGTCATCTTCATTCCACTCTCTCTGCTTTTCTGGAGCCACCTCCAGCACTGCTTCCCCATTGAGCCTGGCTGAGATAGCAATAGCAACCCACCTGGACAGGGAAATAGCGCCGACCCCAGCCCTGACCTCGTGGAATCAAGTGTGTGAGAAAAGGGGCGGCTCACGCCTTTCCAGGTGGTGTGTAGATTTTGTCTCGGTTCCAGAGGATCCCTAGCTTTCCTGTCCCTCCCAAATAATTATCCCATCTCTTAGTTTACCTCTTGGCGTCCACAGCCCCACCTCTCTCCAGTGTGGCTCGTGAGGAGGAGAATGGCTGGGGTAGGCACAAAGTGTGACCTCAGGGTCCCAACTCCCACGTCCCACAGATGGTAAGGCTGGGAGCAGGGCCAGCTCACCTTGTTCAGTCATCTGCCGCTGCTCACAGATCCGCAGCACCTTGAGGGCTTTCTGCTCAGTGTTCAGAGGTATCCGCTCAATGTGCAGCTCCAGGGAGACTCGGCCCAGCTTGGGGCAGTAATCAAAGTAATCCACCCCCAGCTGCCACAGGCTGCAAAGGTTCAAGGAAGACAGACATGAGGTGCTGCCTCGTGGCTCTGGGGACTGGCACCTGCAGCTCCCTTTCACTGACCCTTCTGTAGCCTGCAGGGAGCCAACCTGGAGAGAACAGTCCAAGCTCCAGTGGCACCCGCATGCTGAAGAGCACACGGCACAGCCTGCACCCGTGGGAGCCTTCCTACCTGGGATGAGCGAACAGTCCAGAGGCGTACTCCAGCAGGAGGAACTCTCTCATGTTGGAACCGAAACTGGAATAAAACATACCAAAAGACCAAGACTCCGGGCCTGCCCTGTTCAGGGCCCCCTTCCTCAGCCCAACCTCCCTTCCAGGCATTCAGTTCACCCCACCCTCGAGGGCTCGGTGGTAAGAGGAGGAGGATTGGTGCGTCCAGGCCACTTACTAGAGGTTGTGTGACTGGAGGAGCTTGCAGTGGTCCAGCAGGTCTGTCAGGTGGGCCACAAACCACCAGTTGCTCAGGGCGATGCTGCAGATTCAGATACCAAAGCAAGAAGGAGAGTCAGGGCAGAGGCCGTGTCCCACAAGAGCGGGGGTGAGCAAGAACCCCACATGTCCTATCCCTCAGAGAGATGGGGCCGGGTGTGATGGTAGCTCATGCCCATGATCCCAGTACTTTGGGAGGCCAAGGCAGGCGGATCACCTGAGCCCAAGAATTTAAGACTAGCCTGGCCGGGCGCGGTGGCTCAAGCCTGTAATCCCAGCACTTTGGGAGGCCGAGACGGGCGGATCACTAGGTCAGGAGATCGAGACCATCCTGGCGAACACGGTGAAACCCCGTCTCTACTAAAAAATACAAAAAACTAGCCGGGCGAGGCGGCGGGCGCCTGTAGTCCCAGCTACTCGGGAGGCTGAGGCAGGAGAATGGCGTAAACCCGGGGGGCGGAGTTTGCAGTGAGCTGAGATCCGGCCACTGCACTCCAGCCCGGGCGACAGAGCCAGACTCCGTCTCAAAAAAAAAAAAAAAAAAAAAAAAAAAAAAAAGACTAGCCTGGGCAAAATGGCAAAACCCCATCTCTAAAAATATAAAAATTAGCCAGGTGTGGTGGAACACACCTGTAATCCCAGCTACTCGAGAAGCTGGGGTGGGAGGATTGCTTGAGCCTGGGAAGCAGAGGCTGCAATAGGCCGAGATCACACCACTGCACTCCAACTTGGGTGAGAGAGCACAAGCATATCTCAAAAAAAAAAAAAAAAAAAAAAAATTGCTCAGAAAGTAGTTGAGACGGAGTCTTGCTCTGTCACCCAGGTGGGAGTGCACTGGTGAGATCTCGACTCACTGCAACCTCTACCTCCCGGGTTCAAGCAATTCTCATGCCTCAGCCTCCCCAGTAGCTGAGGTTACAGGCATGCGCTGCCACACCCAGCCAGAAAGCAGCTTTTGAATGTTCTCACCACACGCACACCAAAAGGGTCACTATGTGAGGTGACGGATGTGCTCACTAGCTTAATTTCACAATGTACACGTCTATCAAAACATGTTGTACACCTTGGCTGGGCACAGTGGCTCACTCCTGTAATCCCAACATTTTGGGAGGCCGAGGTGGATGGATCACTCGAGCTCAGGAGTTTGAGACCAGCCTGGCCAACATGGCAAAACCCCATCTCCACCAAAAATACAAAAGTTAGCTGGGCGTGGTGGCGAGTGCCTGTGGTCCCAGCTACTCAGAAGGCTGAGGCAGAAGATGGCTTGAGCCCAGGAGGCAGAGGTTGCAGTGAGCTGAGATCGCACCACTGCACTCCAGCCTGAGCGACAGGACAAGACACTGTCTTTAAAACAAACAAACAAAAAAAGTTGTATACCTTAAATACATACTACTTTGTTAATCACACCTCAATAAAGCTGGGGAAAAAAATGGGGAGTGGGCTGGCCCAGGGGAAAGGACACCTCAGCTTCTCAAAACAGCTGTTGCTACCCAGATTTATAGCTGATGGTTATGTCAAAACCATTAGAGAAGCCAGTGAAAAGGCTATAGGGGACCCAGGCTAAGGGAACCAAAGCCTTAGCCTGCATGAAAGTCACCCGCCAGTGGAAGGAAGGGCTGAGACGGTGCCCGGTGTCTTCCCAAAGGATCCAGCAGCCTCCCAGGCTGGAAGGCAGCAAGCACTGAGGGCCTCTGCCCACAATACAACTCAAGTGACGGAGACCAGACCTAGTGCTGCACAAGGCCACCACGGTCTCCCCGCAGGGCCCAGCAGGCCTGAACCATACAGTTAGGTCTTAGATCTCTCTCTCTCACACACACACACACACACACACACACACACACACACACTCTCTCTCTCTCTGAAGGATTCTGAGTGAGCAGCTGAGACGCAGAGCAGGCGGGCAACCTCAACATTCAAGGCAGGAAAGGCCTAATTATCAGCTCCGAAGTAGCCCTCTACTGAAAACGAAAGAACGCTGTGGAGTTGGGAAGACCAGCTACGATGAAGGTGACCCCCCTGGGCAACCATAGCCCCAAATGAGCTGTTTGTCCTGTACTAAGGTCACTGTCAACTCCTTACCCAGGCCCCATCTTGCTTGTTGGGGGCCCTGGAGTAATCAAAGCTCCAGAGCCTCTGCCTGCTATTCTGGAAATGGGGTGTGAGGTTTGCAAACACTGCTGCACCCTGCATCCAAGGTTGTGTGCTGGGCCAAAAAACAAGTCAGAAGATTCTAGATTCAGCAGACATTGAACTGGAACTCTTCTTGGTTACTGAAGGAAGACTTGTCACCTTTTAGCTCGATACTTTTGGAGGACTTGAAGGGCACCAGGAAACTGCCGACATCTTGCCCAATTCCCAGTGAAGTGTACCCCAGCTCTGTTTCCTCTTGCCAGAGAGCAAGGAATTGGCCCGTCTTCAGAGGAAGCTGTAAGCCAGGAGGGAAGAAGGGACCCTGTGGAGGACCCCATGGAGGAATCCTGCCATCTTTTCAGCTGAGGGGTTAACAGTCAAGCATGCCCAGCCAGGCGCTGACAGACAAACCCCTGGCCCTTTAGCAGGGCTGAGGAACTACAGCCTCTGAGTCAGGATCCCCTGGCTGCCTTTTCTGCCCCTTAGGGTCTGGCATGACTACTGACATAGGAGTAAATCAAGGGCCCACTTAGAAACCTCCCTTCTCCATGTTCATATGAAGGTGGTGTGAACAGGAAAGGAAAAAGAGAAAGAAACCTCTTTCTAATGCCTTTAAAAAGGCATGCCAACAGCCCACTGGCTCAAGTCCAGAAAGAGACACTTCCCTGCCCCCCGGAAGTGTGCATGGGTCTGACTGATACATCCCATGAGAAAACATGTGCCCACAAGACCCCAATTCAATCTTTCCCCAGAGCCAGGAAGGCACACTTCTAAAACTGCTACTGTCTCTCAAGACATTTCAGCCCATTTCACAATTCCTGGGACAAGCTCTGCTTTTCTGTTCCTCTTTCAAAACAGGATAGGAGGTAGCCTCGCCATCAGAGAAATGCAAACTCCAAGATTTCCCACTAACAGAGCTCAGATCCCTTCCTGCTTGTGAGGGTGGAGAGAGGCCGAGACTGGGGTACTGTGAGCCTAACCCTTCCTTGTCTGTGTCCGGCACGAGAGTGTTGTTGTTCACCCCTCTTCATTGGTACTTCTCTTTTTCTTCTGCCACTGGAAATAGCAGGACGCTTTCCCCTTTTATACTCCCTGCCTCCAAGAGACTTGTTCTGCTCAAATCTGTTTTATTCCTAAAAATTCAGATACAGCTTATAAAGGAAGCCCTGGTGAAACGCATTCACTATTATAACGGACAGGAAATTTAGGAATACTCAACTATGGGCAGAGACACCAAAAAAGCCAAATGATGGTGTGTTTGTGTGTTTTTAAGTTATTCTAATTCCTCCATGCAGGGACTTCCCACGATGTTTACAGGCCTGTGAAAATACTGACACAAAACTTGACTATCAGGCCGGGCATGGCAGCTCACGCCTGTAATCCTAGCACTGTGGGAGGCTGAGACAGGCAGATCACTTGAGCTCACGAGTTCAAGACCAGCTTGGGCAACATAGTGAAATCTCATCTCTACAAAAAAAATAATAATAATTAGCCAGGCATGGTGGCACACACCTGTAGTCCCAGCTACCTGGAAGGCTGAGGCAAGAGGATCACTTGAACCCAGGAGGTCAAGGTTGTAGAGAGCTGAGATCACTCCACTGCACTTCCAGCCTGGGTGACAAAGTAAGACCCTGTCTCAAAAAAACAAAAAAAACAAAAAAACAAAAAAAAAAACCTTGGCAGGGGGCAGTGGCTCACACCTGTAATCCCGGCACTTTGGGAGGCTGAGGTGGGCAGATCACCTGAGGTTAGGAGTTCCAGACCAGCCTGGGCAACATGGTGAAACCCTGTCTCTATTGAAAAACACAAAAATTTGGCCGGGCGCGGTGGCTCAAGCCTGTAATCCCAGCACTTTGGGAGGCCGAGACGGGTGGATCACGAGGTCAGGAGATCGAGACCATCCTGGCTAACACGGTGAAACCCCGTCTCTACTAAAAAATACAAAAAACTAGCCGGGTGAGGTTGCGGGCGCCTGTAGTCCCAGCTACTCGGGAGGCTGAGGCAGGAGAATGGCGGGAACCCGGGAGGCGGAGCTTGCAGTGAGCTGAGATCCGGCCACAGCACTCCAGCCTGGGCGACAGAGCGAGACTCCGTCTCAAAAAAAAAAAAAGAAAGAAAAGAAAAACACAAAAATTTGCTCAGCATGGTGACAGACACCTGTAATCCCAGCTACTTGGGAGGCTGAGGCAGGAGAATCGCTGGAATCCAGTAGGTGGAGGTTGCAGTGAGCCAAGATCGCGCCACCACGCTCCAATCTGGGCAACGAGCAAAACTCTGTCTCAAAAAAAAAAAAAAAAACAAAACCCTAGAAACAAACAAACACACAAAAAACTTTTTTCATTCCCCAAATCTAGAATCATTTTCTTGAAGCCCTGGCTTTCTTTTGGCCAAAATAAGAGCGGGCAGGGCTAAGGAAACTCTTCCCATGCCCAGATTTACAAAGAGCCAGCTGAGGTCAGTGAATCTGCCACCTGATCAAGGCCATCTTCTGCTATTACCCACTTCCTCCCTTCCCAGCAGGTCTTCAGTGCAATGCCCACCATCCAGGGTGCACAAGAAGGAAGGGGACATTCTTTCTGACTTAACATATATGGAGAGTTCTGGAAAGGTTTATCTCTGATTCATTATGTTTGGCACTCCCTTTCCTGCCTTGCTAAAGATTCAGTGCAATGACAGAACACCTTCTTTTGGATAGAGGGCTGGAAATTCTGAATAATACCCAGCCTCAAGCCCGGTGGTTCGGTAGCTCACGTCACTGGAGTGAGACTGTTGGAACATGCCATCCCATAAGGTGAATACGTATCCATTAGGTGCCAAGAAACAGGCTTGCTGGCTTTTTCTAGATTTTAAATTGTCAAAGTAATTTCCTGCAATGTTATTTTAAATAAACATCCCTAAAATAGAAACAGTTATGTATATGGTAGCCCTCAAGCCTCCAGGAAGTCCCCAAGCTCACCCAGGGAGAAGCCATTATCTACCTGTAGCAGGCCAAGCAGGGGAGCAGGTGCTATGGTTTGAAGGGATCCCCTCTAAAACCCCAGTTTTGCCAATGTGATAGTATTAAGAGGTAGGGCCTCTGAGAGGTGATTAGGCCAGGAGGACTCCTCACTCATGAATGTGATTGGGTGCCCTCATAAAGTGACTTGACGAAGGGAGTTTGTCCTTCTTGCCCTTCCACCACATGAGAACACAGTTGTTCAAGGTGCCATCTTGGAAGCAGAGAGCAGCCCTCACCAGAAACATTGCCAGTGCCTTGATCCTGGACTTCCTAGCCTCCAGAACTGTGAGAAAATAATCTTTTTCTTTATAAATTACCTGGTCTCAGGTATTCTGCAATAGCAGCAAGAGATGGACTAAGATAGCAGGTCTGAGGAAAGAAGGGTAAGGAAGAACAGGCCACTCTAGAAACGGATGGTGGTGATATTTGCACACCTAACAATGGTTACAGTGGGGGGTGGGAGAGATCCTACCTGCACTCTTTGATCACTTGATGGATGTCAAACTCAAAGGCTGCCAACAAGATGTTGTCCAGGGGTTCTGGGCTGCTCTCACCTCCCAGAAACAGGTCCAGGCTGGACTGTGGAAAGGTGATGAGACACTCAATCCCGAGGATGGAAGCAGAGACTCAGGGGACAGGCAGGGCTGCTGTATAAGGAACCCCAGAGAAGGGTGCCATGTTCTTTCACTAAGGGCCAAAGGAAAGGGTCTTCCTGTTCCTCGGGGACAAATTCAAAGAGAATGACCCATCACGGCGCCACCAGGACTCCTACCTCCACCCTTGCCCACCCCAAGCTCACTCACCTGGGCGTAGTAGTGCAGATCAATGGGTTTTACTGTGGGATTGGAGTACAAGAGCCGAGTCACTAGGAAATGATACCAATTACTCAGAAGTTCCTTCTGCTCTAACAAGGCGGCTTCGTCTCCCAGCATAATCTGAGGAAGAGACATTTGTGCTGAACTCTGTCCTCCTTTCAGGGGTACCTTCTCCATAATGCTCCTGCTCTCAGCTAGAGCACTGGATTTCAACTAGTCTGAAAGCTCTCACCATCATGGCAGAGCAACAGACAGCCCTATCCAAAGAGGACCAAGCTTCTGCCACTGCTGCACTGGATGCCACAGCCCCCACAGGAAGCCAACATGGATGCAATCTGAACTGCTTCCCAGACCTTCAAGAGAGACTCCAGGTGAGGGTTGGTGGCGAATGTGCTGTCCTGGAGATACCGCTCACATTCCTCGTGCCAGTGCTGCCACTTCAGCTCCAGCTCTGTCAGTGTCTGGGTGTTCCCGGGCTAAGGGAGAGACCAGCCATGAGACATCAACCCACTCAAACTCTTTTTTTTTTTTTTTTGAGACGGAGTCTTGCTCTGTTGCCCAGGCTGGAGTGCAGTGGCCGGATCTCAGCTGACCAGCTGACTGCAAGCTCCGCCTCCCGGGTTCAGGCCATTCTCCTGCCTCAGCCTCCCGAGTAGCTGGGACTACAGGCGCCCGCCGCCTCACCCGGCTAGTTTTTTGTATTTTTTAGTAGAGAAGGGGTTTCACCGTTTTAGCCAGGATGGTCTCGATCTCCTGACCTCGTGATCCGCCCGTCTCGGCCTCCCAAAGTGCTAGGATTACAGGCTTGAGCCACCGCGCCCGGCCCCAAACTCTTTATATTTAGTGAATCACCCATCTCCTGTGACCCAGCAGAGCAAAGCTACCCCCACGTACACTGAGAATGGGCATTGTCCTCATCAGGTCTCCCATGATTCGGCATATGCCTGCAGAGGCGGGGCTGGCGTCGGCTTCCTTGGAGAGCATCTGTCGGGCCTCATCCAGCCGGCCCTGCAGCACCAAGATGGTCACCTGGGAGGAGATCGGGCCCATGAGCACTAGCAGGAGGCCTGACCCTGCCGAGGCGTGAGGAGGCCAGTCCCCTCACCCCACACTTCGGCTTTTTTTTTTTTGAGACTGAGTCTCGCTCTGTCACCCAGGCTGGAGTGCAGTGGCGTGATCTCGGCTCACTGCAAACTCCGCCTCCCGGATTCATGCCATTCTCCTGCCTCAGCCTCCCAAGTAGCTGGGACTACAGGCGCTCACTACCATGCCTGGCTAATTTTTTGTATTTTTAGTAGAGACAGGGTTTTACCGTCTTAGCCAGGATGGTCTTGATCTCCTGACCTCATGATCCGCCCGCCTTGGCCTCCCAAAGTGCTGGGATTACAGGCGTGAGCCACCGCGCCCAGCCACACTTTGGCTTTTTAACTCCTCACACATAGGCTTCTTTCTGCCCCTGAGTTGGCCCTGGGAAGAATGATGGCTCTTTCCCTCCAGAAGTAATCTATCACATCCAGTCTCATGGCTTTGCCACTTCCACCATGTTTTTCAAACAGCCAGCTGTAGTCCATTATAGTCTGTGACCAGCTTTTTTTTTTTTTTTCAGATTTTCGCTCTTTCTGCCCAGGCTGGAGTATAATGACACAATCTTGGCTCACTACAACCTCCACTTCCCGGGTTCAAATGATTCTCCTGTCTCAGCCTCCTGAGTAGCTGGGATTACAGGTACATGCCACCACGCCCAGCTAATTTTTGTGTTTTTATTTTTTTTTTTTTTAATTTTTTTTTTTTTGAGACGGAGTCTCGCTCTGTTGCCGGGGCTGGAGCGCAGTGGCCGGATCTCAGCTCACTGCAAGCTCCGCCTCCCGGGTTTACGCCATTCTCCTGCCTCAGCCTCCTGTGTAGCTGGGACTACAGGCGCCCGCCACCTCGCCCGGCTAGTTTTTTGTATTTTTTTTTTAGTAGAGACGGGGTTTCACCGTGTTCGCCAGGATGGTCTCGATCTCCTGACCTCGTGATCCGCCCGTCTCGGCCTCCCAAAGTGCTGGGATTACAGGCTTGAGCCACCGCGCCCGGCCAATTTTTGTGTTTTTAGTAGAAACAGGGTTTTACCATGTTGGCCAGGCTGGTCTCGAACTCCTAAACTCAAGTGATTCCCCGCCTCGGCTTCCCAAAGTGTTGGGATTATAGGTGTGAGCCACCACGCCCAGACCCAGCTTTTCAAAAATAAATGAAACAGAGAAACATGTTCCTCTACCCGCTTCCCCCCACCCCTTCTCCACCATCATGGTGTGTGCTGTTGATTCTTTCTCCCACCGTCTTCTCACAAAACGTTCAGGATCGTGCAATTCCTGGCCAAGAAACAAAAGCAGGCCGGGCGCGGTGGCTCACGCCTGTAATCCCAGCACTTTGGGAGGCCGAGGCGGGCGGATCACAAGGTCAGGAGATCGAGACCACGGTGAAACCCCGTCTCTACTAAAAATACAAACAATTAGCCGGGCGCGGTTGTGGGCGCCTGTAGTCCCAGCTACTCGGGAGGCTGAGGCAGGAGAATGGCGTGAACCCGGGAGGCGGAGCTTGCAGTGAGCTGAGATCCGGCCACTGCACTCCAGCCTGGGCGACAGAGCGAGACTCCGTCTCAAAAAAAAAAAAAAAAAAAAGGAAACAAAAGCAAAATCGTCCCATTCCCCAGTGGATTCAGATTAAAACTGGTAATACAGGGCCAGGCGTGGTGGCTCATGCTTGTAATCCCAGCACTTTGGGAGGCCAAGGCAGGCCGATCACAAGGTCAGGAGATTGAGACCATCCTGGTTAACATGGTGAAACCCCATCTCTACTAAAAATACAGAAAAATTAGCAAGGCGTGGTGGTACACATCTGTAGTCCCAGCTACTCAGGAAGCTGAGGCAGGAGAATCGCTTGAATCTGGGAGGCGGAGGTTGCAGGGAGCTGGGATTGCGCCACTGCACTCCAGCCTGGGCAACAGAGTGAGACTCCATCTCAAAACAAAACAAAAAACTGCTAATACAGTTAGCTACAACCCCAAGAGGAGGGACTGGAGAAGAACCAAGCTGGGTCTGCCAGGAATTACACATGAGATGCAGCACACCTTATCACAACAAGCTGAAACTGTCACCACTATCTGGAAAGGTGGACATACTTTGTTGAGAAAATGGTTTTTCTCTGATTATAAGCTCTACACTGGTAGGCTGGTTCAATAATAAATATGTGAGAAGTTTTGTTTGGAAAAAAATTAAAATGAAATAATAGAAAATGTCAGAATGCATTAAATAAAATGGTTCATAAAAGTTTCAGGTCAAATATAAATATGTAAAATAAATACACTCAGGCCGGGAGCGGTAGCTCACATCTGTAATCCCAGCACTTTGGGAGGCCGAGACGGGTGGATCACCTGAGATCAGGAGTTTGAGACCAGCCTGGCCAACATGGTGAAACCCTGTTTCTACTAAAAATACAAAAATTAGCTGGGTGTGATGGTGTGTGCCTGTAGTCCCAGCTACTCGGGATGCTGAGGAAGGAGAATCATTTGAACCCGGGAGGCAGAGGTGGCAATGAGCCGAGATCACGCCACTGCACTCCAGCCAAGGCGACAGAGTGAGACTCCATCTTGAAAATAAAATAAAATAAAATAATAAAATACAATATAAAATATAAAATATAAAAAATATAAAATAAATATAAAATATAAAAAATATATATAAAATATAAAATAAAATAAATAAAATAAAAATACACTCAACCAAATAGTCCTCACAGTTCAGTCTTTATCTATGAATCTGCCTACTCACTAAAATTTATTTGTAACCCCCAAATCAATATTTGTGGTACTTTCAAATCAAAATTCATGGACGTGTACAGAGTGGTAAGAATATCGAGTTGCTTGACACACACTAAACAAGGCTTTATTGTGATGCAGTTAATGCTACTTTTTTTCATTTGTGTACATTTTGTTGGGTCCCCAAGTATAGTACTGAGGTGCTTTCTAGTGTTGCTAAGTGCAAGAACTATGGGAGGTGTTGGATAAGGTTCAGTCAGGCACAAATCACAGTGCTGTTGGCCCTGAGTTCACTGTTAATGAATCAACAATATTATGTCAAGTAAGTTGTCTCTAAACAGAAACACACATAAAACAAGTGATCAGTTATATATTGATTGGTTGAACAAAATGTGACCAGAGGCTTGCAGGAACCTAATCCTGTATTTCCCCTAGAAGCAATGGTTTAACATTCACTAATTCAGTATTCAAGGCACTGCACTCCAGCCTGGGCGACAAGAGCAAAACTCTATCTCAAAAAAAAAAAAAATCACAAATATATATACATACACATACTAATAACTCCCAACTTTTCCACTCTAGCCCAAACTTCCTTCTCTGAATTCCAGCTTTGTATATCCAAGGGCCTAGTCAACATCTCCACTTGGATCTTGAATAGGCATCTTAAAACGTAACATGTCGGACAGGCATGGTGCCTCACGCCTGTAATCCCAACACTTTGGGAAGCCAAGGAGGGTGGACTGCTTGAGCCCAGGAGTTTAAGACCAGCCTGAACAACACGGCAAAACCCCATCTCCACTAAAAATAAGAAAATTAGCTGGATGTGGTGGCACGCCTTTGTAGTCCTGGCTACCTGGGAGGCTGAGGTGGGAGAATCACCTAAGCTTAGGAGGTCAAGGCTGCAGTGAGCTGTAATCCGACCACTGCACTCCAACATAGGCAAGAGACTCTGTCTCAGAAAAAAAAAAAAAAAAAAAGAAAACACACACACACACGAGAGAAACATGTCTAAAATTAAATACCAGTTTGCCTCCAACTTACCAACCTCATCCTCCCACATTCTTCTATTTCTTGCATGCCCACATCAAATCAATCCATCAGCAAACCCCATCAACTCTCTTCAAACATATCTAGCCTACACCACCACCATCTTTTGCCTGGCTTAGTACAGCAGAATCCGGACTGGCCTGCTTCCACCCTTGCTGTATAGTCTCAACATGGCAGCCAGGACAGCCTTTGGGAACCTAAGTAAGATCTCAGGCTTCCTCTGCTCAGCTCTCCAATGCCCCCTCACCCCATCTGGCTTAGAGGTAAAAGACTAGCTTTTACTGTGCATCAACCATGTCAACTACTTCAACCACATTTACGTCCTTTAACTAATTTAATGATCACAGCAGCCCCGTGGGACATTTTTTTTTTTTTTTTTTTTGAGACGGAGTCTCGCTCTGTCGCCCAGGCTGGAGTGCAGTGGCCGGATCTCGGCTCACTGCAAGCTCCGCCTCCCGGGTTCACGCCATTCTCCTGCCTCAGCCTCCAGAGTAGCTGGGACTACAGGCGCCCGCCACCTCGCCCAGCTATTTTTTTTGTACTTTTTAGTAGAGACGGGGTTTCACCGTGTTCGCCAGGATGGTCTCGATCTCCTGACCTCGTGATCCGCCCGTCTCGGCCTCCCAAAGTGCTGGGATTACAGGCTTGAGCCACCGCGCCCGGCCGGGACAAGTATTATTATCTCCACTACACAGATGAGGACCCTTAGGGCCATTAAGTAGCTCACTCAAGATCTCACAGCTAGTGGCTGGGCACAGTGGCTCACACCTATAATCCCAATACTTTGGGAGGCCAAGGCAGGATTGCTTGAGGCCAGGAGTTCAAAACATAAAAAAATTGCTGGGTGTGGTGGCTCATGCCTGTACTCCCAGCGCTTTGGGAGGCCGAGGCAGGCGGACCACCTGAGGTCAGGAGTTCGAGACCAGCCTGACCAACATGGATAAACCCCGTCTCGGCCGGGCACGGTGGCTCAAGCCTGTAATCCCAGCACTTTGGGAGGCCGAGACGGGCGGATCACGAGGTCAGGAGATCGAGACCAGCCTGGCTAACACAGTGAAACCCCGTCTCTACTAAAAATACAAAAAAAAAAAAACTAGCCGGGCGAGGTGGCGGGCGCCTGTAGTCCCAGCTATTTGGGAGGCTGAGGCAGGAGAATGGCGTAAACCTGGGAGGCAGAGCTTGTAGTGAGCTGAGATCCGGCCACTGCACTCCAGCCTGGGTGACAGAGCGAGACTCTGTCTCAAAAAAAAAAAAAAAAAACCCCGTCTCTACTAAAAAAAAAAAACAAAATTAGCCAGGATGGTGGTGCATGCCTGTAATCCCAGCTACTCGGGAGGCTTGAGGCAGGAGAATCGCTTGAGCTGAGGAAGCGGAGGTTGCTGTAAGCTGAGATCGTGCCATTGCACTCCAGCCTGGGCAACAAGAGTGAAACTCCGTCTCAAAAAATAAAATAAAATTAAATTAAATTAAATTAAAAAATTTGGCTGGGCATGGTGGCTCAAGCCTGTAATCCCAGCAGTTTGGGAGACTGAGGCAGGTGGATCACTTGAGGTCAGGAGTTCAAGACCAGCCTGGCCAAAACAGCAAAACCCCATCTCTACTAAAAATACAAAAATTAGCCAGGCAAGATGGCAGGAGCCTGTAACCCCTGCCAAGATCGCGCCACTGCACTCCAGCCTGGGCAACAGAGTGAGACTCTGTTTCAAAAAATAAATAAATAAAAATAAAAAATAATTGGGTTAGCCAGGTGCGGCAGCTCACACCTGTAATCTCAGCACTTTGGGAGGCCGCGGAGGGCGGATCACCAGGTCAGGAGATTGAGACCATTCTGGCTAACATGGTGGAACCCCATCTCTACTAAACAAAATACAAAAAATTAGCCGGGCGTGGTGGCAGGCGCCTATAGTTCCAGCTACTCAGGAGGCTGAGGCAGGAGAATGAAGTGAACCCAGGAGGTGGAGCTTGCAGTGAGCCAAGATCGGACCACTGCACTCCAGCCTGGGCAAAAGAGCGAGACCCTGGCTTTAAAAAAAAAAAAAATTAGGACGGAGGGAGGCAGGCAGATCACTTGAGGTCATGAGGTCAGGAGTTCAAGACCAGCCTGGCCAACATGGTGAAACCCCATCTCTACCAAAAATACAAAAAAAAAAAAAAAAAAAAAAAATCAGCTGGGCATTGTGGTGTATGCCTATAATCCCAGCTACTCAGTAGGCTGAGACAGGAGAACTGCTTGAACCAGGGAGACGGAGGTTGCAGTGATCTGAGCTAGCGCCACTGCACTCCAGCCCAGGCAACAGGGCAAGACTCCATCTCAAAAAAAAAAACAAATAAATAAATAATAAAAAACTTTCACTGGTGCTGGTAGCACATATCTGTGGTCCCAGCTACTTGGGAGGCTAAAGTAGGAGGACCACTGGAGCCCTGGAGGCCAAGGCTGCAGTGAGTGGTGATTGGGCACTGCAGCTGGGGAACACAGCAAAACTGTATTTTAAAAAAAAAAAAAAAAAAAAAGGTCAGGCATGGTGGCTCACGCTGGTAATCCCAGCACTTTGGGAGGCCAAGGTGGGCAAATCATGAGGTCAGGAATTCAAGACAAGCCTGGTCAACATGGTAAAACCCCACCTCTACTAAAAATACAAAAATTAGCTGGGTGTTGTGACACGCGTCTGTAGTCCCAGCTGCTCGGGAGGCTGAGGCAGGAGAATCACTTGAACCCCGGAGGCAGAGGTTGCAGTGAGCCGAGACTGTGCCACTGCACTCCAGCCTAGATGACAGAGCGAGACTCTGTCTCAAAAAAAAAAAAAAAAACCCACAAAAAAACCCCCACCACCTCACAGCTAGTAAAAGGCAGAGCTAGAAAGCTAACCCAGGCAGTGTGGCACCACAGACCATGTTCTTAGTCACCCTGCTATGTAGGCTGCAAAAAGCTAGTCTCAGTGACAACTCAGGGGGCCCTCAGACTGGTATCTGTCTTTATCTCCCCAACTCATCCCTCCCACCTATCCCTACACAGCACAGCCCCTCCTGCTCCACCCTGGCTCTAGAACACAGCATCTGCAGGCCCTGCGATATGGAATGCTTTCTTCAGCCTAGCTCTCCTCACCTCCTTCAGGTCTCACCTCTAATCTCTCATGAGGGAGGCCTTCTTTGATGCCACTCCAGCACTTGCAGCCTCCCCTCTTTTTGGCACCTTGCCAGAGCACTTCACTATGTGCCAGGATACATGGTACTGGCCTATGGGTTGCTGTTCTGTCTCCACACACAGGATATAAACTCTATAAAGGCAGGAATCTTTGCCTGTTTTAGTCATGGTTGTCTCCTTGGTGCCTTGCAAATAGAAGGGGCTCAATAAATACTCAGTGAATGACCAGGCATGGTGGCTCACACTTGCAATCCCAATACTTTGGGAGGCCGAGGTGGGAGGACTGCTTGAGCCCAGGAGTTTAAGACCAGCCTGGGTAATACAGTGAGGCCTCATCTCTACAAAAAATAAATCTAGCCAGGCATGGTGGTATGCACCTGTAGTCCCAGCCACTCAGGAGGCTGAGGTGGGAGGATCGCTTGAGCCCAGGAAATCAAAGCTGCAGTGTACCATGATCCCGCCACCGCACTCCAGCCCAGGCCACAAAGCGAGATCCTGTCTCTAAACAACAACAACAACAAACCTTAGCGAATCAATCAGAGACTCAAACATTTGGCCCACTACTTCCTCAACAAAGGCACTTCCCTTACCTGCACAGATCTCCCAGCACCATAAGGCCTAGAAATAGCCCCAATGGTAACAACTCCTTATTTGAATTCCAGGTTTTCTTTTTTTTTTTAATTGAGACAGAGTCTCGCTCTGTCACCCAGGTTGAAGTACAGCGGCACCATCTCAGTTCACTGGAGCCTCTGCCTCCCAGGTTCAAGCAATTATCCTGCCTCAGCCTCCTGAGTAGCTGGGATTACAGGCACCTGCCACTACACCCAGATAACTTTTGTATTTTTAGTAGAGATGGGGGTTTCACCATGTTGGCCAGGCTGGTCTTGAACTCCTGACCTCAGGTGATCCCACTGAGCCTCGGCCTCCCAAAATGCTGGGATTACAGGCGTGAGCCACCGTGCTGGGCCGAATTACAGGTTTTCTTTTCTTTTTTGTCCTCACAATCTGTTCCCAATTTCAGGTTTTATACGTTTAGTCAACTTTCCATTAGCCCAGTCAACTAGCAATCTTCTCCCTGCCACCTCCCAATTAGGTCAGTCAGCAGAGGTGAATGGAAATACCTAACACATAGATAATACATCCATATACACACATACGACATGCTGACTTCCAAACTGATAATCCAAAGTAATGTGCAAGCTCATTTACATCCAACCCCGCAGGCACCCCGGCCCCTATCAATTGGTTTTATATCATTAGCCAGGCATGGTGGTTCGCACCTGTGGTCCCAGCTACTTGAGAGGCTGAGGTGGTAGGACCGCACAGGAGGTAGAGGCTGCAGTGAGCAAGATCATGCCACCGCACAACAGCCTGGGGAACAGAGTCAGATTCTCTTTTTTCTTTCATATTTTTATTTATTAATTTATTTTGAGATGGGGGTCTCACTTTGTTGCCCAGGCTAATCTCAAACTCCTGGGCTCAAGCGATTCCTGAGTTGGCCACCCGAAGTGCTGGCTGGAATTACAGGCATGAGCCACTGCACCCAGCCAAGACCCTTTCTCAAAAAAAAAAAAAAGGCCAGGCACGGTGGCTCATGCCTGTAATCCCAGCACTTTGGGAGACCAAGGCAGGCGGATCATGAGGTCAGGAGATTGAGACCATCCTGGCTAACATGGTGAAACCCCGTCTCGACTAAAAAAAATACAAAAAATTAGCCAGGCATGGTGGCGGGCACCTGTAGTCCCAGCTGCTCTGGGAGGCTGAGGCAGGAGAATGGTGTGAACCCAGGAGGCAGAGCTTGCAGTGAGCCGAGATGGCACCACTGCACTCCAGCCTAGGCAACAGAGTGAGACTCCGTCTCAAAAAAAAAAAAAGGTTTTGTATTACTTTTTATGTCTTCTCTTTCTTAGACCCACAAAGAAATCAAATTTCCTTTTACTCTGGAAAGTCTTTAAAGCATTATTTTTCTTACATGTTACCTCGGTTTTAGACTCTCCCATAGTCTAAATCCAAATCCAGGGAAGAAAAGATCCAAGAAAGTCTCCATAGTAACAGACTCCGAAAGCCAGCCTACTGCTGGAGGCTCGGTGGGTGTCCTCAGACCCACCCAGGGGCACCAGGGACAGTAGGACTCATGGTGAGAGGTGGGGGCCCGGCCTGTCTTACCAAGTTCCAGAAGCTGCCATGATTGCTTGGATTCTCACTGCCCAGAACATCCGCCGACAAACTGTCCACCTCGCACACATGGAGCCGGACCCAGTCAAGGAGGTGGAGGAGGAGATGGCCAGCTGGGAGGAGAGACTCTCATCACACACAAAAGCCTCAGCTTCACCTGCAGCAAGTTCCACTTTATCCAAAGAACAGAGAACGTTAAGGCAGACGAGCTGACTACACAGGTTTATCCCTTTTCAGCAGCCACACACGTGGTCCTGAATGAAGGACTGTGCTAAGAAAAAGCAAGTGCACTTTCACCAAATATTACCTCTGTGCCAGGCAGCTCCATCTTTAACTGTCCCCAGAAAGGGGTGAAAATGGAATGCAGACCTCACCACCAGGTTCTTCACAAATACTCAATAGCTACACAAGTAATGGCCGTTTAGGAACCAGTACTGACTAGCAAGCAGCCAGGTATGCAATGATGATAAAAAACATATGGCCAAGGGGCTGGTGGCGCACACCTGGAATCCCAGCACTTTGGGAGGCTAAGGCAGGTGGATCACCTGAGCTCAGGAGTTCGAGACCAGCCTGGCCAACATGGTGAAACCCTGTCTCTACTAAAAATACAAAAATTAGCCAGGCGTGGTGGCACATGCCTGTAATTCCAGCTGCTCATGTGGCTAAGGCAGAATTGCTTGAACCCAGGAGGGAGAGGTTGCAGTGAGCCAAGATCGCACCACTGCACTCCAGCCTAGGTGATGGAGTGAGACTCTGTCTCAAAAAACAAAACAAAAAAATAATATGGCCGGGCATGGTAGCTCATGTCTGTAATCCTAGCACTTTGGGAGGCTGTGGCAGGCAGATCGCTTGAGCCCAGGAGTTTGAGACTAGGTTGGGCAACATAGGGAGACCCCATCTCTACAAAAAAAAAAAAAAAAAAAAATTAGCTGAGCCAGGAATTGTGGCTCATGCCTATAATCCCAGCATTTTGCGAGGCCAAGATGGGCAGACTGCTTGAGCCCAAGAGTTCAAGAACAGCCCGGGCAACACAGCGAAACTTCCTCTCCACAAAAAATACAAAATTAGCTGGGCGTAGTGGTGCGTGCCTGTGGTCCCAGCTACTTAAAAGGCTGGGCAGGAGGATTGCTTGAGCCCAGGAAGTCAAGGCTGCTGAGCTGTGATCACGCCACTGTACTCCAGCCTGGGTGACAGAGCAAGACCCTGTCTCCCCTCCCCCAGCGCATACACACAAAAAATTAGCCTGCATGGTGGCACGTGCCTGTAGTCCCAGCTACTCAGGAGGCTGAGGCAGGAAAATCACTTGAGCCTGGGAGGTCCAGACTGCAATAGCCGTGATTGGACCACCACACTCCAGCCTAAGTGACACAGTAAGATCTTGTCTCAATCAATCAATAAAAATAAAATGAAATAAAATGGCAGAGTATAGCCAGCACTCTGTATCCATGATGTAGAACCTGCAGATACAAACGGCCAACTGTAACCTCCTCAAAAATCCACTGGAGAAGGGAGGCCTCTGAACAACCAACTCTAATTTCAAGTTCCTCACTTCTTTTTTTTTTTTTTTTTTTTTAAACGGAGTCTCGCTCTGTCGCCCAGACTGGAGTGCAGTGGCGCGATCTCGGTTCACTGCAACCTCCTCCTCCCGGATTTACGCCATTCTCCTGCCTCAGCCTCCCGAGCAGCTGGGACTACAGGCGCCCGCCACCTCGCCCGGCTAGTTTTTTTGTATTTTTTAGTAGAGACGGGGTTTCACCATGTTAGCCAGGATGGTCTCGATCTCCTGACCTCGTGATCCGCCCGTCTCGGCCTCCCAAAGTGCTGGGATTACAGGCTTGAGCCACCGCGCCCGGCCAAGTTCCTCACTTCTTTAGTGAGAGTATGAATAAAATGCTAGGGCTACACAGAGGTTACTACTCATTTATGGGAAATAGCAAACATAAATCCTTAGAAGAAATGCAAAAAAGCTGCAGCAGATCCACAGAGAGCTCATACAGGCCATGACACTATACTGATCACAGTTTAATTCAAGATCAACAGAAGGCCAGGCACGGTGGCTCAAGCCTGGAATCCCTGCACTTTGGGAGACTGAGATGGGCAGATCACCTGAGGTCGGGAGTTCGAGACCAGCCTGACCAACATGGAGAAACCTCATCTTTACTAAAAATACAAAATTAGCCGGGCATGGCGGCGCATGTCTGTAATCCTAGCTACTCAGGAGGCTGAGGCAGGAGAATCACTTGAACCTGGGAGTTGGAGGTTGTGGTGAGCCGAGATCACGCCATTGCACTCTAGCCTGGGCAACAAGAGCAAAACTCCCATCTCAAAAAAAAAAAAATCAACAAAAAAATTCCCATTGGCAGAGTTAACACACAGAATTGCCCTGTCCCAATCATTAGTGACAGAATTCCCAACGTGACTTTGCCTCTCACCACCTAATCCCACCCCACGTTCATAAAACTTTCTTGAGCTTAGCCAGTTCATGATGTTAACACTGACCCCGCCTTTCACACACTAGTTTAATATTTCTCAGTACCTGTGACGGTTTAGCTTTCTAGGAGGCACTCTGCATGATTCTTTTTGTAGCACCTGACAAAATGGTCAGGTTTCTTTGGGTGTTTTCTAACGATTTCCCGTGGTTATAATGATGGAAAGAACATTCTCAGGAATAAAACACTCATCACCATGCACAGGAAAGATGAGGAAAGAGCAGAAGATGGCAGGGGACACCTATGATGTTATAAGGTGAGATTATTCCATGCTTACCCGGGGCCACTTCAATAAAAAGAATCTCACACAGGTTCCAGATGAGCTCCATTGCTGACAAAATGGAGACCTAAGGGAGAAATGGAGACAGGTTTCACCTGAAATCATTCCTGAGCTTTGCTCTGAGAGCCAAGGGATAAAGCAGGCCTTGACTCACACGACAGTCATTCCTTAACCCAACAGCTACTGCAATCCTACAGGAGGATTTCCCAGAGGGGAGTCAGCACGAGGATGTTAGGTGGCGGGATGGAGGCTAACATTATTTTGTTTTAGTGGTTGTGATTTTATTTTACCGTGCATTACAAAAATAACTTGGCCAGGTGCAGTGGCTCATGCCTGTAATCCAAGCACTTTGGGAGGTCAAGGCAGGTGGAATGTTTGAGTCTAGGAGTTCGAGACCAGCTTGAGCAACATTGCGAGATTCTGTCTCAACAAAAAATACAAAAATTGGCCAAGTGTGGTGATACATCCCTGTAGTCTCAGCTACTCAGGAGGCTGAGGTGGGAGGATCACTTAAGCCCAGGAAGTTGAGTCTGCAGTGAGCCATAATCGTGCCGCTGCGTTCCTGCCTGGGCAAGAGTGAGACCCTGTCTCAAAATTTAAAAAAAGAAAAAAATATGGCCAAGCGCGGTGGCTCACACCTGTAATCCCAGCACTTTGGGAGGCCGAGACGGGTGGATCACAAGGTCAGGAGATCGAGATCATCCTAACACAGTGAAACTCTGTCTCTACTAAAAATACAAAAAATTAGCTGGGAGTGGTTGTGGGCACGTATAGTCCCAGCTACCCGGGAGGCTGAGGCAGGAAAATGGCGTGAACCCAGGAGGCGGAGCTTGCAGTGAGCTGAGATCGTGCCACTGCACTCCAGCCTGGGCAACAGAGGGAGACTCCATCTCAAAAAAAAAAAAAAGAAAAGAAAAGAAAAAAAGAAAAAAATATAACTTGCATGTCACCAATTATTACTTTTTTATTTTTTTTGAGATGGAGTTTGGCTCTTCTTGCCCAAGCTACAGTCCAGTGGCGTAATCTCGGCTCACTGCAACTTCCGCATCCTGGGTTCAAGTGATTCTCCTGCCTCAGCCTCCCCAGTAGCTGGGATTACAGGCGTGTGCCACCACGCCCAACTAATTTTTTGTATTTTTAGTCAAGACGGGGTTTCACCACATTGGCCAGGCTGGTCTTGAACTCCTGACCTCAGGTGATCTCCCCCAACTTGGCCTCCCAAAGTGCTGGGATCACAGGCATGAGCCACCGCACCTGGCTATTTTTTTTTTTTTTTTTTTTTTGGAGACAGAGTCTCACTCTGTCAGCCAAGCTGGAGTGCACTGGTATGATTTCGGCTCACTGCAACCTCTGCCTCCAGGGTTCAAGCAATTCTCCTGCCTCAGCCTCCCGAGTAGCTGGGATTACAGGTGCACACCACCATGCCTGGCTAAATATTGTATTTTTAGTAGACGGGGTTTCCATGTTGGCCAGTATGGTCTCGAACTCCTGACCCCAAGAGATCCGCCCACCTCAGCCTCCCAAAGTGCTGGGATTACAGGCGTGAGCCACTGCTCCCAGCCTACCTCGATGAATTGATGCTTTAGCAAGGGACTTCATTTGAGTAAAAGGAAGAGACGATATTTACAAAAATATTCAGTAGATGACACGAAACACGTAGACAGAGCAAGAATTGTGAAGTTGGTATTCCAAGGACTGAAGTTTAGGAAACAGTCTATTAATGGGAAAGCCCAATATAAGACCCCGAAATAAATCAGACCTGGACCTTGCCCTTAGGAATATGCAGGCTTCCTCTCCTCACCATCCTTCGGTCCACAGACACCACGATGACTTGTTTATAAGGGTACTTCAGAGACACTGAATTACCGCCTAGTCACTTACTGACTTTGAAAAGTATTTAATATGAAGCATCTACTAAGGAAAAAGTCATCTTCCAGCTCCAAGTAAAGTAGAGCCACTTGCAACTCAGTAAAAATGTTGAGTTTGGTTAGGTGTGGCAGCTCACACCTATAATCCCAGCACTTTGGGAGGCCAAGGCAGGAGGATCACTTGAGCCCAGGAGTTCAAGACCAGCTTTGACAACATAGAGAGACCCTGTCTTTCAAAGAAAAAAAAAAATATTGAGTTCGAGAAGTGAGTAGTGTTTATGAGACTGAACAGTGATCTCACAAGATTAGTTCTCCATTTCGGGTGACAACCCCTCAACACAATTTGGTCAGGACATACATGTTCCATAAGAACTGAACATTCAGGGCCAGCACGGTGGCTCACGCCTGTAATGCCACCACTTTGGGAGGTCGAGGCGGGTGGATCACTTGAGTTCAAGAGTTTGAGACCAGCCTGGCCAACATGGTGAAACCCCATCTCTACTAAAAATACAAAAAGTAGCTGGGCTCGGTGGTACGCACCTGTAGGACCCAGCTATTCTGGAGGCTGAGGCAGGAGAACTGCTTGAACCTAGGGCACTCGAGCCTGAGTGACAGAGCGAGATTCCGTCTCAAAAAAAAAAAAAAAAAGAAGAAGAAGAACCAAACATTCACTCAAGTATTTAACAAGCATTTCCTTGTGAGCTAGACCTTGAAAGGGGCAAGACAATCACTGTCACCCAAAGGAGCTGCCTATCTACCTGAAGAGACTTCTGCCGTAACAGGAACTGCAAAGCCACCCCAGGTGGGTGCCCAGGACACAGGACACAGTGGTGCTAAAACAACAAAGGTGACTCCCCTTACCTGGCTGCTGAACTGGCGGCCGCTGGCTGGATCTTTAGCAGCAACTAACGAAACACAAAACATTTTAAGTGAGCAATGGAACTCTTAGGCTTATTTTCATAGCTGAATATTCCAGGGTCTATGGCCTGAGCCTTTGTTTCCTTTAATGACAAAAATTAAAAGAAATTATAATCTCTTCTAATTATGGATATTTTTGTTATTAATGCTTCATATCCCTTCAATTCTCAAACCAAAGGCCCTGAAGTTACCAAATGGCACTTTCAACTGCAACAAAGTTACCATAAAGGTCTCTGACCTTTGTCAGAGTGGCTTCATGTGTGGCTCACACCTGTAAGCCCAACACTTGGGAGGCTGATGTGAAAGGACTGCTCGAGCCCAGGAGTTCAAGACCAGCCTTGGCAAAATTAGGGAGACCCTGTCTCTACAAAAAATTTAAAAATTATCAGAACAAATGTCTCTGAGGAAGATGGGACAAAAATTTTTTTTAATAGCCAGTACACACCTGCAATCCCAACTACTTGGAAGGCTGAGGTAGGAAGATCACTTGAGCCCAGGAGGTGAGGTCACGGCTGCAATGAGCCACAATGTGTCTTTGCACTCCAGCCTGGGCAACCTTGTCTCAGGAAAAAAAAAAAAAAAAGTCCAGGCACAGTGGCTGACTCCTGTAATCCCAGCACTCTGGGAGTCCAAGGCAGGCAGATCACTTGAGACCAGGAGTTCAAGACCAGCCTGACCAACATAGTGAAACCCCACCTCTACTAAAAATACAGAAATTAGCTTGGCTTGGTGGTATGCAACTGTAGTCCCAGCCACTCAGGAGGCTGGCTGAGGCTGGAGAATCGCTTGAACCTGGGAGGTGGAGGTTGCAGTGACCTGAGTTCATGCCACAGCACTTCAACCTGGGCGACAGAGTGACACTCGGTCTCAAAAAAAAAAAAAAAAAAAAAAAAAAATACTCTAAATGATTACCAAAAAAGTAAAGATTGTGAAAGATGGAAAAGTAAGTTTTGGACTGGAATATCAATCAAACTTTACCTCACAGTATTTATGCATAGATAAATACTCAAAATACCAACACACACACACACAAACACACACACACACACACACAGTCCTTACTTGCAACCTGGTGCATTTCCTCCATACATGCTCTTATGACTGATCGGTAGTTTTTACTCACTCGAACCAATCTATAAAAAATGAAATAACACACAAGATGAGCCTGGAACATCTTGTAGTGCTAGAAAAGAAGAAAACACTCAAATAAATGTAGAAATTTGCTGAAAGAAAGAGGGGAGCCATTGTGAAGGAGCTCGTAACCTTCTGAAGCTGGAACAACTTGGGCAACAAAATAAAACGCCACAAAACAACCCATGGGCTAAAGTTAATATCCATAAACCCATACTGACATTAATTGTTGCAGATGAAATCTACTAGTCAGACCTTGTCTCAAAAAAATAGATACGGCCGGGCGCGGTGGCTCAAGCCTGTAATCCCAGCACTTTGGGAGGCCGAGACGGGCGGATCACGAGGTCAGGAGATCGAGACCATCCTGGCTAACATGGTGAAACCCCGTCTCTATTAAGAAATACAAAAAACTAGCCGGGCGAGGTGGCAGGCGCCTGTAGTCCCAGCTACTCGGGAGGCTGAGGCCGGAGAATGGCGTGAACCCGGGAGGCGGAGGCTGCAGTGAGCTGAGATCCGGCCACTGCACTCCAGCCTGGGTGACAGAGCGAGACTCCGTCTCAAAAAAAAAAAAAAAAAAAAAAATCCCAGCTACTCGGGAGGCTGAGGTAGGAGAATCTCTTGAACTCGGGAGGCGGAGATTGCAGTGAGCCAAGATCATGTCATTGCACTCCAACCTGGGCGACAGAGCGAGACTCCATCTCAAAAAAAAATAAAAAATAAAAAATAAGACAGGGTCCCCTGCCATCAAGGAATTACAGGACTTTTGACATGTTTTTTCCTAGAAGTGACAATAGATTTCTCAAACTCACCAATATTACCCACCAGAGTCCCTTAAAACCAATAATCAGGCCAGGTGCAGTGGCTCACGCCTATAATCCCAGCACTTTGGGAGGCCGAAGTGGGCAGATCACTTGAGGTCAGGAGTTCAAGACCGGCCTGGCCAACATGATGAAACCCTCTCTACTAAAAATGCAAAAATTAGCCAGGCGTGGTGGCACGCACCTGTAATCCCAGCTATTCGGGAGGCTGAGGCAGGAGAATGGCTTGAACCCAGGAGGCAGAGGCTGCAGTGGGCCGAGATTGCCACTGCACTCCAGCCTAGGTAACAGAGTCAAAAAAAACAGGGCACGGCCAGGCGCGGTGGCTCACGCCTATAATCCCAACACTTTGGGAGGCCAAGATGGGCAGATCACGAGGTCAGGAGATCGAGACCATCCTGGCTAACATGGTAAAACCCCGTCTCTACTAAAAATACAAAAAAATTAGCCAGGAGTAGTGACGGGCACCTGTAGTCCCAGCTGCTCGGGAGGCTGAGGCAGGAGAATGGCGTGAACCCGGGAGGCAGAGCTTGCAGTGAGCCGAGATCGCGCCACCGCACTCCAGCCTGGGTGACTGAGCAAGACTTCGTCTCAACAACAACAACAAAAAAGGCCGGGCGCGGTGGCTCAAGCCTGTAATCCCAGCACTCTGGGAGGCCGAGGCGGGCGGATCACGAGGTCAGGAGATCGAGACCATCCTGGCTAACACGGTGAAACCCCGTCGCTACTAAAAAAAATACAAAAAACTAGCCTGGCGAGGTGGCGGGCGCCTGTACTCCCAGCTATTCGGGAGGCTGAGGCAGGAGAATGGCGTAAACCCGGGAGGCGGAGCTTGCAGTGAGCTGAGATCCGGCCACTGCACTCCAGCCCGGGCGACAGAGCGAGACTCCGTCTCAAAAAAAAAAAAAAAAAAAAAAAAACAGGACCGAGCATGGTGGCTCACGCCTGTAATCCCATCACTTTGGGAGGCCAAGACGGGTGGATCACGAGGTCAGGATATGGAGACCATCATGGCTAACACGGTGAAACCCCATCTCTACTGAAAATACAAAAAATTAGCCAGGCGTGGTGGCGGGGACCTATAGCCCCAGCTACTCAGGAGGCTGAGGCAGGAGAATGGCTTGAACCCAGGAGGCGGAGCTTGCAGTGAGCAGAGATCGCGCCACTGCACTCTAGCCTGGGCGACAATGTGAAACTCTGTCTTGAAAAAAACAGAAAAACAACCAATAATCACTCTCACACACACTCACACAGAAGTTGACCTGGGTCTTGTCCAGAATGATTCATTTGTGAAAAGCTTATCAAAGAAGTAATATACCAACACTGCCCATGCCCTAGCCATGTGAAGGGATGCTGACAAAAGTCTAACACAGGAGTTCTTAAACTCCAGTGTGCTGGAGATTTTAAGATCCAACCAGAGATTTTGATTTTGATGATCTGCGGTGGGTCCCAAAAGTCTACAATTTACAAGTACTACTCTGATAATGATGAAGTTATGAACTACAATTCAAGAAAATCCTAATCTATAAATACTACAAGAGTTTTCTGGTCTGTTGTCAGATAATGTCTCAACCATAATTTTTAGAGACAAAACTGTTATATTAATTTTCAAATCTCCCAACAATGTGACCTCATTCAATGACTCTCACATGCTTGTGTGGCCTAAATTTTCTTCTTTAGAGGGTAAGTAAAATAGGACTATAAATAAAGCTTGTCAAGCCAGCCAATCGACAGCATTTGCATATTCCTGCTAAGTCTTCCCATCACTGCTAATGTACATTGTCCAGTACTAATGCCTCAACTAGAACCAGGAGTCTCTTATTTCTTTACGCAACCCTTAAAACACACAAAAAGACAACAATGTATTTCATTTGGCTTTCCACAGTGTAGAGTGGGCTTCAACACCAAACAGCAACCAACTTACTGAGATTTTCTGGATTTTCCAGTCAACTCTTCATCAATTCTCTGGAGGCCCAAAAAGATTCCATGGGATTCATTGAAGAGTTTTCTCAAGATTTGAGAGTAAACATCTACATCCTTACGGATGATATAGATAAAGGGGCAACTTGGCACCATCTCTGATTTTTCTGAAACAAAACAGAAAAAAAAAAAAAAATTAACATCTATTACGATCATCCCCAAAAGTCAATCTACTCTAAAAAAAATGTTTTGTGGCCGGGCACGGTGGCACATGCCTATAATCCCAGCACTCTGGGAGGCCAAGGCAGGCGGATCACGAGGTCAGGAGCTCGAGACCAGGCTGGCCAACATAGCAAAACCCTGTCTCTACTAAAAATACAAAAATTAGCTGGGTGTGGTGGCGAGGGCCTTCATTCCCAGCTACTCAGGAGACTGAGGCAGGAGAATTGCTTTAACCGGGGAGGCAGAGGTGGCAGTGAGCCAAGATCACACCACTGCATTCCAGCCTGGACAGAGTGAGACTCCATCTAGGAAGGATGGACGGACGGACGGACGGACGGACGGACGGACGGACGGAAGGAAGGAAGGAAGGGAAAGAAAGAAAACAAATCAAATGTCAAGATTCCAGTTTTATCCTGCTACTGGAGGGAGACTGTATCAGGAAAAGAAAAAGATTCACATCCTATCCAATAGCTGATGGAACTTAGAAAATCAAGCCAAGGACAAGCTATGTCACTCTCCAGCTCCATCTGTGCTTTGGATGCTAGCTCAGCCTACAGAACTATTATTCAGCTGAATCCATGCTGTGGACACAAAAGTGATGGCCAAGCATCTGCAAGGTTCACAATAAGGAAGCTACTGAGGAATTTGGTCACTTTGGACAAAGAAAAACAGATAAAAAGCTTGACATTTTAAATATGAAGAAAATTTTTCATGAAAACTACTGTTAATTTTTTTCCAGGATTCAACATCTTCAAGATCTCAAAAATCAATGAAAATCTAAAATAGCTAACATTTCAAAAATAAAAATGCCAAAATGCAGCAGGATCACTCGAGGCCAGAAGTGTGAGACCAGCCTAGGCAACAAAACGAGACTCCCATGTCTACAAAAAAAAAAAAAAAAATTAGCTGGGTGTGGGGGCACGGTGACCTGTAGTCTCAGCTACCAGGAAGACTGAGGTGGAGGATCACTTGAGCCCAGGAGGTAGAGGCTGCAGTGAGCCATGATGGCACTGTACTCCAGCCTGGGTGACACAACAAAACCCTGTTGTATCTTGAAAACAAAATAAAGAAAATTAAAATGGTACAAAACAAATTCAATTGTTTCAGTCCACAACTAGTCAAATCTGAGGTAATAAACAGAAAAACAACCAGATGTGCCAAGATGGACAATTTGGAAGAAAAAAAACCCCTACCTTTTTTGCTGAAGGAGGTTTCACACACTAGCATCTCCCCTGGACCCCAGTCAAAACACATTTGGTTCTTCTTGGAATTCACACCTGGAATCACCTAGTAAAATAAGACATAGAAATCTAAAATGAAGAATGTTCTTCTTACTGAAGTCGTTCTATTCTTTTTTTTTTTTTTTTTTTTTTTGAGACAACGACTCACTCTGTCTCCCAGCCTGGTGTACAGTGGCACAATCTCAGCTCACTCCAATCTCCGCCTCCTGGGTTCAAGGTCTTCTACTGCCTCAACCTCCTGAGTAGCTGGGACTATAGATGTGTGCAACCGTACCCGGCTTTTTTTTTTTTTTTTCATTTTTAGTAGAAACGGAGTTTCACCATATTGCCCAGGCTGGTTACAAACTCCCGAGCTCAGGTGATCCACCCGCCTCAGCCTCCCAAAGTGCTAGGACTACAGGCGTGAGCCACCGTGCCCGCCTGGCTGAAAAACACTTTCCACCATGCCAGCCTGGCTGAAAAACACTTTAAGTGAAGAGCACAGCTGGTCCTGTAATAACATTGTATCCTTCAATAACATTTTCTTATAACACTAGTAAGAAAAATTCATTTTGTGCTGGGCACAGTGGCTCCCACCTGTAATCCCAGCACTTTGGGAGGCTGAGGCGGGCAGATCATCTGAGGTCAGGAGTTCGAACTCTTTTTTTTTTTTTTTTTTTTTTTTTGAGACGGAGTCTCGCTCTGTCGCCCAGGCTGGAGTGCAGTGGCCAGATCTCAGCTCACTGCAAGCTCCGCCTCCCGGGTTCCCGCCATTCTCCTGCCTCAGCCTCCCGAGTAGCTGGGACCACAGGCGCCGCCACCTCGCCCGGCTAATTTTTTGTGTTTTTAGTAGAGACGGGGTTTCACCGTGTTAGCCAGGATGGTCTCGATCTCCTGACCTTGTGATCCGCCCGTCTTGGCCTCCCAAAGTGCTGGGATTACAGGCTTGAGCCACCGCGCCCGGCCAGGAGTTCGAACTCTTGTTGCCCAGGCTGGAGTGCAGTGACGCGATCTCACGATCTCCGCTCACTGCAACCTCTGCCTCCTGTGTTCAAGCGATTCTCCTGCCTCAGCTTCTTGAGTAGGTGGGATTACAGGCATGCGCCACCACGCTAGGTTAATTTTTGTACTTTTTTTAGTAGAGACGGGGTTTCGCCATGTTGGCCAGGCTGGCCTCGAACTCCTAGCCAGGTGTGGTGGCTCACGCCTGTAATCCCAACACTTTGGGAGGCTGAGGTAGGCGGATCACGAGGTCAGGAGTTCAAGACCAGCCTGACCAAGATGGTGAAACCCCATCTCTACCAAAAATATAAAAATTAGCTGGGTGTGGTGGCACGCACCTGTAATCTCAGCTACTCAGGAGGGTGAGGTAGAAGAATCGCTTGAACCTGGGAGCCAGAGGTTGCAGTGAGCTGAGATGGCGCCACTGCACTCCACCCTTGGTGACAAAGTGAGACTCCGTCTCAAAAAAAGAAAGAGGCCAGCCGCAGTGGCTCACACTTGTAATCCCAGCACTTTGGGAGGCCGAGGTGGGCAAATCACGAGGTCAGGAGATCCAGACCATCCTGGCTAACACGGTGAAATCCCGTCTCTACTAAAAATACAAAACAAAATTAGCCGGGCGTGGTGGTGGGCGCCTGTAGTCCCAACTACTGGGGGAGGCTGAGGCAGGAGAATGGTGTGAACCCAGGAGGCCGAGCTTGCAGTGAGCCCAGAGGGGCGCCACTGCACTCCAGCCTGGGCAACAGAGCGAGATTCCGTCTCAGAAAAAAAAAAAAAAAGAAATGAAACCATCCCTCTACCTACCCTGAGATAAATGCATACATAAATTTTTCCTCTACTCCCTCTTTTCACAGGTAAAATGCAGATTTACTGAGGCTAATCAGAGACTCACAAGAATGTAACCATTTGCCTCCTCACTGCCTAACCTCCCTTTTTTGCCCCTCCTGCTAGTTCCTTCCTCTTTAACTACTGATGTTCCCAAAACCATCTCTGGAAAAAGCACAAGTCTCAGATCCTCCTGGGACCTGTGTTTTTTCCCGGTTGGATCCTCAACCTTAGCTAAATAAACCTTTATCGGTTGAGACCTGCCTCAGTCAGCGGTTAACAAGAGAAAGAGGGAAAACAAAAGCATTCCAAGTAGCAGAAACGGTAGGTATGTCGCACATAAAGTCCATGAATTTTTTTTATACACATCACAGATCATCCACAGTTGACATACTCTCTTCAAAGTTCAAATGGAATTGAATGCACAGCGATAAAATATGAATAGTCTCCTGAGATAATACGTTTAATAAACCTTAGGTCACACAAGCAGAAACTCAACGTGCCGCGATGCAGAGCTTAATATGGCTGGAAGAAAAACATAAATTCCTCTGCTTGGGCTGAACCCACTCTAATACCCAAGAGGAAATGCGAGGGAAGTAGAAAGGTCAGCAAGACAAAAGAAGGAAAGGGACGGACTGGGACCTTCGAGGCCTGGCTTTGTGACTGGTGGCAGAAACCCCGCGACCACTACGACCCGAGGTCGGGCACCTAGTTAACACTGCGACCTCCGGAAAGTGGCAACTGAATCAAGGGAAGGGGACGAGAGCCTCGCGGCCAGTAGGGAAGCAGACAAGCCTGAAGTAACGAAGCAGACGCAGTTCTCAACCCACAAGGGCGATCAAGCCTGTTCGGGGTGCCCTTACAGTGACTGCTGGCTCGCCATCGAGCTCCTCCATAGCGCCGAACCCCAGGCTCTGGGAAGTCGCCGGGACGTCAATGCTTCCGGCTCAGGCCTCCCGCTCAGAGCTGCCTGAGAGACAGGACCCCGCCTGGGCGCCTCCTGCAGCGCCTGCAAGCCCAAACCTTCAGTGCTGCGGCGCTCTCTTCCCTCAGCCACGGCCACCCCTCTGCGGTCCTCTGCGCGCGTCCTTCCTTCCTGGCGTCGACAGCAAGTCAGGGAAAACAGCGCCGAGGACGGACTGCACTCACAGTACCGCGCTAACGGGATCAGGCGGCGCCGCGGACACCCTGGTGCCGAGCGGAGAGAAGGCCCCCGGAGAGGGCGGGCGGGGCAGGAGGAACCCTTGGCCAGAGACGGTGCGACTGCGCGTGCGTAGGCTGGGGCGGCGGCACCTGGGTGGGAACTTGTGCCGGACTGAGGTCCCAGTAAACCTGCAAGCTTTCCCAACTCTGGGAGTCCTCGCTCCATCCTTATCTCCACCTTAGTGTCGTAGCAGCCACTTGTCCAAACCCAAACAGTCAAATGGGCTTGTGCTGGAAAGCAGTCGCCGTCACTCCCACACTAGAACACACACAAGAGGCACGGGAGGCCGGGCGCGGTGGCTCACGCCTGTAATCCCAGCACTTTGGAAGGCTGAGGCGGGCGGATCACAAGGTCAGGAGATCGAGACCATGGTGAAACCCCGTCTCTACTAAAAATATAAAAAATTAGCCGGGCGCAGTGGCGGGCGCCTGTAGTCCCAGCTACTCGGGAGGCTGAGGCCGGAGAATGGCGTGAACCCGGGAGGCGGAGCTTGCAGTGAGCCGAGATTGTGCCACTGCACTCCAGCCTGGGCGACAGAGCGAGACTCCGTCTCAAAAAAAAAAAAAAAAAAAAAGAGGCACGGGGACAAAATCGATGCTCCTGAAGGATTAGAGGCTTCTCAAGCCTCTAATCCCAGCACTTCGGCAGCCCGAGATGGGCGGATCACTGGAGGTCAGGTGTTCAAGACCAGCCTGGCCAATATGATGAAACCTCGTCACTACTAAAAATATTTTAAAAATTAGCCGGGCTTGGGCAGGGTGCGGTGCCTCACGCCTGTAATCCCCAAACTTTGGGAAGCCGAGGCGGGTGGATCACAAGTTCAGGAGTTCGAGACCAGCGTGGCCAATATGGGGAAACCCCCATCTCTACTAAACATACAAAATTTAGGCCGGGCGCGGTGGCTCACGCCTGTAATCCCAGCACTTTGGGAGGTCGAGGTGGGTGGATCACCTGAGGTTGGGAGTTCGAGATCAGCCTGACCAACAGGGAGAAACCCTATCTCCACTAAAATTACAAAATTAGCTGGGCGTGGTGGCGGACACCTGAGGCAAGAGAATCGTTTGAACCCAGGAGGCAGAGGTTGCAGTCGGCCGAGATCGTGCCACTGCACTCAAGTCTGGGTGACCAAAAAAAAAAAAAGAAAAATTAGCCGGACTTCGTGATGGGCGCCTGTAATCCCAGCACTTTGGGAGGCCGAGATGGGCGGATCACGAGGTCAGGAGATCGAGACCATCCTGGCTAATACGGTGAAAACCCGTCTCTACTAAAAAATACAAAAAACTAGCCGGGCGAAGTGGCGGGCACCTGTAGTCCCAGCTACTCGGGAGGCTGAGGCAGGAGAATGGCGTAAACCCGAGAGGTGGAGCTTGCAGTGAGCCGAGATCCGGCCACTGCACTCCAACCTGGGCGACAGAGCGGGACTCCGTCTCAAAAAAAGAAAAAAAAAGAAAATAGCAAAATTATCCAGGTGTGGTGGCACATGCTATAGTTCCAGCTACTCGGGAGGCTGAGGTTGGGGTGATTGCTTGAGCTCCAGAGGCAGAGGTTGCAGTCAGCCGAGATCCTGGCACTCCGGTGAGAAAGTGACACCCTGTTTCAAAAAAAAAAAAGAAGAGAGAGAGAGAAAGAAAAGAAAGAAAGGAAGGAGGGAGTGAGGGAGGGAAGGAAAGAGAAAGAGAAAGAAAGCAAAGGTGAGCTGGGTGCTGTGGCTCATACCTGTAATCCCAGCACTTTGGGAGACTGAGGTGGGAGGACTGCTTGACCCCAGCAGCTTGAGACCAGTTTAGGCAACATAGTGAGATTGTCTCTACCAAATATAACACAATTAAGAGAAAAAAATTAAAAAATTAGCATGGTAGGGGGGAGGGATTGCATTGGGAGTTATACCTGATGTAAATGACGAGTTGATGGGTGCAGCACAGCAACATGGCACAAGTATACATATGTAACAAACCTGCACGTTATGCACATGTACCCTACAACTTAAAGTATAATAATAATAAATAAATTTAAAAAAAAAAATTAGCATGGTGACACATGCTTGTGGTCGCAGCTACTTATGGGAGGCTGAGGTGGGAGAATCGCTTGAGCCCAGGAGGTTGAGGCTGCAGTGAGCCATGATGATGTCACTACATTCCAGCCTGGGCCAAAGAGCAAGACTCTGTCCCAATACAAAATAAAATAAAACGTAATTAAAAAAAAAAGAAGAAGGCCAGGCACGGTGGCTCACGCCTATAATCCCAGTAATTTGGGAGGTCCCATCCTGGCTAACACAGTGAAACCCCGTCTCTACTAAAAAAATACAAAAAAATAGCCGGGCGAGGTGGTGGGCGCCTGTAGTCCCAGCTACTCAGGAGGCTGAGGCAGGAGAATGGCGCAAACCCGGGAGGCGGAGCTTGCAGTGAGCTGAGATCCGGCCACTACACTCCAGCCTGGGCGACAGAGTGAGACTCCGTCTCAAAAAAAAAAAAAAAAAAAAAAAAAAAATTTGGGAGGCCAAGGCCAGCGGATCACGAGGTCAGGAGTTCGAGTCCAACCTGGCCAATATGGTAAAACCCCATCTCTACTAAAAATATAAAAATTAGTCGGGCATGGTGGCGGGTGCCTGTAGTCCCAGCTACTCGAGAGGCTGAGGCAGGAGAATCTCTTGAACCCAGGAGGCAGAGGTGGCAGTGAGGTGAGATCGCTCCATTGAACTCCAGCCTAGGCAACAAGAGCAAAACTCTGTCTCAAAAAAAAAAAAAAAGAAAAGAGAAAAAGAAAGAAAGAAAGCCAAGGTATCAAGTGTGGAATTTTCCACTTGTGGCATCATGTTGGTACTCAAGAAGTTTTGAAATTTGGAATATTTCCCATTTCAGATTTTCATATTAGAGACACTCAGCCTGTGCTAGCTTCTTGGCATTCACTGCGAGTACAATCTTGGGTCCCATCATTTTTGCCATGACACAGGTAGAAAGAGGTTTTTCTTTAAATTACTTTATTTTTTGAGATGGAATCTTGCACTGTTGCCCAGGCTGGAGTGCAGTGGCAGGATCTCAGCTCACTGCAGCCTCGTCTTCCCATGTTCAAGCGATCCTCATGCCTCAGCCTCCCTAGTAACTGGGACTACAGGCACATACCACCATGCCCAGCTAATGTTTGTGTTTTTAGTAGACACGATATTTCACCATGTTGTCCAGGCTGGTCTTGAACTCCTGACTTCAAGTGATCTGCCCGCCTCGGCCTCCCAAAGTGCTGGGATTACAGGTGTGAGCCCTGAAGCCTAGCCGATAGCGTTTCTACAATATCATCAGCATTCGGCCGCCAGGCTTCCTGCAGTATTGAGAAATTCAGTTTTTTTTTTGTTTGTTTTTGAGACAGTGTCTCTCTCTGTCACCCAGATTGGATTGCAGTGGCAGGATCTTGGCTCACCACAACCTCTGCCTCCCAGGCTCAAACGATTCTCCTGCCTCAGCTGCCTGAGTAACTGGGATTATAGGCACGCGTCACCATCATCTAGCTAATTTTTGTATTTTTAGTAGAAACAGCATTTGGTCACGTTGCCTAGGATGGTTTTGAACTCTTGATCTCACGTGATCCACCTGTCTCGGCCTCCCAAAGTGATGGGATTACAGGCGTGAGTCACTGCACCTGGCCAGAATTCACTATTCACATTCGTACAGTATTCACAAATAGCTGAAGTACTCAACTAAACTATGTTATAGAATGAAAGAAAATTTTGGCCGGGCGCGGTGAACCAGCACTTTGGGAGGCCGAGACAGGCGAATCACGAGGTCAGGAGATCAAGACCATCCTGGTTAATACGGTGAAACCCCGTCTCTACTAAAAAGTACAAAAAACTAGCCGGGCGAGGTGGCGGGCGCCTGTAGTCCCAGCTACTTGCGAGGCTGAGGCAGGAGAATGGCGTGAACCCGGGAGGCGGAGCTTGCAGTGAGCTGAGATCTGGCCACTGCACTCCAGCTTGGGCGACAGAGCGAGACTCCGTCTCAAAAAAAAAACAAAAAGAAAAAAAAAAAGAAAATTTGATGGTATAAAGTACACAAGTTTAGTCACGTGTATTATAAATTTGGTATGTGTTTAGGGATTCTGGCAAGGACTTTTTTTTTTTTTTTTTTTTCTGGCAAGGACTTAAAGCTGTAAACAAAACTCTATGATTCTTGTTCTCCTACCCCTTTTAGATTTTTTCTTTGAGACAGAATCTCACTCTCTCACCTAGGCTGGAGTACAGTGGCATGATCTCGGCTCAATGCAACCTCCATCTCCTGGCTTCAAGCAGTTCTCTTGGCTCAGCCTTCCCAGTAGCTGGGACTACAGGTGTGTGCCACCATGCCTGGCTAATTTTTTTTTTTTTTTCAAGATGTAGTCTCGCTCTGTTGCCCAGGCTGGAGTGCAACAGCACGATCTCGGCTCACTGCAACCTCCGCCTTCCAGATTCAAGCAATTCTCCTGCCTCAGCCTCCTGAGTAGCTGGGATTACAGGCATGGGCCACCACACCTGGCTAATTTTTGTTTTTTTTTTGTTTTGTTTTGTTTTTGAGACGGAGTCTTGCTCTGTCGCCCAGGCTGGACTGCAGTGGCCAGATCTCAGCTCACTGCAAGCTCCGCCTCCCGGGTTTACTCTATTCTCCTGCCTCAGCCTCCCGAGTAGCTGGGACTACAGGCGCCCACCACCTCGCCCAGCTAGTTTTTTGTACTTTTTAAAAGAGACGGGGTTTCACCATGTTAGCCAGGATGGTCTCGATCTCCTGACCTCGGGATCCGCCCGTCTCGGCCTCCCAAAGTGCTGGGATTACAGGCTTGAGCCACTGCGCCCAGCCAATTTTTGTATTTTTAATAGAGACAAGGTTTCACCACGTTGGTCAAACTTGTCTCAAACTCCTGACCTTGTGATTTTCCTGCCTTGGCCTCCCAAAGTGCTGGGATTACAGACGTGTGTCACCATGCCCGGCCCTCTTACCCCTTTTAGGAATGATGTATTTTTCTTTGGCAGCTGATCCTGCAGAATTCTGGCTAGTTGATCCTTTTGTGTTTGTGTGTGTGTGTGTGTGTGTGTGTGAGACAGAGATGGGGTTTCACTCTGTCACCCAGGCTGGAGTGCAGTGGTGCAATCTTGGCTCACTGCTAATTTTTTTTTTTTTTTTTTTTTGCAACATACATGGGGTTTTGCTATATTGCCCAGGCTTGTCTTAAACTCCTTAGCTCAAGAGATGCTCCTGCCTTGGTCTCTCAAAATGCTGGGATTACAGGCATGAGCCACTGCACCCTGACAGTTCACTCTATTCTTACTCTGTATTTCTTTTTCCTTTTCTTTTTTTTTTTTTTTTTTCCCCTGAGATAGAGTCTCGCTCTGTCCCTAAGCTGGAGTGCAGTGGTGCTATCTCGGCTCACTGTATCTTCTGCCTCCGAGGTTCAAGTGATTTTCCTGCCTCAGCCTCCCAAGTAACTGGGATTACAGGCGTATGCCAACATGCCAGGCTAATTTTTGTATTTTTAGTAGAGACGGGGTTTCACCATATTGCCCAGGCTGGTCTTGAACTGCTCACCTCAGGTGATCTGCCTGCCTCAGCCTTGCGAAGAGCTGGGATTACAAGCGTGAGCTACCATGCCTGGCCCTTACTCTGTAGTTCTTTTTTGTTTGTTTGTTTGTTTTTCTGAGATGGAGTTTTACTCTTGTTGCCCAGGCTGGAGTACAATGATGCGATCTCAACTCACCACAACCTCCGCCTCCCTGGTTCAAGCGATTATCCTGCCTCAGCCTCTTGAGTAGCTGGGATTACAGGCATGCGCCACCACGTCTAGCTAATTTTGTATTTTTACTAGAGACGGGGTTTTTCCATGTTGGTCAGGCTGGTCTCCAACCCCCAGCCTCAGGTGATCCGCCCACCTCGGCCTCCCAAAGTTCTGGGATTACATGCGTGAGCCACTGCACTGGGCCTCTTACCAGAGTTTCTAGTTAACTGTTAATGGTACAAACTGCTCACTGTCTCTCCCCATTAATTCTTTTATTTACCTAGTAGGACCCAGAAACTGTGCTTGCTGCTGGAAATAAAAGTGTGATACTACAGACAGACCTCTGCTTCTGTGCAACTTCTATTCTACTGGAGGAGACAAAACACACACACACACAAATTTAGGTCACGACAACTTGACTGGTGTTCCTGGTACTATTCTATGAAATTTTTTTTTTTTTTTTTTTTTTTTTTGAGACGGAGTCTCGCTCAGTCGCCCAGGCTGGAGTGCAGTGGCATGATCTCGGCTCACTGCAAGCTCTTCCTCCCGGGTTCATGCCATTCTCCTGCCTCAGCCTCCCGAGTAGTTGGGACTACAGGTGCCCGCCACCATGCCCGGCTAATTTTTTGTACTTCTAGTAGAGACAGGGTTTCACTGTAGCCAGGATGGTCTCGATCTCCTGACCTCATGATCCGCCCACCTCGGCCTCCCAAAGTGCTGGGATTACAGGCGTGAGTCACCTTGCCCGGCCGGAATTTTTCTTTTTTTCCTTCCTTTGGTATGTTTTCTCTCTGTGGCTTTCCACAGCAGCAGTTCTACAATAATTAAGCACTGGGCTCTGAGTCAGAAGATCTAAGTTCCACGCTGGCTCTGCCACTTCAAGTTAGGTGACCAAGTTGCCCATCCATTCTTTGTCTCACTTTTTTCTTTTTCTTTTTTTTTTTTGAGACGGAGTCTTGCTCTGTCGCCCAGGCTGGAGTGCAGTGGCCGGATCTCAGCTCACTGCAAGTTCCGCCTCCCGGGTTTACGCCATTCTCCTGCCTCAGCCTCCCAAGTAGTTGGGACTATAGGCACCAGCCACCTCGCCGGCTAGTTTTTTGTATTTTTTAGTAGATACGGCGTTTCATCGTGTTAACCAGGATGGTCTCGATCTCCTGACCTCGTGATCCGCCCGTCTCGGCCTCCCAAAGTGCTGGGATTACAGGCATGAGCCACCGCGCCCGGCCTGTCTCACTTTTTTCATCTGTAAAATGGGGATAATTATGACAGAGGCTTTGTGAGAATTAAGGGTTTAGCCCAGAGTTCCACTTAATAATTACTCAGTTCTGGTCAGGCGCAGTGGCTCACACCTGTAATCCCAGCACTGTGGGAGGCTGAGGCAGGCAGACCACGAGGTCAGGAGATCAAGACCATTCTGGCTAACATGGTGCGACCCCACCTCTACTAAAAATACAAAAAATTATAATAATTAGCCAGGCATGGTGGTGGGCACCTGTAGTACCAGCTACTCGGGAGGCTGAGGCAGGAGAATGGCGTGAACCCAGGAGGCGGAGCTTGCAGTGAGCCAAGATCGCGCCACTGCACTCCAGCCTGAGCGACAGAGCAAAACTCCGTCTCAAAAAAAAAAAGAAAAGAAAACAAAACAAAACAAAAACAATAAAATTCCTGTCTCTACTAAAAACACCAAAAATTAGCCGGGCGTGGTGGTGGGAGCCTATAGTCCCAGCTACTCCGCAGGCTGAGGCAGGAGAACGGCGTGAACCCGGGAGGCGGAACTTGCAGTGAGCCGAGATGATGCAATGGTGCCATTGCACTCCAGCCTGGATGACAGAGTGAGACCCTGTCTCAAAAAAAAAATAAAAATAAATAAATAAATAAAATTGACTGGGCCCGGTGGCTCATGCCTGTAATCCTAGCACTTTGGAAGGCCAAGGGAGGTGAAGCACGAGGTCTGGAGTTCGAGACCAGCCTGAAAAACATGGTGAAACCCTATCTCTACTAAAAATACAAAAAAAATTAGCCAGACTTGGTGGCGCTCACCTGTAACCCCAGCTACTCAGGAGGCTGAGGCAGGAGAATCGCTTGAACCCAGGAGGCAAGGTTGCAGTGAGCAGAAATCACGCCACTGCACTCCAGCCTGGGCAACAGAAGGAGACTCTGTCTCAAACTCACACCTGTAGTCCCAGCACTTTGAGAGGCTGAGGCAGGTGGGTCATGAAGTCAGGAGATCAAGACCATCCTGGCTAACACAGTGAAACCCCGTCTCTACTAAAAATACAAAAAAAAATTAAAAATACATAAATTAAAAATTAGCTGGGCGTGGTGACGCATGCCTGTAGTCCCGGCTACTTGGGAGGCTGAGGCAGGAGAATGGCGTGAACCTGGTTGGCGGAGCTTGCAGTGAGCCAAGATCACACCACTGCTCTCCAGCCTGGGCGACAGAGCAAGACTCCATCTAAAAAAAAAAAAAAAAATTATTCGGGCGTGGTGACACACACCTGTAATCCCAGCTACTGAGGAGGCTGAGGCAGGAGAATTGCTTGAACCCGGGAGATTTGCAGTGAGCTGAGATTGCACCATTGCACTCCAGCCTGGGTGACAGGGCAAGACCCTGTCTCTAAAAATAACAATAACAATAATACAAAAATTAGCCAGTCATGGTGGCGTAGCCTGTATTCCCAGCTACTCTGGAGATTGAGGTAAAATAATCACGTGAACCCAGGAAGTGGAGGTTGCAGTAAGCCAAGATCGCACCATTGCACTCCAGCTTGGGTGACAGAGTGAGACTCTGTCTCAAAAAAATTTTTTTTATTCTTATTTATTTATTTATTTTATTTTATTTTTTATTTATTAGAGACAGAGGTCTTGCTATGTTGCCCAGGCTGGTCTTGAACTCTTGGCCTCAAGTGATCCTCATGCCTTGGCCTGCCACGGTGCTTGGATTACTTAAATGAGCCACTGTCTCCCAGTCCACTTTCTTTTTCTTTTCCTGTTTTTTTTTTTTTTTTTTGAGATGGGGCCTCATTATGTCATCCAGGCTGGAGAGCAGTAGTGCAGTCACAGCTTACTGCAGCCTTTGCTTCCTGGACTCAAGTGATCCTCCCGTCTCAGCTTCTTGAGTAGCTGGAACCTCAGGCAAGCGCCACTATGCCTGGCTGATTTTTTGTATTTCTGATAGAGACAAGGTTTCACCATGATGCCTAGGCTGGCCTCGAACCACCCAACTCGGCCTGCCAGGCATGCCAAAGTGCTGGGATTCTAGGGGTGAGACACCATGCCCAGACCCACTTTCTTTTTCTAAAGCATCCTTTTTCAGTGCACAGCTATCCCTTTCCTCCCACCCCTATAAAAATGATGGAGAGAGAGGTGCAGTGGCTCACACCTATAATCCCAGCACTTTGGGTGACTGAGGTGGGCAATCACAGGGTCAAGAGATCAAGACCATCCTGGCCAACATAGTGAAACCCCTATTTATCTCTACTAAAAATAAAAAACTAGCTGAGCGTGGTGGCACGCACCTGTGGTCTCAGCTACTCAGGAGGCTAAGCCAGGAGAATCACTTGAACCCGGGAGGTGGAGGTTGCAGTGAGGGGAGATCGCGCCACTGCACTCCAGCCTGGCAACAGAGCAAGACCCCATCTCGAAAAAAAAAAAAAATGATGGAGGGAGAATATTAATAGGAAATTTCTGGGTTTTTTTTTCTTTTTTTTTTTTTTTTTTTGAGACGGAGTCTCGCTCTGTCGCCCAGGCTGGAGTGCAGTGGCACAATCTCAGCTCACTGCAAGCTCCGCTCCACCTCCCGGGTTCACGCCATTCTCCTGCCTCAGCTTCCCAAGTAGCTGGGACTACAGGCGCATGCCACCACGCCCGGCTAATTTTTTGTAATTTTAGTAGAGACGGGGTTTCACCATGTTAGCCAGGATGGTCTCGAACTCCTGACCTCATGATCCACCCGCCTCGGCCTCCCAAAGTGCTGGGATTACAGACGTGAGCCACCGCGCCCAGCCTGAAATTTCTATCTTTTTTCTTTTCTTTTTTTTTTTTTTGCAACGGAGTCTCGCTCTGTTGCCCAGGCTGGAGTGCAGTAGCGCGATCTCAGCTCACTGCAAGCTCCGCCTCCTGGGTTCATGCCATTCTCCTGCCTCAGCCTCCCAAGTAGCTGGTACTACAGGCGCCTACCACCATGCCCGGCTAATGTTTTTGTATTTTAATAGAGACGGGGTTTCACCATGTTAGCCAGGATGGTCTCGATCTCCTGACCTCGTGATCTGCCCGCCTCAGCCTCCCAAAGTGCTGGGATTACAGGCGTGAGCCACCGCCCCCGGTGGAAATTTCTATCTCTTCACAATTTTTTCCTGGAAATTGCAAAAGGATTCTCAGGATATAATTTCATTACATTCCCTAGGTCCAGCTCCCAGAATTTCAATGTGCCCTTGGAATATGTATTGCTCAGATATTTGAGCATGTTTCTTTTGTTTGTTTTTTTTTTTGAGATGAAGTTTTGCTCTTGTTGCCCAGGCTGTGCAGTGACGTGATCTCAGCTCATGGCAACCTCTGGTTTCAAGCAATTCTCCTGCCTCAGCCTCCTGAGTAGCTGGCATCACAGGCACTCACCACCACGCCCAGCTAATTTTTATATATTTAGTAGAAACAGGGTTTTACCGTGTTGACAAGGTTAGTCTTGAACTCCTGACCTCAGGTGATCCACCTGCTTCAGCCTCCCAAAGTTCTGGGATTACAGGCATGAGCCACTGTGCCTGGCCTTTTTTTTTTTTTAGATGAAGTTTTGCTCTTGTTGCCCAGTCAGGAGTGCAGTGGCATGATCTCAGCTCACTGCATCTTTCGCCTCCCAGGTTCAAGCAATTATCCTGCCTCAGCCTCCTGAGTAGCTGGGATTATAGGTGTGCGCCACTGCGCCCGGATAATTTTTGTATTTTTATTAGAGATGGGGTTTCACCATGTTAGCCAGGTTGGTCTCGAACTCCTGACCTCAGGTGATCCACCCGCCTCAGCCTCCCAAAGTGCTGGGATTACAGGAGTGAGTCACTGAGCCTGGCCTTGAATGTGCATTATTACTATTATTATTATTATTATTATTATTTTGAGATGGAGTCTCATTCTGTTGCCCAGGCTGGAGTGCAGTGGCGCGATCACAGCTCACTGCAACCTCTGCCTCCTGGGTTCAAGTGATTCTCCTGCCTCAGCCTCCTGAGTAGCTGGGATTACAGGTGCCTGCCACCACATCCACCTAATTTTTTGTATTTTTAGTAGAGATGGGGTTTCACCATGTTGGTCAGGCTGGTCTTGAACTCCTGACCTCGTGATTCAACCACCCTGGCCATCCAAAGTGCTGGGATTACAGGCGTGAGCCACTGCCCCCTGCCGAACATGCATCTTATACAAATTCCTCCTTTGCCTAAAGGTGATTTTGTAATTTAGTGTAATAGGTTGGCAGGTATTATTATTATTATTATTTTAGACAGAGTCTTGCTCCTCTCGCCCAGGCTGGAGTGCAGTGGTGCAATCTTGGCTCATAGCAACCTCTGCCTCCCGGGTTCAAGTGATTCTCCTGCCTCAGCCTCCTGAGTAGCTGGGATTACAGGCGCCCACTGCCACGCCAGCTAATTTTTTTGTATTTTTAGTAGAGACGGGGTTTCACCATGTTGGCCAGGCTGGTCTTGAACTCCTGACCTCAGGTGATCGGCCCGTCTTGGCCTCCGAAAGTGCTGGGATTACAGGTATGAGCCATCATGCCCAGCCAGTATCTCTTGGTCTTTTCCTTAGCACATAGTAGGAGCTCAGTTAACACTACTTTCTAGCTGTGTGATAACAGGTTACTTAACCCCTTTGAGAGTGAGTAGCAAATAACTACTACACCTGCTTGGAATAGTTTGTGTAAGCAGAAAATGAGCTAACATTAGTAATGTCCCACTTAGTGCCTGAGAAGTGGCAGGTATTCAATAGTTGTCAGTTCTCTTTCTCTTTCACTTCTTGTGTATTTCCTCCTCCGCCAATCTTTTTTTTTTTTTTTTTTTTTTTTTTTTGAGACAGAGTCTCACCCTGTTGCCCAGGCAGGAGTGCAGTGGTGCGATCTGAGCTCACTGCAAGCTCCGCCTCCTGGGTTCATGCCATTCTCCTGCCTCAGCCTCCCAGTGGCTGGGATTACAGGCGCTCGCCACCACACCCGGCTAATTTTTTGTATTTTTAGTAAAGACAGGGTTTCACCGTGTTAGCCAGGATGGTCTCGATCTCCTGACCTCGTGATCCACCCACCTCGGCCTCCCAAAGTGCTGGAATTACAGGCGTGAGCCACCGCGCCCGGCCCTCCTCCGCCAATCATAAGTGATATGAGTCTGAGATTTTGTCTCCCCTTATTGGTATTTCCAGTGTCATAGGATCTTACACATAGTAATAGTTTTTTTTGTTTGTTTTTGTTTGAGACAGGGTCTTGCTCTGTCACCTACGCTGGAGTGCAGTGGCACAATCTCGGCTCACTGCAACCTCCACCTCCCAAGTTCAAGCGATTCTCCTGTCTCAGTCTCCCAAGTAGCTTGAATTACAGGCATGCATCACTATGCCTGGCTAATTTTTGTATTTTCAGTAGAGACAGGGTTTCGCCTATTCGCCAGGCTGGTCTCAGAACTCCTGGCCTCAGGTGATCCACCCACCTTGCCCTCCCAAAGTGCTGGGATTACAGGCATGAGCCATTGCACCTGGCCTAGTAATAGGTTTTTGTTGTTGTTGTTTTTTGAGGTAGGGTCTCACTCTGTCACCCAGGCTGGAGTGCAGAGGCACGATCATAGCTTATTGCAGCCATAATCTCCTGGGCTCAAGCAATCCTCTCACCTTGTCCTCCCAAAGTGCTAGAATTACAGACATGAGCCACTGCATCCAGCTGATAGTTTCAATTCATTCATTCATTCATTCATTCATTCATTCAGTGAATCCTCGAATGCCTACAATGTACAAAAGCTTGAAGTTGAGAGGGAACATTTAGGAACCCCAAGTAATTGAATATGACCAAAGCAGAGGCTTCAAGATGAGAAACAAGGCTAGAGTGGTTGGTTTGGATTAGTTCTCAAAGGGCACGCAGGTCTTATCCTATGAAGCAGATGATTAGTGAGGAACCAGGGAGTATCAGAAACTTCTTTTGGTTTATTTTTAATTTTTATTTATTTTATTTTATTTTTTTGAGACAGAGTCTGCAGTGTCGCCCAGGCTGGAGTGCAATGGCGCAATCTCGGCTCACGGCAACCTCTGCCCCCTAGTTTCAAGCAATTCTCCTGCCTCAGCCTCCTGAGTAGCTGGGACTACAGGTGGCTGCCACGATGCCCAGCTAATTTTTGTATTTTATTTATTTATTTATTTACTTACTTACTTATTCTAAGACAGAGTCTCGCTGTGTTGTCACCCAGGCTGGAGTTCAGTGGCGCCATCTCTGCTCACTGCAACCTCTGCCTCCCGGGTTCAAGTGATTCCCCTGACTCAGCCTCCCGAGTAGCTGGGACTACAGGCACCTGCCACCATGCCCGGCTAATTTTTATATTTTTAGTAGAGATGGGATTTCAACATGTTTTGGCCAGGCTGGTCTTGAACTCTTGACTTCAGATGATCTGCCTGCCTTGGTCTCCCAAAGGGCTGGGATTCCAGGTGTGAGCCACAGTGCCCGACCTTTTTGGTTTATATTTATTTTATAATGGCTTGTGTTTCTCAAACGTTATTATTTAATCCTTTTTTTTTTCTTTGAAACAGAGTGACACTCTGTCACCCAGGCTGGAATGCAATTGCGCAATCTCAGCTCACGGCAACCTCTGCCTCCTGGTTTCAAGCAATTCTCCAGCCTCAGCCTCCAGAGTAGCTGGGTATGCCAGCTATACCCGGCTAATTTTTGTATTTGTAGTAGAGACAAGGTTTCACCATGTTGTCCAGGCTCGTCTTGAACTCCTGAGCTCAGATGATCCCCTCACCTCGGCCTCCCAAAGTGCTGGGACTACAGGCATGAGCTACTGTGCCCGGCCTCAAACTTTAGTGTGTTTAAGAAACACCAGGGCTGGGCATAGTGGCTCCCATCTATAATCCTATCACTTTGGGAAGCTGAAGTGGGAGGATCTCTTGAGCTCAGGGGTTTGAGACCAGTCTGAGGAACATAGTGAGAGCCTCATCTGTACAAAAAATATAAAAAAAATTAGCCTGGTGTGGTGGCATGCACCTGTAGTTCCAGCTACTTGGGAGGCTGAGGTAGGAGGATCCCTTGAGCCCAAGAGGCAGAGGTTGCAGTGAGTTGAGATCACGCTAATTCACTCTAGCCTGGGCAACAGAGTGAGACCCTCCAAAAAAAAAAAGGCAGATTTGGCAGGGTACAGTGGCTCATGCCTGTAATCCTAGCGTTTTGGGAGGCTGAATCTGGAGGCTCACTTGAGCCCAGGAGACGCCATTTCTTCCATCATTTTTTTGAAGATGGAGTTTCACTCGTCGCCCAGGCTGGAGTGCACTGGCGTGATCTTAGCTCACTGCAACCTCCGCCTCCTGGGTTCAAGTGATTCTTGCTGGGATTACAGGCATGAGCCACCACGCCTGGCCAGGAGATGCTATTTCTATAAAAAATAAAAATAAATTAGGTGAGTATGGAGGTGCATGTCTGTGGTCCTAGCTACTTGGAGGCTGAGGCGAGAGGATGGCTTAAGCCCAGGAGTTCGAGGCTGCAGTGAGCTATGATTGTGGCACTGCACTCTATCCTGGGTGGAAAGCAGACCTTTCTTAAAAAAGAAAAAAAATAAATAAATAAGGTGAATTCCAGAGCCAACCTTCCAAGGGGCCCCAAAATTTGTATTTAAACCAGCCCTTTAGATGATTCTGACTCACTTAAACATCCAGGCATAATGGAGGTACTTTAAAGCAGATGGGTTAGGCCAGGCGCAGTGGCTCATGCCTGTAATCTCAGCACTTTGGGAGGCCAAGGTGGGCAGATTACCTGAGGTCGGGAGTTCGAGACCAGCCTGACCAACACGGAGAAACCCCGTCTCTACTAAACATACAAAATTAGCTGGGCATGGTGGTGCATGGCATGCCTGTAATCCTAGCTACTCAGGAGGCAGAGGCAGGATAATCTCTTGAACCCAGGAGGCAGAGTTTGCAGTGAGCCAAGATCTTGCCATTGCACTCCAGCCTGGGCCACAAGAACAACATTCTGTCTCAAAGAGACAAACAAATGGCCAGGCATGGTGGCTCATGCCTGTAATTTCAGCACTTTGGGAGGCTGAGACAGGTGGATCACGAGGTCAGGAGATCAAGACTATCCTGGCTAACACAGTGAAACCCCATCTCTACTAAAAATACAAAAAATTAGCCGTGCGTGGTGGCACGTGCCTATAGTCCCAGCTACTTGGGAGGCTGAGGCAGAATAGCTTGAACCCAGGAGGCAGAAGTTGTAGCGAGCCGAGATAGTGCCACTTCACTCCAGCCTGGGCGACAGAGTGAGGCTCCGTCTAAAACAAAACAAGCAACAACAACAACAAAAACAGATGAGTTAGGAGGATATTTCCATATTGCAGTATCTTTGTGTTTTTTTGTTTTTGTTTTTTGTTTTTTGTTTTTTGTTTTTTTTTTTTTTTGAGACGGAGTCTCGCTCTGTCACCCAGGCTGGAGTGCAGTGGCCGGATCTCAGCTCACTGCAAGCTCCGCCCCCCGGGTTCACGCCATTCTCCTGCCTCAGCCTCCCGAGTAGCTGGGACTATAGGCGCCCGCCACCTCGCCTGGCTAGTTTTTTGTATTTTTTTTCAGTAGAGACGGGGTTTCACCGTGTTAGCCAGGATGGTCTTGATCTCCTGACCTCGTGATCCGCCCGTCTCGGCCTCCCAAAGTGCTGGGATTACAGGCGTGAGCCACCGCGCCCGGCCTGTTTTTGTTTTTTTTTTTCAAGACGAAGTCTTGCTCTGTTGCCCTGGCTGGAGTGCACTGAGTGGTGTGATCTCGACTCACTGCAACCTCCACTTCCTGAGTTCAAGAGATTCTCCTGCCTCAGCCTCCCGAGTAGCTGGGATTACAGGCACCTGCCACCACGCCCAGCTAATTTTTGTATTTTTAGTAGAGACATAGGGTTTCACCATGTTAGCCAGGCTGGTCTCGAACTCCTGACCTCAGGCAATCCATCCACCTTGGCCTCCCGAAGTGTTGGGATTACAGGCATGAGCCACCAGAGGATTTCACCATGTTGGCCAGTCTGGTCTCAAACTCCTGACGTCAGGTGATCTGCCTGCCTCAGCCTCACAAAGTGTTGAGTGTTGGGGTTACAGGCGTGAGTCACCATGCCCAGCTGATATTGCAGTATCTTTTTTTTTTTTTTTTTTTTTTTTTTGAGACGGAGTCTTGCTCTGTAGCCCGGGCTGGAGTGCAGTGGCTGGATCTCAGCTCACTGCAAGCTCCGCCTCCCGGGTTTACGCCATTCTCCTGCCTCAGCCTCCGGAGTAGCTGGGACTACAGGCGCCCGCCACTTCGCCCGGCTAGTTTTTTGTATTTTTAGTAGAGACGGGGTTTCACGGTGTTAGCCAGGATGGTCTCGATCTCCTGACCTCGTGATCCGCCCGTCTCGGCCTCCCAAAGTGCTGGGATTATAGGCTTGAGCCACCGCGCCCGGCCCTGCAGTATCTTTTGAGAGTGTTGATCTGAACTAGATAGAGTTAGTCTTCCTACTTTGGCCTATCACATATCTAAGGTCTTAAGCCTCTTCCTACCCAAAGAGGACCTACAGAAGGCCAACAAATGCAGCTCCATCCAGAGGCTGAAGAAAGTAGATTTGGTAAGAAGGTGGAATAGACAAGACTTGGTGATTGATTGGATGAGGAGTGTGTGAAGGAGAAGAAGTCAGGAATGTCGCTGGCCTTTCCAGCTTAGGGCAGCTGTTGTAGTGGTGTGTCACACAGTTTAAGAGTGGTAGGTCAGGAAGAAGAACCCACGCGGAAGGTAAAGTGAGGAGTTTTAGTTGAGAGTTGCTGGGTTTGAGGTGCCTCTGGGACATCCAACTGGAAACTCAGAAGAAAGATGTGGACTAGAAATAACAGATTTGAGGATCATTAGCAAAGAGATGGCAGCGAAAGCGGGTGAAATCATCCTCGGAGAGGGAATTGAGTGATAAAAGGATCTTGAAGAAAACCCTAAGGAACAGTTAAGGGAAGGAGTGAGTAAGAAAAAAAAATTGCAGAGAGAACAAAGGACAGGCTAGAGATGAGAGGAAAACCTACCTCCTGCAAAGTTCAAGAGAAAGAGTGACAAACTGAGAAGCATCCTGGATTCAGCAAAGAAGTCTGCGGTGACCTTGTGGAGAGCAGTTTTAGTGGAACTTTGGGGACAGCACCAGATTGCAGTGGGTTGAGGAGTGAGTGGGAGGGGAGGGGTTGGAGACAGCTGGCAGGGACATTTTTTCAAGCTGTTTGGCCAAGAATGGAGAGAGATAGGATGGTAACTTAATAGAATTGAGAGCTTCTTCTTTTTTTTTTTTTTTCTATACTAACGGAGGAGAGGAAGAAAATTCAGGGACAAAAGCAAATAATAAAGCCCAGGGGGAGGAGCAAGATGGAATCCAGTGCACACACTGGATTGTTCTTCTGACAGGAGGGATGCATGTCTGTGTTTTAACTGGATGCAAGGAGGAAATGATTAAATTGGCTGGAAGCTTGATTGTTGGGTAGTTCTCGCTTAAGGATACTGTTTCCTCTTGGAAGATAGGAGATGAGTAAGGAGTTCGTTGAATGAATACACGAACATTTTCCCGTAGCTAGTCAAAGTCTAGGGTTACCAGCAGGACAGAAGAAGACACTGCAGGCCGGGTATGGTGGCTCACGCCTGTAATCCCAGTACTTTGGGAGGCCGAGGCGGGCGGATCACGAGGTCAGAAGACCGAGACCATCCTGGCTAACACGGGGAAACCTTGTCCCTACGAAAAATACAAAAAATTAGCCGGGTGTTGTGGCGTGCGCCTGTAATACCAGCTACTCGGGAGGCTGAGGCAGGAGAATCGCTTGAACCTGGGAGGCAGAGGTTGCTGTGAGCCGAGATCGTGCCCCTGCACTCCAGCCTGGGCAACAGAGCGAGACTCCGTCTCAAAAAAAAAAAAAAAAAGAAGAAGACACTGCATTTGAGGCAAGAGTCCGGTGGGAAGCAGGTTAAGACTGACTGAGAGGAAGTAACCATGGGAGGGCTGCTGGTCCACTGAAAGAGAGAGATTTTTCCAGAACCTCATGCTGGGGCTTTGATTTAGGAATCCCCTTCTTCCTCTAGTCAGTCAGCCTTCCCTGGCCTATGGCTCACGTCTAAAGCCTCGAGCCTCATCGTTCCCACCGAGGACCAGCTGGAAGCCATTTTGATTATGCTCCACCACGAAGGAGGACAATACAGCCCCGCCCAGAGCCAGGCGCGCCCCCGCGGCGGGCCGGGTGCGCGTGTCCGCGCTTCTTCCCGCCGGCCGGGCGGGCGCCTGGCCCAGGACGCGGTGGCGCGGGGCGGGGGGTGGGGGGTGGGGGTGGTTATGTAAGCGTTGCGCGCTCCCGCGAGGCGCCAGCCAATGGGAGGCCCCGGCGGCTCGTGCTCGCGCACGCAGGGTGGGGGGAGGGAGCGCACGACGTGCGCGCACCCTCTCCCTCGTCCACCGCTGCCGCCTCCTTCTTCTGCCGCTCCTGGTGCTGCTTGTGTGCTCGTTTGGTGCGGACCTGGTACCTCTTTTGTGAAGCGGCAGCTGAGGAGACTCCGGCGCTCGCCATGGCCGACGAAAAGCCCAAGGTGAGCTCGGCGCCGGCCCCTTCGCCTCGCCGCGCGGTCGGGGTCAGGGCGCGGGCCGGGGTCCGGCCAGAGCTCGCCGCTGGCTCCCAGCGCCTTCCCGGGCCCCCCACAGGGCCGGCCGCAGCTCAGGCCCCGGCGCTCCGCGCCATTTTCCTCCCTCCCTCTCTTCCTCCCTCCCGCGCCGGAGGAGGCCCCGCCGCTCTCTCCCGCCCCCGGCGGCCTCCGAGTGCGCGCGGGGCGCGAGTTGGGCGGGCAGATCGCGGACGCCCGCGGGCCCACCAGCCCCGAACGGGGATTCTTGGCCCAGCCGACCGGCGCGCGTGAGGAGGGGCGTTAGGGCGCGCGGGGTCTCCACCCTGCGCCGACCCCGCGTCGGGTGTTGCAGTCTCCGAGGCGGCGGGGAGTCCCCTGGGCTTGGGCTTCACCTCTCAGGGGTAGAAACCGCGGGCATCTGGGGACTCCTGCCCGGGGCGGCGGCGGCGGGGCGAGGGTTCGGGGCGAATCAATGGGCTGCTGATGAGCAGGAACCTGGATGCCCGCTGGCCGCCGTACTGGGCCTGGGGGTAGGGGGATTCCCGTGGAGTATTTCCCACTTTAATGGCCTCAGGGACCTGAGGGGGGAGGGGCAGCGGCTTTTCCCTGGGTGCCAACGAACCCCTAATCCGCGAAGACCATGTGGTTTCATGAAGTTGGAGGCACAGGTAGGAGCAGAGAGACTTTGTGCGGCTTAACTTTTGAATGCGGCTTTTGAGGCACCCGAAGACTTCCCGGGAGGACTGGGGGACACCCATCATCGGGGCACACGGGACTTGCTGCTTTTAGTTTGGTGACACCTCCCGCCTCTCGCGCCTTTACTTTCTGAAGCGTTTTAGGGCTACAGCATGCCTTCTACACTCGATTTTGGACAACTTTAGGTTGGGTCGAAATCTACAAGAAACACTTGGGATAAAACTGTGTATTTGACCCATGACAACAAAGGGGAGGGGAGAATAAGTGCTCTTAACCGAAGATAAAAATGAAGCTGCTAATAGAGGAGAACGTAACTGTGGTCCTGAGTATTACCGCTGTTCCGGAGGGAATCGGGATATTCTTCGATTTTTCGTGTGTGTGTTTACTTTAATGGAGATTGGATTTAGGTTATTAAACTGAGTTTGGTAACTTTTTAACGACAACGGTAATGAGTTTTGAATGGCAGGCTGTAGATTTATTGTTTTGTTTCTTGCAGTTGTACTTAAAGTGCTTAGAAAAGAGACTCTTATTTTTAACTTTTTTTGGGGGTAAAATATATATTTTGGGAGTGATATATGCCATTTTAGAAAGTTTAGCTTCAAGAGAACGTTCAATACACTGAATAGGACCCAACTTTAAACATGTATTGTTGTTACTGATAGTATTGCATGTAGGCTTTTCTGTATCTGACAGCTATCTAATACTGTTGCTGCAGGATTTCTCCTCTTTCACATTGATTTCAGCAGCTGAAAACAGCCGTATGCCGTTTTAGCATACCGTATGAGAAACCTGTTGATTTTTGAAGCAACTTAGGGCTGCTGCTGCTTTATAAAAGTGTGTGTTGATCACATTTCCCAAATTATACTTTTATTTTTCTTTTAACAGGAAGGAGTCAAGACTGAGAACAACGATCATATTAATTTGAAGGTGGCGGGGCAGGATGGTTCTGTGGTGCAGTTTAAGATTAAGAGGCATACACCACTTAGTAAACTAATGAAAGCCTATTGTGAACGACAGGTGAGGAATTCATATGTGTACTTCCACTGAATAAAACTATTTTTAAAAATCTTATTTTCATGGGAACAAAAACTAGCCTGGCATAATACTACAGTGACTTTTTGATGGGATGAATATGCACTTGTACTTGGCATGTCAGTTTTATCGTGCACTTGGTAGCTTGCTCATGAAAACCCTTAGGATGATTTGCTTAGTATTATATGTGGTTCCAGTCCTGTGCCAGAAATCCATCAAATTGTATTTACAATACTTGTTTTTTGTTTTTTTTTTTAACCAAGGAAATGTAATTTTATGTTTATAAGAAAGTAAGAGTGAACTTGGTAAAATTACTTAAGAGTCTTTTATTATTTTATTTTATTTTTTTGAGACGGAGTTTCATTCTTGTTGCTCAAGCTGAAGTACAGTGGCGTGAGCTCAGCTCACTGCAACTTCCACTTCCCGGGTTCAAGCAGTTTTCCTGCCTCAGCCTCCTGAGTAGCTGGGATTACAGGTACCTGCCACCACGCTTGGCCAATTTTTTTTAGTATTTTTGGTAGAGATGGGGTTTCATCATATTGGCTAGGCTTGTCTCAAACTCCTGACCTCAGGTGATCCACCCGCCTCGGTCTTCCAAAGTGCTGGGATTACAAGCATGAGCCACTGCGCCAGACCAAGAAGTCTTTTTTTTTTTTTTTTTTTTTTTGAGATGGGAGTCTTGCCGTATTTTTTTAAGCTAGAACTTATCTACCTTGTAAATCGTGGGGGTTTTTTTGTTTTTTTTTGTTTTTTTTTTGACAGAATCTTGTTCTATTGCCCAGGCTGGAGTGCAGTGGTTCAATCTCTGCTCACTGCAACCTCTGCCTCCTGAGTTGAAGCTATTCTTTTTTTTTTTTTTTTCTTTTCCCCCCGAGACGGAGTCTTGCTCTGTCGCCCAGGCTGGACTGCAGTGGCCAGATCTCAGCTCACTGCAAGCTCCATCTCCCGGGTTTATGCCCTTCTCCTGCCTCAGCCTCCCGAGTAGCTGGGACTACAGGCGCCCACCACCATGCCTGGCTAGTTTTTTGTATTTTTTTTTTAGTAGAGACGGGGTTTCACCGTGTTAGCCAGAATGGTCTCGATCTGACCTCGTGATCCGCCCATCTCAGCCTCCCAAAGTGCTGGGATTACAGGCTTGAGCCACCGTGCCCGGCCAAGTTGAAGCTATTCTTATGCCTCAGCCTCCTGAGTAGCTGGGATTTCAGGCGTGCGCCGCCATGCCCAGCTAATTTTGTATTTTTGGTAGACCTAACCTCAACTCCTGACCTCAAGTGATCCGCCCACCTTGGCCTCTCAAAGTGCTGGGATTACAGGCGTGGGCCACTGTGCCTGGCCCCTTCAGATTGTTCTAAACAGCTTCAAAGTAGAATAAGGCTTAAACCTATGTAAGTTGGGAAATTGAGTTTGAGTTGATACTTGAAAGATCAGTGAAAATAAAAACTTCCTTTAGGCCTGGTGCAATGGCTCACATCTGTAATCCCAGCACTTTGGGAGACTGAGGCGGGTGGATCACTTGAGATCAGCCTGGCCACCACAGCAAAATACCATTTCTACAAAAAATACAAAAAAATTAGCTGTGCATGATGGTACACGCCCATAATCCCACCTACTCCCGAGGCTGAAGCTGAGAATCCCTTGAACCTGGGAGGTGGAGGCTGCCGTGAGCCAAGATCACACCACTGCACTCTAGCCTGGGTGATGGAGCAAGAGCATTTCAAAGGAAAAGAAAAAAGAAACTTTAGAATGTTTGAAGTATTTTTATGCTTAGTGTATTTACAATGTAATAAGAAAATACTATGCTCATAATTCTTCATATGTAAACCTTCTTTTTGTAGTTCCTTGTGAAGATACTATCTTTTTTTTTTTTTTTTGAGACAGAGTCTCGCTCTGTTGTCCAGGATGGAGTGCAGTGGTGCGATCTTGACTCACTGCATCCTCTGCCTCCCGGGACCAAGCAATTCTCCTGTCTCAGCCTCCCGAGTAGCTGGGACTACGGGCGCAGGCCACCACGCCCAGCTAATTTTTGTATTTTCAGCGAGATGGGGTTTTACCATATTGGTCAGACTGGTCTTGAACTCCTGACCTCAGGTGATCCACCTACCTCGGCCTCCCAAAATGCTGGGATTACAGGCGTGAGCCACTGTGCCCGGCAGTATACCATATACTCTTATTTGAATAATTTTGCTGAAATTACCCTACATGAACTTACGAATTGTGCTAAATAATTTATCCACTGGTATCTTCTATATTTGAACACTAGTGCCCCTTCAGGATACAGGGGAATTTTAAATGGTAATCCTTTTGGAGAACTTCTGTAGCAAAACTGCATACAAAATGGAAAATCATAGACTAGGCATGGTAATCCAGCACTTTGGGAGGCCAAGGCTGGAAGACCAGTCTGGACAGCATAGTAAGACCTCATCTTTTTTGTTGTTGTTGTTTTGAGATGGAGTTTTGCTCTTACTGCCCAGGCTAGAGTGCAGTGGCGCAATCTCAGCTCACTGCAACCTCCGCCTTCCAGTTTCAAGCGATTCTTCTGCCTCAGCCTCCCAAATTGCTGGGATTACAGGCGCCCACCACCACGCCCAGCTATTTTTTTGTATGTTTTTAGTAGAGATGGGGTTTCACCATGTTGGTCAGGCTGGTCTCAAACTGCTGACCTCGTGATCCAACTGCCTCGGCCTCCCAAAGTGCTGGGATTACAGGCATGAGCCACCGTGCCTGGCCCAGACCTCATCTCTTAAAAAAAAAATTAGCTGGGTGTGGTGGCACACACCTGTAGGCCAGGCTATTTCAGTGACAGAGGTGGGAGAATTGTTAGAGCTTGGCAGGTCTAGGCTGCAGTGAGCTATGATCTCATCACTGTACTCCGGTATGGGTGACAGAGTGAGACCCTGTCTCAAAACCACAAACAGAATCATGCTTCACTTTGGTGGTTTTTAACAGTATTTTCTTTTTTTCTTTTTTTTTTTTTTTTTTTGAGACAGAGTCTCACACTGTCGCCCAGGCTGGAGTGCAGTGGTGAGATCTCAGCTCACTGCAATCTCTGCCTCCCGGGTTCAAGCAATTCTCCTGCCTCAGCCTCCTGAGTAGCTGGGACTACAGGTGTGCGCCACCACGCCCGGCTACTTTTTGTATTTTTCCTAGAGACGGGGTTTCACAATATTCGCCAGGATGATCTCGATCTCTTGACCTCGTGATCCGCCTGCCTCAGCCTCCCAAAGTGCTGGGATTACAGGCGTGAGTCACTGGTGCCGGCCTTGAACACTATTCTTATGCATATCTTATTTAACTTTTCTGCAATTGCAAAATTTTGCCTTTTTTTTTTTTTTTTTTTAAGACACTGTTTTGCCTTGTTGCCCATGGTGAAGTGTATTGGCAGGATTATTTATGATCATGGCTCACTGCATCCTCTGACTCCCAGGCTCAAGCAGTCCTCCCACCTCAGGCTCCCAGGTAGCTGGGACTATAGGCTTGTGCCACTGTGCAATTCTTTCTTTTTTTTTTGAGACGGAGTCTCGCTCTGTTGCCCAGGCTGGAGTGCAGTGACATAATCTCAGCTCACTGCAACTTCCACCTCCGAGTTCAGGCAATTCTCCTGCCTCAGCCTCCTGAGTAGGTGGGATTATAGGAACCTACCACCACACTTGGCTAATTTTTGTATTTTTAGTAGAAATGAGGTTTTACCATGTTCGCCAGGCTGCTCTCGAACTCCTGAGCTCAGGTAATCCACCCACCTCGCCACCTTGGCCTCCCAGTGTAATCCCATGCTGGGATTAGGATGCAGTTTCCCTCTTGTTGCTGAGGCTAGAATGCAATGGCGCAATCTAGGCTTACTGGAACTTCTGCCTCCCAGGTTCAAGTGATTCTCCTGCCTCAGCCTCACAAGTAGCTGGGGTTACAGGCATGCACCACCGCGCCTGGCTAATTTTGTATTTTTGGTAGAGACGGGGCTTCACCATGTTGATCAGGTTGGCTGGTCTCAAACTCCTGACCTCAGGTGATCCACCTGCCTTGGCCTCCCAAAATGTTGGGATTACAGGCATGAGCCGCTGCACCTGGCCACCATGCAAATTTTTAAATTTTTTTTGAGATGGAGTCTTGCTCTGTTGCCCAGGCTGTAATGCAGTGGCATGATCTCAGCTCACCGCAACCTCTGCCTCCTGGGTTCAAGCGATTCTCCTGCCTCAGCCTCTTGAATAACTGGGATTACGGTACCTGCCACCTTGCCTGGCTAATTTTTTGTATTTTTATTTGTTTATTTATTAAAATTTTTTTTTCAGACAGTCTCACTCTGTCGCCCAGGCAATGGCACAATCTCGGCTCACTGCAACCTCCACCTCCCAGGTTCATGCAATTTCCCCCCCTCAACCTCTGGCTGGAGTAGCTGGGACTACAGACGTGTGTCATCGTGCTCAATTTTTGTATTTTTAGTAGACAGGGTTTCACCACATTGGACAGACTGGTCTCTTAACTCCTGACCTCAGGTGATCTTCCACCTCAGTTTCCCAAGGTATTGGGATTACAGGCGTGAGCCACCACACTTGGCCTTCGTTTTTAAGTAGATTATGGTTATGTAATGTTTTTCATCCCTTTTATTTCACTGATACTTAATGAGCAGCACCTACTATGTGCAAGGAATAGACTGTAAGTAAAACAGTCTAGGTTCCTATACTTCCTGAAGAGTGTTTTCTAGTAGGACGATAAGTAATTACAGATTTGGGTAAGTATTAAAGGAAATTAAAAAGCAGGTGCTTTTTTAAAGCTATTCCAGGTAGTTCAAGGGTATAGGTTGTGGCATTTTAGGTCGATTTTGTTGTTGTTATTGTTGTTATTGAGACGGAGTCTGGTCTGTCACCCAGGCTGGAGTGCTATGGCATGATCTAGGCTCACTGTAAACTCTGCCTCCTAGGTTCAAGCGATCCTCCTGCCTCAGCCTCCCGAATACCTGGGATTACAGGTGTGCGCCACTACGCGCAGCTAATTTTTGTATTTTTAGTAGAGGTGGGGTTTCACCACGTTGGCCAGGCTGGTCTTGAACTCCTTAACTCAGATGATCCACTTTGGCCTCCTGAAGCATTGGAATTACACCGTGAGCCCGCGAGCTCTGCCTGGAAAGTCTTTAAATGGGCTTTTTTTTTTTCTTTAAATTTCCTGTCAGTGGCTGGGTGGGGGATCACGAGGTCAGGAGATTGAGACCATCCTGGCTAACATGGTGAAACCCTATCTCTACTAAAATACAAAAAATTAGCCCAGCATGGTGGCATGAGCCCGTAGTCCCAGCTACTCAGGAAGCTGAGGCAGGAAAGTTGCTTGAACTCCAGTGGTGGATATTGCATTGAGCTGAGATTGCACTACTTGCACTCCAGCCTGGGCGACAGAGTGAGACTTGTCTCAAAAAAAACAAAAACAAAAAAATTCATTTCAGTGTCTAACTCATTTAAATGCATATTTGTCTCAAGGTATGTTTTATTTAACATAGTAGCTGTGTCTGAAAAGCAGTAAAGCTTTTTAAAAGAATGACTTACTGGCCAGGCACAGTGGCTCACACCTGTAATCCCAGCATTTTGGGAGGTTGAGGTGAGTGGATCACTTGGGGTCAGGAGTTCGAGACCAGCCTGGCCAAAATGGTGAAACCCCATCTCTACTAAAAACACAAAAATTAGCTAGGCATGGTTAGCTCTGCGTGGTGGCGGGCACCTGTAATTCCAGCTACTCGGGAGACTGAGGCAGGAGAATTGCTTGAACCCGGGAGGCGGAGGTTGCAGTGAGCCAAGATCGTACCACTGCACTCCAGCCTGGGCGGCAGAGCAAAACTCTGTCTTAAAAAACAAACAAACAGGCTAGGCGCGGTGGCTCACACCTGTAATCCCAGCACTTTAGGAGGCTGAGGCGGGCGGATCACAAGGTCAGGAGATCGAGACGATCCTGGCTACCATGGTGAAACCCCGTCTCTACTAAAAATGCAAAAAATTAGCCGGGCGTGGTGGCGGGCGCCTGTAATCCCAGCTACTCGGGAGGCAGAGGCAGGAGAATGGCATGAACCCGGGAGGCGGAGCTTTCAGTGAGCCAAGATCGTGCCCCTGCACTCCAGCCTGGGCGACTGAGCGAGACTGTGTCTCAAACAACAACAACAACAACAACAAACAGGCGGCTTATGCCTGTAATCCCAGCACTTTGGGAGGCTGAGGTGGTCAGATCACCTGAGGTCAGGAGTTCGAGACCAGCCTGGCCAACATAGCAAAACCCTGTCTACTAAAAAATACGAAAATTAGCCAGTCGTGGTGGCACGTGCCTAGTCCCAGCTGATCAGGAGGCCGAGGCGGATGGATCACCTGAGGTTAGGAGTTCAAGACCAGCCTGGCCAACGTGGTGAAACCCAGTCTCTACTAAAACTACAAAAATTAGCCGGTTGTTGTGGCAGGGGCCTGTAGTCCCAGCTACTCTTGGGAGACTAAGGCAGGAGAATCGCTTGAACCAGGAGGTGGAGGTTACCTTGAGCCAAGATCACGCCACTGCACTTCAGCCTTGACAACAGAGCAAAACTCTGTCTCAAAAAAAAAAAAAAAAAAGAAAATGAGAATCACCCCAAATCTTTTTATTTATAGGGTATGTTAACATGTTGGCGATTGTTTATTTAGCTATTTCTTTAATATAGTCATGGCTAAATATGCATGTACTTTTATCTAAATAGAATTCTGTTTCTCTTAATGCCATTTATTGCTTTTAAATTCTCTCGTTCAGGGATTGTCAATGAGGCAGATCAGATTCCGATTCGACGGGCAACCAATCAATGAAACAGACACACCTGCACAGGTAAAAAATCTCTCCTAATTAGAAAAATTACCATTTGTAATTTTTTGAACAGCTATGTTTATGAATTTGAACGTTGAGACACTGGAGTATAGTTCTTGTAGAGTTCAGAGCTTTGGGAAGTATGACCAAAGGGGAACAGAAAGGAAAATAGGAATAGGCTCGGGAAATGCCAATGGTTGTTATTCATTTATTTTTAATTTTAATTTTTTTTTAGGGATAGGGCTTCTCTGTTGCGTGGGTTGAAGTGTAGTGGCCTCATTATAGCTCACTTCATCCTTGGCCTTCCAAAGTGATGGGATTATAGGCGCAAATCAATGTTCCCAACCCCACCAGTGGTTTGTGTTTGTTTTTTGTTTGTTTGTTTTTTTGTGACAGAGTCTCCATCGCTCAGGCTGGAGTGCAGTGGCACGATCTTGGGTCACTGCAGCTGTCACCTCCTGTGCTTAAGCCTTTCTCCTGCCTCAGCCTCCCGGAGTAGCTGGGATTACAGGCATGCACCACTGCACCCAGCTAGTTTTTGTAGTTTTGGTAGGGATAGGGTTTCACCATGTTGGCCAGACTGGTCTTGAACTCCTGACCACAAGTGATCCACCTGCCTCGGCCTTCCAGAGTGTTGGGATTACAGGTGTGAGCCACCGCACCCAGCCAAATCCTCACCATTTTAGTTCTACATGCTGAATTGAAATTCTCGGCCAGGCGCGGTGGCTCACGCCTGTAATCCCAGCACTTTGGGAGGCCGAGGCGGGCGGATCACGAGGTCAGGAGATCGAGACCATCCTGTCTAACACGGTGAAACCCCGTCTCTACTAAAAATACAAAAAATGAGCCAAGTGTGGGGGCGTGCTACTATAGTCCCAGCTGCTGGGGAGGCTGAGGCAGGAGAATGGTGCGAACCTGGGAGGCGGAGCTTGCGGTGAGCCGAGTTCGCGCCACTGCACTCCAGTCTGGACAACAGTGAGACTCTGTCTCTAAAAAAAAAAAAAAAAATTCTCTTTTACGTGTCTTCATGAATGAAAGGGAACTAATGGCCCTAACTGCCGCGTTCCATAGCTTTGTTTGACAGGGGGAGCCCCTGATGATATATTTTCCAAACCCTTACTACAAAACGTGATGCTCTCTGATCCTTTAACTCTCTTTACATACTACTTCATTTTGTTCTGTCACTTTCTGTAGGATCAGCTGGATTGTCTTCTGTGGCAGAAGCTCTTTGTTTCTTTTTACCCTCTCAAAGTTCCATTAAAGATTTCCAGTTTTGGCTTAGCAAGATGGCTCATGAGAGCCATTGTCAAGATTACAAAGTGCTTGTAATGCCAGCACTGTGAGACCAAGGTGGGCGGAGCACTTGAGTCCAGGATTTCAAGACCAGCCTGGGCAACATGGCAAAACCTTGTCTTTACAAAAAAATAAAAAATTTGCCAGGGAGTGGTGGTTCGTGCCTGTAGTACCAGCTACTTCTTAGGTTGAGGTGGAAGAATTGCTTGAGCCCAGGAAGTGGAGGCTGCAGTGAACCAAGATGGCGCCACTGCACACCAGTCTGGGTAACAAAGTGAGGCCCTCTCTCAAAAAAAAAAAAAAAACTTCCAGTCTTGTCCTGACTTGGTGGCTCACGCCTGTAATCCTAGCACTTTATGAAACTGTCACAGGCAGGAGGGTGGCTTCAGGCCAGGAGTTTGAGACCAGCCTGGGCAACATAGCAAGACCCAGTCTCTACAGGGAAAAAAAAAGAAAAAAGAGCTGGGCATGGTAGCATGTGTCTGTAGTCCCAGCTACTTGGGAAGTTTAGTGGAAGGGGTGCTTGAGTCCAGGAGTTTCAGGCTGCAGTGAGTTATGATCGTACTATGGCACTCTAGCCTGGGTAATAGACCAAGACTGTCTCGAAAATAGAAGATTTACAGTTTTTGAAAAATATTTTAAAATGTTGTGATAGTAGAAATTTAAATTGGATCCCATGTACTTCTGAATTTCAACTTTATCACCCAGTAAAAACTAGAAAATGATAAATGTGGCATGAAGCAGCACATCCAGATTGTAGTTTTTTTTTTTTTTTTTTTTTTTTTTTTGAGACGGAGTCTCGCTCTGTCGCCCAGCCCAGGCTGGAGTGCAGTGGCGCGATCTCGGCTCACTGCAAGCTCCGCCTCCCGGGTTCACGCCATTCTCCTGCCTCAGCCTCCCGAGTAGCTGGGACTACAGGCGCCCACAACCGCGCCCGGCTAATTTTTTGTATTTTTAGTAGAGACGAGGTTTCACTGTGGTCTCGATCTCCTGACCTTGTGATCCGCCCGCCTCGGCCTCCCAAAGTGCTGGGATTACAGGCGTGAGCCACCGCGCCCGGCCCAGATTGTAGTTTTGTTGATAATCTTTGAAAATTGGAAAAGCCCATGAGGTGTACTGAAAAGAAGAATATTTTGAAGAAATTTCAACTGGTGACAGTCTCTAAAAAGGAATTATGGGCTGGGCACACTGGCTCACACCTATAATCCTAGCACTTTGGGAGGCTGAGGCAGGCAGATCGCTTGAGGTCAGGAGTTTGAGACCAGCCTGGACAATATGGTGAAACCCTATGTCTGCCAAGCAATACAAAAATTAGCCAGGCATCGCCGGGCACAGTGGCTCATGCCTGTGGTCCCAGCACTTTGGGAGGCCGAGGCGGGTGGATCACCTGAGGTTGGGAGTTCAAGATCACCTTGACCAACATGGGGAAAAACGCTGTCGCTACTAAAAATACAAAATTAGCTGGATGTGGCGGCCTGTAATCCCAGCTGCTCAGGAGGCTGAGGCAGGAGAATCGCTTGAACCCAGGAGGCAGAGGTTGTGATGAGCTGGAGATTGCGCCATTGCATTCCAGCCTGGGCAACAAGAGCGAAATTCCATCTCAAAAAATATATATATATATTAGCCAGGCATGGTGGTGCATGCCTGTAGTCCCAGCTACTCAGGAGGCTGAGGCGGGAGAATCACTTGAACCCGGGAGGCGGAGGTTGAAGCACAGAGATCGTGCCATTGCACTCCAGCCTGGGTAACAGCCCCTGTCTCAAAAAGAAAAAAAATTGGCCGGGCGCAGTGGCTCTAGCCTGTAATCCCAGCACTTTGGGAGGCCGAAGGGCGAATCACGAGGTCAGGAGATCGAGACCATCCTGGCTAACACGGTGAAACCCCGTCTCTACTAAAAAATACAAAAAACTAGCTGGGCGAGGTGGCAGGCGCCTGTAGTCCCAGCTACTCGGGAGGCTGAGGCAGGAGAATAGCGTAAACTTGGGAGGCGGAGCTTGCAGTGAGCTGAGATCTGGCCACTGCACTCTAGCCCGGGCCACAGAGCGAGACTCTGTCTCAAAAAAAAAAAAAAAAAAAATTTAAAAGGCTGGGCACAGTGGCTCACCACTGTAATCACCACTTTGGGAGGCAGAGGCGGGTTGATCACCTGAGGTCAGGAATTCAAGACCAGCCTGGCCAATGTGGCAAAACTACCCTGTCTCTACTAAAAATACAAAAATTAGCCAGGCATGGTGGTGCTCACCTGTAATCCCATCCCAGCTACTCGGGAGGCTGAGCCAGGAGAATCTGGGTGGGGGGAAGGTGTTGGGGGGGTAGACAGGCCGAGGTTGCAGTGAGTGGAGGTCATGCCACTTCACTCTAGCCTGGGTGAGAGTGAAACGCCCATCTCAAAAAAAAAAAAAAAGCGCAATTATGGTATATAGCCACAAGGAGGAGCTAAATTCTGTTGATAAATGAGGCTGGAACAGGAACTTCATTTTTTAAAGGCATTTAAAGTTTCACTGTAAAACTTCACATTTGGATAATTTTGTTTTAGTAGATAGATGACAGGCTTGTTTGGTTTTAAAAGAAATATGCCAGGCGCAGTGGCTCATGCCTGTAATCTCAGCACTTTGGGAGGCCAAGGTGGGCAGATGTCGGGAGATCGAGACCACCCCGGTGAAACTCCATCTCTACTAAAAATACAAAAATTAGCCGGGCGAGGTGGTGGGCGCCTGTAGTCCCAGCTGCTGGGAAGGCTGAGGCAGGAGAATGGCGTGAACCCGGAAGGCGGAGCTTGCAGTGAGCCGAGGTCGCACCACTGCACTCCAGCCTGGGCGACAGAGCTAGACTGTCTCAAAAAAAAAAAAAAAAAGAAGTAGTAAAAAGTATCCATTGTGCTATACTCTCAGTTATTAGAATGTATTTCCTCTCTAAGCCCTCCTTACCCACCAGTAAAACGGGATTATCTGCTATACTAGTTACAAATATTAAACAAGCAGTTATTTGTTTGGATCTGTGACCTTGAGGCATTTAAAAATCTTCAGGTTGACTTTGCAATTAATTTTACTTCATTTTGAAGAATTTGGAATTGATTCGTTTTAGAATTGTTCTCCCAATATTTTTTGATAACAGGATTGTGATAAATTAAAACATCTTAGCAGGCCTCCTGCCTGCCCCCGCCTCCCCAACTTTTTTTTATTTTTTTTATTTTTCAAGACAGTCTTGCTCTGTCTCCCAGACTGGAGTGGTGGCATGATCGCGGCTCACTGCAACCTCCGCTTCCTGAGTTCAAGTGATTATCCTGCCTCAGCCTCCCGATTAGCTGGGATTTACAGGCACCCACCACGATGCCTGGCTAATTTTGTTTTTGTTTTATTTATTTATTTTTTTGTATTGACGGAGTCAATACAAAATTAGCTGGGCACGGTGGCGCATGCCTGTAATCCCAAGTGCTTGGGAGGCTGAGGCAGGAGAATTGCTTGACCCGGGAGGCAGAGGTTGCAGTGAGCCGAGATTACACCATTGCACTCCACCCTGGGCAACAACAGCAAAACTCCGTCGCAAGAAAAAAAAAAAAAAACAAATTTAGTCATACAATAAGCGGCTTTGCTCCTTGGGGTGTACTTTTTTTTTTTTTTTAACTGCTCCTTACAAAGCATGGCTAACTTATATATAGTCAGTGCACCCAGAGTTGGCTGCTGCTTAGTTTTAAAATTGTGTTTTTAGCCTAACACTGTATCTACTGTATCTTAAAGATATTTTCACTTCTGTACATGAAAATCTATGTATTTTTTAACGGCTATATGGTATTTAATATCTGAGCATACTATGTTTTATTAGTTTGGGTTTTTTTTTGTTTTTTTTGTTTTTTTTTTGACACGGAGTCTCCCACTGTCACCCAGGCTGGAGTGCAGTGGCACAATCTCGGCTCACTGCAACCTCTGCCTCCAAAGTTCAAGCGATTCTCCTGCCTCGGCCTCCCGAGTGGCTGGGATTACAGACGCCTGCCACCACGCCCAGCTAATTTTTTGTATTTTTAGTAGAGATGGGGTTTCACTATTTTAGCCAGGCTGGTCTTGAATGCCTGACCTCGTGATCCACCTGCCTCGGCATCCCAAAGTGTTGGGATTACAGGTGTTAGCCACGGTGCCCAGCCTGGGTTTTTTTTTTCTTTTTGAGACAGAGTCTTGCTCTGTTGCCAGGCTGGAGTTCAGTGGGGCACTCATGGCTCACTGTAACCTCCACCTCATGGGTTCAACTGATTCTCCTGCCTCAGCCTCCTGAGTAGCTGGGACTACAGGCGTGTGCCACCACGGCCAGCTGATTTTTGTATTTTTGATAGAAACGGAGTTTCACCATGTTGGCCAGATGGGTTTGACCTGTTGACCTTGTGATCCGCCCACCTTGGCCTCCCAGAGTTTTGGGACTACAGGTGTGAGCCCTGGCACCCGGCCTAATTTGGGTTTTTATTGAGATTTATTTTCAGTCTTTGCTGAACAGTGCAGCGAGATTCTTTAAACATATCACCCTTCTGTGGACCCTCGACACACACATATTTAGCTTTGATTTAATTTTTTTTGAGGCAGAGTTTCTCTCTCGTCACATACAATGGCATGATCTTGGCTCACTGCAACTTCAACCTCCCGGGTTCAAGTGATTCTCCTGCCTCAGCCTCCCAAGTAGCTGGGATTACAGGCGTGCGGCACCATGCCCAGCTATTTTTTCTTTTTCTTTTTTTGTATTTTTAGTAGGGACTGAGTTTCACCATTTTGGCCAGGCTAGTCTCGCACTCCTGACCTCAGGTGATCTGCCTGCCTCAGCGTCTCTCTCTTTTTTTTTTTTTTTGAGACCAAGTCTTGCTCTGTCACCCAGGTTGGAGTTCAGTGGCACGATATTGGCTCACCACAACCTCTGCTTGCTGGATTCAAGCAATTCTCCTGCCTCAGCCTCCCAAATAGCTGGGATTACAGGCACATGCCACCCTGCCCGGCTAATTTTTAAAATATTTTTAGTAGGGATGGGGTTTTACCAGGTTGGCCAGGCTGGTCTTGAACTCCTGACCTCAGGTGATCCGCCCGCCTCAGCCTCCCAAAGTGTTCGGATTACAGGAGTGAGCCATTGTGCCTGGCCCCTGCCTTTTTTTCTCTTTTTTTGATACAGGGTCTTTCGCTTTGTCACTCAGGCTGGAGTGAGCTGGTGTGGTCACAGTTCACTGCAGCCTTATCTTATGGGCTCAATTGATCCTCCCACCTTGGCTTCCTGAGTAGCTGGGAGTATGGACGTGTGTCACCGTGGCTGGCTAATTTTTTTTTTTTTACTTTTTTTTGTAGAGATGTTGTCTCTCTCTCTGTTGCCCAGGCTGGTCTAGGTCTCCTGGGCTCAAGCAGTCCTCCAATGTTGGCCTCTAATAGTACTGGGATTACAGGCATGAGCCACCGCACCTGGATAATATTCTGCTTTTTACTCAAAAACTAAGTTTTGGCTGGGCGCAGTGGCTCACGCCTGTAATCCCAGCACTTTGGGAGGCCCCGTCTCTACTAAAAATACAAAAAAACTAGCTGGGCATGGCGGTGGATGCCTGTAATCTCAGCTACTTGGGAGACTGAGGCAGGAGTATTGCTTGAACCTGAGGGATGGAGGTTGCAGTGAGCTGAGATCACGCCACTGCCCTCCAGCCTGGGTGACAGAAATCTTGTCTCCAAAAAAAAAAAAGAAAAAAAAACACACATAACAAGTTAAGTTTTATCTAATAGTCATAAAAAAGGAAGCCAAGTAAAAAATTACTTAAACCAAGTGTGTTGATACATTAAGCTATGAGACATCTAAAATAATGAAACTTGGAACTCAGTGGAACATGTACATGTTTTCAGCATACTTAAACCTGAAAATCATTAATTTTCAGAACTTAATCAGTGCTCTTACATTTGTTTTTTCTTTTATGCTAGTTGGAAATGGAGGATGAAGATACAATTGATGTGTTCCAACAGCAGACGGGAGGTGTCTACTGAAAAGGGAACCTGCTTCTTTACTCCAGAACTCTGTTCTTTAAAGACCAAGATTACATTCTCAATTAGAAAACTGCAATTTGGTTCCACCACATCCTGACTACTACCGTATAGTTTTCTCTATTCTTTCATTTCCCCCTTCCCCATTCCTTTATTGTACATAAAGTAACTGGTATATGTGCACAAGCATATTGCATTTTTTTTTTTTTTTTTTAACTAAACAGCCAATGGTATGTTTTAATTGACATCAAGTGGAGACGGGATGGGGAAAAATACTGATTCTGTGAAAATACCCCCTTTCTCCATTAGTGGCATGCTCATTCAGCTCTTATCTTTATATTCCAGTAAGTTATTTTGCTCTCACTGTTTTAACAAAAACACACATCATAAAAATCCTTGCATACCTTGTTCAATTGGAGAATTTTAATGTTTTTCATTTATCATTGTAAAACCAAGGACAATTTTATAACTTTTTTGTACGTAGCTGTTACATGTAGGGCAATCTGTCTTTAAGTAGGGATAAATTACTCTAAAACAAAAAAGAATCTTAGATAGTTTTCCCTTCCAGTCAAGCGTCTTGTTGTTTAAATAAACTTCTTGTTTAAAATGAGCTGTTTTCTTTATTCTGAGAAATATTAAATAGAAAATTGAGGCTTAGAAAAAACACATAAATAGGCCTGCTTAGAAGTAACATTTCAAGAAGGTAATAAAGCTACTTGGTGTTTCTGACAGACTTGATACTAATGTGAAACAAAGAATAACAGTTTTATAAATATCACCTTGTTCCAAAAGTTTCTCTAGGTCCCATGTTAATATGCAAATATACTAGCAGAAAAATTGGGCCATAGTATTGTGGATTTCTAAGTATTTTCTGTATATTAAGTGAGGCACAGAATGTAGGGTATAGGGTAGCACACGTGGCAAGGAAAAAGTTGTGATTTGCCTTTGTTGCTGATAAAACTGAACCATTCTAGCCCTCACTTAAATAAGTAAATACTCCCTAACCTAAAATAAAACTTTTCTTTTTTTTTTTTTTTTTTTTTGAGACAGAGTCTCGCTCTGCCGCCCAGGCTGGAGTGCAGTGGCCGAATCTCAGCTCACTGCAAGCTCCGCCTCCCGGGTTCACGCCATTCTCCTGCCTCAGCCTCCCGAGTAGCTGGGACTACAGGCGCCCGCCACCACGCCCGGCTAGTTTTTTGTATTTTTTAGTAGAGACGGGGTTTCACCGTGTTAGCCAGGATGGTCTCGATCTCCTGACCTCGTGATCCACCCGTCTCGGCCTCCCAAAGTGCTGGGATTTACAGGCTTGAGCCACCGCGCCCGGCAAAATAAAAGTTTTCGTTCCTTATCCAAGGATTCTTTTTTGAGACGGAGTTTTCCTCTTGTTGCCCAGGCTGCAGTGTAGTGGCATGATTTCGGCTCACTGCAACCTCCGCCTCCCAGGTTCAGGCGATTCTCCTGCCTCAGCCTTCTGAGTAGCTGGGATTATAGGTGCAAGTCACCACGCCCAGCTAATTTTTTTTTCTATTTTTAGTAGAGATGGGATTTTATCATGTAGTCCAGGCTGGGAGTCTTGAACTCCTGACCTCAGGTGATCCACCCGCCTCAGCCTCCCAAAGTACAGGGATTATAGGCGTGAGCCACCGCGCCTGGCTTATTCAAGAATATTGAGGGACAAAATATCTATATCCATCTTCAGAACCTTAAATATACCGGTCACTGCAGTCTTTATTATTTTAATTTTTGTTTCTTAGGTTTTTTTTCTTGGTGGTGGTGGTGATTCGAGACAGAGCATCACTCCGTCGCCCAGGCTGGAGTGCGGTGGCGCAATCTTGGCTCACTGCAAGCTCCGCCTCCCAGGTTCACGCCATTCTCCTGCCTCAGCCTCCCATCTTAGGTCTTTTTGAAAGAGGTTATGCCTCTGTTGCCTAGTCTGGAGTGGTGCAGTGGTGTGATCTCGGCTCACTACACCCTCCACCTCCAGGTCTTAAGAGATCTCCCTGCTCAGCCTCATGAGTAGCTACAACCACAGGTGCATGCCACCACAGCCCACTAATTTTTGTATTTTTTATAGAGATAGAGTTTTGCCATATTGTCCAGGCTGGGCTCAAACCCCTGATCTTAAGTGATCTACCTGCCTTAGCCTCCCAATGTGCTGGGTTTACTGGCATGAGCCACTACGCCCAGCCCCTTTAAAATTTTTTTAAAATGTTTATTTATTTTTGAGACGGAGTTTCGCTTTTGTTGCCCTGGCTGGAGTCCAGTGGCATGATCTCAGCTCACTGCAACTTCCGCCTCCCAGGTTCAAGTGATCCTCCTGCCTCAGCCTCCGGAATAGCTGGGATTACAGGCATGTACCACCATGCCTGGCTAATTCTGTATTTTTAGTAGAGAAGGGGTTTCTCAATGTTGGTCAGGCTGGTCTCGACCTGACCTCAGGTGATTCGCCTGCCTTGGCCTTCCAAACTGCTGGGATTACAGGCTTGAGCCACTGTGCCCAGCCAAATTTTTTATTATTTTTAAATTAGAGGTGTAGGCCGGGCGCGGTGGCTCAAGCCTGTAATCCCAGCACTTTGGGAGGCCGAGGCGGGCGGATCACGAGGTCAGGAGATCGAGACCATCCTGGCTAACACGGTGAAACCCCGTCTCTACTAAAAAAATACAAAAAACTAGCTGGGTGAGGTGGCGGGCGCCTGTAGTCCCAGCTACTGGGGAGGCTGAGGCAGGAGAATGTCGTAAACCCAGGAGGCGGAGCTTGCAGTGAGCTGAGATCCGGCCACTGCACTCCAGCCCGGGTGACAGAGCCAGACTCCGTCTCAAAAAAAAAAAAAAAAAAAAAAAATTAGAGGTGTGGTCTCACCATGTTGACCAGTTTGGTCTCAAACTTCTGGCCTCAATCCCTTGTCTTGGCCTCCCAAAGTGTTGGGGTTTAGACACCATGCCCAACCACTACAGTCTTTTTGTTGTTGTTGTTTTGAGACGGAGTCTCGCTCTGTCACCCAGGCTGGAGTGCAGTGACGCAATCTTGGCTCATAGCAAGCTCCACCTCCCGGGTTCATGCCATTCTCCTGCCTCAGCCTCCCGAGTAGCTGGGACTACAGGCGCCCGCCGCCTCACCCGGCTAGCTTTTTGTATTTTTTAGTAGAGACGGGGTTTCACCGTTTTAGCCAGGATGGTCTCGATCTCCTGACCTCGTGATCCGCCCGTCTCGGCCTCCCAAAGTGCTAGGATTACAGGCTTGAGCCACCACGCCCGGCCAAGTTGTTTCTTGTTTTTGTCTTTTTTTTTTTTTTTTTCTTTTTCTGAGACAGAGTCTCACTGTCTCTTTGATACCCTAAGAAGCAAAGCATCCATCCATAGGATGAGTTAGAGTTCTGATTATCTACATTGTGACTTGAAAGTTACTGCTGGTTGTGGTAGGAAATAGAGGCATACCTCACAGGGACTACGGGCTTGGTCCCAGACTGCAGCACTACAATAAAGAAGATAATCTCAATAAAACGAGTCCCACAAATTGTTTCGTTTTTCAGTGCATATAAAAGTTATGTTCAGCCCTGGAAATATAGTCAGACCCTATCTCTACAAAAAATAAAAGCCAGGTGCAGTTGTGCATGCCTGTAGTTCCAGCTACTCTGAAGACTGAGGTGAGAAAATTGCCTGAGCCCGGGGGGAGGCCGAGGCTGCAATGAGCTGTGATCGTGCCACAGCAGTCTAGCTAGGTTGATAGGGTAAGACCCTGTCTTAGAAAAAAAAAAAAGTTTATACTGTAGTAAGGTATTCAGTAGCATTATGTCTTAAAAAAAAATACATACTTTAATTTTTATTTTTTGGGAGGGGGTGACAGGATTTTATTTTCTGTGTTGCCCAGGCTAGAGGGCAGTGGTGCAGTTATAGCTTACTGCAGCCTCGAACTCCTGGACTCAAGCAATCCTCCCACCTCAGCCTCCCAAGGTGTTAGGAATAATGAGCCACTGTGCCTGGCCCATACCTTGAAGTACTTTGTTTTGTAGACAGGGTCTTGCTTGGTCCACCCAGCCTGGAGTGCAGGGATGTAATCACAGTTCAGTGCAGCCTGGATATCCCAGACACCTGTATCCCTGGCAGAGAATTGCTTGAACTCAGGAAGCGGAGGTTGCAGCGAATAGAGATTGCGCTACTGCACTCCAGCCTGGGCAACAGAGCGAGACTGCATCTCAAAAAAAAAACCAAAAAACATAGTATCTGCAAAGTGCAATAAAATGAGGCATGCCTGTAAGCATGTTTTATAATGAGACTTTGGTTTTTATAGTGGTTAGCTAATTTAAAAAGTTCCTCGAGGGCCGGGCGCGGTGGCTCACGCCTGTAATCCCAGCACTTTGGGAGGCCGAGGCGGGCGGATCACAAAGTCAGGAGATCGAGACCACGGTGAAACCCCGTCTCTACTAAAAATACAAAAAATTAGCCGGGCGGGGTTGTGGGCGCCTGTAGTCCCAGCTACTCGGGAGGCTGAGGCAGGAGAATGGCATGAACCCGGGAGGCGGAGCTTGCAGTGAGCCGAGATCGCGCCACTGCACTCCAGCCTGGGCGACAGAGCGAGACTCCGTCTCAAAAAAAAAAAAAAGTTCCTCGAGGTAAAACATAATTAGAACAGAGTATATAAACTAGTTTGGAATTAATCTGTTATTTGAATTGTAGATTGTTATTTCCCTGTAAGCAGTGGTGTATGAGGCACTTTTAGGATTTCTTATACCCCGAGGGCTTTGTGAAACACTTTAAAGTCCAAAATTATCACCTAATATTTGTTTTCTTGGCCGGGTGCGGTGGCTCATGCCTGTAATCCCAGCACTTTGGGAGGCTGAGGCGGGTGAATCACGAGGTCAGGAGATCGAGACCATCCTGGCTAACACAGTGAAACCCCATCTCTACTAAATATAAAAAAAAATTATCTGGGCATGGTGGTGGGCACCTGTAGTCCCAGCTACTCAGGAGGCTGAAGCAGGAGAATGGTGTGAACCAGGGAGGCGGAGCTTGCAGTGAGCCAAGATTCCGCCACTGCACTCCAGCCTGGGTGACAGAGCGAGACTCCGTCTCAAAAAATATATAAATTATATATATATATTTTTTACTGTTTATATTTTAAAGGTATCTTATGTGGCTAAATTTGCCACAAGTTACAGAATTTAGAATGTTAAGGGAAGAATTTTTCCACATTTTTTTCTGGGGATACCCTTTGAAGTTATGTATTTGTAATTTTAACAAATATATTTGCAAAGGAGGCTAAATTCTTCTCTAGGAGAACAGGACAGATGGGTAATGGGGTTTTCTTGTTTTTTTTTTATTTTTTTGAAACAGGGTCTTCTTGCTCTATCACCCAGGCTGGAGTGCAGTGGTGTGATCGTGGCTCACTGCAGCCTAAACCTTTGGGCTCAAGCAGGCCTCCTGCCTCAGCCTCTTGAGTAGTTTGGACCACAGGCACACACCACCATACATACAAAAATACAAAAAATTGTAGGCCGGGCAGAGTGGCTCATGCCTGTAATCCCAGCACTTTGGGAGGCTAAGGCAGGTGGATCACTTGAGGTCAGGAGTTCAAGACCAGCCTGGCCAACATGGCGAACCCCATCTCTACTAAAAATACAAAAATTATCCGAGCGTGTTAGCGGGCGCCTGTAATCCCAGCTACTTGGGAAGTTGAGGTAAGAGAATTGCTTGAACCTGGGAGGTGTTGCAGTGAACCGAGATCACACCACTGCACTCCAGCCTAGGCAACTGAGCGAGACTGTGTCTCAAAAAAAAAACAAAAAAAAAAGTTGTCTAGGTGCAGTAGCTCACGCCTGTAACCCCAGCACTTTGGGAGGCTGAGGCAGGCAGATCACCTGAAGTCAGAAGTTTGAGACCAGCCTGGCCAACATGGCAAAACCCCGTCTCTACTAAAACTACAAAAATTAGCCAGGTATTGGTGGTGGGTGCATGTAATCCCAGCTACTTGAGAGGCTGAGGCCAGAGAATCGCATGAACCCGGGAGGCAGAGGCTGCAGTGAGCCAAGATTCGGCCATTGAACTCCAGCCCGGACAACAGAGGGAGATTCCATCTCAAAAAAAAAAGGAAAATTTGTCTGGGGACAGTGGCTCACGCCAGTAATCCCAGTACTTTGGGAGGCTAAGGCGCGTGGATCACAAGGTCAGGAGTTTGAGACCAGCCTGGCCAATATGGTGAAACCCCGTCTCTACTAAAAATACAAAAATTAGCCAGGCGTGGTGGTACGCGCCTGTAGTCCCAGCAACTCGGGAGGCTGAGACAGAAGAATCGCTTGAACCTAGGAGGCAGAGGTTGCAGTGAGCTGAGATCACGCCACTGCACTCCAGCCTGGGAGACAAAGCGAGACTCTTTCTAAAATAAAAAAAAGTTGGCCAGGCGCGGTGGCTCAAGCCTGTAATCCCAGCACTTTGGGAGGCCGAGACGGGCGGATCACGAGGTCAGGAGATCGAGACCATCCTGGCGAACACGGTGAAACCCCGTCTCTACTAAAAAAATACAAAAAACTAGCCAGGCGAGGTGGCGGCGCCTGTAGTCCCAGCTACACAGGAGGCTGAGGCAGGAGAATGGCGTAAACCCGGGAGGCGGAGCTTGCAGTGAGCTGAGATCCGGCCACTGCGCTCCAGCCCCGGCGACAGAGCGAGACTCCGTCTCAAAAAAAAAAAAAAAAAAAAAGTTTTTGTATTTTTTTTAGAGATGGGATCTTGCCACGTTGCCCAAACTGATCTTGAACTCCTGGGCTCAAGCAGTTCTTTTGCTTCTGCCTCCCAAAGTGCTGGGATTCTGCTTGTTTTTAAATAGAGAAGTCGCAGTATAGTATTGGGGTAAATAGGAGAAACTTAAACCACATAATTGTATTCAGTCCTTACTCTGAGGAGGAGGAAATATGAATTTCCTCTTGAGGAGGACAATTTAGGAATAATGCTCTCCATCTCTACACTTTAGAGCAGTTAAAAAGGACCCAAGAGGGTCATGTCAGACCTTAGTAGAGTGTGTGTGCTATTCTGTTAACTTTAACTTGAAATAGAGGGAAGACATAAACTTGACAAAGCCATTTTCCACATTTGAGAACTCTCAGTTTATTTGTTTAATGGCAAATGAGTTTTAAAAGGAAATAAACTCCTTGAGCTGTCTCTTCCAGTACATTGATCTGTCTTTTTTTTGTGAGGATACAGCTAAGAAAAGAATGGACAGATGCATACTAAATTTGGCCTTCGAAGTAATGGATGCAGAATGTGTCTATGAAGATGTGGTTAAGTCACAAGTGATACACTTAAGGGACACCCTGAGATGTTGGGATTGAGAAGTAAAGTTTGGGGGAAATACTTGTCCCTGCATGATTTTGTTAGTTCAATAACTTAACCAAGTTCAAAAGCACATGACTAGCATTTTTGTTTCTTTCTTTTTTTTTTTTTTCAGAAGAGTTTTTGCTCTTGTTTTCCAGGCTAGAGTGCAATGGCACCATCTTGGCTCACTGCAACCTCCACCTCCTGGGTTCAAGCAATTCTCCTCTCAGCCTCCCAAGTAGCTGAGATTACAGGCATGTGCAACCATGCACAGGTAATTTTGTATTTTTAGTAGAAACAGTGTTTCTCCATGTTGGCCAGGCTGGTCTCAAACTCCTTACCTCAGGTGATCCATCTGCCTCAGCCTTCCAAAGTGCTGGGATTACAGGCGTGAGCCACCATGCCCGGCGACTAGCATTTTCTTCTAATAATGAAATAAAGTAGAATAGAAAATACATAAGACAGGCCAGGCGTGGTGGCTCAAGCCTGTAATCGCAGCACTTTGGGAGGCCGACACAGGTGGATCACAAGGTCAGGAGATCGAGACCATCCTGGCTAACATGGTGAAACCCAGTCTGTACTAAAAAAATACAAAAAACTAGCCGGGCGTGGTGGCGGGTGCCTGTAGTCCCAGCTACTCGGGAGGCTGAGGCAGGAGAATGGCGTAAACCCGGGAGGCGGAGCTTGCAGTGAGCTGAGATCCGGCCACTGCACTCCAGCCTGGGCGACAGAGCGAGACTCCCTCTCAAAAAAAAAAAAAAAGAAAATACTTAAGACAGGCCGGTCGCGGTGACTCATGCCTGTAATCCCAGCACTTTGGGAGGCCAAGGCGGGTGGATCATGAGGTCAGGAGTTTGAGATCAGCCTGACCAACATGGTGAAACACCATCTCTACTAAAAATACAAAAAGTAGCCGGGCATGGTGGCGGGTGCCTGTAATTCCAGCTATTCGGGAGGCTAAGACAGAGAATTGCTTAAACTCTGGAAGCGGAGGTTGCAGTTAGCCAAGATCGCGCCATTGCCCTCCAGCCTGGGTGACAGATCGAGACTCTGTCTAAAAAAAAAAAAAAAAGAGAAAATATGTAAGAGTGGGCTTGGCGTGGTGGCTCTCACCTGTAATATGAGCACTATGGGAGGCTGAGACGCACCGATCGCTTTGAACTTAAGAGTTCGAGGCCAGCCTGGCTAACATGGCGAAACTCCATGTCTACTAAAAATACAAAAATAAGCTGGGCATGATGGCGTGTGCCTGTAGTCCCTGCTCCTTGGGAGGCTCAGACAGGAAAATTGCTTGAACCCAGAAGGTGAGGTTGCAGTGAGCCGAGATTGCACCACTGCACTCTAGCCCGGGTGACAGGTAAGTGAGACTCCGTCTCAAAAGCAAAACAAAACAAAAACAAACCCATGAAGGAAATACTAAGAATGTATATTAAACTATTGTGAATCTAGGCAGTTACTATTGTAGGTCAAAACCAGTCAAATATCTGCTTTTTCATGGAGTTCAAAATAATATATGTCGGCTGGGCGCGGTGGCTCTTGCCTGTAATCCCAGCACTTTGGGAGGCTGAGGCGGGCGGATCACGAAGTCAGGAGATCAAGACCATCCTGGCTAATACATGAAACCCTGTCTCTACTAAAAATACAAAAAATTAGCCGGGCGCGGTGGCGGGCGCCTGTAGTCCCAGCTACTCAGGAGGCTGAGGCAGGAGAATGGCGGGAACCCGGGAGGCAGAGCTTGCAGTGAGCCGAGATCGCGCCACTGCACTCCAGCCTGGGCAACAGCGTGAGACTCCGTCTCAAAAAAAAAAAAAAAAAAAACAAACAAACAAAAAACAAAAAAAAAAATTAGGCGTGGTGGTGGTGGGCACCTGTAGTCCCAGCTACTCGGGAAGCTGAGGCAGGAGAATGACGTGAACCCAGGAGGTGGAGTTTGCAGTGAGCTGAGATCATGCCACTGCACTCCAGCCTGGGTGACAGAGCGAGACTCTGTCTCAAAAAAAAAAAAACAAAAAACAAAATAATATATGTCTACTGGATCATACTGAAAGACACCATCTGAGATTGGTTCAGTCTAGATCGCAGAATCTAGGGAGAGTAAATTGCAAGAAGAAGGGCAGTGTAGATTGCCATTTCCTTTGGCATTCTGGGATAAGTTGAGTCTGGTTAAAATTACAGAGAGGCCAGACATGGAGGCTCATGCCTGTAATCCTAGCACTTTGGGATGCTGAAGTGGATGGATCATGAGGTCAGGAGTTCGAGGTCAGGAGATCTTGGCTCACTGCAAACTGTGCCACCTGGGTTCAAGTGATTCTTCCTGCCTCAGCCTGCTAAGTAGCTCGGATTACAGGTGTGTGCCATCACGTGTGGCTAATTTTGTATTTTTACTAAACATGGGTTTTCACCTTGTTGGCCAGGCTGGTCTCGAACTTCTGACTTCAGGTGATCCACCCTCCCAAAGTGCTGGGATTACAGGGTGAGCCACTAGGCCAGATTGATCCTCCCACCTCTTAGTCTCTGGAGTAGCTGGGACTAAAGGCAGGCACCTCCACTCCTGGCTAACTTTTCTGTTTTTTGTAGAGATGGAGTATTGCCATGTTATCCAGGCTTCTTATATTTTTTTTATATTCTTTTTTTTTTCTTTTTCTTTTTTTTTGAGATGGAGTCTCGCTCTGTTGCCCAGGCTGGAGTGCAGTGGTGCAATCTCTGCTCACTGCACGCTCCACCTCCCGGGTTCACGCCATTCTGCTGCCTCAGCCTCCCGAGTAGCTGGGACTACAGGCACCCGCCACTGCGCCCAGCTAATTTTTTTGTATTTTTACTAGAGATGGGGTTTCACCGTGGTCTCAATCTCCTGACCTTGTGATCCGCCCACCTCAGCCTCCCAAAGTGCTGGGATTACAGGCATGAGCCACTGCACCCGGCTTTTTGTTTTGTTTTGTTTTGAGATGGAGTTTTGCTCTGTTGCCCAGGCTGGAGTGCAGTGGGCGACATTGGCTCCCTGCAACCTCTGCCTCCCAAGTTCAAGTGATTCTCCTCAGCTACCACACCCGGCTAATTTTTGTATTTTTAGTAGAGACAGGGTTTCACCATGTTGGCCAGGATGGTCTCAAATGTTAATCTCAGGTGATCTGCCCACCTTGGCCTCCCAAAGTGTCTGAATTTCAGGCCTGAGCCACCATGCCCGGCCTACACCCGGCTAATTTTTTGTTTTGTTTTTAGTAGAGATGGGGTTTCACCATGTTGGCCAGGCTGGTCTCAATGCCTGACCTCAGGTGATCCACCCGCCTTGGCCTCCCAAAGTGCTGGGATTACAGGTGTGAGCCACTGGGCCCGGCCTTTTTTTTTTTTTTTTTTTTTTTTTGAGACACAGTCTTGCTCTTTTGCCTAGGCTAGAGTGCAATGGCATGAACGCCGTCTCCCAGGGTTCAAGTGATTCTCCTGCCTCAGCTTCCCAAGTAGCTGGGAGCACAGGCACCCACTACCACGCCCAGCTAATGTTTGTATTTTTAGTAGAGATGAGGATTTACCATGTTGGCCAGGCTGGTCTGGAACTCCTGACCTCTTGATCCACCCACCTCAGCCTCCCAAAGTGCTGGGATTACAGGCGTGAGCCACCGTGCCTGGCCTTATATTCTTGAGTAAAACTTTTCACTTACCCAGCAACAAATTTCAAATCTAATAGGATTCCTGTCCATATTAAAGGAAAATTATTGGCCGGGCGCGGTGGCTCAAGCCTGTAATCCCAGCACTTTGGGAGGCCGAGATGGGCGGATCATGAGGTCAGGAGATCGAGACCATCCTGGCTAACACGGTGAAACCCCGTCTCTACTAAAAATACAAAAAACTAGCCGGGCGAGGTGGCGGGCGCCTGTAGTCCCAGCTACTCAGGAGGCTGAGGCAGGAGAATGGCGTAAACCTGGGAGGTGGAGCTTGCAGTGAGCTGAGATCCGGCCACTGCACTCTAACCTGGGCGACAGAGCGAGACTCCGTCTCAAAAAAAAAAAAATAAAATAAAATAAAGGAAAATTATTAGGGTTTTAAATATTTAAACATTTTCTGATACCTTTTTTTTTTTTTTTTTTTTTGACACGGAGTCTCGCTCTGTCGCCCAGGCTGGAGTGCAGTGGCGCGATCTCGGCTCACTGCAAGCTCCGCCTCCCGGGTTCACGCCATTCTCCTGCCTCAGCCTCCCGAGTAGCTGGGACTACAGGCGCCCACAACCGCGCCTGGCTAATTTTTTGTATTTTTAGTAGAGACGGGGTTTCACCGTGGTCTCGATCTCCTGACCTTGTGATCCGCCCGCCTCGGCCTCCCAAAGTGCTGGGATTACAGGCGTGAGCCACCGCGCCCGGCGATACCTTTTAAATAGTAAGGATTTATTGCCACTTGCTTCAAAACAGTATCTTGTGTTCTGAGAATATACTGAGAATACCGGGTTTGCAAAAGCCTACTGTGAAAACTGATTACTAAGCTTTCTGAATTACAAATGGAAGACTAGGGCTTTGAATATGGTAGGAAAATAGCAGCAGGGGTCTAAAGGAAATTGAAGAGCACTTAAAAGCATGAAAAGTTACCAAGAGTATGGGCAACTGCTCATTCTGCTCTTTTAAAAAAATTATTATTATTATTTTTTGAGATGGAGTCTCGCTCTGTCACCAGGCTGGAGTGCAGTGGCACGATCTTGGCTCACTGCAACCTCCACCTCCTGGGTTTAAGCGATTCTCCTGTCTCAGCCTCCTGAGTAGCGGGGATTACAGGCACACGCCACCATGCCCAGCTAACTTTTGTGTTTTTAGTAGAGGCAGCATTTCACCATGTTGGCCAGGATGGTCTCAATCTCTTTTTTTTTTTTTTTTTTTTTGAGACAGAGTCTCGCTCTGTCGCCCAGGCTGGAGTGCAGTGGCCGGATCTCAGCTCACTGCAAGCTCCGCCTCCCGGGTTCACGCCATTCTCCTGCCTCAGCCTCCCGAGTAGCTGGGACTACAGGCGCCCACCACCTCGCCCGGCTAGTTTTTTGTATTTTTTTTTTAGTAGAGACGGGGTTTCACCGTGGTCTCGATCTCCTGACCTTGTGATCCGCCCGTCTCGGCCTCCCAAAGTGCTGGGATTACAGGCTTGAGCCACCGCGCCCGGCCTAATTTTTTTGTAACTTTAGTAGAGACGCGGTTTTACCATGTTGGCCAGGCTGGTCTCGAACTCCTGACCTTGTGATCTGCCCGCCTCGGCCTCCCAAAGTTTTGGGATTACAGGCATGAGCCACCGTGCCCGGGTTTTTTTTTTTTTTTTTTTTTTTTTTTGAGACGGAGTCTCGCTCTGTCGCCCAGGCTGGAGTGCAGTGGCCGGATCTCAGCTCACTGCAAGCTCCGCCTCCCGGGTTCACGCCATTCTCCGGCCTCAGCCTCCCGAGTAGCTGGGACTACAGGCGCCCGCCACCTCGCCCGGCTAGTTTTTTGTATTTCTTAATAGAGACGGGGTTTCACCGTGTTAGCCAGGATGGTTTCGATCTCCTGACCTCGTGATCCGCCCGTCTCGGCCTCCCAAAGTGCTGGGATTACAGGCTTGAGCCACCGCAGCCGGCCGAGATGGAGTCTCTCTCTGTTGCTCAGGCTAGAGTGCAGTGGCGCAATCTCGGCTCACTACAAGCTCCGCCTTCAGGGTTCACGCCATTCCCCTGCCTCAGCCCCCCGAGTAGCTGGGACTACAGGCGCCCGCCACTGTGCCCAGCTAATTTTTTGTATTTTTAGTAGAGATAGGGTTTCACCGTGTTAGCCAGGATGGTCTCGATCTCCTGACCTTGTGATCCACTCGTGTCGGCCTCCCAAAGTGTTGAGATTACAGGCCTGAGCCACCACCCCCCTGCTTTTTTTCTTTCTTTCTTTTTTTTTTTTTTTTTTTTTTTTTTTTGAGACGGAGTCTAGCTCTGTTGCCAGGCTGGAATGCAGTAGTGGGATCTCGGCTCACTGCAACCTCGGCCTCTCAGGTTCAAGCGATTCTTCTGCCTCAGCCTCCTGAGTAGCTGGGACTACAGGCACGTGCTGCCATGCCTGGCTAATTTTTGTATTTTTAGTAGAGATGGTGTTTCACTGAGTTAGCCAAAATGGCCTTGATCTGTTGACCTTGTGATCTGCCCGCCTCAGCTTCCCAAAGTGTTGAGATTATAGGCGTGAGCCAACACGCACCTGGCCAGCGGTGGTTTTAAAATGGAATCTTAATGGAAACCTGGTATTGTTTTATGAGGACAGTCAAGAAAAAGGTGACAAAGGACAGAGGGAGAGAGGGCCAGGATCTGGGACCCTCTGCCCAGTTTTAATCACAGCTGCTTTGCTGTTAATTCTATTTTATATATATGAGTTTTGCTTTCAGAGAAGTTCAAGAGGCTGGGCACAGTTAACTCAAGCCTGTAATCTCAGCACATTGGGAGGCAGAGGTGGGAGGATCCTTTGGAGCCAGGAGTTCGAGAGCAGCCTGAGTGACATAGCAAGACTCTGTCTCAACAACAACCAAAGCCAGGTGTGGTGGCATGTGCCTGTAGTCCCAGCTACTCAGGAGGCTGATGTGGGAGGATTCCTTGAGTCCAGGAAGTGGAGGCTGCAGAGAGCTGAGATTGTGCCACTGCACTCTAGCCTGGGTTATTTAGAGCAAGACTCTGTCTCAAAAAAAATAAGTTTAAGAAACACTGCTATAGGTCATGAAGAAGCTGTTAGACCATTCCTTGTCATCAGAATTAATCTTTCTTCTGTTTCCTTTGATTTTTTGGTTAACTTGAGAACTTAAACAAATATGCCAAATAGGCCAACAGCCTTACTCACTTGTTTGTTTTACATACATTTGCTGTGATTCATAAATCCGATTAGATTAAAAGGGTTCTCCTGGGACTGATTCCTTACCTTTGTAGCAAAGGTTCTCAGCCTAAGCTGTAAATGAGAATTACCTGTTTAACATTTTAAAGATATCCATGACTAAACCCTCACCCCAGAAATTGCAATTTAGTAGATTTTGGGTGGAGACCTGGCATTCATTTGTATTCTTCAAAAATTTCATAGGTGATTCTGATGTGCAGCCAGGATGGGGCACTTCTAATAGAAAGTTTTCTGGTTTTTTTGAGATGGAGTCTTGCCCTGTCAACCAGGCTAGAGTGCAGTGGTATGATCTGGGCTCAGTGCAACCTCCGCCTCCCAGGTTCAAGCGATTCTCCTGCCTCAGCCTCCTGACCAGCTGGGACTACAGGGGTGTGCCACCACACCCAGCTAATTTTTGTATTTTTAGTAGAGATGGGGTTTCACCATATTGGCCAGGCTGGACTTGAACTCCTGACCTCGTGATCCACCCACCTTGGCCTCCGAAAGTGCTGGGATTACAGATGTGAGCCACCTTGCCTGTCCAGCATGTACATTCTTATATTTATCTCATTCCAGCCCTCATAATTCAGAACAGGTGTCAGAGGCGTTTGAACCAGAGCAACTCCATCTTGAATAAGTTCTGGATAAAATAAGGCTGAGACTTAATGGGCTGCATTCCCAGACAATTAGGCGTTCTAAGTCACAGGATGAGATAGGAAGTCAGCACAAGATACAGGTCATAAAGATCTTGCTGATAAAAGAGTTTTCAGTTAAGAAGTCAGTCAAAACTCACCAAAACCAAGATGGCAATGAGAGTCATCCTAAAAATTAGCAGGGCGTGGTGGCGGGCGCCTGTAGTCCCAGCTACTCGGGAAGTTGAGGCAGAAGAATGGTGTGAACCCGGGAGGCAGAGCTTGCAGTGAGCCATGATTGCGCCACTGCACTCTAGCCTGAGTGACAAAGCAAGACTCCATCTCAAAAAAAAAAAGAGAGTCATCCTTACTGCTACAGCCTCTCCAGCACCATGACAGTTTACAAATGCCATGGCAACATCAGGAAGTTACCCTATGTGGTCTAAAAAGGGGAGAAACCCTCAGTTCTGGGTATTGTCCAGCCCTTGTTTAGCATATAATCAAGAAATAACTGGCTGGCGCGGTGCCTAATGCCTGCAATCCCAGCACTTTGGGAGGCCGAGGCGGGCGGATCACAAGATCAGGAGATCAAGACCATCCTGTCTAACACGGTAAAACCCCGTCTCTACTAAAAATATAAAAAATTATCCGGGCGTGGTGGCGGGCACCTGTAGTCCCCACTGCCTTGGGAGGCTGAGGCAGGAGAATGGCGTGAACCTGGGAGGCAGAGGTTTCAGTGAGCCGAGATCACGCCACTGCACTCTAGCCTGGGCGATAGAACCAGACTCTGTCTCAAAAAAAAAAAGAAAACTATAAAAATGGGTAACCAGCAGCCTTCCTGGCTGCTCTACCTGTGGAGTAACCATTCTTTTGTTTCTTTACTTTTTTTTTTTTTTTTTGAAACGGAGTCTCGCTCTGTCGCCCAGGCTACAGTGCAGTGGCATGATCTCAGCTCACTGCCACCTCTGCCTCCCGGGGTCATGCCATTCTCCTGCCTCAGCCTCCTGTGTAGCTGGGACTACAGGCGCCCACCACCATACCCGACGAATTTCTTGTATTTTTAGTATAGATGGGGTTTCACCGTGTTATCCAGGATGGTCTCGATCTCCTGACCTCGTGATCAGCCCGCCTCGGCCTCCCAAAGTGCTGGGATTACAGGCATGAGCCACCGCGCCCGGTGTGTTTCTTTACTTTCTTAATAAACTTGCTTTCACTTTATAGACACTTGCTCTGAACTCTTCTTCGTGATATCCAAGAAACCTCTCTTGGGGTCTGGATTGGGACACCTTTCCAGTAACACAAGTGCTGTTAATCCCTTTTTTTTTTTTTGAGAAGGAGTTTCACTCATTTTGCCTAGGCTGGAGTGCAATGGCACGATCTCGGCTTACTGCAACCTCCGCCTTCCGAGTTCAAGCGATTCTCCTGCCTCAACCTTGTGAGTAGCTGGGATTACAGGTGCATCACCACGCCCAGCTAATTTTTTTAATATTTTTAGTAGAGATGGGGTTTCCCCATGTTAGTGAGGCTGGTCTCGAACTCCTGACCTTCTGATCCGCCCACCTCTGTGTCCCAAAGTGTTGGGATTACAGGCGTGAGCCACCGTGGCCGGCCTGCAATCCCATTTTTTTTTTTTTTTTTTTTTTTGAGACGGAGTCTGGCTCTGTCACCCAGGCTGGAGTGCAGTGGCACGATCTCGGCTCACTGCAAGCTCCGCCTCCCGGGTTTACGCCATTCTCCTGCCTCAGCCTCCCGAGTAGCTGGGACTACAGGCGCCCGCCACCTCGCCCGGCTAGTTTTTTGTATTTTTTAGTAGAGATGGGGTTTCACCGTGTTAGCCAGGATGGTCTCGATCTCCTGACCTCGTGATCCGCCCGTCTCGGCCTCCCAAAGTGCTGGGATTACAGGCTTGAGCCACCGCGCCCGGCCAATCCCATTTTATAGAAAAGAAAAATGAGGCTTGACGGCATGAATGATGTACCAGTGTCTTATATTGGGAAAAGGCAAAACCATAACTTCGGTCTTTTGATTTCTCGTCTATTGTAGCATTGCCTCACCAAGCTATCTTCTACTAGACTGCAAGGAAATAAGTACAACCTGAAAATGTAAGCCAAAGGACCCTGTGAGTCAAGTCCAAACCCCTCATTTAACATACGAGTATGTGATTGCTTTCTAAATAAGTGTGATAATAAAATGGACTATCACTTTGATGACTTGTATATTGAGCCAAGCAGTTTACATCCATGAGGTCATTTAGTCCTCAAAACTCCATGGACCCCAGGTACTATTGTGTGTTTATTTCAGAAAGGTGAAAACTAGTGCTCAGAAAAGGTAAGGGTTGTGATTCCAATCCCAATTTCTCCCATGAGAGTCTGAGCCAGCAACCACTATACTCCACTACCTCCTAGTTGGTAATTATATGATTTCTGAGGAAGGCATGCTCACTGACTAGATTGGTCTGATTTTTTGTTTTCTTTTAAGGTTTTGGAAATGTAGGCTCAGCCATTTAAGAATGGGAAGATTGGACAGGCGCAGTGGCTCACGCCTGTAATCCCAGCACTTTGGGAGGCTGAGGCAGGCAGATCATGAGGTCAGGAGATCGAGACCATCCTGGCTAACACAGTGAAACCCCATCTCTACTAAAAATACAAAAAATTAGCCGGGTGTGGTGGTGGGTGCCTGTAGTCCCAGCTACTCGGGAAGCTGAGGCAGGAGAATGGCGTGAACCCGGGAGGCGGAGCTTGCAGTGAGCTGAGATTGCGCCACTGCACTCCAGCCTGGGCGACACAGCAAGACTCCATCTCAAAAAAAAAGATTGGGAAGATGGGCCCGGCATGTGGTGGTTCATGCCTGTAATCCCAGCACTTTGGGAGGCCAAGGTGGGTGGATCACGAGGTCAGGAGAGTGAGACTATGCTTGCTAACATGGTGAAACCCTGTCTCTACTAATAAACTACAAAAAATTAGCCAGGCATAATGGCATGCACCTGTAGTCCCAGCTACTTGGGAGGCTGAGGCAGGAGAATCGCTTGAACCTGGGAGGTGGAGGTTGCAGTGAGCAGAGATCACGCCACTGTACTCCAGCCTGAGTGACAGAGCAAGACTCTGTCTCAAAAAAAAAAAAAAAAAAAAGGAATGGTAAGATTTTGGCCAGGTGTGGTGGCTTACGCCTGTAATCCCCACACTTTGGGAGGCCAAGGAGGGTGGATCACCTGAGGTCAGGAGTTTGAGACCAGCCTGGCCAATATGGTGAAATGCCATCTCTACTAAAAATACAAAAATTAGGGGTGGTGGTGTGTGCCTGTAGTTCCAGCTACTAGGAAGGCTGAGGCAGGAGAATTGCTTGAACCTGGGAGATAGAGGTTCCATTGAGCGCCATTGCACTCTAGTCTGGGTGACAAGAGCGAAACTCCACTTCAAAAAAAGAAAGAAAAAAGGGAACTTTCTAACGCAAAAAATTGGTGTGCTTCACACTGTTGTGGTAAGCACATAAATGCATGATCCATGCTTTCTAGAAGAGAACTTCTCACTGGCTTTTCATGAAAGCCCAGGCGGAGGGTGGTTAACCTAGACTGCCCAGAATACAAACTTCCAACTACCTGGAAGGTGGCTTTGCAAAGAGGAATGTGGTTCAATTATTTTGGAAATATTGAGCAAAGACATCTGCCTTGAGGAAATATGCAAGACATGAGAAGGGCTTATCTATCAACTGCCTGCCCTCTTTTGCCCAAGGCTTTCCTATTATGATCTTGTAAACCATCATTCCTGAGTCCTCCAAGTGTGTCTGCATTTGTTGCGTGGATAGATTTACCCAGACAGGTGGAAGAGTCATGACTTAAGGGTTATAAACAGCTGCAGAGGCCTGAGCTGCTCCCATAGTCTTGGTAGCAGGGAATGAGGCCATTCCTGGTGCCAGGCATTAACCAGCCTTAGAATAGGCCCCCAAATAGGAGCGACTGTAATTTTCACCCAGTACATGCACCACCCATTACAACTAAACAGTAACATTAAAATGTAAAGAATTTCCAGTCCTTTTAAAAGGGATCATCTTGGCGTGCTCTCTGTTGCTGACTCATAGTGCTGCTGCTTTGAGACTATTAGGTTTCTAAATGGGACACACAGTAGGTATTCAATAAATAAATGTCAACTTGTTGCAGTACTTTTCATCCTTTAAGGAGGATGCCCTTACTATTCCACCATCAGTAAAGCAAATGAGAGAATAGTAACAGTGACAAATCTCCCTTCTGCTTGCCAAGGTTGTAACTCCCCAAGAAAGAGCTTCACCCTCTGTCAGGTAACGTTTTAAAGTGACAGCCAGCACGACTTGTACCCAGCGCGAGTTAGATTCGCCTTCTGTCCAATCATCGCCGAGATTTTGGGGTGGGGGAGGGGAGAGCGTCCCAAGGCCTTCCCAGTCCAGGAAGGGGGCGGGCTTAGGCTGAGCCGTGGCCGCCACAGCCCATCGTAATGCCGCATGGTGCTTGGCACTCCAGAGAGCCAATAGGAACGAAAGGGTTCATTTGAATCGGCCAATGCCGGAGGACTAGGGGGAGGGCTTTGAGATGTCTATAAAGGCGTCGATCGCCCGGACAGGCGGCGGCGGCGGCTCCTGCGGCGGTGGCCGGCTCTCGAGTGTGGAGTTACCTTGCGCACCCGGGGTCCGACCCTTTGAGCATTCTCCTCCCGCGCCAGCCTACCTCGCTCCTCGGCGCCATGACCACGACGACCACCTTCAAGGGAGTCGACCCTAACAGCAGGAATAGCTCCCGGTGAGGCAACCGGGTCGCGCCCGAGCCGCACGGGGCTGAGGGGCCGGGAGGGCCGCTGCCGGCGGGGCCTCGCGCCGGTCGTTGCGGGTAACAAGCCCGGTGCGCTGTGCTCGCTCCGGGGCGGGTGGCGGGGTTCTGCCGTCGGCGCCGCCTTTGTGCCGCCTGGCGAGTCCTGCGCGCCGGCCCCACCCGGGTCCCTGCTGCTTTCCATTCATTCCTCCCACGGAGCCAGGGGCTGGGGAGGCCGGAGCTGGTCGCCCCTCGGAGCACGGCCGGTTTTCGTTAATCGGAACCTGTGGGGAGGGCTTCCCTTTCTTCTGTGGGCATCCGGGCTGGTCCATCCCCAGGGTGGTGGGCTTGGCCCCCCAGGTGCCCGGGGAGCCTTTAGGGCCCCATGCATGGTCAGGCCCTATTGTCCCATTGCTGGGCCACGCGCTCCTGCCTTTGGCCCGTGGCATGCGGTTGGTCTTGCTCTCGCGCGCAGCCATCGGATCCGGAGACCGGATCGATTAGGTCCGGGGGGCTCCTTACCCTCGCCGTGCCCCACTCCTTATTCGGACCTACCTGGCAGGTGCATTTGTGGTCGGGCGGGGCTGGTCATCACGACCCTTCACCCCGCATTCAGGACCCAACCGTTCTTCCCCTCCTCGAAGTGCCTCCCCTCTTCCAAGTGTCTCCCCTTTCCTAACAAAGGAAAGACCCCTTCTCCCCCTCCCTGCGCTCATTTCTAAGAGGGAGGGGGAATGAGCCAACCCGAGTGGGTTTTGTGCGCTTAAACCTTCGGACGATGGTCTTTGCATCCTACCTTCGCTTCCTCCTTTGACGTTTGCCCAATGAGTTCATCCCTGGCCCTGGTTCCCTTGCAGGAGGAGGTTTCTTGTTCTTGGGCGGGGCCGGAGACATCCATTGTCTCTAACGTGGTAGCTCTACCTGGGAAGCGGGGGATTTTTCTTGCCCTTCATCCCACTGCTTTTTGGGCTTGAGGCACTGGGTACAGTGTTTGGACAGGAACCCTTTTCAAGTCCTTGCTTAACTTGGTGGAAGGGTTTGGATTCTGTAGAAGGTGTCCACATTGTCTCAGCTAATTGCACACTGTTCTTTAAGGTGGGTTACAGTTATGTCTGGGATCCTCCTCAAGGCTTGGAGGAAGCTTAAATTTCACTTTTTTGAGCATGTATTTTACATCGATTATGACCTGCATTCATGTGTGGCTAGCCTCGGGGTCTTGGCCAAGTGGCACAAAGGGAGCCATTTTGTGGGGCTAAGAAGACACGTGAAATAGCAATATCTCACAGGGGTTAGAGAACTTGGGAACAAAAAGCACGCCTCACTCAGCAATTGAGCCTTAGGAGGAAAGCATGGGAAATGACATTCCTTTACAACTAATTTCTTTCAGGTTTACAAGGTCAAAAAGATTGGGTAAAATTAAAAAAAATAAATTGGTGATTACTGGGATAGGGAACTTGAGTAGCACAGGAAACTGGTTGCTCCCTTTCTGTTTTCTTCCCAATGAGATAATTTTTTCAGCGGACAGGAACAGATTGAGCCTTGGTTTTTCATTTTGTGTTGTGAGGCCAACTTTCTGCCGGTTAGACTTCAGTCGTCAGAATGATAATGTGTAATCTGGGGTTTTATTCTTTGGGGTTGAGTTCATATTAGTGTTTTGCAAAGAATTTCAGTAATCAGGTCAAATGAATCCTCACACTTAGTTTTTTCATATGTACATTTGAAATGTGAGACAAATGAGTTTTGATCCTGTGGAATGAATGTTTAATTCACCTTTTGCCATCAATTTCCCTCCAGTATTGTGCTCTAGGGACTGTAGTCGCATTGTCATTTTATTGTCTCTCTACCTTCCCTTTTTCTATAATCTCACCTAATTCTCATAAACTTAATTTTGTCCAATAATGTTCTCCTGGCCCCATAAACTCGTTATAAATTTAGTCTGGTAAGGAATGATCTGCAAAGATATACGGAAACTTCGGGATTTAAAGAGAGAAGAAAGAAAAGGAGTAATTTTTAAAAAATCGTTATCTACAGTACATGGACACATTTTTGTTCAGTCTTAAATATATAATCCTGATTTAGTTGTCATGTATGATTCTGAAAGAATAGTAGGATCCTAAAACATTGAGATACTTTCTGCCTTATGATCTACATCCTTTGTTTGGGGATGTCTCACTATTACAAATGGTCTCTACAACACTGACGTCATCCGAGTTGGTGACTACCTGCTATTGCAGGAGGAACAGAGACCTTTAGAAAGTTGGACTGATTAGAGTTTTGACTTGCTCTTACGCTGGTGTTTGGGTACTAGTGTCTTTTTCTTGATTTTTTTTTTTTTGTTTTGGAGACGGAGTTTTGCTCTTCTTGCCCAGGCTTGAGTGCAATGGCGCAATCTCTGCTCACCTCCGCCTTCCGAGTTCAAGCGATTCTCCTGCCTCAGCCTCCCGACTAGGTGAGATTACAGGCATGCACCACCACACCTGGCTAATTTTTAGTAGAGACAGGGTTTCTCCATGTTGGCCACGCTGGTCTCAAACTCCCGACCTCGGGTGATCCGCCCGCCTTGGCCTCCCAAAGTTCTGGGATTACAGGCGTGAGCCACCGCGCCCAGCCTTATTTTTTAAAATTAATTTTTTTTTTTGAGACATAGTCTCACTCTATTGCCAGGCTGGAGTGCAGTGGCACGATATCCGGCTCACTGCAACCTCTGCCTCACGGGTTCAAGCAATTCTTCTGCTTCAGCCTCCCGAATAGCTGGGACTACAGGCACATGCCACCATGCCCAGCTAATTTTTGTACTTTTTTAGTAGAGACAGAGTTTCACGACATTGGCCAGGATGGTCTCAATCTCTTGACCTCGTGATCCGCCTGCCTTAGCCTCTCAAAGTGCTGGGAAAACAGGCATGAGCCACCGCTCCTGGCCTTAATTTTATTATTAATATTATTAGAGATGGAGTCTTGCTCTTTTGCCCAGGCCGGAGTGCAGTGGCACGATCTTAGCTCACTGTAGCCTCCGCCTCCTGGGTTCAAGCGATTCTCCTACCTCAGCCTCCTGAGTAGCTGGGATTACAGGTTCGAGCCACCACACCCAGCTAGAAGTGCTATATATTCTTAGAAAAATGTTTCTTGGCCGGGCGTGCTGGCTCACACCTGTAATCCCAGCAGTTTGGATCTTACTATGTTGGGAGGCGGGCAGATCACAAGGTCAGGAGATCGAGACCATCCTGGCTAACACAGTGAAACCCCATCTCTACCAAAAATACAAAAAATTAGCTGGCCTCGGTGGCAGGCGCCTGTAGCCCCAGCTACTCTGGAGACTGAGGCAGGAGAAAGGTGTGAACCTGGGAGGCGGAGCTTGCAGTGAGCTGAGATCATGCCACTGCACTCTAGCCTGGGCAACAGAGTGGGACTCCGTCTCAAAAAAAGAAAAAGAAAGAAAGAATGGCCAGGCCCGGTGGCTCACGCCTGTAATCCCAGCACTTTGGGAGGCTGAGGCAGGTGGATCACCTGAGGTCGGGAGTTCAAGACCAGCCTGACCAACATGGAGAAAGCCCGTCTCTACTAAAAATACAAAAAAATTAGCCAGACATAGTGGCGCATGCCTGTAATCCCAGCTACTCGAGAGGCTGAGGCAGGAGAATCGCTTGAACCCGGAAGGCGGAGGTTGCGGTGAGCTGAGATCGCGCCATTGCACTCCAGCCTGGGCAAAAAGAGCAAAACTCCGTCTCAAAAAAAAAAAAAAGAAAGAAAAATGTTTCTTATTCAAACTGCCTTTTGAAGAAACAAAACCAGACCCACTCGTATCACCAGTAAAGGAATTGAATCAGTAGTTAGAAAGTCCTTCCATATTCTGTAATTACACAGGCAGTAGGAAAACAACAAAAAAAGAAAAAGTAAAAAAAAAAAAAAAAAAAAGTTGGCCGGGCTCGGTAGCTCATGCCTATAATCCCAGCACTTTGGGAGGCCGACGCAGGCGGATCACCTGAGCTCAGGAGTTCAAGACCAGCTTGACCAACGTGGTGAAACCCTGTCTTTACTAAAAATGCAAAAATTAGGCCGGGCGCGGTGGCTCAAGCCTGTAATCCCAGCACTTTGGGAGGCCGAGACTATCCTGGCTAACACGGTGAAACCCAGTCTCTACTGAAAAAAAAATACAAAAAACTAGCCGGGCGAGGGGGCGGGCGCCTGTAGTCCCAGCTACTCGGGAGGCTGAGGCAGGAGAATGGTGTAAACCCGGGAGGCGGAGCTTTCAGTGAGCTGAGATCCGGCCACTGCACTCCAGCCTGGGCGACAGAGCGAGACTCCGTCTCAAAAAAAAAAAAAAAAAAAAAAAAAAAAATTAGGCCAGGTGCAGTGGCTTACGCCTGTAATCCCAGCACTTTGGGAGGCCAGGTGGGCGAATCACCTGAGGTCAGGAGTTGGAGACCAGCCTGACCAACAAGATGAAACCCCATCTCTACTGAAAGTACAAAAGTTAGCTGTTTGTGGTGGCGGCGGGTGCCTGTAATCCCAGCTACTAAGGGGGCTGAGGTAGGAAAATCGCTTGAACCCGGGAGGCGGAGGTTGCAGTGAGCCGAGAGATTGCACCACTGCACTCAAGCCTGGGCGACAAGAGTGAGATTGTGCCTTAAAAAAAAAAAAGAGGCCGGGCGCGGTGGCTCAAGCCTGTAATCCCAGCACTTTGGGAGGCCGAGACAGGCGGATCACTAGGTCAGGAGATCGAGACCATCCTGGCTAACATGGTGAAACCCCGTCTCTACTAAAAATACAAAAAAAAAAAAACTAGCCGGGCGAGGTGGCGGGCGCCTGTATGTAGTTCCAGCTGCTCGGGAGGCTGAGGCAGGAGAATGGCGTGAACCCGGGAGGCGGAGCTTGCAGTGAGCTGAGATCCGGCCACCGCACTCCAGCCTGGGCGGCAGAGGGAGACTCCATCTCAAAAAAAAAAAAAAGGCCGGGCGCGGTGGCTCAAGCCTGTAATCCCAGCACTGTGGGAGGCCGAGACGGGCGGATCACAAGGTCAGGAGATCGAGACCATCCTGGCGAACACGGTGAAACCCCGTCTCTACTAAAGAAATACAAAAAACTAGCCGGGCGAGGTGGCGGGCGCCTGTAGTCCCAGCTACTCTGGAGGCTGAGGCCGGAGAATGGCGTGAACCCGGGAGGCGGAGCTTGCAGTGAGCTGAGATCCGGCCACTGCACTCCAGCCTGGGCTACAGAGCGAGACTCCGTCTCAAAAAAAAAAAAAAAAAAAAAAAAAAAAAAAAAAAAGAAAGAAAAAAAAAGAAAGAAAAAAAAGTATTTCCATAAAACCACCTGCATTTTTTGTTTTGAAAGGTGGCATGAGGAGTTAAATTGAGTTTTTCCGAGGAGGAGACAAATTGGTCAACCTATGGCAGGAAGATTTGGAAATGTTAAAAAATATATTACCATGTTGGAACAGAGAGCTATAGATGATGTTCAAAGGAATACTGACATAGACCATGCCATGGAATCTTCTACTTAATTTCTCATACTGACTTTGTCCTCATGGGTAGTTACTTAAGTTTATTGTGAGAATAGTGAGGTACAAGTATGTAAATGGCTTTTTAGTGAGGTTGAGATAGAAGAGACTATCATCAGCTCTTCTTGGGCTTCTAAATTGGTCAAGCCAACTTGTGTGTGTGTGTGCGCGCGCATGTACGTGTGCATGCGCATGTACGTGTGCATGTGCGTGTAAGTGCATAAATGATTAGAGATGGGGATCTTACTATGTTGCCTAGGCTGGCCTTGAACTCCTGGGCTCAAGCAATCCTCCTGATTCAGCTTCCAGAATGACTGGGACTACAGGGGCCTGCTACTGACCGTGCCCAAGTTATTTATCTAGTTGAAAGTAAGAAGGAAGTGATTTTTTAAAAATATACTTTTTTTGGCTGGGCGCAGTGGCTCACGCCTGTAATCCCAGCACTTTGGGAGGCCGAGGTGGGCGGATCATGAAGTCAGGAGATCAAGAGCATCCTGACTAACACAGTGAAATCCTGTCTCTACTAAAAACACAAAAAATTAGCCAAGCGTGGTGGCAGGCACCTGTCGTCCCAGCTACTCAGGAGGCTAAGGCAGGAGAATGGCGTGAACCTGGGAGGTGGAGCTTGCATTGAGCTGAGAGTGTGCCACTGCATTCCAGCCTGGGCGACAGAGCGAGATTCTGTCTCAAAAAAATATATATATATATTATTTACTTTTTACATTTTGAGACAGTCTTGCTCTGTCACACAGGCTGGAGTTCAGCGGTTTGAACAAAGCTCACTGCAGCCTTAACCTCCTGGGCTGAAGCGATCCTTCTGTCTCAGAGTCCAGTGTAGCTGGGATCACAGGCATGTGCCGCTACGCTTGGCTAATTTTTAATTTTTTTTTATAGAGACGGGGTCTTGCTATGTTGCCCAGGCTGGTCTTGAACTCCTAGGCTCAAATGATGATCCTGCTTTGGCCTCCTAGAGTGCTGGGATTACAGGTGTGTGCCACTGTGCCTGGAAACGATTTTTAAATGAATAATAACAAGAAATGCTTCTAAACTTCTTTGCAAATATATTCAGCCAAGCCCAGTAGAGTAAGGTGCATTAGGTCTTTTGCCATTTCCAAAAAGGGGACACCAACCAGGCTGTTATTTGTGATGAGTTCCACACTGTTTGAGCTGCCTTGTGTGATCGATGACCTTATTACAAGTATTATAAAGCAGTACTTAGTATCTTAACATCCAGCATTGAATGTAGACGCTGATGGAGGTGATTCCTTTTCCTGTTAGCAGCTATCTGTTGTGGGGGTGAGGGAGATGAATGGGTGAGGAAAGTGAAATGAAAGTTGTCTGAAAAGATTTATGCCAAGAAATGTTTCAGTATGATCTGAAGTTGATGTTTTGCCATTATTTGTAGGGTTTTGCGGCCTCCAGGTGGTGGATCCAATTTTTCGTTAGGTTTTGATGAACCAACAGAACAACCTGTGAGGAAGAACAAAATGGCCTCTAATATATTTGGGACACCTGAAGAAAATCAAGCTTCTTGGGCCAAGTCGGCAGGTACTCTTGTTATCTGTGCTCACTGTTCAAAGGGATGGGCCCAGCATCAACAGCCACAGATGCAGCCTGGGCACCAACATGTGCCCCCGCCCCGTGTCTAAAAAACAAAACAAAACAAAAATTAGCTGGTGGTAGTGGCAGTGTGCCTTTAGTCCCTGATACTCAGGAAGCTGAGGTGGGAGGATTGCTGAGCTTGGGAGGTGGAGGCTGCAGTGAGCTGTGATTGAGCCATTGCCCTCCAGCCTAGGTGACAGAGTGAAACCCTGTGTCAAAAACAAAAGAAAAACCAACTACAGCTGGTTTTGAACTAATAACAAAATCTAGCTTAATGGTAATAAACAACAGTTTAGACTTAGCCTGAGAGGAAAGAAATGGGAAATACTGAGAGGCTATGTGATGTATCAGAGTAAGGACTGAAGTCAGACTGAGTTAATGTTTAAGTGATCAGCTTAACTTCCTTGAGACTGTTTCCTCATTTCATAATATGAGACTAACACATAACGTCAATTGCTGAAGTGTGTTTTTTTTTTTTTTTTTTGAGACAAGAGTCTCATTCTGTTGCCCAGGCTGAAGTGCAGAGTGCAGTGGTGCCAACTTGGCTCACTGCAACCTCCACCTCCCGAGTTCAAATGATTCTCCTGCCTCGGCCTCCCAAGTAGCTAGGATTACAAGCATGCACCACCACATCCAGCTAATTTTTATATTTTTAGTAGAGACAGGGTTTCACCCTGTTGGCCAGGCTGGTCTTGAACTCCTGACCTCAGGTGATCCGCCCACCTTGGCCTCCCAAAGTGCTGGGGTTACAGGCATGAGCCACCATACCCAGCCTGAAGTGTTTTGCTTTAGAGTTTTTCTATTGTATTTCTGAAGAAAGTATATTTTGATTTTTAGGTGCCAAGTCTAGCGGTGGCAGGGAAGACTTGGAGTCATCTGGACTGCAGAGAAGGAACTCCTCTGAAGCAAGCTCCGGAGACTTCTTAGATCTGAAGGTCAGTGTGACAGCATGAGGCCAGAAAGGCTTTGAGGTCAATATGATTCTGAAATTTGTACTAAGAGTTTCAGTTCTCCCACTGGAATTTTACATTGATGTAGTTAGGAAAGGGACTGGGCCATATTGATAATGGAAGATTGATAGTAAAATCATAGAAGTGTGTTAACATGGTCTCAGTCTGTTTCTGTATCTCTTTTACCATTAGGATTTGTTTTATCTCCCATATTGATTTTTGGAACTTGTGGTTCTTTCTCACTTCCTGTGTGTCTCATATATAGAAGTGTTTCTGAGTTCAGGGGCTGTTTTTTTGCAGATACTGCTTTGCGTTGAACTCCAGGAGACTAGTGCTGGCATTACCATTAGTTGTGTCTGCAGTTGAGTACTGCCACCAAGCCCCCCAGGGTGTGTGCTGCAAAGTGGAAAGACCCTGCCCGACTAAGCACTAAAGCCCTCAGAGCACAGTGAGGCATCACCTGTCTGAGTGCCGAGAGAACTGGAGAAGGGCTTTGGAACTGATAGGGGTCCTTCCACAACTAGATGAGGGGAAAGGAGAGAGATGAAAGGATAGATTCACCAGTTTTCCATTCTAATAAAAGATCACTGAAATGCTAATTGGTGTTAGGTCATCAGAGGAAATGTTGGGTTTTTTTGTTTGTTTGTTTTAGATGTGGTACTGGCACTAGAGCAATTTATCATGCAGAATTTTTGCATAGCATTGTCCTAAGTTGGACAGAGGTAGCCGACTGACCCTGTACTTGATTGCATCACAATGAAATGTCACATTTGGTTTCCAGTAGATGTTAGCTGCTATGAACTATGACTGTTTTGTGTGTTCCAAAATTAAAATAGGAAGTAAATTTTTGAATTTTTTTCTTTTCTAGGGAGAAGGTGATATTCATGGTGAGTACTTCTGAAGACCAAATTTCTGGCTCTGTCCATGGTTTCAGGACAGATCTGAATCTTGATTTAAATCACGGGAAAAGAGACAGGGGAGTGAAACCTGGCCATGCCCCAAGTGTCGCCATACTCTGGGTGGAGAGGAACAAAAATGAAACTGGAAAGTTAGTAAACATGGCCACATTTTTAATCTGCCAGTAATGCGATCAATGCTAGAAATGTAATAGAAGGGAAAAAACAGAATCCTTTAAAATTACATATATTGGCTGGGCATGGTGGCTCACGCCTGTAATCTCAACACTTTGGGAGGCTGAGGCAGGTGGATTGCTTGAGCCCAGGAGTTCAAGACCAGCATGGAGGCCGGGCGCGGTGGCTCAAGCCTGTAATCCCAGCACTTTGGGAGGCCGAGGCGGGCGGATCACAAGGTCAGGAGATCGAGACCACAGTGAAACCCCGTCTCTACTAAAAATACAAAAAATTAGCCGGGCGCGGTGGCGGGCGCCTGTAGTCCCAGCTACTCAGGAGGCTGAGGCAGGAGAATGGCGGGAACCCGGGAGGCGGAGCTTGCAGTGAGCCGAGATCGCGCCACTGCACTCCAGCCTGGGCAACAGCGTGAGACTCTGTCTCAAAAAAAAAAAAAAAAAAAAAAAAAAGACCAGCATGGAAACATGGCAAAACCCTGTTTCTATAAAAAAGTACAAAAATTAGCCTGGCATGGTTACACATGCCTGTAGTCCAGCTACTCGGGAGGCTCAGGTAGGAGGATTGCTTGAGCCCAGGACGTGGAGGTTGCAATGGGCAGAGATCACACCATTATACTCCAGTATGGGTGACAGAGTGAGACCTTGCCTTAAAAAAATAAACTAAACCAAAATATATGTATACACACACACACATATTAATCAGGTCAGTATTTGTTACACTTAATGAGAACTTTTTTTTTTTGAGACCAGGTGTCTCTCTGTTGCCAAGGCTGGAGTGCAGTGGGCAATCACAGCTCACTGTGGCTTCTTTGGGCTTAAGTGATCCTCCCACCTCAGCCTCCCGAGTAGCTGGGACTACAGGGGTACACTACCACACCTTGCTAATTTCTTTTTATTTTTAGTAGAGATAAGGTCTCACTATGTTGCCCAGGCTGGTCTCAAACTCCTGAGCTTAAGTGATCCTCCCACCTCAGCCTCCCCAAAGTGTTGATATTACTGGCATGAGCCACAGCGCCCAGCTGAGAGCTTTTTGTATTTATGTGGTTATTTATTACAGACTAGCCCAGTGCAGTATAGAGAAGAGGGGAAAGAGTAAAACAAGGAGGTTGATCTGTAACTATGAACAATCGAGATAACTCACACCAGCCAGAGAGAGCTTTTTAATATAAGCATTTCAAGCTCAGCTCACAAAGTTCATTTGTTTTTATAGGGAGGTGCTTATTCAGCAAGACATTGGTTACCTGCTTGGTGATTTTGTAAATGATGATTTAGGGGGCAGATGTAATTTTTCAGCTAACCATCCATATTACCAATTATAGGTGGAAATGAGCTGTGATCATTGACTTAATTATCTTAAATCTTGGAAGTATTTATTGGCATTTCTTTAATAAGTGCTAAAGAATTGCCGATGAACGCAAGGTTTATAAGTGTCAGGCGGTAGCAGTCGGTGAAGTGCAGCAGTCACAAGCCCTCTGGTCTAGACAGAGCAGCAGCTTCCTCTTAAGGCCTTTTCCTACCCTTATGTTTTGTGGTGTGCTCACAAGGACACACAGAAAGGTTGAAGAAGCAGATTCCTCTCTACCTTCTACGCAGTGTTCTGTTTTTTGGTTTTTTTTTTTTGAGTTGGAGTCTGGCTCTGTCACCCAGGCTGGAGTGTAGTGGCAGGATCTCAGCTCACTGCAACCTCTGCCTCCCGGGTTCAAGCAATTCTCCTGGTTCAGCCTCCTGAATAGCTGGGATTACAGGCACGTGGCACCATGAGCCGGGTGCATGAGCCACTGCGTCCGGTCTCACAGTGTTTCTTGGTGGGGCTTAGAGGAGAAGCCTCTGAGCCTTTGGGAGCATTGCCTGGGTTCTTCCTTATAGGACCTGTTTAGGGGGAAAACACTCAGATGTGTTTTTCCTCTTTTTTCACACCACAACAATCAGCAACACAGAAGACACCTGTGACCAAATGTTGGGGGTTTCTCCCCACACACCAATCAGTGGACACCAGCTGGGAGTCCTCCAATCCAGTTTCTACACCCTCTACCAGAAGATAACCTCAGATTCAACAGGTTGAGGGTCAGTCCCACAAGACTGCCCCTTCCTTCCCATCAGCTGTAAGCCTGGGCCTCTGGAACTTCTGACTGACTGGCTTCAAGTTGGGGTTCCTGTGACTCCTTCTATGGTTTTAATTTGCTAGAGAGGTTCACAAAAAGAACTTAGGGAAACATTTATGTTTACAGGTTCATTATGAATATATGATACATATATTTTTCATTTTTTTCTAAACTGAATCTTGCTCTGTTTCCCAGATTGGAGTGCAGTGTCGCCCTCACAGCTCACTGCAACTTCAAACTCCTGAGCTCAAGCAGTCCTCCTGCCTCAGCCTCCCGAGTAGCTGGGATATACGTGTATGCCACCATGCCTGGCTAATTTTTTTTCTTTTTTGTAGAGATGTGGTCTCACTATGTTATGTTACACAGGCTAGTCATGTGATCCTCCCGCCTCAGCCTCCAAAAGTATTGAGATTACAGGCATGAGCCACTGCACCTGGGTTTTTACGAAGGATATTTGAAAGGATACAAATCAGCAGCCCGGTGAGGGGATACATGGGGCCTGGTAAGGAAAGGTCCCAAGTGCAGGAGCTCCCATACCTTGGAGTTGGGGTGTGCCACCCTCCTGGCACATGGATGAGTTGTTGCACCTTCCTGTCCGCTTCCACATGTTCAATTATCTAGAAGTCCTCAGAATCCATCCTTTTGGTGTTTTTTTTGAGTTTTAAGACTGGGTTTTGCTCTCACCCCAGCTAGAGTGCAGTGGTGTAATCATGGCTCACTGTAGCCTCCACCTCCTGGACTCAAGCAATCTTCCCACCTTCGCCTCCCAAAGTGAGCCACCATGCCCAGCCCCTTTTGGGTTTTTTTTCTTGAGATGGAGATTCACTCTTTTTTTTTTTTTTGAGATGGAGTCTCACTCTGTTGCCCAGGCTGGAGTGCAGTGGTGCGATCTTGGCTCACTGCATCCTCCGCCTCCCGGGTTCAAGCGATTCTCCTTCCTCAGCCTCCTGAGTAGCTGGGATTACAGGCACCCACCACCACACCCAGGTAATTTTTTATTTTTAGTAGAGACAGGGTTTTGTCATGTTGGTCAGGCTGGTCTGGAACTCCTGACCTCAGGTGATCCACCCTTCTCGGCCTCCCAGAGTGCTAGGATTATGACTGTGAGCCACCGTACCTGGCCAAGTTTCATACTTTTTTTTTTTTTTTTTTTTTTTTGAGACGGAGTCTCGCTCTGTCGCCCAGGCTGGAGTGCAGTGGCGCGATCTCGGCTCACTGCAAGCTCCGCCTCCCGGGTTCACGCCATTCTCCTGCCTCAGCCTCCCGAGTAGCTGGGACTACAGGCGCCCACAACCGCGCCCGGCTAATTTTTTGTATTTTTAGTAGAGACGGGGTTTCACCGTGGTCTCGATCTCCTGACCTTGTGATCCGCCCGCCTCGGCCTCCCAAAGTGCTGGGATTACAGGCGTGAGCCACCGCGCCCGGCAAGTTTCATACTTTTTGCCCAGGCTGGAGTGAAATGGCATGATCTCGGCTCACTGCAACCTCCGCCTCTTGAGTTTAAGCAATTCTCGTGTCTCTGCCTCCTGAATAGCTGAGATTACACATGCACACCACTACACCTGGCTAATTTTGTATTTTTAGTAGAGACGAGGTTTTACCATGTTGGCCAGGCTGGTCTTGAACTCCTAACCTCCAGTAATCCACCCACTTTGGCTTTCCAAAGTGCTGGGATTACAGGCATGAGCCACCATGCCTGGCCCCTTTTGGTTTTTTGTGGAGGCTTCATTACATAAGCATGATTGACAACTGTACAGAAATGTGATTAGACAAAAGGTTTGATTTCATACTAGTGGACTGAACAAGGAGACTCAGAAGGCCCATCTGTTCAGATTCTTGGCCTCTCCACGTAGCATTCCCTCCTCCAGGGTATGGAGCAGAACCCTCTGGCTTGAGGGTCTTTTGACCTGCCATCAGATTACAGTCCTGCCCTGGGCTGATAAAAGGAGGACAGAAGGTCACAAAGAGATTCTGTTTCCTGAGGGCTGTTCCTGAGGCTTAATGCACCCCATTATAACAAAAGACTGTATCAAGGGCTATGGGAGTTACTGGCCAGCAGCCATGGACAAAAACAGATTGTGTGTGTATATTTTCATCCATGTATGTATATGATAATATCATAGGACCAGTTACTTTTGCATTGGACCGAAGATGTGTGTATTAGTTACTGTTTGTGTTCTATTTGTACCGTTCTGGAAAGACTTCTGGAGGTAAAATCTAGGTTTTTTTTATTCCACTGCTTGCTTCCTTCCTTCTTCCCTCCCCTCCTTCTTTGACGGAGTTTCGCTCTTGTTGTCCAGGCTGGAGTACAGTGGCACGATCTTGGCTCACTCCCGCCTCCCGGGTTCAAGTGATTCTCCTACCTCAGCCTCCCTGAGTAGCTGGGACTACAAGGCCCGCCACCACGCCCGGCTAATTTTTTTTTTTATTGGTAGTAAAGACAGAATTTCACCATGTTGGCCAGGCTGGTCTTGAACTCCTGACCTCAGGTGATCCACCTGCCTCGGCCTCCCAAAATGCTGGGATTACAGGCGTGAGCCACCAGGCCCGGGTGGTTCCACTGCTTTCTATATTCTGAATACTTGCACTGTCAGACCTTATTTAGCAACACTCAGGTAATCTTTATTCAATTATTTTGGCCAGTTACTATAACTAGAAGTTAGGGGAACCTGGAGAAATATGTCGACAATGTGTCATTAGTCCTACCACATAATTAATAATCTGTTCCCTGTTCAGTCCCCCTCACAGTTTTTTGTTTTTGTTTTTCTGAGACAGTCTTGCTCTGTCACCCAGGCTGGAGTACAGTGGTGTGATCTCAGCTCAATGCAACCTCCGACTCCCAGGTTCAAGCGATTCTCCTGCCTTAGCCTCCCAAGTATCTGGGACTACCAGTGTGTGCCACCACACCTGGCTATTTTTTGTATTTTTAGTAGAGACGGGGTTTCGCCATGTTCACCAGGCTGGTCTCGAACTCCTGACCTCAGGTGATCCACCCACCTTGGCCTCCCAAAGTACTGGGAGGCATGAACCACTGTGCCCAGCCTCGCTCAACTGATTTAATTTTTAGCAGACACGGGGTTTTCACCACATTGGCCAGGCTGGTCACAAACTCCTAAGTCCTTTCTTTTCTCCTCCAGTGGTTACCTGTTGTTGTTTTTTCCTTTTTTTTTTTTTTTTTTTTTAAATTGAGCTAGATCTGTTGCCCAGGCTGGAATGCAGTGGCACAATCTCAGCTCACTGCAACTCCACCTCCCAGGTTCAAGCGATTCTCCTGCCTCAGCTTCCTGAGTAGCTGGGATTAGAGGCATGTGCCACCACACCTGGCTAATTTTTGTATTTTTAGTAGAGACGGTATTTCACCATGTTGGCCAGGCTGGTCTTGAACTCCTGACCTCAGGTGATCCCCCTGCCTTGGCCTCTCAAAGTGCTGGGATTACAGGTGTAAGCTATTGTGCCTGGCCTTTTTCCTTTTAAGTTTTTGACCTGATATATTCTGTGTTGTTGACTGCTGCAACTTTTAGTTCATCTGTCTTAAAATGACAAGGGGCACAATAATATTTTTTCTTTACTGAGACAGGTTCTTACTGTTGCCTAGGCCACAAGTGCAGTGGTACAATCGCCATTCACTGCAGCCCTGGCTTCTGGGTTCAAGCCGTCCTCTCGCCTCAGCTTCCCTAGTCGTGGGGGCTACAGCTGCATGCTGCCACGCCTGGCTCATTTTCGTAGTTTTGTTTTTGAGACAGAGTCTTGCTCTGTTGCCCAGGCTAGAATGCAGTGGCATGATCTCAGCTCACTGCAGCCTCCACCTCCTGGGTTCAAGCAATTCTCCTGCCTCAGCCTCCTGAGTAGCTGGGATTACAGGTGCCCGCCACTGTGTCCAGCTAATTTTTGTGTTTTCAGTAGAGACGGTTTCACCATCTTGCCCAGACTGGTCTCGAACTCCTTACCTCGTGATCCACCCGCCTCGGCCTCCCAAAGTGTTGGGATTACAGGCGTGAGCCACCGCGCTTGGCCAGTTTTTGTAGTTTTCGTAGAGACAGGGTTTTGCCATGTTTCCCAGGCTAGTCCTGGGTTCATGTTGATCTTCCTGCCTTGGCCTCCCAAAATTCTGGGATTACAGGTGTGAGCCACTGTGCCTGGCGGGGGTACAGTAATAAGATACATCTAGAGGATGAAAGGTCAACCCCAATTCAGTTTAAGATAGATTCCCTTTGGATGTACAGGAAGTTTCTTTTACCTCCTGGGCTATTAAACGCAGGAATGGCTACAGGAATGACTTTGGAGTTTCCGTCTTGAGAAATCTTTTAAGAGGGAGAAGGTCCCGGCAGTTCAGGCAGAGAAGCCTCCCTGACTGCGGGCAAGTTAGATGGTCGGCTCTATTTCTTCCAGCTCTGATTCTTGGATGCTTACAATGAATCATTTCTATTCAGATAGAGGTGTCTTTGTTCAGTTATCTTACTGATGTGCCAAATAAGAGAGACAAGTTAGGAGTGTCTAAAATGTATATTTTGGTAGAAATAATTTCATTTGAAGCTTTTTTTTTTTTTTTTTTTTTTAATTCAGCAGACAAAAGCTTTCTGTGTCAAATTGGTATAAAAGTTTCTAAACATTTGGCTGGGCACGGTGGCTCACACCTTTGGGAGACCGAGGTGTGCGGATCATGAGGTCAAGAGATCAAGACCATCCTGGCCAACATGGTGAAACCCCGTCTTTACTAAAAAATACAAAAATTAGCCACGCGTGGTGGTGCGCGCGTGTAATTCCAGCTACTCGGGAGGTTGAGGCAGGAGAATCGCTTGAACCCGGGAGGTGAAGGTTGCAGTGAGCTGAGATCGCACCACTGCACTCCAGCCTGGCAAGAGAGAGACGCCATCTAAAAAAATAAATAAAAGTTTCTGAACACTTACTCTCAATTCCTGTACTTACCTCATTATAGGCTGGAAACGAACAAACCTCCCTCCTCTGTGACTGGAGTATTTCTGACTGGACCGACATTTATTTAATTTATTTTTGAGACAGAGTCTCACTCTGTCGCCCAGGCTGGAGTGCAGTGGCACGATCTTGGCTCACTTCAAACTCCGCCTCCCGGGTTCAAGCGATTCTCCTGCCCAGCCTCCCGAGTATCTGTGAATACAGGCGCGCACACACGCCCGGCTAAGTTTTGTACTTTTGTAGAGATGGGGTTTCACCGTGTTGGCCAAGCTGGTCTCAAACTCCTGATCTCAGGTGATGAGGCTGCCTTGGCCTCCCAAAGTGCTGGGATTTACAGGCGTGAGCCACTGCACCTGGCCTGGACAGATATTTAAAGTAAGGCCTATTGCTGCTTGTTTAGTCTCCTTAGGTGCTTTTTTCTTCTTTTTCTTTAGTATGTTATGTATTTGTGAAAAACAAAACAGTTCTAGTAATCATGTAAGACAAATATAAGATTAGTAGGATTGAGCTTGATTCATCTGAAGAGGACTTTATGAAAATGAACCACCATGGCAGGAATGCAAGGTAATTTTTTGTTCTTCAGAATGTTCCTTAACTGCTTGATTCAGACAGGGAATGAAGACTTTAGTAGATCCTGTATGTATAGCAGGAGGCCATGTCCCACCTGCAGAAATGAAACTGCTTGAACTAACAAGTTGTCTCAGTCCGAATTCTCTTTATCTTGAATATTTTAAATGTGGAGTTTTGTTTTTCTTTTATATTTACAATTATATTTAGGTTATTTCAGGGGCACTTATTGTAGGACTTGTGTATCTGAGCCAACGCATTTCATCTTGCTTCTTTTTTTTTTTTTTTGAGACGGAGCCTTCCTCTGTCGCTCAGGCTGGAGTGCAGTGGCGCGATCTCAGCTCACTGCAAGCTCCGCGTCCAGGGTTTACGCCATTCTCCTGCCTCAGCCTCCGAAGTAGCTGGGACTACAGGCTCCTGCCGCCACACCCGGCTAATTTTTTGCATTTTTAGTAGAGATGGGGTTTCACTGTGTTAGCCAGGATGGTCTCGATCTCCTGACCTCGTGATCCACCCACCTCGGCCTCCCAAAGTGCTGGGATTACAGGCGTGACATCTTGCTTCTTTTACAATGGATGTAACCATAGGAAACTAATGGGTGACCTTCTCTGAGTTTTAGTTCATAATTGCGACGGCTGTTGTTCTGAAAAGCTTCATACTCTATTTTTGCTTGTAGTTAAATAGTATAGAACATTTTATATGTTACTTCCATAGAATGTTCCAGAAATTCATGAAATGTTAAAAGCAGCAGTAGCATGTTAACATTAACAAAGCATCAAAAATAAACAAATAAAATAAATGTCTGTCCAGTCAGAAATAGTGCAGCCACAGAAGAGGGAGGTTGGTTTGTTTCTAGCCTGTAATGAGGTAAGTACATGAATTGAGAATAAGTGTTTAAAAACTTTTTTTTTTTTTTTTTTTTGACAGAGTCTCTCTGTTGCCAGGCTGGAGTGCAGTAGCGTGATCTTGGCTCCCTGCAACCTCCACCTCCTGGGTTTAAGCGATTTTCCTGCCTCAGCCTCCTGAGTAGCTGGGATTACAGGCGCGTACCACCATGCCTGGGTAATTTTATATTTTTAGTCGAGATGGGGTTTCTCCATGTTGGTCAGGCTGGTCTCGAACTCCTGACCTCAGGTGATCCACCCGCCTTGGCCTCCCAAAGTGCTGGGATTACAGGTGTGAGCCACCACGTCCAGCAAGAATATATATTTTTAGTTTAAAGACCTCTTCTTGGCTGGGCACAGTGGCTCAGACCTGTAATCTCAGTACTTTGGGTGGCTGAGGCAGGTGGATCACCTGAGGCTATAACCCCAGCTACTTGGGAGGCTAAGGCAGGAGAATTGCTTGAGCCAGGGAGGCGGAGGTTATGGTGAGCCAAGATCGCGCTACTGTACTTCAGTCTGGGTGACGGAATGAGACCCAGTCTCAAAAAAAAAAAAAAAAAAAAATTCCATTAATATAGGAGCGTTATTAACTGCCCTTACTGCCTTTTCAGGCAAAAGGGCTTCTATGAAATATTTGCAAATATCTTAGAATATGCAACTTAATTTGATTGGTTCATACTGAAATAAACTTGCTATTAAAAAGAAAACTAGGCCCGAGTATGGAGGCTCACACCTGTAATCCCAGCACTTTGGGAGGCCAAGGCAGGTGGATCGCCTGAGGTCAGGAGTTTGAGACCAGCCTGGCCAACATGGTGAAACCCTGTCTCTACTGAAAATACAAAAAATTAGTCGGGCGTTGTAGCGTGCACCTGTAATCCCACCTATTTGGGAGGCTGAAGTAGGAGAATCGCTTGAGCCCAGGAGGTGGAGGTTGCAGTGAGCCAAGATTGCACCACTGCACTCCAGCCTGGACAACAAGAGCGAAACTCTGTCTCAAAGAAAAAAAAAAAAAAAGAAAACTAGGCAGTGGCTTAATGCCATAATCCCAGCACTTTGGGAGGCCAAGGTAGGCAGCTTACTTGAGGCCAGGAGTTCGAGACCAGCCTGGCCAACACGGCGAAACCCTGTCTCTACTAAAAATACAAAAATTAATCAGGCATGGTGGTGTGTGCCTGTAATCCCAGCTACTCGGGAGGCTGAGGCAGGAGAATTGCTTGAATCTGGGAGGCAGAGGTTAAAGACCCTGTCTCAAAAAAAAAAAAAAAAGAAAACTAGGCTGTGTGAAGGGTGAAGGTGGCTCATGCCTATAATCCCAGCACTTAGGGAGGCTGAGATGGGAAGGAGGATACTTGAGCCCAGGAATTTGAGACCAGCCTAGGTGACATAAGGAGACTCCATCTTTTAAAAATAAAAACAATAGCCAGTTGTGGTGGTGCACACCTATAGTCCCAGCTGTTTGGGAGACTGATATAGGAAGACTGCTTGAGCACAGGAGTTTGAGGCTACAGTGGGCTGTGATTGAGCCACTGCACTCCAGCCTGGGCCACAGAGTGACACCCTGTCTCAATATCCCTCACCACCACCCCCCGCAAAAAAATTAAAAATAAAAAAATATGTCAACTATTCAACTGTTAGTATTTTCCTTTCATAGAAAATACAGAATTTTTGCATTCACTTTTCACTTTGAATCAGTGTATTTTCTCGGTTTGGAAACAATCCTGACGAGAAACAATTCGTTTGGAAAGGTTGGATTGTTCGTTTTTTTTTGCTGTCAGAGAATTGGATAAATAGCCTATGTCATGGGATAATTACTATAAAGAAATGAAGCTTGACAGTGAAGTGAGAGATTTGAAAAAATACAGTTAATAAGCAAGGTGAATTACTACCCTGTTTGTAAATATGGATACATTTTCAAGAGTGAAAAAAAGGAAGTTGATACCATTTATGTTAAATGTAACCAAAACATGTTGCATGTTACCTGGCTAAATGTAAATAAATATACATAAAACAAGTGGACTAGAAGGCTGCACAGGACTTGCAGTGGGAGCTCTGGGAATAGTGAGAGCCTGACCCACCTGGAGCTGGAAGGGGCCAGAGAGCTAGAGTTTTTAAATAAGAACAGGTTCTTATTTAAAAATCTTCATGTCTTCATGTATTTGTGTAATTTAGAAAAGAACGTAAACAACAGATATGGGAAAAGATGAACACTGGTGAATTCTGTGCAGTGGGAGCGTGGCGGGTGACAGATATGGGAAAGATGAACACTGGTGAATTCTGTGCAGTGGGAGCGTGGCGGGTGACTGTTATTTTCTTTATACCTTTAGGTATGTTTCCAACCATCAAACCAAAAACAAAAAAAAGATCCTTAATCTTAACAGGAAATAGCTGTCGTTATGAGTGTTATTTCTATTCCCTGTTTTCATAGAAAATGTGGACACAGAGTTGCCAGGCAGCCTGGGGCAGAGTGAAGAGAAGCCGGTGCCTGCTGCGCCTGTGCCCAGCCCGGTGGCCCCGGCCCCAGTGCCATCCAGAAGAAATCCCCCTGGCGGCAAGTCCAGCCTCGTGTTGGGTTAGCTCTGACTGTCCTGAACGCTGTCGTTTTGTCTGTTTTCTCCATGCTTGTGAACTGCACAACTTGAGCCTGACTGTACATCTCTTGGATTTGTTTCATTAAAAAGAAGCACTTTATGTACTGCTGTCTTTTTTTTTTTTCTTTTTTTTCTTTTGAAGAACAGGTTTCTCTCTGTCCTGACTCCTGGGTCTGTGGGCCGTGGCATGAGTGTTTTCTAGTAGTAGATTGGAGGGAAAGCTTTGTGACACTTAGTACTGTGTTTTTAAGAACAAATAATTTGGTTCCAGATGTGTTAGAGGATCTTTTGTACTGAGGTTTTTAACACTTTACTTGGGTTTACCAAGCCTGAACTGGTCAGACCATGAACAGTCCCCAGGCACCGTTCCTGCCAGGCCTCAGCACAGGGAGTCTCTCCACAGAGCCGCCTTGGTGTTGCCCTAACTTCCCAGTGGCCTTTGCTCAGAGCCTCCTCCTGTGCCATGTGAACAATGAAGAGGCCTGTGCCTCATGCCTTGCCGCCTGCAAAGCAAAGAAACTGCCTTTTATTTTTTAACCTTAAAAAGTAGCCAGATAGTAACAAGACTGGCTGGCTGATGAGCAGAGCCTCTGCTCTCAGGCAGAGGAAGGCTTGGATGTACAATGAAACTGACTGGAACTAAGAGCAGTGAAGCAAGGGAGGCAATCACACCGAAGTGGGCCTTCATCCAGGAACGGGATCCCGCAGGGGTGTTTTTTTAAATAACTTGATGCTGTGTGCATGATGCTGGTGCTTGACCGTGAAAGGAAAGTCTCATCCTTAAAATGTGTGTTGTATTTCACAATCCTGGACTGTTGCTTCAAGTAAACAATATCCACATTTTGAAACACTGTGTACTGTGTCTTCTTTTTGAGATAGTTTCAGTGTTCTCTCTGGTTAGATGCTTTTCTCTTTGTCACTATAAATCCTGCCCACTGATTGGATGAGTCATTTGAAGTTAAATAGCCAGATATGCCTGTAATTAGCTACTTGGGAAGCCAAGGCAAGAGGATGCTTGAGCCCAGGAGTTTGAGGCTATCCTGGGCAACATAGCGAGACCTCCTTAAAAAACAAACAAAAATAAGTTAAAACATGAAGACCTGGAGAGAAGTGGGTTTCTTTCTGAAGAAGTCTCTAAAGTAGGTTAGACTCTTCTACCTCCCCATTTTTCTGGGCAGTAACATTTTAAAGTGTTCTCCAAGACTGGGCAACATGGTGAAACCTCATCTCTACCAAAAATAGCCAGGTGTGATGACACACGACTAGTCAGGAGGCTGAGGCAGGAGGACTGCTTGAGCCTGTGAGATCGAGGCCGCAGTGAGCCACAATCGCACCACTGCACTCCAGCCTGGGTGACAGCAAGACCCTGTGTCAAAAAAAGTGTTCTCCAACTTTAAATATGTGGGGATTTCTCCCCACCAGCAAGCAAGCAAGCAGTTCTGCAGTGGATACCAGCTAGATGTCCTCCAATTTTTTTTTTTTTTTTTTTTTTGGACACAGAGTCTTGCTCTGTCGCCTAGGCTAGAGTGCAGTGGTGTGATCTCAGCTCACTGCAAGCTCCGCTTCCCGGGTTCACGCCATTCTCCTGCCTCAGCCTCCACCGTAGCTGGGACTACAGGCGCCCGCCACCTCGCCCAGCTAATTTTTTGTATTTTTATTAGAGACGGTGTCACCGTGTTAGCCAGGATGGTCTCGATCTCCTGACCTCGTGATCCGCCCGCCTTGGCCTCCCAAAGTGCTGGGATTACAGGCGTGAGCCACCGCTCCTGGCCCGGTTCAGCATTTTCTAGACGGGAGTAGGTAAGCCATGTCAGTTCCACATAAAGTCCTGAGGACAGTCCTGATTACCTATGTTTGATCAAAATCATCTTTCCAGGGGAAACCACGCTGAAGCTCCCATGTTTCAAGCCAACTCTAGTGTGAATTAGCTCTTAACCAGCTAGACTTACACAAAGCAGTTAACAGATTCATTTCACTTTGTAGTCCTCAAGGGACTGTTCCTGCCCCACTCACAGACGATATCAATCCACTGAGACTGCCGCACTCACAGACGAAATCAATCCACTGAGACTGCCCCACTCACAGACGAAATCAATCCACTGAGACCACGGCATTGCGGTAAAAAAAAGAGTTTGGCCGGGCGCGGTGGCTCACGCCTGTAATCCCAGCACTTTGGGAGGCCGAGGCAGGCGGATCACTTGAGGTCAGGAGTTTGAGATCAGCCTGACCAACATGGCTAAACCCCGTCTCTACTAAAAATAAAGATTAGCCAGGCGTGGTGGCAGGTGCCTGTAATCCCAAGTACTCGGGAGGCTGAAGCAAGAGAATCGGTTGAACCTGGGAAGTGGAGGCTGCAGTGAGCCGAGATCGCGCCACTGTTGCACCGCATACGGCCTGGGCGACAGAGCAAGACTCCCTCTCAGAAAAACAAAAAAACCGTGGAGCTAGCCCCACAGGTTTAGGACCCTTGACTTCCTCGTTAGTATTTCAGATCAACCCTTTGTTGGGCCCCTGGAAGGTCGGTCCCCTACTAGTAACGTGAGGTGAACGGGGGTACGTCTGCTGTAAAGTGGGGGGCGTCTGATGCGGACAAAGGCTGGGTCCCGAGAAAGCGCAGGGTCAGAAAAGTGCCCCCCAAAGCTGTCCCTGCACCCGAACCCTAGGAAGGCCTCGCGCAGAGCCTTCGGCAGCGGTTTACGACCTGGGCGGGGCGTCCCGGAGGCTCTATGCAAATCAGCCCAGCGGACCCCGTCCAGCGCCCGGGCTCCGGAAGCAGCGCTCCCCTCCCACTCCCCGCGCTTCCGGCCGGGCCCGCGCCCGCCAGACGCCGAGAGCCTGCAGCCCCGGCCCGGCGGCGATGGCGCGGCGCCTGCGTGTGCTGGTGGACATGGACGGCGTCCTGGCCGACTTCGAGGCCGGCCTTCTGCGGGGCTTCCGCCGCCGCTTCCCTGAGGAGCCGCACGTGCCGCTGGAGCAGCGCCGCGGCTTCCTGGCCCGCGAGCAGTACCGCGCCCTGCGGCCCGACCTGGCGGTAGGGGGCGCGGGGTCCCCACACGGGCAGGGCCGGCTCGCTCCGTTCCCGGGGTCACCCCCTTCTGTGTGAAGGGCGCAGAGCCCTTACCCTGGCACCCGCGGGCAGCGCACCCTGGGGAGGAGTCTTTGGGCGCGTGCCCCTGACCAAAGACCCCTCCGCAGCTCGGAGCCCGGGCCCAGAGCCCCCAGGAGCCTCCCTGCGAGTCCTCGTGGGAACTGCATCTGCCGGAGGCAGAAGCCGGGACCCAGAACTCTTGTCTTTCAGGATAAAGTGGCCAGTGTGTACGAAGCCCCGGGCTTTTTCCTGGACCTGGAGCCCATCCCGGGGGCCTTGGACGCTGTGCGGGAGATGAACGACCTACCGGAGTAAGGAGAGTGGGGGCGGGCGGAGTCCTGGGCGGGCTCCCGGCTCCCGGCTCCCGGCGGTAACCGCGACCTTCCCCGCAGCACGGAGGTCTTCATCTGCACCAGCCCCCTGCTGAAGTACGACCACTGTGTGGGTGAGAAGGTGTGGCTGCCCCGCCCCTACTCCGCACGTGGAGCTGCCTAAATCCTGATTTTAAAAAGAAACCACCAGAAACCCAGAAGGTCGGGGGTGGGGGGCTCTCAAAGGCTTAGACCCCACTCCCTGTCCCTGAATTCCGGCTCCCATCAGGCCCTACTCACAGCCCTGTGTCTTCTACACAGTACCGCTGGGTGGAGCAGCACCTGGGGCCCCAGTTCGTAGAACGAATTATCCTGACAAGGGACAAGACGGTGGTCTTGGGGGACCTGCTCATTGATGACAAGGACACAATTCGAGGTTGGATCCGTTATCCTTGGCAGCCTCCAGGCCTCTAGCCTGCCCTGATTAGGGAGAGGAAGTAATCATGCCCATTACAGATGTCAGCGCTGCCTTTCTTGTCCCAGGCGACGAGGAGACCCCGCGCTGGGAGCACATCTTGTTCACCTGCTGTCACAATCGGCACCTGGTCCTGCCCCCGACAAAGAGACGGTTGCTCTCCTGGAGTGACAACTGGAGGGAGATCTTAGACAGCAAGCGAGGAGCCGCGCAGCGGGAATGAGCGGGGATGCCGCGGGCAGCAGCTGGCGCTGAAGGGCGGGCAGGGGCCACCACAGAGCCGAGTCAGGGCGGCATCGTGCTGGTGCCTCTGGCCCTGTGGAGTGGAGCAGGCAGATACCGTTAAGCGCTGTGCTGCCAGGCCCCAGGCCCAGCCACCCGGTACCTTCCGAGAGGCTCCCGCTGACCCCTGGCTTGCGTGGAAATAGTGGGAAAACCAGTTGGAACTCTTTAATAAAAGATCTTGGTTTTCTGGTGTTCTAGGACCCTTTATTTGGGAACATAAAGGGACAGGCTCCCTGGGTGGGTGCTGATGAGCCCTTCCCTCCCCTCTGAGCCCAGTGGTCCCTGAATCTGCCTCATTTCCATGCCCATGTGGATATCATTCTTGTAGCACCTGCCATTCCTGGGCCATGTAAGGGGTCAGCCTTGAGGAGGTACACAAGAGGCAAAGACCCCCCCATTTTCCCTGAGCAACTTCCCATCAGCTCCCACGCACCTTCTGTTGACCAGGTGGCGCCGTGGACATGGAGCCACATCCTTTATGTTGCTGTCTCTTCCTGTCTCCCTTGAGCACCATTTTCACTGCGTCCCTCATGAGATACACTTCTGGGGTAGGGCTCCCCATCACTGAGTGTGACAGCAAAGGAGGAGGGCCAAAGCTTTCAGCTGGGGCCGTGGAGTGGTGAGGGGGGAGGAGGAGGGCCAAAGCTTTCAGCTGGGGCCGTGGAGTGGTGAGGGGGGAGGAGGAGGGCCAAAGCTTTCAGCTGGGGCCGTGGAGTGGTGAGGGGGGAGGAGGAGGGCCAAAGCTTTCAGCTGGGGCCGTGGAGTGGTGAGGGGGGAGGAGGAGGGCCAAAGCTTTCAGCTGGGGCCGTGGGGTGGCAAGGGGAGAAGATGCAGTTCCCAGGGCTGGCGCCTCTACTCCGACATCTCATCACCTGCATGGCCTTGTGCTTGATGCCCAATGGCCACATTAAGTCACTGGGCTGTCACTCAAGGGCAGGGACCATATCTTCATCTTGGAATCATGGTGCCTAGCAGATAGCAGGGCTGGGTGGACAGTCAATGCTGGGCCACAGGTTTTCCAGGTTGGCATCCACCAGGCCCAAATGCCCAGCTTGGGGAGCCCCTGGGGGAGGTATCCATCCTCCACAGCCCCAGAGGGGGCACCACATCTTTTACCTTGAGGCATCTCATTCCTATCCCTGAAAACTACTCCAGACACTTCTGTTAAGGGATAATCCCTGATTTCCCGCAGCAAAGGCAGCTCTCCTAAGCCTCAGTCCCAGCTCTTGAGAACACTGTACTGTGAAGCCTCTGGGTCCAGGCACTTGGCCACTTCTTACACCAGGGCCTGAGCCTGGCAGTGGTGGCACCAGACGTAGGGTAGAGAGTGCCGGCCTATGAAAGCAGCTCCAGTTTGATCTCCGCGTGCCTCGGAGTCTGGCTTCCTCACTCCTGACGGCGTTTCATCACAGTGTAAATGCCTGTCCTGCTGAAAGAACCCGCCTTTCAAATGGCTGAAAAGGCACCAGTGGGGCAGCATATGCTCCCCCTGTTCCCTGCGTCCACATCAGGACCGTGGTCTCCAACAGTAGGGGTGCTACAGTCTCGGGGTCCCCGTGGATCAGCGCTGCCGTGGGGCCATGCTCCTCGGCAGTGGGATACCCAGGGCAGAGTGCGCCTGCCGGCTGCGGGCCTCGGCCACCTGGCGTGGGGAGCAGAAGTCCTCCAGGAAGATCTGCGCCAGGTTCCGGAGCCTGGCACTGGCCGAGAGGGAGAAGCGAAGCATGCACTGCACCACGGGCGCGGCGGTCAGCTCCGGGGGAAAGCTGCGGCCCGGCGGGCTCAGGTGCATGAGCGTGGTAATGGCAGATAGCACCGTCTCCTCGTTGGGGCTGGACAGGCAGTTGATGATGAGTGGGACACCTCCTGCCTGCAGGATGTGCTCCTTGTTGGCCCGGTCTGGGCACAGGTTGCACAGGCCTCCTGTGGGAGACCAAGGAACAATCTGGATGCTGTAGCCCCGGGCCTCCTGCCAGCTCCCCAGCTCATGAACCCCAGGGAGGGCCCAGGCTGAGAAGCTGGTCCCAGCACAAGTGATCCAAAGCCCATTCCGGCTCCTGCCTTCTCGGTTCTAGAAAGGCCTGCCTGCTCCCGCCTGCCACAGCCCAGCCTTCCAGAGGTGCGCACAAATCCCTTTCCCTCTTGGTTCAGCCAGTTCAATGGCTGATACGCTTTCTTTTTTCCCTTTAATGTAAAAACCTAAAACAAGGCCGGCCCAGGCACAGTGGCTCATGCCTGTAATCCCAGCACTTTGGGAGGCTGAGGTGGGTGGATCACCTGAGGTCAGGAGTTCGAGACCAGCCTGGCCAACATGGTGAAACTCTGTCTCCACTAAAAATACAAAAATCAGTCGGGCGTGGCAGGTGCCTGTAATCCCAGCTACTTGTGAGGCTGAGGCAGGAGAATCGCTTGAATCTGGGAGGCGGAGGGTGCAGTAAGCCGAGATTGCACCATTGCACTCCGGCCTGGGCAACAGAGTGAGACCCTATCTGAAAAAAATAAACTAAAAACCTATAATGTATCATCACCTTAGAACAATTTATAAAAATTATAAACATATAAGATGATGGTTTCATGGGTATACACTTACACCAAAATTTATCAAATTGTACCCTTTAAATATGTACAGTTTATTATGTCCATAATATAGCAATAAAACTGGTAAAAATACTAGAATGGGCTGGGCACAGTGGCTCACACCTGTAATTCCAGTGCTTTAGGAGGCCAAGGCAGGAGGATCCCTTGAGCCCAGGAATTCAAGACCAGCCTGGGCGACATGGCAAAACTCTGGCTCTACAAAAACACACAAAATTAGCCAGGCGTGGCGGTACATGCCTGTAGCCCCAGCTACTTGAGTGGCTGAGGTAGGAGGACTGTCTGAACCCAGGAGGTGGAGCTACAGTAAGCCATGATCGCACCACTGCACTCCAACCTGGGCGACAGAGTGAGACTCTGTCTCAAAAACAAACAAATGGCTCAAAAACAAACAAACAAATTATAGGCTCACGCCTATAATCCCAGCACTTTTGGGAGGCCGAGGTGGATGGATCACCCTGAGGTCAGGAGTTCCAGACCAGCCTGGCCAACATGGTAAAACCCCATCTCTACTAAAAATGCAAAAATTAGCTGGGACTGGTGGCATATGTTTATAATCCCAGCTACTTGGGAAGCTGAGGCAGAATAGCTTAACCCGGTAGGTGGAGGTTGCTGAGATGGCACCACTGCATTCCAGCCTGGGCGACAGAGCAATAGTACGGTCTCAAGTGTCAGGCGGCTGACTGAACATTGGTTTTTCATCCCACAATTTGAAATATGTGAATACATGTAAGTATTTAGTAAAAATGGGATACTCTGCTTGCTGCTTGATCAGTTTTCTGAGATGGGGTCGGGTCTCCCTATGTTGTCCAGTCTGGTCTTGAACTTCTGGCTTCAAGTCATACTTCTGCCTCAGTCTCCCTGGGAGTTAAGACTACAGGCATGCACCACTGTGCATGGTTTACGCCAGCTTTTATATTATTTATTTATTTTATTTTTTTGAGACAGAGTTTTGCTCTGTCACGCAGGCTGGAGTGCAGTGGCGTGATCTCAGCTCACTGCAACCTCCACCTCCTGGGTTCAAGTGATTCTCCTGCCTCAGCCTCCCAAGTAGCTGGGATAACAGGCATGTGCCACCACGCCCGGCTAAATTTTTGTAGTTTTAGTAGAGACGGGGTTTCACCATGTTGGCCAGGCTGGTCTCGAACTCCTGACCTCAGGCGATTCACCCGCCTCGGCCTCCCAAAGTGCTGGGACTATACGCATGAGCCACTGTGCCCGCCCCAGATTTTTACATTTAACAATATATTGTGATTAGCGGGGCATGGTGGAGCCCACCTATAGTCCTAGCTACTAGGGAGGCTGAGGCAGGAGAATCGCTTGAACCCAGGAGGCTGAGGTTGCAGTGAGCCGAGATTGTGCCATTGCACTCCAGCCTGGGCAAACGAGTGAAACTCCATCTCAAAAACAAAACAAAACAAAAAAACCCCAAAAACAATGTATTGTGAACATCTTTCCATGCCAATAAATGCACATTCATGGCTATGCAATCATTGTAGATTAATGGTAAGGAGTGTACCATTTGACTTATGTACTGTAATTAAGAGATTAGAGCATTTTAAAGTTATTTCCATGTCACCGTTACTAGGATTCTGGAGGAAAACAGAAAAGGCAACAGTGAGACATCAGTGGTTGGTTCTGCATCAAAGAACTCATGTGCTCAGGTAATGTGGCCGGAATCCCACCCCCATTCCCTCAGGTCAGGCCCCCTCAGTGTAATGACCTCTTGGCCTTGGGGACAGATGCTACCTTGTTTTGGAGGTCACTCTGCTCAGCACAGCTGCTCACTGCGGGAAGATAACTTTCCATGCATCCTAACGCAGCTTCCTGTCATCACGGTACCCCTCCCTTTGGTTCCTGCTCAGTGGAGGAAGCCACCTCTCAGCTCATTTGCAAAACATGCCCAGTGTCCTGAGTGATCAATCAGGAGTGAAGGCCACAGCTTCACCCACTTGCCCTGTTTTTCTGGAAACTAACAAAGAGAAGATTTACCTGAACCTGAAACCCAACTAAGACATATTCCCCAGCCGGAGGGACAGGTGCCCATGGTGCCCCTGCCAAGGACCCTCCTCCACTGACGGGGGCAGGAGCCTGTCAAGGTTTCACTCTGCTGCCTGCTCCCGAGCAGCACCTGGGTCAGACTGGTCCCGCTTTGGGGAAACTTTTTTTTTTTTTTTTTTTTTGAGACGGAGTCTCGCTCGGTCGCCCAGGCTGGAGTGCAGTGGTGCGATCTTGGCTCACTGCAACCTCCACCTCACAGGTTCAAGTGATTCTCCTGCCTCAGCCTCCCGAGTAGCTGGGATTACACGCACATGCCACCACGCCCAACTCATTTTTTTGTATTTTTAGTAGAGACGGGGTTTCGCCATGTTAGCCAGCTGATCTTAAACTCTTGACCTCAGGTGATCCACCCATCTTGGCCTCCCAAAGTGCTGGGATTACGGGCGTGAGTCACCACACCCAGCTGGAAGAACATTATTACAGGATCCCACTGCATGTAGAGTAAATTCCAGACCCCGTGTGCTCCTTACCCCTGAGCTGTCCTGTCTGTTCTTCCCTCTCCCTGGCACTCACTGCAGTCGCCAACCTCAGTCCATCCCTGAGACCTTTCAGCCCCCAGCTGTCACACGCTGACACCCTCTTGCTGCTAACAAGCCCTCCACGGCTCTCCTTGTGAGTTGCGTCTTCCTGGGATACCAGACTAGGTGCTCTGCCATGTCGGGGTGGCCCTTCGTCACCCAGTTCTTCAAGCACTGACCCGGGGGGGGAAAGGGTTGAAAGAACCATGGATGGTCAGGGGGCTGGACAGGATGGCTCCCTGACATCCCGCCCACCCTAGACTTCTATAGTTCTTTTTTTTTTTTTTTTTTTTTTTTTTTTTTTTTTTTTTTTGAGACGGAGTCTCGCTCTGTCGCCCAGGCTGGAGTGCAGTGGCCGGATCTCAGCTCACTGCAAGCTCCGCCTCCCGGGTTCACGCCATTCTCCGGCCTCAGCCTCCCGAGTAGCTGGGACTACAGGCGCCCGCCACCTCGCCCGGCTAGTTTTTTGTATTTCTTAATAGAGACGGGGTTTCACCGTGTTAGCCAGGATGATTTCGATCTCCTGACCTCGTGATCCGCCCGTCTCGGCCTCCCAAAGTGCTGGGATTACAGGCTTGAGCCACCGCGCCCGGCCGACTTCTATAGTTCTTAGATCTGGGCTGCAGCTCATAGGCAGGACATGTCTGAGAGGCGGAGGGGGCTCTTTGGCCTCTCTGGAGTCCTGAGAAAGAGGAGCAGCGGCAGAGGGCAACTAGGCACTGACAGAGAGCCTCTCCCCATGGGGCCCTTGGAGCCTCCCTTGCCAGTCCCACCTCAGCACTTCCTAAAGCACAGGGTGGCCCCTAGCATGGCTGCCTTCTGTCCTTCCGCCAGGAGCTGTAAGGCAGGGCTCAAGCTCCTGGAACTGTGGACACTTCACTGAGCATGCACTGGACACATGACTGAACCCTAGAAACAAGTGCTATCATCACCCCCATTTCCGTGGGAGAAGTCAAGGCTATGAGAGGCTGAGTGAGCTGCCCACAACGCTAAAGAGGGGGAGCCTTCTGCCCCTCCCAAGGGAAATGGCGGCCCTCTGGAAGCAGTAAGGACAGCTCATCCAGCCTTGGGCAGATGCCAGGTTCAGTCCGGAGCAGGGGCCGTGGAAGTGCTATGGTTGGACTCAGCTGCTCAGACACACCCGCGGCATGTCTCCCGAGCTGACAGGGGAGCGGCCTCCTGTGCACACTGGACTGCGGGTGGGGTGATGGGATTTCTCTCTGTGTAAAGTGTGATAAGATGAAGCCCAAGTCACGGCCTGCCAGCTGAGTCATCACCACACCCAGGTGCACCTGGGCAGGACACGGCCACCCAGACTGCAGAAAACCAGAGGGTGGGGGCAGGAGGCGGCCTCAGGAAAGCCACTCTCTCCCCTCCCTCCCCACGCAGAGGCCCAGGAGTCTCCAAGGATGGGCCAGGGGCCTGCCGGAGCTCACCAGCTGCTTGGGCACCCTCCGCAGTAGCAGGGACCTTCCTGAAGTCCCTCTGCCTGCCCCGGAGCTCACCAGCTGCTTGGGCACCCTCCGCAGTAGCAGGGACCTTCCTGAAGTCCCTCTGCCTGATGGGCAGTGTCCCTTAGAGATGAAGAAGGGGGTGAGGGCCAGAAAAGAAAAGGGCAGAGAGCTTCAGGGCAGGAAGGCTGACCTGGAGCAGAAAGATGAGCCGAGATGGCGCCAGAGTACCCACAAGAGGCCACAGCTGCTTTGAGCTTCTCCCTGGGTCTCCCTGTGTGAACCTGCCCTGAAGAACTGAGGAAGGCCATGGAAAAAGAGCAACGTGGAAACTGGGAGCTTCTTAGAATGCTCGGTAATAGTCAGATGGCTAAATTATGGAACATGTATATGATGAAGCAGTATAGGGTACTTTTTTTTTTTTTGAGTATGAGCCTCGCTCTTGTCGCCCATGCTGGTGTGCAGTGACACGATCTCAGCTCACTGAAACCTCCACCTCCTGGGTTCAAGTGATTCTCCTGCCTCAGCCTCCTAAGTAGCTGGGATTACAGGCATGCACCACCACGCCCAGTTAATTTTGTATTTTTAGTAGAGACGGGGGTTTCACCATGTTGGCCAGGCTAATCTCGAACTCCTGACCTCATGCCTTGGCCTCCCAAAGTGCTGGGATGACAGGTGTGAGCTGTTGTGTTTGGCAATATTTATAGTTCTTAAAAATAATGTCTTCAGGTTGGGCGTGGTGGCTCACGCCTGTAATCCCAGCATTCTGGGAGCTGAGGCGGGTGGATCACGAGGTCAGGAGATTGAGACCACCCTGGCTAAAACGGTGAAACCCCATCTCTATTAAAAATACAAAAAATTAGCCAGGCGCGGTGGCGGGCGCCTGTAGTCCCAGCTACTCGGGAGGCTGAGGCAGGAGAATGGCCTGAACCCGGGAGGCGGAGCCTGCAGTGAGCAGAGATCACGCCACTGTACTCCAGCCTGGGCAACAGAGCGAAACTCTGTCTCAAAAAAAAAAAAAAAAAAAAGTCTTCAAAGGCCAGGTGTGGTGGCTTATGCCTGTCATCCCAGTACTTTGGGAGGCCGAGGTGGGTGGATCACGAGGTCAAGACCAACATAGCCAATATAGTGAAACCCCGTCTCTACTAAGAAAAAAAAAAAATACCTGGGCCTGGTGGTGTATCCCGGTAGTCCCAGCTACTCAGGAGGCCGAGGCAAGAGAATTGCTTGAACTCAGGAGGTGGAGGTTGCAGTGAGCTGAGATTGCGCCATTGCACTCCAGCTCGGGTGACAGAGTGAGACTTCACCTCAAAAATTAAAAAAAAAAAAAAAAAGGCTCCAAAGAATGATTCATGTTAGAAAATGCCTGTAATTTAAGATGAAGGAGGGAAGAAGGACACCAGATTGTACATACAATAAGATAGGCCCGCTAAGATGCCACCTCCTCTGAGAGCTTTCTGTGACCACCTAACCTGCCCCCAACTACGTCCCCCGCACCAGGCTTTGCTTCTTTCCCTCACACTTACTGACATTACAGTAGTTATCTGTCGAAATGTTTATTGGCTGTTGCTCCACTAAACTATAAACTCCGTGAGAATGGGGACTCTGCCTTGTCTCACTCTCTATCGGCAGCCTCGCATGTGGCAGGTGTTCAATATAAATAGGAAACTGTTATCCCTACAGATATTCTTTTAAAAATTAAAAAAGCTGGGGACAGGCATGGCGGCTCACTCCTATAATCCCAGCACTTTGGGAGGCTGAGGGGGGTGGATCACTCGAGGTCAGGAGTTCCAGACCAGCCTGGCCAACATGGCAAAAACCTGTCTCTACTAAAAATACAAAAATTAGCCAGGCATGGTGGCACACACATGCAACCTCAGCTACTCGGGAGGCTAAGGTGGGAGAATTGCTTGAACCCAGGAGGCAGAGGTTGAAGCCAGCTGCGATCGCGCCAACTGTGCTCCAGCGTAGATGACAGGGAGAGACTCCATCTCAGAAACAAAAGAAATGGCCAATACTAAGTGTTGGCAAGGAAGTGGAGCATATAGCATAACCTGGTGTAACTACGTGGAAAGTGATTTGGCAGCTTCTCATGACGTTAAACGCACATCTACCCTAAGACTGAGCAACTCCACTCCTAGGTGAGAAATGAGTACATATTTGTATGAACATGATCCTAACAGCTTCATTCATAAAGCTTCCAAACTAGGAACAACTCAAATCTCCCTCTACAGGTAGATGGATAAACATCCAAAGGAATGGACGATGATACTGCAACCATTTAGATGAATCTGAAAAACGTAATGTTGAGTGAAAGAAACGAGATACGAGAATAGATCCTGCATGATTCTGTTTGTATGAAGTTCAAGAACAGGCAAAACAAATCCAGGGGATAGAGGTTAGAATAGTGGTTGCCTTGGAGTGGGAGATACTGACCCAGCGTGGGTGTGAAGGGAATTTCTATGTCTTGGTTTAGAAGCTGCTTACATGGATGTACACATAGCTCAGTGAATTTCAACATTCACCAAACTGGCACTTAAGATATGTGCATTTTATTCTGTTGATCATACTGCAATCTTTTTTTTTTTTTTTTTTTTGAGACCAAGTCTCGCTCTGTCGCCCAGGCTAGAGTGCAGTGGTACCATCTTGGTTCACTGCAAGCTCCGCCTCCCAGGTTCACGCCATTCTCCTGCCTCAACCTCTCGAGTAGCTGGGACTACAGGCGTCCGCCACCTCGGCCGGCTAATTTTTTTGTATTTTTAGTAGAGATGGGGTTTCACTGTATTAGCCAGGATGGTCTCGACCTCCTGACCTCGTGATCCACCCACCTCAGCCTCCCAAAGAACTGGGATTACAGGCATGAGCCACCGGGCCCCGCCGCCATACTGCAATCTGAAAAACGATTATAAAACAGAAAACAGACTCTGGACAAGACAGAGAAAACAAGCAGCAAGGGCTGGGCCTTCGAGACTTCAGGAAACACAGGAACTCTATACGAGAACCCTGAGGGAGGCAAAAGAGGAAACCCCACATGAAAGCAAGATGAGAAAGCTAGAGATTCGGGGAGGTCAGGTGGGTGACCTCAGCTCACACGCCATGTCGGGCACTGGTGCAGGCAGCGACAACCCGGACCATGAGGGGAAGGTCAAAGGATGGTCCCAGGGATTAAATGAGGTGATGGTGGTCGAGCACGGTGGCTCACACCTGTAATCCCAGCACTTTGGGAGGCCGAGGGTGGATCACCTGAGGTCAGGAGTTCAAGACCACCCTGGCCAACATGGCGAAACTGCATCTCTACTAAAAATACAAAAATTAGCTGGGCATGGTGGCATTCGCCTGTAGTCCCAGCTACTTGGGAGGCTGAGGCTGGAGAATGGCTTGAACTCGGGAGGCGGAGGTTGCAGTGAGCCCAGATCGCGCCACTGCACTCCAGCCTGGGCAACAGGGTGAGACTCCATCTCAAAAACAAAACAAAACAACAAAACAAGGTGATGCTTCTGACAAGTGCTTAGCTGGCACCCGGCACGTGGTGGCTGGGCAGGCCCTCAGTGAGGGCAGCTCAAGGTACAGCTACATCTGGGGACTCGCCCATGCTGAGATGAATCAACCCAGGGTCAAAGTCTTCACAGGGGGCCGGGCGTGGTGGCTCACGCCTGTAATCCAGCACATTGGGAGGCCGAGGCCAGTGGATCACCTGAGGTCAGGAGCTCTAGACCAGCCTTGCCAAGACGGTGAAACTCCGTCTCTACTAAAAATACAAAAAATTAGCCAGGCATGGTGGCAGGGGCCTGTAATCCCAGCTACTCGGGGGTGCTGAGGCAGGGAATCGCTTGAACCCGGGAGGCGGAGGTTGCAGCGAGCCAAGCTCGCGCCATTGCACTCCAGCCTGGTGGGACAAGAGCAAGACTTCATCTCAAAAAATATATATATATATTACATAACAAGTATTATATTATATATAAAATATATAAAATATACAATATATATTATATGTTATATAAATTATATAACATATAATATATAATATATGATATATATTACATATATTTTATATTACATATATTTTATATATATATATATATTTTTGTTTTTTTTTTTGAGACGGCGTCTCGCTCTGTCGCTGGGGCTGGAGCGCAGTGGCCGGATCTCAGCTCACTGCAAGCTCCGCCTCCCGGGTTTACGCCATTCTCCTGCCTCAGCCTCCTGTGTAGCTGGGACTACAGGCGCCCGCCACCTTGCCCGGCTAGTTTTTTGTATTTTTTTAGTAGAGACGGGGTTTCACCGTGTTCGCCAGGATGGTCTCGATCTCCTGACCTCGTGATCCGCCCGTCTCGGCCTCCCAAAGTGCTGGGATTACAGGCTTGAGCCACCGCGCCTGGCCTATATTATATATTATATATACATATATCTTCACAACGGATTATTTGTTCTTGGGCTTTCCTTCAGTGTCTTGCAAATGTCTCCTTCGATTTCAAGTCTGAAGGACAGACAGTACATAGAGTAAGCCACCCTTTGTGTAAGAAGGCAGGGTGAACAGGAACACACCTCCGTGTATGAACTCACCCTTGCAAGACGCCAAAGTGTAATAAGGAAACGGGTTAGTATGAGACAGGGAACAAGGGAGAAGGGACCAGAATGGAGGTGAGACTTCTGAAAATACCCTGTAATACAGTTTTGACTTATGCATTGCGGCTTTTCATAATTTTTTTTTTTTTGAGACAGAGTTGTGCTTTGTTGCCCAAGGTGGAGTGCAGTGGCGCGATCTCGGCTCGCTGCAACATCCCCCTCCCAGGTTCAAGTGATTCTTCTGCCTCAGCCCCCCAAGTAGCTGGGAGTACAGGCATGCACCGCCACGCCCGGCTAATTTTTGTATTTTTAGTAGAGATGGGGTTTTGCCATGTTGGCCATGCTGGTCTCAAACTCCTGGCCTCAAGTGATGCACCTACCTAGGGCTCCCCAGTGTTGGGATTACAGGTGTGAGCCACCGTGCCTGGCCTGTCACACAGCATTTAAACAAGACAGTTCTTTACTGACCGACAGGGCAAGGGTGTCAAAATTTGTTGCTAAGTTAAAAAAAAGATACAGAGGCTGGGCGCAGTGGCTCATACATGTAATCCTAGCACTTTGGGAGGCTGAGGTAGGCAGATCCTGAGGTTAGGAGTTAGAGACCAGCCTGGCCAACATAGTGAAACACCGTCTCTATTAAAAATACAAAAAATTAGCCAGGCGTGGCCGGGCGCGGTGGCTCACGCCTGTAATCCCAGCACTTTGGGAGGCTGAGACAGGTGGATCACGAGGTCAGGAGATCGAGACCATCCCGGCTAACACAGTGAAACCCTGTCTCTACTGAAAATGCAAAAAAAAATAGCTGAGCCAGGTGGCGGGTGCCTGTAGTCCCAGCTACTCGGGAGGCTGAGGAGGAGAATGGCGTGAACCCTGGAGGCGGAGTTTGCAGTGAGCCGACATTGCGCCACTGCACTCCAGTCTGGGCAACAGAGTGAGACTCCGTCTCAAAAAAAAAAAAAAAAAATTAGCCAGGCATGGTGGTGGGCACCTGTAATCCCAGCTACTCGGGAGGCTGAGGCGGGAGAATTGCTTGAACCCAGGAGGTGGAGGTTGCAGTGAGCCGAGATCCTGCCATTGCACTCCAGCCCGGGCAACAGTGTGAGACTCTGTCTTGAAAAAAAGATACAGCACATAGAGACAGCATGCCACCACATGTGTACAACATGCAGGAAATTTACTGTATACATATTTGTTTATAAATCCTGAAAATATCCCTGGTGAGCACACAGAAACAAATACTTGTGGTTGCCTCTGGAAAAAGCTACTGAGGGAGAGCTACTGTTCACGACTCTTTTAATTTCATACCACCTGAACCAGTTATGTATTAACATAGACAGCGTGCACACACATGCACCCTGCTTGTGCCTGGTACTAAAGGGAGGGGGAATTGGTCTGGGAGTCAGGGCATATGGGGAGGTGGCCTTTGCGTAGGTCGGAGACAGCCTGAATCTAGCCTGCTGAACAAATGGTGAAAGCGGCTGGAGACATCCAGGGAGAGATTAATGGAGTGAGAATCTCAATGTCACCTCCTTCCTGAGATGGGAATCCCGCTACATGTGGATGGCAGGAGAACTTCTTCTGAAGCAGAAAGACGTGTGGCCCAGGATCAGTAAGAGAAGGAGACACAGGGCAGCCACCCAATGCAGAAAGGAAGCAGGGCTCTGTGTCAGGCAGACCCAGTGAGAACCCCAGCACTGCCACTGAGGACCAGGCAACCAGAGCCAGCTACTGAATTTCTCTAAGCCTTGGTTTCTTCACCAGTAAAATGGGCAGAGAAAGTAAATGATGTGATCAGCACATCTTGCTCGCACACACAGGTGATGTGGAGTGAGCATGCACCTGCTCAGACCTGCAGCCTCACACACAGAAAAGTGCCGGCACATACAGGCAGTTTATCAACGAGAAAGCAAGTGCCTGCGTAGCCAGTACTGAGGTGATCCATAAGCCTTCACATGTGCCTTTCTGATCCAATCCTCTCCCTCCCTCAGAGGTGCACACCTTCCTAATCACACTGTAAGTATTACTATGTGTATAGCATCATTTGCTAAATATTATGTTTGTAAGATTGTTGCGTGGAACTGTAGATTTCATTTTCGTTGCTAAATAGTAGAAATATCTGGCCAGACACAGTGGCTCACGCCTGTAATCCCAGCATTTTGGGAGGCTGAAGTGGGTGGGTCACAAGGTCAGGAGCTCAAGACCATCCTGGCCAATGTGGTGAAACCCCATCTCTACTAAAAACACAAAAATTAGCCGGGTGTGGTGGCGGGCACCTGTAGTCCCAGCTGCTCGGGAGGCTGAGGCAGGACAATTACTTGAACCCAGGAAGCAGAGGTTGCAGTGAGCTGAGATGGCACCATTATACTACACCCTGGGCGACAGAGCGAGACTCCGTCTCAAAAAAAAAAAAAAAAAAAAGAAAAATATCCTGTGATGTCAGTATCCATTCTCCTGCTTACTGTCTCCAGTTCGGGACTGTTACAGACAGTGCTGCTGGTGGCATTTCACTGCATGTGCACGTACCCTAGCCCTATGGATTTAAATGCTGGGTCATGGGGTGCGCCTGCTATCTTCAACTTTACAAAATACTGTTTTCCTTTTTCTTTCTTTTTTTTTTGAGACGGAGTCTTGCTCCGTCGCCCAGGCTGGAGAGCAGTGGCCCAATTCCGGCTCCCTGCAAGCTCCGCCTCCCGGGTTCACGCCATTCTCCTGCCTCAGCCTCCTGAGCAGCTGGGACTACAGGCGCCCACCACCACACCCGGCTAATTTTTTGTATTTTTGGTAGAGACGGCGTTTCACCGTGTTAGCCAGGATGGTCTCGATCTCCTGACCTCGTGATCCACCCGCCTCGGCCTCCCAAAGTGCTGGGATTACAGGCGTGAGCCACCGCGCCCGGCCTTTTTTTTCTTTTTTGAGATGGAGCTTCACTCTGTCGCCTAGGCTGCAAGTGCAGTAGTAGGATACTGGCTCACTGCAACCCTCGCCTCCTGAGTTCAAGCAATTCTGCCTCAGCCTCCCAAGTAGCTGGGATTACAGGCATGCACCACCACGCCTGGCTAATTTTGTCTGTATTTTAAGTAGAGACGGGGTTTCACCATGTTGGTCAGGCTGGTCTCAAACTCCTGACCTCAAATGATCCACCCATCTCGGCATCCCAAAGTGCTGGGATTACAGGCATGAGCCACCGTTCCCAGCCCAAAACACTGTTTTCCAAAGGCCGATGAGGATTCATTTACCAGCCTTTATCGGAACACCACTACCATCTGGTGGCAGCTACATGTATTGCAGGAAACAGAACACAGGAAAGAGATTGACCTGAATTCTAGGAGGACACCTTCTTAAAACTTTTTTTCTTTTTTTTGAGGAGTCTCACTCTGTCGCCCAGGCTGGAGTGCAGTGGTGCGATCTCGGCTCACTGCAACCTCCACCTCCCAGGTTCACGCCATTCTCCTGCCTCAGCCTCCCGAGTAGCTGGGACTACAGGCGCCCACCACCATGACCGGTTAATTTTTTCCATTTTTTAGTAGAGCCGGGGTTTCACCGTGTTAGCCAGGATGGTCTCGATCTCCTGACCTCGTGATCCGCCCGCCTCGGCCTCCCAAAGTGCTGGGATTACAGGTGTGAGCCACCGCACCCCACCTTTAAACTGTTTCAGTAACAAAACTGCTAAGTAATCTATGATTCTCTTGGATTCAACCAGTTTTCATGAAAGCAGAAAATTATCTCCTGATTCCTTCATATCTCCATGCAACATCTAGGATGGTGCAGGTATACAGGACATCTAAGAGTCAGTCAATGGTGCTGTGGGCAGACACTCCCAAATGAATTCCAAAGGCTACCAATGCTTTCATTTAGGACTTGAACTCAGAATTCTTTCATTCAACGACTATTTACTGAGATCTTGGCTTTACATCTAGTTTCCATAATTCATCCACCTCCCATCTAACATCCCAAACAAGGGCAGCTCTGGCCTAACCAAGGCTCCCTCCCAGTGTCTGTTCCTTCTTTTTTTGTTTGTGGTTTTTTTGGAGACAGTGTCTTGCTCTGTCACCCAGGCTAGAGGGCAGCGTTGTGATCATGGCTCACTGCAGGCTCGACCTTCTGGGCTCGAGTGATCCTTCTGCCTCAGCCTCCTAAGTACCTGGGACTACAGGCGTGTACCACCATGCCTCATTAATTTTTTATAGGTTTTTTTTGTAGAGATGGGGTCTTACTATGTTTCCCAGGCTGGCCTCAAACTCCTGGGCTCAAGTGATCCTCCGACCCCAGCCTCCCAAAGTGCTAGGATTACAGGCATGAGCCACTGCACCCAGCCCCAGTGGCAGGTCCTCTGTGACACTGGTACAATGTGGCCCCCGACTGTGGGCACTACCAGTTGCAGCAGAAATTACTTCCCACCAGAACTCACTCAGGGATGTGGCAGAGGCAGCAAGGTGCCAGAGAGACAAAGAACAAAGGAAGAGGCTGGGCGGGGTGGCTCATGCCTGTAATCCCAGCACTTTGGGAGGCCGAGGTGGGCGGATCATCAGGTCAGGAGTTTGAGACCAGCCTGACCAATATGGTGAAATCCCGTCTCTACTGAAAATACAAAAAAATCAGCTGGGCGTGATGGCATGCACCTGTAATCCCAGCTGCTCAGGAGGCTGAGGCAGGAGAATCGCTCGAACCCGGAAGGCAGAGGTTGCAGTGAGCACTGCACTCTAGCCTGGGTGACAGAGACTCTGCCTCAAAAAAAAAAACAACAACAAGGGACTAGAGTCTGAGCCTGGTGCCAGCTGGGTTCCCGGGGCACGGAATTTGGATCCTGGATGACAGGGGCGAAATCCTGGTTCCAGTCATCACTAACAGCGGGAGCTCCAGGCAGTGGACTTGCCCTCATTTGGTGGTGGGGGTTCCTGATATGTAAAAAGGGGTTAGAACCATCCGCCTTGCTGTTAATGACAGATTCAGAGGCCTTGTGGGCAGGGCGGGTTCAGGTGGGTGTGTGGTGAGCACATGGTGTGCACTGGGTGGGCGTCCAGAAGAGGCAGCTTTTATCCCAACAGCACCCAAACAAGAGCCCTGCACCCTAGGGAGAAAAGGCAGCCAGAAGCACAGGAAAGGGTCAATAAACTAGTTCTACAATTGCTCTAAATGGGCAAATCCACGAGAGGCCACAAGAGGCCAGAGACTTGAAAACCCATGCATGTTCTCCGCAATCGCTGTAACCAGATCCTTCCTCACGGCTGTGGCGTGCCCACGGCAGGCAACTGAGAGGAAGCCACAGGAGACACCCCCCCCAGAGAGGAAGGTGAGCGAGGCCAGGCTGCTGCTGGTGAGTAGTTGCTGCCACTGCAGTTCCGCTGCCACCGCTGATGAGTGGAACTGCAGTGGCAGCAGGGTGGCAGCCAGGGCCAGACTGAAGCCCTGGCTGACATCGAGAGAGAGCAGGGGCTTCTCTCGGGGCCTGCAGGCCCCCAAGCATGGAAATAAAGGAAAATCTTGAGTCCCTTCATGAAATTCCAGGCACCTAGCTAGCCCTGAGAAGCAAATGAAAAACTTGATAAGCAAGAAGGTAACAGTTAGCTTAAAACAATAGCCAAGGAAGTCAGAATCAGGGGATGTCTGGTTCCCCCCACAGAAATTAAAGATAACATCTGTTTGTTTGTTTTTGAGACAGTCTTGCTCTGTCGCCCATGCTGTAGTGCAGTGGCACAATCTTTGCTCACTGTAACCTCTGCCTCCTGGGTTCAAGCGATTCTCCTGCCTCAGCTTCCCGAGTAGCTGGGATTACAGGCTCCTGCCACCATGCCCGGCTAGATTTTGTATTTTTAGTAGAGATGGGGTTTCACCATATTGGCCAGGCTGGTCTTGAACTCCTGAGCTCAAGTGATCCACCCGCCTCAACCTCCCAAAGTGCTGGGATTACAGGCGTGAGCATCTGCGCCCAGCCTAAAGATAACATCTTAACATCTGTCCTTGAGTTGCTTTTCAGAAACCTGGACCCCCAACAAACAGTTCCCCTGGCACTGAGACCTCAGATAAGGGGAACTGAAAACTGCACTCTGACCACTCTCTAGACTCCCTGAGGGGCCTGGGGGACACGCTCACAGGTCATAGCTAACATTCTTTTTTGCTGATGCCAAATTTGTAGACAAAGCCTCACCTCCCTACCCAATCACAAACCAGAAAATCTTTGAAGCCACCTATGAGCCCATCCCTTGGAGACATCCTGCCTTCTTAGGCCAAACCAATATATAGCCTCCTGGTGTTGATTTAAAACTTTGTCTGTAACCTCTGCCTCCCGCCTTTAAACACCCTTACCCATAAGCCATCTGGGAGTTTGGGTCTTAAGCATGAGCTGCCGGATTCTTCTTGTCACCCCGCAATAAAGGCCTCACTTTGGGCTGGGCACAGTGGCTCACACCTGTAATCCCAGCACTTTGGGAGGCCAAGGCAGGCGGATCACCTGAGGTCACGAGTTCGAGACCAGCCTGGCCGACAAGTCGAAACCCCATCTCTACTAAACATACAAAAATTAGCCAGGTGTGGCCGGGCGCGGTGGCTCAAGCCTGTAATCCCAGCACTTTGGGAGGCTGAGGCGGGTGGATCACGAGGTCAGGAGATCGAGACTATCCTGGCTAACATGGTGAAACCCCGTCTCTACTAAAAATACAAAAAACTAGCCGGGCGTGGTGGCGGGTGCCTGTAGTCTCAGCTACTTGGGAGGCTGAGGCGGGAGAATGGCGTGAACCCGGGAGGCGGAGCTTGCAGTGAGCCGAGATCAGGCCACTGCACTCCAGCCTGGGAGACACAGCGAGACTCCATCTCAAAAAAAAAAAAAAAAAAAAAATTAGCCAGGTGTGGTGGCAGGTGCTTGTAACCCCAGCTACTCAGGAGGCTGAAGGCAGAATTGCTTGAACCAGGTAGGCAGAGGTTGCAGTGAGACGAGATCACGCCATTGCACTCCAGCCTGGGCAACGGAGTGAGACTCTGTCTCAAAAACAAACAAACAAACAAAAAACAGAAAACAAAGCCTCACTTTCTCGCACTGCAATTTTGTCAGTAATTGGCCTTAGTGTGCAGGGTGAGCCAATCCATTTGGTTGGATAGCATCCAGCTTCCAGCCCTCAGAGAGGAGGCAGAATGCTGGGCCAAAGAGCAGGCCTCAGAGCTGCCACAGCAAAGCCAGCACGGAAGAGCACCTGTGAGTGTGGCCGCTGTAGGCACAGACGGAAGGAAGCCTGCATTCTCACCCTGGCCTGTGACAGCCAGACAAGGGGCAGCTGTCTACACCACAGCTTCCTTATTGATAAAATGAGCCATTTGGAGTAAACTCCTTCCTACCTTTCACTCCACAATCCTAGGAATTGGAACTCCTGTAAGGGCAGGAAAAGGGCCAAGGGAATAGCTTGTAGACTCTGACTGCTTTGGGTTTAAGTCTCAGGTCTGGTACTCTTTATTTTTTTGAGACGGAGTTTCACTCTTGTTGCCCAGGCTGGAGTGCAATGGTGCGATCTTGGCTCACCTCAACCCTGCTTCCTGGGTTCAAGCGATTCTCCTGCCTCAGCCTCCCGAGTAGCTGGGATTATAGGTGCGTACCACCGCGCCCAGCTAATTGTATTTTTAGTAGAGATGGGGTTTCTCCATGTTGGTCAGGCTGGTCTCAAACTCCCGACCTCTGGTGATCTGCCCACCTTGGCCTCCCAAAGTGCTGGGATTACAAGCATGAGCCACTGCGCCCGGCCTAGATCTGGTACTCTTTAAACCTTTGGCCAGCCCACGGAACCTCCCTAAGCCTCAAAGTCCTGATTGGAAAGAAGGCAGTGTAAGCACATCTACTTCAGTATTATCTCTAATGCACAAGAAGCAAGCGCCTGGCACCCAGTGGGTGCTCCCAAAGTGTGAGCTAATGCCATCCGTGATGGGGACACAACAGTACCGGGCCAGCAGCCAGGCTCTCCCCACCTAACATTGCCTGGGCACCCTCTGGGAGGCTGAGGATCGGCGTTCCTGTCATTCCGTGATGTTTTTCCAGAAGGTAAGAATTCCTGGAGCAGGGCCGGGCGCGGTGGCTCAAGCCTGTAATTCCAGCACTTTGGGAGGCCGAGACGGGCGGATCACGAGGTCAGGAGATCGAGACCATCCTGGCTAACACGGTGAAACCCCGTCTCTACTAAAAATACAAAAAAAAAAAAAAAAAATAGCCGGGCGACGTGGCGGGCGCCTGTAGTCCCAGCTACTTGGGAGGCTGAGGCAGGAGAATGGCGTAAACCCAGGAGGCGGAGCTTGCAGTGAGCTGAGATCCGGCCACTGCACTCCAGCCTGGGCAGCAGAGCGAGACTCCGTCTCAAAAAAAAAAAAAAAAAAAAAAGAATTCCTGGACCAGATGAGTGGTTCCCTTGATAAGACGTTATCCCATCCCCCACCTCACCACTCTGGGAGAAGGGGCGACTGCTCACCCTCAAAGGGTTTTGGGTATCATTTGTCTTGGATGGCGACCAAGGGGATCCTGTCGAAGGCTGCAGACACTGACCCTAAAAGAGCACTGTAGTGCTTCATTCAATTCTCTCGATGTGAAGCAGCTGCTGGCACTGTCCCCATCTGACAGATGATTGGAGAAGAGCCCACACCCAGATGCCTGCCTGACCCCAAAGCCCAGCTCTCGTCCAACTCACTGTGCTGTTTGCCAACAAGCAGACATTTGTTTTGTTTGTTTTTGTAGGGACAGGGTTTTGCTATGTTGCCCAGGCTCCTCCCGAACTCCTGGGGACTCACGCAATCCTCTTGCTTCAGCCTCCCAGAATGCTGGGATTACAGGTATGAACCACCCTGCTCAACCAAGCAGATATGGGTTTTGGTTCTTTTTAAGAGACAGTCTCACTCTGTCACCCAGGCTGGAGTGCAGTGGCGTGACCTTGGCTCACTGAAATCTCTGTCTCCTGGTTCAAGTGACTCTTCTGCCTCAGCTTCCAAGCAGCTGGGACTACAGGTGCGCGCCACCATGCTCAGTTAATTTTTGTATTTTTAGTAGAGACGGGGTTTTGCCATGTTGGCCAGGCTGGTCTCAAACTGACCTTAAGTGATCCACCCGCCTCGGCCTCCCAAAGTGCTGGGATTACAGGTGTGAGCCACCTGAACCAACCCTGCTTAGGGGTGCTGCACCAAGTCATGGCCAGGACTCTACACTTATTAAGTGAAGATCCCTTGCTTTTCCTTCCCCTTCTCTCCTCCTCCCTAGGCCAAAAGGCCTAAGCACTCAAACCATGCAGACAGAAGCAAGGCCGGCTCGGGCTCAGGGAAGTCACAATCTCAGGGCTGCCACAGGGGATAAAAGACTCAAAGCTCCAAAGCGCAGCACGGAGCCTTCTCCGGAAACAGCAGAATAAGTGCCTGTCGGGGATCCCCAAGCAGAGACACTAAGAGAAAGGGAAACGATGCCAGTAAGAAAATACGCGGGGGCTCTCCTTCTCAGTTATGCATAATAAATATACGAGAAATTTCATCTGCAGAGGGTCCCACGGAGGGATTCCATGCTGAGAAAGCTACCGTGCTTGGGGCGGGGCGGGGATTGCTCTGGCAGAAGAAGAGAAAAAAAGGAGGAAAAAACGGTTGGGAAAAGTAAAACTGGTGATAATGATCCCAACAATTCTAGATAAGGTAACAGCACAGAGGCGCAGATGCACAGACACACACACCCACACTTCTGCTCCCACAACCACCTGCGAGGCAGGCAAGGCAGGTGAGGAAACCACGCTCGGAGAAGGGACGGGAGTCAGCTAGGAATCAGGTGAAAAGTGGAGACGCTGGGGCTCAGTCACCCACGCGGGGAAGCTGCCCAGGGTGGCAAGAACCCAGGCCAGGCTCACGCCGCCCCCATAGCTCAGTGGACCCGGACCTCAGGGTACCCCTGTCCTGGGAAAGTTGCTTCCTGACCCTGAGGAAACGACAGCAGGAAAGACCCCACTTGGTAAACATTTTTTGTGGGGACTGCTCTGTGACTTCCGCCAATTTTTCTCCAGGGTCAGCGGCTTGATTTGGAGGAGCTCTATTGCCCCCTGGTGGAGGTTTAGCCACATGCATCTGCAGGGGCCACAGTCACCATTCAGAAAGCAGCAGCTGTGTGTGGGGCAGAGGCATGAAAAGGGAGGGGACAGAGGACATTTTAGAGACCAACTTTTTAGCATATTTGTTTGGCATAATAATCTTCTAGAGGAGCTGGCATCACTCGGGGACCTGGGCAACTAGGGCTCCTGCGCTGGCTTGGCTTTAGCAGGCCCCACTCTGGTCCTCTGCAGGGCAGTAAGTCCAGGGAACTTACCCAAAGCCCAGGGCCGCCCTTCCCCTGTACCTGGAGCTCCAGGCCCTAAACCCGCTCCCACGGCCGCATGGGCCTCTTTCCTGGATCCTGACTCCCAAGGGTGAATGCCACCGTTGGTGTGTGCACTTCCAAACCCAGGGAGTGGCCAAGGGGCAGCTGTCTGTGGGGGTGTGAATCTGCCCACACATGTGCTGGAGCCCCCTCATGGAGAGAAGACCCTCATTTGTAGTCTAGTCCCAGGAACCTCCTCTCCTCTCCTCTTTAGAGGAGACCTGGGCGGTCTTTGAAAAATTTGAATCACACTTATAATAATGTATTTTTAAAAATGTGTTACTTGGGCCAGGCGTGGTGGCTCACGACTGTAACCCCAGCACTTTGGGAGGCTGAGGCGGGCGGATCACCTGAGGTCAGGAGTTTGAGGCCAGCCTGGCCAACATGATGAAACCCCATCTCTACTAAAAACACAAAAATTAGCCAGGCATGGTGGCGGGCGCCTGTAATCCCACCTGCTCGGGAGGTTGAAGCAGGAGAATTGCTTGAACCCAGGAGGCAGAGGTTGCAGTGAGCTGAGATCGCACCACCACATTCCAGCCTGGGTGACAGAGCAAGACTCCATCTCAAAAAATAAAATAAAATAAAATAAAATAAAATAAAATAAAATAAAATAAAATGTGTTACTTGATCCTATCAAGACTTTCAACCCAATTTCTAGATTATAGGAAATAAAGGGGATAAAGAAACAAACCACAAAGAGGCAATGAGACAAACCGGAAGGGGGAACATTTGCATTCCTGGTTGGGGCCTTCAAGAATCAGTGTTATGAAATGAGGGTCTGTTTAGGGTTACAAGCGATTTATCTCTTGGGGCCAGGAGTTCAAGACCAGTCTGGGCAAGACGGTGAGACCGTGTGTCGACAACAAATTAAAAAAAAAAAAAAAAAAAAAAAAAGCCGAGTTCGAGACCAGTCTGGGCAACACAGTGAGATCCTCTCGAAAACAAATTAAAAACAAAAAAAAGCCGGGCATGGTGGTGTCCACCTGTAGTCACAGCTACTCGGGAGGCTAAGGCAGGAAGACTGCTAGAGCCCAGAAGTTTAAATTTATGGTGAACTATGATCACACCACTGTACTCCAGCCTAAGTGACACAGTGAGACCCTATCTCAAAAAAAAGAAAAAGATTTAAGATAATTTATGTAGTGACTTCCTTCCAATGGGTATAATACATAATACGTAAAGAGGGGAAAGAAAGAGTAATTTTACAGTGGAGAAGCCTGACAAGACTTCAGCCAGGTGATCACACGCGTGTTGCCCAGGCTGGAGTGCGGTGGCTATTTACAGGTGCAATCATGCAATCGTAGCACACTACAGCCTCAAACTCCTGGGCTCAAGCGATCCTCCTATCTGGGGCTACAGATGAGCACTGTGCATGGCTTGAAACAGGGATTTTTGTTTGTTCTCAAAATTTTGTCTGCTTCAAACTATTTCCCACGGCCTAGATCTAAGCTCCGGCAAGCTCTGGTGCCGCTTAACTCTCTATCCTCTTTTTGTGCCATTCTCCACTTCACTATAACGATCCTGCCACATTCATCTTCCTTCTGGCTCCTTCCTGTTTTAAGGCCTTTGCCCATGCTGTGTCCCTGCTAAAATGCCTTTCTCATGATGGCCAAAACGGAAGTAACCACCACCTTCTACTGCTGTTTCTCATCACCCCATTTATTTGCTGCTGAGCATCATCTTTTTTGTTTGCTAACCACCTGTCCCCCCTACTAGAATGTAAGCTCCTGAGGGACAAACACTTTCCCTAACCTGTTCACCATACTCCAGCATTTAGAGCAGTAGTTTACATATACGGTACATGCCCAGTAAATATCTGCCCAGTGAATAAATCAATAGGTCTTAAGATCATAACTACAAAAGAAGCCGTAAGTTACAGACTGCAAGCCATCTCTGCTTCTCCTGATATGAAAACACTAAATATGAGTTACTTTTGTTTCTAAGACAGATTCTCATTCTGTCACCCAGGCTGGAGTACAGTGGCCCAATCCCAGCTCACTGCAGCCTCGTCCTCCCAGGCTCAAGCAATCCTCCCACCTCAGCCTCCTGAGTAGCTGGGACACCACGCCAGACTAATTTTTTTTTTTTTTTTTTTTAGCAGAGATGGGCTTTTGCCAGGCCGGTCTTGAACTCCAGGACTCAAGTGATCTGCCTGCTTCGGCCGCCCAAAGTGCTGACATTACAGGTGTGAGCCACCTCACCCACCTGAAATTGTTGTTGTTTTTTTTTTTGAGACGGAGTCTCGCTGTTGCCCAGGCTGGGGTGCAGTGGCGCCACCTCGGCTCACAGCAACCTCTGCCTACCGGGTTCAAGTGATTCTCCTGCCTCAGCCTCCCGAGTAGCTGGGATTACAGGCGCCCGCCACGCCCGGCTAATTTTTGTATTTTTAGTTAGAGACGGGGTTTCATCATGTTGGCCAGACTGGTCTCGAACTCCTGATCTCAGGTGATCCGCCTGCCTCGGGCTCCCAAAGTGCTGGGATTACAGGCGTGTGCCACCGCGCCTGGCTACAAAACTGCTCTTTTTAAAACATCTTTTTTTGAGACATGGTCTCACTCCGTCGCCCAGGCTGGAGTGCAGTGGCGCAGTCTCAGCTCACTTTGGCCTCTGCCTCCCGGACTCAAGCAATCCTCCTGCTTCGGCCTCCAGAGTAGCTGGGCCTACAGGTGCACACCACTGTGTGCGGCTAATTTTTGCTCCCGCTTAGCTGGGATTACAGGCACTCGCCACCATGCCCAGCTAATTTTTGTACTTTTAGTAGAGACGAGGTTTTGCCATGTTGGCCAGGCTGGTCTCGAACTCCTGACCTCAGGTGATCCCCCCGCCTCGGCTTCCCAAAGTGCTGGGATTACATGTGTGAGCCACCACGCCAGGCCCCAAGGACTCACTTGTAACTCACTTATCTCACCCCGGCCCATTTAGCCATCTAGCGAACGGGCCCAGCCCTTACCAATAGCAAACTCAACCAGGGTCTCGTTCTCCTCCGACAGCGAATCGAGAAATAAATCCAGGACCTGCAGCTGCCGTAGATACTCGTAGTTGCTGGGGTCATAAGCGAAGTTGGCGAGGTTGGCGAGGACTTGCTCCTTGGCGTCTGCAACGGGAAAGCGGCACTGGAGCCAGGTCCGGGCGGCGGTCACAGCCGACCCTGTCACCTGGTCCCACCGTGGCTCTCACCTTGGCTCTGGGTCTCCTGGAATTCCGTGACCAGCGCCTGCAGGTATCCCAAACGCCCGACGTGGGGGTCCAACTTCGGCTTCTGGGCCATGGCCGGCGTGACGGAGGACCCCCAGGGACGGGCGGGCGGGTGGCAAAGGTGCAGGGGGAAAGCCGAGCGAGACCCTCACCCACTCTCCACCTGTCTGGCGAGGGAAGACGCGGGGACGGCAAATGGGTTTCTTTCTTGGGTTCAGACTCTGCAGTAATTTGCAGCTGGAAATGGAATGTGGGGAGATGGGCCGGGGTCTCAGAATCCTGTAGGAGTTGGGTCTGAAAATCGAAATTGGGGCGCGGGAGACAGGGAACCGTCTGCGGGTTGGGGCTGGCGGAGTGGGTACTGGCGCCCAGCCCCCGGCTGCCGGGCTCGGTTCCAGGCTCCCGGCGGAAGCCGCGCTGTCCCCACCCTACAAGGCGCGGAAGGGGCGGGACGAGGCAGGCGAGGGGCGGGGCCGTCGCCGAACTCCTTGGCGCGCGTGCGCGGCGCGCTTTCGGTTTTCTGGCTGCGGAAGCTCTTTAGCCTGCGCTGGAACCCGCTGCGACACGCTTCGCCGAGGGAGGTATGGGCGTGGGTGGGTGTACTGCGAGGAGCAGCCTTGTCTCCCATATCCTATGTCCAGCTGCAAATTATTGCAAAATCTGAACGCAAGAAAGAAACCCACTTGCCGCCCCCGCCAACAGGAAGGCGGGTGAGGGCCTCTCTCGGCTTTCCCGCCCCACCTTTCCCACTCTCCCGCCCGGCCCCCCGGGTCCTCCGCCGCCCCGACGTGGCCCAGAAGCCGAAAGTGAGGCACCCATGTCGGGCGGCTGGAATGACGTGAGGAGCAACTCAGGAGCGCAACGGAGTCTGGCAGCACCCATGTTGGGAGGACGTCGAGGCAGAAGCACCTCCAGGATCCCCATGGCTGGCGGGGCGCGGCCCAGCCTCCTTGACCAGGACGCCCCTTTAGAGCGCGGGCGTCAGCTCCTTACCCACCCCCATCAGTCTTTTGACCCTTTTGCAAAAAGCGTAGCGACCCCGACCCGTCCTCTATCCCAGCCCCGAGGTGAGTCCGCCACCTCTGGACAGAAATCAAAGGGGACGGGGTCATGTCCTGGTGCTTTTTGTCAGCCGGGTGGATGGCGCGCGCCCGGGGCAGCACCGGGGAGCCCGAGGAAGAGCCTTGTTTGTGGCGCTTTCGGGGCTTTCTGGATGCTGAAGCCCTTCGGCCGATTCCTTCTCGAGGATTCTCGGGAAGCAGGTGTGTGATGGATTACTACTCGTGGTTACAGGGAACAAAGCACCAGGGAAGGAGGTGGCCTTACTACACTCCCATCGCGTTTGACAACGTAGGGGTAGAGAGGTGGCTTAGGCTGTGAGTGTCCTGAGAATGCAAAAGTTGTTAATCTAATTGGAGTCACTTGTGTTAAAAAAAAAACAGAACAAAAAAACCCGGACAGAGTCGGAGAAAACCATGACAAGAGGGTTCTCATGCATAAATATCTGATAATGAAAACTATCACAAAGATTCTGCAAAAACCCCAACCTTGCACAAAACATACTTTTGAATGGCCATCTGCCCAGCAACTTTCCTGTCCAACGTTGAACTGGTCACCCTTGTTACTAATTCTTCTACCTAAGGATAATTATCTCAAAACAATTATGTAATCCTATTTTTTCCCTTAAAGCCTTTCTTTCTTTACCTCCCTGAATACCCATATAGTTTACTATGGCATGGATACTACCTTTGCAATGCCCTATGCCCAAATAGATACTATTTTCTTTGAGAGAGCCTCTCCTATTAAGGTTGACAAAGGCAAGGACCATATCTTAAGTCCTGGGCCTGGGTGAAGGCAGAGTGGCCTACATGCTCCAGCCAGCTGCAGCCCCATTGGAAGCAGGCCTCACCTCTGAGGTTTCAGGTCCTTGTGGTCAGCCCCTGCCCTATGCACATCCTCTGACGCAGGACTTTCGACCTTAGTCTGTGTGCCTAGGCCCGAGGACCCTCACCAAAGCCCTTTGGCTTCTATTGGGAGCCTCCACAGCCTGGGAAGTGCATGTCACCCCAGGGTGCCCAAGGAGTTTTTCTGCCTCTTGCTGGACAGAGCAGCAAATAGGAGCCCAGAAATAGGGAGAATGGAAGTAAGCTCCATCCTCCCTGCCCGGGAACTGCCCCAGACCTCCTCTAGAGGTTCGCAGGCCGTCAGCTAAGTGGGGATTGCAGAATCAGATGGACCATCCCATCCTCCCTCATTGGTCTTCTCCCTTTTTTTTTTTTTTTTTTTGAGACGGAGTCTCGCTCTGTTGCCAGGCTGGAGTGCAGTGGCGATCTCGGCTCACTGCAACCTCTGCCTCCCGGGTTCAAGTGATTCTCCTGCCTCAGCCTCCCGAGTAGCTGGGATTACCAGCACGCACCACTGTGCCCAGCTAATTTTTGTATTTTTAGCAGAGACGGCGTTTCACCATGTTGGCCAGGACGGTCTCAATATCTTGACCTCGTGATCCACCTGCCTCAGCCTCTCAAAGTGCTGGGATTATAGGCATGAGCCACCATGCCCCGCCAGTCTTTTCCCTTCTTTTTTTTTTTTTTTTTTTTTTTTTTGAGACGGAGTCTCGCTCTGTCGCCCAGGCTGGAGTGCAGTGGCCGGATCTCAGCTCACTGCAAGCTCCGCCTCCCGGGTTCATGCCATTCTCCGGCCTCAGCCTCCCGAGTAGCTGGGACTACAGGCGCCCGCCACCTCGCCCGGCTAGTTTTTTGTATTTCTTAATAGAGACGGGGTTTCACCGTGTTAGCCAGGATGGTTTCGATCTCCTGACCTCGTGATCCGCCCGTCTCAGCCTCCCAAAGTGCTGGGATTACAGGCTTGAGCCACTGCGCCCGGCCGTCTTTTCCCTTCTTAAGGCCTCAGGGAGGGGCCCTCCTTCTTGGGGTAGAATTCTCAGCCCTTGGTAGGTTTTACCTCTGCCCAGTCTCTGGCACACAGTAGATACTCAAGAAATATTTAGTGAAGGAATTCTGCCCAGAGATGATTGCTGTTCTGCCTAGGAGCAGGTGAGATCAAAGTTTCCTGTGCAGAACACCCATTGATACCTTTTTTTTGGGGGGGGGGGCGGGGAATAAGGTCTCTCACCCAGGCTGGAGTGCAGTGGTGTGATCACAGCTCACTGCAACCTTGAACTTCCTGGCTCAAGGGGATCCTCCCACCTCTGCCTCCTGAGTGGCTTGGACCACAGGCCTGTGCCACCATGTCCAGCTAATTTTAAAATTTTTTGTAGAGATGGAGGTCTCCTTATGTGGCCTAGGGTGGCCTCTCAAGTGATTCTCCCATCTTGACCCTCCAAAGTGTTGGGACTACAGGCATGATCCACCACACTTGGCTTTTTTTTTTTTCTTCCCCTTAATTTTTTTGTAGAGACAGGGTCTCTGTGTTGCCCAGGCTGGTCTTGAAGTCCTGGTCTCAAGAGATCTTCCTGCTCTGGCCTCCCAAAGTGTTTTGTGTTTTTTTTTTGAGACAGAGTCTCATTCCATCACCCAGGCTGGAGTGCAGTGGCATGATCCCAGCTCACCACAACCCCTGCCTATCTGGTTCAAGCAATTTTCCTGCCTCAGCCTCCCAAGTAGCTGAGATTACAGGCTCCTGCTACTATGCCTGGCTAATTTTTGTATTTTTAGTAGAGATGGGGTTTTGCCATGTTGGCCAGGCTGGTCTTGAACTCCTGACCTCTAGTGACCCACCCGCCTTGGCCTCACAAAGTGCTGGGATTACAAGCATAAGCCACCATGCCCGGTCTTTTTTTTTTTTTTTTTTTTTAAAGAGACAGGGTCTTGCTGTGTTGCCCAGGCTGGCCTCAAACTCCCAGGTTCAAGTGATCCTCCCACCTCAACCTCCCAAGTAGCTGGGATTACACGTGGGCACTACCATCTCCAGCTGATATCTTTTTTCTTTAAATGTTTTCAGGAAGTGGGCTCATTACGGGATGCACACAAAACCTGGTGGATACTAGCACCAAAAGCACCTATCTACCAGCCCCACCTCCCTCCTTTTCCATTCAACTGAGATGGAGGAGACAGGATTTGGCAAAGTACATGCAAGCACTCTCCCTTCAGAGCGCGTGCTATTGATGGCTGCCAAGAGTAAGACTGGGTGGGGAGCCAGAAGGCAGTGGCGTCTTCCAGACGCTCACCAAGTCAGACTTTTCTTTTTTTTTTTCTTTTTTTTTTTTTTTGAGACGGAGTCTCGCTCTGTCACCCAGGCTGGAGTGCGGTAGCCGGATCTCAGCTCACTGCAAGCTCCGCCTCCCGGGTTCACGCCATTCTCCTGCCTCAGCCTCCTGAGTAGCTGGGACTATAGGCGCCCACCACCTCGCCCGGCTAGTTTTTTGTATTTTTTAGTAGAGACGGGGTTTCACCGTGTTAGCCAGGATGGTCTCGATCTCCTGACCTCGTGATCCGCCCGTCTCGGCCTCCCAAAGTGCTGGGATTACAGGCGTGAGCCACCGCGCCCGGCCACAGACTTTTCAACTAGAAGAGACTAGCTCATCCAGACAAACCTCCTACATTTTCTTTTTTAAAATTAAATTTTATTATTTCGCTCTAACAAAGTAACCTGCTACTTTTTCAAGGCTCAGAGGTGGTCAACAATTTGCCCAAAGTCACATGGCAGATAGTGGCGGAGTCCAAGGCACTCAGGGAGGGCTATTCCAGCCCAGAGCCCTTTGCTTGGCCTGCAGTACTGCCTTTGGCTATAAGAGGCACTCATGGCTGGTCCTGGAGGAGGCAGGACATCCCCAAAGATGCTTATTGACGCCAGCTGGACATGGCAGGCAGGAAGACTGGCACCCATTCATGAAAATAAAATCTGATAAGGTTTTCTTGCCAGAGCCTGGTTGAGCCTGAATCAACAAACATCACCCTGAACCTGAGCACCCCTTGCTGAGCTGGGAGGAAAGGGTGAGGGGAAACGCACTCCAGCGCTGTTTTTCAGCTTCATTAGTTCACAGAGTTTATGACCTGCTGCAGGGAACATTTCTGTGTATAATTCAAACACATTCTGTTTTCTCATTCCCTTGGTACCCTGCTGGGACAACAACAGGCTGATGACAGCCAGCCCCTGGGTGGTGACTTCAGGGAAAGGCACCAGTAAACTGTGTGTGGCGGGAGCTCAGACCTCCAGGTCACAGGCACAGGCGAACAGGCAGCAGGGGTGAGTCCAGCCGGCCACTTACCCCAGGGTTGACACCTCTAACACGGCAGGGAGAAGGGGGGCCTCCAGAGGGCAGGAATGGGGAGTAAAAGAACTTCTCTTGCAAAAGCAGCCCCATTTTCACAGCAGTCTTCAGGCTGCCTGGCAAGCCTTCCTCTCCGTCAGTCAAATGTCTGGCTTCCCCCAGCCAGCACTAATCCTCCCCGCCAAGGAAACAGGGTGGGGAAAGGAAGGAGGAAGCCCCTAGATAGAGCGGGTCCTGCTGAGACTGTAGGGGGGGCCCTCAGACTTTAGGATCCAAGCCAGGGGCCCCCCTCCTGTTCTCCACACAGGCGCCAGGATGGGCGTGCCACTCAACCTTTAATCTGTCCCTATCCAGCCAGCCAACTCCTCAGTCTGGACCTCTGCACTGCCTCTCACCATCAGTGCGAGGTCCAGTGACCTTCATGGGGGCAGCTGCACCACCAGCCTTGGCTGCCCTACAGGTGAGGGCTGGGTCACTTGGGAAGAGCAGGGCAGGAGGAACCTGGAGGAAGGTGAGCTCTTCAGAACTGTCTGGAGGCCAGAGAAAGATAAAGAAATGATGGAGGTATCCAGGCTGTACTAGAAGGTCCAGTGCGTTCAGCTGTAGGAGCAGCAACACACAGCCAGCTGCGCTGAGCCGGCCGGGACAAACCTGAGCAGGGTTCAGACCTGGCTTCCTGGGCCCCGAGTACCCTGGTGCCCAAGGAAAAAAGTTGGGAGGGCCCGCTCCTGGATTCTGCTAGTTAGAAGAGGGTTCCTCTGGCCAGGCAGAGTGGCTCATGCCTGTAATCCCAGCACTTTAGGAGGCCAAGGTGGGCAGATCACCTGAGGTCAGGAGTTCGAGACCAGCCTGACCAACGTGAAGAAATCCCGTCTCTACTAAAAGATAAAATTAGCCAGGAGTGGTGGTGCATGCCTGTAATCCCAGCTACTTGGGGGGCTGAGGCAGGAGAATCACTTGAACTTGGGAGGCAGAGGTTGCGGTGAGCCGAGATGGTGCCACTGCACTCCAGCCTGGGCAACAAGAGCAAAACTCTGCCTCAAAAAAAAAAAAAAGTTTCTCAGGGCGTCTTCAGAGGCCATCCTCCAAGGTCCCAGTTCCTGGCAGAGTCCCAGCTTGCAGAGCCTGGACAGCCCGGGCTTCCTGGGCTGCGCTTCACGCAAGCCCCTGGTGAAGGAGCTGAAGGTCCCCCTCCTGGGCTGGGCTGAGACGGTGTTCACTCAGTGACCCCAGGACTCAGACACTGGTCACACAGGTGACCCCTGGGTCTTAGACGCTGGTTACATACATGATCACAGGGGACCGCTGCTTCCCAGGACCATCTTTGGCTTCCAAGAAAATATCCTGCTCCAAGGCATCTGCCACGACAGCCCGCTTGCCCTGCTCCTTCTTCTGCAGGGCATAGAAGCTGCCACCCATGAAGAGGGCAGCTGAGATAAGGAAGAAGCTGGACATGAAGAAAACATAGCTGAAGTTGTTGGTGGCGTCCAGGAGCAACCCTGGGGGACAGAGATCAAGTTAGGCTAGTGCTACCAGGCCTCCCCCCAACTAAACCCTGTGTTCCCTGACAGCAGGGATTTTATTTTTGTTTCTTCTGCACTAGGAATTGTGGCTGACACCCAGTAGACACTCAACAGATACTTGCTGAATGAGAGGAGGGGAAGAAACACGAAACCTCCTCTGGCCTGGGCAGGAAGAATCTTCAGGCTACAAGAGAACTTAAGGGCATGTGGTGGCAGGGAACTAGTGGAGTCTGGGATATTTGCTCAGCCACCCTCCAGGTCTCACCTCTGCCTCCTTCTGAAGGGCTCTCCCCACTTGTTTGCTTAAAGAATTCCCTTGGGGCCTGACATGGTGGCTCACGCCTGTTATCCCAGCACTTTGGGAGGCTGAGGTGGGTAGATCACGAGGTCAGGAGTTCAAGTCCAGCCTGGCCTAGATGGTGAAACCCTGTTCCTACTAAAATTACAGAAACTAGCCAGGCACCGTGGCAGGCGCCTGTAATCCCAGCTTCTTGGGAGGCTGAGGCAGAAAAATCGCTTGAACCCGGACAGCAGTGGTTGCAGTGAACCAAGACTGTGCCACTGTACTCCAACCAGGGCAACACAGTGAGACTCCATTAAAAAAAAAAAAAATTCCCGGCCGGGCGCGGTGGCTCAAGCCTGTAATCCCAGCACTTTGGGAGGCCGAGACGGGCGGATCACGAGGTCGGGAGATCGAGACCATCCTGGCTAACATGGTGAAACCCCGTCTCTACTAAAAAATACAAAAAACTAGCCGGGCGAGGTGGCGGGCGCCTGTAGTCCCAGCTACTGGGGAGGCTGAGGCAGGAGAATGGCGTAAACCCGGGAGGCGGAGCTTGCAGTGAGCTGAGATCCGGCCACTGCACTCCAGCCTGGGCGGCAGAGCGAGACTCCGTCTCCAAAAAAAAGAAAAAAAAAATTCCCTTGGATGGGCACAGTGGATCACGCCTGTAATCCCAGCACGTTGGGAGACTAAGGCAGGTGCATCACGAGGTCAGGAGTTCGACACCAGCCTGGCCAACATAGTGAAACCCTGTCTCCACTAAAAATACAAAAACTAAGGCAGGGAGCAGTGGCTCACACCTGTAATCCCAGCACTCTGGGAAGGCCGAGGCTGGCAGATTACGAGGTCAGGAGTTTGAGACCAGCCTGGCCAATACAGTGAAACCCCATCTCTACTAAAAATACAAAAATTAATCGGGTGTGGTGGCGCGTGCCTGTAGTCCCAGGTACTCAGGAGGCTGAGGCAGGAGGATTGCTTGAACCCGGGAGGCGGAGGTTGCAGTGAGCTGAGATCGCTCCACTGCACTCCAGCCTGGTGACAGAGTGAGACTCTGCCTCAAAAAAAAAAAAAAAAAAAAAAAAAATCCCTTGGAAACCGGGACTTCCAATGCCACACTTGGACGGAGTCCCCACTGGGCTGAACTCAACCTCCTGGATCCACTCTAATAACCGCCGCCTTGTGTTGTCTGACTGCTCCCTAGTATCAAGGGCTTTACAAACCTGCCCTCATTTGCTCGGAATCTCACGCTCTCAGCTGCCTCTCACATGCACCTCTACTTACCTATTCGGTTTCCCTCGCGTCATACATCACCACTATGGTTGTGGATGTGTCTCTTTGTTTTCACTCCTGACTCCTGCCCTAGAAGGTAATCCCCCAGAGGATGGGGACCTTTTTTTTTTTGAGTTGGAGTTTCACTCTGTCGCCCAGGCTGGAGTGCAGTGGTGTGATCTTGGCTTACTGTAACCTCCACCTCCCGGGTTTAAGCAATTCTCCTGCCTCAGCCTCCTAAGTAACTGGGATTATAGACGCACACCACACCCAGCTAATTTTTGTATTTTTAGTAGAGATGGGGTTTCGCCATGTTGGTCAGGCTGGGAATGGAGACCTGTTGATCCCCATGCATACCCAGAGGCTGGCAGAGTTGAATAAATGGTTAGGGCAGGTGTTCTCTTCTGCATTTTGCAGATGGCACTGTGGCTCAAAAAAGGAAAAAGACTTGCCCGGGTCCCACAGGCAGGAAGCAGGAGAACCAGGATGATGATCATTACAGGAAACTCTGCAGGATGCTGACTGCACACCACACTCTCTCCTAAGCTTTCCTTGGAGGTAGATTCTATTTATCCCCACTTTACTGATAGGAAAAAGGAGGTGGCCAGGCACAGTGGCTCAGGCCTGTAATCCCAGCACTTTGGGAGGCCGAGGGAGGCAGATCATTTGAGCCTAGGAGTTTGAGACCAGCCTGGGAAATATGGTGAAACCCCATCTCCATTAAAAAAAAAAAAAAAAAAATTGACTGGGTGTGGTGGCATGTGCCTGTAGTCCCAGCTACTTGGGGGGCTGAGGTGGGAACATCTCTTGAGTCTGGCAGGTTGAGGCTGCAGTGAGCTGTGACTGCACCACTGCACTCCAGCCTGGGTGACAGAGCGAGACCTTGTCTCAACAAAAAGGAAAAAGGAGGTACAGGGAGGATGATGGAGGACTGAGGTCTGGTACACAAAACCCATGCTTTTTTTTTTTTCTTGAGATGGAGTCTCACTCTGTCACCCAGGCTGGAGTGCAGTGGCGTGATCTCAGCTCACTGCAAGCTCCGCCTCCCGGGTTCAAACTATTCTCCTGTGTCAGCTTCCTGAGTAGCTGCGACTTACAGGCACGTGCCACCACACCCACCTAATTTTTTTGTATTTTTAGTAGAGATGGGATTTCACCATGTTAGCCAGGTTAGTCTCGATCTCCTGACCTCGTGATCCACCCGCCTCAGCCTCCCAAAGTGCTAGGATTACAGGCGTGAGCCACCGCATTCAGTCACAAACCCATGGTTTTAACTGTTCATACTCTGAGTGCCAGGTGAGAAATCAGCTGTAGCACAAACCTCTGGAGATGCTGGACGGGGCCCAGATCTGTCTAAACTGTTCCCCTTGTACCACACTATTTGGCTACCCTCCCTCCCAGCTCCTCACCGGCCAGTGGTGGGGAGATGAGGAAAGCAAAGCCATCCAGGACAGTGAAGAGTCCCAGGGCTCTGGGGAACTGATCCATAGGGACGATGTCCATGAGAACCTGGAAGATGAGGGCGCCGATGCCGCTCATGGACACGCTGTACACCAGGCAGTAGCCCACGAGCACCCAGAAGTCACCTGATGCCGCACACACCAGGTTAGTGAGCCCATTGAGCAGGAATGCCAGGCTGAACAGGTACTTGCGGTGGCTAGCAAAAGCTGGCCGTCCTGCCATCAGTCCGGCTAGGGGCCTCAGGAAGATGTTGCTGAAGCCAATGATGGAGATGAGGAGGGCTGCCTGCTGCTCGTCCATCCTGTGCCACATGGCATATGGCACCAGGAAGACTTGTGGCAGTGGAAAGCCCAGGATGGACCACATCACACCCAGTACGTACACGCAGTAGCCTGTGTTGTGCCGCAGGATGTCGAAGGCCAGGTGGCGCTGGATGGTCCGGCCACATGCGGCCACGCAGCCAAGTGCAGGTGTCTCGGGAGGTGGTGGGGGACATTCTTTGGTCTCAGGGGCCACACTGGTGGCCACAGGCCTCATGATGGCCCCGCAGATGCAGCAGTGGAGAAAGACCCCGCCGAAGACAAGGAAGGTACCCCTCCAGCCCAGGTCCTCCAGGAGGTAGCGGGAGAGCAGTGGCCAGAGCGTGATGCCCAGGGAGACGCCCATGGAGGCCAGCGCGTTGGCCAGCACCCGCCGGCGGACAAAATAGAAGCCCAGCACCGTGACACTTGACTGGAAGCTGAAGCACATGCCCAGGCCTATGGGGCAAGAGGGGATACCAGCCTGGAGGCACAGTGGGGCCTTCCACCTGCACCCAGGGGTGGGGTCAGGGGTCATTTCACACACCTGCCCTCCTCTGGTTCTAGTCCACACCCAGCTCCAAGTCCCCGGGGACTGAAGATGGAATCAGCTGGCCTTGCCACCTCCCTGTAAGCACCGCACCCCAGATCGGCCCTCCCAAGGCTGCCAGGGCATCCCTATTCCCCTAGGTGTAGCACGGGAGTTATCTTTTAAAAACCCAATTTGGGCCGAGCATGGTGGATAATGCCTGTAATCCCAGCATTTTGGCAGGCGAAGGTTGGTGGATCACTTGAGGTCAGGAGTTTGAGACCAGCCTGGCCAACATGGTGAAACCCCATCTCTACTAAAAATACAAAAAAATTAGCCAGGCCTAGTGGCAGGTGCCTGTAGTCTGTAGTAGCTACTTAGGAGGCTGAGTCAGGAGAATCAGTTGAACCTGGGAAGTGGAGGTTGCAGTGAGCTAAGATTGTACCACTATACTCCAGCCTGGGCAACAGAGTCAGACTCTGTCTCAAAAACAAACAAACCCCAAATTGGATTAAGTCTCTCTTGGCTTAACACCTTCCAAAGACTTCCCATCACACTTGACAAAAAAATCCAGTCTCCACAATGCCCTGGAAGGCTCTCTGTGGTCTGGCTCCGGCCCACCTTTCCCATGCCATCTCAGGCCGCTCCCTGTCACTAGGATCAAGCCACAGGAGCTTCTTTCTCTGCCTCTGAACATGAAGCTGCCCTTAGGGACCTCAGGTCATTTGTAGCTGCTGTTCCTTCTGCTTGGAATCTGCTTCCTCCACTCTCCTCTCAGTTCAGACACCACCTCTCCAGAGGGGCCTTCCCAGCTTCCCACCCACTCAGTGTCTGCACCTGCGCACCTGAGCATGCCGGAGAGAAAGCTGTCAATCGTGTGTGATCATGGCCTCAGGCGGGCCCTCAGGCTGCCTGTGACGCCACTACAGCTCCCTCAATCGTGCCCTGCCTGCCCTGCTAGGTGACTATTGGGTCTCTTCCTCTGTGCACCCAACACCTCCTCCCCATCCTCATGCTTAGCTGCCCACATGCCTGCCCACTGGTGACAATGGCTTGCCCATTCCCCCAGTGGCTGTCCCTCCCTTCTGCCCTACATCCTTTCCACTCAGAGGCACCCCTCTAGCAAGTCCCCTCTCTCCTGAGTCATCCTTTTTCTCTTCTTTCCTAGATCATTCTCCTTAGTTATTTCTCCCATTACAAAAAAAAAAAAAAAACTCTCTTGACGTCATAACCACTTCCGGGTATAGTCTATTCCTCTAGTCCCCTTAGAACAAAATGCTGTGGAAGGGCTGGGTGTGGTGGGCTCACACCTGTAATCCCAGCACTTTGTTTTTTGTGTTTTTGAGATGGGGTCTTGCTCTGTTGCCCAGGCCGGAGTATAGTGGTGCGATCTTGGCTCACTGCAACCTCCATTTCCCGGGTTCAAGTGATTCTCCTGCCTCAGCCTCGAGTAGCTGGGACTACAAGGGCCTGCCATGAAGCCTGGCTAATTTTTGTATTTTTTTTTCAGTAGAGACAGGGTTTCACCACATTGGCTGGGCTGGTCTCGAACCCCTGACCTCAGGTGATCTGCCCGCCTCAGCCGCCCAAAGTGCTGGGATAACAGGCGTGAGCCACCGCGCCCAGCCAGCAGTTCCAGAAGATTAAGAGGCCTGCCTGCCCTGTCCGCTTGTGCCTGGCGCTTTCTAGCAGCTGCCTATAAATTCTGGAGCTGAAGTGATAGTCACCTGTGATGAATCCTGCTGTGAAGTAGAGCTGGCTGAGGTTGCGAGAGAAGGAGCTGGCCACCATGCCCAGGCTGGCCAGCACACCTCCCAGCATCGTGGTCACTCGGCAGCCGAAGCGTCCCACCAGGATACTGCACAGGGGCCCTGTGGGAGAAGACAGCCCGAAGGTAGCAGCTGAATGAGGAGGTGGCGGGAGAGGAGGAGAGTGGTTGGGGGAGGGCAGTGTCAGCAGGAACTAGTCAGGTGGTTTCAAGGGCAGAAGCAGGCCTGGATTCTGATATACCCACCTGCCACGGACTTGCCACGTGGCCTGAGCGAGGCCTGATCCCTCTCCGTGTCTCAGTTTTTCCCCTACAAAGGATTCAGACTGGGCGATGTTTAACCCTGATGAGGATTCCCAGAAAGGTGGAGCAAGACCCTGCACTGCACCGAACTGAGGCTGCTCCTTCTGTCTGGGTGAAACAAGATTGGTTCATGAGTTCACCACCTCCCCGACTTCGCTGGGGGTCTGTTGGTGGGAGGAGTCAGGGTAGTGTTCCAGGACATCTAGACCACAGTGTGCACCTTCAGATCCTGTTTTACCTGCTCCACCCCCACCCCCAGCATCCTCAGGAAGACTGGCTAGATCCCTCCCACCCTTCCACCACCTTCCCAGCCCTACAGCTGAGGGGAGCCCTGGGCCCCTCTGCGCCTCCTTGCACTGGCCTCTAGAGTGTTCTGCAGAAAATCAGGCAGAGCTGGGCACGGTGGCTCAAGCCTGTAATCCCAGCACTTTGGGAGGCTGAGACGGGCGGATCACAAGGTCAGGAGATTGAGACCATCCTGGCTAACACGGTGAAACCCCGTCTCTACTAAAAAATACAAAAAACTAGCCGGGCGAGGTGGCGGGCGCCTGTGGTCCCAGCTACTCCGGAGGCTGAGGCAGGAGAATGGCGTAAACCCGGGAGGCGGAGCTTGCAGTGAGCTGAGATCCGGCCACTGCACTCCAGCCTGGGCGACAGAGCCAGACTCAGTCTCAAAAAAAAAAAAAAAAAAAAAAAGAAAATCAGGCAGGGTAGGTTCTCTCCTCCCGCACCACCTCCAGCACCACCAAAGTCTGCACCACTAGGACCAAGCCACAGGAGCTTCTTTCTGTGCCTCTGAACATGAAGTTACCCCTAGGTTTGGTTCACTGTGGACAGGGCCCTGTTCCTTGCCTGGCTCCCAGCTGCTTTCTCACCAATCCACACCCCAAAAAAATAGAAAAGAGCTGCAGACTGCTCCTTGGCATCTCACAGGGACCCCATTCACCCAAGGACATGGGGAGCTTCTCTAACTCACTCTCTGAGAGTGCGACTAAAGGGACAGGGGAAGTGTGTGTGCATGAGGTGCTTGTGTGTGTCTGTGGTGGAGGGGGGATGTGTGGTGTGAGCCAGTGTGAGTATAAAAGTGACAGAGTAGGCCAGGTGCGGTGGCTCATGCCTGTAATCCCAGTACTTTGGGAGGCCAAGGTGGGTGGATCACTTGAGGTCAGGAGTTCGAGACCAGCCTGGCCAACATGGTGAAACCCCATCTCTACTAAAAATATAAAAAGTAGCCAGGCGTGGTGGTGCATGTCTGTAATCCCAGCTACTTGGGAGGCTGAGGCAGGAGAACTGCTTGAACCCAGGAGGCGGAACCCAGTGCACTCCAGCCTGGGTGACAGAGTGAAACTACATCTCAAAAAAAAAAAAAAAAAAAAAAAGTGATGGAGTGACCGGGTGCAGTGGCTCACACCTGTAATCCCAGCACTTTGGGAGGCCAAGGCAGATGGATCGCCTGAGGTCAGGAGTTCCAGACCAGCCTGGCTAACATGGTGAAACCCCGTCTCTACTAAAAATACAAAAATTAGCCGGGTGTGATGGCGGGTGCCTGCAATCCCAGCTACTAGGGAGGCTGAAGCAGGAGAATCGCTTGAACCCGGGAGGTGGAGGTTGCAGTGAGCAGAGATCACGCTGCTGCACTCCAACCTGGGTGACAGAGGGAGACTCCTCTGAAAAAAAAAAAAAAGTGACAGACTAAGTGAGCAGCCCATCCTCAGACATAATCAAGCAGAGGCTGGTGGCCTGGCGTCTCTGCCACTGTAAAGGGGCAGGTGGCTCTGGAAAGGACTGACCCACAGATCTTCCCCATGCCAGAGACTCTGGCCTGATTTAGGGAAGGTGACATTGAGGAAAGCCCTGAGTCATAGGGTTGGGGGTGGGGACGGGGCTGCAGGCCAGCTGCATAGCTGAGGGTGGTGTGGCTGGGCGGCAGGCAGGGCGTTTCCTCTGCAGGGCGCTCCTTCTGCCGTGAACTCACTCTTCAGCCTTGAGCAGGTCTTGTATTTTGTGCCTGCTTGCTATCCTTACCTCTAAGAGGTGTATGTAGGGGCAGGGACACTTGAAAGGATCAGTGAAAGTATCCCTGATTCATCATGTTTAAAAATTTCTACAATACTGTGGTCAGGTGCCGTGGCTCATGTCTGTAATCCTGGCACTTTGAGAGGCTCAGGCAGGTAGATCACTTGAGCCCAGGAGTTTGAGACCAGCCTGAGCAACATAGTGAGACCCTGTCTCTACAAAACATAAAAAAATTAGTTGGGTATGGGCTGGGCACAGTGGCTCACACCTGTAATTCCAGCCCTTTGGGAGGCCAAGGCCGGCGGATCATAAAGTCAAGAGATCGAGACCATCCTGGCTAACACGGTGAAACCCTGTCTCTACTAAAAATACAAAAAATTAGCCAGGCGTGGTGGCACACGCCTGTAGTCCCAGCTACTCAGGAGGCTGAGGCAGAATTGCTTGAACCCGGGAGGCGGAGGTTGCAGTGAGCCGAGATTGCACCACTGCACTCCAGCCTGGGCAACAGAGCGAGACTCCATCTCAAAAAAAAATTAGCTGGGTATGGTGGTGCACACCTGTGGTCCCAGCTACTCGGGAGGCTGAGGTGGGAGGATCGCTTGAGCTTGAAAGGTCAAGGCTGCAGTAAGCTGTGATCATGCCCCTGTGCTCCAGCCCAGGTGACAGAATGAGACTCTGTCTCAAAAATAAGCAAATAAATAAATAAACATAGATAGAAGAAAAGGTCTACAGTACTCTGAATGAGCACGGGCTCATGCACGTGTGTGTGTATATGAGAGAGACGGCCAGCCAGGAATCCCATGCTGATGGAGCTGCTGAGATGCCTGCTGTGGGTGGTGAGCTCCGAGTTGTCTGGGGAGTAGGTTCCCCACCAGATGCCCGGTTCCTAGCCCCTGGCCCAGGCACCCTGCTCTGCCTGTGTGAGAAGAAGTCCTCCGGGATTCCCACTCCCTGCCCCAACCCTGCAGGCGAGAGGTCATGTGGCAGATTCAGAGTTCACCCGGGAGGGTCACGCTCTCTCCCAGCCCAACCTCCCTCCCAGTTTGAGGGCAGGACCTGGAATAATAAGCAGGCTGCCGGTGGCAAGTGGAGGGAGTAACCGGGAGCTAGCCGGGGAGATGGGCAGCTGCGGCCAGCAGACACACGCCTGCAGAGGCCTGTGGGCCATCAGCTTGGGCTCCAGGCCCCTCCAAGGCTGGGGTCTATGCAGTCTCCCTGGAGAGCTCCCAAGGAGCCCAGAGAACCCTCCCTCTGCCCTGTTCCCAACGCTGGGGTCAGGGTGAGGCAGTCACGCTCCTGGAAAAGTCAGCCAGGAAACAGGGGCCTCTGAGGCCTGTGGTGACAGAGCCAGGAGAAGGGGCAGGCAGGGGCTGCCTTCCTCCCTCACTCCCACTTAGCAACCTCTTCTCTGCAAGGAGTCCCGGGAGAGCTGGGGCTCCTGGCCTTGTCCCTCTCTTGTTCCCGGTGTCTTCTTTTTTTTTTTTTTTTTTTTTGAGACAGTTGCTCTTATGGCCCAGGCTGGAGTGCAATGGCACCATCTCGGCTCACCGCAACCTCTGTCTCCCGGGTTCAAGCGATTCTCCTGCCTCAGCCTCCCGAGTAGCTGGGATTACAGGCATGCACTATCACGCCCGGCTAATTTTGTATTTTTAGTAGAGACAGGGTTTCTCCATGTCGGTCAGGCTGGTCTCAAACTCCTGACCTCAGGTGATCCGCCCGCCTCAGCCTCCCAAAGTGCTGGGATTACAGGCGTGAGCCACCGCGCCCGGCCATTCCTGGTGTCTTCCTTACATCCCCTTTCCTATCCTGAAGCCACTCCCTGCCCCAGTGAGGGTCTCCAAAATATTAATAATTCACAGCCGCATACACTTCCCAGCTCCCAGCACCTCCAGGGAAGACAGTGGTCTTCCTTGCTAGTCCACGTGGGAGCTGGGCGGGATGCCAGGCATTACCCTCAGACTGCAGAGGAAGCAACCCAGGTTCAGAGAGACTGGCCAGCTGGAAAGCCGGAGAGGCTTGGTGGGCTGGCCCCAGCGCTCTTCCCAGCCTGGCACTGTGTGCCCCAGCACACCTACACCTGTGTCTGAATGGATCCCACAGAAAGGACACAAGGCTCCGCCTGGCTTTGTAACCCAGGCACCTCCCCACTCTCTCTCCAGCTCCAGCCCAGTCCAGCTGGATTCCAGCCAGGGGCCCCTGGTGAAATCCGGTGAAACCTTAGGAATTCACCCAGGAGGCAAAGCCTGTGGCCTCAGAGAGAGGGAACCAGAAGGCCAGAGAGGGAACCAGAAGGGTTGTGGCTTCCCTGCAACCCCCAGGCCTTTCTCATCAGCTCCTCCCCAGGCCACTCACCTGCCATGTGGAGCACAGCCATAAGGATGGAGGGGATCCAAGAGGTCTGGCTGTTGCTGGCCTGGAACTCCCATTGCAGATCAGTGAAGAAGATGCCGATACACGTGGGGAAGCCCAGGGTGAGGCCCTGGGTCACCATGGTGGCCAGCAGCACCACCCAGGCCCAGCTGCCATCTGCACGCTCCAGGGCCTGGGGCATCCTCTGCTGCCGACGCTGCCACGGCCTCACTGCCACTGTGGCTGCTGCCTGGAGAGGCGACAGAATGGAGCCTGGTATTCAGTAGGCTGCCCGTCTTTCCTGGCCCACCTACCACCTTCTCTCGGCAGCTAAGCAGTCCCTTCCTCACACCCAGGTACCAGGTGTCACAGAGGGGCACCGCCCCTGGGAGGTGGCCAGAGGCCCACGCATTGGCCTTGGCATCTCCTTTCACCCACTTCCCAGAGCCAGCCTGGCAGGAGGTGGCAGGAAGGACAGGAAGGACAGGACGGGGCAGGGCAGGTGGCACCAGGCAATGGGGTGCAATTGTTTCTAATTGTTACATCACTTAGAAGTCAGCAGGGGGACCTCCTGGCCCACTCAGTCACTGCTTGTAGAATGCAGCAGACCTCTGGGGTCAGTGTGGTTCCAACGCCCCCAAATGCACACACGGATACATTTCAGACACTCCTGCCCAGAGTTCCTGCATAAGAACACAGACTTTCACAATGCCTCAGAGGCAGCAAAGTTACTATTGGTGCTGTTGTGAAGGCCCGAGTGAGCAGGCCGGTGCTGGGCGCAGCCACGGAGCATACACAGAAGAGTTGAACAAGGACCCAACCAGCAGCTTTAGAGAAGGCATGGGCCTCATCAACCCACACACCCCCACGCCTTTCCCATCAGCCCCTTTGCAATCCCCCTGCAATACTCCTTTCACACAGAGCTCAAGGCCAAGACTCAAGTTACTCAATCACATGGAATAATACACACACACACACACACACACACACCCCCAGTGGCACTCAGATACAGACACATACCCAGTCACACATGGACACAGTCACAGCACACACTCACGCAGACAGCACAGAAACATACAGACACACACACACACACTCAGATAGTTACACACACAGAGATCCACCGACCCACACAAAGACCACACAGGCACACAAACTCATATAAAGACACACACTTGGCTGGGCGCGGTGGCTCACACCTATAATCCCGGCACTCTGGGAGGCCGAGGCAGGCGGATCATGAGGTTAGAAGATCGAGACTATCCTGGCCAACATGGTGAAACCCCATCTCTATTAAAAATACAAAAATCCCAGCTACTTGGGAGGCTGAGGCAGGAGAATCGCTTGAACCCAGGAGACGGAGGTTGCAGTGAGCCGAGATTGCCCAGTGACATAGCAAGACTCCGTCTCAAGAAAAAGAAAAAGACACACACTTACATAGACACTCAAAAAAGACATGAAGAGACGCTGACAGATACATACTACACAGATCCGTAGACAGTCACACCAACACACAGAGATATATACCGTCACACACAGTTCAAGCATACAAACTCACACACAGAGGCATACAAGCAGGTACGTAAGACACACTAGCAGACACGCACACAGTTACACACACAGAGAGACACACGCACACGTACATGCATGCAGACATGCCCAGAGTCACACATGCTACACAGACATACAGACACACACAGTCACACACTATGCAGACATGCACATGTGCCTGTGCGCGCACACACACACCCACCTCACGTCCTTGGCTCAGCAAGGTGCAGCCAGTTCTATCTTAGTTCAACACAACCCAGGCCACTCCCCTCATCACAGAAGCTGCCATAACCAGGCCTCCAAAGTCCCAAGGTCCCCTCCCCAAGTTTGGACCCCTTTTTCAACCCCCTCCCATCCTGCCACCTGCTCCCTGCCCCCCCAGACCCCTCAGACCTCACCGCCTGGGGGTCTAGGCTGCAGCAGGCACTGCAAGGGAGCAGCCTCCACCTCAGTGAAGCCCACGCATCTTGGGGTTGCTGTTCCCACAGCCTCCCTCCCTTTCACCCCAGGTCCTGGGAAGCTCCGAGGAAACTCAGAAAACTACCAGAAATATGAAACCCCCTTTTCCTGCCAAGCCCAGCACCCCACTGCTTCCCTCCAGGCCTAGGAGTTTTAAAGCAGCACCTAAGCCGGCTCCACCCTGAACTGCCTCCTTCGAGGTCTCCAATCCTCCACCCTCCCAGAGGACCCTGGGAGTCCCATCAAGGTGACCCGTCCCATTCATCGCAGTCCCAGGGTGTGAGGGTGTGTGACCCACATGCAGGGGCAGAGCACTGCCTGCCCTCCTGCCCTCTGCATAGGACCTCTGGCTAGAGATCCTCCCAGCCCGGCCCTCCTGGCCCAGTTCCAGGCCAGGCAATATAGCAAATAAGGCTTCTCCAGCAAACTAGCCCTCGCCTCTTCCAGGATTTCTGTTCCCTCAGCAAACGAAAAGGCCACAGGCGCCACCTGATCCTCTGTGTTGCCCCAATGTCAAGGTTCCAGCCCTGCTCCATAACTCGCCCTTCCTCCCCAGCTCTTCCACTCTCCCACTTGACACTCTCACCTCTTCCTCCCGCAAAGGCCACAGCCTTCCTGGCTTCCTCCTGCCTTTCCCTGTTCCCTGCCACCCAGCCCTGGCACTCCCAGGCCCGGAGGCCCTGGCGGCATTTGGGAGGCCTGGAGGCTGGACCCCAGCCCCGCTCCCTCTCCCCACTGCCTGGCCCTGTCCCTTCTTGCTCTGCCGGGAAGAAGTCTATGGAGAAGTCTCTTTCTATGAGAAGAGCTCTTCTCAGCATCCACTTTTTGGGGCAATGTTTTTGGGGACTTTGCCCAGGCTCCTGTGACCTTCACTCTGGATCCCACTTTCCCTCTGGAACCTTTCAGTGGAGCTGGCTGTTCCTGACCATTTCCTCTCTCCAGGTCCCAGGCCAATCCGAGCCCAGGAATCCTTATGTACCTTTGCACGCTAGAAGCCCTGCTGCCGGCCGGGCGCGGTGGCTCAAGCCTGTAATCCCAGCACTTTGGGAGGCCGAGACGGGCGGATCACAAGGTCAGGAGATCGAGACCATCCTGGCTAACACGGCGAAACCCCGTCTCTACTAAAAATACAAAAAACTAGCCGGGCGAGGTGGCGGCGCCTGTGGTCCCAGCTACTCGGGAGGCTGAGGCAGGAGAATGGCGTGAACCCGGGAGGCGGAGCTTGCAGTGAGCTGAGATCCGGCCACTGCACTCCAGCCTGGGCGACAGAGCGAGACTCTGTCTCAAAAAAAAAAAAAAAAAAGAAGCCCTGCTGCCAGGATGGGCGCGGTGGTTCACACCTGTAATCCCAGCACTTTGGGTGACTGAGGCAGTGGATCACAAGGTCAGGAGTTTGAAACCAGCCTGGCCGACATAGTGAAACTCGTCTCTACTGAAAATACAATAATTAGCCGGGCATGGTGGGGCTCGCCTGTAGTCGCAGCTACTCGGGAGGTTGAGGCAGGAGAATCGCTTGAACCCAGGAGGTGGAGGTTGTGGTGAGCCGAGATCATGTCACTGCACTCCAGCCTGGGCAACAGAGTGAGACTCGGTCTCCAAAAAAAAAAAAAGCCCTGCTGCCGAGGTCTGAGGACCCCCTTCCCCCACCTCTCTCTGGGACCCCCGCTGCAGACTTCCATGTCTCCTCTCCCACTCCCAGCAAGTCCCAGGTCACATACACGGTGTGGATGCCCAGTCGGCTGTCCAGCTTCCCCTCCCATCAAGCGGTTTCTCCAGTCAACTGATCTTTCAGAATTCAGCCCTGCCGGGCGCGGTGGCTCACACCTGTAATCCCAGCATTTTGGGAGGCCGAGGCAGGCAGATCACCTGAGGTCAGGAGTTTGAGACCAGCCTGGCCAACATGGTGAAACCCTGTCTCTACTAAAAATAAAAAATTAGGCTGAGGCAGGAGAATCGCTTGAACCCGGGAGGCGGAGTTTGCAGTGAGCTGAGATCACGTCACTGCACTCCAGCCTGGGTGACAGTGAGACTCTATCTCAAAAAAAAAAAAAAAAAAAAAAAAATTCAGCCCTTAGGCTGCTCCAAAGGTTGTGAGTTATTTCAGTTAATTGTTCACAGGCAGGTACAGATCAAACTCCTTGTTCTACTCTTTCCCTGCTTCTCACTACAGCTCCTGAGTAGTCTTAGAAGATTCAGCCCAGCTGGGTGTGGTGGCTCACGCCTGTAATCCTAGCACTTTGGGAGGCCGTGGCTGGCGGATCACGAGGTCAGGAGATCAAGACCATCCTGGCTAACACGGTGAAACCCCATCTCCACTAAAAAATATACAAAAATTAGCTGGGCGTGGTGGCGGGCACCTGTAGTCCCAGCTACTTCAGAGGCTAAGGCAGGAGAATGGCATGAACCGATGAGGTGGAGCTTGATTCCATCTCAAAAAAAATGAAAAGAAAAAAAAGATTCAGCTGTAGCAGCATCCCTGAGAGCTACCCTGACTCCCACCCCAGGCTGGGCTGCACCTCCTTCCTGTTTTCTGCCTTTTTTTTTTCCCAAGATGGAGTCTTGCTCTGTCTCCCAGGCTGGAGTGCAGTGGTGCAATCTCAGCTCACTGCAATCTCTGCCTCCCAGGTTCAAGCAATTCTCCTGCCTCAGCCTCCAAAGTAGCTGGGATTACAGGCGTATGCCACTATGTCCGGCTAATTTTTGTATTTTTAGTAGAGATGGGGTTTCACCATGTCAGCCAGGTGGTCTTGAACTCCTGACCTTAAGTGATCCGCCTGCCTCAGCCTCCCAAAGTGCTGGGATTACAGGCGAGACACCGTGCCCGGCCTGTTTTCTCACCTTAATAGTGGTCTTCACACCACACAGGAGTGGATCACCCCCTTGTCTATCGTTACCTCCACCCTGCTACCCTCTTCCACACTATGAGCAAGAACCTGTTCATGAACCCACACCCAGCCTCCGGCTGAGCACAAAAGAGGAGATGAACGTGACCCACCTGTGTTCCCCAGGGGGCAGGCAGGCCCAGGACCAAAGGCCATGCAGCTTCCAGGCAGGGAGGTCCATTCCAGACTCAAGCAGGGCAGAGAGGTGATGGGGCGAGGGCTCTGGCTTGGCCTCTGCCCCAGCAGGGAAGTGGTCTTGTCTTTGTACTGGGAACCATGAGTCATGGTCACTGCCTGGTGTGTGCTTTGGGCAACGAGGTAGACAGGGCAAGTTGCTTCGCTCTCACTTGCTGGGACTAGGGGTGAGGTTGGGCCCCAGGGGCTGCCTCAAGGACCCCTAGGCCCAATGAGACCGGCTTCATAGCCCAGTGCCATGAAGTTGGATGTGTGGGCAGAGAGAAGTTTAGGTGATATTTCTGGTCTTTCTCCCATCTCACGCAAGACCAGCCTATGTTTTCAGGGTGCCTCATCTGATAACAGGGGCCTCACTAGGCCCTGGGAATCCCTTCCCTGCCCCTGGACCTCCAAGGCCTGGTCACAGGGGAGAGCGGATGCTCTCATCCAGGGGTCTGGGGTTAGGGGCCTGGTGTCCAGAGTCCAGGGGGCTTCCTCTTCCTCTTCCCGGTGGGAGAGTCCCGGGCTGGAAATGAGGAAGGCCCTGGGGACCCCTCCCTCACTCCCATATCAAGCAGGCTTCTGGGCTGGTGCCCAGGACCCAGGCGGGCAGCAGAAGGGCTGCTGCCCAGCAGAGAGCAGCAAGGGCAGGCTTGAGCTTGGGGCTGAGGAACTCTCAACCCTGTGGCTGGCCCAAGGAGGAGGGAGGCAGCCACAGAGGTAGGGTGGCTGGGGCAAGTCACTCCCTCCCTTCCCCTTGTTCCCCCACATTCCCTGCAGACCAGCACGGGTTTGGGACAGGCAACTGGGACCTCAGGCCGTACTCTCGCCCTGCCCATTCCCGCAGTCCTGCCCCGGAATATGGTTTCCATTCCGCTCTCCCTCCCTCCCCGGGACAGAGCCCCTCTGAGTGGGGCTGCTAGGATCCCGGGCTGTGTCCGCCTTGGAATTTCGGGCCAGGAGTCCGAGCGCGCTCGGGTTTGGGGGTCATCACCCCAGGCCCCGGGGCAGTCCAGGACCAGGACAGGAAAACTCTTCTAGATCCTCACCGCTACTGAGCCCGCCCAAGAGGGAAGGGACGGGGGCCCCGGCAGGAGGTCTGCGACAGCACTAGCGGGGACTGGGCGAGGAGGGGACGCGTCCGAGGCAGTGGGGCTCGGGCAGCCCGCTCACCCGCTCGCACGGGCCTGGCGGAGAGGTGGCTCAGCTCCCCGAGCGCGGCGTCCTGCGGCCCGGGCGGGTCGCGACGAAGACTGCGGAACAGGGTCAGGCGCCGCGGCCAGGCAGGGCCGGCCCAGGGCCGCGTGGGCGGGGACCCACCTTCCAGCCTCCCCTGGATTCCGTCGGGTGGGGAAGGGGCCAGGCCTCGGGAGGGGCGGCGGGCGTGGCCGGGCACCGTCCAGCAGCCGGGCCCGGCTCCGGACGCAAGCGCCGCGGGATATCCACGTGTCGGAAATTTGCACAACCCGGATGCCTTCTTTCTAGCTTCTGGTTTTCCCTGCTCAGGGTCTAGGGCCCCGGGCGTGGGGCGGAGATAACACGCCATAAAGAGACCACACCTCCCAGGAAGTGGGGTGGGGAAGGCGCAGAGGCCGAGGTTGAGGATCCCTTGTTTCTGCGCTTTCCCTTCCCAGGAGCGCTTCCAATGAAAGTCTCGAGCTTTGAGGGCTGAGCCTGCGGGTGGGAGTCCAGGCAGTCCCATGTAGGGGAGCAGGCAGACCCCTCAGCCCTGGGAGCAGGTGAGAGGACACCCACCACTTCTGCATGTGGCCCTCAGAACTGCAGGCCCTTTTCAGGTTTTTCCCCCTTCCCCTACCTGGGCAGCCCTTGATGTGCTTTAGTTAAAATGTACTCAGTTGGCCGGAGTCTAGCTCTGTCGCCCAGGCTGGAGTGCAGTGGCACAATCTCAGCTCACTGCAACTTCCACCTCCTGGGTTCAAGCAATCCTCCTGCCTCAGCCTCCTGAGTAGCTAGGATTGCAAGTGCACACCACTGCACCCGGGTAATTCTTGTATTTTCAGTAGAGATGGGTTTCACCATGTTGACCAGGCTGGTCTTGAACTCCTGACCTCAGGTGATCCACCCGCCTTGGCCTCTCAAAGTGCTGGGATCACAGGCATGAGCACCGCACCTGGCCTTGTTTAATTTTGATCTGTGGACGGTGGAGTTTCACAGCCTCCGACCTTCACCCTCCCTCTTCTCACTCCACATTGTGACTCCAACCTCATCCTGTATACTCGCGACCCGGTGCCTTTTATGTCCAGTCCAGATATTCAACCTGGAACCTATCCTTCTGTGCCTCAAAGGATCTTAAAACCCAATACTGACCAGAACTCGCCGTTGACACTGTCCTCTGCCGCCCCTGCTAAACCTGGGATACCTTATGTGCTCCATGCTTGAGCAAATTACAGCCCCACATCTAGTTAGGTGCCTGAGCCAAATCCCATGAGTCTCTTTGACCTTCACCTCTTTCACAACCAATCCACAACCAAGTCCCACTCACTTTACCCCTTTACTGTTTCTCAAACCTGACCATTTACCCTCATCTCCATCCCTGCACCATCCACCACCACCTGTGGTCCAGCTCAGACCTCAGATTCCTTTTCAACACTGTAAGTGACTGATCTTTAGGATCCATTAAGCCTGATCTTGCCCTACTGCCAACTATGCTTAAAACCCTGCAGCCCCTTGGCCAGGCGCAGTGGCTCATGCCTGTAATCCCAGCACTTTGGGAGGCGGAGGTGGGCAGAGCACCTGAGGTCAGAGGTTCGAGACCAGCCTGGCTAACATGGTGAAACCCGGTCTCTACCAAAAATACAAAAATTAGCTGGGTGTGGTGGCGCATGCCTATAATCCCAGCTACTCAGGAGGCTGAGGCAAGAGAATCGCTTTAACCCGGGAGGTGGAGGTTGTAGTGAGCTGAGATAATGCCATTGCACTCCAGCCTGGGTGACAAGAGCGAAACTTGGTATTAAAAAAACACAAGGCCGGGCGCGGTGGCTCAAGCCTGTAATCCCAGCACTTTGGGAGGCCGAGGCGGGTGGATCACGAGGTCAGGAGATCGAGACTGTCCTGGCTAACCCGGTGAAACCCCGTCTCTACTAAAAAATACAAAACACTAGCCGGGCGAGGTGGCAGGCGCCTGTAGTCCCAGTTACTTGGGAGGCTGAGGCAGGAGAATGGCGTAAACCCGGGAGGCGGAGCTTGCAGTGAGTTGAGATCCGGCCACTGCACTCCAGCCCGGGCGACAGAGCGAGACTCCGTCTCAAAAAAAAAAAAAAAACAAACAAAAAAAACCCAAAAAAAACCCCACAAAAACCCTTCAGGCCTTGGAAATGAAGGTGAGCCCCTGAGGTGGCTACAGGGCCCTTCCAAGCCTAGCCCTTACCCACTTTCTGGTCTCAAATCATTCTCCTTCACTGACTGACCTCAGCCACTGTAACTGCCCAATGGGTTCACTTTGCCCCCTGCCTAGACAGACCCGATTTATCAAAACACGGGCTATTGAAATAGAGAAAGACTAATTCACGCATATCTGGCTGCGTGGAAGACCGGAGTTTTATTACTACTCAAATCAGTCTCCCATTTGGGGATCAGAGTTTTGTTGTTTTTTTTTGAGATGGAGTCTCACTGTGTCACCCAGGCTGGAGTGCAGTGGCCGGATCTCAGCTCACTGCAAGCTCAGCCTCCTGGGTTTACGCCATTCTCCTGCCTCAGCCTCCCGAGTAGCTGGGACTACAGGCACCTGCCACCTCGCCAGGCTAGTTTTTTTGTTTTTGTTTTTGTTTTGTATTTTTTTTTTTAGTAGAGAACAATGTTTCACCTTGTTAGCCAGGATGGTCTCAATCTCCTGACCTTGTGGTCCGCCCGTCTCAGCCTCCCAAAGTGCTGGGATTACAGGTTTGAGCCACTGTGCCCGGCCTTGGATCAGAGTTTTTAAAGACAATTTGGCGGGTAGGGGCTGGGGAAGTGGGGAGTGCTGATTGGTCAGATTGGAGACGGAATCATAAGGGGTTGAAGTGAGGTTTTCTTGCTGTCTGCTATTCCTGGGTGGGATGGCAGAAGTGGTTGAGCCAGATTACCAGTCTGGGTGGTGTCAGCTGATCCATGGAGTTCAGAGTCTACAAAATATCTCAAGCACTGGTCTTAGGTTTTGCAGTTGTGATGTTATCCCCAGGAGCAATCTGGGAAGCTTCAGACTCCTGCAGCCAGGGGCTGCATGACCCCTAAATCGCAATTTCTTTCTTTCTGTTTGTTTTTTTTTTTTTTTTTTTGAGACAGAGTCTTACTCTGTCGCTCAGGCTGAGTGCAGTGGCACAATCTCAGCTCACTGCAGCCTTCGTGTCCCAGGTTCAAGTGATTCTCCTGCCTCAGCCTCCTGAGTAGCTGGGGCTACAGGTGTGTGCCACCACACCCAGCTAATTTTTGCATTTTTAGTAGAGACAGGGTTTCACCGTGTTGGCCAGGCTGATCTTGAACTCTTAACCTCAAGCGATCCACTCACCTCAGCCTCCCAAAGTGCTGGGATTACAGGCGTGAGACACTGCATCCAAACCAATTTTTTTTTTTTTTTTTTTGAGATGGAGTCTTACTCTGTCACCAGACTGGAGTGCAGTGGCACAATCTCAGTCACTGCAACCTCCACCTCCAAGGTTGAAGCGATTCTCCTGCCTCAGCCTCCTGAGTAGCTGGAACTACAGGCACGTGCCACCATGCCCAGCTAATTTTTGTATTTTTAGTAGAGACAGGGTTTCACCATGTTGGCCAGGATGGTCTTGATCTCTTGAGCTCATGATCTGCCTGCCTCGGCCTCCCAGAGTGCTGGGATTACAGGTGTGAGCCACCGCACCAGGCACAATTTTCTTAACAGTATCTTTTGAAGAGCAAACGTTTTTAGTTTTGATGAAGTCCAGTTTATATATATATTTTTTCCTACAGTTTGTTCTTTTTGTGTCCTATCTTTGTTTACTTTAAGGTTGGAAAGATTTTTTTTTTTTTTTTTGAGATGGAGTCTCGGTCAGTCACCCAGGCTGGAATGCAACGGCACGATCTCAGCTCACTGCAACCTCTGCCTCCCAGGTTCAAGCGATTCTCCTGCCTCAGCCTCCCAAGTAGCTGGAATTACAGGTGCCGGCCACCACGCCTGGCCAATTTTTGTATTTTTAGTAGAGACAGAGTTTCACCATGTTTGTCGGTCTGGTCTCGAACTCTGGCCTCAAGTGATCCGCCTGCCTCAGCCTCCCAAAGTGCTGAGACTGCAGGTGTGAGCCACCACACCCAGTCCTGAAAAGCCTTTATCTCAGTGTGTAGCTCAGTGTGGGCACCACTGTGACCGACCTTAGGGTCTGTTCCCCCAAACCCCTGAGCTGTGGTGGGGGCAGGGACTGGGTCTACGTTGCTCCCCACCGCACCCACCCTGCAGGGCCTTGTGCCTCACCCACAGGAGCCACTCACGGGACACTTACGGAGCACTGAAGCAAACCGGGCAGAAATTGAACAATCTCCAGCTGTGTGGTTCACTGTGTGAAACACAAAGTCAACAAGGCCTTTGACCTCCAGGCAGAAAATGTCAACGAGAAAGATGCAGCTTCCAGAAACACTTGGCAGGGACCCAAAAGCCTTTTAACCAGTGCCCCTGACACTGACTTCTGACACTTTGATTCTAATTTACTTTGGCAAGAGTGAGCAATTGGCTACAGGAATGTTAATTTCACTTTTCATCACTTTTCATGCACTGTTCCTATACCTACACATTACCAATAGTGGCACTATCGGTGTTGGGGGCTGGACTCGAGCACTGCAGAACATTTGACATCCCTGACACCCCCTCCTTGTCTGTGACATCCTCCACTAGGATGAGGTGACTGAGCCACTCACCTCCAGCTCAGAATATTAGGGGATACCAAAAAGCTCAGTAATTAAGACAAAAAGTTAATGCAATATTATTTTAATTTATTTTATTTTTTATTTATTGATGTTTTTGAGACCGAGTTTTGCTTTGTCGCCCAGGCTGGAGTGAAGTGGCACAATCTTGGCTCACTGCAACCTCTGCCTCCTGAGTTCAAGCAATTCTCCTGTCTCAACCTCCCCAGTAGCTGGGATCACAGGCACGTGCCATCACATCTGGCTAATTTTTTTTCTTTTCTTTTTTTTTTAGACAGAGTTTTGCTCCTGTTGCCCAGGCTGGAGTGCAGTGACGCGATCTTGGCTCACTGTAACCTCTGCCTCCCGGGTTCAAGTGATTCTCCTGTCTCAGCCTCCCTAATTTTTGTATTTTTAGTAGAGACAGGGTTTCACCATGTTGGCCAGGCTGGTCTCAAACTCCTGACCTCAGGTGATCTGCCTGCCTCAGCCTCCCAAAGTGCTGGGATTACAGGTGTGAGCCACCATGCCTGGCCAATATTATTTATCTTGATTGCTAAGTTTTTGATGCCTTCCCTTAAATACTGCACTCCAGGTGTCTGTCTCACTTCCCTCACTCTGGTCACTGCCCCGCTCACGACACCCTGTGTTTCCCAACCCCCTGGTCATCTGAGAAGCCCTGGGAGTCATATAAGCCTCAGTCAATATGAATGGCATCCTTAGCCATGCCATTTTACACATCAGGAAACAGGCAGGGAGAGGCATGTGTCTCTCCCCTAACCCACCTGCTCAGGAGGGTCCTCAGGCCCAAAGAATCTCAGGCTACAGGGAGGTCAGAATGGACACAGAAGGCGACAGGCAGGTTTTTTGTCCTGCCTAGATGCAGTAGGTACATGGACTCAGCTTCAGAAGGGACGAAGGTTTGGGAGGCCAAGGCGGTCGGATCACAAGGTCAGGAGATCGAGACCACGGTGAAACCCCGTCTCTACTAAAAATACAAAAAATTAGCTGGGCGCGGTGGCGGGTGCCTGTAGTCCCTGCTACTTGGGAGGCTGAGGCAGGAGAATGGCAGGAACCTGGGAGGCGGAGCTTGCAGTGAGCCGAGATCGCGCCACTGCACTCCAGCCAGGGGGACAGAGCGAGACTCCTTCTCAAAAAAAAAAAAAAAAAACAAAACAGAAGGGACGAAGGGGATGGCACCGGAGGGGAAGGAAGGAGAAAAGCGAGTATGCCTGGGCCATCCACACCCAGCTTGGCCCAACCCTCCAACCTCTGGAAGGGTTCCTTAGTTCTCGGGTCCACTACTATTAAGCATCTGCTCTGTGTCAGGCACACGGGAAGCATTAGAGTCATAGACATGACATACCCAGCTGACCCCTGAGTCTGATGGTGAATTCACACATGAAGCACGATGCAACATGGGTTGCAGGGGCACATGTGCAAAGGGTATTATGGAGCAGATGGGAGGGAAACCCGCCTGGCTTGGAGAGTGGAGACTGAGACTTCCTGGAACACTTAACTGAGTCTTAGGGAATGAGTGGGAATAACACAAGCAGGGGGTGGCTGTGAAGGGTGCTTCAGGCAGAGAGGACGGCATGAGCAAAAAGGCCAGGAGGTGGGATGCTTTGGGGGTGGAATGGAGTGGGGTGAGAGCGGGGATGAAGGGGGCTGGTGATGAAGACAATGGGAGCTATGGAGACAGGTGTTCATGGCAGGGAGTTGGAAAGAAATGGGGGAAGAAACGAGCTGGCAGGGCGGGCTGAAGATGGCCCACCTCTCCTTAGCTGGTAGCGCCTGGTCCGGGTTGCCACCAGCTGCCTTCCTCCCCGGAAAAGTGCAGAGGTGAACTTATGTTCTCTTGGGAAAGATGCTCCCGACAGTCATTGGGTACCCATGGTATGCCAGGCAGGGCCTCTACTAAGGCTCCCACAGACACCCTCTCCCTTCCAGCCCAGCCCTGAGCACACTGCCCGTGTGGGGAGGGAAGAGTTAAAGGCTCCTTCCCCAGTCACCTGCCATCTGGTCTTGCCCCCTGCTTCCTCCCCACCTGTGAAAATGGGATGATGGGATGCCTCCAGGTTCTTTGGCTCTACTTGGACCCTCCTGAGTCTGGGTCAAACTTGGAGTCACATCGACGAAGCAACATATATGGCTTTGACTGGGCTGCCTCTTGTCACCCACCTCTACTGGGAACCAGGGAAGAGATTAAGGACAAAACAAAGCTATTGGACAGATTTGTAGGATGTATTAATAATATTATGCCACCAGTGAACAAGCTGTTTTTGTCTCATGATTAAAATAAACAAGTCCTTTTTCTGTTTTGACAGTAATTTGGGAAAATATGCATAGTATGGATACTGGTGAAAATGTACCATATGGCTGGGTGTGGTGGCTCAGGTTGGTTATGGTGGCTCATGCCTGTAATCCTAGTACTTAGGGAGGCTGAGGTGGATCATTTGAGCTCAGGAGTTCCAGACCAGCCTGGCCAACATAGTGAGACTTCATCTCTTAAAAAAAAAAAAGTACCATATGACCTGTTACTCTGTCTTCTAGCTTCCTACATTTTCAGCTGCTACATTGCTCTGTCTGTTATAGACTGCAGGGAAATACTGCAGGAGAGGCTATCTTTTGGGGGTAGGATTATGGGTTTTTTTTTTTTTTTTTTCTTTTTCGAGACAGGAGTCTCACTCTGTTGCCCAAGCTGGAGTGCAATGGTGTAATCTCTGCTCACTGCAACCTCTGCCTCCTGGGTTCTTGCCATTCTCCTGCCTCAGCCTCCCGAATAGCTGGGACTACAGGCACACGCCACCACACCCAGCTAATTTTTTGTATTTTTAGTAGAGATGGGGTTTCGCCATGTTGGCCAGGCTGGTCTTGAACTCCTGGCCTCAAGTGATCCACCTGCCTCAGCCTCCCAAAGTGCTGGGATTACAGCCATGAGCCACCATGCCCAGCAGCTTTTATTTTATGTGTTTCTATGTTGTGTAGATTTTCTACAGTATATGCATTATAGGAGAAGTGGTGTACTACAGTGATTAAAAAAGCAGACTATCTGGGTTTGAATCCTGGCTTCCTAACTTGCATATCTTCATGACCTCGGGCAAGTCCTTTATCCTGTCATCCCTCAGTTTCCTCATCCATACAAACGGGGATAATTAATGATGCATATTGGTAGAGTTATAAAGAATTGAATGAGTTTGTAATTTTTTTTTTTTTGAGACGGAGTCTCCCTCTGTCCCCATGCTGGAGTACAGTGGTGTGATCTTGGCTCACTGCAACCTCCACCTCCCGGGTTCAAGCGATTCTCCTACCTTAGCCTCCCAAGTTGCTGGGATTACAGGCGCACACCACCACGCCTGCGTAATTTTTGTATTTTTAGTAGCGATACTAGGGTTGGCCAGGGTGGTCTTGAACTCCTGACCTCAGGTGATCTGCCAGCCTTGGCCTCCCAAAGTGCTGGGATTATAGGCGTGAACCACCTCGCCTGGCAAGTTCATGCTTATTAACATTCTATTTGCTATGAACGGTGGCTGGCACATTGTAGGCACTATGGAAGTACATTACATAAAGGCAAAATTACTTTTATAGTCAGAAATGCAGACCAGCCTGGGTAACACAGTGATACCCCATCTCTACAACAAATGAAAAATTAGCCTGGCATGGTGACCTGTGACTGTGGTCCCAGCTACTCAGGAGGTTGAGGTGGGAGGATCGCTTGAGCCCAGGAGGTTGAGGCTGCAGTGAACTGTGATCATGCCACTGCACTACAGCCTGGGCAATGAGAATGAGATCCTGTCTCAGAAAAAGCACAAGATTTTGTTAATTTAATAATTACCCAAGTAATATATGAATAGAGTCTTTTACAAGGAATAATATAAAAGCGGAAACTTGGCCGGGCGCGGTGGCTCAAGCCTGTAATCCCAGCACTTTGGGAGGCTGAGATGGGCGGATCACGAGGTCAGGAGATCGAGACCATCCTGGCTAACACGGTGAAACCCCGTCTCTACTAAAAAATACAAAAACCTAGCCGGGCGAGGTGGCGGGCGCCTGTAGTCCCAGCTACTCGGGAGGCTGAGGCAGGAGAATGGCGCAAACCCGGGAGGCGGAGCTTGCAGTGAGCTGAGATCCAGCCACTGCACTCCAGCCTGCGCGACAGAGCCAGACTCCGTCTCAAAAAAAAAAAAAAAAAAAAAAGCGGAAACTTTTTTTTTTTTTTTTTTGTGAGATAGAGTCTGGCTCTGTCGCCCAGGCTGGCATGCAGTGGCACTATCTTGGCTCACTGCAATCCCCGCCTCACGGATTCGAGGAATTCTCTGCCTCAGCCTCCCTACTAGCTGGGATTACAGGTGCCCGCCACCACACCTGGCTAAGTTTTTTGTATTTTTAGTGTAGACGGGGTTTCACCGTCTTGGCCAGGCTGGTCTTGAACTCCTGACCTTGTGATCCACCTGCCTCGGCCTCTCAAAGTGCTGTGATTACAGGCGTGAGTCACTGCGCCCAGCCGGAAACCTTTTTCAAATAATCCTTGGAGGCAGATTTGTTTACAACCTGTTTGGATTTAGCCTGAGTGCTAAAGCAGGGCCGGAAGAGTGAGTGGGTGGCATTCAGGGACAGTCCCTGCCCTGGGCCCCACAGTGGGGGAAAAGGGAGGGGCATGGTCCACTGCTGTGGGTTATTCATGAGCACTGGCTGAACTTGCTGTCCCCAAAGAAGAGCCCCTCTGTGATTTTTTTTGTTTTGTTTTTTAAGCAGGTTCTCCCTCTGTCACCCAGGCTGGAGTGCAGTGGCATGATTACAGCTCACTGCGCAGCCTCAACCTCCTAGGCTCAAGCAATCCTCCCACCTCAACCTCTCAAGTAGTGGGACCACAGATGTGTGCCACCACACCCACCTAATTGCCCAGGCTGGCCTGGATCTCCTAGGCTCAAGTGATCCTCTTGCTTCAGCTTCCCAAAATGCTGAGATTAGAGTCATGCGCCACCGTTGCCTGCCCCCCCGTGATGTTTTCCCCCATGAAGCACAGGCTGAAACCTGGGTCACTAATTTCTCCAGGAACAGGCTAGGCAGAGACCAGACACCCTGACATTCGGTTTGCTAACCTGCCTCCTTGAAACGTGGGCCTGCTTGCCATCTGGCTCGTAGGAGTACTGAAAAGAGTTTCAGGATCCTCAGGACTACCACTGTGGACCTATGGGGGCCCAGGACTCCCCCAAATAAGGAACAGCTGTTTGAGAGCAAGTATCATCCCCCGGACATTTGGATGTGTGCCTGAGGGTGTCACGCACCATCCTGCCACCAAGTGTCTTTCAGAGCTGGGAGGACTTGGCGAGGAAGCCCCCGTCCCTGCCAGCCCCGTGATGTGGGAAGACTCTGAGATGTATGTGGCCGCTGCTATCCACTTGGGTCATGCATTCACCTTTTCAGCATTTCCTGACCTGAGCCCTTCTCTGCAGAAGCCTGTGGCCACTGGTGCCAGGAGGAAGACTGTGGGATGGGGAGGCAAGACGTGGGTTTTGGGTGAAAGGTCTTTCAATAAAGGGCAAAGAATTCAAGCTCATTCCTTACTTCACAGGGGCAGCAGCCTGTGGGGAATGAGTCATTGGGATCAGAGCTGAGCAAAGGCCACTACGAGGCTGCAGCCAGGGCTTCCTCAGAGGAGCCCCCCCCCCGCCACTCCCGCCAACCTTCAGAGCACACTCTGCTCCCCCCGTGCCCTCCTGGCTCCAAAATGACCACCTCGAAGGAAAAACCCAGGTCACTAATTTTTCCCGGAACACACCAGGTGGAGACGGAATTCAGGAACACCCCTGGGGCACCATGTGGGCTGGTTCTGGAATGCATTGCCCTTGGGATTTTTTTCTTCCATGATTTGTATCAGTTCCTCTTCAGAGCCAATCATTAACCTCGCTGAGAGCCCCCGCTTGAGAAGCCACAGGAACAAGTGACTGGTTGAGGCTGGAAATATGGAGGTGGCTCCATGGTGTGCCCAAATCTTCGGCTTCCCCAGACGGAGGAGCTGAGTTCTCAGTCATGGCCTGGCCAGGGTCCCCTGGCAGTGTTTCGGCCTGGGTTCAGCCTCTGGTTGGATGGCAGAGGCCTGGATATGTACGTAGTCCCTCTGCAGTGAGCAGTGCTACCTTCTGAGAGCTGAGTGGGTTGGTGATGGCTGGGGATGGGGGAGCAGCTTTTAGCAGCATTCAGCAGGGTGGAGGGAGTTTAAGGTTTACCCACCCACGACAGCATGACACCCCCTCTAGGCTGTAAAACACCAGCTGAGTGAGCAGCTCTGCTCTGGGCAGCAGGGGCAGCAGCCCCACCCCTGCCTGGGCTTGGGTCCCCAGCCCATCATTTTTGGATCTGAGGTAGGCCTGGGCTCCTCCAGTTTAACCTCTCAGGCGACAATGAAGCCACTCAGACAGCCCACCCGTACCCCAATCCATCTGGCGCCATCTCTCAGTCTGACCACCTGGCTCAAACGTTGCCCACTCTCAAACATCAAAGCCTTTGGGACAGGCCTCAGCGCCACCGGCGAAGACCAGCCTGGAGAACCAAAGCCAGGGGACTCTGCTGGGATGGGGTTTGGGAGTGGGCTGTGCACCGCAGTCAGGAATCCCCCACCCACAAGGCCACAGGGACTGTCCCCCGTCCCTGGGGTAACTCTAGCCGGATTAGAGCCCTCCTGTGGCTGTGGCGAGAAAGGGTCGCCCGCGTTTTGGGAGGTGGGATCCTGCAGGGCCGGGGACCCTCCTGGCGCGCTAGCCAGCGCTTAGATAAGTTCAGGTTTATTTATGGGGGGCTGCCACGGGAGGCTTGGGCTCCGGGCGCCGCTTGAGCGTGGCGGAGGCGCCGCTGCTGACCATGACCGCGGGGTCGAGCGGCTCGAGGAAGGCAGTCAGGAAATGAGAGAAGAGGCTGGCGCCACCCGCCAGGCCGTAGGACAAGCAGCGGGCGCCGCAGTCGAGCGCCACGCCCAGCGTGCGGTGGTAAGCTCCGTGCAGCACGGTCTGCGCATTGTCGTGCCACACCAATAACTTGAGCGAGTCCCACTCCAGGCACCACGAGTAGGGGTTGCGGCTCGGCAGGTAGACCACGCTGCGGCGCGGGCGGCCGCCGAGCGGGGAGCTGCAGCGGTAGGTGACTCCCAGGCACACCCACGAATTGGACACCTCCACCTCCCAGTAGTGGTGGCCCTCGGACAGGCCGCGGGAGCACAGCACCTGCGGCCACTGCTTGAAGCCTAGGAAGGGGCCGCCCCCTGGCAGGGGCTCCAGGAGGATCCCCAGGTTCAGCATGGAGCGGGTCTCCTAGAGCAGGAACATCACCGGCTGTAGTGGGGTCAAAGTTCAGGTTGCAGTAACCTGTAGGGTGGCGATGGGGAAGCCAGATCAGCAGCCTTCATTCAGGGCAGGACGCTGGGTTGCAAGGCATTTGCATACAAGTCAGGGGATGCTTCCATCCACGCTCCTGTCCACACATTCAGCCTGATGCTCAGACACAGCCTGGAGGGTGAGTGGGTGCTGCCCAAGGTCACCCTCCTCCCCCGCCATCAGACCCTAACATCATCTCCCTTTGTATTTGTTCAGGCACACAAGACTGAGTGGGGGCCCGGTGAGGTGGCTCATGCCTGTAATCCCAGCACTTTGAGAGTCCAAGGCGGATGGATCACTTGAGGTCAGGAGTTCAAGACCAGCCTGACCAACATGGTGAAACTCCATCTCTAATAAAAATACCAAAAAAATGGCAAGAGATGGTGGCGGGCACCTGTAGTCCCAGCTACTCAGGAGGCTGAGGCAGGAGTATCACTTGAACCCAGGAGGTGGGGGTTGCAGTGAGCCGAAATGATGCCATTGCACTACTCCAGCCTGGGAGACAGATCAAGACTCTGTCTCAAAAAAAAAAAAAAAAAAAAAAAAAAAAAAAAAAATGCCAGGCACGGTGGCTCACACCTGTAATCCCGTAATCCCAGCACTTTGAGAGCTGGTTGAAGAAGCTGAGGCCCACGTCCAGCAGCCGGGTCCAGAGCTCAACCAGGTCTCTGGCAGCTAGGGGAAGCTCTGCGTTTCCTCACAGTTGATGCCCATCAGGGGTTCCATGCAGGCTGAGAACTGCTTCAGTCAGAGGATCTCCTGGATGCAGGGAGGGGCCAGAGGTACCACCTGTTAGCCAGGAACCACACAGATGCCAGGGGCCCAGAGGCCTCCAGAGTCATGGGCCTGTGGAGCAGAAGCTCCCCCTTTCCAAACCTGGGCATCTCCTTTTCCTCCTCCTAGCTGTTTGGACATCAGAGGTCAGGGCTTTGCCAAGGACTTGGCCACTGTGGCCTAGTGTGCATTAGGCAAAGGGGATTTTCAGAAAATGATGGGAGTATTTTAGTTGCGCCTTGAACTGCTTAATAAAAGCCATTGCCAAATGCTTCCCATTGTGCACAGGGGACAAGGTGAGAGGTTGCCCTAGACATCTGCCCAGGGTATGATGGCAGCTTAAAGGAAGCTGGAGTTCCCAAGCACAGGGAACTCCAGTCCAGACCCCATCCCGAAAAGGCTGCTGCTTGGCCCCACCGGCTACTTACAGCAGCATCAGTCCAGGCTTCAGGGCCAGGCCAGGATTGGGGAAGCCAAAGGGATTTCACGATTCTTGTTTTTTGAGACAGGGTCTTAGTTTGTTGCCCAGACTGGAGTCCAATGGTGCAGTCTTGGGTCACTGCAACCTCCACCTCCTGGGCTGGAAAAGGGATTTCATTCCAGGCTATATAGATTGTTCTGGCCTCACTCTCAGCCACGATCCAGGGAAGTCTGGAGAAACTTAGACTGTGTTAGATGCCTGGAATCCCATGTGTTCCAGGGAAACCAAGGCAGGAAAGTTAGGGTAAGGCTGAGCTCTGAAGTGGAGAAAGCCAAGGGTGTTGGTGCAAGCTCGAGACAGAAGACCTGGAATGGGGAGGCTCCCTGAGGCAGGGGAATGGACACAGTGATGCACCCTAAAGGCTGATCTAGTGTGTGTGTTTTTTTTTGAGACACAGTTGCGCTCTTGTTGCCCAGGCTGGAGTGCAATGGTATGATCTTGGCTCACTGCAACCTCTGTCTCCAGGGTTCAAGCGATTTTCTTGCTTCAGCCTCCTAAGTAGGCGCCTGCCACCACACCTGGCTAAATTTTGTATTTTTAGTAGAGATGGGATTTCACCATGTTGGTCAGGCTGATCTCAAACTCCTGACCTCCGGTGATCCTCCCGCCTCGGCTTCTCAAAGTGTTAGGATTACAGGCATGAGCCACCACACCTGACCGAGATCTGACGTGTTTGTGGGTGGAGGGAGAGTGGAAGTTGTGATGGGGCCTGAGCCAGAGGCAGAGGGGTGGGACCTTGCCTGCAGAAGTTGCCGGTCGCTTTGGTTGATGAGCAGGGTGTCTGCCTCCAGCTTCAGGAACCGGTTGTGGCTCTGCTGAATAGAGCTGCTCAGTATCCCCAGGGCGGCCGCTTCCTCTTTCTCCACGAAACCCAAGATCTGCATCTGCAGCTGTTCGACCTCCTGGATGATCTCTGAGAAGCGGGTGTTCACCTCACCTCGCATTGGCTGGATCAGTTTCTGGATGTTGTGGGGTGTGGAGAGAGGCGTCTGTGAGCTCCACTCCAGCAACCCGACTGTCACAGCCCGGAGCCCACGTAGGCATCCTATCCCTGCCTGCCTGGTCCCACACCATCCACTCCAAGTCCTGAGAAGTCCCTGCAGCCCGATGCAGGGCGCTGGGGAGCCTGGGCCTGGGGTGGGGTGGGCCAGCCTTATCGAGAGAAAGGCCACCCGGCCCTGGTGCTTTTCACTGTCAGTGGCGATGATCAGCATCTGGTTCTCCACAGTGTCCTGGACCTTTTGAACCTCTACCTAGGGTAGAGTGTTGGGAGAGAGGAGAAGGGGCCCCTGATTCAGAGAAGTGGCCTTGGAGAAGCCCTTCTGCAAACAGGCCCATGTCTGAGCCCAGCAGAAACATCCCCCATGCATTCATCTGCTCAGCTTAATGAGGATGAGAGCCCAGTGCTGGATGGCCCACGGTCTAGCCCTCCGCTTGGAGGGCTGCTCCCACTTGCTGAGAGCCTGTCTCTGTTAGAAGGAATCACGTTATTTGCTTCTGACAGTGATGATCATAGGGTTTCAGGCCACAGGAAGGGGTCTTGGAGAGCTCTGGGAGGCAGTAGGGCCAGGAGGGGCGTAGCAGGTATACAGCCATGTGGGTGCCCTGGGGCAGTGCTGCCAGGCCCCAGTCCCACATAAGCCTATAGTCACTACCTATCCTAGCAACGGGCATTTTCATTGTTATATTACACAACAGTGCGATTCCAAGTGCTGTCCACTAACCACTGCTGGCCCTTAGCAACATAAGCTCATGCCAGGTTGTAAATCAATATAGTCCTTCTTTCACTGACAAAGTCTTCTTTTTTTTTTTCAGGCAGGGTCTCGCTTTGTCCCCCGGGCTGGAGCACAGTGGTGCAATCTCAGCTCACTGCAACCTCTGTCTGCTTCCCCGGCTCAAGCCATCTTCCCACCTTAAGCCATCTTCCCACTTCAGCCTCCTGAGTAGCTGGGACTACAGGTGTGCACCACCACGCCAGGGTAATTTATCTACTTTTTGTAGAGATGGGGTCTTGCCATGTTGCTCAGGCTGGTCTCAAACTCCAGAGCTCAAGTGATCATCCTGCCTCAGCCTCCCAAAGTACTGGGATTACAGGCGTGAGCCACCACACCCAGCTGTTTTACAAAATATTTTTTTTTTTTTTTTTTTTTTTTTTTTTTTTTTGAGTCGGAGTCTCGCTGTGTCGCCCAGGCTGGAGTACAGTGGCCGGATCTCAGCTCACTGCAAGCTCCGCCTCCCGGGTTTACGCCATTCTCCTGCCTCAGCCTCCCGAGTAGCTGGGACTACAGGCGCCCGCCACCTCGCCCGGCTAGTTTTTTGTATTTTTTTTGGTAGAGACGGGGTTTCACCGTGTTAGCCAGGCTGGTCTCGATCTCCTGACCTCGTGATCCGCCCGTCTCGGCCTCCCAAAGTGCTGGGATTACAGGCTTGAGCCACCGCGCCCGGCCCTAAAATATTTTTTTTTTTTAGACAGAGTCTCGCTCTGTCGCCCAGACTGGAGTGCAGTGGCACCATCTCGGCTCACTGCAAGCTCCGCCTCCCGGTTCATGCCATTCTCCTGCCTCAGCCTCCCGAGTAGCTGGGACTACAGGCGCCCGCCACCATGCCCGGCTAATTTTTTATATTTTTAGTAGAGACGGGGTTTCACCATGTTAGCCAGGATAGTCTTGATCTCCTGACCTCGTGATCCTCCCGCCTTGGCCTCCCAAAGTGCTGGGATTACAGGTGTGAGCCACAGTGCCCGGCTACAAAATCTTGCAATGAAAAAAGTGTTAGCCAGGCGAGGTGGCTCACGCCTGTAATCCCAACACTTTGAGAGGTCAAGTGGGGGCAGATCACCTGAGGTCAGGAGATAGAGACCATCCTGGCTAACATGGTGAAACCCCATCTCTACTAAGTACAAAAGTTAGCTGGGTGTGGTGGCATGTGCCTGTAATTCCAGGTACTCGGGAGTCTGAGGCAGGAGAATCCCTTGAACCTGGGAGGTGGAGATTGCAGTGAGCCGAGATTGCACCACTGCACTCCAGCCTGGCAACAGAGCGAGACTCCGTCTCAAAAAAAAGTGTCAGGCCGGGCGCGGTGGCTCACGCCTGTAATCCCAGCACTTTGGGAGGCCGAGGCGGGTGGATCACGAGGTCGGGAGATCGAGACCATCCTGGCTCACACGGTGAAACCCCGTCTCTACTAAAAATTAAAAAAATTAGCCAGGCGTGGTTGCAGGCGCCTGTAGTCCCAGCTACTCAGGAGGCTGAGGCAGGAGAATAGGAAAATGGCGTGAACCCGGGAGGTAGAACTTGCAGTGAGCAGAGGTTGTGCCACTGCACTCCAGACTGGGCGACAGAGTGAGATTCTGTCTCAAAAAAAAATTTAAAAAAAAGGTGTCGGCTAGGCGCAGTGGCTCACACCTATAATCCCAGTACTTTGGGAGGCTAAGGCAGGCAGATCACAAGGTTAGGCGTTTGAGACCAGCCTGGCCAACATGATGAAACCCCGTCTCTACTAAAAATACAAAAATTAGCCAGGCATGGTGATGCCTGCCTGTAATCCCAGCTACTCAGGAGGCTGAGGCAGGAGAATAGCTTGAACCTGGGAGGCAGAGGTTGCAGTGAACCAAGATCGCCTCATTGCACACCAGCCTAGTCAACAGAGCAAGACTCTGTCTCAAAAAAAAAAAAAAAAAAAAAATATATATATATATATATATGCAAATATAGGCCGGGCGTGGTGGTGCATGCTTGTAATCCCAGCTACTTGGGAGGCTGAGGCAGGAGGATTGCTTGAACCTGAGAGGTGGAGGTTGCAGTGAGCTGAGATTGAGTTACTGCCCTCCAGCCTAGGCAACAGGGCGAGACTCTGTCTCAAAATAAATAAATAAATAAATATATAATAGAATATAGTAAACACAATTTGATTTCTTTTTTTTTCTGAGACGGAGTCTCGCTCTGTCACCCAGGCTGGAGTATAGTGGCACGATCTCGGCTCACTGCAAGCTCCACCTCCCAGGTTCACACCATTCTCCTGCCTCAGCCTCCTGAGTAACTGGGACTACAGGTGCCCGCCACCACGCCTGGATGATTTTTTGTATTTTTAGTAGAGACGGGGTTTCACCATGTTAGCCAGGATGATCTCGATCTCCTGACCTCATGATCTGCCCGCCTCGGCCTCCCAAAGTGCTGGGATTACAGATGTGAGCCACCACGCCTGGCCGTTATTTCTTTTCTTTTTTTTTTTTTTTTTTTTGAGACGGAGTCTCGCTGTGTCTCCCAGGCTGGAGTGCAGTGGTGTGATCTCGGCTCACTGCAAGCTCCGCCTCCCGGGTTCACGCCATTCTCCCGCCTCAGCCTCCCAAGTAGCTGAGACTACAGGCGCCCGCCACCACGCCCGGCTAGTTTTTTGTATTTTTAGTAGAGACGGGGTTTCACCATGTTAGCCAGGATAGTCTCGATCTCCTGACCTCGTGATCCACCCGCCTCGGCCTCCCAAAGTGCTGGGATTACAGGCTTGAGCCACCGCGCCCGGCCATTTCTTTTTTTTTGAGACAGAGTCTCACTCTGTTGCCCAGGCTGGAGTGCGGTGGTGCAATCTTGGCTCACTTCAACCTCTGCCTCCCAGATCAAGCGATTCTTGATTCTCATGCCTCAGCCACTTGAGTAGCTGTGATTACAAGCATGCACCACCATGTCTGGCTAATATATATATATTTTTTGGTGTATTTTAGTAGAGACAGGACTTCTCCATGTTGGCCAGACTCGTCTTGAACTCCTGGCCTCAAATGATCTGCCTGCCTCGGCCTCCCAATGTTCTGGGATTACAGGCATGAATCACCGCTCCTAGCCTTAAACACAATTTGAAAATGGAGGCGGCCTGGCATGGATGCTCACGCCTGTAATCCCAGCACTTTGGGAGGCTGAGGCGGGTGGATCACCTGAGATCAGGAGTTCAAGATTAGCCTGGCCAACATGGTGAAATCCGGTCTCTACAAAAAATACAAAAATTAGCTGGGCAAAGTGGCAGATGCCTGTAATCTCAGCTACTTGGGAGGCTGAGGCAGAAGAATCGCTTGAACCCAGGAGGCAGAGGTTGCAATGAGTTGAGATCGTGCCATTATACTCCAGACTGGGTGACAAGAGAGAAATTCCGTCTCAAAAAAAAAAAAGAAAAAAAAAGAAAGAAAGGAAAATGGAGGAAAGTGGGGAGGATTCACACAACCTGAAGTGAAGCACTTGTATTTTGATATGTTGATATAGGTTTCATACATACAATTCCCCATCCTTATTTAACTCACTAGTACCTTTTGATGTCACAACATGACGCCGGTGACCATGACTTTAATAGCTGCTTGATTTTCTTCCAAGGAAATGTGAAAAAAATAATGTCTTCATTTAGAAATATGACTGATGGGGGCTTGGCAGGGATTACTAGGCTCCGAAAGACGCTGTGTCATCTTCCAGCCCAACTGTCCACATTTAGAAGTGACAACATTCATGAACTAAGTCAACATCCACCAAAAATAACGTAAGATAAAGCTTACCGTTTTGGAACATGGAAATGACACACACAGACCTCACCCACCAATCTCTAAGCTGGGACAACAAACGCTTGCAATGAAACTTCTCCAAAATGTCAAATTAGCATATTCTTTCCCTCAATATAAAGTTTCAATAAACTTGACTCAATCTGCTTTTATTTTAAAAACCTAACAAAAGATGTATTTAAATCCTTGAAAAAATTAACTTTAGGCGGGGTGCGGTAGATCAGGCCTATAATCCCAGCAGGTTGGGAGGCCGAGGCGGGTGGATCACCTGAGGTCAGGAGTTCAAGACCAGCCTGACCAACATGGTGAAACCCCCCCCCCCCGTCTCTACTAAAAATACAAAATTAGGCAGGCATGGTGGCACATGCCTGTATCCCAGGTACTCGGGAGGCTGAGGCAGGAGAATCACTTGAACCCGGGATGTGGAGGATCATGCCATTGCACTCCAGCCTGGGCAACAAGTGTGAAACTCTGTCTCAAAAAAAAAAGAAAAATTAACTTTATACTGTGTACACAAATAAATTTCTCTTATACAGCTAAATATGGTTACACACTTTGTTTAAAACATGTTTTTTCCACTAATGACACTTCACATGTATTTCTACATAAACTATCTTTTCATTCTTCTGGGAATGTGTCCTAAGAGCTGACAGATGGACAGTTGAAAATGCCCTCACACAGCTGGGCATAGTGGCTCAGGACTGTAATCCCAGTACTTTGGGAAGCCAAGGCAGGTGGATCACCTGGGGTCAGGAGTTCGAGACCAGCCTGGCCAACATGGCGAAAACCCATCTCTACAAAAAATACAAAAATTAGCTGGGTGTGGTGGCAGGTGTCTGTAATCCCAGCTACCTCGGGAGGCTGAGGCAGGGGAATTGCTTGAACCTGGGAGGTAGCAGTTGCAATGAGCCAAAATGGCGCCACTGCACTCCAGCCTAGGCAACAGAGCAAGACTTCATCAAAAAAAAAGAAGGAAAGAAAGAAAGAAAGACAGAGAGAGAGAAAGAAAGAAAGAGAAAGAAAGAGAAAGAAGGAAAGAAGAAAGAAAAAGAAAGAAGAAAGAGAGAAAGAAAGAAAGAAGAAGAGAAAGAAAAGAAAGAAAGAAAAAGCAAGCAAGCAAACAAGCAAGCAAGCAAGCTGGGTGCAGTGGCTCACATCTGTAATCCCAGCACTTTGGGAGGCCGAGGCAGCTGGCTCATGAGGTCAGGAGATCAAGACCATCCTGGTTAACACAGTGAAACCCTGTTTCTACTAAAAATACAAAAAATTAGCCAGGCGTGGGGGTGGGTGCCTGTAGTCCCAGCTACTCGGGAGGCTGAGGCAGGAGAATGACGTGAACCCGGGAGGCAGAGCTTGCAGTGAGCTGAGATAGTGCCACTGCACTCCAGCCTGGGTGACAGAGCAAGACTCCGTCTCAAAAAAAAAAAAAAAAAAAAAAAAAGAAAAGAAAAGAAAGAGAAAGACAGAGAGAAAGAAAGAAAGAAACCCTCACACAACGTACCACTTTCTTCCTCAGTAGTGTTTATAAGATTTTTTTTTTAAGACGGTCTTGCTTTCTCGCGCAGGTTGCAGTACAGTGGCACAATCATAGCTCACTGCAGCCTCAACCTCCTTACTAGCTAGGATTCCGGATGCACGCCACCATATCTGGCTAATTAAAAAAAAAATTTTATGGCAATGAGATCTCATTATGTTGCCCAGGCTGGTCTCAAACTCCTGGGCTCAAGCAATCCTCCTGCCTCGGCCTCGCAAAGTGCCGAGATTCCAGGCATGAGCCACTGTGTCTGGCCTGCTTCTTTTTTTATAGTTTCTATTATAGTTATTGGTTAAATTCCCAGTCTTGTGTTTTCTTTTCTTTTTTAAATTTAATTTTATTTTATTATTATTTTTTTTGAGACAGAGTCTCGCTCTGTCACCCAGGCTGGAGTGCAATGGCGCAATCTCCGCTCAATGCAAGCTCCACCTCCCGGGTTCACGCCATTCTCCTGCCTCAGACTCCCGAGTAGCTGGGACTACAGGCACCCGCCACCATGCCCGGCTAATTTTTTTGTATTTTTAGTAGAGACAGGGTTTCACCGTGTTAGCCAGGATGGTCTTAATCTCCTGACTTTGTGATCCGCCCGCCTTGGCCTCCCAAAGTGCTGGGATTACAGGCGTGAGTCACCACGCCCGGCCGTGTTTTCTTTTCTTGAATGCATTATGTTTATTTATTTATTTAGAGATGGCGTCTTGCTCTGTCACCCAGGCTGGAGTACAGTGGCACGATCTTGGCTCACCACTTCCTCCGCCTCCCAGATTCAAGTGGTTCTCCTGCCTCAGCCTCCTGAGTAGCTGGGGTTACAGGTGCCTGCCACCAACGCGTGGCTAATTTTTGTATTTTTAGTAGAGATGGGGTTTCACCATGTTGGCCAGGCTGGTCTCAAACTCCTGAGCTCAAGTGATCCATCTGCCTTGGCCTCCCAAAGTGTGGGATTACAGCTGTGAGCCACCATGCTGGATCCATATTTATTTTTCAATTTATATTTGCTAACTCCGTTATCTGTATCCTCTTTTTCTCAATTTTATTTTTGTAGAGACGAGATCTCACTTTGTTACCTGGACTGGTCTTGAACTCCTGGGCTCAAGTGATCATCCTGCCTTGGCTTATATCTTCTTTTTTTCTTTCTTTTTCTTTTTCTTTTTTTTTTTTTTGAGATGGAGTCTTGCTCTGTCGTCCAGGCTGGAGTGCAGTGGTGCGATCTCGGTTCACTGCAAGCTCCGCCTCCCGGGTTCATGCCATTTGCCTGCCTCAGCCTCTCGAGTAACTGGGACTACAGGCACCTGCCATCTCGCCCAGCTAATTTTTTGTATTTTTAGTAGAGGTGGGGTTTCACCATGTTAACCAGGGTGGTCTCAACCTCCTGACCTTGTGATCCTTAACACGGATGGTCTCGATCTCCCAACCGTGTAATCTGCCCACCTCGGCCTCCCAAAGTGCAGGAATTACAGGCGTGAGGCACCACACCCGGCCTTGGCTTATATCTTCTATGGCTATTTTCCATTTTTTCCTCCTGGTTTTTAGTCAGATCGTCTTTTGTTCTCATATGTCTGTAGTGTTTCCTTATATACCTATAATTTTATTACAAAAATTGTAAACATGGCCTGGCGTGGTGGCTCACGCCTATAATCCCAGCACTTTGGGAGGCTGATGTGAGTGGATCACGAGGTCAAGAGATTGAGACCATCCTGGCCAACATGGTGAAACCCTGTCTGTACTAAAAATACAAAAATTAGCTGGGTGTGGTGGCACACACCTGTAGCCCCAGCTACTCGGGAGGCCGAGGCTGGAGAATCCCTTGAACCTGGGAGGCAGAGGTTGCAGTGAGCCGAGATTTTGCCACTGCACTCCAGCCTGGGTGACAGAGTGAGATTTTGTCTCAGCAAAAAAAAAAAAAGAAAAAAAGAAAAAAAAATTGTAAACATATTTAAAAGGAGAAACACAAGTAAAAAAATACTCATGTAACCTTCATTCATTTTCATCAGTTATTAACATGAAACCAATCTCTTGTTTCACTATTATCTGCTCTCATTTCTCCTTCCTTCACTGGAGTATTTAAAGCAAATGCCAAACATGAATTCCATCCACAAATATGAATGTCTTTACTTTTAAGAGATAAGAATTCTCTCTTTTGAAAACCAAACCACAATATCATTCTCTCTCTCTCTCACGTACATATTCCTTTATATCAGTCAATGTTTAAATGTCTGTAACTGTCATATAAATGCATTTTTGCTGTTAGTTACAATCAGGATCCCCACAGGTCCTCACATTGCATTTGGTTTCTTTTTCTTTTTCTTTTTTTTGAGATGGAGTCTCGCTCTGTCGCCCAGGCTGGAGTGCAGTGGCCGGATCTCAGCTCACTGCAAGCTCCGCCTCCCGGGTTCACACCATTCTCCTGCCTCAGCCTCCCGAGTAGCTGGGACTACAGGCGCCCACCACCTCGCCCGGCTAGTTTTATGTATTTTTTAGTAGAGACGGGATTTCACCGTGTTAGCCAGGATGGTCTCGATCTCCTGACCTCATGATCCGCCAGTCTCGGCCTCCCAAAGTGCTGGGATTACAGGCTTGAGCCACCGAGCCCGGCTCTTTTTCTTTTTTTTGAGACAGAGTCTCGCTCTGTTGCCCAGGCTGGAGTGCAGTGGTGTGATCTCAGCTTACTGCAAGCTCTGCCTCCCAGGTTTTACACCATTCTCCTGCCTCAGCCTCCTGAGTAGCTGGGACTACAGGTGTGCACCACCTACGCCCGGCTAGTTTTTTTGTATTTTTAGTAGAGACAGGGTTTCACCATTTTAGCCAGGATGGCCTCGATTTCATGACCTTGTGATCCGCCTGCCTCGGCCTCCCAAAGTGCTGGGTTTTGCATTTGGTTTCTAAATGTTCCTTAAATTTATAACAGCTCCCTTCATGGGAACATGACAAAACACCGTCTCTACAAAAAATACAAAAAAAAATTAGCCAGGCATGGTGTCTCCTGCCTCTAGTTCCAGCTACTTGGGAGGCTGGGGTGGGAGGATTGCTTGAGCCCGCGAGGTTGAGGCTACAGTGAGCAGAGATCATGTTAGTGCACACTGCAGACTGGGCAACAGAGGAAGTCCCTGTCTCAAAAATAATGATAAAAATAATAGTGGGCCGGGCGTGGTGGCTCATGCCTCTAATCCCAGCACTTTGGGAGGCCGAGGCATGTGGATCAACTGAGATCAGGAGTTCAAGACCAGTCTGGCCAACATGGTGAAACCCCATCTCTACTAAGAATACAAAAATTAGCTGGGCATGGTGGCACGTGCCAGCAGTCCCAGCTACTGGGGCGGCTGAGGCAGGAGAATCACTGGAACCTGGAAGGCAGAGGTTTCAGTGAGCCAAGATCTCACCACTGTACTCTATCCTGGGTGACAGAGTGAGACTCCATCTAAAATAATAATAATAACAGCTCTTTCTCCCATGTTTTCCCCCTCGCCACTTTTTTGTTGAAGAAACAGAGTCGTTTGACCTCTGCAGTTTCCCCTTTCTAGGTGTGGCTGGTTGGATCTCCATGTACCATTTCCCCTGTTCCTCTATTCTCAGTGTTTCCTGTAAGCTGCTGGGATTCAGGTTTAGTTTTTGGCAAGCAACTTTCATGCTTGGTGTCATCTACTTCTGATTGCTTAAAATCAGAATGTCTGGCTGTCTCTGCCTGGTTCAGTAGACACTGAACATTGTGTTTGAGGAATTGGAGTGGTGATTTAAGGCTAAGGATGGTACTCTATTCCTTCAGAACGGATTTATGACTGTTACTGGCAGGAGGCTAGGGACACCAGCAATCCTAAATCACCTTAGTCCAGTCAGGGACTAAGATGACTCAAAACTGGACTCCAGTCCTTTCGGAGGTCTGGTCTCTTTTGGCTCATCCTGCCACCCGGCATGTGCTCCCTCAGGATCCCAACCCTAAGCACAGAGGCTTTGCCGGGGCCCTTCCCTGGTACAACCTGATCTTCAATATTTGTTCCATATCCCTGTGAACCAGGAGCAGCTTTGACAGCTTCTCAGATGCCCCTACCAGAATTAGCAGATCCACCAAGGAGAAAAGCCTTGAAATGCTGGGTCACTTCTCCGGGTTTCCTCCTTCTTCTTTTTTTTTTTTTTTTTTTTTTTGAGATGGAGTCTCGCTCGTCGCCTAGGCTGAAGTGCAGTGGCCCTATCATGGCTCACTGCAAGCTCTGTCTCCTGGGTTCACGCCGTTCTCCTGCCTCAGCCTCCCGAGTAGCTGGGACTACAGGTGCCCGCCACCACGCCTGGCTAATTTTTTGTATTTTTAGCAGAAAATTTTCTGCTAAGAGGTTGCAGTTTCACCGTGTTAGCCAGGATGGTCTCGATCTCCTGACCTCGTGATCTGCCCGCCTTGGCCTCCCAAAGTGCTGGGATTACAGGCGTGAGCCACCGCACTGGGCCCAGGTTTCCTTCTTCTACTGATCTTGGCCCTGTAATGCTGTGCTAGAATTCACCTGTATGCGCGTGCACGTGCACACACACACACACCCACCCCATGTATATATGTATGTGTCTCTCTCTCTTTTTCCAGCTCTTTTCAGAGAGAATGTTGGTCAGAATTATGTGGTCCACAATCCTCAGAAATAGAGCATCATCTGGCTTTTTAAAAGCTTTTCCTTTTTTATATTTAGGGCATCTGCATATTTATTTATTTATTTACTTACTTACTTACTTAGAGATGGAGTCTCGCTTTGTTGCCCAGGCAGGAGTGCAGTGCATGATCTCAGCTCACTGCAATCTCTGCCTCCAGGGTTCAAGCAATTATCCTGCCTCAGCCTCCTCAGTAGCTATGACTACAGGCACGCACCACCACGCCCAGCTAATTTTTGTGTTTTTAGTAGAGATGGGGTTTCACCATGTTGGTCAGGCTGGTCTTAAACTCCTGACCTTGTGATTCACCCGCCTCGGCCTCCCAAAGTGCTGAGATTACAGGCGTGAGCCACCGTACCCAGCCACAGAGTCTAACTTTTAAGTCTTTGCGTGGGGCTTGATCCAGCTGGGAGCTGCCACTCCATCCCCGCTGCCCTTGTCTGGGTTCTGCCCAATCTCTTCTGGCCTCCAGCATCCCCCATCCCATCCTGTCTTCTGCAGGCCTTCAAGACTCAGTTTCGGTTCTTCAGTGCACAGCATGGTCCTGGCACGGGGCAGCTGTGCAGCCACATGGCAGTAAGAAAGTGTATGTCTGGGCCAGGCATGGAGACTCACACCTTAATTCCAGCACTTTGGGAGGCCAAAGTGGGTGGATCACTTTAGCCCAGGGGCTTAAGACCAGCCTGGGCAACAGGGTGAAACTCTGTCTCCACTAAAAATACAAAAGCACCCGGGTGTGGTGGTTCATCCCTGTAATCCCAGCTACTTGGGAGGCTGAGGCGGGAGAATCTCTTGAACCCAAGAGGCAGAGGTTGCAGTGAGCTATCGCACCATTGCACTTCAGCCTGGGCAACAAGAGTGAAACTCCATCTCGAAAAATAAGTTAAAATAAAACATTTTTTAAAAAAGCGTATTTTTGGCTATGCACATTGGCTCATGCCTATAATCCCAGCACATTGGGAGGGTCACTTGAACCCAGGAGTTTGAGACCAGCCTGGGTGAAACCCTGTTTCTATAAAAAATATGAAAAATTAGCCAGGCGTGGTGGTGCACACCTATGGTCCCAGCTACCTGGAATGCTAAGGTGGGAGGATCACCTGAGCCCAGAGAGGTCCAGGCTGCAGTGAGCTGTGATCACACCAGTGCATTGCAGTCTGGGTGACAGAGCGAGACCCTGTCTCAAAAACAAAGACAAAAACAAAAAACAAAAACAAAAAGGAAACTGGATGTTTGCTCTTGTCCTGTGATCTGTGATAGCGAAACCAGCACTGCAAGGCTTTCCAGCACTGGGCTGTCACATCCTTATCCATCTTCACGGTCTATCTAGTTCAAGAACTCTATGGCATAACCCAAAGCCATCTTTTAAAAATATGGGCTTGGCCGGGCGCAGTGGCTCAAGCCTGTAATCCCAGCATTTTGGGAGGCCGAGACGGGCGAATCACGAGGTCAGGAGATCGAGACCATTCTGGCTAACACAGTGAAACCCCGTCTCTACTAAAAAAAAATACAAAAAACTAGCCGGGCGAGGTGGTGGGCGCCTGTAGTCCCAGCTACTTGGGAGACTGAGGCAGGAGAATGGCGTAAACCCGGGAGGCGGAGCTTGCAGTGAGCTGAGATCCGGCCACTACACTCCAGCCTGGGAGACAGAGCGAGACTCCGTCTCAACAAAATAAATTAATTAAAAAAAATAAAAATAAAAATATGGGCTTGTGGCTGGACATGGTGGCTCACACTTGTAATCCCAGCACTTTGGGAGGCTGAGGCGGGCAGATCACTTGAGCCCAGGAATTTGAGACCAGCATGGCCAATATGGCAAAACCCTGTCTCTACCAAAAATACAAAAATTAGCCGGGCTTTGTGGTGCAGGCCTATAATTCCAGCTACTCAAGAAGTTGAGGCATGAGAATTGCTTGAATCTGGGAGGCGGAGGTTGCAGTGAGCCGAGATAGCACCACTGCACTCCAGCCTGGGCGACAGAGCAAGACCCTGTCTCAAAAAAAGAGGGGGTGGGGTGAGGGCTTGTTAGCTGTACATCCCAACTGAGCAAAGCAGGGCATTTTTTTGTTTTGTTTTGTTTTTTGAGATGGAGTCTCACCCTGTCACCCAGGCTGGAGTACAGTGGTGCCATCTTGTCTCACTGCAATCTCTGCCTCCTGGATTCAAGTGATTCTCCTGCGTCAGCCTCCCCAGTAGCTGGGATTACAGGTGCCCGCCACCACACCCAGCTAGTTTTTTTTTTTTTTTTTTTTTTTTGAGACGGAGTTTCAATCTTGTTGCCCAGGTTGGAGTGCAATGGCATGATCTCAGCTCACTGCAACCTCTGCCTTCCGGGTTCAAGCGATTCTCCTGCCTCAGCCTCCCAAAGTGCTGGGTTACAGTCGTGAGCCACCACACTCAGCCTAATTTTTGTATTTTTAGTAGAGACAGGGTTTCACTATATTGGCCAGGCTGGTCTTAAACTCTTGACCTCAGATGATCCACCAGCCTCGGCCTCCCAAAGTGCTGGGATTATAGGCGTTAGCCACCATGCTGGCCAGCAGGGCATATTTTGAGAATGTTTTGCTCTTGATTTGCCAATTGCGTAGATAGTACAATGTGTGTAAAGTTATCAGAATGAAATGTGAGTAGAAGCAATGAAACAGTAGTCCAATCTTGGGCAAAAAACAACCCAATAATTTGTTATTTCTTTGAGACAGGATCTTGCTCTGTCACCCAGCCCAGGCTGGAGAGCAGTACCATCACATCAGTTCACTGCAGCCTTGACCTCCCAGGCTCAAGCAATCCTTTCACCTCAGCCTCTCAAGTACCTGGGTCTATAGGTGTGAGCTACCGCTCCTGGCCAAGAATATTTTTTTTTCTTATTTTTTTTTTGAGACAGGGTTCCTTGCTGTGTTGCCCAGGCTGGAGTATAGTGGCGCAATCATAGCTCCCTGCAGCCTTGAATGTGATCCACCTGCCCCGGCCTCCCAAAGTGCTGGGATTACACGAATGAGCTACTACACCTGGCCAATATTTTATTTTTATTTATTTATTTATTTTTGAGACAGAGCCTCACTCTGTTGCCCAGGTTGGAGTGAGTGCAGTGGCATGATCTTGGCTCACTACAACCACTGCCTACTGGGTTCAAGTGATTCTCCTGCCTCAGCCTCCTGAGTAGCTGGAATTACAGGTACCCGCCGCCATGCCTGGCTCATTTTTGTATTTTAGTAGAGACGGGATTTCACCATATTGGCTGGACTGGTCTCAAACTCCTGACCTCAGGTGATCTGCCCACCTTGGCTTCCCAAAGTGCTGGAATTACAGGCGTGGGCCACCACGCCCGGCCCTGCTCTTTTTTTTTTTTTTTTTTTTTTTTAAATTGGGCAGCCCTCTGAATCAGAATAAGTTCAGAAAGATTCTGGGAAATCCATGATCTTAATGAAAGTATGTTTTAACTACAAATTAAAATGAAAATAGAAAACTTAGAAGCAGTTTAATTTCCCTATATAGAAAACTGATCAAGGAATTAATCTGGCTTCACAGAGTAACAGTTTACTCCAGAGGGAAGCTTTACTGATGAAAATCTTTCTGTATGGTGTGATTCTTATTAAAAATTTAGCTCTGTGCTGCCACCTAGGCTTTATGGCTGAGGAGATCCAGTGATATTGGAATTATCTCCTGCCAGTACAGATGCTGTATCAGAGCCTCCTGCAAGCCCCAGCTGGATTGTGACCATGCAGAACTCCAGGGTTTTGGGCAGATCCATGTCCTCTTTTGCAAATAACTACTTTACTGGGCCCTGGCAGAGACGGAACACCTAGTTCATGGGACATCAAGTGACCCTGTGGCCTGAGCTGCCCGTCACCAACTAGGTGTTGTGTATTTACACCAACCCAATTAGGAGTAATTAACAAAAATTTTTTTCTTTTGTAGAGACAGCTCTTGCTATATTGCCCAAGATGGTCTTGAGCTCCTGGCCTCAAGTAATCCTCTCGCCTCAACCTCCCAAAGTGCTGGGATTACAGGAGTGGGCCATGGTACCTGGCCAATTTTTTTGTTTGTTTGTTTAAGAGACAGGTCTGGCTGGGCACAGTGGCTCACGCCTGTAATCCCAGCACTTTGGGAGGCCGAGCCAGGCAGATCACGAGGTCAGGAGATCAAACCATCCTGGCCAACATGATAAAACCTTGTCTCTACTAAAAATACAAAAATTAGCTGGGCATGGTGGCAGGCGCCTGTAATCCCAGCTACTCGGGAGGCTGAGGCAGGAGAATTGCTTGAACCCGGGAGTCAGAGGTTGCAGTGAGCTGAGATGATGCCATTGCACTCCAGCCTGGGCAACAAAAGCAAAACTCTGTCTCAGAAAAAAAAAAGAGACAATGTCTCACTCTGTGTCTCAGGCTAGAGAGCATAGCTCACTGCAGCTCTGAAATCCTTGGCTCAAATGATCCTCCCACCTCAGCCTCCTGAGTAGCTGGAACTACAGGCATGTGTCACCACACCTGGCTAATTAAAAAAAAAAAAAATTGTAGGCCAGGCGCGGTGGCTTATGCCTGTAATCCCAGCACTTTGGGAGGCCGAGGCGGGTGGATCACGAGGTCAGGAAATCGAGACCATCCTGGCTAACACGGTGAAACCCCGTCTCTACTAAAAATGCAAAAAATTAGCCAGGCGTGGCGGTGGGCGCCTGTAGTCCCAGTTACTTGGGAGGCTGAGGCAGAAGAATGGCGTGAACCCCAGAGGCGGAGCTTGCAGTGAGCCGAGATCATGCCACTGCACTCCAGCCTGGGTGACTGAGCGACACTCTGTCTCAAAAAAAAAAATTGTATAGATGGGGCCTATGTTGCCCATCCTGGTCTTGAACTCCTGGCCTCAAGCAGTCCTCCTACCTCAGCCTCCTAAAGTACTGGGATTCCAGGTGTGAGCCTGGCAATTAGGAGCAATTAACATAGCCCCGAAATAGTGACTGTCTCCGAGACAGGGATACAATGACTTGGCACTTCGTGTTTATTTTATTTGCTTGTAGAAGGGCAGTTGTATCTTGTTCCGTGGAGGCATGAAGTTGTTTTTCACCATCCTTTTTTTTTTCCTTTTTTTTCGAGATGGAGTTTCGCTCTTGTTGCCCAGGCTCAAGTGCAGTGGCATGATCTCGGCTCACTGCAACCTCTGTCTCCTGAATTCAAGAGATTTTCCTGCCTCAGCCTCCAGAGTAGCTGGGATTACAGGTGCCCGCCACCACGCCTGGCTAATTTTTTGTATTTTTAGTAGAGACGAGGTTTCATCAGGTTGGCCAGGTTGGTCTCGAACTCCTGACCTCAGGTGATTCACCTGCCTTGGCCTCCCAAAGTGCTGGGATTATAGGCTTGAGCCACCACATCCAGCGTTTTTCACCATCCTATGCAAGTTCAAGTATGTGCAGAAGCATGTACATGTGAGAGGAACCAAAGAGGTGGACTGAACCAATCACCCCGTTGTCTCTCAGCCCCAAACCCACCCTCTGAACTCTGCTCCGAGCCACATTTTCCCCCTCCTAGCTCAACCTGGTAGGACAGGCTGACGGAGACTGCAGACCGAGAGGAAAAAAGGAGGGACGATATATTTCCTGTTGTCAGCCAAACCACAGAACACTGCTGTGTGCTGGCATAGCTGATTCCAGGAGTGGCGCTGGTTTCTTGGTGGTTTCTCCACCCTCTGAGAGGCAGCAGTTGCCACTGGCCAGCACCTCCTTCTCCACCAGATCCCTCCTCTTGAGTCTCCATTTTATTTTATTTGAGACACAATCTCTGTCACCCAGACTGGAGTGCAGTGGTGCGATCTCGGCCCACTGCAACCTCCACCTCCCGGGTTCAAGCAATTCTTGTGCCTCAGTCACCCAAGTAGCTGGGCTTACAAGTGTGCGCCACCATGCCCAGATAATTTTTGTATTTTTAGTAGAAACAGGGTTTCACCATGTTGGCCAGGCTGGTCTCAAACATGTGACCTCAAGTGATCTGCCTGCCTCGGCCTCCCAAAGTGCTGGGATTACGGGTGTGAGCCACCATACCTGGCCTTATTTTATTTTTAAATTTAATTTTATGTAGAGACAGAGTCTCACCATGATGCCCAGGCTGATCTCACACTCCTCGGTTCAAGCAATCCTTCCAGCTTGGCCTCCCAAAGTGCAGATGAATCTCCCTTTTTTTTTTTTTTTTGTTTGTTTTTTGAGACGGAGTCTTGCTCTGTCGCCCAGGCTGGAGTGCAGTGGCGCGATCTCGGCTCACTGCAAGCTCCGCCTCCTGGGTTTACGCCATTCTCCTGCCTCAGCCTCCTGAGTAGCTGGGACTACAGGCGCCCGCCACCGCGCCCTGCTAATTTTTTGTATTTTTAGTAGAGACGTGGTTTCACCGTGGTCTCGATCTCCTGACCTTGTGATCCGCCCGCCTCGGCCTCCCAAAGTGTTGGGATTACAGGCGTGAGCCACCGCGCCCGGCCGAATCTCCTTTTTTTTTGAGACGGAATCTCGCTCTATCACCCAGGCTGGAGTGCAGTGGCGGGATCTCAGCTCTCTGCAAGCTCCCCCTCCCGGGTTTACGCCATTCTCCTGCCTCAGCCTCCTGAGTAGCTGGGACTACAGGCGCCCACCACCTCGCCCGGCTAGTTTTTTTTTGCATTTTTTAGTAGAGACGGGGTTTCACCGTGTTAGGCAGGATGGTCTCGATCTCCTGACCTCGTGATCCGCCCGTCTCGGCCTCCCAAAGTGCTGGGATTACAGGCAGAGTTTTGCTCCTGTTGCCCAGGCTGGAGTGCAGTGGCATGATCTTGGCTCACTGCAACCTCCACCTCTCAGGTTCAAGCGATTCTCCCGCCTCAGCCTCCTGCACAGTTCGTTTGGCTAATTTTGTATTTTTTAATAGAGATGGGGTTTCTCCACATTGGTCACGCTGGTTTCGAACTCCCGACCTCAGGTGATCCACCTGCCTCGGCCTCCCAAAGTGCTATTACAAGGGTGAGCCACCGTGACCGGCCAAATCTCCGTTTTAATAATCCCAATGTCTTCCCACTGTTCTCAGGTCCCAGGAGTAATGACTGCACCCGGCAATCCCCACATCTGTGATGCCTCAGTGTCCACTCCTGCCCTTTCTCCACTACCAGTTAACAACTGCTGTGGTCTCTCAATTGGACCCTGACGGATGCACCCACATATCCCGTTCACTAAACTGTGTGAGTCCATTTTGTCTCCCTATCTTAAAGTACTGTCCGGAAGGGACTAACACCTTCTGAGGATCCCACGCCCTGCCTGATGCTGAAGTGACTGATACTTGTTTGTTGGTTACTTGTCACCAAATGTTTCTCACTCATCCTCTTCCTTGTACCTAGTCACTCACTCTCTTCCAGAAAGACTTGTCCCTTAAAAACAATCTCACGGCCGGGGATGGTGGCTCATGCCTGTAATCCCAGCACTTTGGGAGGCCAAGACAGGAGGATCACCTGAGGTCAGGAGTTCGAGACCAGCCTGGCCAACATGGCAAAATACTGTCTCTACTAAAAATACAAAAATTAGCCAGGCATGCAGGCAGGCACCTGTAATCCCAGCTACTCAGGAGGCTGAGGGAGAATTGCTTGAACCCGGGAGGCAGAGGTTGCAGTGAGCCGAGATCACAACACTGCACTCTAGCCTGGGCGACAGAGTGAGACTCCATCTTGGGGGTAAAAAAAAATCTCACACTCCTCCCCTTGTCTCTTTCCAGCTCTCTGGTGGGCAGCCCATCTGTCCCACCTTCTGTTTCTCTGCATTCTCTGGATCTTTTCAGATTCAGTAAAATGAAACAGAGGAGGCAGAAGCTCCAATACCCACTTTGGCGGTTTCAGTAGCAGGAGAAACGGACTTGGTTAGCTGACCCGGTGAGAAAGGTAGTTAAGTCATCTCCTGAGACCCGTGAGAGAACCATCGACAGGAAGTGACAGTGGGAACCGGGAGACTACAGTAATGGAAAACACCAGAGTTCTTGAGATTCAGAAGTTTGTTTCGTATCTTTATTCACAAAAAAAAGTCACAGCATTTCAGACTATTCAAACACACAAACAGGAACAGAGGGTGCCCACCAGTGACAGCCTCGTCCCTAAGGTCTGGATCAAAGGCCACGCTGGACGGTGGGGTGTCCTCTCGGGCCTCCTCTCTCAGCGTCCCGTGGCTCCCTGCCCCCGGCCTCACTGACACCCCCAAGAGCAGTTACAACTGTGCAGAAACAAAGCCACTTTAGAGGAGGCTGGGCCCTACTTCATTGCCATGGAAAAAGGCCAGATTCTGAGGAAAAGACAGAATCAGTGCTACTGTGTCATCAGCTGGGGGATGCTGGGCACTCCTGGGCCTGGCTGGCATCACCTGTGTCCCAGACCCAGGGCAGAGAAAAAGACAGGACCCTCCCCACTTGGCAGTACTGGGCAGCGGAGTGTGGGTCACTGGTCACGTGACAGCCCCAAACTGACACGCAGACCTCTCTGACGTGATCAGCCAGACACTCGGAGGGCACAAGGCTTTCAAGCAAGAACACCAGCCTGGTTCCTAAAGGGGGTGGGTGAACAACGCTCCCAGAAATCTTAGGAAACCAGAGTTCTGGAGCACTGGAACAATACAGGTGTCATCGGGTTGCAGCGAGGAGGGAAACTTGGTGAACACCAGCCCTCCGAGAGGGCGGAAATACCACTCCTGTCTATTTCTCGGAGCACGTGCCTTGGGGCTCAGGAGCAGTCTTTTCATGAGGGCAACTGTGGAATCTAAGAGGAATGAAGGAAACGGCGCCCTCAGGAGGTGCTCAACATTGGTGTCTGCCCCCCAGGCCTCCTTGCTGAACCTGGTGAGAAAGCTGGGGTTGGTCTAGGAGCCCCAGCCCACGCTGATCAGGCATGCCCCAGGAAAGCAGATAGGGACAAGCGCCTCAACAAGACTGGGCACGAGGCCACAAACCAAGCTGCTTTTCCTCTGTCAGTCTGACATTACTCACTGGACCTGGCCAAGGAGCACCTCTTCCAAAGTCTTCCATCCTTCCTGGCTCAGAGCAGTCCTTCCCGTGATCACTACTTTCCTTGGCTACATCTTTGTTTTTTTTTTCTCTGAAAGATATAACTGGATGGATGCCTGTGACTGTTGAAGGGGTGGCTGTTTTTACTGAGGATGGCAGTTCATCTAACATTTTACAGCTGTAAAATGTGGCATGTAGATGTGTAGACATTGATGCGTCAGCAGAAACCCCTGTATACCAGGTTCTATGCTATGCTACAGACACAGAGAAACAAGGAGAGTGAGGGTCCTAGGGAAAAGTTAAGCCATCTGGGCATGGTCAGGTCAGAAGCTCAAAAGACATTTGGCAGAGTCTGTAGTCATTTCCAGAAATTACTACCCAGACACACCTTGGCAAGCAGGTAAGCTGTGGAGCACAGAGAACATCACCTCGGAAGGTGCCCAGGAGCACCTGGCTCGAGGAGGCTTTCATAGGAGCAGTCCCCAGAGCCCCTTCCCCTTCTCCATGCCATCTGCCATACTACTGAAAGTTATCAGGGACGGACAGGGTCCCCTGGCTCCACCGCATTCCATGACTGCTCGGCGAGACCCACATGCTCGGAGAGAAAGTGTGGACACAAGCTCTGTGGACGCAGCCCGAAAGAGGGTGCTGCCGCATCGGGATCCTCGCCAGCATGGCACTCCAGAAAAGAAAGTAACGGCGGGGGTGGGGGGTTGGCAGAGACACAGGCGGTCCCCAGGCTGCCTAGCACATACATACACACCACTGAGGACAGTACAGAGGGAAGCAGGTCCGCCAAGGTTAGAAACCAAGAGACACAAATATTGCACATTCAGTCAAGGCATTTCCAAGAGACAGTCACGGAAATAACTCTCTCTTTAAGACACAACAACACAACACATTTGGCAACTTTCAAAGAAACAGCCTTCCCCACTCCAAGCCATCAAAGGGTCCATAAGTGCCTTCATCTTTGGTCCAGTTGAAAAAGCCAGGGAAGGAAGACAGGCTCAACGGGGAGTAAGAAGAGGCTGCAGGCGCAGTTCCATCAGCTCCCTACAGCTCCCACTTGTCTGACTCAGTGCAGGACGCCGCCTGTCTCAAACCTCCTCTTGGAGGGAAAGCAAGCTCTCCAGAGGGTCCCGGCTGCTGGAGAAAACTTAGGCAAAGCTGCATGTGCTGGCAGCCGGGAGCCCCAAATCCAGAGCAATGATCACCAACCTCCAACCACAACAAAGGACACTCTATCCCTCCTTTCCTTGGAGGCTCTATTCATGGGAATGTGGGGTACTCTGGCAACTCCGTTTTACCTTAAACCTCAATTCCACAAACTGCAGCTAGAACCCTTTGCATGTGCTGCAGGTCTTTGAAGGTGCATAGGAGGGACGGTGTTCCGAAGCAGCTAATAACATCCAATGTGGCACACATAGGGTGAAACCATGGCACGGCACAGGAACAATCCTCTTTGCTCCAGCTTCCTTAAAGTACAGGCCATTTCCAAGGAGCTAGGCCTTCCGTCCTCATCCCCCAGATTCCCAAAAGGCTCCGACTGGGAACCCAGCCCAGTTGCTGTTGTAAAGATCTGTTCTAATACTGGCTAAGCAAATGAAAGCAGGTTTCTGAAAAGGTATATTCTGCAGCCAGAAGTCGCATCTGTCTTCAGAGTCCAATGGGTGGGGAGGGAGTTCCTTTAGTTTTGACCAGAACACTTCTTCACAGGGGGCCAGGCTCAGCTGTGCTTTGCAGTGGCTCGGTCACTGGACAGGAGCGAGGTTTCACTTCACAGAGGGGCTCTGCTGACTGCTCTCCTGAAGGTCTGGAGTTTTGGGGTCTTAGTTTACATCCGCGATCCTCTCTCCTGAAGAATCTGAAAGTCGGAGATGGGGGAGAGGCTGAGGCTGACGGAGAGAGAGAGGCGCCAGGGGATGCTTTCCACTGGACCCGATGAGTGGCATGATGGTCCTGTCATCCCAGAAAGCAAGCAGGGGTGCAGCCTCGGCCTCACCCGCGGTGCTTCTGGTGCGAAACTCTCTTGCTGGACACAGCTGGGTCTAAAGCTTATGTGCTGTTGGACCAAAGCTTTGCCAACTGAAAGGAAGTGGTTCCAGCTTACCTGGTATCCACGATTTAGAAGCTGTGTGTGTGGGCCGGGCGCGGTGGCTCACGCCTGTAATCCCAGCACTTTGGGAGGCCGAGACGGGCGGATCACGAGGTCAGGAGATCGAGACCATCCTGGCTAACACGGTGAAACCCCGTCTCTACTAAAAAATACAAAAAACTAGCCGGGCGAGGTGGCGGGCGCCTATAGTCCCAGCTACTCAGGAGGCTGAGGCAGGAGAATGGTGTGAACCCGGGAGGCGGAGCTTGCAGTGAGCTGAGATCCGGCCACTGCACTCCAGCCTGGGCGACAGAGCGAGACTCCCTCTCAAAAAAAAAAAGAAGCTGTGTGTGTGTAGGAGGTGTGAGGAGGGTGCACAGTGGAGGGAAAAGAAACAGTGTCAAACAATTTTCCAGGAACTTAAGGGAGGTAAAGTTCACAAAGGTAAGAAAACACCCTTTCTCCTGAGGCAGTGAAAAAAGAACAGTTTTTTTTTTTTTTTTTTTGAGACGGAGTCTGGCTCTGTCGCCCAGGCTGGAGTGCAGTGGCCGGATCTCAGCTCACTGCAAGCTCCGCCTCCCGGGTTCACGCCATTCTCCTGCCTCAGCCTCCCGAGTAGCTGGGACTACAGGCGCCCGCCACCTCGCCCGGCTAGTTTTTTGTATTTTTTTTTTTAGTAGAGACGGGGTTTCACCGTGTTAGCCAGGATGGTCTCGATCTCCTGACCTTGTGATCCACCCGTCTCGGCCTCCCAAAGTGCTGGGATTACAGGCTTGAGCCACCGCGCCCGGCCAAAAGAACAGTTTTAAAGAACAAAGGCAAAACACTTTCCAAGTCTGAGTTCAGAAATCCTACCCTGTAGTAATTAGTGGCAACCAGCTTTTCTTTTTCATTGATTCAGCAGAGGATGGAGAAAGTCTACTCTTTTTAGGTTCGTATTTCCCAACTAAACAAACTGTCAGTGCTCCGTAAATCCCAACTGAAATTACAACAGTCAAAAAGAACAAAACGAGGGGAAAATGCAACGCTGGCTCTAGAAGGCCAGAGAAGAAGTGAGGAGCAAGAGTTCAGGAAAAGCCCACGGAGGGGGTGCGAACAAGCAAGCCAGAGGCAACTGCCCGGGGGAGGGGCTCCTTACCTTCGCCTTTTCGCTCGGCTCTATGACGATGCCGTTGGTAGAATTATTTAGTTCTCTGGAGACAACACAGAGGAATTCTGCCTGATCCTCATTGCCGTAGTTATAGGAAGATCCAATGCTGATGAGCTGATGAACCAAGAATACAGTGAACATAAACATGGCGACCTTAACATACGAAAGTGCTACACAATCACTCCTCCTCCAACTGAACTTTTGTTTTACTTCTCAAAGATTTATCCTTTATGAGTTCTCAAAGGTTTAACTCTTTGAGTTCTCTGCGACTACCAAAGCCCCAGGGGAGAAATGGGCCTGTTCTTCATCTGGGCGTCATCGGTGAGGCCTCCCCAGGAGGGAAAGTATGAGCTCCACTGTCCCCTCACCCAAGCTGTGAAGTCCCCCCACAGTCAGTGGCAGGATTAACACGCCCACGCCCCCTCGAGCACACCCAGGGGAGACAGAACACATCTGTGAACAAAATGGACACTTGCTTCAGTCACACACAGAGCTGGCTCCTCTATCAGCAGAAGCCCTAGACAGGAGACAGGAGGCTCTGGAAAGCACCAAGTCAATCACTGATCCGCTACTGGAAGTCATATGCTGCTGGTACTTTTTATTTCCAGACATGGTCTAGCTCTGTCACCCAAGCTGGAGTGCAGTGGTGCAATCACAGCTCACTGCAGCCTCCACCTCGTGGGCTCAAGTGATCCTCCCACGTCAGTCTCCTGAGTAGCTGGGACTACAGGTGTGTTCCACCATGCCTGGCTAATTCTTTTATTTTTGATAGAGAAGGGGGGTCTCACTATGTTGCCCAGGCTGGTCTCCGAACTCCAGGACTCCAGCGATCCTCCCACCATGGCCTCCTAAAGTGCCAACATTACAGGTGTGAACCACCGTGCCCAGCATGCTGGTACTTTCAACCTTTTTGGAGTATAGAATTCAGAATTTAATTCTAAAGAGGAAATACACATGCAGGGGAGCAGCTCAGGCAGAGGGTGAGGGCATCCCAGTGAGCAGGCGAGGCCTCATGTGGGCGGCATGGCTGACTGCAGTAGGATGGGGCTGGGGGTGCCTCCGCCCGCCTGAAACTAACTTCCTTATCCAGAAGGGAGGCAATGAGAACACCTCCATCTTCCCACAGAATAGTAATAAGATGAGAAATGTAATAAGATGAGAAATGCTACAAGAAAGTATTCGTTTTAGTTTCACAAAGAATACATTAAAAAAATCCTTTGCTTAAGAGCGCATATTGGGAAAAATACTTCTGGAGTGGAGGGCATTAAACTCTTGGCAACGTTTTACAACCCATGCCCAGTAAGAACCAGGCTGACAGACACAGGCAGAGTGGATTCTGTGGTGGAAGCTAAGTGTGAGGAATAATCACCGTGGGCTCTGAAGACAGAGACAGCAGCATTAATGCAAAGTGTGAGTTTTCTTTTAGAAGGTAAGCGTCTGGTGAGACAGCTGTTGACCTCTTAAAACTCTACACATAAGTAGGCATAATCCATACAAAATCATATTTACTCTGTTCTCTCTGGCCTTCCTGTGTTTTGAAGGCAACAGACAATTTAACAAGTCTGCCATCTACTGGAGGAAAACAGTGAAGCTCCAACTGTCATAGCTTTGTTTTGATAGCTCAATCGTAAGCCCGAGGCGGAGACAAGCGGGGGAAGCGACCGCACCACACTTCCCATGGCGCCTGATCCTTCCTAGCACAGCTGTTCACCAAGTTCTTCGTAGTGGATTACAAAGACATTCAGAAGGAAAAAGTTTTGACCCGGGGAAAAGAAATGGAAGGATTGCTGTCGAATCCCAGTCTCCTTTAGGGACTCATTCTACAATCCCTGTGAGGGAACAAAAACCAAAGGCTTTGAGGCACTTCAAGCCTAAACCGCTCATTGGCTCCCCTGAAAAGTCTGGGAGTGAAGCTAAGACATGATGCTCCTCTGTTCCCCCAACTCCTCATGTACCACTAGGGCAGCAGTGCCTACCAAATGGCTCTTTGCCCATGTTTTGGAATAGGATCCCACCTGGCCCTACCCATCTCCCATGGTTATTAATTGGCCATCTACAGTGATTGTTTGAAGAGCTGCAGACCCCTTGAACGGGGCCTGGGATTGCTGCTCTGTAAGAGATGTACCTGTTCGAATTTCCAGCCGTCAGACATCGTGGACACCATCTGTGTGAGCTCTTCTTCCTGACACTGCAGGACTCTGTACACGTGCTTCACGGGGCCCTGCAATGACCAGGCGCAGACTGAGAACAGCACCAAGGACACCACAGTTTGCAGCTGCCCCAAGGAGGCTCTTCAAATGAATAAACACTGAAAAGGAGTTTGCTTGGAAATCTTTTCTTGGCAGCCACCCACTATCTCCTTTTACAAATAGTACTGTGGCGTTTTTTTTCCCTTCTCTTTAAAAAATGTTTTTCTTTTTAAAAGGCCACAAGCCAGCATACTGTGGCTTTTCAATAAAAACATATCAAAGGAATGAAATAAAAAAAGGTAAAATAATTCTGAACTTTAGAGGTATGAATGATTGAGCAACTATGCCGACAAATTTAGATTTTTTTTTTTTTTTTTTTTTGAGACGGAGTCTCGCTCTACCGCCCAGGCTGGAGTGCAGTGGCCGGATCTCAGCTCACTGCAAGCTCCGCCTCCCGGGTTTACGCCATTCTCCTGACTCAGCCTCCCGAGCAGTTGGGACTACAGGCACCTGCCACCGCGCCCGGCTAGTTTTTTGTATTTTTTTAGTAGAGACGGGGTTTCACCGTGTTAGCCAGGATGGTCTCGATCTCCTGACCTCGTGATCCGCCCGTCTCGGCCTCCCAAAGCGCTGGGACTACAGGCTTGAGCCACCGCGCCCGGCCGACAAATTTAGATTTAATCCATTTCCCCAAGTCAAAAACAAGGTAAAATTATTTATTATAATTATTTTTTAAAACACAGTCCCACTCTGTCACCCAGGCTGGAGTGCAGTGGCATGATCTCGGCTCACTCCAACTCCGCCTCCCGGGTTCAAGCGATTCTCCTGCCTCAGTCTCCTGAATAGCTGGGATTACAGGTGCCCACCACCACGCCTGGCTAATTTTTGTATTTTTAGTAGAGACAGGGATTCACCATGTTGGCCAGGCTGGTCTTGAACTCCTGGCCTCATGATCCACCTGCCTCAGCCTCCCAAAGTGCTGAGATTACAGGCATGAGCCACCGCACCCAGCCTTATTATTATTTTTGAGACGGAGTCTCACTCTTGCCCAGCCTGCAGTGCAATGCCACCATCTCGGCTTACTGCAGCCTCCACCTCCTGGGTTCAAGCAATTCTCCTGCCTCAGCCTCCCGAGTAGCTGGGATTACAGGCATGTGCCACTACGCCCAGCTAATTATTGTATTTCTTTTTTCCTTTTTTTTGAGACAGAGTCTTTCTCTGTTGCCCAGGTTGGAGTGCAGTGGTGCCATCTCAGCTCACTGCAATCTCCGCCTCCTGGGTTCAAGCAATTCTCTTGCTTCAGCCTCCCAAGTAGTTGGGATTACAGGTGCCCACCACCACGCTTGGCTAATTTTTGTATTTTTAGTACAGACGGAGTTTCACCATGTTGGCCAGGCTGGTCTCGAACTCCTGACCTCAGGTGATCCGGCCTTGGGCTCCCAAAGCACTGGAATTACAGGCATGAGCCACCGAGCCCAGCCAATTTTTTGTATTTTTAGTGGAGATGGGGTTTTGCCATGTTGACCAGGCTGGTCGTGAACTTCCAACCTGAGGCGATCCACCCATGTTGGCCTCCCAAAGTGCTGGGATTATAGGTGTGAACCACCGCGCCCAGCTGACAATGCTGTATTTTTTCTAAAAGAGGTATAATTATCGCCGGGCACAGTGGCTCACCCCTGTAATCCCAGCACTTTGGGAGACAGAGGTGGGCGGATCACTTGAGGTTGGGAGTTCGAGACCAGCCTGGCCAACATGGTGAAACTCCATCTCTACTAAAAACACAAAAAATTAGCCAGGTGAGGTGGCGCACACCTGTAATCCCAGCTACTCAAGAGGCCGATGCAGGAGAATTGCTTGAACCTGGAGGCAGAGGTTGTGGTGAGCTGAGACCGGCCATTGCACTCCAGCCTAAGCGATAGAGCAAGAAAAAAAAAAAAAAGAGGTATAATTATCATTAACCAAAGTACTAAGGATTTTAAAGATTTCCTTCCATATTACATACAGGACATATCCTCTGAAGATTTTAATTGGTTCTAACCACATATTTTAGAAACCAATTGTGTAAGTAAAAAATTTATATTATCACAAAAGATCTGTGATGTTGGCCACATCTGTCCAAGTCCCAGGTATTTAAGATGCCATTATATTGCCTCTTTTTCCTCTCTTCCAAAGTAAACCACTTGTGCTCTCAAATGCACCAAGATCAATCACCTACAAAAAATACTATTATAAGAAATAGGAGGCTGGGCGCGGTGGCTCACACCTGTAACCCCAGCACTTTGGGAGGCCGAGACAGGCGGATCACTAGGTTAGGAGATCGAGACCATCCTGGCTAACACAGTGAAACCCCATCTGTACTAAAAGTACAAAAACTTAGCCGGGTGTGGTGGCGGGCGCTTATAGTCCCAGCTACTCAGGAGGCTGAGGCAGGAGAATGGCATGAACCCAGGAGACAGAGCTTGCAGTGAGCTGAGATTGTGCCACTGCACTCCAGCCTGGGTGACACAGCGAGACTTTGTCTCAAAAAAAAAAAAAAAAAAAAAAAAAGAAATAGGAGTCTGGGTATGGTGGCTCACGCCTGTCATCCCAGCATTTTAGGAGGCTGAGGTAGGTGGATCACCTGAGGGCACGAGTTTGAGGCCAGTGTGGCCAACATGGGGAAACCCTATCTCTACTAAAAATACAAAAATTAGCTGGGCATGGTGGTGCACGCCTGTAATCTAGCTACTCGGGATGCTGAGGCAGGAGAATAGCTGGAACCTGGGAGGCAGAGGTTGCAGTGAGCCGAGATCGCGCCACTGCATTCCAGCCTGGTCAACACAGCGAGACTCTAAGGAAAGTAGTTAGGCAGCAGCCACTAAGAGCTAAAAGGTCATGAAACTGAAGGTCGGGCTGAGGCCTGCATCTTGGGCTCGGCTTGAACGCTGCCTGTGTGAGGGCTATGGGTAAGCTCAAGGAGGTAACAGGTTTGAAAATCCACACACACAAAAATAAAGAAAAATACAAAATGAAACAAAATGAAAATCCACACATGGCCAACTTCATCTTAGAGTCATGTACAACAAGTACAAAAGAAGGTGTCTCTGAATAACACCAAATCCATTTTTCAGTTTCACGACATAACAAGGACAGATGGAAAGATGGAAAGACAGTTAACATCAAAAAGGTCTTGACATTCCTAGAACAAAAAAGTTTCCAAAGGGGTATAAATCCACAAGCCTTCAGAATCTAGAAGACTAATTTAATTGTGGTCATCAAACAGAAATCTTACAACGCTCTCTAGGAATTAGCTAATGACGAAGAAGGGAGAATGCTCAGGTACCATGACTTGAATCATTTCAAATTACATAATTCATGGTACCATCAATATCTATAGTAAGCAATCACTTTTTTTAGAATGTGGGAAATTGAGGATAAGGCTAGATTACCAAAATGTCTAAACTATTAAATATCTACAATAGTGAAAGACACCACGTCAACCTAAGATAGCACAGAGATTGGTGACACTGGATCACATTTCAAGTGGTAATCTGCAAACCAACTACAAAGCTACCTTTGAACATCAAAAAGGAGCCTTTCATCTGTTGGCTAGATGGAAGAAAACTAAATGAATAAGCCCTTCTTTTCACCTTTGCAAACTGCTGGAGATAAAGTGGATAAAAGAGTTAATTTTTCGGCCGGGCGCGGTGGCTCACGCCTGTAATCCCAGCACTTTGGGAGGCCGAGGCGGGCGGATCACAAGGTCAGGAGATCGAGACCACGGTGAAACCCCATCTCTACTAAAAATACAAAAAATGAGCTGGGCGCGGTGGCGGGCGCCTGTAGTCCCAGCTACTCGGGAGGCTGAGGCAGGAGAATGGCGTGAACCCAGGAGGCGGAGCTTTCAGTGAGCCAGAATCGCGCCACTGCACTCCAGCTTGGGTGACAGAGCAAGACTCTGTCTCAAAAAAAAAAAAAAAAGAGTTAATTTTTCATCATTAGTGTCAGTTATTCATCCAAATATTCCATTTAGACCCAGAAAACTTTTTTTTTTTTTGAGATGGAGTCTCCCTCTGTTGCCGAGGCTGGGGTGCAGTGATGCCATCTCAGCTCACTGCAACCTCTGCTATCTCAGTTCAAGTGATTCTCCTGCCTCAGCCGCCCGAGTAGCTGGGATTACAGACACCCGCTACTGCACCCGGCCAACTTTCGTGTTTTTAGTAGACAGGGTTTCTTTTTTTTTTTTAAGACAGAGTTTCGTTCTTGTTGCCCAGGCTGGAGTGCAATGGCGTGATCTCAACTCACCGCAACCGCCACCTCCCAGGTTCAAGTGATTCTCCTGTCTCAGCCTCTTGAGCAGCTGGGATTACAGGCATATGCCACCACCCCGGCTAATTTTGTATTTTTAGTAGAGACGACGTTTCTCCATGTTTGTCAGGCTGGTCTTGAACTCCCGACCTCAGGTGATCCACCGGCCTCAGCCTCCCAAAGTGCTGGGATTACAGGTGTGAGCCACCGTGCGTGGCCAGTAGACAGGGTTTCACCATGTTGTCAGGCTGGTCTTGAACTCCTGACCTCAAGTGATCTGCCCTCCTCAGCCTCCCCAGAGTGCTGGGATTATAGGCATGAGCCACCATGCCTGGCCTAGAGCCAGAAAACTTTGATATATGAAGTCTAACAGAGAAAGAGCAAGGCATTATTTTTTACTTTTAAAAGTAAACTTATGCCAGGCATGGTGGCTCATGCCTGTAATCCCAGCACTTTGGGAGGCAGAGGCAAGTGGATCACTTGAGGCCAGAAGTTCAAGACCAGCCTGGCCAATATGGAGAAACCCATCTCTACTAAAAATACAAAAATTAGCCAGGCGTTGTGGCACACACCTGTAATCTGAGCTACTCAGGTGGCTGAGGTATGAGAATCGCTTGAACCTGGGAGGCACAGTTTGCAGTGAGCCGAGATCATGCCACTGCACTCCAGCCTGGGTGACAGAGCGAGACTATCTCAAAAAAAAAAAAAAAGAAAAAAAGAAAAAAGAAAAAAGAGTAATTTTCCTGCCTTCTTAATGGCAGGAAAACTCTGTGCTGCAATAGATTATATCTAAAGCATCTACCACCAGTATCTGATGGGAAAAGAGGCAATTATGCTACAAGACAGGTAGTCACAGTGGAGCACGACTCTGCCCTCTTACTGTTAACTCTGTAGTCGCAGTTTCTTAAAACAGTTTAATCACATGAAAGAGAGGATCTATTTTCCTGCTAGACTTTAAGCTGCTGCTTCTGTTTTTTTTGAGACGGAGTCTCTCTCGTCGAACAGGCTGGAGAGCAGTGGCGCAATCTCGGCTCGCTGGAAGCTCCGCCTCCCAGGTTCAAGCGATTCTCATGCCTCAGCCTCCCAAGTAGCTGGGACTACAGGCGCCCGCCACCCACGCCCAGCTAATTTTTTTGTATTTTTAGTAGAGACAGGGTTTCACCGTGTTAGCCAGGATGGTCTTGATCTTCTGACTTCGTGATCTGCCCATCTCGGCCTCCCAAAGTGTTGGGATTACAGGCGTGAGCCACCACGCCCGGCCAACTTCAAGCTTCTTGAAGGCAAGGACTTTCAATTACTTACAGGATCCCAAGGGTCAAATAGAAGCTATTATAGCCATTCAAACACATGAAAAACATATGATGAATGGCAGGATATGAAATAGATGTGCCCTAACATCTTTCTTTCCTCTAACTAGGTGGGCAAATTCCCTTTCACTCTTGTTACTATATCTGAGTTAATATGAGAATCAACGCGAGGTGCAGTAGCTCACACCTGTAATTCCAGAACTTTGGGAGGATGAGGTGGGCGGATTGCTTGAGTTCAGGAGTTTGAGACCAGCCTGGCCAACAAGGCTTGTTTCTACCCAAAACGTAAAAAAATAGCCAGGTGTGGTGGCTTGCACCTATAGTCCCAGCTACTTGGGAGGCTGAGGTAGGAAAATCACCTGAGCCTGGGAAGCCAAGGCTGTAGTGAGCTTTGATCATTCCACTGTACTCCAACCTGGGCAATGGGAGTGAGACCTTGTCCCCCCTCTACCCGCCATCATAAAGAGCAGCTTGATATCATGTTCTTAGAAGCATGGTTCAGGCTGGGCGCAGTGGCTCGCTCCTGTAATCCCAGCACTTCGGGAGGCCGAGGTGGGTGGATCATGAGGTCAGGAGATCAACACCATCCTGACACGGTGAAACCCCATCTCTACTAAAAACACAAAAAAATTAGCCGGGCATGGTGGCAGGAGCCTGTAGTCCTAGCTACTCAGGAGGCTGAAGCAGGAGATGGCGTGAACCCAGGAGGCGAGCTTGCAGTGAGCCAAGATTGTCCCCCGGTGGACAGAGTGAGACTCTGTCTCAAAAAACACAAAACAAAACAAAACAAAAAACCATGGGTCACAAGCAGCTGCTAAAGCCTACCCTATGAGACTGGTTTCAAGTGGCTCACAGGAGCCGCATGTGACTCAATCACATGCTAAAGGCTCATATCCATAAAGAGCGGCCAAGCCGGGCACGGTGGCTCAAGCCTGTAATCCCAGGTGGATCACCTGAGGTCAGGAGTTCCAGACCAGCCCAACCAACATGGTGAAATCCCGTCTCTACTAAAAAAAAAAAAAATACAAAAATTAGCCACGTGTGGTGGCCAGCGCCTGTAATCCCAGCTACATGGAAGGCTGAGGCAGGAGAATTGCTTGAACCTGGGTGGTGGAAGTTGCAGTGAGCCAAGATCGCACCACTACACTCCAGCCTGGGAGACAGCGAGACTCTGTCTCAAAAAAAAAAAAAAAAAAAAAGAGCAGCTAACAAGTGGAACCAAGACCTCTATGGTCTTTAAAAGGGAGACATACTCGGGCAGAGAGAACAGGTTTTGGACCTGAAGTGCCCTGGGCGAGGCCTCCTGCCATCTGGTAAGCAGCAACAATCTTCTCATTCTATTGGGACATATGCCTATTGTGTTTTCTTTGTGGTTTCTTCTTGTTTTCTCCTGTGCAGTATTGCTGAGTGTGCATTCCCTGTGCTGCAAACGGTGTTCCACACAGACCTCCAGCTCTAAGGGGAAAGGCATCCTTTTCAAATCACAGACCGACTGACAGAAGCCCACTTGAGACATCCCTCCTTAACAGTTCCAAACACATTACTTGTGAAGTTCTGTTCTCATTGTCCCGTATCCTTTCCTTAACCAGCCGCACAAGGGACGCGATGTTGTAAAACTCCGCTTCCTCCAGCACACCTGGAACAAGGACCAAACTGCAGTCAGATAGGTGCGAGAGTTTGCCAGAAAAACACCAAGGCGAGGCTGAAGGTTACATGCTTGCTAAATACTGCTTATTTATCTATTTACTTATTTTTTCAGATGGAGTCTTACTCTGTCACCCAGGCTGGAGTTCAGTGGTGCGTCTTGGCTCACAGCAACCTCTGTCTCCTGGGTTCAAATGGTTCTCTTGCCTCAGTCTCCCGAGTAGCTGGGACTACAGGCATGCACCACTACGCCCAGCTAATGTTTGTATTTTTTTCCCCCCGCGGGAGACAGAGTTTCACTCCTGTTGCCCAGGTTGGAGTGCAATGGCATGATCTTGGCTCACTGCAACCTCCACCTGCTGGGTTCAAGCGATTCTCCTGCCTCAGCCTCCCGAGTAGCTGGGATTACAGGGGCCTGCCACCACGTCAGGCTAATTTTTTGTATTTTTAGTAGAGACAGGATTTCATCATGTTGGCCGGGCTGGTCTTGAACTCCTGACCTCAGGTGATCCATCTGCCTCGGCCTCCCAAAGTGCTGGGATTACAGGCGTGAACCACCGCGCCTGGCCAATTTTTTTATTTTTAGGAGAGACGAGGTTTTGCCATGTTGGCCAGGCTGGTCTCGAACTCCTGACCTCAAGTGACCTGCCCACCTTAGCCTTCTAAGTGTTGGGATTACAGGCATGAGCCACAGATCCCGGCCTAAAAACTGCATTATTTAAATGCAAATCTAATCTCTCTCCTTCTGCTAGGAAATATCTCTTTGCTATTTTCGGTAAACTCATGACCTTTTCTCCAACACAAATTAGTCAAACACTAGGGTATGTTCTGCTCACTCCATTTCAACCCTCCTTTCCCTACCTGGCACCTGCCCATTAGCTGTAGGACACTTTTCCCATATGTCACCTAGTTCCTGGAACTAGTCACATTGACAACTCCTGAAGTTGGTATTTTTGTCCAATTTGCCCTCAAAAGGACTGGGGGTGGAGGTGGAAGTCATGTACAAATTTATGTGGGCCGAAATTAATAGGATGCTAATCATTTGAACGATGTAAGAGGCAACAACTGAAAGACTTGCATGCTAAATGAACTCAAAGACCTTAGGACAACTATGAGATGTGTGATCCTATAGGAACAAATTTGCTATAAACGCCATTATTAGGACAATTGACAAAACTGCAATATAAGCTGTAGGTAAAAGCATCAATATTAAAATTCCTGAGTTTGATAACTGTACTGTCTGTGGTTACATAAGAGAATATCCTTGCTCTTGGGAAATATATACAAATATTAAGGGGTGAAATCTGCAATCTATTCTCAAATAGTTCAGAAATAAGAACTGTGGTGGGAGAGGCAAGAGGATGGGGCTAGGGAGGGGGGAAGAATGAAGGACAATGCAAATATGATTTAAAAAAAAAAAAAGGGGGGGCCGGGCATGGTGGCTCACACCTGTAATCCCAGCACTTTGGGAGGCCGAGGTGGGTGAATCACGAGGTCAGAAGATCGAGGCCATCCTGACTAACATGGTGAAACCCCATCTCTACTAAAAATATAAAAAAATTAGCTGGGCGCGGTGGTGGACGCCTCTAGTCCCAGTTACTCGGGAGGCTGAGGCAGGAGAATGAACCCGGGAGGCGGAGCTTGCAATGAGCCGAGATGGCGCCACTGCACTACTTACGGCCTAGGTGACAGAGCGAGACTCTGCCTCAAAAAAAAAAAAAAGGTTGAGTGTGGTGGCTCACATCTGTAATCCCAGCACTTTGGGAGGCCAAGGTGGGTGGATCACGAGGTCAGGAGTTTGAGACCAGCCTGACCAACATTTTTGTGAAACTCCGTCTCTATTAAAATAAAAAAATTAGCCAGGTGTGGTGGCGTGCACCTGTAATCCCAACTACTCGGGAGGCTGAGGCAGGAAAATTGCTTGAATCCAGGAGGTAGAGGTTGCAGTTAGCTGAGATTGTGCCATTGCACTCCAGCCTAGGCGACAGAGAGAGACTCCGTCTCAAAAAAAAAAAAAAAAGGCCAGGCACAGTGACTCACACCTGTAATCCCAGCACTTTGGGAGGCCGAGGCGGGCGGATCACGAGGTCAGGAGTTTGAGACCATCCTGGCTAACACGGTGAAACCCCGTCTCCACTAAAAAATACAAAAAATTAGCTGGGTGTTGTGGCGCACGCCTGTAATCCCAGCTACTTGGGAGGCTGAGGCAGGAGAATCTCTTGAACCGGGGAGGCAGAGGTTGCAGTGAGCTGAGATTGTGCCAGTACACTCCAGCCTGAGAGACAGAGCGAGACTCTGTCTCAAAAAAAAAAAAAAGAAAAAAAGAAAAGAAAAATCTCATGTACCCCATACCCCATAAATATATACACCTACTATGCACCCACAAAAATTAGAAAAAGAGGCCGGGCGCGGTGGCTCAAGCCTGTAATCCCAGCACTTTGGGAGGCCGAGACGGGCGGATCACGAGGTCAGGAGATCGAGACCATCCTGGCTAACATGGTGAAACCCCGTCTCTACTAAAAATACAAAAAAACTAGCCGGGCGAGGTGGCAGGCGCCTGTAGTCCCAGCTACTCGGGAGGCTGAGGCAGGAGAATGGCGGGAACCCGGGAGGCGGAGCTTGCAGTGAGCTGAGATCCGGCCACTGCACTCCAGCCTGGGCGGCAGAGCGAGACTCCGTCTCAAAAAAAAAAAATAAAAATAAAAATAAAAATTAGAAAAAGAAATGATTACCCACGAGTTGATAATTGTTGAAGCTGGATAGTGGATGCATGGAATTCACTGTACTATTCCCACTAGTTTTGTATGTATTTCAAATATTATTTACAAAGGGACATTTAAAAAAAGAGAGCAATTCCTCTTTCTACTGGCTGAAACAGAGTTGTTTTGTAGTCACTTCACTAACTAGTACAACCATTACAAGCTTTCTTACTCAGAGCCAAAGCTCCCAGATCAGGATGCCCTGGATTTAGGGACAATCCCCTTTACAACCGAATGCCTTTAGTAGGACCACGCCAAGCCTTGTAGAAAGTGGACTAGACCCACTTACAGTCCCAATGCCCTACAAACCAAAAAGATGAGGCAAGTGATGATACACCTGACAATGAACTAGAGAATGAATTAGGTCAGTTGCAAACATTTACAAGGAAGCATGAGGCCAGAGTGTTAAAATAAATGAGGCCAAGCCTTTATTATTTTTGTACTACTGCGAGTTCAAACCAAAATTAAAACTATAAATAACTGAATGTCAGAGATGTCTTGCTTCTTCAGACTACAGACACTCACTGCACACAAATAAATGTAAAAAAAGGATCGTGATGGCCGGGCGCGGTGGCTCACGCCTGTAATCCCAGCACTTTGGGAGGCCGAGGCGGGGGGATCACAAGGTCAGGAGATCAACACCATCCTGGCTAACACGGTGAAACCCCGCCTCTACTAAAAATACAAAAACTAGCTGGGCGTGGTGGTGGGCACCTGTAGTCCCAGCTACTGGGGAGGCTGAGGCGGGAGAATGGCATGAGCCGGAAGGCGGAGGTTGCAGTGAGCCAAGATCGCATCACTGCACTCCAGCCTCGACAGAGCGAGACTCCGTCTCAAAAAAAAAGAAAGAAAAAAAAAGGATCATGACAATTCTGGAGATTCGGAAAAAACTCCTGAAGTTATCTGCAAAGCTGAGCTACCTATCTTCCTTCTCACCCAGAAGCTGAACAAAGCCTAAGGAGGCTTCCTTAATCATGACTCCCTCAGACAAGACTGGTAGTTTCTGCTCAGTTTCATAAACTTGAAACTATACCTACACATGAGCTTGATGAAAATCTCAAACAAAATTTAAATCTGGAAAACAATTTTAAAGATTCTACTTGCATTTTGAAAATCGCCAATGAAAACAGTGCTCTTACCTTCTTCTGCCAACTCCTTAGTAATAATGAGTTTCCCATGGCGGAGGTAGTTTAGGATAGGACCAAAGTAGGTGGGGTCCCTGTCAATCAGATATGCCCCTGTCTCATCCTGCCAACCAAACACAAGGGTATCATTGTGGAGCTTTGAGGAGTATTTTAAACAAAGGCAGGGCAGGGTTTCACCATCTTTGTCAGTGCCCCAAGACAAGAATCCATTCCATCAGCTAAAAAAGACTTTAGTGATGGCAAGTTTTGCTACACATTTGCTTATCACAAACTACTGGTAAGAAAGCTAGCTTTATGTGTCTTGTACATTAAGATCATCTTAGGTACGGTGTTACAGACCAACAGTCATACTCATTTAAGTGTTTACTTACTGGCTGGGATTCGAAATCTTTGGCTGGACAATAATTACAGTGACACACATTCTTCAGTAGGGTGTTTGTTATTAAGAAATGGAGAAAATGCCATAGCTGAGTAACTGAAATATTTGCTTGAGATGGACATTCTGACTTTTCCACTGCCTCTGAACTGCATTCCTAATTCCAAGAAAACCTCTGTGTAGTTGGCAATGCTGCTGAGCTCAAGGCCAACATCAGTGGGAGTTTCCACTGCCAGCTGTAATCTCACACACCCCAGCTCTGTGCCCAGAGGAAGCTTGGTACTGCCAGGACTTGGCTCTGAGCAGCTTTAATCCTACTCATCTTTACAGTAAAAGGAACAAGAAGAAACTGGCTTCTGTTACCACAAGGAGGATATAGGGTAGATAAAAATAATTCCTTTATAAGCAAAGGTTTTGAAATCTCTTTAAAGTTAGGGCAGGATAGGTTTCCATCAATCTGAGATTTCTTAGAGGAGAGGAATAAACGAAAACAAATGTTTACGCAACTCCAGCTGTGTTTTGAGGTGACCAGCTGAATGCTATACGGGATATAAGATGGTATGAGTTATGGTCAGTGCCTTTAAGTAGCGAACTTAAAGGTGAACACGTGAAGTTAAAAAGAAATTGACACAGTTCAAACTAGAAATGGTTTAAGTGTCTTGTCACCTCTCAACCCTCTGGTTAGCAGCCATGCATCCTGCCCAAAATTTTCCCGGGAAAATTTTCATTTTCCTTCTGTCTGAGCCTAGATTTGCAGCGGTAAACGGTAACGTCTTTCCAAAAAACGCATTTGATCTATATATGGACCTAAACCAGTGACTGTTACTAGATAAAAGTTCTGCGACCAGGACTATAGGAAAGCAGTGTGATATCACAAGAAGCGCTTCCTGCAGCTGTCGAAGCCCAACTTGGCAGAGGGGTCCGAGAGGGAGTCTGAGAAAGCTACAAGGATGCCTGAGCTCACCCTGACCCAGTTCTGGATGCATCTGGCACTGGCAGTGGGGGGCTGAAGAGGAGCCAGGGAAAACTCATGCATATCTCAGTGGGATGTCAGGGGTAGAGAATATGGAGAAGGGGTGTGGAGTGCGTTCTCGTGGGTGCGGGTGGGCGCAGTGTGGGAAGGAGTCTCGAAGAACGAAGGGCGGGGTCGGGGAGAAAGTCGGAGTATGCCTCAGCATGGGAGAAGGGGAGAGGGAGGTCCCTCTGAGGCCCCTGCGGGTAGTGTGGGAAGCAGGGGGAGGATGGGGGCCCAGCCTGAGGGGGGCTGCCTGTGAAGAGCGTTTCTCAGGACTCCGGGGACTGATCTAGGAGAAACCAGAGGGTCCGAAGGCCCGGGGGCGCGCCCGAGGGCGGGGCACACCTTGTCTGAGTCCAGCTCCGGGTCCTCCTGGCAGCAGAGGCGGCAGAGGAATGACTTGGGCTCGCGGCCTAAGGTCTGTCTGGTGGTCACGAAGTAGGTGCCTCCCACGTTCAGCCTGACCCAGCGGGCCGCGCCGCCGCCCCCTGCCCGCTCGGGTGGTCCGGGACCCGGCTCCAGCGGCTGTGCGACGGCGGCAGCCGGGCGGCCGTGCCCGCGGGGCGTGGGGCCAGCCGGGCGTGGGCTGGGGGGCCCGCGGACTGGGCCACCCCCGTCGCCCACCCCGCTCCCGCCGCCCCCTCCTAGCCCCGCCATCGCCGGGTCCAGCTGTAGTTCCGCCATCTTGGGCCGCCGCCGCCGCCGCCGCTGCCCGTGCGCAGCCGGGCCGGCCCATTTCTCGGCAGGGAGAGCCGGGCCGGCCCATCGGCGGGGGTGGGGCAGAGGGGAGAGGGACGGGAGCGCCCCCAACCAGCGCCCGGGGACCCGCGCGGCGGAGGCGCTGTGCCCGCCCCCGGGGAGAGACTTCCGGAACCAGCCCTCATCTCTATTGGCTGATCTGCGAAGCAAGGCCCACCCCCTTGGCTTTGGGGTTGGCTGAGGAAAGATCTTCCGGTGACCCACTTCCGTTATTTGCTGCGGTGGACCGTGAGCAGCCAGGGTCGGTGAAGGTGAGTGGGGCTTGGGGCGTTGGATCGGATATCTGGAGGGCTCCTCTGCTCTGCCCTCTCTAGACTTCACGCCGACCCTTGTCACGCCCCCGTCAAGAACTCCGGGCCGTCGGCTTGCCCCGCTGTCAGAGTGTTCCTTGTGTAGCTGCCGCTCCTCGCCCCGCGATCCCTTCCTCAGCCCTCCTGGGCGCGCGGGGTCAAGGGGGCCCGGCTGTGTCCTGGGCGCCGCTGATTTAGGCGCTGCCACAAGCCGTGTCTCGTGCAATCCGCTCCCAGCGCGGCAGACTTCAATAGTTTGGTGGGGGGACTGGGGAAACGTTACGCAGACAGTGTTAACTTGCCGAGGGACGCTCAGCTGGCTGCGGGCCTGCGCCCTTCCCCTCCCTCCGGCGGCTTCCAGGATTCGAACGTGTAGAGCGTTCAGGGCTCCTCAGGTGCAGAGTTCAGTTACTCATTCAAGAAAGATTTATTGAGCACCTCCTATGCGCATGATCTGTTCTAGGCGCTGGGGATTAAGCAATAGATTTTTAAGAATTAAAAAAAATGTCTCCCGGCGCAGTGGCTCACGCCTGTAATCCCAGCACTTTGGGAGGCCAAGGCGGGCGAATTGCGAGGTCAGGAGTTCGAGACCAGCCAGGCCAACATGGTGAAACCCCGCCTCTACTAAAAATACAAAAAATTAGCTGGGCCTGGTGGAAGGCGCCTGTAATCCCAGCTACTCTGGAGGCTGAGGCAGGAGAATCGCTGGAACCTGGGAGGCGGAGGTTGCAGAGAGCCGAGACCACACCACTGCACCCCAGCCTAGGGGACAGTGCGAGACTCTGTCTCATAAAAAAAAAAAAAAAAAAATTATTTGTGGCTTCTACTTTCTACTGGTACTTAGGAAAGTCTGTAAGGGCGCTTGATTCCCTAGTAACTTTAAAGTCATATACCAATTGCCTTAACACCTCCCCTCCACAACAGGAAACAAGTTGTCCTGAGAAAGAAAGAAAGGCACGACGGGACAGGTGTTTGACAACTTTCTTGAAGATCCTAAGATTGCTTCAGCCTCCCTTGTATTCCACTCCAAGCTTATAGAGATCTTTGACTTTGTAGTCTTTTAATATCTGACCCTGATCTTAAAGAGGACTATTTTCCTATATTCTTTTTTTTAAGTGGCTGTAGTCATTTTCCATATTTTTCTCACATTTTCACATGTATTAAATGCCTCTTAAAATGCAGGCCTGGGCGCGGTGGCTCATGCTTGTAATCCCAGCACTTTGCAAGGCTGAGGCGGGTGGATCACCTGACGTCAGGAGTTTCAGACCGGCCTGGCCAACATGGAGAAACCCTGTCTCTACTAAAAATACAAAAATTAGCTGGGTGTGATGGTGGGCGCCTGTAATCCCAGCTACTTGGGAGCCTGAGGCAGGAGAATTGCTTGAGCCTGGGAGGTGGAGGTTGCAGTGAGCCGAGATGATGCCACTGCACTCCAGCCTAGGGGACAGAGTGAAACTCCATCCCCCCCAAAAAAAGTGCAGAACGTGTGCTGGTGCTGCTAGGGTATAATCCTACCTGAATAAGAACGTACAGGTGTATTACCAATCTAGTTGGAAAGGCATAGAGAGCCCCTTTAAGTTTGTGTAAAACTATGGAGCAAGTTGATATGCACAATTTCATGTGATACTTTTAACAGCCCTCGGGCAAGCAGGACTGATAATGCCCATTTTACACATAAGTAAATTGTAGCCTAGAGAGTGCCCTATGTAAAGCTTGTTGAAACTTAGGTATGTATCAGTTTCTGTCTACTGGAGAATCAGTGAATAAAACACAATCTGGGTGGAAATGTCTTTATTAACTTTTATGCAACCTGAGTGTTTTTTTTTTTTTTTTTTTTTTTTTTTTTTTTTGAGACGGAGTCTTGCTCTGTCGCCCAGGCTGGAGTGCAGTGGCGCGATCTCGGCTCACTGCAAGCTCCGCCTCCCGGGTTCATGCCATTCTCCTGCCTCAGCCTCCCGAGTAGCTGGGACTACAGGCACCCGCGACCTCGCCCGGCTAATTTTCTTGTATTTTTAGTAGAGACGGGGTTTCACCGTGTTAGCCAGGATGGTCTCGATCTCCTGACCTCGTGATCCGCCCGTCTCGGCCTCCCAAAGTGCTGGGATTACAGGCTTGAGCCACCGCGCCCGGCCCTGAGTGTTATTTTTAGTAATATTTCCAGAGGTACATGGAGGGGATAAAGAGAGCTGGGCCTTTTTTTTTTTTTTTTTTTTTTTTTGAGACAGAGTCTCTGTCTTCCAGGCTGGAGTGCAATGGTGCTATCTCAGCTCACTTCAGCGTCCGCCGCCCAGGTTCAAGCGATTGTCCTGTCTCAGCCTCCTGAGTACCTGGGACTACAGGTGCATGCCATCACTCCTGGCTAATTTTTCTATTTTTAGTAGAGACAGGGTTTCACCATATTGATCAGGCTGGTCTTGAACTCCTGACCTCAAGTGATCTGCCCGCCTCAGCCTCCCAAAGTGCTAGGGTTACAGACGTGAGCCACTGTGCCCAGCCTAGAGAGCTGGACTTTTAAGGCTAAATAGGAGTTGGGCGAGAATGTATTTCTATGCCAGTTTGCACACTTTGAATTTGAAGTCACACTTTTTCTTTTCTTTTTGAAACGGAGTCTTGCTCTGTCGCCGAGGCTGGGGTGCACTGGTGCGATTCAGCTCACTACAACCTCTGCCTCCTGGGTTCAAGTGATTCTTGTGCCTCAGCCTCCAGAGTAGCTGGGATTACAGGCGTGGGCCACCACAGCTGGCTAATTATTGTATTTTTAGTAGAGACGGGGTTTTGCCATTTTGGCCATGGTGGTCTTGAACGCCTGACCTCAGGTGATCCAACTATCTTGGCCTCCCAAAGTGCTGGGATTACAGGCGTGAGCCACTATGCCTGGCTGCACACCTTGAATTACCTTGAATTTGAAAAGTTAACACTGTTTTTTTTTGTTTTTGTTTTTTTTGAGATAGAGTCTTGCTGTGTCTCCCAGGCTGGAGTGCAGTGATGTGATCTCGGCTCACTGCAACCTCCGCCTCCTGGGTTCAAGTGATTCTTGTGAAGACTTGCATGTTTCTAAGATTTAAAGGATTCTAAGAGGTCTTATTTTGTTATTTATCATTTTTCCCAACTGAAAATTCACCTCATAAAAAAGCCTTGTTTTTATCTGACTTATTTTTCAGGATCCCAAGATGGCTGGGCGAAAACTTGCTCTAAAAACCATTGACTGGGTAGCTTTTGCGGAGATCATACCCCAGAACCAAAAGGCCATTGCTAGTTCCCTGAAGTCCTGGCATGAGACCCTCACCTCCAGGTCAGTATGTTTCTGAGAGGGAACCCCATACTTGCCACTGAATCTAGAAACAAAACAGTATTAAGGAATTACGTATGAATTATTGATGCCTTTCTGACAACCTATAAAGAAATCCTGGCATTTTCATGATGATCCTAGGAAAGTGTGGTGACCCTCCAGGCCATAGGAGGAAGGGATAGGAAAATTACCATGTGAATTTTCTACTGCTTATGAACAATGCTAACTTTTGCCTTTCCTTGTGGGCAGGTTGGCTGCTTTACCTGAGACTCCACCAGCTATCGACTGGGCTTACTACAAGGCCAATGTGGCCAAGGCCGGCTTGGTGGATGACTTTGAGAAAAAGGTGGGACTTCATACCTCTAAAGCACTGAGCTTGTAACATGCCTGTGGGTGGGGAGCAGGAACAGGGATAATTACATACGCAGCGTGATAGCCAGATCCCTGAGGAAGCTTAGGAAAGATGCCTATGGCCAAAGGCCTTGTGGTTGATTGAACTGTAAATAGGCACAGGAATTTAGGCTCTGTTCATTCAGCAGTACAGTGTAGCCTTAATCTGGGAGCCAGAGGGCTTTCTGATCAGCACAGGAGTTTTGACCTGCTCTGTTTCTGACCTGGATTAGTAGCTTCCAGCCCTTTGGGCTCCTGGGTGTATTGGCGACAACTCACTGTCCTTGTATTTGTAGTTTAATGCCCTGAAGATTCCTGTGCCACAGGATAAATATACTGCCCAGGTGGATGCCGAAGAAAAAGAAGATGTAAGTAGTTGAGGCTCTTGCTTATTCTAAAATTCTCTCGATCGTGACTCTTTATTACAGCTAGGTTAAGGTAGAGTGAATTAAATGGAAAATTAAAGAGTTAACAACCACATAAAGGAATGGCTTGTCAATAAATGCAACAACATGGACGAATTTCAAAATAATTATGCTGAGTGAAAGAAGCCAACAAGAAAAAGAAGAGTATAGCATATGATTCCATCTTTATAAGACTCTAGAAAATGTAGTTAAGTCTACAGTGGCTGCCTGGGGATGGTTGAGAGGGGACTGCTGGTTTCACAGGTGGATACAAATATCAAAACTTATCAAATGGTGTTCTTTAAATATGTGCATTTTCTCATATTTCAGATATACCTCAACAAAGCTGTTAAAAACAAGGAGTTGGAATTAGAAAAATTATCCAAGTAGTATTAAAATACCTAAGTATTTGCTTGAAAGCACTGAAGGCCAAACTTTGGAACTCAGTGGCTCCACCAAAGAGAAGTCTGGCTAGGTGCTCAGGTGGCATGTCCTGACCATTCAGTGGCTGAGCCCTGTGAAAACAGGCATTCTGTAGGTCTTCCGGATGAGGAACTTGCAGAAGCAGCCGGGTGCTGCCATCCTAAGCTGGTTTTCCAGTATGGGCTTCTTTGTGAGTGTTAGTAAAAGCTGTGGTTTGCCTCTCAGAGTGAGTGCCCCCAAGAGGTCAGGGTAACCACGGATTCTCCATAGAGCAATAGGACAGCAGGAGTGGATTGGGACGACTCCTACTTTAGCAGCTGCTGGGGTAGAATGCAGCCTGGTTTCAGAACTGAATTTCTCTTTCTTCTTAAAGGTGAAATCTTGTGCTGAGTGGGTGTCTCTCTCAAAGGCCAGGATTGTAGAATATGAGAAACAGGTAAGGATGATGGGTAACCGTTGCCTATAATATCGTTTCTTTCATGGCCACCTGGTGGCAGGAACCTGCCTTGGATATTCTGCTTTCCGTCTCTGTTTACATTAACTAAACACATTTCCCCTCTTTCCAGATGGAGAAGATGAAGAACTTAATTCCATTTGATCAGATGACCATTGAGGACTTGAACGAAGCTTTCCCAGAAACCAAATTAGACAAGAAAAAGTATCCCTATTGGCCTCACCAACCAATCGAGAATTTATAAAATTGAGTCCAGGAGGAAGCTCTGGCCCTTGTATTACACATTCTGGACATTAAAAATAATAATTACACAGTTCTGGGTGTGTCTTCTTCTCTGGTTGAGATAACTAAGCCTCTCTCTTCTGAGGTGGCCTCACTGGCAGTGGACTTTTTATTTAAATAGAAAGGTGAGCCTAGAGAGGTTTGTTGGGCTGGTTGTCTGACAGGCTATGTAGGTGCCACTTACTGAGGCCCCAGGACTGCTGAAATGGCAACAAATAACACTAGGTGCTATGGCAGTGTATTTCACTGTGATGTGGTAAAGAATTGTTACATGCTGATTCTCTTCAACTTCCTCTTAGGTTTCAAACCCCTGGTTCCAAGGGAGTACTCCTGCTTGTCCATTAGTAAGTCACAAAAACAGCTGGTCCAAATGGCTAGGTGTAACAGCAGGGCTTTACTTTTCTGTGCTTCAGTTTTTGAGCACAAAAGTGGTATTAGAAAAGGAAACTTTGGTCTGGGCGTGGCTCACGCCTGTAATCCCAGCACTTTGGGAGGCCCAGGTGGGTGGATCACCTGAGGTCAGGAGTTCGAGACCAGCCTGGCCAACATGGTGAAACCCCATCTCTACTAAAAATACAAAAATTCGCCGGGTGTGGTGGGGGGCGCCTGTAATCCCAGCTACTCGGGAGGCTGAGGCATCTTAGTCTCAGCTTGAGGCTTGATTGAACCTGGGAGGCAGAGGTTCCTGTGAGCCGAGATTGTGCAGCCTGAGTGACAGAGCGAGACTTTGCCTCTAAAAAAAGGAAAACTTTTTTTTTTTTTTTTTTTTGAGACAGAGTCTTGCTCTGTGCCCCAGGCTGGAGTGCAGTGGCGCGATCTCGGCTCACTGCAAGCTCCGCTCCCCCCGGGTTCACGCCATTCTCCTGCCTCAGCCTCCCGAGTAACTGGGACTACAGGTGCCCGCCACCTCGCCCGGCTACTTTTCTTGTATTTTTAGTAGAGACGGGGTTTCACCGTGTTAGCCAGGATGGTCTCGATCTCCTGACCTCGTGATCCGCCCGTCTCGGCCTCCCAAAGTGCTGGGATTACAGGCTTGAGCCACCGCGCCCGGCCAAAAAAGGAAAACTTTCATGCTGCAAAGTTAATTTACAGCTTTTTGCATTTGAACATGGAAAATTATTTTAACTTCATAGAGTTTTAAAATCCTCACTATTTACTATGGTTAGCAGACCTCCTGAGCAATGTCAGGAAATAGAGATGGTTTAAAGCAAGGTAGTAGATCATAGAGGAATGCAAGTTTTAAAAAAGAAAAAAAAAAGTATGGTGGTAGAAAGAGTTGTCCTTAAAGTCAGAGGACCTGTTATGCCTACCACCTAATTGCTGATTTTAGATTAATTGTTTACTGGCTTGAAACTTTCGTTTTCTCATTTACAAATATCAGGATTGTAATGAGAATTAAATGAGATAACCGGGGAAGTTTCTAGGTAAGAAAGTAGGCAAAGGCTGACTTGATGTGGCTTAAATGCCGTAGGAAAAGTCTACATAGTCTACGCAGGGGAGACGTCGTGACATTTCTGCCATTTCTTTTTTTTTTTTCTGAGACAGAGTCTTGCTCTGTCGCCCAGGCTGGAATGCAGTGGTGCTATCTCAGCTCACTGCAACCTTCGCCTCCCGGGTTCACGCCATTCTGCCTCAGCCTCCCAAGTAGCTGGGACTACAGGCGCCCGCCACCACGCCTGGCTAATTTTTTGTATTTTCAGTGGACACGGGGTTTTCACTGGGTTAGCCAGGATGGCCTGGATCTCCTGACCTCGTGATCTGCCCGCCTTGGGCTCCCAAAGTGCTGGGATTACAGGCGTGAGCCACCGCGCCTGGCCCATTTCAGCCATTTCTGCAGACGCAGTATATTGTAGAAGAGCAACAGTGCCTGACAACCATCGAGAAATCTGTGTGGTCTTTAAGAACATAAGCAGAGGAGAGCCTGGGTGTGTGGCTCCTGATTGGTAGGAGTAAGGCCGGGTTGAAGATGGAAGGCAGCAGAAGGGCAGAGTCTACTCCTCCCAAAACTACTGGAGTCAACAATAAGACTGGAAAGAGATGAGGAGCAGTAGCTGTGCAAGGCCTTTAATGTGCATAAGAGAAGTACCACACCCTTCCCCTGCGAGACTGCAGTCACTGAACTGGCACTCAGCCATCCCTCTGAGGATCTGAGGATGCAGACGACAGCCTAGTGAAAGCGCAGGGATTTGAGAAAAAAAATGCCTGGTTAGAGCTCGCGCTATTCAAGGAGAGCACAGAGCACTGCCGAGCCCCGTGAAGGTGTTGGGATGTGAAGGGGGCATCCCCAGCATTAGGGGGAGCCCTTTGGGAGATTCCCTGTGCTAAATAACAGTGAGCAAGCAACTGGGAACAGGCTCAGCTAAAGGCACCTGGGTGGGAAGGAGGTATTTTTATTTTTTAATGCCCTCTTGGATTGTTCAGCATTTTTGCGTTGTACATGCATTAATTTTACATTAAAAGGTAATTGGGCCGGGCGCGGTGGCTCACGCCTGTACTCCCAACACTTTCGGAGGCCGAGGCGGACAGATCACCTGAGGTTGGGAGGAGTTCGAGACCAGCCTGACCAACATGGAAAAACCCCAGTCTCTACTAAAAAACAAAACCAAAACAAGAACAACAACAAAAAAAACCCATTAAAAATTAGCTGGGCATGGTGGTGCATGCCTATAATGCCAGCTACTCGGGAGGCTGAGGCAGAAGAATCGCTTGAACCCAGGAGGCAGAGGCTGTGGTGAGCCGATATCGCACCATTGCACTCCAGCCTGGGCAACGAGAGCAAAACTCAGTCTCAAAAAAAAAAAAAAAAAAGTAATTATTGGCGGGCACGGTGGCTCACACCTGTAATCCCAGCACTTTGGGAAGCCTAGGCGAGCAGATCACCCAAGGTCAGGAGTTTGAGACCAGCCTGGCCAACATGGTGAAACCCCGTCTCTACTAAAAAATAAATAAATAAATAAAAATTAGCTGGGCATGGTGGCGGGCTCCTGTAATCCCAGCTACTCAGGAGGCTGAGGCAGAAGAATGGCTTGAACCCAGGAGGCAGAAGTTGCAGTGAGCCAAGATGGCACCATTGCACTCCTGCCTGGGTGAGAGAGCAAGACTCCGCCTCAAAAAAAAAAAAAAAAAAGTAGTAGTAGTAGTAAAAATAGGATTACACTTTGCAAATCACTAGGAGGGGAAAAGTACATTCTATATAGCAAAAGTTACAGAATTAAATAGCATAATTACAGAATCAAACATAATTATGATGAATATGAATCAGTAAAGACCTCCTGTTAGGCAAAATTCAAACTGAGTCAACCCCATATCTAAGTACAAGCTGTCTGTCTTTGGCTAGGTTGGCTGTATCGAGATTACTCTAAAAGCTGGCATCGAAGGACAAAAATTAAGTATCCTGCCTTTCTTTCTTTTTTTTTTTTTCCAGGAGGAGCTTCCCTCTTTGTTGCCCAGGCTGGAGTGCAATGGTGCTATCTTGGTTCACTGCAACCTCCGTCTCCCGGGTTCAAGCAATTTTCCTGCCTCAGCCTCCCAAGTAGCTGGGATTACAGGCGCCTGCCACCACACCCAGCTCATTTTTGTATTTTTAGTAGAGATGGGGTTTCACCATGTTGGTCAGGCTGGTCGCGAACTCCTGACCTCAGGTAATCTGCCCGCCTGGGCCTCCCAAAGTGCTGGGATTACAGGCGTGAGCCACCGCGGCCAGCTCATCCTGACTTTCTTAAACAAGTATTTATAGGATAAACAAATAACTTAAATATACAAGTGAAAATTATTTTTTTTTGAGACAGAGTCTCCCTCTGTCACCCAGGCTGGAGTGCAGTGGCGAGATCTCGGCTCACTGCAAGCTCTGCCTCCCAGGTTCACGCCATTCTCCTGCCTCAGTCTCCTGAGTAGCTGGGACTACAGGTGCCCACCACCATGCCCAGCTAATTTTTCTGTGTTTTTAGTAGAGATGGGATTTTACTGTGTTAGCCAGGATGGTCTCGATCTCCTGATCTCGTGATCCACTCGCCTCTGCCTCCCAAAGTGGGATTACAGGTGTGAGCCACCGTGCCCGGCCTTTATAGGATCTTTTTATGTGGCTGGCCCCTTCCCATAATTTAGGGCTGGACCAAATGCCCCTCCTCAACTGTTCCTCTCTCACTAGTCAAAAGTTTCCCATCACCCTCTTTCCTTTGAAATCATCTTGTTTATTGGTTTGTTCATTGTCCCTCTCTCTCACTAGAGTGTAAGTCCCATCGAGGCAGGGCCTGGAGGGTGGTTTGTGGGGAACCGAAGCTTGAAGCCCAGAAAAGCAGTGATGGCTCTAGTGTCCAGGCTGGAGACACGCTGCTGCCACCATGTGCCAGGGCTTGGAAGCCAGAGCCAGCTTAAAAGTAGTGTCCATTCAACTTGGTGCTGGTCTTGGATGGAGAGAACAGTAAGAATTCTGGATGGCCCTGGAGAAGGGACAAGAGAAGTTTGTTCTTCTAGTTTGGTTCGTTGTTTCTTTTACATAAGTACGAGATCACATTTTTAAGTCAAAAATTTTTTTGAATCAAGGACTTCTAAGAATCTGATGAGGCCAGGTATAGTGGCTCATGCCCGTAATCCCAGCACTTTGGGAGACCAAGGTGGGAGGATTGCTTGAGCCCAGAAGTTCAAGGCGAGCCTGGGCAAAAAAGCAAGACCTTGAATCTAAAACAAATGAACAAGCAAAACCAGTGTGCAGTAGTATGTGCCTTTAGTCCCAGCTACTTGGGATTGGCAGGGAGCTGAGGCAGGAGAATTCTTTGAGCTCAGGAGTTCAAGGTTGCAGTGAGCTATGATTGCACCACTGCAGTGCAGCCTGGGTGACAGAGTGAGACCCTGTCTTAAAAAAAAAAAAAAAAAAAAAAAGCCGGGCACAGTGGCTCACGCCTGTAATCTCAGTACTTTGGGAGGCCAAGGTGGGCGGATCACCTGAGGTCGGGAATTCGAGACTATCCTGACCAACATGGAGAAACCCTGTCTCTACTAAAAATACAAAATTAGCCGGGCATGCCTGTAATGCCAGCTACTCGGGAGGCTGAGGCAGGAGAATTGCTTGAACCCAGGAGGCAGAAGTTGTGGTGAGCTGATATCATGCCATTGCACTCCAGCCTGGGGAACAAAAGCGAAACTCCATTTCAGAAAAAAAAAAAAAAAAAAAAAGATGAAACAATGGACGCTCCCTAAGTAAATAGTAAATATAGTATCCTCAAAATGTTGCAGTATTCAACCTGGAATAGGCTGATGGGAAGCTGCCATGTATACAACCAGGGAAGCCCACCCAAAGCTCCGCAGGAGCGAAGGTTTTCAAGTAAAAAGCAAAAACAAAGCCGGGCGCGGTGGCTCACGCCTATAATTCCAGCCCTTTGGGAGGCCGAGGCGGGCGGATCACGAGGTCAGGAGATCGAGGCCATCCTGGCTAACACGGGGAAACCCCATCTCTACTAAAAACACAAAAATTAGCCGGGTGTGGTGGCGGGCGCCTGTAATCCCGGCTACTCAGGAGGCTGAGGCAGGAGAATCGCTTGAACCCGGGAGGCGGAAGTTGCGGTGAGCGGAGATCACGCCATTGCACTCCAGCCTGGGCGACAAGACTCCGTCTCAAACAAACAAACACCCCAAATCCCTGGCCAGAATACAGAATAGTATACTTACAAACACACATGGCTGGGGGCGGTGGCTCACGCCTATAATCCCAACACTTTGGGAGGCCCAGGCAGGTGGATCATTTGAGGTCAGCAGTTCGTAAGCAGCCTGACCAATATGGTGCAATCCCAGCAGGCGCCTGTAGTCCCAGCTACTCATGAGGCTGAGGCAGGAGAATCGCTTGAACCCAGGAGGCTGACGCTGCAGTGAGCCAAGATGGCGCCACTGCACTCCGGCCTGGGCGACAGAGCAAGACTCTGTCTCAAACAAAAACAAAACAGCACTTTACTAAAAGAAAATAAATGCAGGCCGGGCGCGGTGGCTCAAGCCTGTAATCCCAGCACTTTGGGAGGCCGAGACGGGCGGATCACGAGGTCAGGAGATCAAGACCATCCTGGCTAACACAGTGAAACCCCGTCTCTACAAACAACAACAACAACAACAACAACAAAACAACAACAACAACAAAAAACAACTAGCCGGGCGAGGTGGCGGGCGCCTGTAGTCCCAGCTAACGGAATCCCAGCTTCTCGGGAGGCTGAGGCAGGAGAATGGCGTAAACCCGGGAGGCGGAGCTTGCAGTGAGCTGAGATCCGGCCACTGCACTCCAGCCTGGGCGGCAGAGCGAGACTCCGTCTCAAAAAAAAAAAATAAAAAAAATAAAAATAAAAATAAATGCATACAGAGGAAATTGAGAACATCGTTAAGTGTACACCGCTCTGATGTTTCACAGGCGGAACAGACCTGTTCTCATGGGAAAATCAGCAGCTTCCCAAAGCGCTTCTGAAGCTACCCCTATCCCAGAGTAGCACTATTTTGACTTCGTTTTGCCTACTCCTGGCGACTCCTTCCTCTCATCCATCAGCCCCCTTCCTCCCTCTCAGCGTTGTTGTGAGGGTTATGAGTAAAATGGAGGCTTTTTTTTTTTTTTTTTTTTGGCAAACTCTGAATGCCGGATGTCATCCCCTTTGACCCTGCAGCCCGACTCTCCGCCTTTCACCGGCTCCTCTGCTCGTCACCCCATCATGTCTGGGAGGCACCACCAGGCTTCCTGCCCTCTGGCTTTAGGCCGAGCCTCAGCAGCGGGAGAGTAGAGGGAAGGAGGAAGCTGAAGGCGAGTATTTACTCCCTTGGCTCCCTCCCTGCGATAAGGTCACCAAGGGCTCTCTGCATCTCTGGACCTGACATCTTGGCTCCTGGGGGCGACTTTCCAAACCCGATTCCAGGTTCCAGGAGGTGCTGCCTTTTGTAGCCCTTAGGCCTGGTGATGGGGACAGCTCGTTACTAATGTCCATCCTGGAGTCCTCACGTTTCCTTACACTTGCCCTTGCTAAACGGGCCTCCTTTAAACGCTCCTCGGATTACCCAGTGGGAGTGTGCCATCTTCTTCCTTCCAGACGCTGACTGGTAAAAGAAATTAGCATTGGCCGGGCGCGGTGGCTCATGCCCGTAATCCCAGCACTTTGGGAGGCTGAGGCAGGTGGATCACGAGGTCAGGAAACCGAGACCATCCTGGCCAACACGGTGAAACCCCGTCTCTACTAAAAATACAAAAAATTAGCCGGGCGTGGTGGCGGGCGCCTGTAGTCCCAGCTTGTTTGTCTGCTGTTAAACAGCAGACAAAACTCCAGTCCCTGGCAGGGCCCAGTGGCTCACGCCTGTAATCCCAACACTTTGGGAGGCTGAGGCAGGAGAATGGCGTGAACCCAGGAGGTGGAGCTTGCAATAAGCTGAGATCATGCTACTGCACTCTGGCCTGGGTGACAGAGCCAGACTCTGTCTCAGGGAAGAAGAAAAAGAAAAAAAAAAAAAAAAAGAAGAAAGATAAAAAATTAGCATTTTTCTTCCCCTATGTCCAAGTACACTTGCACACACAAGCATGCTGACACCCTCTTCCTCCAAGGACAGGGTAGTGGGGTGGTGGGTGCCCTCTGAATGTGGACAGAGCCCACTAGCAGGACTGAGGCCGGAGAGTTGGGCAGCACCCCCACTGCCCTTGAGGCTAGGGACTGGAGTTTTTTGTTTGGTTTTTTGAAGCAGACTTTCACTCTGTTGCCCAGGCTGGAGTGCAGTGGAGCGATCACGACTCGAACTTTTGACCTCGTGATCCGCCCGCCTCAGCCTCCCAGAGTGTTGGGATTACAGGCGTGAGCCATTGGGCCTGGCCAGAGACTAGAGTTTTGTCTGCTGTTTAACTTCATAAGGATAGACCGAAACATAACCCGCCCCGTGTCATTTGCTTGTGGGTTTGTAGCTTGTAGAGCACGTTTACGAGGCGAATGTTTGGATGTTGAACTCGTTCAAGGCACAAGACAACAAGAAATGGGGCCCCACTTATCCTCACATCGGTTTGCCTTTCAGTCAGTCTTCATCTAGAAGGAAAATTAATTGAAATAGACACATGCACAAAATAAAGGTAAATGATGTTAAAAAGACAAAACGTGCCAGTTGGTTTTTGTTTTTTACGTTATAACTTTTTAAAAAAAAATTACTTCTATTAAAATGGATCTCAAAAGATCAGCTTTCTGCAGCTAGGCTACGCCACCACAAACGTGGTTCGAACCCAGAGCCCAAACCCTAAAAAGAGTCCAACGCTATAACCATTAGGCCACCGGGGAACCACGCAAGCGCCCGCGCGATCACGTCTTTTAGAATGAGACGCCACAGGCTGCGTAATGACGCCATAACCGGAAGCGTCCCGGGATGCAAAGCCTGATTGGACAGAAGCAGCTCCCCAGCATCGGATCCCGGGAGCCGCGGTACCGAGGGATTGGAAGGCATTTCTGGGCCTAAAACAAGTAAAGAGACGGAGATTATAGTTGCAAGGATTAAAATATTCCGACCACGAAGGGACTCGAACCCTCAATCTTCTGATCCGAAGTCAGACGCCTTATCCATTAGGCCACGCGGTCGTCTTCTATGTTTGCTCACCCGGGAGACCAAGTTGATGGTTATTAAATGCTCGGGCGTGGCGCAGCTTCGGTGTTCGCACCCTGTCCGCCTATAGCGAAGCGCTCACCCTCCCTCTAGCCCCAGCCGCACGCGTAGTCAACCCCGAGCGGAGCAGCACCTGGACTAGTCTCAGAGCTTCCCTGGGAATTGTGATCGCGTGGCCTAAGGGTTGAGGCGTCTGACTTCAGATCGTAAGATTTAAGGTTCCTTTGTGGTCGGGTTCTTTTTGAGCGAGCAGCCCGTGCCCAAACCCCGGCATCGTTTGAGGGTTTGTTCTTCCCTCTGTCCTCCTGCATCCCTAATCTTCCCAGCTATGCTCCACCGGGCTCTGCGCTCGCCGAGTGCTGCTTCTCGGCGTTACAGGGCACCGCGGGCTCCTGTTCCCCGCGCATCGCCACCGCGTGGAGCTCTTGCGTAGCCCGGTGGGGACGCCGCGCCCAGCGGGCGGTTCATCCCGTCGTCCCGATGGCTTCTCAGGCTTGGAGCGCGGTGACCCACTGCAGGGCCGTGTTTGGGCACGTATGGTCGTATGCCTATCAATGAGCACGTGGGTTTGGCATCTTACCGCGCCCCAGTGGCCTAATGGATAAGGCACTGGCCTCCTAAGCCAGGGATTGTGGGTTCGAGTCCCACCTGGGGTGGGACTGTGCTCCCACGATAACTTTTGGTGTTGGCAACCGGAGACCTCAGAATCCACCACCACCTGCCCGCTACTTGCTTGCCTCTGCCCTGGTTTGCGCCCCTCACCTTCTCTTGCAGGACCCTCAGTTTGCAGTCGCGGTGGTCATTTACCCCTGGTTCTCCGGGGCTGCCCCGCCACGTGGAGCTGGGGTGTCCTGGGAACCCTTTGAGCAACTTTATTCTTACGACTTACCCCAGCTTCGAAATTGTGGGGCCCTACCCGGACGAAAGCTGTTCATTCAGGGGCTTGGCGAGATCCGCGCTTACCGGCTTTCGGTACTTGGAGGAGGTGGCTCCTCCTCAACACGTTGCACGGGTGTCGAACCACAGACCAAAGTGGATTCCAGCGTCTCTGAGAAGGGAAGAGAAAATAAATAAAAAAAACACCGTGAAGAAACTTGCCACTTTTACCCCAGGTGGGACTCGAACCCACAATCCCTGGCTTAGGAGGCCAGTGCCTTATCCATTAGGCCACTGGGGCTTGTGACACGTGGTTGCGCCATCCTTTGCCCTCATAAGCGAGTGGCCTCTTTTTCTAGAGAAGGCCTCAGAGAGGCGCGATCCATCAAGTGGGTCCCTTCCTGCCGCGCGCACGTTTGGTGAGCGGGCGGGAAGATACCGCGGTGCGCAGGGACCTGCCCCCACCCTTACTTAGCGAGCACCAGCCTCTAGCCCCAGGCACTGGGACGCTCCATGGGGCCCGGAGGGTCCGCTTGGAGGTTGCCTGGACACCCGGACCATGGGGTATGAAGACTGAGGTTTGGAGGAGTTTCCTTCCTACCGCCCTGAGCCTTGCTGTCCACCTCTACAGAACTGATACCAAATCCAGGAATTTTAGGAAAACGTAGCGTAGGAAGTGAAGGAGAACAGACAAGTATTAATCATGAATATTGAAACAAACACTGAAAATCTTGCTTATCATGAGGGAATGTACAACCGGGGGAACAAGTCCTTCCGGTTATAATAGTAGAAATATGTATACTCGATATTACAAGTATAGAGTAGATAGAAAGGAAAATCAGCCAAGTAGATATTTCACCCTAATTCTAACAAAGAATAAGCACATTTTAAAATGTTACGCACATTTAAAATCCACTATTAAAGGCTACAGGCCGGGTGCGGTGGCTCACGCTTGTAATCCCAGCACTTTGGGAGGGCGAGGTGGGGGGATTGCTTGAGCCCAGGAGTTCAAAACCAGCCTGGGCAACATGGCGAGACGCTGTCTCATTTTTAAAAAAAAATTACGTACGTGTGTGTGTGTGTGTATACATATATATATATATATATATATATATATATATATATGAAGTCTACTCACATCCGAAGGATTTAACAGAAGTTCAGCCAAGGGCAGCGTCAGCGTCGGTCACCGTTGTGCTTCTCTTGAGACCTTGCCAATCTGGCCCAGCATCGCAGGGCAAAGGAGACTTGGGGACATTCTTTTTTGTTTCTCTCCAAAATGTAGAATCTGCAGAAACCTGTCTCCTCCTCTTAATAGCAGCAAGAAGGATTTAACCCACTTGGCTCCAGTTTACTGCCTTGAGGATGCCCCCACTTTAAGTTAACTAACTTGTCCCTTGCTGGGACCCAGCACTCTGCTCCAGGGCCAACCTGCAGGGATGCCTTCTCTGCTTTCCTGCTGCCGCCCTCTAGCCAGGCATGTCCCCCCACCCACCCCACGCCTGCCCGGGGCTCAGCCTTGCCTCGCTCAGCTGTTCCTATTCGTCCCCAGGAATACTCTTGTCTCCCTGGGTCTTGGTTCTTCCAGCTCCAACCTCACTCCCAGCTCCAGGATTCCATTCCCTCTCCTGGGCATCACCACTGGGCACCCCTGCTTGAAGGCAAAACCACACTGATGCAGCTGTCCTCCCAAGGCCACTCCCCTTCATGACGTTCCTGAGTGCACAACATCATCCATGTCACACCCCCACTCCCACACCACCCAGGCCAATTTTCTGTCCTCATAATCCTCCAGCATCCGGTATTTCCTCCCCATCCCTGCTGCCACCGCCCTAGTTCCAGAACATGTCCCTGACTGCTCACATGAGGTCAGTTGCCAGCCATGCACACTTTCCTCCAGTCTCCTCGTTCTGTCATAGGCAGAGCAGTCTTCCTGCCACAGCTTCTGTAGGGGAAAGACTAAATGTCTTTAGCTGTCACTTTTAAGTCCTTTCTTTTTTTTTTTTTTTTTTTTTTTGAGACGGAGTCTGGCTCTGTTGCCCGGGCTGGAGTGCAGTGGCCGGATCTTAGCTCACTGCAAGCTCCGCCTCCCGGGTTTACGCCATTCTCCTGTCTCAGCCTCCCGAGTAGCTGGGACCACAGGCGCCGCCACCTCGCCCGGCTAATTTTTTGTGTTTTTAGTAGAGACGGGGTTTCGCCGTGTTAGCCAGGATGGTCTCGATCTCCTGACCTTGTGATCCGCCCGTCTCGGCCTCCCAAAGTGCTGGGATTACAGGCTTGAGCCACCGCGCCCGGCCGTCCTTTCTTAAGGATCCCAGTCAATGTGGCAGACTCATCTTTCACAGCTCCTCGCCCTCTGGGTTCCAGCCAAACTGGGCTACAAATCATGGCTGACATTGCCCAAGTACCAGCTCAGTGCCACTAACCACGTATCTATTCACTGAAATCCCACAATAACCTTATGAGGTAGGCGCTAATAACATAACCTCTGGTTTAGGCTGAACACAGTGGCTCACACCTGTAATCCCAGCACTTTGTGAGGCTGAGGCAGGCTGATCACTTGAGGTCAGGAGTTTGAGACCAGCTTGGCCAACATGGTGAAACCCCGTCTCTACTAAAAATACAAAAATTAGCTGGGTATGGTGGCAGGCGTCTGAGTTCCCAGCTACTTGGGAGGCTGAGGCAAGAGAATGGCTTGAACCCAGAAGGTGGAGGTTGCAGTGACCCGAGATTGTGCCATTGCACTCCAGCCTGGGTGACAGAGTGAGCCTCTGTCTCAAAAAACAAGTGAACAAACAAACAAAAAAACCCCTAGTTTATAGGTGGAGAAACTAAGGTTCAGAGAGGTTAGATAGCAGCTGGGGGAGGTGGACGGATGGGAGCTGACCCTGAGCAGTCCTCTTCAGAGCCCATTCTCTCAACCACAAGTTTCCTGTCCAGCCGCAGGCAGGCCTTGCAGTTGCCATTTTCCTAGCCTTTGCTGTTGGCCACCACTGGAGCCTCCCAAGTGACATGCTGTTACCCTGCCAGTTCCTCCCCTCCCTTCAGGCCCATCTCAAGCACATCTTCTCCAACGCTCCAGCTGGAACTAGTCACTCCTCTGCCTCCAGCAATCTACTGAGACCTTTCTTACGTCATTCATGATGCTTCAGGTCCTGCTACTGTAAGAGGAATCCATTTTTCCTCTCAGCTTTTATTATCTCCTGATCAAATGTCAATTCTCTGGAAGAAAGAATTTTGCTTTATTCACTTGAGTCCTCCCCACCCCACGCTCTGAGTGCCTGGCATTCACTTAGCATTTGCTGAATTACTGAATGAACTAGTAAATTTTTTACATCCTGCATATGAGCCTCAGCTCCCTCCCAGACTCTTGAGTCCCTTGAGGACACGGACCACGTCTTTCCTTTAAAGGAGTCATGCTAATCTTCTCTGTATCATTCCAATTTTATTTTATTTTTGAGACAGAGTCTCACTCTGTCACCCAGGCTGGCTGGAGTGTGGTGGCACGATCTTGGCTCACTGCAAGCTCCGCCTCCCAGGTTCACGCCATTCTCCCACCTCAGCCTCCCAAGTAGCTGGGACTACAGGCACCCGCCACCATGCCTGGCTAATTTTATTTTTGTATTTTTAGTAGAGACGGGGTTTTGCTGTGTTAGCCAGGATGGTCTTGATCTCCTGACCTTGTGATCTGCCCGCCTTGGCCTCCCAAAGTGCTGGGATTACAGGCATGAGCCACCGCACCTGGCATTCCAATTTTAGTATGTGTGCTGCTGAAGTGAGCAAATTTTTGTATTTTGTAAGTCATTTGTAAATGAATTTTCCCCTTGTTTAGACTCATGTGCTCACATCAACTAGATCAAAATCATATAGAACAGTTTAAGAAATTTATACATGCCAGAGCAATCTGCTACTGCAATGCTAGCCTGAGAGGATTGCAAAATTCTCCTTCCAGTTCCAACTTACTCTTCGTGCCTCTAAAACCCACTGCCTAATACAGCACCTAACACACAATACTTTTTGTTACTCAAGATACCCACTGGTTTTGTTGGGGTGATCATATCCAACACCAGGTCGTGGGGGCGATGAAGTCTGGTGGAGTCAAAGGAATGAGAAAAAGAGTTTGAGAGAAAAAGTGGGACCAGGAGGCCATCGCGAGTGGGGAGGCTGTGAAGGCCCCCACCTCTGGGAGCCCACACTGTTTATTGGTGCTCAAAGAAACAGGTGGTGAGGATGTGGGAGTTGAAAGGAAACAGTGTATCAAGTGAATGAGAAACATGGCTGCTTGAGATAATGGGAGTGCTAGAGGCAAGGAGCTAAAGTCTAGCAGACATGCAAGCCCTGCCTCAGCTTCTCTCCCAACACTCAGCTTTTCTCCCAACATGCCCTGCTTCTCTTTTTGTAAAACCACCACAGCTACTATCATTATTACTAGCATAAGGTGACCTCTTTTTTAAATTAATTGGGCAAGGCAATTTCAGGTTATGCAGCCCTTAATTGCCAGTTGGTGATCCAGCTTCATTTTTCTTAGCCCTTATTCAAAATGGAGTTGCTCTGGTTTGAATGCTTCCCACGTATCTCCCCTTTCCCTTTTATGAGAGGACCCTTAATCCTAGGGGTTGCAGAAGGATGAAGGTCTGTTTTCTGTAACTTCTTCATGCTGAGTAGGGGCGATGATACTCCTGCCTATCTATTAGGGTCTCTTGTATTCAGGTAGGGAGGAGTTCAGTCAGAAAGCATTGGTCCGTTAAGCATCTATAGGTAAAACCCTGGTGCTCCAGCAGTTTCTCAGCATGGCTCATACTGGGGAACCCGGCACATGGTTGGGATCCATGGCTCCTTCCAGTCTCCTCTTCCATGGTTGTACACACGTTGAGGGCACCTACACGGTTTGTTCATCTCCTGCAAAAACACAAGCATACCCTCACCCCCATGTTAGTAAATCTACTGAAACACAAGCAAAAACTTTTGTGGCTGTAGCTGGGAGACATGCCATTACTGAAGCATTTGTAACTCAGTTTTGGCCTCGTTGGTTAACTACTGTGAGATAAAACTTACTGTTGATAATGAGAAGCAGGCCCCTTCTAACAGAACGCACAGAGAAAGCAAACTGAGGCTTAAAAGCAATCCAAAGGCTGGATGCAGTGGCTCACACCTGTAATCCCAGCACTTTGGGAGGCTGAGGTGGAGGATCACCTAAGGTTGGGAGTTCAAGTCCAGCCTGACCAACGTGGAGAAAATCCGTCTCTACTAAAAATACAAAAAAAAAAAAAAAAGAAAAAAAAATTAGCCAGGCGTGGTGGCGCATGCCTGTAATCCCAGCTATTTGGGAGACTGAGGCAGGAGAATCACTTGAACCTGGGAGGCAGAGGTTGCAGTGAGTGAAGATCACGCCATTGCACTCCAGCCTGGGCAACAAGAGTGAAACTCCATCTCAAAATAAATAAATAAAAGCAATCCTTAAACTTTCAATTTGCACTGTACAGGTGGGGCCACTAGATGCTGTGGTTCATGATAGATCTTCAGATGTTAGGTGGGCACCCACAGAGGTACCTGATTGTCACCTGGAGAGACACAAGCAAATCCTCTTCCCCATAAAATTATCTTTCCTTTTTCCCAGCTCTTTGTATGTGCATCCCTCCACCATATATCTTGTCCAGGCTTTTTATTTTCCTTTTGTCCTGTCAGGTGTTGTTCAGCTGCAGTCACGGGTTGATCTTTTTGTAAATTTAAAATATTTAATGTTAATAAAGCTAAATGCAATTGCATATGTAGTGTCTTATATTCCTGGTCCCCTTCTTTTTGCTTTTGTATTTGAGTTTTTAAAGTACAATTAGCTCTTTCCAGTAATGCATGTCTTTGTGAGTTATATGGAATACCTGTAGTATGGGTACTATTCCATTGTTGAAAAAATGTAGCCATGGCTTTACTACAGTATCCTAGGTCATTACCAGTTTTGATTTTTTCTGGGATTCTCATAACTGAAAAGCAAGATAAAAGATGTCTTTTAACATGAGCTGTAGCTTCCCCTGTTTGACATGTGGCCCAAATATAATGTGAATAGGTATCTACTGAAACATGAACAACGGACAATTTTCCAAAAGTGGGAATATGTGTTACATCCATCTGCCAGATGGAATTTGGAGATAAACCTCTAGGGTTAACTCCTTTTATGTGGCAGATGCAGGACTTGGCAGGCAGAACAGTGTTGCACAATTTCTTTAGCTTGTTTCCATGATAGACCATATCTTTTTCTAAGGCCTGAGGCATTAAGATGGGTTAAAGAATGAAATGTTTGTGCATCAGCAAAGGCTGCAGACACCAGTGCATCTGCCCTTTGATTAAGTTTAGTTAAAGGGCCAGGGAGGTTAGTATGTTCTCTCATATGAGTGGTATAGAAAGGGGAATGCCTTTGTTGCACTGCTTGCTGTAAAGAATGAAATAAAAGATTAAGTTGTTCATCAGCTACATTTCAAATTAAGGCACATTCAATATTTTGCATGGCTTGCACTACATAGCCTGAATCAGAAACAATGTTTACTGGCTGCTTAAAAGTTTTTAGCACTATAATCACAGCCATAAGTTCAGCCCTTTGAGCAGAAAGAAGCAGTCTGTTTGAAAAACTTGCTGTTGAGGTGTTGCAAATGAGGCTTTTCCATTACTAGATCCATCAGTAAAAATGGTAATGGCTCCTTCCATAGGGGCTTTTTGAGTAATAGAAGGCAATATCCAGGATGTTAATTTTAGAAACTGGAAGATTTTAGACTTAGGATAATGATTATCAAGAATGCCAATAAAACTGGCAAAATTAACCTGCCATTCTTGGGAATTAATATAGGCTTGTTGAATTTGTTGTTTAGTTAATGAAACTATAATCTGATTTGGATCATATCGCATTAGCTTTGTTGTGCGCAGCATCGCTTGCCGTACTAGCACAGCAATTTGATCTAAGTACAGAGTGAGAGTTTTGGTTGTATTGTGAGGTAGAAAAAGCCACTCAACCAGATCATCTGCTGGTTTATTATTTATGGTGGGAACAGTAAAACCAAATTTTTCATAATCTTGGGCAGCTAAAGGAATGGTAAAAAAGCAATCCTTTAGATCTATCACTATGAGAGGCCAGTATTTTGGGATCATTGTTGGGGAGGTCAGCCCTGGTTGTAGCGTGCCCATGGGTGGAATCACAGCATTAACAGCCCTTACATCTGTTAACATTCTCCATTTCCCTGATTTTTTCTTAATGATAAATACAGGAGAATTCCAAGGGGAGACAGTAGGCTCTATATGTCCCTTTTGCAATTGTTCCTGCACCAGTTCTTTTAAAGCCTTCAGTTTTTCCTGTTTCAGCAGTTATTGCTCTACCCAAACTGGTTTGGCAGTTAGCCAAACAAGAGGAATGGGAGCTGGAGGCTCAACAATGGCTGCTCCTAAAAATGACACTCCAATCTGGTTCAATCTATTTGTCCTTCTAAAGGTTCTCATTGGCCATTTAAATTTTTTCCTAGTTCTTTTCCCAGACAATGTCCCGTATTTTTCATCATTTGTCTACTATTATTACTACTATATTGATCCGTAGGGATATTTCAGCATCTCATTATTGCAATAAGTCTCTACCCCATAAACTGACAGGAATAGGTGTAATGACAGGCTGAATTGTCCCTTCCTGACCATCTGGCCCTTCACATGGTAAAATCAAAGAACTTTGAAAAACTTCTGAGGCACCTCCTACTCTAACAATACCAATGGATGCCTTTTGTTTAGGCCAATGCAGGGGCCATTGATTTATAGCAATAATAGAGACATCAGCTCCAGTATCTACTAGTCTTTAAAAATCTTTTCCCTGAATAGTTACTGTGCAAATATGTCTTTTGTCAGACACTTGATTAACCCAATGCACAGCCTTTTCTGCTTGATTAGTATTACGAAAGCCTCCTGTTCTTTTCACTGTGCTGCTTCCTAGTTTTATGTAAGGTAACAGCAACAACTGAGCAATTCTTTCTCCTGGGGAGGCAGACCATGGAGTCAAGGGACTAATAACTAATTGAATTTTTCCGGTATAATCAGAGTCAATTATTCCCGTATGTACAGTAACACCTTTTAAATTTTTTTTTTTTTTTTTTGAGACGGAATCTCACTTTGTCTCCCAGGCTGGAGTACAGTGAGTGGCTCAATCTTGGCTTACTGCAAGCTCCACCTCCCAGGTTCACGCCATTCTCCTGCCTCAGCCTCTCGACTAGCTAGGACTACAGGCGCCCACCACAACGCCCGGCTATTTTTGTTGTTGTTGTTGTTTTGTATTTTTTAGTAGAGATGGGTTTCACCATGTTAGCCAGGATGATCTTGATCTCCTGACCTCGTGATCTGCCTGCCTTGGCCTCCCAAAGTGCTGGGACTACAGGCGTGAGCCACCGTGCCTGGCATACCTTTTAAATTTAGACTAGACCTTCCAAGTCATAGACCGACTGTTCCTGAGGATAAGGGTCCCCTAACTCCCATGGGGACCTTCTTTGGTGGCTCCCCAGGAAGTGTGTCTGGAATTGGTTCCTTCTGGTGGGTTCTTGATCTTGCTGACTTCAAGAATGAAGCCACGGACCCTCGTGGTGTTACAGTTCTTAAAGATGGTGTGTCTGGAGTTTGTTTCTTCAGATGTTCAGATGTGTCCGGAGTTTCTTCCTTCCAGTGGGTTTGTGGTCTCGCTGACTTCAGGAGTGAAGACACAGACCTTCGCAGTGAGTGTTACAGCTCTTAAAGGTGGCGTGTCCAGAGTTGTTTGTTCCTCCTGGTGGGTTCGTGGTCTCACTGACTTCAGGAATGAAGCCGCAGACCCTCGCAGTGAGTGTTACAGCTCATAAGAGTAGTGCGGACCCAAAGAGTGAGCAGCAGCATTTATTGTGAAGAGCGAAAGAATAGACCTTCCGCAGCATGAAAGGGGACCCAAGCGGGTTGCTGCTGCTGGCTCAGGTGGCCAGCTTTTATTCCCTTATTTGGCCCCACTCACATCTTGCTGATTGGTCCACTTTACAAAGTGCTCATTGGTGCGTTTACAAACCTTTAGCTAGACACAGAGTGCTGATTGGTGTGTTTACAATCCTTTAGCTAGACAGAAAAGTTCCCCAAGTCCCCACCTGATTCAGAAGCCCAGCCGGCTTCACCTCTCATAAGGAGACAGGAATTGTGCTGTAGAGGTCTATGGCCACACTGCCTGCTGAGGCAGGGGACAGTTGTTGCACAGGGCACTCACTGGCTGTGCCGGGTATGCCTCAGTTTGTTGAGGGGCTCAAGGCAGGCCCCTATTCCCGTTTCCCGAAAGAGGTTGTCCATCATTGCTAAATTTAGAATGACATTGTCTTGCCCAGTTTTTGCCTTTCTTACACCAGGGACATATGCCGGGACTTTTCTGTTGACTGATGGTAGAAATGTTTGCTTTTGATTTCCTTTTCTGCATTCCTTTCTTGTGTGTCCAAATTGCCCACAATTAAAGCAAGAGCCTGAGAAATGGGGCATATTCTTTCCTACTCTTAATCCAGCCATAGCCTGAGCTAAAAGAGTAGCCTTATGTAAGTTACCTCCAATGCCAATGCAAGCCTTAATATATTTAGCTAAATAAGGCTTCCCTCTCTGGGGTCTAATAGCAGTTTGACACTCTGCATCAGTATTATCATATGCAAGAAGCTGTATTACATCCTGAGCCGTTTTATCAGTTATGGCTTTATACACAGCCTCCTGGAGTGGAGCAATAAAATCAATATACAGTTCTTTGGGTCCTTGTCAGACAGAACTGACATAAGGATATTTTTCCCCTGGAACATTTATCCTTTCTCATGCTGGTAAGCACACAAAGCACAGCTGAACAATGGCAACATCCTCCATTACTGCTTGATTCTCTAATCGACCCCAATTAGGGCCAAGTCCCATTAACTGTTCAAAGGAAGCAGGCACAGGTGGCTGTGCTTGTATGTTTTCCCTTACCTGAGTCTGAGCTTCATCAGCCTACCAGGTTTTAAACTGCAAATACCGAGATGGAGTGAGAACAGATTTTGTCAAAGTATCCCAGCCACATGGTATTAATCTACTATCAAGAGCCATATTTTTTAATAGAGTTTGCACAAAAGGAGAGTTCGGTCCCTATTGACTAACGGCTTGCTTAAATTCGGTTAGTAACTTAAAAGGAAAAGTGGCCAATTCGCTGTATTCTGTCCTCTGTGCTGGATGATAGTAACAGGAAATTGCCATGCTTCAAGTCTCCCTCGGCTCTAGCTTTTTGAATATAACTTTGTATAGCACCACCAGATGCTCCAGGTTTTAATGTTGCAACTTCAGAAGCAGTAAGTTTTTCAGCTAATTCATCTTCTCACCCATTTGGAGGGAGAGGAGGTGGCCATTCACTTAATTCAGCAGGTGGAGCTGACAGGCTAATAGAACATACTTTTTTTAGTTTTCCTTTCTTTTCTGTAATCTCCTCCGGTAGCTGTTCCTCACACTCAGAATCTGAAGTTAGTTTTTTACACTCGTCCTCCTCTGAATCTGCCTCATCATCTCTTTGAAATGGCTGAAGAGCTGCCTTTATTAGCGCCCACACTGACCAAACAAACTCCAATTTCTGCTCCTTCTTTATACGCCTTTTAAAAATCTCTGCCAATTCTCTGCCATTCATCTAAACTATAGTCCCTTGTTTCGGAAACCGTGGGCAAAACTGCTTTACTGTACTAAAGAGTGATAACAAATTCTGAGTACTAACTTTCACTCCCCCTCTTCGTAATAAACGCCTTAAGAAATTTAAATAAGCAGAATATCTGCTTTCACTTTATCCCATTGTTACCCTAGTTCTTCTGAGCACTCAGCTTTCCTGTCGAGCTTTGTTTAGACGCCCTCGGGTGTCCTTTGACCATGCGTCCCCCGCTTTCACACGCTCGAGCGTTCCTTCACCAGGGTCTTTGTCACCTCACGTTGGGAATGTTGGGGTGATCAGACCCAACGCCAGGTCACGGGTGCAACAAAGTCTGGCAGAGTCAAAGGAATTAGAAAAAGACAAGTTTGAGAAAGTGGGACCAGGGGGCCATCGTGTGGAGGCTGTGAAGGCCCTGATCTCTGGGAGCCCACAGTATTTATTGGTGCTCAAAGAAACAGGTGGTGAGGATGTGGGGGTTGAAAGGAAACAGTGTATCAAGTGATTGAGAAACATGTAACATATGACTACTTGAGATAATGGGAGTGCTAGAAGCAAGGAGCCAGCAAGTCTAGCTGACAAGCAAGCGCTGCCTCAGCTTCTCTTCCAACACAGCTTTTCTCCCAACTGCTTTCTGTTACCCACGTCTCTTAAAACCTAAACCCCTTGGCTGGGCGCAGTGGCTCATGCCTGTGATCCCAGCACTTTGGGAGGCCGAAGTGGGTGGATCACCTGAGGTCAGGAGTTCAAGACCAGCCTGGCCAACATGGTGAAACCCCATCTCTACAAAAATACAAAAATTAACTGTGCATGGTGGCATGCACCTGTAACCCCAGCTACTGGGGAGGCTGAGGCAGGAGAATCACTTTAACCTGGGCGAAGGAGGTTGCAGTGAGCCAAGATCACGCTATTGCACTCCAGCCTGGGTAACAGAGCAAGACTCCATCTCAAAATAAAAAAACCTAAACTCCTTAACTTGAATTCAAGGCTCTCCACATCAAGCTGGTCTCTCTCCAGGCTCACCTCCCACTGCAATGGTGGATCGCCCTGCATGAATCCACCATTCAGTGCTTCTGCCTTCTTTGTCACCCCCTCCACCTCAGCCTCTTCAGTCTCCTGTGTTCAAACTATTCCCTTCAAATGGCATGTCCTCCTCCCCTCTACTGATGAAAGTCCTATGCCTTTTCCATAGCCTAGCTCAAATGCCCACTTACCTGTCTCAGCCCTCCTACCTGGTTGTGTGTGTGGTGGTTTGTTTTGTTTTTGACACGGAGTCTGGTTCTGTCGCCAGGCTGGAGTGCAGTGGCGTGATCTTGGCTCACTGCAACCTCTGCCTCCTGGGTTCAAGCAATTCTGCCTCGACCCCTGAGTAGCTGGGATTACAGGTACCCAGCACCTATTTTAGTAGAGACAGGGTTTCACCATGTTGGCCAGGCAGGTCTTGAACTCCTGACCTCAGGCGATCCACCGACCTCAGCCTCTCAAAGTGCTGGGATTACAGGTGTGAGCCACCAAGGCAGTTTCTTTTTTTTTTTTTTTTTCTTTTGGTGAGACACAGTCTTGCTCTGTCGCTCAGGCTTAAGTGCAGTGGTTCAATTACGGTTCACTGCAACCTTGAACTCCTGGGGGCTCAGTGATCCTCTTGCCTCGGCTTCCCGAGTAGCTGGGACTATGGACATATGTCACCACGCCTGGCTAATTTTTGTAGTTCTTGTAGAGATTAGATCTCCCTATGTTGCTCGGGCTGGTTTTGAACTCCTGACCTCGTGTGATCCTCCTGCCTTGGCTTCCAAAGTGTTTAGATTACAGGCATGAGCCACCATGCCTGGCCTGTGTGTTCTTTCACAGCAGACACCAGAACCCTTTCCTGTTCCCCAGTGCTGTGTCAATAACTGTGCAGCTGATTTAACTGAGAGAAAAGGTAGGAATTGTTTTCTGAAGCATTCTGAATGAGAAGGGAAACCTAATGAGTTTTGAATTTTATTGTGGCTAACACATTAGATGCATTATTAAGGTTTGACAATATGGTGACTGCCTATAAAGACTTTTGCAACCAGTGCCTGTAACCTTCATTCCAAATGAACGTTCTTGTGATGGCTCCAATGTTACAGACAAGCATTAACAGCCAAAAAGAAAAAAGGAAATCTCCTTATGGTGTGAAAGGCCTCTCAGCTGCAGCTGCCCTGACACCCAGACGAGCCCTCCCAGCTGCAGAGGGTGATTTCAGTCCATGTCAACTCTCCTGCTTGTCTTTACAGCAGAATGAATTCTCTTTTGTCTCAGCCTTTCCCGATTCATGTTTTCTATCCTGAAAACAAAAAGACTGCAATTAGGCCCAGATGCTCAATCAGTGCTTTTCAAAGTGGCAAGAGGAGTTGGAAGCTCAACGGGAAGCCGGGAAGCCGAGCAGTTATACCAGCAGGCACTAGCCCGCAGGCCTCCATCCCAGGTCAGCATCCTCCTCTTCCTAGAGCTTCTCCCATGGCCGGCCTTGGACTCTCCCCTGCCCCTTCCTTACCTGTGTAGACTCTTGTCCACACAAATCAGTTTATAGCAACTTAGGGCATTTCCTGGTACCTGATTCTCTGAAGTTTAACATCTTCTTTTGTTGGCTCCTTGGGTGTCTCGCTGGCCTCAGCGATCATGTCTCGAATTTTCTGCAGGCAGTCTGCCAGATTCCGGAACTGATAGCGGCTGCTTTCAGAGGTGAGGATCAACTCTCCTAACCTGTTGATCTTGTTTTTATGCTGCAGAAGACAAAGGAAAAACTGGAGTCCTACAGAGTAAAGGTTTAAAAGCCACTGAGGGATTTCTAGGGAAAGAAAGGAATGGTGGTTACCATGATGGCTATCTTCTGCCGCACAGGCTCTGCGATCCAGTCGGCAGTTGCCAAATGGAACCTGACTTCCGCCTTGGAATTCACTGTGGATGAAAAGGAGAAGGGAGCATGGGTGCCTGAGACTTCCAGGAAGGATCAACCCCCGGGTGACCAGTGACCATCCTGAAACAAAGGGAGGCCAGAGACCTAACCATGTACATTCTAGCCTATGTCCAAGTTGGCTATGAACAAGTCTGCAAAGATAGTGAGGCACTCTTGGGCAAAAATAGACTTCCGGTAACTAAGCACCCAGTGCTTCTCTTACAGTTTTACTGGGTTGAAAAAAAAATGGAGGGAACGGGTTGCACCAGAATGAAGGAAACCTGTTCTTGGAGCTGGCTGCCACCTCACACTGCGATTTCTCTTTGTTTAGACTCACAAGCCGATCCTAGTCCTAGCAACCCACAGCTGAATGTCTGAGAATCAGACCACATTCAAAAGAATAGAGAGGATTATTATAAGCCGGCAGTATTAAAGCTTCTGCTGAAAAATCCCTTTATTCCATATGAACATAAACACAGAGTTCCTCAAGCCCACCTCCCAGCTACATTTTAAAGCAAAAGAAAGCAACAAGGCACCCCGTACCTTTGTTCACATTCTGCCCCCCAGGACCACTACTCCGACAATAAGATATTGTCAAGCGATCTGTAAAACAGAAGAAAGTACACACACAAAACTGATTACCTCATGGCAAATGTGCAAACTGCTAATTAACTATCAACACAGCTATCCCTATTATATATCTTTCTCTTTCAATGACTTTTTTTTGTTTGTTTGTTTGAGACAGAGTCCCACTCTGTTGCCCAGGCTGGAGGGCTGTGGCGTAATCTCGGCTCACTGCAACCTCCACCTCCCGGATTCAAGCAATTCTCCCGTCTTAGCCTCTTGAGTAGCTGGGATTACAGGCGCGTGCCACCACGCCCGGATAATTTTTATATTTTTAGTAGAGACGGGGTTTCACCATATTGATCAGGCTGGTCTCAAACTCTTGACCTCATGATCCACCCGCCTCGGCCTCCCAATCAATGACTTTTATATACAGTCATCCCTCAGTAGCTATCAGGGATTGGCTCTATGACTCTTGTGGATACCAAAATCTGTGAATGCACAGTCCCTGATATAAAATGGTATATTTGCAAATAAGCTGCACATATCCTCCTGCATACTTACAACCATCTCTAGATCGCTTATAACACCTAATACAATATAAATGCTATAAACACTATGTAAATACTTGTTCTACTGTATTTTTTTTGTGTGGTTTTTTTTTTTTTTTTGAGACAGAGTCTCACTCTGTCACCCAGGCTGGAGTGCAGTGGTGCACGGTCTCTGCTCACTGCAAGCTCCGCCTCCCGGGTTCACGCCATTCTCCTGCCTCAGCCTCCCAAGTAGCTGAGACTACGGGTGCCCGCCACCACACCCAGCTAATTTTTTGTATTTTTAGTAGAGGTGGGGTTTCACCATGTTAGCCAGGATGGTCTTGATCTCCTGACCTCGTGATCAGGCCTCAGCCTCCCAAAGTGCTGGGATTACAGGCGTTGAGCCACTGCGCCCGGCCTATACTGTATTGTTTAGGGAATCATAAGAAGAAAAAAATTCTGCACAAGCTGCAACCATCCTTTTTGTTCTTTTTCAATTTTTTTTTTTTTTTTTTTAACAGTCTCACTCTGTCACCCAGGATACAGTGCAGTGACGCAATCAAAGCTCACTGCAGCGACCATAGCTCACTGCAGCCTCAAACTCCTGAGCTCAAGTGATCCTCCTGAGTCAGCCTCCCAAGTAGCTAGGACTACAGGCATGTACCACCATACCCTGCTGATTTTTTTTTTTTTAATTTTTTGTAGTTATGCGGTCTTGTTATGTTGCCCTGGCTGGTCTCAAACTTCTGGGCTAAAGTGATCCTCCCAAAGTGTTGGGGTTACAGGTGTGAGCCACCGTGCCCAGCCTCTTTTTCAAAGATTTTTGATCCACAGTTGGTTGACTCCGTGAATGTGGAACTCACAGATACAGAGGGCCAACTATATATATAAATGTAACATCTGGGTCAGTGAAGCTGGAGATTATTCAGATGTCAAAACTGAAATTAGAGTAAGTAATTTTCTCAAAGTCACACAGATAGCAAAAGTAAAATCAGGACTTGGCTGGCTGCTTCTAGCCCCGTACATTCCACCTGATCTGCTGCCCTCACTTTTTGCTGCTTGTTTTCTGTTTGTTTTAAAGCAAGGATTATTTCAAAAGTTCAAACTAAGGGACGGAGTTAGTTTCATCCAAGATGTGGTGGATGTGGAATCTCAACAGACTATATAAGCTCCAAGAGGGCAGGACTGTGTCTTATTCATGGTATGTTCATGGCTGTTCCCTGGGCCTAGCTCACGGTTAGTGTTAAAACATCTGTTGGATGTATGAGGAGCTGGGAGCTCTAGCTTCAAACACTGGCTCCATCACGAAGTGACCATGATCTTGGCAAAGTCTCATTGTTTTTCTTGGTCTAATTTTTGTTTGTTTTTAATCTGTAAAATTAGGTTTCATCCTTCCCTTTTTATAATTAATGAGAAGCAGTCTTGTCATATCTGAGGAATTGAGGGAAGGCATTATATTGGGAAAATCTGAGTAACTGCAAGAAGTTTGGGTGGCAAGGAACTGTGGCACCATGGTGGCAGAGAGCTGGCCTCAGTGAGCAGTAGTGACTCATCTTGGGACTGCTTTTAAGAGGATTTCCTCCTTTGGAAAAATCAAATTAAATCCACTTTCTGACTAGGTAACAAGTGCACGTGCCACTGCAGGGGAACAGTTCTGCCATGGTGATCGCTGGCAACCTTGCACATGGGCAAAGCTTGAGCTGCAGCTGACTGAAGTCTTTATAGGAATGGAATGCTTCGGGATTCATGAGTGTGGGAGGCTGGTGAGGAGCTACTACCAGGCCACTGCCCACTTGCCTGCCTGTCTCCCTCTAGGAGGCTGTCACGAGACACTTCTCTTCACCTCCAGTTCTGATGAGATGGGAGGCTTTCTGCCTCCTCCCCTACACACATGCTGCCCTTACGGCACAGCCTCGTTTTTATTTTTTGAGACAGGGTCTCACTCTGGCACCCAGGCTGGAGTCCAGCGGCACAGCAGCCTCAACATCCCAGGCTCAAGCGAACATCCCGGGCTCAAGGGATCCTTCGGCCTCAGCCTCCCAAGGAGCTGAGACTACAGGCAGGCACAGCTTCAAGCTATAAAACTGCTTTGCTGCAGCATGTGGCTCCTCAGCCACAGGGTATCCTGTCCCTTGGGTTGTGGTCATCTGGCCTCTGTTTCAGAGTCATCTTGAGCAAGGGCCACAGGAAACCAGTACCTTTGGTTGCTCTTCCTTGCACTGTCTATGGAAGTCATACACTGTCTGAATCTCAAAAAGGCTCATTGTTTCTTTACAGGCTGTAACTGTTAGGCCTTGCTTATGCTTGACAGGTACAAAATTTTACAGTTATGCAAATGGTTTATTTACATGAAAATGTCTCTCACTCTTGTCTCCTAGCCACCAAGTTTGTCTTATCTCTCTATTCCTCCAGGCAGCCACTGCATTCCTTTCAGATCTAGATATCTTTCTACACAGATATGGATATAAAAATAGACACAGATATATTGATACAGATATTCAGAAATAGATATTTCAGGCCGGGTGCAGTGGCTCAAGCCTGTAATCCCAGCACTTTGGGAGGCTGAGGCGGGCAGATCACGAGGTCAGGAGATCGAGACCATCCTGGCTAACACAGTGAAACCCCGTCTCTACTAAAAAATACAAAAAATTAGCCGGGCATGGTGGCGGGCACCTGTAGTCCCAGCTACTCAGGAAGCTGAGGCAAGAGAATGGTGTGAACCTGGGAGGCGGAGCTTGCAGTGAGCAGAGATTGTGCCACTGCACTCTAACCTGGGCGACAGAGCGAGACTCCGAAAAAAAGATATTTCAGAGATATAGATACGTAAAACACAAATGGTAGCTTATAAACTCTCCTGTGTCTTCCTCTTTCGATTCATCTATTGTAAAGAGTGCTCCACGTCATGAGAATGTCAAGAGCTCTCCACTCAGGTGGCACACGGCACAGTATGATGTGAGTGGCCACGCCATCATTTATTTGCTATTCTAAATAATGCTACAAAGATTCTACTTCTGCACACCCAGAGACGGTCTCTTCAATTGGGCTGGAGAGATCTGGAAGGAATGTGTGAGGGATGAGAGAAATGACTGATTTTTTCTTTTCTTTTTTTCCTCTGAGACAGAGTCTCGCTGTGTCACCCAGGCTGGAGTGCAGTCGTGCAATCTCAGCTCACTGAAACCTGCCTCCCAGGCTCAAGTGATTCTCGTGCCTCAGCCTCCCGAGTAGCTGGGATCACAGGCACACTCAGCTAATTTTTGTATTTTTATTTTATTTGAGACTGGGTCCTGCTCTGTTGCCCAGGCAATGGCAGGATCTTGGCTCACTGCAACCTCTGCCTCCTGAGTTCAAGCAATTCTCCTGCCTCAGCCTCCCAAGTAGCTGGGATTACAGGCATGCGCCACCACACCCGGCTAATTTTGTATTTTTAGTAGAGATGGGGCTTCGCCATGTTGGCCAGGCTGGTCTTGAACTCCTGACCTCAGATGATCCACCGGCCTTGGCCTCCCAAAGTGTTGGAATTACAGGCGTGAGCCACTGTGCCTGGCCAAATTTTTATATTTTTAGTAGAGATGGGGTTTCACCATGTTGGCCATGCTGGTCTCAAATTCCTGGCCTCATGTGATCTACCCACCTTGGCCTCCCAAATTGTTGCGATTACACGCATGAGCCACCATGCCTGGCCAAATGATTTTTTAAAAATTTTTTATTTTTTCCAGACAGAGTTTTGCTCTCATTGCCCAGGCTGGAATGCGATGGCACAATCTTGGCTCACTGCAACCTCCACCTCCTGGGTTCAAGCGATTCTCCTGCCTCAGTCTCCCGAGTAACTGGGATTACAGGCACATGCCACCATACAGCCAACTGATTTTTAAGAAAACAAAATTACTTACTTAGAGGGATGTCACTGTCGGCTTGCTTTGCACCATCCTGTAATGTAACGTACACACTGTCAAATAAGTATTACCTGCTGGGTAACTCCTAACTGGTTCAAGGCAACAAAGAAATGATGTAAAGTCACAACACAAACATTATACATTAGTATTTTCGGGTCCCCTGCAAAATCATATCACAATGACAGAAAAAGCATCCTTAGACTCCAGAGGTACCACCTCAGAAACACTCCTCTAGGAGAATGGATCTGATGTCTCCAGCCTTCCCTGCCCTAGCCTTAGCTAGTGTCAGGCACCATCAGAGGCCTGGCTCCAGCAGGAGGAGGAACCACAGGGCACATGCATCAGGGAGCCTCCAAAAGCAACACCCTCTGTCAACCTGGAGCAACAAGCCTGGCAGGCCGGCCGGGCGCGGTGGCTCAAGCCTGTAATCCCAGCACTTTGGGAGGCTGAGACGGGCAGATCACGAGGTCAGGAGATCGAGACCATCCTGGCTAACACAGTGAAACCCCATCTCTACTAAAAAATACAAAAAAACTAGCCGGGCGAGGTGGCGGGCGCCTGTGGTCCCAGCTACTCGGGAGGCTGAGGCAGGAGAATGGCATAAACCCGGGAGGCGGAGCTTGCAGTGAGCTGAGATCCGGCCACTGCACTCCAGCCTGGGTGACAAAGCGAGACTCCGTCTCAAAAAAAAAAAAAAAAAAAAAAAAAAAAACACCCTGGCAGGCCACCCTGTTCTTTCCGGGCCACAGGAGACTCCCACACGACGCAGTCCATCTTGGACAGTGACTGTAAATGCACCCTGAGGGCTTCTGTCAAACTAACTACTCACTCTAGGACTTCTCACCTCCATGTCTCTCTCTCCCTTACCGTTCCTCAAGCAGCAATGCCCTTCAGCCTTAAATCTTTGTATCCACAAGGCCCAGTGCAAACGCCACCCACTCCAAGGCTTTTCTGGCCCTCCAGGCTCAAAGCATCAGTATCCTCAGGTGCACTCTCCCTAACTGCCTTCATTTCTTTTTTTTTGAGACGGAGTCTCGCTCTGTAGTCCAGGCTGGAGTGCAATGGTGTGATCTCAGCTCACTGCAACCTCTGCCTCTTGGATTCAAGTGATTCTCCTGCCTCAGCCTCCTGAGTAGCTGAGATTACAGGCACATGCCACCATGCCCAGTTATTTACTTATTTTTTTTTTGTATTTTTAGTAGAGATAGGGTTTTACCATGTTAGTCAGGCTGGTTTCGAGCTCCTGACCTCAAGTGATATGCCCGCCTTGGCTAGGATTACAGGCGTGATCTGTCCCCCAAAGTGGTAGGATTATAGGTGTGAGCCACCATGCCCAGCCTGCCTTCATTTCTTTTATCTTAGAATTATTTGGGAGTTGGCCTGGTGCGGTGGCTCACGTCTATAATCCCAGCACTTTGGGAGGCCGAGACGGGTGGATCGCTTGAGATCAGGAGTTGGAGACCAGCCTGGCCAACATGGTGAAACCTCCCCTCTACTAAAAATACAAAAAAATCAGCTAGGCATGGTGGCACACACCTGTAATCCTAGCTACTCGGGGAGGCTGAGGCGGGAGGGTTGCTTGAATCCAGGAGATGGAGGTTGCAGTAAGCTGAGATCATGACACTGCACTCTTGCCTGGGACACTGCACTCCAGCTTGGGTGACAGAGCGAGACTCCATCTCGAAAAAAAAAAGAAAAAGAATTATTTGGGGTGAAACCCTCATCCTACTCCACCTGTCTGCAGCACTGAAGATCATGGGCCACACCCTCCTTCCTGAAGCATGTTCTATCTGTTCCTTCTGAGATTTTCCTTTTACCTTCCTAGGACTCTTTCTCACTCAGATAGCTCTTTGCAACTTTTAAACACTGCCATGCCCTTGAAATACTTCTCTCTCTCTTTCTTTCCCTAGAATACTTCATCTATGCTGATGAGAATAGCCTGTTTTTTGTTTTTGTTTTGAGACGGAGTCTCACTCTGTCGCCCAGGTTGGAGTGCAGTGGTGCAATCTCGGCTCACTGCAACCTCTGCCTCCTGGGTTCAAGTGACTTGTCCTGCCTCAGCCTCCTGAGTAGCTGGAACTATAGGTGTGTGCACCACGCCTGACTAATTTTTGTATTTTTAGTAGAGACGGGGTTTCACCATGTTGTCCAGGCTGGTCTCGAACTCCTGACCTCAAGTGATCTACCCACCTTGGCCTCTCAAAGTGCTGGGATTACAGGCATGAGCCACTGTGCCTGGCCAGAAAATAGCCTGTTTTTGACACCCAACTTTCTGGCTCAAACTCAAACCTTTCTCCTCAACTCCATACCCATATACCCAACGACTACTCAGCATCTCTTCTCAGATGTCTAATGGACTCAAACCTTAAGTCTCCTCAGAGGACTTACCTTACTAACAAGCTGAGGTAGCCTCAGCACTCTGTTGCAGCACCCTGGTCTATTCATCACACTACCTCTCACTACCTAATGGTTTCCCTATTTGTTTACTGCCTCCTCCTTCCACTAGAATTAAGCTCCACAAAGGAGAGAGATCCTGTCTGTTTTGTTTATCATGGCTGTATATGCTAGACTGAAGTAGTGACTGACACAGTAGGTATACAATAAACATCTCTCATCTCACTTAATAGCAACTCAATCCTTTCATTGCTCAAGGCCCCAGACCTGGCTGGGCATGGTGGCTCATGCCTGTAATCCCAGCACTTTGGGAGGCTGAGGCGAGCAGATCATTTGAGGTCAGGAGTTTGAGACCAGCCTGGCCAACATGGTGAAAACCCTGTCTCTACTAAAAATGCAAAAATATGAGCCGGGCATGGTGGTGCATGCCTGTAATCCCAGCTACTCAGGAGGCTGAGGCACAAGAATCACTTGAACCCAGGAGGCAGAGGTTGCAGTGAGCTGAGATCACGCCACTGCACTCCAGCCTGGATGACTGAGTGAGACCCTGTCTCAAAAAAAAAAAAAAAAAAGGGCCAGGCATGGTGGCTCACGCCTGTAATCCTAGCACTTTGGGAGGCTGAGGCAGGCAGATCACGAGGTCAGGAGATGGAGACCATCCTGGCTAATACGGTGAAATCCCGTCTCTACCAAATAAATAAATAAATAAATTAGCCAGGTGTGGTGGTGGGCGCCTGTAGTCCCAGCTACTCAGGAGGCTGAGGCAGGAGAATGGTGTGAACCCGGGAGGCAGAGGTTGCAGTGAGCAGAGATGGTGCCACTGTACTCCAGCCTGGGCGACAGAGCGAGACTCCGTCTCAAAAAAAAAAAAAAAAAAAAAAAAAAAAAAAAAAGGCCCCAGACTTCAATTCCTCTTTTATTCTCACTTCTCATATCCAATCAGTTAGCAAATCTTGCAGGCTTTCTTTCCAAAATATGTCTAGAATCTGACCAATTCTCATGACTCCTGCTGCTTCCACCCTGCTTATCATCTCTTGCCCTATACTGCAATCTCCTTACTTGTCTCCCTGATCTTGGCATCCTCCATCTGTTCTCTATAAGGCTCTCTGAGTGATCCTTGTAAAACTAAAATAATTCCATTCTCCTGCTTCAAGCTCTCCAATAGGTCTGCCTTACATTCAAAGGAAAGGCTGGAGGCCAGTAAGTCCTAGAAACAGGCCTTTTCCCAGCCATCCCTCTCTTTGGCTTTTCCTCCTGACTCGCCTGCTGAGCCACACCTAGGGACTGCTACTGCCTTCAGGTTATTACACTTTCCCTTCCCTCTGCCTGCGATGCTCATCTCCCCCCTATTCTCATGACTTGCTGTCTGGCTTCTTCCAGGTTGTTATTCAAATGTCACCTCATTGAGGGCCTTCTTAGACAATCTTACTTAAAGTTGCCATCCTACTCCCTACCTCTGGCACTACTTCTGCCTTCTTGGCTTTATTTTCTCCAAAGTACTACCTCACATATTAGTCCATTTACTTATTGCCTGTCTCCCTCCACCAGAACATAAGCTCCACAAGCTTTAGAATTTCAATTTTGGGCCGGGCGCGGTGGCTCAAGCCTGTAATCCCAGCACTTTGGGAGGCCGAGACGGGCGGATCACGAGGTCACAAGATCAAGACCATCCTAGCTAACATGGTGAAACCCCATCTCTACTAAAAAAATACAAAAAACTAGCCGGGCGAGGTGGCGGGCGCCTGTAGTCCCAGCTACTGGGGAGGCTGAGGCAGGAGAATGGCGTGAACCCGGGAGGCGGAGCTTGCAGTGAGCTGAGATCCGGCCACTGCACTCCAGCCTGGGTGCCAGAGCGAGACTCCGTCTCAAAAAAAAAAAAAAAAAAAAAAAAAAAGAATTTCAATTTTGTTTGCTACTCCATCCCCTAGCCTAGCACAGCTTTTGTTGAGTGAGCGAGTGAATTAATGAACAAATAGAATGGATATTCTTTTCCAGTCCTGTAAGTGGAAGCTCAACAGGTTTGGGTGGGTCTTATCTCTCTTGCTCCGGGGCTTGATTCAGTGCCTGCACACAGCGGGCTAAATAAATGCTCCTGAAGGAACGATCGAGAAGCCGTTTTATTCGCGTGTCCTGGGGTTACTGGAGGCAATGGTCAGTGTAACGTCCCAAAGGGTAGCAAACAACCTGGCAGCCTCTTGCCTTTATTGTCCGCCTTGGGGGGGGGCCAGAATGCCCATATTTCCCCTTGGGACTGGAATTTGGTCTTGAGGGCCAAAGAAACGAACGTGGAAAAGCTGGCGGCCCCGAAAGAAGTATACCCAGCCGGCCTTCTCGGCTCCGGCACATCTCGCGCTACAACAAGCACCCCACTCCCGGCCAGGTTAGCGCGGACAGCCAGCCCCCTCCCGCGGCGACCGTCACGCAGCCCCCCGACGTAGCTCCACATCCGGCCAATGGGGCCCGGGGTTCCTAACGCCACCCAACAGCCTAACAAAACGCCCCTTCCATCCAGTCCTTCCCGGCTCACCGGGACCCTCCAAGCGGTGTCCGAGCCCTGAGATTCGGGGTAGAGCTTGTCCAGGCTGTAGATGCTTTTGAACTCAGTGCCATCTTTCTGCTTGTGCAGCGCCCGGCGTGGGCACCGTGTGGGCGGTGGGAGCAGCCAGACTCCGGCTCGGTTCAGGCTCCAGCGCAGGCACCCGGTGGCCGCCATGCTTGGGTCTTGCGACTGTTTCCGGCGGGCGCTTTCTCCCAGCGGTCCGCAAACTCCAGTGGCCCTCAAGCTTTGGTTCCGCGCAGTTTCTAGGGCCCGCCGAGGGGAGGCGGCAAGCTGGGGTTCCGGCTATGCTCCCGGGCCGGCCGCCTCCGGGAGGCCTGGTTGGCGGGAGAAGACGGTGGCCAGACAGCGAGCTACTACAGGAAGAGTGTCCCGATCTTGTGTGCCCGAGAAACACCACTTCTCTCCCTTTCAGAGTCCGTGCCCTCCGCCTGGACCGCCCCCTGCCCAATTCAAACATCAGCGAGGCCTGCCCGGCAAGCCTGGGGCGTCTCCCGCCCCGCGCTTCCCAGTCCCTTTACTCTGCTCTAATTTATCTTTTTTCTCTTCCTTTACAAAAATCACTCAGTCCTAATTGTCTAATTGCTGTCTCCTAGCTGGAATGTGAGCTCCAGGAGGGCACCGGCTCACTGCTGTGTCCCCAGCACCGAGAACATGGCACATCGTGGACACCTCATGAGTACTGATAAAATGAATTCTGTAGGAATGTATTTTTGAAAGCTGGGTTCTGGTAGACCTGAGTTTTAGGAACGCCAGCCTCTTTTTACAAGGCAGCCTATGCGCAAATTCCCCGCTGAGCACGTGTGTGTCATGGCTTGTACCCAGCAGCTCTGCAGGACAAATACCAGATGGGAGGAGGAGGCAGGTCACCAAAGAAAGGTTCGCAAAACGTGGAACGTCATCCCCCGCCCTTCAGCTTTATGGAGCAAGATGGTGCTTTCTTCCAGCCAGGAGAGAGGGGGCCCCTGGGGAAGTAGGGAGAGAATTCAGAGAACTGCCGGCTAACTGGAACCCTTTGATAGCGCCGTTAAGGGCTGAACTACACACAAGTTCCAATTCTGAAAAAGGTTCAAAGTCGAGCAAGCAGTGTTTGAAAACAGCTAAACCTTAGTTATTTTGTTGAGAGGCAATGTGGTAAATGGAAACAAGGCTAAAAAATGTTCATAATTATTAGTAATGCTAGCGATTGTTTCTTAATGTAGAGTTCTATTTTTAGAAACAAGCATAATTCTCTAGAAAAATGTGCCCCCGGGGATGCTGGCTGATTTAAACAGGAGATTGTTATCAAACCAAGCTTTTACCATCTCAGCATCATTGCTACAGCAAATCTTTAAGAAGGAATAAACCACTTTCCAAGCACTGACTTTATAAGCTCAGATAGGAAGGGGTGACAATTGACATATCTCGGGCTCTAGGTTGGGAGGAGTCTCTGCCCTGTCTGACTTAGTCCCAAGACCTCAAAGGGAATAGAGGCATCTCCATGGCAACTGGAATAAGCTGCTCAGGGGAGCAAAACCAGGCATTCACTCAGTTCCGGGGCTAAAGGGTTATAAGTAATAAAGTCAGAACCTTTCCATGACATCATTGCTCTGAGGCTGGGCTCCAGCTCTGCACCTGACCCAAGGCAACAGGAAAAGGAAGCTGCAGGTTTCCATGGCCCCAAATAAACACAGCCTGCTCAGGCCATCTGGTGGCCTGGATTCTGGGAGAGGAGGTGGGTAGAGGAGAGAATGAGACAAGCTGCCCTGGGGTGGAGAGAGGAGCAGCTGGTGAGCTCCTCTTACCTGCTGCCGCTGTGAACTATCCAGAATGGAGGCCCTGGGAGAAAAAGGCCAGAAAGGGGCCACCTGTTCTCCCAAAAAGATGGGCCCTAAAGACTGAGGCCAGTCTTCCCTTTCTCCTCCTTGGTTCTCTATAGGCTGAGATGGTGCTTCAGGGAGGGGACATTCATGGGGGAAGAGGAAAGAGGTCATTCCTGGCAGCTGAGGAACTTGCAGACACCAGCCCTTCTATAGGGCCTATGAGTTGCGGTACTATTCCTATGTAGGGGGTCCACAGAATTCCCCTTTCTTCTTCTCTGTACTGCCCTGGGTCAGATGGCCTCTTTTTGTTTTTTTTTTTTTGTTTTTTTTTGAGATTGAGTCTCGCTCTGTTGCCGAGGCTGGAGTGCCGTGGCGCCTATCTCAGCTCACTGCAACCTCTACCTCCTGGGTTCAAGCAATTCTCCTGCTTCAGCCTCCCAAGTAGCTGGGACTACAGGCGCGCACCACTATGCCTGACTAATTGAATTTTTAGTAGACACTGGCCAGGCTGGTCTCAAACTCCTGACCTCGTGATCCGCCTGACTTGGCCTCCCAAAGTGCTGGGATTACAGGCGTGAGCCACCATGCCCGGCCAGATGGCCTCTTAAAACTCATCATTGACCAGGTGCGGTGGCTCTCACCTGTAATCTCAGCACTCTGGGAGGCCAGAGTGGGTGGATCACCTGTGGTCAGGGGTTCAAGACCAGCCTGGGTAACATGGCAAAACCTCGTCTCTACTAAAAAAATGCAAAAATTAGCTGGGCGTGGTGGCACACACCTGTAATCCCAGCTACTTGGGAGACTGAGGCTGGAGAATCGCTTGAACCCGGGAGGCGGAGGTTGTAGAGCTGAGATCGCACCACTGCACTCCAGCCTGGGCGACAGAGCAGGACTCTGTGTCAAAAAAAAAAAAAAAGAAAAAAAAATCCCCAAAAAACAAAAGCCAAAACAAAACTCATCATTATGTGTAGATAGGAAATGTGCAATGAGGCATGGTGGATTGGTCAGGACTAAGTTTGAATATTTTTTTTTAATTAAAAAAATAGACAATGTGTCCATGTCCTAACTGCTGGTACCCGTGACTATGAGTTTATTTTAAAATTGTATTATTATTATTTTTTGAGACAAGGTCTCACTCTGTCATTTGGGCTGGAGTGCTGGTATGATCATGGCTCACTGCAACCTTGGCCTCCCTAGCTCAAGCTATCCTCCCACCTCAGCCTCCCAAGTAGCTGGGATTACTGGCATGTGCTGGCTAATTTGTGTATTTTTTGTAGAGACAAGGTTTCTTGTCTCTGCCAGCCCAGGCTGGTCTTGAACTCCTGGGCTCAAGCAATCCACTTACCTTGGCCTCCCAAAGTGGTGGGATAATCATCATGAGCCACTATGCCCAGCTAACTTTGAATATTTCTATGTAACCTTGAATTACTAACCTGACCTCTAAGTTTTTGTATCCTCATCAGTAAAATGGAGATTTTATAGTCATCTCATAAAGTTCCTAAGGATAGTAAACACATATAAAACACTTAACACAGTGCTTGGCATGAAGTCAGCAGGCAACAAAATTAGCTGCTACTAAGAGATGCAACGTGCATGCAGATTCCTAAGGGAACCTTTTCTTTGAGACACCTGACTACTGTTGTCATTTTTCCTCTGTAGCCCTGGAGTGGGAAATCCAGTCTGACGAGCTCTATTCCAACCCTCTTTCCTTCTTCCCTGAGGGGATGGGCAGCACAGAGCTGCCCCCTCTCCCTGGAAGGTACTTCCTTCATTGCTAGCCCTTATCTGTCTGGTCCCCTAAAACTGAGGCCACCCCCCAGCTCTCAGTTCAGGATCCCCAGGGAGGGCAGAGGCAGGTCTGTTTGGCTAGCTCCCCTCCCCAAGTGGGGCAGGGGGTTTGGCCCTGGGAGAGGAGAAGGGGAGGAGAGAATGGGGCAGGGGCAGCGGGGCAGTTGCGGGGAGGAGCCCCTGGGGAGGCAGCAGGGAGTATCTGCCCACAGAGCAAGGACAAAATGGTGATCAGGAGGGAAGAAGGAAAAGAAATGCATCCAGAGGGAAGTTTAGAAAGCTGAGGGAGGCCAGGCATGGTGGCTTACTCCTGTAATCCCAGCACTTTGGGAGGCCAATGTGGGAGGATCATTTGAGCCCAGGAGTTCAAGACCAGCCTGGACAAATAGCAAGACCTGGTCTCTACAAAAAATTAAAAAAAAAAAAAAGCCAGCATAGTCCCAGCTACTGGAGAGGCTGAAGGGAGAGGATCACTTCAGCTCAGGAGTTGGAGGCCGAGGCCGAGTAAGCTACAGTTGTGCCACTGCACTCCAACCTGGGCAACAAAGCAAGACCCTGTCTGCAAAAAAAAAAAAAAAAAAAAAAAAAAGGGAGAGAAGGGTGGCTGGATACATGCCACAGCTTCCTTCATCTTTCAGGTGTGACTGCTCCATGTGGTCATCACCACCTGCTCCCCATCCTGGTGATGACAGGTGACAACAGGATGGGAAAACCCCACAGCCACTTGCACGCTGCCCTTGTGAAACCCCCATGCTGTTCAGTTGATGTACTAAGCACAGCAGTTTGGGGACCAGCCCTGGGCTCGGGCTCGCCACATCGCACTTTTTTTTTCTTGAGACTGAATTTCGTTCTATCACCAGGCTGGAGTGCAGTGGTGTGGTCTAGGCTCACTGTAACCTCCACCTCCTGGGTTCTAGCAATTCTTGTACCTCAGCCTCCAGAGTAGCTGGGATTACAGGTGTGCACCACCATGCCTGGCTAATTTTTGTGTTTTTAGTAGAGATGGGGTTTCGCCATGTTGGCCAGGCTGGTTTCCAACTCCTGGGCTCAAGTGATCCTCCTGCCTTGGCCTCCCAAAGTGCTGGGATTACAGGCGTGAGCCACTGTGCCCGGCCCCACACCACACTCACCTCCCCTCCTGAGTTCAAGGGAAGTTGTTCCCCATCAGGACATTGGGGAAGGAATTTTGGGTGAAGCCTGCATTTCTCCCCAGCTCCAGCTGGCCCGAGTCTACTTCCCTGGGAAGACTTTGGAAGCTGTTCCACAGACTCAGGTCATGTGGGCTGGTGGAATTGGGGTCCACAGAGCTGCCTTTTTTGTCTGGAGACAGGAGAGTGAAGAAGCTAGCAAGAAACCCCTCAAAGATTCAGGAGCATTTTCCTCTCTGATTTTGGAAGTCACCCATCGGAAAGGTCCATCCAGGCTGCTGGTGCGAGAAGGGGTGGGTGGGGTTGGCAGTGTGAAGTGAAGGAGGATACCCTAGAGGTGCCCCCTTTGATCAGGATCCACAGTCCTGTTTCTAGGCTTCCAATATCTGAGCTTGGACAGCAATTCTTTTTTTTTCTGTCTTTTTTTTTTTTGAGACGGAGTCTCGCTCTGTCGCTCAGGCTGGAGTGCAGTCGTGCGAACTCGGTTCACTGCAAGCTCCGCCTCCCGGGTTCACGCTATTCTCCTGCCTCAGCCTCCCGAGTAGCTGGGACTACAGGCGCCCGCCACCTCGCCCGGCTAGTTTTTTCTTGGACAGCAATTCTTAAGTTCAGGATGGACATTACTAAATCCGGAGAGGGTTGGGTGGAGCATGGGAAGTCTGAAAAAGTGCTATCATTTCGCTTTTTTTTTTTTTTTTTTGAGATGGAGTCTCACTCTGTCTCCCAGGCTGGAGTGCAGTGGTGCGATCTCGGCTGACTGCAACCTCTACTTCCCGGTTCAAGTGATCCTCCCACCTCAGCCTCCTAAATAGCTAGAATTTTTGTATTTTTAGTAGAGACAGGGTTTTACCATGTTGGCCAGGCTGGTCTCAAACCCTTGATGTCACATGATCTGCCCGCCTCAGCCTCCCAAAGTGCTGGGATTACAGGCGTGAGCCACCGCACCCGGCCTATCATTTTGCATTGAGGAGAACAAAAAACCCAATGGATTGATGGCACTTCCAGAACAAGAGGGAGGCTGGCGGAATCTTGGTGACGGGGACTCCTCCAGAAGATGAGCCCCTCTGTGTACCGTTCTCTCTATAACATGGGGAGGAGATGGATGTCTGAGGAAGAATAGGAGTGGTGAGGTTTTTCATGTATATGGAAGAGAGATGTGGGGTTTATCAGCTTGAAAAACACCAGGAGATGGCCTTCTTGTCATTCCTGTGACTGTTCTGTGTCATCAATGGGTGGCTCACCAAAGGCAGGTCAGCTTCCCCACCCCTCATGGTCCTTCAGGGTATCAGTCTGGCCCTGGACTCACTGCCATGGCCTCTCATTGCACTTAGGAGGCCCGAGCTCCCCTGAACCTTTGGGCGCTTTGGGAGCCTGGCCTCCACCCTCTGTCCTGGCCCCGCCCCCCACTGCCCCCCTGCTCCTTGGGCCTCCACTGGTCTTCCCATTGGTTCCTCCCCAGCCTTCTGGTTTCAGCTTCATCATCACCTCTCCAGAGGTGCCCCGACCACCCTCGCTTAGCATTTCTCAATCTTTTTTTTCCATGATTGCTCTGCATTCCCACCTCAAAGAGCCTGTTTAGACACTTTCTCCCAATTGCTCCCCCAGGAATTTTAGTAACACTGTGTATCTCTTCATGTGCTGTATTTATATATCTAGATATGATTTTTTTTTTGAGACAGGGTCTCGCTCTGTTGCCCAGGTTGGAGTGCAGTGGTGCGATCATAGGTCACTTCAGCTTTGACTTCCCAGGCTTGTGATCCTCCCACCTCAGCCTCCTGAGTAGCTGGGACTACAAATACACACCACCTTGCTCTGCTAATTTTCAAAAAATGTTTTGTAGAGGGAGGGGGTCTTGCTATGTTGCCCAGGCTGGTCTCAAACTTCTGGGCTCGAGTGATCCACTGTGGCCTCCCAAAGGGCGGGGATTACAGGCATGAGCCACTGTGCCAGGTCGATTTTTCTTTCTTTCTTTTTTTTTTTTAAACTTGGTTCACCCTGTTGAACCCAGGTGCTCTAGCCGAGAGGTAGCACTACCCTCCTGCCCTGATTTTTCCATCATGCTACATCTTTTGTTTAATTATTTTGGGTGGATCTCCCCACACAAGAATGTAAACTCCAAGGGAAGAGGGGCCCTGCTGGCTTGTTCACCATGTATCCCTAGCTGGCCCTCAATAAATATAGAAACTTCTGCCAGAGGCTGCTATTTGGAGCTGTTCAGTCTCAGGGAAGTGGGACCCAGGATGCTACCCTCTCCCACGGCTGGGCGTGATGCGAGGCAGGTGTGTGAGATGCACGGTGATGGGCCATTTCTGCTTTTAGAATACTGGTGCATTTTTTATTAAAGAAGAGAATAAAGCATTTGTAAATATATTTCTCTCACGTATACTTCAAAGGTGACGCTGGTCTGCCACTACAGAGCTGGGGAGCAAACAGGCTGGAGCTCTTCCCCCCACCCTTCCACACTCCTTTTGCCCAGATAACAGAGACACACGTAGGGCAGGGAGCTGCCTAGCCTCAAAGGACAAGTTTCCCAGTTGCATGTACAGAAGGACACAGTCGCCACCAGCTCCCATCACAGTGCCGCCCAGAAAGCAGGTGGTGTCTCCAGGAGGTCAGGGATGCTTGGTAAGAAAACCCCTTTACCCATTAGAAATAAATAAGGCATGAAGGTTCCCACTGGGCTCCCGGTACAGAGGCCAGGGCCCCCGCCTTCCACTGACTGTATGGCTCCTCTAGTTTCTAGGGTCTCAGAAAGGGTGGCAGAAGGAACCAGAAGCTGCTCAGGGCAAGCTGGGGACCTGGGTGTCTCTTAGCTGAACCTTGACTTTCTGACATCTTGAAGCAAAACCCCTGATCCAGCTGGGTCCTCAAAAGCCCCCCACAAAGGTGGGAAGTTAAGAGCAGGCATTTTATGGGAGGGAGGGAGGGAGGGAGCATGTTCCTCAGCCCCATCCCAATTCAACAGGATGCAGCATGGGGTGAAAACCCCAGTCCCCAGTGAAGGGCAGGCAGGGGTGGACACAGGGACCACTGGCTGGTGGTGCATGTCCAGAACATTCTGGGGACTGCAGACATGACCTGTGCCAGGGTTGGCCTGTGAGGAGCGTGGAGTGACTGAGACATCATGGTCCCTGAGATGGGGGCAAGCACAGAGAGGGGAGTCAGAGGCCAAGCTTGATTAGTTGGAGGCGGTGTGAAGGGATGAGGGCTCCCCACTGCCCCGGCCCCTGGAAAGCTTAAGGCCCAGCAGGCATTTCCGAGGTTGGAAGCCAAGGAGGCCGGCTCTGAGCGAAACTGCATCAGTCTGCTGAGGGGCTCCTTCTCCTCCTCTGACTGGCTACAGATCTGCGGTGGGCCAAGAGTATCCAGGGAGAAACCTGTCCTTGGCCGGGCTGGAGCAGGGACACTCCAGGCCCAGCTGAGGCTTCCTGCTCTGCATGGCAGGGGACATCTCTGACCTGGTCAGGACCTTGGGGGTGGGACAGCTGGCACTAAGGGAATGTCAGCACATCAGGGCTGGGGAGAAGCAGTGGGTGGTCCAGGAAACCCCTGAAACAGCTGGCCCTGGGGTCCCCTTTCAAGTGTTTCCAGTTGTGGCAAGGGGTCAAGGAGACCTTGCATTGCAAATCTCTTAGAAAAAAAACAAACTTAACCAAAAAACAGCCAACTGATCCAGAATGGCTTCTTCAGAAGCCTGGCCACCAGTCTGAGGGTGAGGTGCAGGGTCAGGAAGCCTGGGGCTGGGGGAGCTGGGGGATCCCTGGGGTAGTGGGGACATTTGGCTTTGAACTCTGAGCTGCGCCTTTGGGCTGGCCGCGAGGTGGCCAAGGGCTCCTGGGAGGCAGAACACGTGGGCTGCCTCGGCTCAGCAGGGAACATGCTGCGTGCTTCCGGATCAGGAGGTCGCGTGCTGTGGTGGCAGGCCGCTAAAGGGCGCTGGCTCTCTGGAAGCTGCACCGCCCAGGCCTGAGGGACCCCACGGCCTCCACCCTGGGGGAGGCTGCAGGCCGGGCGAGGGTCACTTGCTGCTGTGCGTCTTGACTTTGGTGGCGTTGATGTCAGCCTTGGTCTTCTGGATCCTGGAGAAGATCTCCTTAAAGAGCGCCTTGTACTCGGGCTGGCTCTGCTCCAGCCGCTTGTCGACAGCCTCCACGTGCTGGCTTAGGCTCTTCTCACCTGCCTTGGCCTCCCCCTGGCCCTCCTCACCCCCGCGCAAGTCCCTCCACGAGCTGTCCCGGGAGATGGGGCGCGAGGTCTGCACACCGGTGTGCCGCACCCCGGCCCCGTGCTGCCGGCACTTGCTAAGCAGCTCCTCGTACTTCTCGAGCAGCGCGTGGTACTGCTCGTCCACCTCCCGCAGAATGGACATGCCCCGCTTGCGCACACTGTTGGCGTGCAGTGTGAGGTTGCCCGCGTGCCGGCTGGCTGGGTCTTTGGCCACGATGGCGTTAAGCGCAGTGTCGCTGCAGCTCTTGCGCACCACATGGCCTGGGGAGGCGGCAGGTGAGGAGACACCGTCCTGGGCGCCTGAGTCGTCGCCGCGGCCGGGCTGGGGATCGTCAGCCTCAGGGGCCTGCGTGAGGGGTGCAAGCAGGGCCTCGGCCAGGTGGTCGTCCGGGCCCAGTAGGTAGGTCTTGGCCTGCTTCATCTGCTGCAGCTCCAGCAGCTCTGCCTCCAGCTCTTGCACGCGCAGGCGACAGGCCTCCATCTCGCATAGCTGGCGCTCCAGCTCAGAGTACTCCTGCAGCACCGCGGTGTACTCGCGCTCTGCCCGCTCCTTGCGCTGCCGCTCTTGGCTCACCTGGGAGCGCAGCACCCCCACCAGGGACTGCAGCCGCTCGTTCTCCTGCTCCAGGGGCCGCGGGCCCAGCTCCAGGGAGGAACTGTGTAGGCGGAAAGCATCCTTGCACCTGGCGGGGAGTGGAAGCCCGAGCGGGGTGGGGGCGGAGGAGAGGGCAGTGGTCACGGTCACGGCCAAGGCTGAGAAGCCCAGCCCTTACATCTCTCTTGTTCTCTGGGCTGAAATTGTTTGCCCCTCTCGGTTGGCTCTCCACCCTCCTCCACCCTTCTCCCCCTGCTCTCTGCCCCTGGAGGCTGACCACCACGGACCGCCTCTGCCAGGTCGCTTGGTTCTCCCCTGAGCTTGGCACATGGCAGGCACTGGCTAGAGATCCGAGGGGGGAGCAGAGGCCGTGGAGTGTGTCTTCCTTGGGCTCTCCATGGTTAATGGTGACCAGGCAGCCTTCTCCATACATTCTAGGTGCCGGTAACCTCCCTTCCCCCTTGCTCTTTGAGGCCTAGGCCTGGTGGCAGCTCCACTCTGCTGCAACCCTGGGGCACTATAGTGTCCCTGTGGTTTCCCTACGCCCTGCCCACACCTCTTCTTCATTTAACTTTTCCATTACTCTGTGTAAGAGACTGTTTCCTGCCAGGACCCTTATTGAAACACCCACTACATATGAAGCATGTATTATTCCATTATTAAGTGGTTGTCTGGTCTTAGATTTAATGGGAACTGAAAAGCACAGTGGGTTACCTCTCCTGGGTTAGCATCCTGGCTGAACCTCTTACTAAACAGGTGACCTTGGATAAGACACACAACCTCTGTGCTTCAATTTTATCATCTGGAGAGTAGGCATCATAAAACACCCCCAACAGTGTTGCCATAAGAATTATATCAGCTGGCCGGGCGCAGTGGCTCAAGCCTGTAATCCCAGCATTTTGGGAGGCCGAGACGGGCGGATCACGAGGTCAGGAGATCAAGACCATACTGGCTGACCCGGTGAAACCCCGTCTCTACTAAAAAATACAAAAAACTAGCCGGGCAAGGAGGTGGGCGCCTGTGGTCCCAGCTACTCGAGAGGCTGAGGCAGGAGAATGGCATAAACCTGGGAGGCGGAGCTTGCAGTGAGCTGACATCCGGCCACTGCACTCCAGCCTGGGCGACAGAGTGAGACTCCGTCTCAAAAAAAAAGAATTGTATTCGCTTAGGCCAGGCACGGTGGCTCACACCTGTAATCCCAGCACTTTGGGAGGCTGAGGCGGGTGGATCACGAGGTCAGGAGATTGAGACCATCCTGGCTAACATGGTGAAACCCCATCTCTACTAAAAATACACACACACACACACAAAATGAGCCGGGTGTGGTGGTGGGCGCCTGTAGTCCCAGCTACTCTGGAGGCTGAGGCAGGAGAATGGCATGAACCCGGGAGGCAGAGCTTGCAGCGAGCCGAGATCACGCCACTGCACTCCAGCCTGGGCGACAGAGCAAGACTCCGTCTCAAAAAAAAAAAAAAAAAAAAAAGAAAAATTGTATCAGCATAGTGGCAGCACACAGCCAGGGCTCAGTAAACGCCAGCTGCTATGACTGTCATTAGCAACAGGCCCAGTCTCTCTGATGGCCTGGATGATGCACCAACAGCACCCTGCTGTCTGCTGCCTCTCCTTCCTCCCATAGCTGGCAATCCCAGAGACACCAAGGAGCACTCTCACCTACCGGGGGCTGGTGCATAGCTCCTTGAGGCAGGGGAAGGTGTGGATGGTACGCCTGCGTTCCCGCTTCTCCCGGAGCACTTGCAGCTGCTCCAGGCCTCTTAGTTGCTCCACCTGGGCCTGCAGCTCCTCCACCTGGGCCTGGAGGCGCTCAATGGTCTCCGTCAGCCTGGGGGTGGGGCGGTGGACACACAGGGACTTTAAGGGGATGGGGCCAGTTTGCCTCATGGCAGCCCTGGCTCCCTGAAGATGGAGGGACGTTGGGTAGGAGGTAGACAGGTACCCTTGAGCCGCTGTCTGGTCCTGAGGTAGGGTGGGGAATTCTCTGCATGCCCAAGGACCCGCCCTTCTTTTATACCTCTCAGGCGAGCTGATGACTTCTCCTCTGTGCCACCTCAGTTCCTTGTCACTCCTCTATCACTTATTGTCCTGCACTGCCATAAAATATTTACATGCCTGCCTTCTCTTCCAGGCTGTGAGGTCTTATAGGGCAGGACAATGCCTTTGTTTCCCCATCATTGCATCCCCAGTGTATAAAAAAGAGCCTAGCGCATAGTTGGTGCTTAAAGCAAGGTTGCGGCCTGAATGTTAAACCACACAAAATCCACAAGGACAAGCTCACTCCCATCCCAGGTTCCTAGGGAGACATGCACAAGTCACACCCATCAGTCCATGGGCTCCTGTGTACACTCAGCCCTGGGGCTCTCCCTCGCCCGCCCCCCGGCCCTCACCCGGGCCCTCACCCATGGATCTTCTGCTGGGCGGCCTTGCTCTCCAGTACCAGCCTGTGGTTGGTCAGCTCCAGGTCCCGGGCTGTCAGGTCCAGCTGCTCGTAGACTTTGGCGTGCTGCTCGTTCACATGCCGCAGCGTGTCCAGCTGCTTGGTTAGGTACTGGGGGTGGAAGCACATTGAGTAACCTTTTGGAATTGGGCAGGGGCAAATGTCTCTGCCTAGACCCTCCTCCTACTTCTTTTTTTGTCCTTTTTCTTTTCTTTTCTTTTCTTTGAGACAGAGTCTTGCCGTATTGCCCAGGCTGAAGTGCAGTGGCGTGATTTCGACTCACTGCAACCTCTGCCTGCTGAGTTCAAGTGATTCTCCTGCCTCAGCCTCCTGAGTAGCTGGAACTATAGGTGCCCGCCACCATGCCTGGCTAATTTTGGTATTTTTAGTAGAGACAGGGTTTCACCATATTGGCCAGGCTGGTCTTGAACTCCTGACCTCAAGTGATCTGCCTGCCTCTGCCTCTCAAAGTGCTGGGATTATAGGCGTGCGCCACCACCCCAGCCTCTTTTTTTTTTTTTTTTAACTTCTAGAATCTTTTTTATTTTATTTATTTATTTTTAAGACAGGGTCTTGCTCTGTTGCCTAGGCTGGAGTGCAGTGGCACAATCACGGCTCACTGCAGCCTCAACCTCCAGGCTCAAGCGATCCTCACCTCATCCTCTCAAGTAGCTGGGACCACAGGCGCATGCCACCATAGCCAGTTAATTTTTGTATTTTTTGTAGAGACAAGGTTTCGCCACGTTGCCTGGGCTCAAGTATTTCACCCACCTTGGCCTCCCAAAGTGCTGGGATTACAAGCATGAGCCACCACGCCCAGCCTCTTCTCCCCTTCTAAGGACAAGTTTGCTTTGATGTATTTGTCTTCAGCTGAGTGGGGCTTAAAAATGGTTGTTCAGGCTGGGCATGGTGGCTCATGCCTGTAATCCTAGCATTTTAGGAGGCTAAGGTGGGAGGACCACTTGAACTCAGGAGTTAGAGACCAGCTTGGGCAACATGGTGAGACTTGGTCTCTATTTAAAAAAAACCACAAAACTGATGGTGCAATAGGGCTGCCTGAGATAGCTGTGCTGTCCTTGTACAGGATAGCACAGTTGTGAACTATACCAGGCTATTGGGCTAAGGCTGTGTCTGATAAGCCGGCACCTTATTCTAAGTTGCATAAAGTCACACACAGGCCAAGGGGCCCTTGAGGGGTGTGGGCAAGCACATGCAGGGCCCTCACCTCGATCTCCTGCACCTGTTCCTCATTGGTGGAGTACATCTGCTGCAGGGACCCCTCCAGCTCCTTGTTCCTCTCCAGCAGAGTCTTCCCCAGCTCTGCAGCTAGGTGCAAGTCTAGGATAGGAGAAACGTGAGCATGAGAACAAAGGCAGAGGATGCCCATTCATGTTCCGAGCATCTACTCTAGGTGATCCCAACATAACCAAGACACCAGGAGCCTCCAGGCCTGGGAGGAGACGTAAGCCAGGAGCTAAGCCTTTGCACTGTTACTTCTGCTTGGAATGTTCTTTCCTGACACTTCCAGGACTTGCTCACTCTTCTCCTTCAAGTCTATGCCTGTCACTTTCTCCAATCACTTGGTTCAGTCACACTGTTCCCTGCCCTGCAGTCTCTCTCCCCCTTCATCTTTCTCCTTAGCACTTAGCACCATCTAATTTCCCAAGGAAGTTACTCCTTTATCTTTTTCAGCTCCCCCAACTAACTGCGAGCTCATGGGGCAGTTTTTTTTTTCTTTTAAGGGATGGGGCCCAGGCTGGGGTGCAGTGAGTATTTACAGGTGTGATCATATGTGCTGCAGCCTTGAGCTCCTGGGCTCAAGCGATCTTCCTCCCTCAGCCTCCCAGGGCAACATAGTGAGATCCCATCTCTATTAAAAAAAAAAAAAAAAAAAAAGGTCGTGCAATACTGCTGCCTGGGATAGGATCCCTTGAGCCCAGGAGCTCAAGGCTACAGAGTATATGATCACGCCTGTGAATAGGCGTGGGACTATAATACCGGTTGCTGGGACTACAGGCGTAGTTTTTTTTTTTTTTTTGAGACAGAGTTTTGCTCTTCTTGCTCAGGCTGGAGCGCAGTGGTGCGATCTTGGCTCACTGCAACCTCCGCCTCCCAGGTTCCTGCCAACCATTCTCCTGCCTCAGCCTCCCAAGTAGCTGGGACTACAGGCGCCTGCCACCATGCCTGGCTAATTTTTTGCATTCTTAGTAGAGATGGGGTTTCACCGTGTTAGCCAGGATGGTCTCGACCTCCCGACCTCATAATCCACCCTCCTCGGCCTCCCAAACTGCTGGAATTACAGGCGTGAGCCACAGTGCCTGGCCCTTTTTTTTTTTTTTTCTAAAATTTTTTTTTTTTTGAGACAGAGTCTTGCTCTGTCGCCCAGGCTGGAGCGCAGTGGCCGGATCTCGGCTCACTGCAAGCTCCGCCTCCCGGGTTTACGCCATTCTCCTGCCTCAGCCTCCCGAGTAGCTGGGACTACAGGCGCCCGCCACCTCGCCCGGCTAGTTTTTTTTTTTTTGTATTTTTTAGTAGAGACGGGGTTTCACTGTGTTAGCCAGGATGGTCTCGATCTCCTGACCTCGTGATCCGCCCGTCTCGGCCTCCCAAAGTGCTGGGATTACAGGCTTGAGCCACCGTGCCCGGCCTCTAAAATATTTTTTATGCCAGGATTATAGGCACCCACTACCACGCCCGGCTAATGTTTTGTATTTTTAGTAGAGATGGGGTCTCACCACATTGGCCACACTGGTCTTGAACTCCTGACCTCAGGCCTCCCAAAGTGCTGGGATTATAGGCGTGAGCCACCACACCCGGCTTAACATTTTAAAAATTTTTTTGTAGAGACAGGGTCATGTTATATTGCCCAGGCTAGTCTCGAACTCCTGGCCTCAAGCGACCCTCCTACCTTGACCTCTCAAAATGCTAGTATTACAGGCGTGAGCCACCGCACCTGGCAGGGCAGGGATTTTTATGTTTTGCTCATGAATATCCCCAGGGCCTAGGGCAGTATCTAGCACACAGTCAGTGCATAATTTGTCTTTTGGGAAGAATAAGTGAGTGATAAGAGCATGGATGGACATAGGGGCCAGGTGCTGTGGAGTGATGGGCAAGGGAGAGCTTCACTCTCCCTGGGAGGCTCAGGCAAACGGGCAGCTTTCGAGTCAGACTTTGAAGGGTGGATAGGAGGCTGGGTGCGGTGGCTCACGCCTGTAATCCCAGCATTTTGGGAGGCCAAGGTGGGAGGATCACTTGAGGTCAGGAGTTCGAGACCAGCCAGGCCAACATGGTGAAATCCTATCTCTACTAAAAATATAAAAATTAGCTGGGTGTGGTGGCACAAGCCTGTAATCCCAGCTACTTGGGAGGCTGAGGCAGAAGAATCGCTTGAACCTGGGAGACAGAGGTTGCAGTGAGCCGAGATCGTGCCACTGCACTCCAGCCTGAGTGACAGAGCGAGACTCCGTCTCAAAAAAAAAAAAAAAAAAAAAAGAAAGAAAAAGAAAAGGGTGAATAGGAGCTTGCTGAGAGGCAGAGAGAGCAGAAGGGCTTGCTGAATATTAAAACTGGAAGAGGATTCAGAACTTTTTTGCCCAACTTCTTGATTTTATGGCTAATGAGCAGGACAGCAGAGTGACTTGCCCATGGTCACCCAGCTGGTTTATGTCCATGCTGGGGGGATAATTCAGGTATTGGGCTCCTGGTTGGGTACCATTTGACCCTAGTGACATGTGCCCCTCTCTCAAACCTTCTCCTTTCCCTGAGCAGCAGAACCATCCTCTTCCCGTGGCAGCCCTGGTGCTTGTACCCTGCAGGACTGGAACCTTCCCTCCCCGACCGCAGTCCAAGGGAAATGAGCACCCATCAGATAAACCAGGAGGGAATCCGTCTGTTTTCAGGGGGATGGGTGGGTAGAGAGGAGTTAGAAGCAAACGGCAGGTACTAAAATCCCTAAGTTCTCTTTGTGGGTCTGAGTTGTGTGATGATACCTAGACATTTTGAGTGGATACAACCTTCCCAACAACACACATATGTATATTAAATATATTTATTATTTTTTGTTTCTTTCCTTTTTTTTTTTTTTTTTGAGACGGAGTCTCGCTTTGTCTCCCAGGCTGGAGAGCAGTGGGGCAATCTCGGCTCACTGTAACCTCCGCCTCCCGGGTTCACGCCATTCTCCTGCCTCAGCCTCCCAAGTAGCTGGGATTACAGGCGCCTACAACCACGTCCAGCTAATTTTTGTATTTTTAATAGAGATGGGGTTTCACCACGTTGGTCAGGCTGGTCTCAAACTCCTGACCTCAAGCAATCCACCCACCTCGGCCTCCCAAAGTGCTGGAATTACAGGTGTGAGCTACTGTGCCTGGCCTGTTTTTTGTTTTAAAAAGAGGCAGGGTGATAAAAATATTCTAAAATTGATTGTGGTGATGGTTGCATAACTCTGTGAATATAATAAAAACCGTTGAATTGCACACTTTAAATGAGTGAACTGTATTGTGTATTAATTAAATCTCAATAAATCTGTTAAAAAAAAAAAGATTTAGGCTGCTTAATCCAGAGTCAGAGAAGAGGGGGGACAGCGGGTCCTTAAAGAGGTCATTACAGCAGGCTCAGGCTGAGTTTCACAAGGCTGTTTTCTTTTTAAAATAGATTTAATGTTTTTCATAAGGCATGATTGGTGTAAAAAAATCAAACAGTACAGAAAGGTTAAAAACTGGTGATTTAGGCCAGGCGCAGTGGCTCATGCCTATAATCCCAGCTCTTTGGGAGGCCGAGGTGGGTGGATCACTTGAAGTCAGGAGTTCGAGACCAGCCTGGCCAACATGGTAAAACCCTGTCTCTACTAAAAACAAAAATTAGCCAGGCGTGGTGGCGTGTGCCTGTGGTCCCAGCTACTTGGGAAGTTGAGGCAGGAGGATCACTTGAACCTGGGAGACAGAGGTTGCAGTGAGCCGAGATTGTGTCACTGCACTCCAGCCGGGATGACAGAGAGAGACCCTGTCTCAAAAAAACAAACCAAACAAACAAACAATAACAAACTGGTGATTTAAAAATTACAGGCCAGGCCGGGTATGGTGGCTCATGCCTATAATCCTAGCACTTTGGGAGGCCAAGGTGGGAGGATTGCTTTAGCAAAGGAGTTCAACACCAGCCTGGGCAATATAATGAGACCCTATCTTTACAAAAAATAAGAAAATTAGTGGGGTGTCTTGGCATATGCCTGTAATCCCAGCTATTTGGTGAGCTGTGATTGTGCCGCTGGACTCCAGCCTGGATGACAGAGTGAGACACTGTCTCTCAAAAAGAAAAAAAAAAAAGAAAAAAGAAAGTGTAGACTGGGCACAGTGGTTCATGCCTGTAATCCCAGTGCTTTGAGAGGCTGAGGTGAGAGGATAGCTTGAGGCCCAAAGTTAGAGACTAGCCTGGGAAACATAGCGACACCCCATCTCTTTTTCCTTTTTTTTTTTTTTTGAGACGGAGTCTCACGCTGTTGCCCAGGCTGGAGTGCCGTGGAGCGATCTTGGCTCACTGCAAGCTCCGCCTCCTGGGTCTACGCCATTCTCCTGCCTCAGCCTCCTGAGTAGCTAGGACTACAGGCGCCCGCCACCGCGCCCGGCTAATTTTTTGTATTTTTAGTAGAGACGGGGTTTCACTGTGGTCTCGATCTCCTGACCTTGTGATCCGCCCGCCTCGGCCTCCCAAAGTGCTGGGATTACAGGCTTGAGCCACCGCGCCCGGCCTCCTTTTTTTTGAGATTGAGTCTTTCTCTGTCACCAGGCTGGAGTGCAGTGGTGCGATCTTGGCTCACTGCAGCCTCCGCCTCCCAAGTTCAAGCAATTCTCCTGTCTCAGCCTCCCGAGTAGCTGGGACTACAGGCACGCGCTACCACACCCAGCTAATTTTTGTATTTTTAGTAGAGACGGGGTTTCACCATGTTGTCCAGGATGGTCTCAATCTCTTGACCTCATGATCCGCCCGCTTCAGCCTCCCAAAGTGTTGGGATTGCGCCCTACCCGAGACCCCATCTCTACAAAAAAATTGTAAAAATTAGCTGGGCATGGTGGTGCAGCTACTAGGTGGTGGGTCTGTGGTTGCAGCTACTAGGGAAGTTGATGTGGGAGGATTGCTTGAGTCCAGTAGTTTCAGATTACAGTAATGTATGATTGCGCCACTGCATTCCAGTGAGACAAAGCAAGACCCTATCTCTGAAAAAAAAGAATAATGAAACTAATTAACTTTGTGGTACAAAACGTTTTGTGCAAATCACCGCCCAATTCCTTAGGACACAGAATTCCTTGAACAAAGGGTAGGCCTAGGCATCTGGAACAAAAGGTAGGCCTAGATACAGAATTCCTAGAAACAGAATTCCTGGGACAAAAGGTAGGCCTTCTTGAGGCATTCTGTCAAAAGACTGTCCAGGAAAGCACCGGTCTGTTTCACTTTATGAGGCTGCTTCTTAAAACAGCTCTCAATCTAGGCTGACGATGTAAATCAGATCAAGATGCGTGAAGACAACTCTACTGGGGCCAATATGATGTGGTTCAGGGATCCAGTTCTCTACCGCTTTCCCTTTTTAGACACAGTGATAGTTCTAGGGTCTCTGGAGGAGAGATGGGCTCTATACTCCCGGACAGAAAGTTTCCTAGATACGGTTGTTTTGGCTGAGCCCTTGCTATGCAATGGACAGAGGCCTGAGAAGGAATAACTGGGGAGCACAAGGCATGTCTTTGAAAAGAACTCTAGACCTGGGGTGGAAGTTTTCCTTTGGGACGAGCCCGGGCAAGCAGTGACTCTTGGTGGGCAGCTGAGGGCAGAGCCTTGGGCCTTCAGCCAAGCTGGGTGCAGAACTGACGTTGCCTTGTGAGAGGCAGAGGGGCCTGACCAGCCACCGAGCCTGGACATAAAGGCTGAGCTGCCCCCACAGGAACAAATCTGGAGCCTGCTCCCGGGCACAGAGGTGAGGTTTTGAAACGGCCAAAGTGGAGCCTCCAGGGCTGGGTTTTAGCCAAAGGAGGGCCCTGTGTCATCTGGAGAAGGAGTGCAAAGCTGCTATCCTAGAGCAAGGCTGCAGCAACTTAGCCTGGAAAAACAAAGGCAGCTTTCCCAAACACCTCCCTCAGTCACTGAAAACAACAACAACAACAACAACAAAGAAACCAAATCATGTAAATCATAGATGAGAACCTTTAGCCTTGAGCAATTAACTTTCTGATGAGGATGCCAAGAAAAACTAGTTACGTAACATAAACCTAGTAAGGGAATGAGAATATATGCTGTATGAATTTATTAACTGTAAGTTGGGCAAAAATCTGGAGGTATCTACAAACTGTAAGGTTTGATGTAAAGATCATTGAACTGGGCAACATAGTGAGACCCCTGTCGCTACAGAAAAATTAATTAGCTGGGTGTGCTGGTGCGCACCTGTAATCCCAGCTACTCGGAAGGCTGAAGCAGGAGAATTGCCTGAACCCGGGAGGCAGAGGTTGCAGTGAGCCGAGATTGTGCCTCTGAACTCCAACCTGGGCGATGGAACGAGACTCTGTCTCAACAAAAAGATGGAACTACGGCCGTATGCTATGTTGTGTGCATGGCAGTAACTCAGGACTCAGGAGCTGGGCAAAATCATCTTCAGTTTGTGATGAGAGAGCCATGCTATCTTCCTGTTTTCCATAGTGGGACTCAAATGTAGCTCATCCTGAACAGTATCCAGTAGTTCAGATATACATGAAAGAGATCAGAGAGCTACCCTCCTAAATGCTTCCCCCCTTGGAAACTGTTACGTGGTCTGCAAAGAGGCCATTGCTACTGATTCTACCTCCTGCCGTGGGTGTTGGAGGACATGCTCCATGTAAGTGGCCTTCATGGAGCCCCTGCAGCTTAACTAGAATGCAAAGCCACTGCATCAGAGGTGAGTGAAGAAAGGCCAAGTGCAGTGCAACATCATGCCCCCCTCTTCCAGGTGAGCGTCTGGGCTGTGTGTAGATTTCTAATGCTGGCAGGCCAGGGTGGTATACCACCCTACACACCAGAGACATCAAAGGTTGCCCTTTGAAGGCAGTGAATCGACTTGGGCCACCTAGTGATTCAGGGACAGGTAGAAAGAGAAACACAATAGAAGCTGTTTGGGGGCAGAGAGGCAGGTCTCAGATCATTTTAGGGAAACTGGATCACAGTGCAAGCTAAGCTGGTCAAAGCCGCCAGGAGGGATCAGGGAAGAGTCTAGAAGTTGCAGAGCAGGGAAATGAGTGGAGCCAAGTGCTAGGGAGAGAACACCAGCTAGCAGAGGGCTGGTGATGGCTCCCGGCTCAGAGGAGAGAGGCCTGGGAACGGGAGAATGGGGGAGCTGGCTAGGCAGGAAGTCAAAGTGGAGTAACAGCCTGTCACAGCTGGATGAATGGGACACACCGGACCAAGCTGGGGAAGGTACTAAGTCTGGGCTATGGGTTTGAACCGTGCAGGTCAAAAGAAAAAAAATAATAATAAAATAAAATAAAGTCTGGGTTGTCACCTCCCCTGCCTGGACCCCAGGGTTTTCTGGGGTTTCCTTTAGGAGGCTTTAGTGGTTTTACATGAAGCAATGCCCCAGAGGCCTGAGAAGGAATGTCTGGGGAGCCCAGAGCCTGTCTTTGAAAAGAAACTTAGAAATCCCACTGTCCCTCACTGGCTCGGGCACCCCAAATTCCACAGCAGAGATGCAGCAAAGGGACGGGACATTTTCAGGGAGGACAAAGGTAAGGGTGTGGGCTCCAGGTAGTGGACACAAGTACTACCTGGCAGGGCTGTTCTCAGCTCCAGGGCATGACTGTCAGCCACTCTGGGTCCACAGAATCAGGGTCAGGTCACCTTTGGGGTAACCGGGGTGGAGGCAGGATCTCCCTCCTGTTGCCAGGTCAGAGCTCTCCTGAGGCTGAGGACTCAAGGTCAGCTAGGCAGGCAGGGAAAGCACAGGTACCAAGGACTTCAAATCTGTGACTCAGCAGCCGCCTCTCAGCCTGGAAAGAGGAATTCACAGGGCCTACCATGCCTGGTCCAAGGTGGGGGAGGAAGGTGGGCCAAAGGAGGGAGTGCCAGTGCTTAATAACCAATGGCCCTTCCTCCCTTCCTCCCTCTCTCCCTCCCTCCCTCCCTCCTTTCCTTCCTTGCTTCCTTTCTTCCCTCCCTTCCTCCCTCCTTCCTTTCTCTCTCTCTCTCTCTCTCTCTCTCTCTGTCTCTTTCTGACAGAGTTTTGCTCTTGTTGCCCAGGCTGGAGTACAATGGCACTATCTCAGCTCACTACAACCTCTGCCTCCTGGGTTCAAGCGAGTCTCCTGCCTCAGCCTCCTGAGTAGCTGGGACTACAGGCATGTACCACCAAGCCTGGCTAATATTGTATTTTTAGTAGAGACGGGGTTTCTCCATGTTGGTCAGGCTGGTCTCGAACTCCCGACCTCAGGTGATCCGCCTGCCTCGGCCTCCCAAAGTGCTGGGATTACAGGCGTGAGCTGCTGTGCCCAGCTGGCTTTTTCTATTTTTATAGATGTTCATGGCAGTAGGCAGAGGGAACACAGTGAGAATCTAGGACCTCACTTGTCCCACGGCTGCCTTCCACCAGGACAGAGCACCAAAGTCAAACAGGATCTCTACAGTCAAGCTTCTAGAAAGTGGAATTGGGGCCTGCCCTTGGGGCAGGAGGAAACAGATGGGAGGTGAGACCAGGTGGCTGGCTGAGAAAACCATTTCTGGGACACTCACAGGCAAGCAGGGAGCAGCTAGGTGGAAGAGAATTTGTGGGTTGGGAGATGCAACAGGCCTCTGACACCCAATATGGCTGGCCTTTAGACCCTGCTCTGTCCCACCATCCAGTTCTCCATGCCTGGCCCCTGGGGCACAGCCCATGGGAATGCCCCTCAGAACCCGTGTCCAATGCTTCCTTCAGCCCCTCATTCCTTACTTTGCAGCCTTCTCACGTCGCTCCATGACTTGGTACAAGTGTCCCTTCCCCCTAGAATGACTTCTTCCCTCCCTCTCCTGGAGAGCCTCCAGCTCAAAAGGGCCTTGGCATAAACCTTTCTGAGTTTCTGCTGTCCCTGTCGCTGGGTCTACAGCTGCAGAACCCCTCACTCTGATGCCACTGTACGTTTGGTCCTATTTCTGTCTTCTCTAATGTAATGTGGACTCTCTGAGGGCAGAGACTATGTCCTCAGGCTCAGCACAGCACCTGGCCCACAGCAAGCAGACATCCAACTTTCGGCAGGAAGCTCCAGTTTATTCTGAGGCTGTCTCATTTCTGCTTTCCCTCCTGATTCCTGGCCTTTGGCTACCATTGGTGCTGCTGGGTCAGGCCGACAGCTGCAGACCAGCAGGGCCAGAGAAGCAAAGGCCTGCAGGGCCCATCCCTCCCGGCAGCCCAGAGCATGGCCACCCAGTGCAGCTGGAGTCTCAGATACTTCTCTCTCTCAAGAAGCCGCGCATCTCTGCACATCTCCCACCTCTACACCCTGGCTCCTTTCCCATCTCTGGGCCAGGAACAGTGCCAAAGCCTTCATTAGGGGTGCAGGAATTAAGTGAGACAGCAACTATTAGCATCGGCCTACCTGAAAACTGTCTTCTCAAGAACTGTTTCCAATCTTTCTTTCTAAGCCTGGCTCTTCCAGGAAGCCCTCCCCACTGCCCATAATACTGTGCCACCAGCCGGGCGCGGTGGCTCATGCCTGTAATCCCAGCACTTTGGGAGGCCAAGACAGGTGGATCATTTGAGGTCAGGAGTTTGAGACCAGCCTGGCCAACATGGTGAAACCCTGTCTCTGCTAAAAATACAAAAATTAGCTGGGTGTGGTCCCAGCTACTCAGGAGGCTGAGGCAGGAGAATCACTTGAACCCAGGAGGTGGAGGTTGCAGTGAGCTGAGATCGCACCATTATACTCCAACCTGGGTGACAGAGGGCGACTCTGTCTCAAAATAAAGAAATAAATAAAAATAAAAAAGAAAAATATACTGTGCCACCTGCACTTAGTTACAAGCCTGCCTCCTTCACCTGCCAGGGTATACCCTCAGGGTCAGGGCTGTGACTATTCCCAGCTCCCAGGATGGTGTCTGTTACTTAAAGGGAGCCTAATAGGTGTTCATGGAAAAATCTGCTGTTCAGGATGGGAGAGGGGGTTTTCACAATGTGTGGATATGTGTGTTTGTGTGTGCGTGTGTGTGTGTGTTTGTGTGTGTGTGTGTGTGCCTGTGTGTGCGTGTGTGTGTGTGAGGGGAGCTGTATCTCATTCCAGGCAAGGAGGCTGAGGTTAGAGTCCAGGGCACAGACCACGGCAGGGTCTAGTCCAGCATCCCCAGTCCCACCCTGGTCCCCCTGAGGCTATGATTAACCCTTGTCCTGAGCACAAGGACAGAGCCTCATCTGCCAGTCAATCTTGGCCATGTGGGGAAGTAGGTCGGGGTTTCAGGATCCGGGTAGCTGCTGCACATCAGGGCAAAACCAGCCCTCTAGAGCCTTGTGGATGGAGAGCAGGGTGTGGGCACACCACAGCACGCCACGATGGCACAAACTGCAGCAGACTTGTGTCCACACCCCCCAGCTTGCTGGAGGCTGTGGGAAGGTCACTGCTCCCTGGACTCGTTTCCTCGCCCCTTCCAGCTCTCACCATCCAAGAACGAGGCATCTTGGGGGAGGAGAGGGTAGAACTGACTCCACTCCAGCAGGCCTCCTCCTGCTTCCTGTCCCAACAGCCCCATCCCCCACTCCTAGTGATGTCACTTCGGCCACCTCATCACCAGCTTCTAACCCCCTTCCAATCGCCCTTTCTGCCCTCAGATGGCAACTGGGGGCAGCGGAGGTGTATCCCTCTTTATTCAGTCTCTCATCTGGCACACTGGCCGGGATTTCCGAACCTGACCCCCTCCAAACCATGAGCCATTTGCAAGGGGACCGGGCAGGGGAGGGCTAAGCGACTCCTGACTCTTGAAGGCAGATGGGAGACTTGACTTTCTGCTTCTTCACCAGCAAAGACCCGGTACCACTTCTCCCTGAGTAGGAAGCGAGTCGGGGAAACTTTCTGGGAGTCTTAGAGCTCATAAATCCTGGCAGGGACGGGTGCTGCTGGATTTGGTGTGAGATAACTTCCCTCTATACACACGCCACCCTCCCAGCAAAACATGACGAAGGAGCCACCTCCCGGCCTCCAAAGACTCCTAGCCAGCGCTCAGGCCCCGTAACAATACCAGGGGCGGCTGGGCAGTTGCTGCCTCCAGGACGGGGTGGGCGAGTTGGATGACGGATGCCCTGTGGTCTGGGAAAATAGGAAGACCGCCCCCCGACCCCCACTTTTGCAGGTCTCCACCCGTCCGGTCCGCGTCTTCTCCGGCAGCGCCCCCTCTCTCCACGTCCCGGTTCTCCAGACGCGTCGCTCCTCCGAGTCAGGCGCGCCGGGTCCAGCCCAGCCCCTCCCGGGGTGATAGCGCCCAACAATGGAGAAGCGGACAGGGATCACCGGGCGCTCCCCGCCTTCCCGCCCCCGTCGCCCCCGCGCTCACCCTGCTCCAGGTCCTGCTGGTCGTACCAGGGCTCCTCTTCCTCCGCGGAGAAGTCCTCCATCCCGGCGGCTCTCCGCATGGCCCCGCGGGCGGCGGGCGGGTGCTGCGGCGGCGCGGCTCAGGGCCGGGACGCGCGGCCCGGGACAATGCGGCGGAGGCGGGCCGGGCCTCCAGCGTTGGGAACTCGGGCTACAGCGCCCGCGCCGCGCCCCCTCGCCATTAGCCGCTCGCCGGGAGCCCACGCGGGGCCTGGCGCTTTGCCACGGTCCGGCCCGGCCGGGGTCGCGCAGAGCCGGGGGCGCCGGGTGGCGGCTACACAAAGGGTGGAGGGGCGGGGACTGCGGGTGGGACGGTGGCAGGGAGGATCGGGTCTGCAGGCGGGTCTGGGGCGCTAGGAGCGCGCGGGTGCCGTGGCGGGCGCCCCCTGCCCGGCTCGGGTCCGCGCTGCCCCTGGCCCGCCCGGCGACACCCGGAGCCGCCGCTGCATCTTGGCGGAGCCCGCCTGCAGCTTGCGGAGCCCGGCTCCGCGGGGTGGGGCCGCCCGCCGCCGACCAATCAGGAGGCGTATGCAAAGCTGGAGGCGGAGCCGAGGGTGGGACCCTCCTGGTGTCTTGGTCTGGGAGTTGCTAGATCGACCCTTTTTCGTCCTTCCCCCGACGACCGATTCAGTTTATGTCTCATGTCTAAAATTATGTTATTTTAGAAGTTGTCGTCTCTCCTAGATCTCCTGGAAGCAAGAATATTGTCTCTCTTTCACAGCTGGCTAGTCACCTCCTAGAACAGGCTGCTCACCAGTTGGGCGCGGTGCCTCACTCCTGTAATCCCGGCACCTTGGGAGGCCAAGGCGGGCAGATCGCCTGAGGTCAGGTGTTTGAGACTAGCCTGGCCAACATGGCGAAACCCCGCCTCCACTAAAAATACAAAAATTAGCCCGGCATGGTGGCGCATGCCTACTCGGGAGGCTGAGGCAGGAGAATCGCTTGAACCCTGGAGACAGAGGTTGCAGAGAGCCAAGATAACGCCACTGCACTCCAGCCTGGGCGGCAGAGGGAGACTCTGTCTCAAAAAACCAGACAAACAAAAAACAAACAACATGCTGGTCATTGGTACCTTCCATCGACATTCTTTGAATGAATGAATACTAATTTACAGTTGCCTTTGGGACAACTGCCTGTGGCTAGTTTGAGGGTGTGTTACCTGCATTCAAGGTTCTGTTTTCCTTTCCTTGGGACCCATATCTGATATCCAATTATACCCATTAAAACCATACACATTTGCATCCGTCCAAGCATTCTTTCCTTAGAGGAGTTTTCGGACTCAAGCATTCTTGTAACTCATTTTTATTGGGACCCAGAATGTGCTGGCGCCACTGAGAATCTCTGAATAATGTTGTGATATATCCAACAAATGACTTGTATCCAGAATATAGAAAGAACACCTGCATATTGATAAGAAAAAGGCACGCAACCCAGTAGAAAAATGGGTAAAAGATTTGACCAGGCAATTCACAAAAGAGGATACGCAAATAACTCAATAAACATGCAACAAGGTACTGAACTTCTTTAGCCATCAGAAAAATGCACATTGAAACCACAATGAGGTACTACTACCCAATCACCAGAGTGACTTTAGAAAAAACAAAACAAAACAAAACAGGCCAGGCTTGGTGGTTCATGCCTATAATCCCAGCACTTTGGGGAGGCCGAGGTTGGGAGGATCACTTGAGCCTGGAGTTCAAGACCAGCCCGGGCAACATAGCAAGACCCTATCTCTACAAAAAAATTAAAAAATAAAAATTAGGTGGGCATGGTGACACACGCCTGTAGTCCCAGCTACTTTGGGAGGCTGAGGTGGGAGAATTGCTTGAGCCTAGGAGGTTGAGGCTGCAGGGAGCTGTGGTCATGCCACTGCACTCCAGCCTGGGTGACAGAGCAAGACCCTGTCTCAAAAAAAGACAAAAAATACTTAGTGTTGGCAAGAATGTTGAGCTCTCTCACCCACCCTGCTGGAGGGAATACATAGGACAACAACAATTTTAGAAAACTGCTTGACGTGGCCGGGCTCAATGGCTCATGCCTGTAATCCCAGCACTTTGGGAGGCGAAGGCAGACGGATCACTTGAGGTCAGGAGTTAAAGACCAGCCTGGCCAACATGGTGAAACCCCGTCTCTAAGAAAAATACCAAATTAGCTGGGCATGGTGGCACATGCCTGTAGTCCTAGCTACTCGGGAGGCTGAGGCAGGAGAATCGCTTGAACCTGGGAGGTGGAAGTTGCAGTGAGCTGAGATTGTGCCTGGGCAATAGAGCAAGACTCCGTCTCGGAAAAAAAAAATTGCTTGATAACCATGAAAGCTGAATAATGTAAGCTGTTGTAGGTTGTGTTTCCAGGCAGCTGATCCTGAGATGGAGATTAGCATGCAGGAAGTTGATTAGGGATATCAATCATATTGGATTAGAAAGGAAAAAAAATAAAGGAAGTTGACTAGGGAGTGCTCTCAGGATCAACACCTGCAGGAAAGCGAGGGAAGCAGGGTTGGTGGGGTAGAAGCCGGGTTAGGATATAGCCTCTGCAAAAGCCTCCTCTGATCCCTGAAGAACTTTGAATCTGGGGTGACCCTTCAAAGCTATTCCAAGTATCAGTGGGGGAGGGGGCCTTTATATCCCCCACCCTTACATATCAACCAGTCATTGAATGACGCAGGTCATCCCTAGGAGGCATGCGTGACCTTGGCCAAATACGTTCTTTTCAGCTGAGGCTAGTTTGCACAGAGGCCTGGCAGCTGGGACTGCCAGCCAGGGGTCCTCCCAGCAGCTAAGAGAACAGGTCCTTTCATTCTGAAAGAGCTGGTGATGCATCACAGCAGCCACTATACATGCATACCCTATAACCCAGCAGTTCTATTCCTATATATGTGCAACAGAAATATGCACATACCTTATCCCAAAGACATGTACAAGAATATTCATAGCCACAGTATTCATAACAGCCCACACTAGAAACAATACAAATGTCCATCAACAGTTGAAGAATATATGGCATGTTCATGTAATGGGATGTTATATAGTACAAATAAAATGATCTACTGTCATGGGCTTGGGTTAAAAAAAAAAAAAGTTGGCCGGGCGCGGTGGCTCAAGCCTGTAATCCCAGCACTTTGGGAGGCCGAGATGGGCAGATCACGAGGTCAGGAGATCGAGACCATCCTGGCTAATATGGTGAAACCCCGTCTCTACTAAAAATACAAAAAACTAGCCGGGCGAGGTGGCGGGCGCCTGTAGTCCCAGCTACTTGGGAGGCTGAGGCAGGAGAATGGTGTAAACCCGGGAGGCGGAGCTTGCAGTGAGCTGAGATCCGGCCACTGCACTCCAGCCTGGGCGACAAAGCGAGACTCCATCTCAAAAAAAAAAAAAAAAAAAAAAAAAAAAGTTGAGTGAAAGATGCCAGACACAAAGAGTAAATACCTGTATTTGTCTCTTATTGCTTCTGTAACAAATGACCCCAAATTTAATAGCTTGAAACAACACAAATTTATTATTTTACAATTCTGTAGAAGTCTGACAAGGATCACTGGCTAAAGTCAAAGCATTGGTAGAAGCTGTGTTCCTTGTGGAGGCTCCAGGGGAGTATCTGTTTCCTTGTCTTTTGTACCTTCTAGAGGCCATCCATATTCCTTGGCTCATGGCCTCTTTGTCCATCTTCAAAGTTAGCAATAGAAGGTGGAATCCTTTTCACATCCCATCACTTTTACCTTTTCCACCCCCCTCTTATAAAGGACTCTTGTGATTAAACTGGGCACACTGAATAATCCAGGATAATCTCCCTGTCTCAATGTCCTTAACTAAATCACATCTGCAAAGTCTCTTATGTTGGGTAAGGTAATGTATTCAGAGATTCTGGGGGTTAGGATGTGGATATCTTTGGTGGTTATGATTCTGTCACAGCACTGCACGATTCCATTTTATATAAAGTTAATGGCCGGGCAAGGTGGCTCACACATGTAATCCCAGCACTTTGGGAGGCTGAGGTGGGTGGATCACAAGGTCAGGAGATTGAGACCATCCTGGCTAACACGGTGAAACCCTGTCTCTACTAAAAAAATTAGCCGGCGTGGTGGCAGGTGCTTGTAGTCCCAGCTACTTGGGAGGCTGAGGCAGGGGAATGGCGTGAACCTGGGAGGTGGAGCTTGCAGTGAGCCGAAATTGCGCCACTGCACCCCAGCCTGGGCAACAGAGCGAGACTCTGTCTCGAAAATAAATAAATAAATAAATAAATAAATAAATAAAGTTCATGTGTCTGGAATCCCAGCTATTGGGAAAGGTGAGGCAAGAGGATCACTAGAGGCCAGGAGCTCGAGACCAGCCTGGTCAACATGGTGAAACCCCATCTCTACCAAAAATACAAAAATTAGCCGGGCCTGGTGGTGCACGCCTGTAATCCCAGCTACTCAGGAGGCTGAGGCAGGAGAATCATTTGAACCTGGGAGGCAGAGGTTGCAGTGAGCTGAGATGGCCCCACTGCACTCCAGCCTGGGCAACAGAGTGAGACTCTGTCTCAAAAATAACATAAAGTAAAATAAAATAAAATAAAATAACACACTATGGCTGGCCTAAACTCTTCCATGAGGAGGAAAATCACGTCTGCCTTCAAGGAGGAAATTCTTCAGCCTCCATGAGCTACAGGTCAACCAGCCCCAGATCCATTTCAAGCCTTTTCCTGTGATGTAGTCAAGCAGGGTAGAGAGCCGATCGGGGCGGCAAGTACAGACCACCTGACCTGACCTTGGTATCCCAGGACCTGGCACCTCACCTGAGTGTCAGGAAACCTATTTCGTGGTGTTCCTTGTCGCGGGCATCAAAACACAGCGCTGATGGCAAAGAGCCCTCGGTGGGCTCGATGGCCCCCAAGCCTTGGGCACTGTGTAGCCCTGGAGTTTTGTGACCCCGGCGGCCCCGGGCCCTTCCCTGCGTGCACCCCAGGCTCCCAGAGCTCCCTGGCACCTCCAGCCCAGGTCCTGGATGGGGGAGCGGGGCACAGGCAGGGGACCCCGGGAGCTCCTGGCCACCGCGCGAAGACGGCCAGGCCCTCCCCGCGAGCGCCGCTTCGGCGCGGGGCGGGGCTGGGGACCCCGATGCGACAGCCGATGGCACCGTCGCTGCTGCTCCCCCAAGCCTGCATCCCCCACCTCCATGCGCAGCCCGGCTCGGCCCAGCTCACAGGAAGTGACGGCGCGCGGGCTGCGCAGGCGGCTGAGGGACCGCACCGCCCCCAACCGCACAGCGGCGTTGCGGGAGGCGGAGGGCGTCGACCGACCTCGCGCGCGGCGCATCTCGGGTTAAGGTCAAAGGATCGGGCGACACCTGGAAACCTTCCTCGGGTCCCCACACCTCTGCAGGCGGCTCCTCCCTCCCTGTCCCCGGACACGGTCGCTCCAGCGCTGGGCGCACACTATACTGAATGATCTCGCCCCATCTGCCCCCTCCGCCAGTCTGAGGTCAGCGCCTGGCGGGGTAAGGCGCTCAGGACATTGGAGTGAGTGAGGTCATCTGCTGCCCATCCCCGTCTCCCCCATGCACCGTCTGAGTTTGTCCCAGATAACGTGTGCTCTGAAGGGTACATTATTTCAGATTCTCACGGTCCTTGTGGTCGGGGAGTGCCTCCATATGTCTACCTCAGATCCCTGCAGTGTGAACCCTCCAGTCCTGTCATCGGTGGGGTGAACTTTAGGAGACTTGTGCTGATGATATCCAACCTTACTCCTCTGATATCTCCTGGATTGGTTGGGAGGGTAGGATAAGTTCATGCACGCCCAGGCCTTAGATCAGCGCTGGGGTCTGCGGAGCACTAGTCAGTTACTATTAGGGTCTTATTATAGGTTTTCACCTCGAGGAACTATTCCTTGCCCTTCACTACCCCGTCTCTGGCAGGGCTCCTAAGACAGGCTGGGGATGCCTGTGCAGGGACTTTACCTTCCTGGCTGGGGAGGCAGATGGAGCCTGCAGTCAAGGCTCAGTCTTGGGAGAAGAGACCAGGGGAGAAGCCTCAGGTGCCTTTGCCCGCTGCGGGCCGCCTGGGCTCCGCCGCCTCTAGCACAGCCGCGTCACAGCATGGAGGCCCTCTGTGTGGGACCCTTCCGCTTCCTGGCAGACTGAGAACTCCTTGAGGGCAGGGACTCTGGCTGGCACATGGCGGGTCCCCCAATGAATGAAGAAACGTTCTAAGCGATTTTTCTTGGCCTTCTTTCTTCATCCTTCCTCCCAATGACCCCCTAACTAGACATGTCACAGCTTTCCTCATCCCTTTGCCCCAGGTCAGATCCACCTGCCCCGCCTGAAAAACTCCTAAAACTACTCAAAGATGAATCTGCCAGGCGCGGTGGCTCACGCCTGTAATCCCAGCACTTGGGGAGGCCGAGGAGGGTGGATCACGAGGTCAGGAGTTCGAGATCAGCCTGGCCAACATGGTGAAATCCCGTCTCTACTAAAAATACAAAAATTAGATGGGCATGGTGGTGAACGCCTGTAATCCCACCTACCTGGGAGGTTGAGGCAGGAGAATCGCCTGAACCCGGAAGGCAGAGGTTGCAGTGAGCCGAGATTGTGCCATTGCACTCCAGCCTGGGCGACAGACTCCATCTCAAAAAAAAAAAAAAAAAAAAAAAAAAAAAGATACATCTGAGAAACAGTTGGCCAAAATGTGTCATTCCTATTGACTAAAGTGGGCGATCAAGTGGCTCCTCCTCCTGTAATCACCCAAGCTGGAAGCCCAGGAGTTATTGTCATTCATTTATCCAATAAATATTTATGATGTGCTAGGCACGGTGCTGAGTGCTGAGGATACAGAGAACAAGATGGACTCAGTCATTGCTCACAGGAAGCTTGAATTTCAGTAGAAGAGACAGACATAAAACAATTAAAAAGGCAAAAATAGGCTGGGCGCAGTGGCTCATGCCTGTAATCCCAGCACTTTGGGAGGCCGAGGCGGGCAGATCACAAGGTCAGGAGATCGAAACCATCCTGGCTAACATGGTGAAACCCCCTCTCTACTAAAAATACAAAAAAAAAAAAAAATTAGCCAGGCTTGGTGGCGGGCGCCTGTAGTCCCAGTTACTCAGGATGCTGAAGCAAAAATATTTACAATAGTGTTAAGAACACAGGGGACCAAAGTAACAATGGTGGAGCTGGGAAATCTCTCAGGGAAAGAGATTTTTTTTTTTTTTTTTTTTTTTTTTTTGAGGCGGAGTCTCACTCTGTCACCCAGGCTGGAGTGCAGTGGCACGATCTCGGCTCACTGTGACCTCTGCCTCTCACGTTCAAGTGATTCTCCTGCCTCAGCCTCCCAAGTAGCTGAATGATCTCACCCCAATCCAAGTAACTGGGATTACAGGCACCTGCCACCGTGACCGGCTAATTTTTGTATTTTTAGTGGAGATGGGTTTCACTATCTTGGCCAGGCTGGTCTTGAACTACTGACCTCGTTATTCAACCCCCCCCTCGGGCTCCCAGAGTGCTGGGATTACAGGTGTGAGCCACCGTGCCCGGCCGGAAAGAGACTTTTAAGATAAGACCCCGGATGATGAAAGGGGGACAGTCACATGAGGAGTGCGAGGAGGGATGTCCCAGGCAGAACAAACAACCTATACAAAGATCCTGGGCAGAAAGACATAGAGCAGTTGAGAAAAATGAAGGAAGACCCACGTGGGTGGAACCCAGGGACTGAAGGGAGGAGAAGCAGGCTCAGACCTTGCAGGGCCTTGGAGATTGCTCCTGACGCAGTGCTCAGAGGAGTCTTCATGGGGGAGTGTTGTGAGCTGCATGTTCAAATTACTTGGGCTGCAGAGAGTATGTGGGAGAGGGGATGAGTGGAGGCTGCTACAGGAGGTGATGGGACCCTGGCAAATGTGAGGGCGGGGGAGATGAAGGGCAGTAGGAAGATACAATGTATATGTTTGATGGATAGCACCGTAGGACTTGGTGATGGACTGGCCGGGGTTGAAGGGGTTGGTAGTAGGAAGAGAGGCATCAAGGGTGACATGGGGCCAGGTGTGGTGGCTCACGCCTGTAATACCAGAACTTTGGGATGCTGAGGCAGGCAGATCACTTGAGGTCAGTAGTTTGAGACCAGCCTGGCCAACATGGCGAAACCCCGTCTCTACTAAAAATAAGAAAACTAGCGGGGTGTGGTGGTGCACACCTGTAGTGCCAGCTATTTGGGAGGCTGAGGCAGGAGAAAGAATCACTTGAATCCAGGAGGCAGAGGTTGCAGTGAGCCGAGATTGCATTTGCGCTTCAGCTCGGGCAACAAGAGCGGAACTCTGTCTCAAAAAATAAATAAATAAATACATAAATAAAAATAAAAATAATATAAAATATGGTACCAAATTCTCTGTCACTCCTTCCATGGAGAGGTGGGGTAGAGGTCCTCTCCCTGGGAATCTGGTGACCTTGTGATTATTTTGACCAATAGAGTGTGCTACAAGTGACTTTCTATGTTACTTCCCTCCCAGGCTGGGTGCTGAACAGACACGCAACTTCCCCCTTGTTCTCTTGAACACCCTGTTTTCTTTTCTTTCCCTCTCTCTCTCTCTCTTTTTTTGTTTTTCTTGAGACAGGGCCTCACTCTGTCACCCAGGTGCAGTGGTGGGATCATAGCTCATTGCATTCTCAACCTCTCAGGCTCAAGCGATCCTCCTGCCTCAGCCTTCAGAGTAGCTGAGACTACAGGTACTGACTACCACACCTGGCAAGTATTTTTGTTCTTATTTTTTTATAGAAATGGAGTCTTGTTGCCGGGCGCGGTGGCTCACGCCTGTAATCCCAGCACTTTGGGAGGCCAAGGCGGGCGGATCACAAGGTCAGGAGATCGAGACCACGGTGAAACCCCGTCTCTACTAAAAATACAAAAAATTGGCCGGGCGCGGTGGCTCAAGCCTGTAATCCCAGCACTTTGGGAGGCCGAGGCGGGCGGATCACAAGGTCAGGAGATCGAGACCACAGTGAAACCCCGTCTCTACTAAAAATACAAAAAAAATTAGCCGGGCGCGGTGGCGGGCGCCTGTAGTCCTAGCTACTCAGGAGGCTGAGGCAGGAGAATGGCGTGAACCCAGGAGGCGGAGCTTGCAGTGAGCCGAGATCGCGCCACTGCACTCCAGCCTGGGCAACAGCGTGAGACTCCGTCTCAAAAAAAAAAAAAAAAAAAAAAAAAAAAAAAAAAAAAAAAAAAAATTAGCCGGGCGCGGTTGTGGGCGCCTGTAGTCCCAGTTACTCGGGAGGCTGAGGCAGGAGAATGGCATGAACTCCAGGCGGAGCTTGCAGTGAGCCGAGATCGCGCCACTGCACTCCAGCCTGGGCGACAGAGCGAGACTCCGTCTCAAAAAAAAAAAAAAAAAAGAAATGGAGTCTTGTTATGTTGCCCGGGGTGGTCTCAAACTCCTACGCTCAAGTGATCCTCCTGCCTTGGCCTTCCAAAGTGCTAGGATCACAGGTGTGAGCCACCGTGTCCCCCTCCTCCTTTCATATGCATCTTTTGGGTGTTCCCTTACAGAGCCCAGTGTCCTTACTGAGAGAGGCCCAAGCCACGTGGAGAGGTCACACATTGATGTGTCTGTCTTCAGCCTCCCTGAGCCCAGCCTTTGGGTCCTGCCAGCTCAGGCATTAGATATATGAGTAAAGCTACCTGGTGATTTCAGCCCCCCAGCTGTTCCAAGTTAACCCCAGCACCAGTCATTCTGGTCTTCGCAGCTGGGACCCCAGACATTGTGAAGCACACACCAATCACTGCAGCTGAGTACTGTCTCAATTACTGACCCATGGAATTTGTGAACATAATAAAATCGTTATAGTTTGACACCAAGTTTGGTGGAGAGGTTGTTATGCAGCAAAGGTACCTAGAACACATATGAGATAGAAAACCAAGTTCCAGCCGGGCACAGTGGCTCACGCCTCTGATCCCAGCACTTTGGGAGGCCGAGGAGGGTGGATCACAAGGTAACGAGATTGAGACCATCCTGGCCAACATGGTGAAACCCCATCTCTACTAAAGATAGGTAAAGTAGCTGGGCGTGGTTGTGCACGCCTGTGGTCCCAGCTACTTGGGGGGCTGAGGCAGGAGAACCGCTTGAACCTGTGAAGTGGAGGTTGCAGTGAGCCGAGATCGCACCACTGCACTCCAGCCTGGCAACAGAGCGAGACTCTGTCTCAGAAAAAAAAAGAAAAAAAAAAGAAAACCAAGTTCCAAGACTCCATCCCATCAATACCACCTGCCTGCTTCCTCTCCATCCACCTGTGACTGCTTTGGTTCAGCCCTCATTAGCTCTCACCTCCCAGCTGGACTCCCCAAGTTCAGGTCATTTCTCTCTCCTGCTGCAGCCAGGATGGCTTCATTAGGATCTAATGACATCTCATGACATTGCTCCCCTGCTTCTCAGGCTCTTTGTTGCCCATGGAATAAGATGAATGCCTCTTATCAGCATGTATGCAGCCCTTTATGGTCTGCTCCTGGTCCACGTCAAACTTATCTCCTGTCTCTCTACATTTCACTCAAACCCGGTGTCTGCCTTCCTCCCTTCCTCCCTCCCTCCCTCCCTCCCTCCTCTCTCTTTCTTTTTTTGATTTTTGAAAATATTATAATAGAGGCCAGGAGTGGTGGCTTATGCCCGTAATCCCATCACTTTGGGAGGCCAAGGTGGGCGGATCACCTGAGGTCAGGAGTTGGCGACCAGCCTGACCAACAAGGTGAAACCCCAACTCTACTAAAAATACGAAAATTAGCCTGGTGTGGTGGTGTGTGTCGGTAATCCCAGTTACTCAGGAGGCTGAGGCTGGAGAATCACTTGAACCTGGGAGGCAGAGGTTGCAGTGGGCCAAGATCACGCCACTGCACTCCAGCCTGGATGACAGAGAGACTCCGTCTCAAAATTAAAATAAATAAATAAATAAATAAAATAAAAATATTATAATAGAGACAGGGTCTCACTGTGTTGCCCTGGCTGGTCTCAAACTCCTTGCCTCAAGCAATCCTCTCACCTCGGCCTCCCAAAATTCTGGGATTATAGGCATGAGCCACTGTACCTGGTCTTATTTATTTATTTATTTATTTAGAGACAGGGTCTCATTCTGTGGTCCAGGCTAGAGCACAGTGGCATGATCGTGGATCCCCGCAGCCTTGAACACCTGGGCTCAAACCACCCCTGACCTCAGCCTCCCGAGTAGCTGGGCCTACATGTGCATGCCACCTTGCCCAGTTAATTATTTTATTTTATTTTTTGTAGAGACAAGGTCTCACTATGTTGCCCAGGCTGGCCTTGAATTCCTGGGCTCAAGCGATCCTCTCACCCCAGCTTCTGAGTAGCTGGGATTATAGGTGCGTGCCACCATGCCCGGCTCAACCAGGCGTTTCTGTTCCCTGGATGAGCCAGGTTCTCTTCACTTCCGGGCCTTCTTTCTGCCTGCTCCCCCTAATAACTGGATTCTGGAAATTTTTTCATTCTTTATTTTTTAGACGGAGTCTCACTCTGTCGCCCAGGCTGGATTGCAGTGGCATGACCTCATCTCACTGCAACCTCCTCCTCCTAGGTTCAAGTGATTCTCCTGCGTCAGCCTCCCAAGTAGCATATACTGCAGGCACATGTCACCATGTCCAGTTAATTTTTTTTATTTTTAGTAGAGATAGGGTTTCACTATGTTGGCTAGGTTGGTCTCGAACTCCTGACCTCCAGTGATTCGGCAGCCTCAGTCTCCCAAAGTCCTGAGATTACAGGTGTGAGCCACTGCGCCTGACCTGGAAATTTTTTCTTTGCCCTTCAGTCCTCTTTCCATCTTTTGCACTCTGCTCCATGCCCCAGCAGGCTGAGCTTCCGTGGGGTCCCTTGCTCTCTTGTTTTGCGTGGGTTTATTTGATGGGAAGCACCAGCAGGAATTTTGAGGGCAGTGAAGTAAAGGTGGGGTATTCCACAGCTCCATCCCTTCCAGACCCTGGGAGGCCTCATCTCCTGCTGGGCCTCTTCTGCAGCAGCCTTTCTCCAGGTTCTGACAACTATTCCATCCCTGACCCCGTCAAGGCAAAGTTACCCACTGCTTCCAGCCCCAGAGTGCTCCATGGGCCTTTCTGTCTTCCCTTATTTATTTATTTTTTTTCTCTTTTTTTTTTGAGACGGAGTCTCGCTCTGTCACCCAGGCTGGAGTGCAGTGGCCGGATCTCAGCTCACTGCAAGCTCCGCCTCCCGGGTTCACACCATTCTCCTGCCTCAGCCTCCCGAGTAGCTGGGCCTACAGGCGCCCGCCACCTCGCCTGGCTAGTTTTTTGTATTTTTTAGTAGAGACGGGGTTTCACCGTGTCAGCCAGGATGGTCTCGATCTCCTGACCTCGTGATCCGCCTGTCTCGGCCTCCCAAAGTGCTGGGATTACAGGCTTGAGCCACTGCGCCCGGCCTGTCTTCCCTTATTTTTATAAATTGTCCCTTGGTGAATTCTCTTTGGTTACTCTGTATGAATGTTCCATTGTTCCATGTGTTTCTGTTGAGACCTTGGCTGATACCCTCTGTCATCTTCCAGCTTCAGCCTGGCTTCCTCAACTCTGTCAAGTCTTTCCTCTCTGTTTCCAATAGGGCCCTGGACAGACTTCCTCTCCTGACCCTGTGAGTCTCTATGGCCTGTATTGTTGCCCTCGGTGTCTCCCTCTCTCCGAAGTAGAAACTTGCCTTTGTAGCTGAGTCACTAGCCTCTTGTACTAGCAGATGCTCAGTACCCAGTACTAGCAGATGATCAGTAAATTTTATTTATTTATTTATTTATTTTGGATGGAGTTTCGCTCTTGTTGCCCAGGCTGGAGTGCAATGGCATGATCTCAGATCACTGCAACCTCCACTTCCCAGGTTCAAGTGATTCTCCTGCTTCAGCCTCCCAAATAGCTAGGATTACAGGTGCCCACCACCACGCCCAGTTAAATTTTTGTATTTTTAGTAGAGACAGCATCTCACCATGTTGGCCAGGCTGGTCTCAAACTCCTGACCTCAGGTGATCCACCTGCCTCAGCCTCCCAAAGTCCTGGGATTACAGGCATGAGCCACTGCGCCCGGCCTCAGTAAATGTTTGTTGGATGATTGACGGTTGAACTCAGAAAAAGGGTACCAGGGAGGGCCATGACAGCCACAGACCTGCGAGTCTTCCTTTTATGCTGGGCACGAAGGAGAATAGGACATGGTTTCTCTATGAGACATCACAGCAAAGAACCTACCAGGGAACTGCAAATTGATCAGGGACACGTAATTTAAAAAATTTTGAGACAGAGTCTCGCTCTGTCACCCAGGCTGGAGCGCAGTGGTGCGATCTCGGCTTACTGCAAGTTCCACCTCCTGGGTTCATGCCATTCTCCTGCCTCAGCCTCCCGAGTAGCTGGGACTACAGGCACCCACCACCATGCCCAGCTAATTTTTATTTATTTTTTATTTTTTTTAGCAGAGATGGGGTTTCACCGTGTTAGCCAGGATGGTCGTGATCTCCTGACCTTGTGATCCGCCCGTCTCAGCCTCCCGAAGTGCTGGGATTACAGGCGTGAGCCACTGCGCCCAGCCAAGAGTATTTTTTCTTCACACATCCAGACTTATTTCTTAAAGTGTTTACTGTAAAAGTTTTCGCACACACACAAAAGTAGAGAGAATAGTGGAACAAATTGTTTTTCTTTGCTGCAGAAGATTTAAAAGCAAATACCCAATCACTACAGACATCAATATGCATCACTGGAAAACAACTGACAGCATTTTAAAAAGATGATTATTGGTGGAACTAGGCAGGATGTTAACTTAGAGAATGTAAACAAAGGGCAGGGATGAATGAGTATTTTTCCACTTAGGTATGTTAGTGGTCAAGTTCCTCTGGACAATGTTATGTTTTTTTCCATGCCATGGTGGGGTGAACTCACAGGGACCTTGTAAGATTTCCTGGCATTAAGATGATCTAAGGGCCTGGCACGGTGGCTCATGCCTATAATCCCAGCACTTTAGGAGGCTGAAGGGGGTGGATCACAAGGTCAGGAGATTGAGACCATCCTGGCTAACATGGTGAAACTCCATCTCCACTAAAAATACAAAAAAATTAGCTGGGCATGGTGGCATGTGCCTGTAGTCCCAGCCACTTGGGAGGCCAAGGCAGAATAATTGCTTGAACCCGGGAGGTGGAGGTTGCAGTTAGCTGAGATTGCATCATTGCACTCCAGCCTGGGTGACAGAGCGAGACTCCGTCTCAAAAACAAACAAACAAACAAACAAAAGATGATCTAAGGAGGAGAATGCCCACTTGAGTGGGAGAAAACCCCCTGAGGCTAGGTGAGGGTGGACTCAATTAAATCCAGTAATATTTCCATGTCACTTGGAGTTCCTGGTTGCAAACCACAGAAATGGCTCTGAGTGCCGGGCGCGGTGGCTCACGCCTGTAATCCCAGCACTTTGGGAGGCTGAGGTGGGTGGATCATGAGCTCAGGAGATTGAGACCATCCTGGCTAACACGGTGAAAACCCGTCTCTACTAAAAAATACAAAAAAACTAGCGGGGCGAGGTGGCAGGCGTCTGTAGTCCCAAATACTCGGGAGGCTGAGGCAGGAGAATGGCGTGAACCCGGGAGGCGGAGCTTGTAGTGAGCCGAGATAGCGCCACTGCACTCCAGCCTGGGTGACTGAGCGAGACTCCGCCTCAAAAAAAAAAAAAAAAAAAAAAAAAAAAAAAAAAAAAAGAAATGGCTCTGAGTGATGGGCAAGACCAAAGGGGTCAAAATTTCACCTGGAGTGGCTGGTTAGCAAGAGTTCTCAATTCTTTTCTTCTCCTTCTCCTCCTCCTCCTTCTTCATACCTTCACTTGCCTTTATTATTTTTTCTTCTTTTTTTTTTTTTTGAGACGGAGTCTCGCTGCGTCGCCCAGGCTGGAGTGCAGTGGCCGGCTCTCAGCTCACTGCAAACTCCACCTCCAGGGTTTACGCCATTCTCCTGCCTCAGCCTCCCGAGTAGCTGGGACTACAGGCGCCTGCCGCCACGCCCGGCTAATTTTTTTGTATTTTTTTGGTAGAGACGGGGTTTCACCGTGTTAGCCAGGATGGTCTCGATCTCCTGACCTCGTGATCCGCCCGTCTTGGCCTCCCAAAGTGCTGGGATTACAGGCTTGAGCCACCGCGCCCGGCCTTATTTTTTCTTCTTTTTAAAGGCTGAGCACAGTGGCTCCTGCCTGTAATTCCAATACTTTGGGAGGCCCAGGCGGGAGGATCACTTGAGCTCAGGAGTTTGAGACCAGCCTGGGCCACATGGCAAAACCACATCTCTATAAAAAATACAAAATTAGGGGGGGCGTCATGGTGTGCACCTGTAGTGCCAGCTACTTGGAAGGCTGAGGTGGGAGGATTGCTTGAGCCTGGGAGGTAGAGGGTGCAGTGAGCTGTGATCGTGCCACTGCACACAGCCTGGGTGACAGAGGGAGACCCTATCTCAAAAAAAGAAAGAAAGAAAGAAAGAAAGAAAGAAAGAAAGAAAGAAAGAAAGAAAGAAAGAAAGAAAGAAAGAAAGAAAGAAAGAAAGAAAGAAAGAAACTGTCAGCATATTGCCAGTTTTTGAAAGTCATTGTGCTAGCTATGTAGTGTTATCATATTGTGGTTTCAATTTGCTTTTCCCTAATGATTATGATTGAGAGTTTTTAAGGTTACTCTGGCCTGGAATGTGGTTGAGTGATTTGTAGAACAGACTGGATTTTTTTAAATGCCAAATAAAGGAACTATTCATTCATTATCTTGAAATGATTAGAAAAACCATGAAACCTGCCAAGGATTTTGCCCAGGGCGGGGAAAACTCACCTCTGGAGAAAGGCTAGAGTTACCCTATGATTGGAGTTTGTTTGTTCAGGGAAATGGCGACACCCTTCGCACTCCTCTCTCCCTCCATACCCTCTCCACCCTTCCACACTTTTGCTCCCAGATGGCGCACCCCTCATTTTTCACCTGTAGAATTCCTCTTTAAGTGAATGTCACATCCTTTTGAAGCATCTAAGATACAGGCATGGTGGCTTACATCTGTAATCCCAGCACTTTGGGAGGCTGAGGTGGGAGGATCCCTTGAGACCAGGAGTTCAGGATTAGCTTGAGCAATGTAGCAAGATCCTGTCTATACAAAAAATGAAAAAAAATTAGCTGGGCATGGTGGTGTGCACTCGTAGTCCTAACTACTCAGCAGGCTAAGGCAGGAGGATTGCCTGAGCCCCAGCATTTGAGGCTGCAATGAGCTATGTTTGCACCACTGCACTCCAGCCCGGGCAACAGAGTGAAACCTCATCTCTAAAATGAATGCATGAATTAATGAATAAATAAATAATAGGGCTGGGCGTGGTGGCTCATACCTGTAATCCCAGCATTTTGGGAGGCCGAGGCAGGCGGATCATTTGAGGTCAGGAGTTCAAGACTAGCCTGGACAACATGGTGAAAACCTGTCTCTACTAAAAATACAAAAAAACTAGCTGGAGGTGGTGGCGGGCACCTGTAGTCCCAGCTACTCAGGAGGCTGAGGCAAGAGAATTGCTTGAACCCAAGAGGTGTAGGCTGCAGTGAGCTGAGATTGTGACACTGCACTCCAGCCTGGGTGGGCGACAGAGCGAAACTCCATCTCAAAAAATAATAAATAAATAAATAAAAATAAAAAAGCATCCAAGATTTCCAGAAGCTTCCAGACATAGCTTGCAAAATTATGTTGTGGAAAAAGTGCAGCCTCATTTGGATGAGCTCCTTATCACCTGTGTGACTTTGGGCAAGTAACTGCTTTAAGCCTCACTTTCCCCAAGTGTAAAATGGGGATACAATAATACCTCAGAAGTAGCTATTAGAGATATCGTCATTGTCATCTTGTTCTGATTTTTTTTTTTTCCCCTGAGATGCAGTCTTGCTCTGTCGCCCAGGCTGGAGTGCAGTGGTGCGATCTCGGCTCACTGCAACCTCTGCCTCCCAGGTTTAAGCAATTCTCCTACTTCAGCCTCCTTAGTAGCTGGGACTACAGGCGAGCCCCACTACGCCCAGCTAAGTTTTGTATTTTTAGTAGAGATGGGGTTTCACCACGTTGGCCAGGCTGGTGTCGAACTCCTGACCTCGTGATCCCCCTTCCTCGGCCTCCCAAAATGCTGGGATTACAGGCGTTAGCCACAGCATCCGGCCTTGTTTTGATGATGAATCTGCCTGTATTACAGGCTTACTTGGCTGGGCCCTGGCCGCTTCTTTCCTTGTCCCTCTCCCTAGCTGCTCACTCATAAAGAGCAGGCTGTATGATTTATGTCCGCTGCACCCCGTCCCTGACACAGAGTTGACAAATACCAGACCCTCAGCACATTTGTTGAAATGGATGAATCTCAAAGGATTCTCTGGGAATCTGGTGGCTAGAGGAGTCGGGACCACGAGGGACTCCCGCTCTCATCAAGGCGAGGAGCTGCCTTCTCGGAGGAGGGAAACTGAGTCAGCGCCTCTCTCCCTCATAACCGAGGGCCTGCGGGACTGTCTGAACACGTGGGTTTGACAGGTCATAAAAAGGGGGAACCAGGAGAGTGGATGCTCAGAAAACATTAATGGGCAAGACAGACTGAGAAGGAGGAAAGTGGGGTGGAGAGGGCCAGCTGAGACGTGGGCCCGGGGCCGGAGCAGGGATGAAGGGTGAGGACCTTGGCGGGTGACGAGCTGCGAGGGGGGTTTTGGGCCCTGGGGACTGCGTGGCAGCGAAGGAGATGGAAGCGGAGGCGGGTACAATGCTCCGACGCAGAAGGAAGAGCGCCGAGGCTCCGGGTGGGAGCTGAGAAGGCACCCAGCGTGCGGCGGCGCTGGGTTGGAACCACGGACTCCGCGGGTCTTCGGCGGCGGGCACGGCAGGTGCAGGAGGCGGACCCACGCGGGGGCGGGGCCTGTCGGGGCGGGGCAGCGAGGGGCGGGGCCGACGCGGGCCGTGGGCGGGGCGCGCCGCTAGTCTCCTGCGAGAGCCGCGGGGGCCGCGGACCTGGAGCCGGAGCTGAAGCCGGAGCCGGGCTGGAGTCGGGGCGGGGGCCGGGCCGGAGCGGGCTCCAGCGCCATGGGGTCGTCCGACTCCAAGCTGAACTTCCGGAAGGCGGTGATCCAGCTCACCACCAAGACGCAGGTGCGCCACGGGGGCCCCGGCCTCCCCATCCACCTGCCGGGCTGGGGGCTGGGCAGGGCCGGGGGTACGCGAACTTGGCTCGCCGGGAGATGGGGGACGGGCGGGCCCCGAGCGTGACGCCAAGGCCAGCGCCGGAACGGGACCCTGCGGCCTGTACCTCGAAGCTCCATTCCCTGGCGCTAGTCCCCCACCCTCAGTCTCCTCTCCTGGGAACACCCCTCTCCCCGAAGCCGCTGCTGCCACCTTAGGCTGACGTGTGCCTACTCCCCGAGCCGGCGACACAGCTGTCCGCCTCCTGTCCCGCCCCCCGGCGTCCCCAGCTTCGCGTCTCCAGCCTCCTGCCGCCCCCACCCACCCATCCACCGTCCGCTCCCCTCCCTGTCCCTCATTGCCCGCGGGTCCCGGACGCACAGTCCCGGTTGACTCAATACAAACAAAGCCTGGCTGGCGCCCGCCCCGGGTCAGAAAAACAGCTGGTGTGCGCGGCAGCGTCCTCGCTGGGCCCTGGTAGATGCCCGTGGGCAGGGAAGGCCCAGGTCTTCCTGGGAACACGCAAAGAGTGGCGGGCAGCGAGGCAGCGTGGCAAGGGGCCCTGTCCCCAGGCCTATTGAGCACAGCCTCCCAGCTGGGGACCTCTCCAGGGGCCTCCCCGCGAGGCCCTGCGAGGGAAAGGCTGTTAGCCTGTGTGCTCTGTTCTCTGGCTCAGGGGTGGGAACCCGCAGGATGGCCCTCAGGCAGCTGGTGAGGGGCCTAGGGACCCTCCAGCCTAGTCCGTGCTTTTAACTCTCTGGTGAGTCCACAAGTGGCCCAATGGCCACCTCCTTGTCCCCAACACACATCACCTGGCCCCAGCAAGACTTCTTGTCTGCCCACCCCTTCTCTCCTGGGTTTTTGAACCAGGCCACTCTGGCCACAGAGATGCTCAGCCCTGGCTCCCCATGTCCCCCATATTCAGGGGACTCAGGACCTGCTGCCATCTGGGACCTTCCTCTTTCCTGGTTCCCCACCTCCTGCTCTCCGGAGCTCTCTCTTGCTGCAGGCAGAGTGGGATGGAGGAAGCCAGCTCCCACGGCCAGCTGATCACAGCTCCAGGGGCCAGACCTTGCTCCCTCACCCGCTTCCCCACCCTGGAAGGGTCAAGTGCGTAGCAAATGCCCAGGGCCTTTGGAGAGTCCAACCTGGGCTGAAAGACTCTTGATAGAAACCAGACCGCACTTCACTCCCCACAGCTCCTGGGTCGTTCTGGAGCTTGGCTTTTTTAGGATGGGGTTTTCGTTCTGTGGGTGGCAGGGAAGGTGGCAAGTGGGCTAGCCCCTCAGTGTAGGGCTGCAGGGAGAGGAGCGGGGAGGCAGGGAGGAAGGGAGGCTCCCATGTTTAACTGCCTGGAGAAGAAGCACCTTGCTGGAGGATTGCGCTTTGGGCTCGGCAGCTGGGGTGCCTTGCCAGGCCAGTGGGGCCAGCTCAGCAGGGTACCAAAGGCTCTGGAGTGGCCTAGATTCCTACCTGCTCAGGCCTTTTCCCCAAAATACTGTGCTTTTCCCCAAAATACTGTATCCCTCTTTCTTTCCCTGGCTACGGCCCTATGATGGGCCACTTGAGATGGTGCTGTTCTGTTTCCCAGCTGAGGACAGTGAGTGGCCTTGGAATAGAACCTGGTTAGGCTGGAGATCAGACCAGCCTTCCGGAGAGCACTAGGTCCTGTAGGCGGGCGGGGGCCTGGGATGCCGGGAGGGAGAGGCCCTCAGCGGCTGAAGCCTTGGACTCTGTGTAAGTGACCTGGCTTGGGTGGCTTGAGTGGCTTGGGTGTGAGGACCAGAACCCAGACGGTCATCACTGACCTTACCACTTGGAGTCCCCAAGGAGATTCAGGCCAGTTGTCCATAGGATGATATGTGGTTCCAGGCTCTTACAGGGTGTGGCTTGGGCAGCAGACAGGCCGACCTAGCACCTCTTCCCGTGGCCTGGGCCTGTGTCCCTGCTGCTCCACCTTCCTCGCCTTCCTGCCCTGCATCCTGTTTTCTTCCTGCCCCACCGTCCAGTCCTGGGTCAGGCCTGACCCTGGTCCTGAGAGCCAGCCGCTTTGGCTGTTTCCTGGTCCTTCCTCATAGTAGGTGGGGCTCTGGAGGGAGACATTCCCAGACTTGGAACCTTCTCCCAAATCCCGCGTGTTTGGAATTCTCTGCTGCAGGCCGGATGAACCTGGCGGGTGAATATTTACACGTGTATACATGTATGTGTGTGGAAATGCATGGTGACACAGTCCTCCAAGGCAGGCTTACCAGGCTCGAGTACTAGGGTACCTTCCCCCTGCACACTTGAGAGTCAAAAGATACAACTGCTCCCCAGGTCTGAGTGGGGGTCTGGTCTGAGCAGGGGCCTGGAAAAGCTGGGTTAAGAATATCTGATTTTGGGGGGCTGGGCTCGGTGGCTCACGCCTGTAATCCCAATACTTTGGAAGGCCGAGGCAGCGGATCACGAAGTCAGGAAATTGAGACCATCCTGGCTAACACGGTGAAACTCCATCTCCACTAAAAAAAATACAAAATATTAGCCAGACTTGGTGGCGGGCACCTGTAGTCCCAGCTACTCGGGAGGCTGAGGCAGGAGAATGGCGTGAACCCAGGAGGCGGAGCTTGTAGTGAGCTGAGATCGTGCCACTGTACTCCAGTCTGGGTGACAGAGCAAGACACTGTCTCAAAACAAAAACATCTAATTTTGGGCCAGGCACGGTGGCTCACGCCTGTAATCCCAGCACTTTGGGAGGCTGAGGTGGGCGGATCACCTGAGGTCAGGAGTTTGAGACCAGCCTGACCAACATGGAGAAACCCCACCTCTACTAAAAATATAAAAATTTGGCCGGGCGCGGTGGCTCAAGCCTGTAATCCCAGCACTTCGGGAGGCTGAGACGGGCGGATCACGAGGTCAGGAGATCGAGACCATCCTGGCTAACACGGTGAAACCCCGTCTCTACTAAAAAATACAAAAAAACTAGCCGGGTGAGGTGGCAGGCATCTGTAGTCCCAGCTACTCGGGAGGCTGAGGCAGGAGTATGGCGTAAACCCAGGAGGCGGAGCTTGCAGTGAGCCGAGATCCGGCCACTGCACTCCAGCCTGGGCAATAGAGCGAGACTCCGTCTCAAAAAAAAAAAAAAAAATCTGATTTTGGCCAGGCGTGGTGGCTCATGGCTGTAATCCTAGCACTTTAGGAGGTGGAGGCAGGAGGATTGCTTGAGCCCAGGAGTTTGAGACCAGCCTGGGCAACACAGCAAGACCCTATCTCTAAAAAATAAAATAAAATAAATTAGCTGGACTGGGTGGGGTGCACCTATCGTACCAGCAACTCAGAGGCTGAGGTGGGAGGATTGCTTGAGCCCAGGAGTTTGAGGTTACAGTGAGCTATGATTGCGCCACTGTACTCCAGTCTGGGCAACGGAGCAAGACCCTGACTCAAAAACAAACAAAAGAAAAAGAATAAGGGAAGAAGGATACCTGGTTTTCCACCAGAGTAGCTCAGTTTCTGTGACCCTAGAAGCAGGGGCCTGCCTACCTCCAGCAAAAACACTTCCTTCGAAGATCAGGTATTAGAAGCTTCCTTGGGCTGGGTGGAGGCCAACTGGGGTCATTAAGGTAGGCCCCGAGCCATGTATCTCGCATTAGAAGCCTAAGGGGCCTCCGTGACCCTGACTAATGCCTGTAGCATCAACTTGGCCTGGACAGGTGATCACCAAATCTGAATGTCCAAGCCACAGTGGGACCAGGAGAGGAGGCCCAAGCTGAGGAAAGAGGGAGGCAAAGTTCTGTTCCTAAAGTTCAAGGCTGGGATCTGTCGTGGCTGGAATCTCTCCTCTGCTTCCAGAATGGGCTATTAAGTCTCTTTCTTCATTTTGGATTTAGTCCCCCAGTGATACTGCCTGATGAACTAGGTCAGAGGTCATGCCTGCTTGTGCTTAGTTGCTGCCCTTTGAAGGGGGTAGTAGCTGCCTGGGAGGTGGGAAAAGTGTCAGGGATGGCAGCTTCCTGGAGGCGCTCCCAGATGGCTCTGTGGGTTTCCTGGGATGTCCTTCCTTGCCCCACCATGGCATTGGGGTGCCATGTCCCTGCACTCCAGGGAGTGCCAGAGGGCTGTCCTGGCTGAGGGCCCAAGGGCCAACAAACCCCAGCCCCAGGGCCCTCCTTTAGCCTTTGTTCCTCTCCCCCAGTGAAGAACTGGCTCTACCAGTTCTGGGACTGAGAATCATGGCCACATGTTACCCTGCAGCTCCCTGGGGTGGGGTGGGGGTGTCTGCTCGGGGAGTGGGCTGGGGTATGCCTGGACCTTGGTGAGGCATGCGACCCCAACTCTGAGTTTGGAGAGGTCCACTGGTGCTCAGCCCTGCTCTGTGGTCAGGCTGAAGGGGTCCCCAGGACTGAGCGCAGCTTCGGTGGAACAGACATTGGCTGAACATCTGCCATATGCTTTACTGGCAAGGTCAGGGATTGACAGGGCTTCAAAGCACGTGCACCCAGACTGTGGAGGCAGGAACTACGCAGGGTTGGGGGAGGGGTGGGGCCGGAGGTTCCCAGGTGGGAGCAAGCAAGTCTGGGGCTCTGGGAGGCTTCTTAGAAGAAGTAGCTTCAGAGAACAGAATTATTATTATTAAATATTTAGAGACAGGGTCTCAGTCATGTACGCTGGAGTACAGTGGCATAATCACAGCTCACTGCAGCCTTGAACTCCTGGGCTCAAGCGATCTTCCTGCCTCAGCCTCCTGAGTGGCTGGGACTACAAGTGCGTGCCACTACACGTGGCTAATTTTTTCTTTTTCTTTTTCTTCTTCTTCTTCTTCTTCTTTTTTTTTTTTTTGTAGAGATAGGGTCTGTTACCCAGGCTGGTCTTCAACTTCTGGGCTCAAGTGATCCTCTCGCCTCAGCCTCCCAAAGCACTGGGATTACAGGTGTGAGCCACTCTGTCACCGAGGCTGGAGTGCCGTGGTACGATCCTGGTTCACTGCAGCTTCAACCTCCTTGGGCTTAGGCAGTCCTCCCACCTCAGCCTCCCAAGTAGCTGAGATGACAGGTGTGTGCCACCATGCCCAGCTGATGTTTTTTGATTTTTTTTTTTGTAGAGATGGTATTTTGCCATGTTGTTCAGGCTGGTCTCAAACTCCTGGGCTCAAGCAATCCATCTGCCTCAGCCTTCCAAAGTGTTGGGAGTACAGGTGTAAGCCACCGTGCCCAGTCATTATTATTACATTTTTTATTTTTTCGAGACGGAGTCTCACTCTGTCGCCCAGGCTGGAGTGCAGCGGTGCGATCTCAGCTCACTCCGCCTCCCGGGTTCAAGTGATTCTCCTGCCTCAGCCTCCCCCAGTAGCTGGGATTACAGGCATACGCCACCATGCCCAGCTAATTTTTGTATTTTTAGTAGAGAGGGGTTTTACCATATTGGCCAGGCTGGTCTCAAACTCCTGACCTTGTGATCCGCCCACCTCGGTCTCCAAAGTGCTGGGATTACAGGTGTGAGCCACCATGCCTGGCCTATTATTATTATTGTTATTACTATTATTATTTTTGAAATAGAGTCTCACTCTGTCGCCCAGGCTGGAGTGCAGTGGTGTGATCTTGGCTCATTGCAGTCTCCGCCTCCCGAGTTCAAGCGATTCTTCTGCCTCAGCCTCCTGAGTAGCTGGGACTACAGCATGTACCACCACACCCAGCTAATTTTTGTATTTTTAATAGAGACGGGGTTTCACCATATTGGCCAGGGTGATCTCAAACTCCTGACCTTGTGATCCGCCTGCCTTGGCCTCCCTAAGTGCTGGGATTACAGGCGTGAACCACTGCGCCTGGCCATTATTATTTTTTTTTTAACAGAGTCTTGCTCTATTGCCCAGGCTTGAGGGCAGTGGTGCCATCACAGCTCCCTGTAGTCTTGACCTTTGGGGCTCATGGGATCCTCCCACCTCAGCCTCCTTAGAGGTTGGGCGGGCCCACCTGGTGAATTTGTTTTTATTTTTTGTAGAGACAGGGTCCCTACAATAACCATGTTGCCCAGGCTGGTCGTGAACTCCTGGGCTCAAGCAATTCTCCCACCTTGGCCTCCCAAAGTGCTGGGATTACAGACATGAGCCACCATGCCCGGCCCCAGAATTATTTTTAAACAAGATATATATTGTTTTCTGATGATAAGAGTAACGTGTATGAAGTGCAGACGTGTGGTGGTAGCAGCGACCTCAGGTTTTATTGGCTGTAGGATTTCAGAGAAGGAAGAAAGCCGTGTTGGAGAAAGCAGGAAGGGGTCTTGCCGGAAGTGATACTTGGAAGGAGCCGTAAAAGGATGGGCCTGAGGAGGTGCACGTGCCTTGGACACTCTGGTCCCTGAACATTCAAGAGAAGAAAAATAGTAACGTGTTCTTACAGAAAAACATAAAGAAAAATATAAAACCATGCAAAGGGAGAGTTGCTATTAACATTCTGGTTCATTTTCTTCTTTTTTTTTGAGACAGAGTCTTGCTCTGTCACCCAGGCTGGAATGTAGTGGCACGATCTCAGCTCACTGCAAACTCCGCCTCCTGGGTTCAAGCAGTTCTCTGCCACAGCCTCTTGAGTAGCTGGGATTACAGACACCTGCCACCATGCCCGGCTAATTTTAGTATTTTTGGTAGAGAAGTTTCACCATCTTGGCCAGGCTGGTTTTGAACTCCTGACCTCGTGATCCACCTGCCCCAGCCTCCCAAAGTGCTGGGATTACAAGCGTGAGCCACTTCGCCCGGCCTATTCTAGTCTTTTATTCATGTATAATTTAAAATGAATTGTGACCATCCTAGAGGAGGTTTTATATCTTGTGTGTGTGTGTGTTTTTTTTGAGATGCGGTTTTGCTCTTCTTGCCCAGGCTGGAGTGCAGTGGCATGATCTTGGCTCACTGCAACGTCTGCCTCCTGAGTTCAAGTGATTCTCCTGCCTCAGCCTCCTGAGTAGCTGGGATTATAGGTGCCTGCCACCACGCCTGGCTAATTTTTTGTATTTTTAGTAGAGACAGGGTTTCACCATGTTGGCCAGGCTGATCTCAAACTCCTGACCTCAGGTGATCCACCCACCTCATTCTCCCAAAGTGCTGGGATTACAGGCGTGAGCCACTGTGCCTGGCCATCTTGTCTTTTTTTTTTTTTTTTTTTCCACATAACAGTGTAATCATTTTCCATTTGTTAATATTCTTGGAAAACATGATTCTGATGGCTGCATAATATTCACTTGTATGGCTTTGCCTTCATTTTTTAAGCCTTCTCCAATTGTTGTTTATTTAGGTTGATTCCAACTTTGCACTGCTATCAACAATATACATGCTCCCGCGTGCACATCTCTAATGATTTCTTTTGGAGAGATTTCTAGAAGTGAAATTTATGATTCAAATTAGTTGCCTTCATTGCCTAGGTGACTGCCTAGATGACTCGAAGGGCATATATATGTTTTTTTTTTTTTTTTGAGACGAAGTTTTGCTGTGTCTCCCAGGCTGGAGTATAGTGGCGCGATCTCGGTCCACTGCAACCTTCGCCTCCCAGGTTCCCACAATTCTCCTGCCTCATCCTCCTGAGTAGCAGAGATTATAGGTGCCTGCCACCACGCCCGGCTAATTTTTGTATTTTTAGTAGAGACAGGGTTTCACCATGTTGGCCAGGCTGGTCTCGAACTCCTGACCTCAGGGGGTCCACCTGCCTTGGCCTCCCAAAGTGCTGGGATTACAGACATGAGCCACTGTGCCCGGCTGGGCATGTGTGTTTTTAAGGCCTATTGCCTCTGTGGGAATGGATTTTGGAATATATTGTTGTGGGGAAAAGGGAAAGAGGAGAAGAGAGAACAGCTCAGGTGAAGGTAAAGAGAAGAGATGGCAGGGTGGAGTCCTGGGGTAGTAAATGCAGGTGTGTGTGTGTATAACATACACATGTGTATGCATGTGTGTCTGTGTGCATGTGGGTAAGGCATGTTTCTGTGAGATCTTGGTTGAGTGCTGGGCTGAGATTTGGACTTGTCCCAGCAGGCAGTGGGGAGCCCTTGAAGGGCTCTGGGTGAGGAAGCAGTGCCTGTGTCAGCGGTACATGCAGGATGCCACCTCGGTGCATGGGTGGGCAGCAACGTAGAGGCAGGATTGAAGGAGGTGGATGTGAAGGCGGGAGCCCTGGCGAGGGCAGCCTGAGCTGCAGCACTGGAGGTGGGCGCTGAGAGGAGCGAGTTGGGGTCCAAGAGCCGCAGAGGTGAATTCACCAGATGTGGCAGCTGTTTTGGGTGTGCTGCGAGAGGGTAGAGACTGGAGGCCTGTGGTGGGCAGCCTGGGTGACTGGGGACGGAGTACAAGTTGCCTTTGGTCTTCTTCCCATGGAGAGAGGGCACAGTCTTGACCTGGATCCCCGGGCATTTGACCTAATGGTGTGGCCTGGGGCTGTGCCGAGGTGCGAGGTCAGCCTGCCTTGTCAGGGGAGGATGGTGACTTAACCAGGGTCACACAGCCCCTCAGGGGTGGTGCTGGGCTTTGGCTGACTGTGCCTAGCTGACCCCGACCATGCACACCCAGTGTCTGCAGCCTGACTGTGCTATCCAGGGGTTGTGGTGGCTGAAGGATGTCCCCCACCCATGTGGGAAGGCTCTGGGACCCCAGCTGGTAGGGGGACTCTGGCTTCCCTCTCGGGGTCTCTCCTGGTCACAGGTTGGGCAAACTGTGGGCCGTCTGGCCAGGAGTTGTATAACTCTGGACCCTTGGTCCCCCGACAGCCTGTGGAAGCCACCGATGATGCCTTTTGGGACCAGTTCTGGGCAGACACAGCCACCTCGGTGCAGGATGTGTTTGCACTGGTGCCAGCAGCAGAGATCCGGGCCGTGCGGGAAGAGTCACCCTCCAACTTGGCCACCCTGTGCTACAAGGTGAGGGCTGCCCAGTCCCTCGCTGCCACTCTTCCACCCTCCCAACCCACAGCAGGAGAAGGCAGGCATATCCAGGACCTCCCGACCCCCAGGTCCGGGCAGCCCTGTGGCTTCACCCAGCTCTCCCACTTCTCTCTCTGTGGGTCTCCTCGCTGGGCGGAGGGACCATGGCAGCCGCCATTTATGGGGGAATCCTCCGGGCCACATCTAAGTGAGCACCTTCTATAGATCGGTTCATTCAGCTCCCCCTGTGGGGTGGGTACTGCTAGTGTCGCCAGTTTACAGATAGGGAAACTGAGGCTGGGAGACTCACTTAGCAAGGCCTCAGCCATCCAGTGATGACCTGGGCCCTGGCTGTCCTGATGCTTCAAGCTGCTCTGGCCTGTGTCCCCGTCCCGCCAGGCTGGCTGACCCCGACTCCAGGTGGCTCCTCCGCCTGTGGCCCCACTGTCTCTCCTCTGCAGCCTGGATGTCCACCTGAACCCAAGTGCCAGGGTCCTCTCCCCACCTTCCAGCCTGCCCTCTGCTCCTGCCTGCCCCCACAGGCCGTTGAGAAGCTGGTACAGGGAGCTGAGAGTGGCTGCCACTCGGAGAAGGAGAAGCAGATTGTCCTGAACTGCAGCCGGCTGCTCACCCGCGTGCTGCCCTACATCTTTGAGGATCCTGACTGGAGGGGCTTCTTCTGGTCCACAGTGCCCGGGGCAGGGCGAGGAGGGGTCTGTGGGCCTGGCCAGGGCTGGGTGGGAGGCAGAGTTGGCGTCACAGGGAGAGCGCCCTTCAGGGCCGGCCATGCTCCTTCAAGCCTCTTCTGGGATTTGGGAAGTGTGGGGGTGGGGCCAGTGGGTGCTGCTGAGGGATGGTGTTCACGCCACCTCCTTGGGCCCTCAGTTCCCCTCCCATGGGGGTTTCTGTGTCCACAGTCCGGAAGAAGTAGGGTGTGGAGAGAAGCTGAGAGCCAGGGGTCACCGGGCAGAGGTGGGGGCAGAGGAACTGGGCCCTCTGAGGGCCGGAGAGGGACTGTACTGTCCTCTCTCCCCCACACCACCTGCCCTGGGTTTATCTCTGGGTGAGGTGCCGAGGGATGCAACACAGCGATTCCTAGCAGGGCTGAGACTCTTGATGTTGGGGGTCGCTGCCCAGTCCCCACCAGTTGGTAGGGGAGTTTCCCTTGCTGTTCCCGGCCAGGCTCCCTGCTCTGCCCCACTTCTGCCTTGGGAGGTTTGGGGCAACCAGGAGTCCACTTCCTGTCCTTTCATTCCTCTGCCCATGGGTGCCTGCCTGGGCTCAGCCCCTGTCCTCTACCACCCCGTAAGCCCTGGGCCACCTCTCCCTGGCCAGCTATCACTGAGGCAGCCTGTGGGTGCTGTGTCCCCAGCAGGGAGAAGAGGATGATGAGAATGCCAGGCCCCTGGCCGAGTCCCTGCTCCTGGCCATTGCTGACCTGCTCTTCTGCCCGGACTTCACAGTCCAGAGCCACCGGAGGAGCACTGTGGTGAGGGTCCCCCAGCCCCCCACCCCCAGGCAGAGCAGGCTCCGGTCCTGGGTTGGGGCCAGGCCAGTTGAAGTTCCCTTGGGCAGATTGCACTGGGGGCCAGGGGGCTCCAGGAGAGCTGAGCTGCCTGGCACGTGTAGGCCTGGGTGGTGACTGGTACAGCTGGAGGGAAGCCAGCTGGGGCTGGCCCTGCCTGCTGCATTCGGATGGCTGGGCACAGACACCCATTGTCTTTGCCTGCCCAGGGTGGGTGGGGTGCAGGGTTTGGACACAGGAGGCCCAGCCCTCTTGCTTCCTGTGGCGTTATGGACTTCACCTTGAGTTCTCTGCCACCCCCAAACCTGCGGCACCCAATCCCCTGCCCCTCCCTCCCTCTCTCCCTGTCCCATGCTGGACTGAGCAAGTGAAAGAACCAGTGTGAGATGAAAGAAAAACGAGCTTTCAAGAGGCCTAAGAATATTCATTCCTGCCCTTGTGCATGAGGACCGGGCCATTTTGAGGACCTGTCTTTAAGAGAATGGGGGGTCTCTGCCCCATGGGACTGTGCGAGGCTCTAGGTGGTAGGGTTCTGACCCAGGCTGCTGTTCACCTCTCGACCCCTAACCTGGCCTCTTCCTGGCCCTGTCCCGAGGACTCGGCGGAGGACGTCCACTCCCTGGACAGCTGTGAATACATCTGGGAGGCTGGTGTGGGCTTCGCTCACTCCCCCCAGCCTAACTACATCCATGATATGAACCGGTGAGCTTTGCCCAGGCCCAGAGCCCTCTTTGCAGCTGGGCCCCGGGCCTGGCCCCCACATAGCTCAGAGAGAGCCCATGGGCTCTCCCCAGAAGACCGTCCTCACCTGTGACCCGACCTTGGCCTTACAGGGGTCAGCAGGGGTCACTTCCTTCCATGGACCTGGACTGGGGCGCTAGGCTGGGTGGGCGGCACCTCCAAGAGGGAACTGGGATTCTAAGGTCCCCCCCTTCCCCCCTCCAAGGATGGAGCTGCTGAAACTGCTGCTGACATGCTTCTCCGAGGCCATGTACCTGCCCCCAGCTCCGGAAAGTGGCAGCACCAACCCATGGGTTCAGTTCTTTTGTTCCACGGAGAACAGGTGAGGTCCCGCCTTTCTGCCGCTCTCCTCCCTCTTATTCCAGGCAACCCAGAACTGAGTCCACTCGCCAGCCCCGGGTCTCGTTTGAGGGGAGGTGCTGCCCCCTGGTGGTAATAAACTTTAATTTACCAGCAACACCTTACACCAGCCCCTTCAGTCTCTCTTTGGAGTCCTGGACAGGACAGAATCTGGGGGCCCCTCAGTGATCCCTCCCTGGGTTCTCCATCAAGAGCCGCCTGTCCAGTAGAAATAGGATGTAAACCACGAGTGCAATTTTAAAATTAAAAAACGTTAAAAAGTAAAATTGGGCCAGGCGCGGTGGCTCACACCTGTAAGCCCAGAACTTTGGGAGTCCAAGGTGGGCAGATCACCTGAGGTCAGGAGTTTGAGACCAGCCTGGCCAACATGGTGAAACCCTGTCTCTACTAAAAATACAAAAATTAGCTGGGCTTGGTGGTGGGCGCCTGTAATCCCAGCTACTCAGGAGACTGAGGTACGAGAATCACTTGAACCGGGGAGGCAGAGGTTGCAGTGAGCCGAGATTGCGCTACTGCACTCCAGCCTGGGTGACAAAGTGAGACTCCGTTTCAAAAAATAAATAAATAAATAAAATTAATTAATAATATATTTCATATAACCCGATATACCCCAAACTTTAGCATTTAACATGGAATCAGTATATAACATTATTGAGCTGTTTTACATCCCCCCCTTTTTTTTTTTTTTTTTTTTTGATATGGAGTCTCGCTCTGTCTCCCAGGCTGGAGTGCAGTGGTGCGATCTCGGCTCGCTGCAAGCTCCACCTCCCGGGTTCACGCCATTCTCCTGCCTCAGCCACCCCAGCAACTGGGACTATAGGCGCCCGCCACCATGCCCGGCTAATTTTTTTGTATTTTTAGTAGAGACAGGGTTTCACCGTGTTAGCCATGATGGTCTCAATCTCCTGACCTTGTGATCCACCTGCCTCGACCTCCCAAAGTGCTGGGATTACAGGCATGAGCCACCGCGCCCGGCTGGCACATCCCCCTTTTCTTTTTTTTTTTCTTTTTTTTTTTTTTTTTGAGACGGAGTCTGGCTCTGTTGCCCAGGCTGGAGTGCAGTGGCCGGATCTCAGCTCACTGCAAGCCCCGCCTCCCGGGTTCACGCCATTCTCCTGCCTCAGCCTCCCGAGTAGCTGGGAGTACAGGCGCCCGCCACCTCGCCCGGCTAATTTTTTTTGTATTTTAGTAGAGACGGGGTTTCACCGTGTTAGCCAGGATGGTCTCGATCTCCTGAACTCGTGATTCGCCCGTCTCGGCCTCCCAAAGTGCTGGGATTACAGGCTTGAGCCACCGCGCCCGGCCCCCGCTTTTCATACTAAGTTTTCAGAATCCAGTGTGTATTCTGCACTTATAGCAGGTCTCAGTTCCAATCAGCCACATTCCAAGGGCTCGACAGCTCCTTGTGGCTTGAGGCTGCTGTGTGGGATCCTGCAGTTTAGAGACCGGGTTGGGGTGTATGTGTGACAAATACCCCGAAGGGCAGGGAGGCCCAGCCCACATGAGGCACTTATGGACTGTGGGGGACACGTGAGCATGGGGCGGGGGGCTGTCACACGTGTCACATGGCAGGGTTGAGTATTTGAGCAGGTAGCTCCCATGGGGAGCTGTGTTGGCCGCATAGGGTCAGTGCCCAGCAGGTGGCGGTCAACCTCCGCCTTTCAGACTTTGGTCCCTACATGACACGCCTTATTCAGGTTTCCTAGTCTTCTGCTCAACCTTCCACCCTACTCCAGAAGAGAAGGCAGCCAGGCAGTCCCCTCCACCAGCCATGGTCAGAGGCTGGCCAGAGCTTTTTTTCTCACCAGCCTTATCAGGCAAACTGCCACCCTTTGTCCCTCACTTAACCTCTCTGGGTCTCAGCTTCCTCATCTGTAAGACGAGCAGCTTGAACCCTGACATATCTTGAGTCTGAGTGGAGTCATTCTGTGGCCTGGGAACTGGTTGGCTGAGCCTGGGCTCTGCTCCCCGAGGGGAAGCCCGCCTTCTCCATGGGCCTCCAATCCCATCTCTGAGGCCCTGAGGGAGGGTATCTGCCCCTTTAGACCCTAAGGGGTATGAATGTGCCCTACTCATGGTTCTGGGCTTCCCCCACCCACTCTTTCCAAGCCACTCCCTGGCCTGGCGCTAAAATGCTTGTTGAATGAGGCTGATCCTCCCATGTGGCCAGAGGGGTGTGGCCAGGGGGCTGGGCCCCGGTGGAGCCTCTGCAGCCTTGTCCCCTCTCCTGCTGCAGACATGCCCTGCCCCTCTTCACCTCCCTCCTGAACACCGTGTGTGCCTATGACCCTGTGGGCTACGGGATCCCCTACAACCACCTGCTCTTCTCTGACTACCGGGAGCCCCTGGTGGAGGAGGCTGCCCAGGTGCTCATTGTCACCTTGGACCACGACAGCGCCAGCAGTGCCAGCCCCACTGTGGACGGCACCACCACTGGCACCGCCATGGATGATGCCGATGTAAGCATGGGAACATGAAGGGCAGCTGCTGGGGCTGCGGGTGGCCGGGAGGACGCCTGCTTACCACGGGCTTCTCCTCTTGGCAGCCTCCAGGCCCCGAGAACCTGTTTGTGAACTACTTGTCCCGCATCCATCGTGAGGAGGCAAGTCCATTCCCCACAGTGGCTTTGCAGGGGGCGGGGGGATGGAAGTGAGACAGGGATATGGGGGATCCTGACCCCTCCATGAAGGAACCATGCTCTCTGTGGGCTGGGGCCACCCCAGATGAAATATTGGCAGGGCTGTGAGGGTTTCAAGGTGCAGGAAGGGCTGATGGCCTCACCTGGGTAGAAGTAACTGGGAAGGCTTCTAGGAGGAGGTGGCTGATGTCATTTCAGAGGTGGTGGGGAGAGAGGGGAATGACAGTGGACAAGGGCTTCAGGCCAGGCAGTCCCAGTTCACATGTCTTGTGATCTTGGTTGTGAGGTGCTTGAACTCCCAGAGTTCTAACTTCTGCAGCTAAAACACAGGACACTAGCTGCCTTCTCACCTCAGCTGGTGGCAGGTCTCAGTAAATGACACAACAGTGGAATGCCCCTCGAGTGTGATGGGGTGATGGGGGAGTATTTTGGGGAGGGGTAGAAGGATGAAATCTGTCAACCATGAGTCTAAGGTGGGCAGGGACGAGGTTGAGGGTGTGCATGTGTGGGAGCTCACTGGGAGCGGCAGCCTTGCTCAAGGGGTGCACAGCCTAAGGACAGAGAGTCTGCAGTCTGGTGGAGGGGCCAGGGCTGTCCACACCTATGAGGGACTCCGTTTCCTGAGGCATCGCCCCAGGACAGCTATGGATGATAGCATCAGGGCCCTCGGTCTCTGGAGGTGGGATCTGGCTCTGGGGGAAGGAGGAGGCATTTGTGGGGGGCCTAGGCTGGGAAGTTGGAGCTGTGGGGATCATGCTGGACAGGCCCGCTGCTCTGTCCTCACCCCCAGGACTTCCAGTTCATCCTCAAGGGTATAGCCCGGCTGCTGTCCAACCCCCTGCTCCAGACCTACCTGCCCAACTCCACCAAGAAGATCCAGTTCCACCAGGAGCTGCTAGTTCTCTTCTGGAAGCTCTGCGACTTCAACAAGGTGGGCCAGCCTCGAGGGGCCCTGCAGGAAGATGGCGAGCAGCTGCTCCAATAGCCCAGGGGCGGGGACAGTGTCAGACTGAGGGGGGTGGGGCAGAGCTGCCCCTCCCTCGAACTCAGCCCACTTGGTCCCTCCCCGCACCCCCAGAAATTCCTCTTCTTCGTACTGAAGAGCAGTGACGTCCTAGACATCCTTGTCCCCATCCTCTTCTTCCTCAACGATGCCCGGGCCGATCAATGTAAGACCAGGGTGGGGTGGGATGCTGGGGGCTTTCCTGGTGGCGAGGTGGAGGGCCCGCCATCTGCCCTGCCTCCCAGGAGCTCAGGCCTGGCACTCTAACCTCCCGGGAGGGAGGCCCCCAAAATGGTCCCTGTCTGGGCCCCTCCCTCCCCCTCCCACCCGAGTGACCCCTCCCACGTCACCTGCCGCAGCTCGGGTGGGCCTGATGCACATTGGTGTCTTCATCCTGCTGCTTCTGAGCGGGGAGCGGAACTTTGGGGTGCGGCTGAACAAGCCTTACTCGGTTCGCGTGCCCATGGACATCCCAGTCTTCACGGGGACCCACGCCGACCTGCTCATTGTGGTGAGGGGGCTCGTGTGGCTGGGCCCAGCTGGTGCAGGGGCGGCGTCCTCTTGGCTGAGTCTGGAGGCAGCAGGGAGCCCACAGTGCCCCTGTCCCTCCTGGCACAGGTGTTCCACAAAATCATCACCAGCGGGCACCAGCGGCTGCAGCCCCTCTTCGACTGCCTGCTCACCATCGTGGTCAACGGTAGGGACCCGGAGCTCGCACTCCCTGCACTCACCACCAGGTGGTGCCAGGCCACAGACCAAACTGCCACCCGCTCCGGGGTTCAAGCCCCTCCAGCCCACAGAAAGAAAGCAAACTTGTGTGCCGTTCATAGTAGCCACATTAGAAAAAAAGGGTGACAACAATTTAATAATATGTTTTATTTATTCCACTGTATCCCAAACACCATCATCTCAACATGTAGCCTATGTAAAAATTACTAATGAGATATTTAATATTCCCTTCTCACACTCAGTCTTGTTGCCCAGGCTAGAGTGCAGTGGCGTCATCTCAGCTCACTGCAACCTCCTCCTCCTGGGTTCAAGCTATTCTCATGCCTCAGCCTCCTGAGTAGGTGGGATTACAGGCGTGTGCCACCACACCTGGCTAAGTTTTGTGTCTTTAGTAGAGTCAGGGTTTTGCCATGTTGTCCAGGCTGGTCTCGAACTCCTGACCTCAGATGATTCGTCCACCTCAGCCTCCCAAAGTGCTGGGATTACAGGCATGAGCCACTGCATCTGGCCTTTTTTCTTTTTTAAATTTTAACCATTTCTTTGACATCTGAAGGAGTTTAGCCCTGTTTATTGGAGCCATTGGTAGTCCAATAACACTTTTACTTTATTTATTTATTTAATTTTATTTTTTTTATGTTTGAGACAGAGTCTTACTCTCCGTTGCCCAGGCTGGAGTGCAGTGGCACAATCTCCATTCACTGCAACCTCCCGGGTTCAAGTGATTCTCATGCCTCAGCCTCCCAAGTAGCATGTGCCACCACGCCTGGCTAAATTTTTTTTTTTTTTTTTTAGTAGAGACAGGGTTTTGCCATGTTGGCCAGCCTGGTCTCGAAGTCCTGGCCTCAAGCAATCTGCCTGCCTTGGCCTCCCAAAGTTCTGGGGTTACAGGCGTGAACCACCACACCCGGCCATATTTCATTTTATTTCTAATTATAGTGATGGGATCTCACTGTTTCCCAGGCTCATCTTGAACTCTTGAGCTCAAATGATCCTCCTGCCTCAGCCTCCCAAAGTGCTGGGATTATATAGGCGTGAACCACTGTGTCTGGCCTCTTGTGTGTTTCATTTGTGCAGCATACGCATTAGGACTAGCTGTGTTTCAAGCACGAAGTGGCCATACATGGCTGATGTCCACTGTGTTGGGCAGTGCAGGTTTGGATAATTGGAGTCACACAATATGGGGATGTGGAAGCCCCACCCTTTCTGCCTTTGCCATCCGTGTCCAGTCCCCACCCTCACCCGGCAAGGACTGCACACAGCTGCTGGGGAGAGGAAGCACACGGAGTCAGGTTCCCTGGGGCTCAGGACCTAGCAAGGCAGGTGGCCAAGGGCTGGGGCAAAATGCCTTCAATGTGAACATCTTTTGGAGAGGATGGTCGTGGCTAGGGCCGGCTGGCCTGTCTGTGGCCTGGTTTAGACTGCAGGGTGGGTAGTGTGGGGTGGTAGAGGCCTCTAGCTGGGCTGTGATCTCCGGGGCCAGGACTGTCCCTTTCCCTCCTGGTTCACCCTCTGGCTCCATCTCACAAATCTCAACTGAGGCAGTTCTGAGAACACATTTGTGAACAAGACAGCCCCGGTCCCTGCCCTGCGGAGCCCTCAGCCTAGGGAGGGAAAATGACACAAGATAAGGAAGCGTGCAGATAGATCAGCGTGGAATGTCTGGCTGGGTGTGCCCCCAGGGTGGGGCCCCAAAATACATCTCTAGTGACATGACAGCTTGACGTTCTAGAAAGATTTAAAGTCCTGAGTTTGTATCCTTGCACGATCATTTCATTACTGGGGAACTTGGGCCAAGTTTACAATCTTCTTTGAGCCTCAGTTTACTTATCTGTAAAATGGGGATCTTGTCTGTGTCCTGCCTCCCTCATGGTATGGGGGGACTGGCATGGGTGGGATGCGTGTGGCTGTGTAAGCAGGACAAGCCGTCTTCATAGTCGAGGGGTGAGGGTGAGGCCTAACTGCCTCCCAGGACTCTGCACGCAGTATGGCCAGTGTGGACTCGGCCTCTTGGGCCTTGGACTTCCTGGCTCTGCAGGGGTCAGGGAGGGATTGGGAGCAGGAGCCTGTTGTTCCACCCGGGCCCAGGATGTGCAGGGATGGCTTGGTGGGGCGGGGGGCCCAGGAGTGAGCTGGCCCCTCCCCTACAGTGTCCCCCTACCTCAAGAGCCTGTCCATGGTGACTGCCAACAAGTTGCTGCACCTCCTGGAGGCCTTCTCCACCACCTGGTTCCTCTTCTCTGCCGCCCAGAACCACCACCTGGTCTTCTTCCTCCTGGAGGTCTTCAACAACATCATCCAGTACCAGTTCGATGGTGAGGCACCAGCCTGAGGCCCTGGTGATCAGGGTGGCCAGTGGGCCTCCTTCCTACCTAAGGAGGGCACAGCCCAGGAGGTGGCCTCTGGGAGGTGCTGGACTGCTTGCCTTCTGCCCCCAGTTCATTCATTCAGTGTACATTTATTGGGCATCTATAGTGTACCTGGGTGCAGGGGATACAGTGGGGAACAAAGCTTTGCTTCTTGCCCTGTGGAGCTCACAGCTGGGGCTGGAGGCAGGGAGGGAGGCTTCAAACAGATGATTACCCTCTAATGGACATCTGAATTTTTTTTTTTCCGATGGCATCTCACTCTGTCACCCAGGCTGGACTGCAGTGGCGTGATCTTGGTTCACTGCAATCTCCTTCTCCCAGGTTCATGCAATTCGCCTGCCTCAGCTTCCTAAGTAGCTGGGATTACAGGCGCCCCCCAATATACCTAGCTAACTTTTTGTACTTTTAGTAGAGACAAGCAATCTGCCTGCCTTGGCCTCCCAAAGCACCAGAGTTACAGGCATGAGCTGTTGGGCTGGGCTTTCCCCTTTGTGGGATTTCACCATGTCAGCCAGGCTGGTCTCAAACTCCCGACCTCAAATGATCCACCTGCCTCGGCCTCCCAAAGTGCTGGGATAATAGGCATGAGCTGCCACACCTGGCCTGAAGTGTGATAAAAGGGAAGTGCAGAGTAGTAAGACCCTGATGGGCATCTTAGCAGCCTGTCTGCCCAGTGTCACAGACACCCGGCTGCCTGCTGTCACTTCAAGCCTTGCCACTCGTTAGCCCTGTGACTGAGGCACGTCACCTGACCTCTCCGAGCCTCAGTGCCCTCATCTGTAAGTTGCTCATAACAATGGTTCTAAGAGTCCTGGTCTCAGAAGGTATTGGGAAGATAGAGCAAAATAACCCCCAGAAGGCACTTAGCACAGTGCCTGGCAACTTAAAAATGATCAATTTTTATTATTGCTATGTCCAAAGTCGGTCAAATTTGCAGTGATCTCTGAGGGAGAAATAGGGGTAAGGTGGGGCAGGAGACAGCACATGCAAAGGCCCTGGGGTGGGATGTGGAACTGAAAGTGAAGAGTATGGCATGAGGCAGGACCAGAGATGGGGACTGGGGCCTGAGAGCTGGGAGAAGTCAGTGGTGGGGGATGGACGGCAGGCACACGCCACGTTATCCTCCGTGACTCCTCCTGGCCACTGTGCTCGGGGAGAGGCAGAATACTTAACAGCTGGCCTGCTGTGGACGCTGCCATGCTGGGGCCTGTCCTCCTTGCCAGGTGTTAGCCCTTTAGTGCTGGGTTGTGGAGGGGGACTCAAAGGCACTGGGGCAGGGGTGTTGTGGGGTGCTCTGGTCTGACATGCTGGGATAGCCATAGTGGGCACACATAGCCAGTGCCAGCAGCCCTGCCCCAGCACTCTCTCTTGGGCTCCCTGTACCATCTCCAACCCCTTGGGCAGACACCCTCCTGTCCTCCAAACTCCCCCTTCCAGGAAGCCCACCCAGATTGGACGTGGGGAGCTGGAGGGGGCCTCCCTGAGGTGAGGCATGCTCCCTGCCCATAGGCAACTCCAACCTGGTCTACGCCATCATCCGCAAGCGCAGCGTCTTCCATCAGCTGGCCAACCTGCCCACGGACCCACCCACCATTCACAAGGCCCTGCAGCGGCGCCGGCGGACACCCGAGCCCTTGTCTCGCACCGGCTCCCAGGAGGGCACCTCCATGGAGGGCTCCCGCCCCGCCGCCCCTGCAGAGCCAGGCACCCTCAAGACCAGCCTGGTGGCTACTCCAGGTCTAGTGCTAGTGGAAGGGAGAGGAGCGTGGATACCGGTGTGGCTGGGGGAGGGACACGGTCTCAGGGTGTCACCCCCATCTCTGGCAAATAGCGTGGCTTGTGTATGGAATCCGAGGGGATGGGGCTGGCCAACAGGGATGGGGGGAGGGTACTGGGTGGGCTTAGCATGTGTAGCTTGGTGTTGGGGGCAGAGCCTCAGGACGAGTGTAGACTCTGGAGGGATGAGCACAGGAGAGGGTGTTGCAATGATCAGACACTGCCTCTAGAGCCAGCGGAGGTTCCAGAGGGAAGCAGGAGTAAAACAAACACAAATAAAAAGTAAAGTGGGTGGAGGAAGGGCTAGAAGGGGCACTGTGGAGGGGGGTCCTCACTCCCACCTGTGCCCTGCCCAGGCATTGACAAGCTGACGGAGAAGTCCCAGGTGTCAGAGGATGGCACCTTGCGGTCCCTGGAGCCTGAGCCCCAGCAGAGCTCAGAGGACGGCAGCCCGGCCAAGGGGGTGGGTGATGGGGACTCCTGGAGCCAGGCGTGGCTGGCCCTTCCCTTCTCCCCTGGCCTCTGCAGTGGGGGCTGGGCCGGGGCACTCTGGGGTCACCTGCAGCAGAGGGGCAGACACCCAGTGCCCAGGACATTAGGGCCAGCGATGCTGACTCCCTTGGGGGTGGGGGCCTTTCACAGATCCCTCCCTTGTTTACTGGTCCCGGCGAAGCCCTTGGCCTTCAGACTTCTCATCCCTCCGCCTTATCTGAGCTGGCCTTTACCCAGCCTGCCCTGTCAGCCGCTGGCCCTAAACCTGTCACTAGGTTGGGCTGGGCCTGGGGCCTGGGGCAAAGGCTGCTGGGCTGGGCCTTCCCCTTTGTGGGATTTCCAGCTGCCAGTGGAGAGGGCTCATTGCCCCCCACTCTACCCCTCACCCAACCCTGCCATCCCTCACCCCTGTTCTTTTCTGGGGGCCAGGAGCCCAGCCAGGCATGGAGGGAGCAGCGGCGACCATCCAGTTCATCAGCCAGTGGGCAGTGGAGCCCAACGCCGGAGTGGGTGAGGGACCCCATGCCAGGCGAGCAGGGGCTGGGGTTTGGGCAGATGGTACAGGGGCGGGAGCTGGGTTGGGGTTCCCTGGCCCAGGGAAGCTCAGTGAGGATGGCAATGAGTCCGAATCGAAGGACCCTGGCGTAGCAGCCTGGCTCCGGCTCGGTCCTTCCGGCTGGTGACATCCCACGTGTTCGGCCTCTCTGGCTCAGTTGCTTCCTTTGTCTCCACTGTTGCCAGAGTCCCCAGCAGGATTAAGCCCCAGGCGCCCTCAGTGCTCTCTTCCTTAATAAATCACTCTTTCCGACTTCCTTCCCTGAATCTCATCCCCACGCCCTGTGTCTCCTGAGATCACGCCAGTTGCACTGGAACAGGGATAACTGCCGTTCCTGCCTGACCACGCTGTTGTGAGGGCTAAAGGCGACAGTCTCCCGAAAGGCACGTGGCACAGCCATGGCTTAATGCGGAGCCATGGCTTTATGCGGAGCCATGGCGCTTGCCATCAATAACAATGAACTGTTCCGGGGTCCTGCTTGGTGCCAGGCTCGTGCTGCAGGGAGCAGGGGTGCTTTCTGCCTTGGGGAGCCTGTGGTTCTGGGTCAGGGTCAGGCTTGCCCTGCAGCCTCCAGGGGTTGCTTTCTCAGCCCCAGGAACCCCATCCCTCCCCAGGTCCTCTCCTGGAAGTCAAAGCTGCCGCTGCAGACCATCATGAGGCTGCTGCAGGTGCTGGTTCCGCAGGTGGAGAAGATCTGCATCGACAAGTGAGTCGGGCGCCAGCAGGGCCAGGGGGTGTGGGCGGGGCCGGGGTGTGGGCGGGGCCGGAGTGTGGGCGGGGCCAGGGGTGTGGACTCTGGGCGGGGCCAGCCTAGGCTTAGGTGGGTGTATGATGGGAAGCATGGGTCTTGGGAGTCCAGAGTGAGCCCTGTGCTCCCCTAGACCACGTGAGTGTGCTGGAGACACCCCTCTCCCTGCAGGGGCCTGACGGATGAGTCTGAGATCCTACGGTTCCTGCAGCATGGCACCCTGGTGGGGCTGCTGCCCGTGCCCCACCCCATCCTCATCCGCAAGTACCAGGCCAACTCGGGCACTGCCATGTGGTTCCGCACCTACATGTGGGGCGTCATCTATCTGAGGTGGGCCCCAGGGGGTGGGGTGGTGTCCGCCTGAGAGCCTGCCCAGCAGGCCTCAGCAGGGACCTCAGCTCTGGGCCCCACCACCCATGGTGGACTTCATGTCAAGACAGTCAACTAAGGCAGCCTTGCCTGGTTGAGGGTGGCACCTGCAGCCCAGGGTGGGACATCGCGATGGAAAGGGTTGGCTTGGCCATTCCTGCCACCCAGCTCCTCCTGGTGCCTTGTCTGCAAGGTGCCCCAGCACCTGGGTAACCCCCCACTTCCTCCACAGGAATGTGGACCCCCCTGTCTGGTACGACACTGATGTGAAGCTGTTTGAGATACAGCGGGTGTGAGGATGAAGCCGACGAGGGACTCAGTCTAGGGGAAGGCAGGGCCCTGGTCCCTGAGGCTTCCCTGACCCACCATTCTGAGCTTTAAATTACCACGATCAGGGCCTGGGACAGGCAGAGTGGCCGAGTCCTGAGTGTCAGGCCCCAGAGACCCCTGTGGCCAGGACAGTGTGGACCGACTCTGATCTCCCTCAACCCCTAGGCTGGACTCACAGGAGCCTCATCTCCGGGGCTAAGCCCCCACCAGAGACCACTGCCCCCAATAGTCAGACTCCCCCTTTAAGACCTGGCTCAGTGCTGTCCCCTCAGTGCCCACCCACTCCTGTCCTGCCCAGTGCCAGAGGCAGAAGCCATCAGGTCACTGTGCCCTAAGGGGTTTGACCAAGGAACCACGGGCTGTCCCTTGAGGTGCCTGGGCAGGGTGAGGGGGTTATTCCAGCCTCCTAACCCGAAGCCAGCTGTTCCAGGCTCCAGGGGAAATAGGTGTGGCCAGGCTGCTCCTCGAGGAGGCTGGGAGCTGGCTGACTGCAAAAGCCAGGCTGGGGCACCTCCCGTATACTTGGGCATGGTGTGGGGTGGTGAGGGTCTCCCGCTGTATTCTCCTGGTCCGTGGAAATAGCCTGGCTCCCTCTTACTCAGTAATGAGAGGTAGGGAAGGGAACCGGGGGGAGCCATTTAGTCCTCCCTGCCCTGCCCACTGCCTGGATGGGGCGATGTCACCCCCTTATCCTTCCCCCAGCTCTGGCCCCTGGGTCCCGCCCCCCAACCCCCTGTGTCAGAACAATCTTTGCTCTGTACAATCGGCCTCTTTACAATAAAACCTCCTGCTCCACATTCTGACTTTGCGGTTGAGGCAAGGGGCCAGGTGTGGCTCTTGTCTTCATTGGAGCTGGGGACTCTGCACCTCAGAGGGCCCCCAGTGCATGACTGGGAACCAGCATTTGTTATTTTCTTGGGTGGGAAAGCAGGATTAGACCCTGTCACCTAGGGTTTGGGGCCCCTGGGCTGTTGCCACCTAGAGAAAGAGCCCACAGGAGAGGCCATGGGGCCACCCCAGGCAGCTACTGAGACAGCACGGGCAGGGCTGTGCTTGCTAGTGATTCACTTCAGTGGCAGGGGGCGGCGGGGGGGGGGCATGAGGAGGAGGGCAGAGCCTCATCTGCAGGGCCAGGGCTGCCCTCTCTGGCCTTGCCCCAGGCAGAGCCCGCTGTTTGCACTGGGCTCAGGGAGATGGATGGCCTGCCACACCTGCCCTTTCCCTTCCATTCCTGCCCCACCTGATGGCTCAGGAGATCAGCCAGGGGCCACAGCCTGCATGGAGAGCCAGCTGCAGAATGTCACTGGGGGTTCTGTCCTAGACAGAGGGTGTGCTGGGGAGGGGTGGGGGTGGAGAGACACGAGCCCCGACCTGTCTCTCCCACCTCCTCCCCTGGATCAGACCAAGGAAGAACTGGGTGACCCTCCTGGCCCAGGAGGACAGTCCCAGGAGCAGGACTATCCCAGCCCCACAGCCCTACCCAAAAGGACCATTCCTTCCCACGATGCCTGAAGGAGCAGTTCTGTTCCTGGGAACAAATGCCACAAGCCTGAATGCAAAAAATCGATCAAACAAATAGGGTTTATGCCGCAGGAGAGAGCTGTTGAACCCTGCCTGGCACCTAATGAATGAGCTCATTAGGAGATAGGTGTGTGGGGAAAGGAGCTGGCCTCCCAGCTCGGAGCTCTGAGCTCTGAGGATGTCCAGAGCCACACTAGGACCAGGTGCTCTTCTTGCAGTAGGGGGCAGATCCCTGAGGCCTGGCTGGAGAGGGGCGCCCCTCGCTAAGCTCCCCAGACTCGGTCATGTAGGTCTGACCCTCCCAGAGAGTAGCCGTAAGGGGGCCCCTGTCAGCCTCCTGGGGTGCACCGTTGGCTCGCTGATTGTGGTGGAAAGGCAGGGGGCAGGCATGTGCCCAGGCCTGGCCATGGGCATCAGAAGCTCAGTGTCCAGGCCCCTGCCCTTGGCCTCTGACTATAGGCCGTGCCCTCCCCTTCAGTGAGGCTCTGGGGAGCAGGAGGCTTTGGGAGCCTCAGGCTGGTCTCTGTACCTCAGAATGAGGCATCTGGGCTACCATCTTCCCTGCCTTGGCACTTCAAGGTTCTGCCGGGGGTGGGCAGCCTCAGGCCCCCAGGTAGACCTCCACCAGGCCTCCCACAGAGTGCATGCGGTAGAAGACCCCCAGAGGCAGGCCGAAGTTGACGATGGTGAACCATATCTGGTAGCCGTAGAAATCCTTTTCTAGCCCATTCTCAAACTCCGGGTGTATGCCAAATGCAGGCATCATCCACAGCTGGGGGAGAGGATGTGCTGAGTTAGGGAAGGGCTCTCCTGTGCCCTAAGGCACTCCGTTCAGGGGAGGCAGTCCCCAAACCTGCAGCCCCTTCAGTGCCACCCCCACCTCCCACTCAATCTTCCTCTAACCGTTGGGCTTTCAGCATGAGCTCTTCTTTCCCCAGATCTTTCTCACTCTACTGCAGAAGGCCTTAGCCATCCCCAGCCATCTCCATGAGCTTGCCTGTGGCCAGCCTGAACTTCAGATGGGTCAGGAGACCCCGGGCTGCCGCCATGTGTGGGGAGAAGCAGGAATTCCTAGCGTGCCACCTGCTCTGTCAAGCTGGGCACCCCCACCCTGTACCCTGAGCTCGGGCTTCACTCCTCGGCTAGCTACTTTTTATTTTTATTATTTATTTATTTATTTGAGATAAGGTCTCACTCTGTCACTCAGGCTGGAGTGCAGTGGCAGGATCACAGCTCAATGCAGCCTCAACCTCCCGGGCTCAAGTGATCCTCCCATCTCAGCCTCCCAAGTAGCTGGGACTGCAGGCATGCACTATCATGCCTGGCTAATTTTTATTTTTTTTATTATTATTTTTTAAGAGACAGAGTCTTACTCTGTCACCCAGGCTGGAGTGCAGTGGCACAGTCTTGGCTCACTGCAACCTCTGCCTCCTGGGTTCGAGCGATTCTTGTGCCTCAGCCTCCCGAGTAGCTGGAATTACAGGTGTGCACCACCATGCCTGGCTAATTTTTGTATTTTTAGTAGAGATGAGGTTTTACCATGTTGCCTAGGCTGGTCTCCAACTCCTGGCCTCAAGTGACCCACCCACCTCAGCCTCCCAAAGTGCTGGGAGTCACCGTGAGCCACTGTGAGCCACTGTGTCCAGTGAGCCACCGTGTCCAGACTAATTTTAAAATTTTTTTGTAGAGGCAGGGTCTCCCTGTGTTGTCCAGGTTGGTCTTAAACTCCTGGGCTCAGGGGATCCTCCTGCCTCGGCCTCCCAAAGTGCTGGGATTACAGGTGTGAACCACTGTGCCCCGTCATTTCTGCTAGTTATAACCCCCTGCCCCCTTCTACCTTCCTGTCCAAATTCTACCCATTCCTCAAGGCTCAAATCAAACCTTCATGAAGCCTTCCTTGGCTATACAGACCCGCAGTTCCTTTGCTGAGCTCCTAATGCACTTTAGAGCCAATTTATCCTCTGCCTGGACCAGAGGTTTCATTTCTGGGGTATGTTTTCAGTGCATTGAGTGCTTGGGGTCAAACAACTCTGAGTTGTCCCAGCCCTGCTACTTACAGGCTGTGGGTACTTGGGCAGGTCCAATAACCTAAGCCTTAGTTTCCTCCTCTGTGAAAAGGGACAGCAATAGTGTCTGTTGCATGGAGTTACTGTGATGATTCAATGAGGTATGGAGATATTGCATAGAAAGGTGTACCTGGGATATCCACCAGAAACTGGGCAACCATTATCAACATCTTCCACTAGGAGTGTCTTAGAAAATCAGGTACTTCCTGATTTCTTCCTTTGACTGAATCCAGGGATGATGAATTCAGTGGTGTCTTCCTAACTAGATGGGAAGTAACTGGAAGGTAGAAGCCTTATATATTTGTTTGCGAAGAGCACTTAGCCAAGTGCTTGGCACATTCATTCATGCCAGGCACCTTGTAGGGAACTGGGGGGACACTCTTAAGCAGCATCAAGCTAGTTGGAAAAAGATGTGTCCTTGATCCATCCCTTCCTGAGTGAGGCTTTCTGGGTCTGCCTGGCGCCTCTATCCCCCAGACCCCTTAGCCCAGTCACTTACTGTGATATTGCAGAGGATGAGGAAGAGTGAGATCTCCTTGAGGGCCCGCCGCTTCCAGTTGAGGTGGCTGTAGGAGTGGATGTAGGCCAGTGAGGCCCGCTGCAGGCCCTGGCCCAGCTCCAGCAGGGAGCCTCTGCGGGGAGGCTCAGCCTCCTGCTTTCTTGCCAGGCCCTCGGGAACTGCCTCCCAGAGTGGGCGCCGGTGCAGGCCCTCGATGATGAAGAGGTTCTGAGCGATGTGCTGCAAGATGAGCAGCAGCGAGTAGGCCAGGATGAGGCGGTTGAGCAGCTCATGCGGGTGCTTGGCCACAATGGCCACAATGGAGAAATAGGCGATGCCCATCTGGCCCAGTGCAGCACCCATCAGCAGCACCACATCCAGGCTGCGGGTAGGATTCTTGACCGTGTCCAGCTCTCGCTCCTCCAGCCCATGTATGGCTGTGCCTGCCAGGCATGCCAGGCTCATGGCGGGCAGCACAGCCACATAGAAGGCATAGTAGAGGGTGAAATACTGGTAAGCAATGGCAGAGCCACTGGCCTCGATTTGGAAGAGCACAAAGACGCACACGCCTGCCAACAGCACCAGCAGGCCCAGCAGCAGCCCGAAGATGGCCCCATGCAGGTGGAAGGGCACAGTGCCAGGGTGGGCACCCATGTGGGATGCCACACTGCGGCCCACATTCTTCCACATGACAAACAGCACGGCACAGCAGATGAGGCAGTACTCAGTGCTGAAGGGGTACAGCATCAGGAAGCCCCTTCGGAAAGCTTCACACGTGGTGGCATTGAGGCACAGACAGGTGTTGGTCTCATTGCCTGGTGCGGGGGGGCAGGGTGGGAGGGGCAGACATTCAGGCAGGCCCTGCTCTGAGGAGACTGGCTACACAGATCCCTCCCATTCCCTGGAATACACCAGAGCTGAAAGAGACCCAGTCGCTCATTTTATGGATGTGAAAACTGAGGAGATCAGAAAAGAGATCAGAAATCCCACAGAATGGCCATTCTTTTTCAGAGGAATTGAAGACTTGAGATGCCAAGCTTATGTAAAGCATTAAAAACATGATGCCAGCCAGGCGCAGTGGCTCATGCCTCCAATCCCAGCCCTTTGAGAGACCAAGGCAGGAAGACTGCTTGAGCTCAGGAGTTCAAGATTGACTTGGGTAACATGGTGAGACCTCGTCTCTACTAAAAATAAAAAACATGGCCAGGGGTGCTGGCTCACGCCTGTAATCCCAACAGTTTGGGAGGCTGAGGCAGGTGGATCACCTGAGGTCAGGAGTTCAAGACCAGCCTGGGCAACATGGTGAAACCCGTCTCTACTAAAAATACAAAAATTAACTGGGCATGGTGGCACATGCCTATAATCCCAGCTACCTGGGAGGCTGAGGCGGAAGAATGGCTTGAGCCCGGAAAGCAGAGGTTGCAGTCAGCCAAGAATGTGCCATTGCACTCCAGCCTGGGCGACAGAGCGAAACTCCATCTCAAAAACAAACAAAAAAACAAAAACAAACAAACAAAAAAATTAGCCAGGTGGCACACGCCTGTAGTACCAGCTATGTGGGAGGCTGAGGTGGGAGGATCACTTGAGCCTGGGAGGTTGAGGCTGCAGTGAGCCGTGTTCCCATGACTGCATTCCAGTCTGGGTGACAGAGTGAGACCGTGTCTCAAATAAACCAAAAACCGAAACCCCCAAAACCCTCACGTGATGTCTCTGGTGCCAAAGGTCACCTCCACAGATGACTTCCTGGGCTCAAGGGAAAACCCGTGGCTGTGACAGCTGAACCCAGCGATCGGCCTTAGCAGCACTCAGTGTCTGGCCATCAGTCATTAGTACCTTGGCATCGCTGTCCTTCAAAGCACACAGCATCAACTGGAAGAAGCTGGGGCCAAAAATATCTAACCTGAATCTAATCAAGATTTTGTCCATACTTCCCATTCCAAGGAAAGGTAAGGGTGAGGGAAGCAAGTTAAACACTGCCAGGAGGAAGAAACCTGACAAGTCTCAAGGTCAGTGGGAAAATATAAATTTAGATTTAACCAAATGCATTGCATGTTTGAACAAAATGTCTATAAAAGACATTTCTAGGTGGCTCACGCCTGTAATCCCAGTGCTTTGGGAGGCCAAGGCGGGCAGATCATGAGGTCAGGAGATCGAGACCATCCTGGCTAACACAGTGAAATCCCATCTCTACTAAAAATACAAAATATGAGCCGGGCGTGGTGGCGGGCGCTTGTAGTCCCAGCTACTCAGGAGGCTGAGGCAGGAGAATGGCGTGAACCCGGGAGGCGGAGCTTGCAGTAAGCCGAGATGGCACCACTGCATTCCAGCCTGAGCAACAGAGCGAGACGCCGTCTCAAACAAAACAAAACAAAACAAAACAACAAAAAACAAAACAAAAAAAAAACAAACAAAACAAAAGACATTTCTGGGATTAACTGGAGAAAGTGGGATATAGATTGATTCAGAGGATAGAACGAAGTTGAAGGATTTTGTTAACAACCATAATAGCATTGTGGTCATGTGGGGGAATATATCTGTTTTTAAAGAGATGCACACTTGGCCCGGCATGGTGGCTCATGCCTATAATCCCAGCACTTCAGGAGGCTGAGGAGGGAGGATCACTTGAGCCCAGTAGTTTGAGACAAGTCTGGGCTCAGAATTTTTTTGTGGGACCCCATCTCTGCAAAAATTTTAAAAATGAGCTGGGCATGCTGGCATGTGCCTGTGGTCCCAGCTACTCAGGAAGCTGAGGTGGGAGGATAGCTTGAGCCCAAAAGTTTGAAACTGTAGTGAGCTATGATTGCACCACTGCACTCCAGCCTGGGTGACAGAGTGAGACCCTGTCTCAAAAAAAAAAAAAAAAAAAAGATGCATACTGAACTATTTTGAGATATAATGTTATGATTTCTGTAATTTAAGTACTTTAGCAAAAAGTAAAAATAAGTAAATATGGCCAAATGTTAATAATTATTATGCCTAGGTGATGGGTATGTCTTGTTCTTCTACTCATTTGTAATGCTTGAATTATTTTATTTTGTTTTATTTTATTATTTTATTTTATGACAGTTTCAGTCTTGTCACCCAGGCTGGAGTGCAATGGCGTGATCTCAGCTCACTGCAACCTCCGCCTTCCGGGTTCAAGTGATTTGCATGCCTCAATAGCTGGGTAGATTCTCCCAAGTAGCGGGGATTACAGGCACCCACCACCATGCCTGGCTAATTTTTGTATTTTTAGTAGAGACAGGGTTTCACCACGTTGGCTAGGCTGGTTTCAAACTCCTGACCTCAGGTGATCCACCTGCCTCGGCCTCCCAAAGTGCTGGGATTATAGGCGTGAGCCACCGCGCCCAGCCTTGAATTATTTTATAATATCAAAATCCATGATGTCACTTGGCAAAAATTCTCTCTTTGCACTGCTTTTCTGAGAAACGCAAGCAGAGTATACAGAATGCCCACAGTACACAGGCGTGTCGTGACTGATGCAGCGGGTATGTGAATATGTGGATGTGCTGGGAGGGCTGGGCTGCAGGGCGTGATGGTGATGCCGCCCGGGGTGGGGTGGGGCATGTACATACAGGTGTGGCTCAATCCTACAGAGCAGTGTTCCCATGTTGGGTATGGGATGCAGCCTCTAAGATAGGAGGTGAGGCATATGGGACAATCTTGGGAGTATTTTTCTGCCCAGAAATCTTCTGTCCCACCTGATTGATAGAGCCAGGCACCTAAAATTGTATTAGGAAGACATTCCTTTCAACCCTGGAGGCTGTTGAGTTGCTTGCAAGTAAAATGCAAATACCATGGGTGGGGTGCATACCTGAAGGACTTAGTGGCTAGCTCAGCAGGGATCAATGGCTGGCTTGCTGACGACTGGAGTGGGGTGCAGGGCGTCAGCACCTGATGGGGTGGGATGGGGACCACTGGCAAACTTCAGTTTTCTGTTGATTCCTAATCTGGCCTCTAGCGTTTACTCCCAACTATAGACTTACTGAGCCTCACCTGTTTTAGGGAATGTAGCATGTGTGTGTGTGTGTGTGTGTGTGTGTGTGTGTGTGTGTCTGTGTGTCTGTGTGTGTGTGTTTCAGGGCAAGGAAGACCTGGTCTCCTTTCCATACCTGTGTATTTTTCCATGAGGATGCCAAGCTCAGCTTCGATCTCTCGGTGCATGGAGTCATTGGTAACGGCCAGAACCCACAGCAGCAGGTTCGTGGCCAGGGTCAGCATCAGGCCACATCTGGGGGAAGTGCCACACTCTTCTCACACACCCTGGCCGGCTCCCCAGGCGCCAAACCCTCACCATCCGCTGTTGTTGGGCAACCACTCACTCCCAACCACTCACTCCCTAGTGTCACGCTGGCACTAGGACACAAGAGGCAGCCCTGGGGCCACCTAGGACACATCCCAGACTAACCTATAGCCCCAGGGCCACCCTGACCAGGGAAGTGGTGGGGAGGACAGAGAGGCCAGAGGGTTTGGGAGGGAGAGAAATCTTACCTAGTGAAGTTGGTCTGGACCTGAACACAGTCTTTGCAGTGTTTCCAGAGCACCCAGGTCTGAAAGAGACAGGGCCTTGAGCCCAGGGGCTGGTGGAGGTGGTGGGACCACAGTGCGAGTTCCTGGGGCGCATGCGTGTATTTACAGTGAAAGACACAAGGAGAAAGACTGGGTCGGAATCTTGGCTCTATTGCTTCTTGCTGTGTGGTATTGAGTCAGTGGCAAACCATCTCTGAGCCTTAGTTGCCTCAACTGTGAAAAGGGACGAGAAAACCCACCCTTTGTGTAAATGCCTTCTTGTTGGGGAAATAAGACGGTGGGAACAAAACAGCCAACACAATGCCTGGCGACAAGAGAAACCTAAGAGGAAGCTGGAGATTGTATTCTTATTTTTTTTGAGACAGAGTCTCACTCTGTCACCCAGGCTGGAGCGCAGTGGCACGATCTTGGCTCACTGCAAACTCTCTGCCTCCTGGGTTCAAGCGATTCTCGTGCCTCAGCCTCCCAAGTAGCTGGGTCTACAGGCGTGTGCTGCACCCGGCTAATTTTTATATTTTTAGTAGAGACAGGGTTTTACCATGTTGACCAGCTGGTCTCAAACTCCTGACCTCAGGTAATCCACCTGCCTCGGCCTCCCAAAGTGCTGGGATTACAGGCATGAGCCAACGCGACCGACCGAGATTGTATTCTTTTTGTTTTGTTCTGTTTTTTGAGACAGAGTCTCGCTGTGTCACCCAGGCTGGAGTGCAGTGGCCCAATCTCAGCTCACTGCAAGCTCTGCCTCCCGGGTTTACGCCATTCTTCTGCCTCAGCCTGCCGAGTAGCTGGGACTACAGGCACCTGCCACCTGGCCCAGCTACTTTTTTGTATTTTTTTTTTTTTTAGTAGAGACGAGGTTTCACCGTGTTAGCCAGGATGGTCTCGATCTCCTGACCTCATGATCCGCCTATCTCTGCCTCCTAAAACACTGGGATTACAGGCTTGAGCCACCGCACCCAGCCCTGAGATTGTATTCTTAAGACAAGGTTTGTGCATCTAGGGAGTGTATATTCAGGGATACGCCTACATACACATAGGCAGCTGGACTTCTAAGTGTCTACATTTGGTGCCACGGTGTGTGTGTTGATGCAGGAACCCATGGGTATGTGTGGACGTGGACACTTGTGTGAGGGGCGTGGTGTGTGCGCAAAGACCCTGCGGCATTAGGTATTTGCCTATGTGGCTGCTTCTAGGCACAGGTAGTGGGAGGTGTGTGCACACCATGGGTAGATAGTGTATGTCCCCGGTGGTGTGGGGACGGGAGAAGCCTGTCACCTGGACGCCGATGAAGACCATCTCGATGACAGGGAAGACAAGCTCCAGCTGTGACTTGCAGCGCATGTGGCTCACATCGTAGCCCACTCGGAAGATGTTGAGGCAGAAGGTGCAGGTGCCGAAGAGCACTAGGGAACCTGGCCGGACGTGCGGGCGGGCGTTGGCACCTGCCCGGAACCGGCTCTCCCTTCCCACCCCTGCCCAGCACCCCAGCACCCTGACACTCACCCCGCACCCAGAGGGGCCCCGCGTGGGGATCTTGGTACAGCACGGCATGTGGTCGGCGGGTGGTGCTTGCCACGTAGTAGAGAAGCCAGAGCAGGGAGAGGACCTTCAGCGTGGCCAGCAGGATCCACACGTCGCCCAGAGTGACGGCCACCTTGTTGAAGATCATGCTGCAGATGAAGGCCCCGCCCAGGAACACCACGTTCAGGGCCAGGAGCCCCGAGAAGAGTTGCCCGGCCTTCTGGGCTTGTCGGTCCCGCCGCAGCAGCAGGGAGAAATGCCGCACCAGCCAGGACTTCTGCTGGAGCGGGTCGGTGGCCGCTCTCTCCTTGGCCCCCATATCCACTCGGTTCTCCTTATGTGGGGCTGCTTCAGTCTCCTGTGCTTCTGAAGAAGGCATGGGTGTAGCCTCAGCAGGGGCTGGAGATGGAGAAAGGGTCCTGGGTTAACTGCCAGGCTCTCCTGGGTTCAAGTCCACCTCGCCCCTAACCGCTGTGTGACCCAGGGTCAGCTATGCGGCCTCTCTGGTTGGGACACTGGAACTAATAGCAGCTGCCCCACCTACCTTACAGGACCTGAGGAGGTTCAAACAGACCAGGAGACCCTATGGAAGCCCCCTGTGCTGCACATAAACATGGAGAATTAGTTTGACTGGCGTGAGGATCACGCCCTCCCTGTCCGCCCCACTTCCTGACTTGTGCCTGATCCTAAAGTGAGCGTCTGCCTAGTGCCTGGTCAGTTTCCAGGGCTGTGATTTTTTGCCATGGAAAGGCAGCGGTGTCCTTCCGCCTTCTGGGAGGAATTTCACTTCCGACACCAGGGAGGGCAAGTTCGTGGCCTCTCTTATTCTGACCCTGATTGGTTGGGAAATGATTGCCTAAAATGTTTTGCAGAGAAGCATCCTGAGGCTGTGTCTGGGCTTGGTAAGAAAGAATGGTGTGATCTGAAACAATACTGTATTACGGGAACGTACAAGAACCTATACAATTACTTTTTTTTTTTTTTTTTTTCTGAGACGGAGTCTCGCTCTGTCGCCCAGGCTGGAGTCCAGTGGCGCTATCTCAGCTCACTGCAAGCTCTGCCTCCTGGCAGATCACGAGATCAGGAGATCGAGACCATCCTGGCTAACATGGTGAAACCCCGTCTCTACTAAAAATACAAAAAAATTAGCCAGGTGTGGTGGCTGGCGCCTGTAGTCCCAGCTACTCGGGAGGCTGAGGCAGGAGAATACAATTACTTTTAAAAGGTCTAGACCAGCAGTCCCCTCCCCAGCTCTTTTGGCACCAGGGACCAGTTTTGTGGAAGACAATTTTTCCATGGATGGAAGGTGGAGGGATGGTTTCGGGATGAAACTGTTATACTTCAGATCATTGGGTATTAGATTCTCATAAGGAGTGGGCAACCCTTCGATCCCTCGCATGCGCAGTTCACGATGGGGTTCGTGATCCTGTGAGAATCTGTTGCCACTGCTGATCTGACAGGAGGTGGAGCTCAGGGCGTCATGCTCCCTCCCCATCACTTACCTCCTGCTGTGCGGCCTGGTTCCTAACAGGCCATGGACCAGTACTGGTCTGCAGCCTGGGGACTGGGGACTCCTGGTCTAGATGCTACCCATCGATTTCACAGTAGGAGTTTCTTCTGGGATGAGGGTACTGGGATTGGGGGTAGCAGACTTTTTGGCTTTACTGTTCTGTTTTTTTTTTTTTTTTTAAATTAGCACAGTACTTATGTAATTAAAAGTAATTTTAGGCTGGGCATGGTGGCTGATGCCTGTAATCTCAGCACTTTGGGAGGCTTAGGTGGGAGGATTGCTTGAACCCAGGCATTCAAGACCAGCCTGGCCAACATAGGAAGATACCGTCTCTACAAAAAAAAATACATATATATATATGTGTGTGTGTGTGTGTGTGTGTGTGTGTATAATATATATATTAGCCAGGTATGATGGTTTATGCCTATAGTCCTAACTATTCAGGAGGCTGAGGCAGGAGGATGGCTTGAACCCAGGAAATCAAGGTTGCAGTGAGCTATGATTGGGCCACTGCACGCCAAGCTGACTGACAGAGCAAGACTCTGCATTTAAACATAAATAAATAAATAAATGAAATAATTTTAAAGTACATTAAAGGTTTAGGGAAAAGGCTCCGGGGTTGATTTATAATGTCTGCTGAGAGCACGGGACAGGCCTGGATCAGCACCGCGGCCATGCCCTTAACTTTGAAGGAACTGACTTCCATTTCTCTGCCCCTCCCGGCACTCCTGGAAGTCCCACGAGTGCCTGACATAATGTAGGAAACACGATCTTTTACCCTCTTCTTTTCCTGAATGTCTCCTGCCATTTCCTCACCTCTCCCAAGCATTCACGTAGGCCAACCACTTTGTCACCACTTGCTTAGACCAGATTTTGGGGCATCCAATGACTGCAGCTCTGAGTCCAGCATACGCTCTCCACTGGACACTCCTTCTTCCTGGTGGGACTGAGATACTGTTGAGAGTGGGGACGGTTCTGCTGCTTCTGGGTGCTCTCCTGGTGGAGAGGCTGAGCTGACCCACAAGGCTCCCTAGAGACCCCCTGTTCTGGCCAGGCTCTTCCTTTGTCCTGCCGCTGCCTCGCGCTCTGGGCTCAGGGTTCTAGGTGCTCGCTACTCCCATTCTCTTGCTTCCTAATGTCACAATCTCAGAGTGACATCTCCATCTCCACACCTCCTAGCGGAGAACTAGGCGCCCTCTTTGCCTCTCCCCTCATCCCTTGCATTCTCTTAGGCCCCAAGCTTGTTCATTCCAGCTCAAAAGTTGCTCTTAGATTTTTATTTATTTATTTTTAGAGCTGGGGTCTCGCTCTGCAACCCAGCTGGAGTGCAGTGGCACCATCATAGCTCACTGCAACCTTGAACTCCTGGGTTCAAGTGATCCTCTCGATTCAGCCTCATGAGTAGCTGGGACTACAGACGTGTGCCACCAAGCTCGGCTAATTAATTTTTTTTTTTTTTTGCAGAGACACCGTCGCGTTATGTTGCCTAGGCTGGTCTTGAACTCCTCGCCTCAAGTGATCCTCCTGTCTCAGGTTCCCAAAGTGTTGGGATTACAGGTGTGAGCCACCATGACTGGCACGGATTTTTCTTGACCTCAACCACTGCCTAGTCTGGGCCCCCATCCTCGCTCTCTTGGACTGGTCTCCTTGCCCAGAGTGCCTCTCCCCTACTGAAAGTCCTGCAAAGGCAACTAATTGCCCTCAGTATAAAGTCCAAACTGCTGACACAGCCTGCGTGGCCTCTCAAAATGAGAGGTATATGATTAGTATGGGCCTGGACAAGGTTCCAGGTTCTCTGCCCAAGGCAGAGTAGCTGCTGCTGCTTGCTCGTCTGGCTTCAACTTACCCCTCTAGCATTGTCTTCAGACCTTACTCCCCTCTCCTTGGGCTACACCATCTTGCTGCACTTCCTGGAATGCACCCAGTCTTTGCTCACACCCTATCCTTTGCCTTTAATGCCTACCCCTTTTGCCCCTTGGGTAACTCTAGCTTGTGCTTCAGGACTTCGCACAGACCCCGCCTCCTCTCTGCAGCCTTCCCTCGTCAGCACTCCCACCTCATCCCACACTGGCCACCCATTGTCCTCTGCTTCCATTAGCTGTGCTTTGCTCTATCTCTCCCTTGAGACCCCGGGCTTCAGGAGCTTCAGACGTGCCCTCTATGCAACAGCAGAAGACCCTCACCATATCTGGCTTGAAAATGCAACCTCTCCAGGCTCCCATTCTCCCTTGGGCATATTCTCCCATTTTCCACCTGCTCCATATTTATACTTTGTGCTGTTCTCTTCTGGGGCAGATGGAGCACTAAAACTTGAGCCCCTTTTCCAGATTCTATAAATTATTTTCTCCTCTTTCCCAGTCCACTCTGTCATCCTTGCCCAAGTTCTGTCTCCTCCCTGTCCCCACCCACCTCCACTGCCGTATTCAAGGCACCTGCCTCCGACATCCACCCAGGCCCAGGTAGAGAATTCTCTGTTTCTCCCGTGGTCTCCTGCCTCCTGCCATCCCTCCTGGATACTGCTCTTCTTTCTGCCCCTCCCACCCCCGGCCACTCACCCATCCTCCCCACCCACCTGGAAAGGCTTTGTCTCTGCCTAAGCCTTCTGGTGCTACTTTGCTGGGGCCACTCCCCTCTATTGAGAGTAGGTGTGCCCTGTTTGGTGTGCTGTGGGTGTGGCTAGCTCCCATTAAGGCCTGGAACTCCTCCAGGACAGAGACTGGGTCCTGCTTAACTCGGACCCCCCAAACGTAGCGCAGACGTGACATTCACCCAGTGTTTGCCAGCTGACTCTGGCATCTTTTGGGGAATTTTCAGCACCAGAGTTGTGGACAGAGACCCTTCCCATTAAACTCTTTCCAGGCTGGCTGGGGAGGAGACTCCAGATGATCTTTATCTTTCCCTCCTAAGCTCCTCCACCCAAATTGAGCAAGGCTGGGTCTCACCGGGATGCCTCCCTGCTCCTCATCTCCCAATTCTAACTGCTTTACTTCCCCTTCCCCCAAACCTGCCCCCTCTCCTCCGGCCCTGAAGCGGGGTAGATTAATGATCAAGAGCTCAGATTCCAGCACTTATTACCTCCGTCATCTTAGACTACTGAGACTACTACAGAGAGCTACTTAGACTCTGTGCCTCAGTGTTGTCATCTGCAAAACGGATACACAACTATGGAATAGTAGCTGGTGCATAGTAGATGCTCAATAAAGACTTCCTGAATGAGGCTGACTGCAGTGGCTCACGCCTGTAATTCCAGCACTTTGGGAGGCTGAGGTGAGCGGATCCCTTGAGCCCAGGAGTTGGAGACCAGCCTGGGGAACATGGCAAAACCCCGTCTCTACAAAAAATACCAAACAATTAGCCAGGTGTAGTGGCATGCACCTGTGGTCCCAGCTACTCGGGAAGCTGATGTGGGAGGATTGCTTCAGCCTGGGAGGCTGAGGCTGCAGTGAGCTGTGATCGTGACATTGAACTCCAGCCCGAGGGACAGAGTTAGACCCTGTCTCAAAAAAAAAAAAAAAAAAAAAGAAAAAAAGAAAAGAAAAAGAAAAAAAAAGGGATTAATGCCGAATAGGGGCTTTGTCAGAATGACATGATTTAATACATGCAAGAAGCACAGGTAGAGAGTAATGCCTGGCGCCCAGAAAGCTCAGTGTTGGTTATCTCTGCATTTCCTTCCAGTTCTTTTGAGGTCCTGGAGAGCTGGGAAGGGTTGGGATTACTGGTGAATTTCAAGGGTGGATTTTATTCAGACTGGAGGCCTGGAGGGGACACTGGTGGACAAGGTTCCAGGTTCTCTCCCTCTGGGGTCTTTGCCCTGACAGCCTCCCCGTCTCCCACCCTGGGGTCCAACCCTCCAAAGGCCGCTGGAGTGAGCCTTCAAAGGAGCAAATTTCGTCCTGGGCTGGGCAGGGGGCTGGAGTGGGCACGTAGGGGTCTCGGGCAGAGAGCTAGGGCAAGGGCGCCTGGAACTGACAAGCAGGACTCTGCCGTCCCCTGTCATGCCCCTGGGCGCGACGCCAGTCCAAGGGAGGGTGGGAACACCGGACTGGTTTGTGGGTCTCGGTTGGAGCGGTGATGAAAGCCGCGGAGCCGTCGGGCCCGGCGCCCGGCCCAGAAACGCAGGGCCGGCTCGGAGGAGGCTGCTAGTGCAGACGCCTTCGGGATTTCCTTCCGAGCCATTTTAGGGACTGCGGGGCCGGGGGTAGACGCTTCGTGCGTGCCCCAGACCCGGCGTCCAGACAGCCCCAACCAACCCCACACCCCAGGCCTCCGCGCCCGCTTTCTGCTGTGTGGGCCCCGCCAGGAGGAGCCGCGCCCTGCGGGCCTCTGTGCCCCCCGGGTCCACGGAAAGGAGTAGGGACGCGGAGCCCGGGTTGAGGGGCGGGTAGAGGGGCCGGCCTCGGATCAAAGGGAGTTGACCTCTCCACAGTCACCCCACTTTCCCGTTCCAATCCCTGCATCTCCTGCTCGTGAACCCCGCTTTTGGGGGTGTAGTATGTGCCAGTGTCTGGGGTGCGCAAGCTGGGAAAGTTCTGCCGGCGCTCCCGGCTTACCTGAGGCCGGGGCAGGCATCGCCGCGGGCTAACCACCGACTGCGGGCGCTGAGCGGATCGTCCGTCCAAGTGAGACCGATGCCCGCGACGCCCTCCCCCAGCGGGACTGCGCAGCCGCCGCTCGGGCTCCGCGGCCCATCGATTTTTCTGTTGACTTTGGAAATCTCATTAATCCCTCGTTAATTACCCTGCCGGGGGCTCGGACCCAGAGGGTGCAGCCAATTGCGAGGCAGCTGGACGAGCGGGCGGGGCCGAGGGCTGTGCAGGCGCGGACCTGCAGGGTCTCCGACTCGCAGCCCGCCCTTAGGTGGGGTGGAGAGGGGTGCAGTGTTCTTAGGCCCGCAGTAAAGAGCTTGCGGAATTCAGGCCTCGCTTTCCTTTAGTGATAAAGCTGGGAATGGACGCCCTCCCTCCAGGTCTGGAGTCGCTTTTTCCTGTACCCTACCTAGCCCCAGGCCTGGAGGCACCCTCGCAGGACCCTGTGTTTTCCTTAAGTCAAACCTAAACTTGGTGGGGAAGAGTTGGAGCAGAGCGCCATTCTGACAGGGGTGGAGGCCTCCTCAGCTGCACCTGCGGCCTCTGAGAACTACTCACCTCCTTCTGCTGACAGCGTCCAGGCACAGTTTCCTCAAAGTCCCCTGAACTCCCGGTGCTGCTGTTCCTATATCTCCCCCAAACGCCATCTGCTCCATGGGTCACGCCCAGCACTCCCCCTCCCTCTGCCTCTGTATGCTCACCACCACCTTTCACTCTTCTTCTAACTGTGGAGCCTCCTTCCCGTCTCTCTTCTGTCTTCCCTCCTAAGCATCTCTGTACCCTTTGTAGAGTAGAAACCCTAAGGCTTAGGTAGGGGAAGCTCCCAGGGGACCTCCCGGGGCAGGGGGAGGTCAGGGGAGGCCCACGTGGTGAGGATCTGAGACTCCCAACTCCTTTTAAACTAGAACTGCCCTCTCTCTCTCTCTCTCTATATATATATATATATATTTTTTTCTTTTTCTTTTCTTTTCTTTTTTTTTTGAGACAGAGTCTTGCTCTGACTCCCAGGCTAGAGTGCAGTGGCATGATCTTGGCTCACTGCAACTTTTGCCTCCTGGGTTCAAGTGATTCTCCTGCCTCAGACTTCTGAGTAGCTGGGATTACAGGCACATGCCACCATGCCTGGCTAATTTTTGTAATTTTTAGTAGAAACAGGGTTTTGCCATGTTGGCCAGGCTAGTCTCGAACTCCTGACCTGAAGTGATCTGCCTGCCTCGGCCTCCCAAAGTGCTGGGATTACAGGCATGAGGCATCGCACCCGGCCTGTATCTATGTTATAAAGTTAGGTTCCTGTAATATTTTATTTGAAGGGAAAAAAATGTTCTGCTTGAAAACAAAGTTTCAAAATTATTGTTCTTAGCAGAAAGGCTCTGGACTTTTTGTAGCTGTGTGACCTTGGGGAAGTCACTTTACCTCTCTGGGCCTTAGCTTCCTTCTTGGTAAAATGCAGCAGCGACTATGTCGCTGCTTCCTAAACTTTCTTGTGTCATGGGACACACACACACACACACACACACGAAAAGAATGATTAAGTTGGGTGCTGTGGCTCATGCCTGAAATCCCAGCACTTTGGGAGGCTGAGGCGGGAGGATCACTTGAGCCCAGGAGTTCAAGACCAGACTGTGCAACACAATGAGACCCCCATCTACACACACACACACACACACACACACACACACACGCACAGAAAATTTAGCCAGGCGTGGTGGCAGTAGTAGCTGTAGTTCCAGCTACTCAGGAGGCTGAGGTGGGAGGGTCTCTTGAATCCAGGAGGTTAAGGTTGCAGTGAGCTTTCTGCACTCCAGCCTGGGCAAAAAAATGAGATACTGTCTCAAAAAAAAAAAAAAAAAAAAAAAAAAGTATGTCGCTTGGAGATAAAGGGAAGAGGAAGATGACAGTTTCGGAACTCCAGTCACCCACCCTGTAGCTAGTCTGTCACTTGGAGTTTGCTCACTACACTGCAAAGCTTGAGATCTGAAAATCTCCAGGGGCCCTTCCCGCTCTGACTCCCAAGATCCTCTCCTGTGACCACCTCAGATGGGACAACAGAGACAAACAGTGGGGACGGGGCCAAATCACAGGTTTATTGGTTTCCAGCTCCAGGCAGTGCACTGGCCAGGCCACAGGATGGGATTAGAGAGGGAGCCAGAGCCAGCACTTCCAGATCTCATTGGGTCCTAGCAATGCTGCCAAGAGAGGTCTCCCTTCCCCAGTCACCTCATGCCCCACGGTCATACTGGGGTGGATGGGCCTGTCCTGATTGTGATTTAAAAATTGAACCTGGAAAAATAACTTTTGTGAAAATTCCACTCTGGGACCAGCAGGAAATGGACTGTCATATGGCACCAGCTGGGAATCATTTCCAGAGGGTATCTGAGTGGGCACATGAGCTGAGCCCCCTCTTCCTGCCCCCCACGTCTGTTGCAGGCCTCAGGACAGCACGTAGACCTCCAGCAGGCTGGAGACGGCGTGCATGCGGTAGAAGATGCCGAAAGGGAGGCAGATGTTGACGATGGCTGCCCAGAGGGAGTAACCGTAGAAATCCACCTCCACTGTGTTGCTGAAGTGAGGGCGGGCCCCGAAGGCAGGCATGATCCACAGCTGTGTGGAGAGAGGAGCATTTCAGGAGCTGGTCTGGATGATGCTGTGGGCTTTGCTGGGCCGTGGCTAGATGGGGGCCCATCTTTCTAGCTTGGTGGACAGGGAGGGCTGGGTGTCCATGAATGGGCAGCTCTAGCATTTTGGACAGGACCTGGCACTCTCTAAGGGGCTCAGGAAGTAAGCCCAACTGAATTTGCCATCCCCAGGCTAGGAGTCCACCTGTGATCGCCTCTTCCAAAATGTTAGCAGGGCCTCAGTGTGCGATCAGGGAGGGGAGAAGAGGTTTCACTAGAAGAAGAGGTACGAGCAGCAAAATCAGCAGCTCTGTCCTGGGGGGTTGTGTGCACACAGGTGGGGGTGGCAGAATCAGATAGGCTCAGGGCAGGGAGTTTGAGGTTCAGACAGAAGGCCACCCCACCCCAGCCCTCCCTGAGCTCTGCCCTCCAGCTCTCCCCTTATCCCCTTCTCCCTTCCTAGGAGTGGGAGAAGGTGGAAGTTGGAATCCTGCTTCCTCTCTGGCTATGAGCTCAGAAGGTTCAGGTGTGGGTAAGAAGCAAAGAACAAAGGTTTCTAGGCTAGCCCCACCCCTACCCCTGATTAACTTCATCCTTGGGCACATCACAGTCCCCTCTGAGCCTGTTCCATCCTATAAAATGAAGGAGATGGAGAAGCTGCTACTGGAGGTGATTTAGGCTCAGATACCTGGACCAAGAATAGCCTCCCAGAAGGTGGCCCCTAGCCTATAAGCCAGGCCTGGGTGGAAGGTGGGGGTGGGGCCAGAGGGCAGGGGGCAGGCACCAAAGCCGGTCCAAGACATGCCGAGGTCTGGGCCTTAATGAGTCTACTGGTAGGGTCAGAAACTGATGACCACGTTTTTTTTGAAGTGAAATTGATTGTGTTGGAAGGCTCCTGCATGGCAACATCCCACACCTGTGGGGCCCATGACCTGGTGGATGGTCCTTCAGAGTGGGACCTCACTAAGAATGACTCTTAGGGCCGCTGGTGTACCTCATGCAGGTAGAATTTCATGGGGTACAATTCACTGTGGTGCTCTTGCTCTGTACTGGGATATACCCACATTAAGTAATTTTCTGTATTAGGGATATTTTTCTATTGGAGGTTATAGCTGAAAGGATTGTTTTTCTATTGAGTGAAACTTCATTAGAAGTGTTTTTTTCTCGGCTGGGTGCGGTGGCTCATGCCTGTAATCCCAGGACCTTGGGAGGCTGAGGCGGGCAGATCTCGAGGTCAGGAGATCGAGACCATTCTGGCTAACACGGTGAACCCCCCTGTCTCCACTGAAAATACAAAAAATTAGCTGGGTGTGGTGGTGGGCACCTGTAGTCCCAGCTACTTGGGAAACTGAGACAGGAGAATGGTGTGAACCCAGGATGCGGGGCTTGCAGTGAGCTGAGATCACACCACTGCACACCAGCCTGGGCGACACAGCAAGACTCCGTCTCAAAAAAAAAATTTTTTTTTTCTCTTTGAGATGTACCCACATAGGTACATGTTTCTATATCAGAGGTAATAATAAGCCCCCCACTGGGCCACTTCTGTCTTGGGTTGTACTAGAAACACCAGGAGCATTTCCCTGTTGGGATGTACTTTCATTACCAGTGTTTCTGCCCTGGGGTACTTCTATACAGAGAACATATCTGTATTGGGTGAAGTCTATTGCTTTTCTTTTTTTGACAGAGTCTCACTCTGTTGCCCAGGCAAGAGTGCAGTGGTGCAATCTCAACTCACTGCAACCTCCGCCTCCTGGGTTCAAGCAATTTCCTTGCCTCAGCCTCCCGAGTAGCTGAGATTATAGGCACGCACACCACCATGCCTGGCTAATTTTTGTATTTTTAGTGGAGATGGGGTTTTACCATGTTGGCCAGGCTAGTCTCGAACTCCTGACCTCAAGTCATCTGCCTGTCTCAGCCTCCCAAAGTGCTGAGATTACAGGCGTGAGCCACTGTGCCCGGCCAAGTCTGTTGCTCTTAATCTTCGCTGAGTCACTGGGGAGGGGGTGGCTGTTGTAGACACCCTCCTTCCCACTTCACTCTGCTAACAGACCGCTCACACTTACACTGGTCTCCGCTACTTCCTGAGGCTGCTCCAATTATTCTGAGAAGCAGGCAGGTCACAAGTTCCCAGGAGCAGTCACACCTCCCACTGGGGGGTGAGGACCCCGCCTTCCACATCAGCTCTCAGCTCCCTCTCACCTCTGCCCAGCCCCTGTGTCAACCTTCCCTGTGACCCCTCCAGCTCCACCTGCTGCCTAGATGCCAGAATGTTAGGATTTCATTTCCTCTGTGTGCCCTGAGATGCCATTTGCCCCAAAGCTATAGCTGGCCTCCTCTGAACCTGCTCCTTTCCTAGAGAGCTGTAAGATTCTCAGGCGGGCTGGGGGCAAGACAGAGGAGGCTAAGGGCTTAAGCCTGCAAGAGCATCCTTCCTCAGCCTCATCTCCCAAGCCCACCCTTTCTTGCCCCAGCTACTCACGATGACATTGCAGAGCAGGAGAAACAGAGAAATGTCTCTTAGGCACCGGCGTCTCCATTGGCTTCTGGGGGCTGAGATGATGGCCACTGCTTCTCGCTGGTCTGCGGGGCTGGGGCTAACCAGCCTGGGGGTGGGTGGGCAGGCAGGCAAGGTGTGGAAGGCATCCAGGTTGGTGAAGGTGAGGTTTTGGCAAGGTTCCTTGGTGGGGGTACTGTGAGGCTCAGCCCCGGGCGGTCCTCGGTGAAGGCTCTCGATGATAAATATGTTCTGGAAGGTGTGCTGGGCAATCATGAGCAGCGCATGGGTGAGGTCGAGCCCTGCCAGCAGGTCCTGGGGTGTGCCTGCCACCACGGCCACAATGGAGTAGTAGGAGATGGCGTACTGACCCAGGGCGGCACCCATCAGCAGGGCCACGTCCAGGGTGCGCGTGGGGTTCTTATGGTGGTCCATGGCCCGGCGGTCAAAACGGTAGATGATGGAGCCACTCAGGCTGACCAAGGTCGTAAGTCCCAAGCAGACAATGTTGAAGCTGTAGTAGATGACCAGGGCCTGCCGGGTGCGGCCCCCGCCCCCGCCCACTTGAACCTCATAGATGATGAAGACAGCCAGTCCTACCACAAAGAGCAGCAGGCCCAGAACCGGGCCAGCAAAAAAGGTCTCCCGGAAGAGGCTGAGAGGGGATGGGGTGTGGCTGTGGCCAGGGGCGGAGGCCAGGAATCTGCCCACATTCTTCCACATGACGTACAGCATGGTGGAGGCGAAGAGGCTGTACTCGATGTTGAAGGGATAGAGGTAGAAGTACCCCTGCTGGAAGATCTGGCAGACAGCCGTGCTGCAGAGGCAGGAGTCTCCTCCGACTGGGTTGCCCGCACGCTCTGTCGTGGAGAGAGAGACACAGGGCTGGACTGCCCTCCCACCTTCCTAGAGAGGTCTCACCCCTAGCCTGTGACCCTTTTTGTTTTGTTTTGAGATGGAGTTTCACTCTTGTTGCTCGGGTTGGAGTGCAATGATGTGATCTTGGCTCACTGCAAGCTCCGCCTCCCGGGTTCAAGCCATTCTCCTGCCTCAGCCTCCCAAGTAGCTGGGATTATAGGCGCCTGCCACCACGCCCTGCTAATTTTTGTATTTTTAGTAGAGACAGGGTTTTGCCATGTTGGCCAGGCTGGTCTCGAACTCCTGACCTCAAGTGATCCACTTGCCTCAGCCTCCCAAAATGCTGGGATTACAGGTGTGAGCCACCACGCCCAACCTAGCCTGTGACCTTTGTTAAGGGCAGGGTCCCTGTCTTTCACGCCTGCTATATTCACCATGGTATCCCTCATGCCTTCACAGGGCATGGCACACTTCTTCACTTCATAAACATTTCTTGAGCACCTACTGTGTGCCAGAGACTGGGATACATCAGTGCTCAGTAAGAACAGTCTAGGCCAGGTGCAGTGGCTCACACCTGTAATCCCAACACTTTGGGAGGCCAAGGTGGGCGGATCACCTGAGGTCAGGGGTTTGAGACCAGCCTCACCAACATGGTGAAATCCCGTCTCTACCAAAAATACAAAAATTAGCTAGGCATGGTGGCATGCACCTGTAGTCCCAGCTATATGGTAGGCTGAGGCAGGAGAATTGCTTGAACCCAGGAGGCAGAGGTTGCAGTGAGCCGAGATCGCGCCACTGCACTCCAGCCTGGGCAACAAAGTAAGACTCTGTCTCAAAAACAAAACAAAACAAAACAAAACAAAACAAAACAAAGAAACAGTCTGAACCCCAGGGCTGCTCACTTTACCTCACTCCATTCCTTCCATCCCTTCCTGCTCTGGCTCCCTGAGAGAGAAAGTGGCTCTTGGGAACCTCTAAAGTTCAAGCTTCCTCACGGCTCTCCCCACCATCTGAATCAGCCCAGAAAGCCAGCTGCTGTGCCCAAGTCTCCACCATGACCTCCCATTACTTTTGTTTGTACCACATGGAAGGGAGTCTTGACTTGACTCCAGAATGTATTTGTAGGATACTCTGGGCTTTGGCAAATGTCTCTTTTCATCCTAAGAACTAGCCCTGCTGGTTTTGCAGATGAAGAAACTGAAGCTCAACGTGGTGACGTGACTTGTAAATGCAGAGTGGATGCAAACTGCCTGACTTCTGACCCTGGGACAGGCACTTCTCCGGCAGGCCTCTCTCTCCAGTCTGCAGGCCCCCACGTGAAGTCCATCATCTCCCTGGTTTGGTTTTGCACCCTCAGGAGTCCTCTTTGTTCAGGGTGGTCCTTTGTAAGGCTCGCTGGGCTGGGGTCTCCCTGAGGGTGGGGGCCATGCTTTTTGTTGCTGGACCTTCCCATGCTAGGAGCATGCATGTCTTAGTTATCTTGTCTGGTCCTGGCTATTGGGGGACCCTAGAGAAGTCCAGAGAATGAAGACTGGAGACTGGATCCCGTTCCTCCCTAGTTTAGCATATTGGTTAAAAACAAAGATGGATATGAACGCTAGTGCTAGACCTTGGGTGAGTTACTTAAGCTCTCTCTGCCCTAGTTTCTGCACCTATGCATGGGAATGGGGAGAGTACCCATTTCACAGGGAAGTCTTTTTTTTTTTTTTTTTTTTTTTTTGAGACGGAGTCTCGCTCTGCCGCCCAGGCTGGAGTGCAATGGCCGGATCTCAGCTCACTGCAAGCTCCGCCTCCCGGGTTCACGCCATTCTCCTGCCTCAGTCTCCCAAGTAGCTGGGACTACAGGCGTCCGCCACCACGCCCGGCTAGTTTTTTGTATTTTTTAGTAGAGACGGGGTTTCACCGTGTTAGCCAGGATGGTCTCGATCTCCTGACCTCGTGATCCGCCCGTCTCGGCCTCCCAAAGTGCTGGGATTACAGGCTTGAGCCACCACGCCCGGCCCACAGGGAAGTCTTGATGGTTAAATGCGGTGTTTAAAACACTCAGCACAGTGCCTGACATACAGACCTCAGTAAATTGTCACCATTAACATTAACTCACAAAGCACCCAGCCCAAGGCCTGGTAGCCACAGGGCCATGATTATTTTTCACCTTCTCCTCCTCCCCGGGCTCTCCCATCTGATCCATGCTTCACCAAAGAACCGCTCTGCCTCCCTTCTGCCTTTCCCAGCTTGATCACTCTTGCCCTTTCTTCCTGGATTCTGGGTCTGGTCTCTCTCTGTCTTTTTTTTTTTTTTTTTGAAACAGGGTCTCACTCTGTCACCGAGGTTGGAGTGCAGTGGCGCAATCACAGCTCACTGCAGTCTCGACCTCCCAGGCTCAAGCTATCCTCCCACCTCAGCCTCCCACAGTAGCTGGGACCCCAGGCATGCACCACCACACCCAGCTAATTTTTTGTAGAGATGGGGTTTCATCATCTTGCCTAGGCTGGTCTCGAACTCCTGAGCTCAAGCAATTCACCTGCCTTGGCTTCCCAAAGTGCTGAGAATACAAGCATGAACCACTGCTCCTGGTCCTGGGTCCTTCCTGGTGGGATGGAGACTGGACGGGGGGCCTGGGCTGCAGCTTCAAGGATAAAAGGGTGCCCCGATACTTCCCTTCTGGGGTCACCTACACCTATCCTGCAGAGGTAGATCCTGCAGCAGGAGGAGGTCCTTGGCTCTCTCCTTTGCCTCCATGCCCTCATGGGAGACTGACGTTACAAACTCATAAAGCACCCAGCCCAAGGCCTGGTAGCCACAGGGCCAGCATTAAGGGGAAACTCACGGTCAGAGGCGAGATGGGCGTGGCTGGCGTTGCTGTGAGAACTGCTGTAGGAGTGGGATTGGTGCACAGATTCATCCACCACAGCCGCCATCCAGATGGCCAGGTTGGTGGTGAGTGTGAACATGAGACCACACCTGTTTGGGGTTGGGGGCAGGGACAAAGAAGCCTGTGACCCTTTGGCAGGTTGGGGAGCAATACTGAAAGCTGGTGTTGAGAAATGAGAAAGCAGCCAGGCCTGTGTGAACAGGGAAGCTGATTTTGCTAGGAACACAGCCTGGCTGGTATGCCACCCAAGACAGGGCTAGGAGATTTCCCCGGGGGCCACCACCACTCCCTCCCCTGGGAGAAAGGGCCCCACAAAGTAGTGGAAGTCAGCCTGACAAAGCAGGGAGGCCTTGGCTGCAACCCCACCCAGGGGACATAAAGAGAGGCCCTGCTCCGGGGTGGAAAGCCCAAATCTCTCCTGCAAGGTGAACACCAGCATACTGGGCACAGGCATGGAGCTGCAGCTCTCACCGGGTCAGATTCAGATGGACGTGAACGCAGTCTTTAGCGGAGACCCAGAGGAAGTAGGTCTGTATTGAGAGACATTGGTGAGAGTCATTTACTCCACAGATGGACAAAACTCCAGTGCACCCATGCCCATGCCATCTTGTTCTCTCCACCTGAGGAACCTTACACCGAGTCATCAGGTTCATTTTAGCTTCACAAAATGAGGCGGGGGCTGGGTATGGTGGCTCACACCTGTAATCCCAGCACTTTGGGAGGCCGAGGCAGGTGGATCATTGGAGGTCAGGAGCTTGAGACCAGCCTGGCCAACATGGTAAAACCCCATCTCTACTAAAAAAACCAAAAAAATTATCTGGGTGTGGTGGTATGCACCTGTAATCCCAGCTACTCGGGAGGCTGAGGCAGGAGAATCGCTTGAACCCGGGAGGCGGAGTTTGCAGTGAGCCAAGATTGTGCCACTGCACTCCAGCCTGGGCGACAGAGTGAGACTCCATCTCAAAAAAAAAAAAAAAAAAAAAAAAAAAAGGAAAAAGAAAAAAAATGAGGTGGGGAACACTGTCTCTTTCTATTCTGACACAGTTTGTATAAAATAGTGGTTCTCCATTCTTTAAAGGTTTGCAAAACATCACATGTAAAACCCTGCCCGTGGTGGGGTTTATTTTGTGTGGAGGTGGGGGTCAAGTAGATTTCTGACTACCTAGTTTTTTTTTTTTTTTTTCTGGGAGCAAGGCCAGCCTCAGGTTAGGTCTTGCTCAGGGTGGAAGGAGCCTCTGTGGACTTCTCACCTTCTTTTGACAACATCCCCTGCTCATCCTCTTCCTCTGTCGCCATACCAGGCCTTGCTACCGTCTGGCTGCCTGTGAATCCCTGCTATGGCATTTGGTGATGTGGGGATATCTATATTTTCATTTTATCTGAGTATTCTTCAAACCCATAAAATATGAAAGACTAAAGCTACATAAGTGCCACAACCACACGTGTGCTGAACTGTGAAAACCTGGGCAGCAGGGGTGATGTTTCTGGGGAGGACATCATCCATGACGCCATTTTGGTCATGATAGAGGGCTGGGGGCTGTTCTGATCCCATCTAAGCCCAGTCCCGTCTCAGCTCAATCAGAAGATCTTTCAAAGTATTGTTTATGCAACAACAACCACAAAATGAATGTTTGAGAAATCCCAGTTACAGGCTACCCTACTTTCCAAACAAATACAGAACAGAGGGACCAAGCTGGCAGGAGCCTGGACTGATACAGAAGCCCCCTACGGGTACCCAAGGAGGGCAGGCCAGGTTCTAGGAGACAGGGCTGGCTGTCACAGCTCACACCTCCTAGGTGTTAATTACTGGCACTGCTTAAGTTGAAATAACATTGCAGAGCTCCAAGTGGGAGCTCACGTTGGGATATTACTTCATTATGAGGTGTTTCCGCATTGATGGACTCCTGTGATGCTCTCTACAGCCCTGTCCCCAGTTTACTTAATAGCTCAGGATACGAGGCGGGTGGAGCTCAGGTCTCCGACCCCTTGTTGGGTCCTTTCCAATGGCCAAGTGTTAGCTCCTTTCTTCCACACAGCGACACTTACCTGGATGATGACAAACACAGCCTGGATGACAGGGTGCAGGATCTTTATGGCTGACTGGCACTCAAAGAAACTGGAGTAGTAGCCGGTCTTGAAGATATCCATGATGAGGGTGCAGATACCAAACAGCACCAGTCCACCTGAGAACCAGGGCGAGTGGGTGGTGGTGGTAGATCAGAGAGGCAGGAGAGAAGGTCTGCCCAGCTGAGGACAGGCCCTGAGGATGGGAAGCTAGATGGGTGGGTGGACAAGTGAGTGAGCGCACTGTTGGATGGATCAGTGGGGAGGGTGGGAGGATAGGTGGATAGGTGTATAGACAGACTGAAAGGTGAATGGGTGGATGGAAGGGTGAGTGTATGACTGAGTGGGTGGATGGATGGACCTGCTACCAAGCCCCCGTCTCTTTGGGGCTGTGTGGATACCGCAAAGGGCCCTGGCTGGGCTCTTTCAGTGACTGCTGTCTTCTGGTTCCTGCTCTCCATCAAAGGCCCTCCCTTAGCCAGCCTTCTCCAATCTTCAGACCAGGGGACAAAGAGGTCCCACCCCATCCCTCTATTTATCCCTTCCCCAGGACCCCTTCCCTTCCTCTTTATCCTTAACTGCAGCCCACCTCACCCTCCGGTCCTCCTGGTCCTCTCTAGGCAAACTCTCACCCTTATATGTCACCCTGGGCTCTGCAACTCCTGTGAGAGCCCTAGCCTGCAGCTCCCTGTTGTGCCCACCCCACCTCGCCCCCACCTCCCCTGGCACCTCGGAGCCAGATGGGGCCAGCGTGCGCGTCCCGGTAGGGTACCGCGCAGGGGCAGCGCACGGTTCGGAGGAGGTAGAAGAGGATCCAGAGCATTGCCAGCAGCATCATCGTAGTGAGCAGCGCGAACACGTCGGTGTCGTACACGGCCACCTTGTTGAAGGCTCCGCCGCTGATGAGCGTGCAGGCGAGGAGCAGCACGTTCGCGGCCAGCAGCACGGACAGCAGGCGGCCGCCCTTCTTCCACACCTCCCTGGGGCCCGCCCGCGGCGCCGGGGGGCTCTCCTTGGGGCCCGGGGCCAGCTCCTCGGACATGGCGGGGGCGACTGGAGAAGACTAGAGGGATTACTGTCGGGGAGGAGCGGATAAAACTCCAGGTCAACCCCGACAGCTCTCTTTCCCCCATCTCATCCCTAGATTTGGGGACTAGGGAGTTCCTGACCCGCAGGGTGGGGGCTTCAGGTGCTGGAGGAAGCGCTGGGAAAGGGGAAGAGAAAACACGGAACCTGCCCCTCTCGCTGGACAGGAAGAAAGAAAGGAGAAGCGGCAGCACCCGGTTGGACCCCTCCAAGGTCCCCACTCCCCAAGTCCGACTGCCCTTTGGCCCGGGGCACCCACCTGGCTGGGCCTGGAGCCGGCGCTGAGCTGGGGGTCAGGGGACGGTGAACGTCTCCTCTCTCCCACGCCGGGATGGACAGGCGCTTTATACCCAGGCGGACAGGGTGATTTACAGCTGCGGGAGTTCGGCTCCATAAAGCTCTCAGTCCCGCTCACATGATCCATCTTTCTCCAAGGTGAATTTAGGGAAGAGCCCGCAGGAGCCAGATAAGGCAAGATTCATATTTACCCTTTGAGAGGCGACCCCACTCCGTCACCCCGGTGCGGCCAGGCTCGGGCGCGGCCCCGCACTGAGGCACCCAGAGGGCACCCCGCCCCCGGTGCCCACCGCGCCCTGGCGTGCAGCATTCCAGGCGCCCAGAGCCCCGAGAGCTAAGCTCAAGAGACGTCCCAAAAGCCCGCGGGCACCCTGACGCCCTCCAGCCGCGACGCACCCTGAATCCTGTGCTCCTCTGCTCCTGCTCGGGGTGGGAACCCCAGCCCCCCTCTCCCCCGCAGTCCTCGCAGTGATCCAAGCTCTTTTTTCCTTTATCCCACCGCCCTGCCCGCGCCCCCGCCGGCCCGCGCTCTGCTGGATGCTGCGAAGTGCAGGGCTTGGGTGCGAAGTTCCACGCGGCGCACGGAGCCGCTGCTAGTCCTCTAGCGCCCTCTGCTGGAGCGCGGTCGAGGGACTCCGTGCGGGCGGCGGCGGCCTGGCCTGTCCCACTCGCTGACCATACTGCGGTCGGTGCTGGTGCCCCTTCTTAGGTCCACTGTCCTGGGGCTCAGGACGGCTCACCCACCCCGCCCTCCGGCACCCCTCCCCAGCTCTCGGCTCGTTCCACTGACAGGTGGAGAAATAGGAAGCCACAGCGCCCCAGGCTCTAGTGAGGACAGACCCCTGACTGTCCCCGGACTGGGCGTTACAGGGCGGGGCCCCGGGATGGGCACTTTTGAAGAGGAGGGCAGGGCCTTGCGTGGGTCACCCTCGTGCGTTGAGGTGCATGCAGGGTGTTTAGGACCCAGGGGAAGACCGGGGGCGGCTCCCTGGACAGAGGGAGATTTCGGCTCCCCCCGCAACCCCCCTCCGCCGCCGGGTGAGCGGCTCAGATGTCCCGGTAGTCGCGGCTCTGGCGCTCCGCACCCTCCGTCTGCGGCAGCGGGGGCTGGCGGTCCCGGCCCCTGCCCGGCCCCCTCCCCCAACCTCATGCCTCAGCCCTAACCCCGCCGCCCTCCCCTGCGGGGGGCCTTTCTCCGTGTCCCCCGCCCACTCCGTCCACTTCGGGCGCCATGAACGACCAGTACCACCGGGCAGCCCGGGATGGCTACCTGGAGCTCCTCAAGGAGGCCACCCGGAAGGAGCTGAATGCCCCCGATGAGGATGGCATGACCCCAACTCTCTGGGCTGCCTACCACGGCCACCTGGAGTCGCTGCGCCTCATTGTGAGCCGCGGGTGAGTACTCCCCACCCAGCGCCCTTGAGACCCCTGAGACCACCCCAGACTCCCTGGGATCCATCCTCCACCCCTCCTCTGAGCTGCCTCCTTCCCCTGCAGACAGGTGGACCCTTAGACCCTGGCGTTTGTGGGAGAGACACACGTGGAGGGGGACCCAAGCAGAGGCATCTGACACTTGTAACACTTGTGACCTCGATCTGGGGCTAGGAGGGGGAGAAACCGGGATTTGGGGGTTCCTGATTATGGGGGGTTGCTGCAGAGTGAGGGGAAGGTGGGAGAGATCCCCTGGCTGGGGTCCCCCTGAAAGTAAGAGTGAGGGGCTTAATGAGACTCGGAGAGAAGGCTGGGAAGTCTGGAGGGGCCAGCAGTGGGGCTAGAAAGGGTGGGGTCTTCACTGCCCACTCCGCAGCCTTGGATCCAAAGGGCTTTCCCAGCCAGCACCCACCTTCCCTGGCAGGCTGGTGTCACACAGCGCTTGCCCCGGGATTTATGGACACTGTCCAGAGCGCCAAATGTCACTGATTCAGCCACCCCATTAACTCTCTCCAAGTCCCTCCCCCACAGCCGGGCATAGCTAAGCAATGGGGAGACTGTGATGTGGCCACCCTGAAGGGGCCTCTCTCCCCTCCCCCTCCCTTTGGAGTTGTCCTAGGGCGAGGGGTGGGCATAGAGTGCAGGTGTCAGCGCCAGGGAAGGGGCCTGGAGGTGGCAGTTAAGCCACCTCCAGGACTAGAGCCACTGACATGGGTTCCTTGGGGCTAAAGTCAAATGACTGTGACCAACTCCCTCAGCCCCAATGGCTTTATAAAGAGGAGTCAGGTTGGTCTGAACACCAGGGCGGCCTGGACAGGATGAGGGGTGGACAGGACACCCCAGGAGGGTTGATATGAAGTCTCAGGTCATGGGAGAGAGGGCTGGGGCCCAGGCACTGGCCTATGGCCTGATCATGTAGTGGGTGCTGGAGACCCCTCCCTCTTGCCCCCTCCTTGGGCTGCTCCTTGGGCCCAGCATCAGGTGGGAGCAGCCTCGAAGCCTGGGCAGCTGAGCCATGTCCCGGGAGGCCAAGGCTGACTGGCCCCTCCTCATCCCAGGAGAGCACACAGTGACACTGTCCCCTGCCATCCCTTCAGAGAGGCTCATGGGAGGAAGGGAGAAGGGGAAGAGGTCTCCCCTTGGGTATGCCAAGCCCCAACTCCTCCAGAGACCAGGATTGGTGTTTGATGGGGTGTGGGTCGGGTGCTGGCAGGCCCTTCCCACACTGGCCTGTAGGACTTGGTGGCCAGGAGGGGAGGCCCAGGAGGGAGTGTGTGAGGAGCTGTTGAGACAAGGGAGTGATTCTTCCCCCAGCCCTGGGGGTTGGCCTCGTGGCCTCATTAGTGCAGGGCAGGGGTGCTGTGCTGGGCCCCCAGGGGAGGGAGAGCTCCGGAGGAGTCTTGGGAGCTTGCCCTGAGGGACACAGTCTGGTGTGAGGGGTGCTTGTGGGGGCTGTCAGGGGTCCTGGACAGGCTCAAGTGAGACAGCCTTGAAGGGATAACAAAGAGGGGGCAGCCTGGGGAAGGGAGGGCTTCGGAGCGCAGGCAGCTGATTTCCCTCCTCCTCCCCTCCAGTCCTGGCTGCCCCTGCACTCCCCTCCTGGCCCAGGCCAAGGCCCGACACTTCCTCTCACACTGGGGCTTGCCAGGGCTGGCCCTGCTCCCTGCAGACAGGGCCCTGCCTGCTGACACACAAGCCCACACCTCACACATGCTAACCCGGGGCTAGGGCCTGGTACACATCACCCTCTGGTCTGTTCTCTTTTACGGTCACTCGGCACACGCAGCCACACTCACCACCATGCCTGCCTAGAGACCCAGACGCGGCCCTGGCCCCCCAGTGCTCTGGCCAGCTCTGTGCTGGGCCTCATGAATAATTTACTCCCTTCTCTCAGGGCATCAAATATTTATCCCCTGAGATTCCCAGTCCTCAGTTAGCTTGGGGAAGGTCCCGCCCCGGTCCCGCCTTCTCTGACACCCCACCCCCTGCACACCTGGGGCCATTTTCCCCTGGGCTCACCCCTGGGCTCACCTGTTGGGTGGCTCAGGCCTGCAGGTCTCCTGGAGTCGAAGAGGTCTCAGGCCCACGGTCCCTTTGGGGGTTGCTGTGACAGTGGGGGAGCTCCCTTCCCCCCTCCACTCCCTCCACCTCCATCCCCAGCCAGGACTCGTCACTAGTCCCTCCTGGATGCTTTCCCTGCAGGGGTGACCCGGACAAGTGTGACATCTGGGGCAACACACCCCTGCATCTGGCAGCTTCCAATGGCCACTTGCACTGCCTGTCCTTCCTGGTGTCCTTCGGGGCCAACATCTGGTGCCTAGACAACGACTACCACACGCCGCTGGACATGGCTGCCATGAAGGGCCACATGGAATGCGTGCGCTACCTGGACTCCATCGCGGCCAAGCAGAGCAGCCTCAACCCCAAGCTAGTGGGTAAGCTGAAGGACAAGGCCTTCCGCGAGGCGGAGCGGCGCATCCGCGAGTGCGCCAAGCTGCAGCGCAAGCACCACGAACGCATGGAGCGGCGCTACCGGCGCGAGCTGGCCGAGCGCTCCGACACCCTCAGTTTCTCCAGCCTCACGTCCAGCACCCTGAGCCGCCGGCTGCAGCACCTGGCGCTGGGCAGCCACCTGCCGTACTCGCAGGCCACGCTGCACGGCACGGCCAGGGGCAAGACCAAGATGCAGAAGAAGCTGGAGCGGCGCAAGCAGGGCGGCGAAGGCACTTTCAAAGTCTCCGAGGATGGGCGCAAGAGCGCCCGCTCGCTCTCGGGCCTGCAGCTGGGCAACGACGTGATGTTCGTGCGCCAGGGCACCTACGCCAATCCCAAGGAGTGGGGCCGAGCCCCGCTCCGGGACATGTTCCTCTCGGACGAGGACAGCGTCTCCCGTGCCACGCTGGCAGCCGAGCCTGCCCACTCGGAGGTCAGCACCGACTCAGGCCACGACTCCCTCTTTACCCGCCCCGGCCTGGGCACCATGGTGTTCCGCAGAAATTACTTGAGCAGTGGGCTGCACGGACTGGGCCGCGAGGATGGGGGGCTGGACGGGATGGGAGCGCCTCGGGGTCGGCTGCAGAGCTCCCCTAGCCTGGACGATGACAGCCTGGGCAGTGCCAACAGCCTGCAGGACCGCAGCTGTGGGGAGGAGCTGCCCTGGGACGAGCTGGACTTAGGCTTGGACGAGGACCTGGAGCCCGAGACCGGCCCGCTGGAGACCTTTCTGGCCTCTCTGCACATGGAGGACTTTGCCGCCCTCCTGCGGCAGGAGAAGATTGACCTCGAGGCTCTGATGCTATGTTCTGACCTCGACCTCCGCAGCATCAGCGTCCCCCTGGGGCCCCGAAAGAAGATCTTGGGGGCCGTGAGGAGGCGGCGGCAGGCGATGGAGCGCCCGCCGGCCCTGGAGGACACAGAGCTGTGAGTGTCCAGCCTGGCAGGGGGATGGAGGAACAGGAGTTGGAAGGCCCCTGGGGAGGGAGTACAGATCTGCCTATTCAGGAGTAGGGGGTGGGGGCTACTGTATTTCATAAAATCGAAATGGGGCCATCGATGATAAAAGGCCCCCTTATTTTATTTACCACCAGCTCAGAAAAAGAAGTTGCCAATTTAATGATGACCCAAGGCATTCTTATCACAGCTAGTGTAAAGTGCACCTCGATTTTGGGGACATCAACATGTGGGGAAATGGTCGTCTTAGTGTCACCGAGTTTCAACAGTCACGGGAATCACAGTTGGGGTGTTTTTGAGCCCTCCCACCTCCCAGGTGCTGGGTTGTGCCCTTGAACAAGTTCTCTTGCTTAATCCCTCTAAAAGCCCGTGTGCCCGGACTGTATTGGTGGATTATATCGTTCCCATTTTATAGCGGATGAGCAAGTGGAGGCTCAGACAGTTAGAATAGCTCACCTCAAGGTCCTGCTGCTGCTCAACATGGAGCTGGGCTTGATCCCTGGTCTGCATGGCTTTAGAGCCTGGGGTCAAGGTGGCTCCCATGGGATGCAGGGCTTGCAGTCAGCAGGGCCTCTCAGTTGCCCAAGACCTCAGGCAGATTTTTTTTTTTTTTTTTAAGACAGTTTCCCTCTTGTTGCCCAGGCTGGAGTGCAGTGGCACAATCTCAGTTCACTGCAACCTCCACCTCCCGGGTTCACGAAATTCTCCTGCCTCAGCCTCCTGAGTAGCTGGGATTACAGGGGTGCACTACCATGCCCAGCTAATTTTTGTATTTTTAGTAGAGATGTGGTTTTGCCATGTTGGCCAGGCTTATCTCGAACTTCTGACCTCAGGTGATCTGTCCACTTCGGCCTCCCAAAGTGCTGGGATTACAGGCGTGAGCCACCGCGCCCGGCTTTAGGCAGATGTTTTACCTGCTATTCCTGAACTCTGCAACCAGGAACGTGGGCAAACGCTCCCAAATGCTCTGGAGGCAGAGTTCATGTTCCAAAGCCCGTCATAGTTGGCCAAGGCCGCTGCCACAATGGTCATGCTGTGGCCAGCCCCTGCCCTGGCCCCTCCCCTGCAGCATCCCACAAGCCCAACAAATGCTGTCCTCATTTCCTCTTAGGTATCTATGGCCTTTATCCTGAGTGGCTGGGGCAGGGAGGGTGTGGGGAGGCAGGCTGGTTTAGAGTTTTGGGGATGGGGAGGTCACCCGTAGGCTGGCATCCTCCATCCCTGACCATCAACCTGCTGAGAGATGGGAAGGCTAAGTTGTCCAGATGGCTGTCCTGGGTGAAAAGGATGCCTCTAAAGGACCTCACGTGAAATCTGTTTCTTTCTGTCTCTTCCTCCACAGATAACGGGGGGCTCCTCTCCCCAGACCAAAATGAATTGCAAGTTGCCACAACCTGTGGTGGGGCCTCAAGGTCCTCACAGTCGCCAGTCCTGCAGCCCCCTTCCCCAGGAGCAAGGACCACGTGGGTCGACTCCTTTGAAAGGCTGTCCACACCTTGAAGCAGAGGGTGTAGCCTGGAGGCACCAGAGGGGCAAGAGAATGTCCCCTCCAGTTCTGAGGGGTCACAAAGGCCCTGAGCCACCCATTCTGAGCAGCCCTAAAGGACATGTAGACTTGGGGGAGGCTTACCCCAGAGGGAGGGCAGGGGCATGGAACTGGATGGGAGTGTGGGAGGTGAATGCCGGAGGGCGTGCCTGTCCCGGGCCCCTCCCCTGATGGTCTTGTTCTCTTGTGCTCAGGCCGGAGACTTGCTCACTTCCTGCATTTTTGTGAAGGGAAGAGTTTGGGCTGCCTCCCCTCTTCCAGTCCACCCCAGAGGGGAAGTTCCTCAGCCAGACTCTTCAGCCAAATGCCCCAACTTTCAGTCTGCACCCATTCCAAGCACAGCCAGCATCCCCTCCTTCAGCCAGTGGCCAAGGCCCGGAACTGGAGAGCCAGGCTGGGGGTACTGACGCCCTTCCCAGCTCATCCAGGGATGGAGCCTGGCCTGTCTTCCTCCAGCCTCCCGCTTTTTCATTGTGCAGCCTGGCCCCGCCAGGGACCCCAGAGGGCCAGGGCACTAGATGCAAGGTGCTAGACCAACAGGCTGCAGTGTTATAGCCCCCAGGCCTGGCAGGCATGCGCTGGGCCAGAGAAAGGTGTCTGCCAACCTCCTCAGTCTCCCAGGCCTGGGACAGGCAGAACAGGGTGTGGCTGGGTGTTGGGCCTGGGTTGGGTAAGTCCTGCGATATGGACACTGGAGAAAGTGGATAATCTAAACTGCAGATTATCCCCAGGTCACCAGGGCTGTGTGTGTGCGTGTATGCATGTGTGTGCGTGCATGTGTGTGTACGTGTGTGGTGTGTGTGTGCTTGTGTGTGTGTTCTTGCGTACGTGTGCACGCACATGCATGTGTGTGTGCGTGCATGTGTGCGCACGTGTTTGTGTTTATGCATGTGTGTGCATGTGTGCGCGTTTGTGTGTGTTTATGCATGTGTGTGCATGCGTGCACATGTGTGTGTGTTTATGCGTGTGTGTGTGCATGCGTGCGTGTGTGCGCGCTCACCTTGGGTGTTGTTTGGTAAGTTTCCCTCTTTACCAAAGAGGGGCTGGGCTGCTGGATCGGGGCTAAGGGAGAGCTCGCCTGTGTCCCAGCCCTGTGATGGTGAGACCAGGGGAAAGGCCAGCTCAGAGGGTGGTCAGAGCATGTGTCCTCAGACATGTGCCCCCAGAGCTCTCCAGCCAGACCGAGGTCACAGATATGGGAGAGTCCCTCAGGAGCCCGCTGACATGTGTGTGCCGCTTCGCACCCCATGCAGAGGTGCTCTCCTCCTTCCTCAGCCATGGCCCCCCATCCCTGACCTCAGCTTGGGAAGCAGCTCCTGCTGGGAGCATGGCCACAGTCCCCAGCTCCTCCCGGGGCCCCCTTGGCTGGGGTAGGGGAAAGAGAGCCCTCAAAGGCCTCTTTTTGGTCTGTCCGGGGGTTCCCATTCCCATATACATGCCCAGAGTGGGGGCATGGAGGAGATGGTCCCTGTCCTATTGCAGGACACTGAGGGCTTGGCTGCCTGCCACTGCTATCTGGAGCCCACCGCAGTGCTTCTCCCTGTTCTCTGGGCCTGAGCCTGGGGCCACCCCCAAGTGCCGACTTGTTTTTCCCAGAGCCCCAGGTGCTGCCCCTTCTCTCCCATTCCTTGTCCATTTACTGCCGCAGCCCCTCCTGATTCTAGCCAGTGCTGGGGTGGAGCAGGCTCTGTGTGCCCACCACTGTAGCCCGAATCCCTCCTGCAGGCTCATTACCACTTTTGTAGAGAATGTTCTCCACCAGTGTCATGCCTGTGTCTTGTCCTTTAATGCTTTGGGTATGAAGAGTGGGGGGTGGGGGTGGGGCGGGAGGGGTCTTCTCTGTGCTTGTGAGGACTGGGTCCTGGGCCCTGTTCTCTGGAGTGTCTTCGAGCCCCCATGCTATGCATCTTTGAAGAGATCCCTAGGCCTTTACCCTGCTCTCCTAGCTCAGTCCAGAATGAGGAGCTGGTGGAGAGGCAGGGCTGAGAACTAGGGCAGGAGAGTCCCCCCGAGCAAGGAGGATGACTGAGCCTCCAGGCTTGTTGCCAGGGTCTGCAGCTGTGGAGGGCAGGAGGGTGCGTGTTCTCTCTTCCCACCAAGGCCTGCCTGGGCTTTTCCAGAGATGGGCAGAAACGTACTCCAGGAGGCTGCCGCCCGTCACCTGGGCTCTGGGCCTCCAGAGGGGTCTCCATGAGGGCCCTCCGGAGGCCCAGAGGGGTCTCCATGTCCCACATCACCACAGGCAGCTCATGGGCAGCCTGATTTGAAGCCCTGCTTTCTCCCAGGGGTGAGTCCCCTCTGTAAGCTGGTGCCTAGTGGGCTCTGTTTTCTCAGTCACGTCTGAGGAAGGGCCCTGGAGTAATCTTGCTCCATTGCCTAAGGCTGCTGGGCGAATTTTTTCTGCCAAAGGGAGTTCAAGACAGTTCCCTTCCCCCAGCATCAATCAGAAAGGCCCCCAGGATGTTGATGCAGCAAAGTTGCCTAGCAACCATCCAGGGGTTCCAAGCCACCTCTCTCCACTTTACAGATGAAAAAACTGAGGCCCGGCCGGGCGCGGTGGCTCAAGCCTGTAATCCCAGCACTTTGGGAGGCCGAGACGGGTGGATCACGAGGTCAGGAGATCGAGACCATCCTGGCTAACACGGTGAAACCCCGTCTCTACTAAAAATACAAAAAAAACTTAGCCGGGCGCGGTGGCGGGCGCCTGTAGTCCCAGCTACTCGGGAGGCTGAGGCAGGAGAATGGCGTGAACCCGGGAGGCGGAGCTTGCAGTGAGCTGAGATCCGGCCACTGCACTCCAGCCTGGGCGACAGAGCGAGACTCCGTCTCAAAAAAAAAAAAAAAAAAAAAAAAAAAAAAAGGCCGGGCGCGGTGGCTCAAGCCTGTAATCCCAGCACTTTGGGAGGCCGAGACGGGCGGATCACGAGGTCAGGAGATCGAGACCATCCTGGCTAACACGGTGAAACCCCGTCTCTACTAAAAAATACAAAAAAAACTAGCCGGGCGAGGTGGCGGGCGCCTGTAGTCCCAGCTACTCGGGAGGCTGAGGCAGGAGAATGGCGTGAACCCGGGAGGCGGAGCTTGCAGTGAGCTGAGATCCGGCCACTGCACTCCAGCCTGGGCGACAGAGCGAGACTCCGTGTCAAAAAAAAAAAAAAAAAAGAAAAAACTGAGGCCCACAGAGGGGAAGAGTCAGACCCAAAATGCGAGTCTCTGGCTGCCGCCATGCTGTCCTCACACTCAGGCTGCCAAGTGCACCAACACAACAGGATTCCACCTGCCATGCCCTGGGGGCGCATCTCCGTGCGGCCTCTGCTGGCCATCCTGGTCACTGCACCCACCTCATGAAAGACTCACTGGTCCTTGCCGGGATGGTCCAGAAGAAGACACAGGCGTGAGGAATGACAAGACAGAGAGCCGACGGGCACTTCAGCATCCTGGCAGAGATGAACTGGAGGCAGCGGGATGAGGGGCTCTGTGGGTCAGTGTGGCTCGAGGGCGGAAGCCTGCGGTGCCAGGAGCAGGAGCTGCTCCAGGGAGCCTGTGGGGATGTTCAACACAAGCGAAGAGAAGAACATTATATGGTAGGGACTCAACTTTTGTGACTCGTTTCCCTAAAAGTTTACATCAAGAATAGGGACATTCACGAGGTGAGGAGATGGAGACCATCCTGGTTAACATGGTGAAACCCTGTCTCTACTAAAAATACAAAAAATTAGCCTGCTGTGGTGGCGGGCGCCTGTAGTCCCAGCTACTTGGGAGGCTGAGGCAGGAGAATGGCGTGAACCCGGGAGGCGGAGCTTGCAGTGAGCCGAGATTGCGCCACTGCACTCCAGCCTGGGCAACAGTGAGACTCCGTCTCAAAAAAAAAAAAAAAAAAAAAAAGAAAAGAAAAATAAAAAGAAGAACAGGGACATTTTAGCACTTTGGGAGGTAGAGGTGAGTGGATTGTTTGAACCCAGAAGTTCCAGACCAGCCTGGGCAACATGGCAAGACCCTATCTCTACAAAACATTGAAAAATTAACCTGGTTGGTGGTGTGCGCCTGTGGTCCCAGCTACTCAAGAGGCTGAGGTGGGAGGATTGCTTGAGCTGGGGAGGTCAAGGCTGCAGTGAGCTATGATTGCACCATTGTACTCCAATCTGGGCAACAGAATGAAACCCTGTCTCAAAAAAAAAAAAGACCAGGCGTGGTGGCTCATGCCTATAATCCCAGCACTTTGGGAGGCCGAGGCAGGTGGATCACTTGAGGTCAGGAGGTTCAAGACTAGCCTGACCAACATGGTGACACTCCATCTCTACTAAAAAGACAAAAATTAGCCAGGTATGGTGGCAGGCACCTGTAATCCCAGCTACTTGGAAGACTGAGGAACGAGAATCGCATGAACCTGAGAGGCGGAGGCTGCAGTGAACCAAGACTGCGCCACTGCACTCCAGCCTGGGCAACAGCAAGACTCAGTCTCAAAAACAAAAAATAAAATAAAATAAGAAGATTAGAATAATTAATGGTTCTCAGCCTTTTGGGATTAGACTCTGGTGAAAATATGGACACTTTTCCTAGAAAAATGCAAATTGTGCACACACACTCATATGCAATTTTGCTCATACCCCAGGTAGCTCATGGAGAGAGGTCTGGTGACCTCATCGGTTAAGAAGCCTTGGTTAGACAGCTGTGAAATGAACACATCCTACATGAGACATGAGATGATCAACTTCCTGGAGGTGGGGTGGTGGAGTGAATCAGAGGCAGAGAGGGCCTCCAGGGGACGTGGCCCAACCCTCTCATTTTACAGACAGGTGACTGAGGCCCAGAGGGGAAGGGGCTGGCCAAAGGTCACTGACTCGCCAGTGGGCAAAGCAGCACTAGGTCTCCTGATAGTGCCCGCTACCTTCTGTCCCCATGTTATGACCAGTCCCCAACAGCATGGCACCCCGTCCCTCCAGTGTATGCTCTGTCTGTGACCTTCTCTGAGATTGGCCCAGGTTGTATGGGAGGTGGCAGGACTCAGGGGACAGCCAGATTTGGGCAGCAAAACTGGCTCCACCCTTTTCTAGCTGTGTGGCCTTGGGTAAGTTACCCAGCCTCTCTGAGTCTGTTTCATGATATGTAAAAATAGGTATTATAATAACAGCATGAACCCCATCGGTTATTAGGAGGGTGAAATGATGATGCACAGATAGCACTCAGCGCACTCCCTGGTATTTAGTACGCACTAGTTAATAATGGTCATAGTTGTTGTTGGTCTGAGACTGGCCATGGGGTGTTCCTTGCATTTGTGGTTGGCTGAGCTGCTCAGCAGATGGGTCCTAGGCAATTCCAGGGAGCAATCCTTCCAACCCCCATATGAAAATGTATCCCCCAGCTCCGGCCTCCAACACCACTCTGGCTGGAGCCGTTCCCTACTCTGGAAATGCACACCCTGGGGCAGTTTCTCCACTGGACCCCAAACGATAGCTGGTGGGTGCCCTGGCGGGTGGGGGAGGGGTGTTCTCATGGAGGAGAGAGGATGGGGGAAACGGTAGCTGCCAGCGATTCCCTGGCCCCCAACATCACTGCCCCATGGGGCTCCCCCACAGGACCAAACCACTCCTCACAGGGTCATTTTTTCGAGCCTCACCACAGTGGTCCGAGATAGACGAGGCAGAGGCATCACTGACTAGCCCCATTTTATACATTCGGCAACTGAGGTTCAGGTGGGGGATGGCAAATGACCCGCTAGGAGGTGCATAGGCTGGGATGTACAGTCTGGTCCAAACTACATTGCTCCAGGCTGCTAGATGCCTTCTCAAAACATGTATCTAGCACCTTCTACATACCAGGTACGGCAAGCCCATGAGAGCGGTCTCATTGACCTGCCTATCTGATAAGGAAACTGCGCTCAGGCAGGTTAAGTCATTTCTCTGAACCTTGGAGTGCAGAATGTCGGGGCTGTGGGATTTGAACCTCAAACTCTGGCTCTTTCCATGGCAGCCCCAGCCTTCTCCCACCCCATTCACCAAACCATCTCTCCAGGCTCCTACCTGGCACAGGGGCTGCCAGGAACAGGCCAGGGACACGGGCTCAACTGGTGGGACATGGGGAGGTGCGGTGGGAGACGGGCAGGACTCGCTGCCTCTCCTCTCCCTCTGTCCCTGGGCACCTCCCTCCTCTGGATACACCACTGCGGCTCTATGCTCATGTGTGCACATGTGTGCCTGTGCAGCCTGTGTGTGTGTGTGTGTGTAGCATGGGTGGGGACATGTTCATCTCTGTGAGCATGGGGTGGGTGCAGTGGGTCAGAGCTTTCCTGGAAAGTTGTGTTTATTTTTTATTTTGAGACAAAGTCTGGCTCTGTCACCCAGGCTAGAGTGCAATGGCGCCATCTCGGCTCACTGCAACCTCCACCTCCCAGGTTCAAGTGATTCTCCTGCCTCAGCCTCCTGAGTAGCTGGGATTACAGGCACCCCCGCCACCATGCCCAGCTAACTTTTTGTATTTTTTTTTTTTTAACAGAGATGGGGTTTCACCATGTTGGCCAGGCTGGTCTCGAACTCCTGACCTCAAGTGATCCGCCTGCCTCGGCCTCCCAAAGTGTAGGGATTACAAGCGTGAGCCGCCACGCTGGCTGGTTGTGTTTATTTGTGAGCTGAGTGTGTGTCTGTGATTTTGCTCATTTGTCTTTGATTCAGTGCCTCCAAGTTTCCCAGAAGAGGGGTGTGTGTGTGCACGTGTGTGCGGGTGTGCGCCCACAGAGGGCTCCATCACTTTCATCTGGAGTCTATTTTTAGATTCCTCCTCTTCCTTGGTATCTATCTTTAGGGCCCCGGTTCCTTTAGACTGGAAGATTGAAGTTCCTGGACACCCCACCTTCCCTCGCCCCACCCTCACCCTGAACTGGGGGTTTCTACAGAGAGATTCCCTCACCCTCTCTCTGGGTGACTGGCTTGTTGGGGGTCCCAGCCCTGGGGGATAGTGTGGGCTGTAGTGGGAGAAGAACTGATGGGATGGGGCGGAGGCAAGTCTACCTCTTGGGGCACTAGGGTGCTGAGGGGCCTGGGTGGGCTCTCCCCCTCGGCAGGGGTGTCCAGTTTGAGTGCATAGCTCTGCTACTTCCTGGAAAGGCCAGCTCAACTTTCTAAACCTCAGTGTTTCCATCTGTGAGTGGGGATGATTGAACGCCTCCCCCGCATTGTAGGCCAGTTGTGAGCATGAATGTAAAGCGCTTAGCTCAGGGCTCAATGCCCAGTGGGAGGAGGAGCAGCCCAGGGACCTGGTGGATGGGAATCTGGGGATGGGGAGGGCTCAGTGGGCATCAGCCAGGCCTGGGCAGCCCTGAGCTGGTGTCAGAGAGAACTGAAAGACTGGTTTGCCCCCAAGCCACCCTTTCTGCGCCCACCACAGCCTTGCACAGCCTGTTTAGTATTACAGCGCGGGGCTGAAAAGGAACACCACTCGCCTGGCCCCCCAGCCCTCGAGGGAAGACATGGGCGAAGAGGAGAGGAAATAGAGCATGTGCATGTTCCGGCTCCTTTCCTGCTGGAAACCAAAACAATCTATCATTGTTATTATCAGTAGCAATATATGCTAGATTTAAATTAAACAACTCAGTATCACAATCATCACAATCATGTTATATTTATGATAACTCTATGATATAGTGACATCTACCACGAGCACGTGCCCTGCCGTGGCCCACGATATCCACAGTACAGAAATGATGTCATTGCTCTCCCCGGTGATCCGATGACGTGGGTAACATCACCCTCATCCACTCCAAATCACCCTCTCAGAAAACCGAGGCTCAGAGAGGTTAAAAGACTTACCGAAGGTCACACAGCAAGGACTAGAACCTGGGTGTGTCTGATCCAGAGTCCTGCTCTAGACTCTGTTTTGGGTGCCTTCGCACTGTGCAGGAATCACAGCCTTCACTCCCCTCCCAGCTCTGGCACTGGTCCCACCAGGCCCAACACACATCCTTTGGGCTCATCTACATCCCGAAGCCACTCACACAAGGGACTGTGGTGCTGATCTGACGCAGAGGAGAGACCAAGTGGAACAGCGTCTACACTGCTCACAACCCCAGCCCTGGGTTGCCAAGGATCTAACTTGCTATGCAGCTAGGAGAGTAACCCTGGGGCTCAGTCCTCAGTTTCCCTTCTTGCAAGGTGAGGAGAGGCTGACAGTCCTTGGCGCCTCAGTAAGCCCCTGCCAGCTAGAGGCTGGCTCGCTCCATCCCTCCCGTCCCTCCCCTGCCCTGCCTCGCTGGGCCACTACTAACCTGGCTTCGTCCCCACAGGAAAGCAGCTGCCTGGGAGCACCAGATGCAGGCTTTGGGGTCGCAGCAGAAGGCCAAGGGTCCTAAGAGGTGTGGCTGATGCTGAGATGCAGCAGATGTGGCCCTGCCCTACTGGAGCCAGGGTATCTCAGGGTGCCGGTCCTACCCCCAGCTGGCCAGGATCTGAGCCACAGGCCAGGCCACTTCTCCTGCAGCTTGCCCAGCCCCACCCCTGTGAATAATGCCAGTTGCTTTATGGAGCTGGGCCTCACTCGGGCTTTGATGATTGGGAGGGTGGCATGAATGGAAGAGGTACAAGGAAAGGTTAAAGACTCAGCCACCTAGGCTCGGGGCATAGAGACGGTTAAATTGCTGGCAGGAGGCACCTTCTTAAGCCATCCAGTGCCACCCCTGAGCCCTGGTACCAGCCCTCCAGGTCTCCAGACTCATCTGACACTTGGGATTCTCCTCCAGGCCCTGGGCCAGGGTGGGGCCCTTCCTACCACCCTATCCAACCACAACAATAATTAACCCCAGTGAACCCCAACAAATAAAGATCCAAATCACAGAAAGGAGGGATCATCACTGCCCCAGGATGGGGAACTCCAGAGGGCCCAGGAAGGCCAAGCCCTGGCTCATCTGACACATCCTGCCCCACTGTTGTGGCCTGAGTAGGCCCAGATGCCCCCAGTCTGTTGGGGCTGGGGAGGAGGGCACCACCTCCCCGTCCAGGTAAGGTTTGGGAAGGCATGTTTGTCTCGACTTTGGACCCGAGTCTTTTCCACCATTGAACACTTTTTCAAACCTTTTACCACCTCCTTCATTCTCTTGGGCCTGTTCTCCTCATCATTCCATGTGTCTGTCTATTCACATAGTCAGCAAACGCTTACTGAGCACCTACTATGTGCCAGCACCTACTATGAGCACCTACTAAGCACCTTCCCAGTGTGAGGTCTGGGAAGCTGTGTCATCCAAAGAACAGGAAGGACCTGTCTCTCCACCAAGTCCTATGCTCTTCTCCTTCAGTCAGCCTGTTTCAACTCACACTAGTCTATCCATCAGCTGGTAAATACTGAGCACCAGCTGGGTACAGGGCAGTGTGCTGGGCATGATGGGTGGGTGGTATGCACTGGGAAGCAGGCCGATTGGAAGTTATGGAGGAGATTCAGGGAGACATCAGGAAGGCGTGGGAAGGATCCTTGCCTTTTGGAAGCTCACAGTGCAGTTGGTTACGGGGAAGAGGCTGGCTATACACTCCTTTATGCAACTTCTTCCTGGGTACACAGAAAGTCCACAGTTCCAAGCTGGCCTGTGGCTGGGACTATATACCTGGATTCTGGCCAGTGGAGTGTGGATGGAAGTGATGTGTGCCATTTCCAGACCTGGACCTAAAACTACCTTCCCATGCTCTCCTTTCCCATCCCCTGGCAATCCTGTGGCAGCCCTGTGTTGGAGGAGGCATCACAGATGTAAGGAACCTGAAATTGGATGGTGATGTGAGCAAGAATAAATCTGTAGGCCGGGCGCGGTGGCTCAAGCCTGTAATCCCAGCACTTTGGGAGGCCGAGACGGGCGGATCACGAGGTCAGGAGATCGAGACCATCCTGGCTAACACGGTGAAACCCCGTCTCTACTAAAAAATACAAGAAAACTAGCCGGGCGAGGTGGCGGGCGTCTGTAGTCCCAGCTACTCGGGAGGCTGAGGCAGGAGAATGGCGTGAACCTGGGGGGCGGAGCTTGCAATGAGCCGAGATCCTGCCACTGCACTCCAGCCTGGGCGACAGAGCGAGACTCCGTCTCAAAAAAAAAAAAAAAAAAAAAAAAGAATAAATCTGTATTGTATTGTGTTTGGCCACTGAGATGTTGGGGTTGTTTGTTATAACAGCTAATGTTGGTTATCCTGACTGATACAAGCAGACAGTGCACGCAGGGGAACAGCTTGAATCCTGTGGCTGGATCACAGTGTCCAGGAGTGCTCATTGTGAGGTAATGTGTGACGTCTATACCAATACCACCAATACCACTAGCTGGTAGTGGGTATGAGGTCAGAGGAGGGGAAGGATGAACGGTGAAAGGTGGAGTGCCTGGTACATAGTAGGTGCTCAGTAAAATAGGATGAATGAAATACACGAAAATATTAGAAGAGCTTTGCAGTGGCGGCTGATGTTGCCAGAAACCCAGAGGATGGGTGGAGCTTGCTTGGGGGATAGGAGTAGAGACAGTTACCCTGGGAAGAAAGACCTGGAGGGGAGAAAGGGCAGCACTTATCCGTGGGTCAGAGATCAGTGAGCAGTCACTCCAGCCCAAGCAGGAGGGTATTTGGAGACGGAGCTGGAACTTGGAGGCCTTCAAATGCCAAGCCGAGCAATTTAGACCTTAGGCTCCAGACTACTTTACTTTGATAGCCTAAGATCTAAAATATCTTATGATTGTCAGAAGTTTGGAGTGGTCTCCAGTGTGGGGGTGCACATCAATCCACTGGGGCACAAGAAGAAAATGGTAAACTCCCATTCACATTTATCTCACTTATTTATTTATTTATTTATTTATTTATTTAGAGATGGAGTCTCGCTCTGTTGCCCAGACTGGAGTGCAGTGGCGCAATCTCAGCTCACTGCAACCTCTGCCTCCCAGGTTCAAGCAGTTCTCCTGCCTCAGCCTCCCGAGTAGCTGGGATTACAGGCGCCCGCCACCACGCTTGGCTAATTTTGTTGTTGTTGTTATATGTTTAGTAGAGACAGGGTTTCACCAGGCTGGTCTCGAATTCCTGACCTTGTGATCTGCCCACCTCAGCCTCCCAAAGTGCTGGGATTACAGGCGTGAACCACCGTGCCTGGCCTATCTCACTTCTTTAAATGTCTGTTTTTTAGTGTCTATGAAGCTACCAAGGCTCAGAGAGGTTGAGTAACTCATGCAAGGTCACACAGCTACTAAGCGTGCCTGACTCCAAAACCCCGCTGTGCTCTTCACATATGCTGAGTCTTGTGCAGACAGATGAGGACTTGGGTGGGGGTAAAGGTAAGTCTAGGGGAGGGTAGCTGGGAGAGTCGGCAGCCCCTGGCTGTTTCTGCCACTGTGGGCAGAGGCTAAGGAGCCTGCCTAGGCCTGCTTACTAGGCCTCCAGGGCCTGTTGGGAAACACGGAAGCAGGGAGCCCCAGTGAGTGCAGGCCTGCCGTCCAAAGCGCCTCGTCCCAGACTTGACAATTCAGCCTCACTTTGTGAGCAGGATCCCGAGGCAGGGATGGGGGTACCAATGGCTAAGAGGTCAGGACAAGATGACAAAGGGATAGAGAGGAGTTGGGGGCTGTCACTCAGACTCTGGGGGCAGCTGGCAGGGGTAGGTTGGCTGCTCTGCCACCCACCCACACTCATGCCGATCCCATGGCCGAGGGAACTCATAGGCCAGCCCCACGCTGCCTTCCCGTGCTCCACTGTGCTGGGTTTAGGGGTGATTTTACCTTCTGATTTATACCTCTACAAAAGGCAATTACCGACTGGGCAAGGTAGCTCACGCCTGTAATCCCACCACTTTGGGAGTCTGAGGTGGGCGAATCATTTGAGGTCAGGAGTTCGAGCCAGCCTGGCCAACATAGTGAAACCCCGTCTCTAATAGAAACACAAAACACACAAAAAAATTAGCTGGGCGTGGTGGTACATGCCTGTAATCCCAGCTACTGGGGGAGGCTGAGGCAGGAGAATCGGGAGACAGAGGTTGCAGTGAGCCGAGATTGCACCACTGCACTCCAGCCTGGGCAACAGAATGAGCCTCCATCTCAAAATACATAAATAAAATTAAAAAAAAAAAGTGATTACCAATTGAAAATATAAAATTGTTGGCCAGGCGCGGTGGCTCAAGCCTGTAATCCCAGCACTTTGGGAGGCCGAGATGGGTGGATCACGAGGTCAGGAGATCAAGACCATCCTGGCTAACATGGTGAAACCCCGTCTCTACTGAAAAATACAAAAAACTAGCCGGGCGAGGTGGCGGGCGCCTGTAGTCCCAGCTACTCAGGAGGCTGAGGCAGGAGAATGGCGTGAACCCGGGAGGCGGAGCTTGCAGTGAGCTGAGATCCAGCCATTGCACTCTAGCCTGGGCGACAGAGCGAGACTCCGTCTCAAAAAAAAAAAAAAAAAGAAAATATAAAATTGTTGTAATTAAAATATAACACCTAGACAGAAAAATGCATCTACCCTAACAGTATAGCATGGTGAAGTTTTACAAACTGAACACTCAAGGTTAACTAGAACCCAGTTTAAGAAACAAAACATTGGCCAGGCGTGGTGGCTCACGCCTGTAATCCCAGCACTTTGGGAGGCCGAGGTGGGCAGATCACGAGGTCAGGAGATCGAGACCATCCTGGCTAACATGATGAAACCCCGTCTCTACTAAAAATACAACAAATTAGCCGGGCGTGGTGGCGGGCGCCTGTAGTCCCAGTTACTCGGGAGGCTGAGATAGAGTGAGACTGTGTTTCAAAAAAAAAAAAAAAAAAAAAAAAAAAAGCTGTACTGAGTACCAGGAGCCTGGAGGCAGCTGAGAATGAGGAGCAGGTACTGAGAATTTGGGACTGCTTGGCTGTAAGGGTTTATTGCACAGAGGTGATCTAGTGCTTCTCAAACTTCGGTGTGTAGCAGAATGATCTGGAGGCCCAGGCTTGCTGGAGAAGAGGACTCAGGCCACTGTGTTTTTACGAAGTTCTACAGGTGAATCTGATACCCACCAAAGTGCTACACCCACACAGTAGCTATCATGTGTGCCAAATGAACGCAGGAGGCCAAGGACACCTCCTCTGAGAAGCCTTCCTGGGCTTCTCTACTGGAGTGCTCTAGCCGACACCCAGCACGCATGAGATACCCCGGTAGCCTCAGGGCTGTATTCTGCTTGTGAATGCTGTCTTGTCCCTGTAAACCCAGTGGCTTCATCTGTGCCTCTTTGACTCTTCAGTTCCTGGCACAGACTTGAGCTCTTGGCAATATTCTTCCATCAATATTTGCTGAGATGACCCTGAGTTGTCCAGGGAACCAGGTTCAGGCCTGCCAGCCCCCTTGAAGCTGGGGAGGGAAGGCTTGGCTCCTGCCTCGTGTCATCACCCCTGTCTGGTGGACTGCAGTGGGCTGAGGAACAGGGCCCGAGTAGTTTATCACTCAAGCCTCTGACTAACCTACGTGGGAGAGTGAGATGCGTCTGATTTTTTCATCCCACAGGTGCCCTCCAGCTACCCTCTGGGGAGGGTCCAGTTCCCAGTGTGGGGGAAGGGGCGTACCTGTCTCCCCAGTCTGGCTGGCATTGGTGAGGCAAGTGCACTGCTGGAGGAGGGTGCTGGTCTTGTCTGCCACACAGGGTGGCAGTGTCTGGGGCTCACGCCTGTACTCCCAGCACTTTGGGAGGCCGAGGCGGGAGGATCACCTGAGGTCAGGAGTTCAAGACCAGCCTTTGAAGCCATGGTTGGAATCCCAGCCCCACTGGCTGCCCAGACCTTGAGCAAGTTACTTAATTCAACATCTAAGTGTCAGTTTCCTCACCTGATAAGCAGAAGAAATAACATGACCTCCCTCATGAGGCCAGCAAGTGAATTAAACGAAACAGTGCAGACCTTAACAGAGAGCCTGGTGCTGACACGCTCCACCAGTATGATCTTCACTTTCTTTCTCTGGAGTTGACGTGGTCAGCTGCAAGGAAAGGGTTAGCAGTTGTTGTTTGCTTTATTTGTCATTTTTTTTTTTTTTTTTGAGACTGAGTCTCGCTCTGTTGCCCAGGCTGGAGTGCAATGACACGGTCTCGGCTCACTGCAACCTCCACCTCCAGGGTTCAAGTGATTCTCCTACCTCAGCCTCCCTAGTAGTTGGGATTATAGGCACCCGCCATCATGTCCGGCTAATTTTTTTTTTTTTTTTTGTATTTTTGTAGAGATAGGATTTCACTATGTTGACCAGGCTGGTCTTGAACTCCTGACCTCAGGTGAGCCACCTGCCTCAGCCTCCCCAAGTGCTGGGATTACAGGCATGAGCCACTGCGCCCGGCCTGTCATGTTTGTTTGTTTAACTGCAAGGTTGCAAATCTCAATGGGGCTGTGTATATGTTGGGGGGTTAGGTGCTGTGGCCTCTGGGCCTCTGCCGGGCGCAGAGGACACGTTCTTGCTGCCTGGGACCTCAGAGGATGCCCCGGGAACCTTCCTGGATCTCTGACTCTCCTCCCATGTCTTGGTGCCTTCTCTGTTAGGATCCTTCCTTGTGGAGTATCTGTGCTTTTCCCAAACCTTGACGCTCAGGAGACATCATCACTGCAGAATAATGCAGCCACAGGCCCTGGGCTCCTTTTGCTGTTTGGCAAATGCTGCAGCCTCAGGCATTAACTGAGTATCATTGGCTCTCCTGGGCGCCCAGCTTTTGCTGGGCTTGTCTCAGGGTTTATCAGCTCCAGGCTAGGCCGTCGGATCTGGGGGAGGGGCAGACAGGTTGGAGGCGGAGGCTTCCACTCCAGGCTGTTGTTTCTCTCCTAAAGTATCCAACCTCCGAAGACCCATTTGTGTTCCACATAGGAAAGTTCTATCCCTCCAGGTAGCCTCACGCTGACCTTCTCTCCTGCCACTGATAACCCTGGCCTTCCCCAGCGAGAGTGCCTGCCCAGCCCTGTCCTGGATCACCATGGGGACTGCCGGGCGTGTTCTTGGGGACTGCCAATGAGGGGCACTGTGCTGTGCTCAGATGGCCACGGGAAGGTGGGGGGCAGTGTGGGCTGGGCAGGTCCCCGTAATTTAAGCCCCGAAGCTTGGGAAAGATTAACTCCTGAAATCAGACGGCTTTAGGGACTCTCCTGCATGTCACTCACAATCCAAGATGCTCCCCTCAGTGGGAGGGAACAGACCATGCCAGCTCCTAAGCTCCAGGGTCTCCTCTTCAAATCCTCCTTGTGAAGTCGGCTTCAGGCTGCAGGGGTGGAACCACAGCTGCTGGACCGGAGCTCTGCCCTGGGGGAGGGGCGCCTCATAGGGGAATGCCATCGGCTTCCTTTAGGGCTCTTGTGGGGGTGGAAACAGGGTCAGGAACCGCCCTCCCCCCACCTAAGTCGTGATCCTGGAACGTTCTCTTCTCATGGAAGTTCAGTGTGGTCATTACCCTCTGAGCTGTCTCTCCAACCTTCTCTCTGTCTGTTCCCACGCAAACCTCGAGGGTTGTTGCTGTTAGGCAGGAATCTAGACCCAACATGGCGGCGTTACCCGGCGTAGCAGGCCTTTTGTTAAAGACTCCCTTCACCCTTGTACACACCCGCAGACCTACATGCGTCAGAGTTCTGGCTGGGCAACCACACTCCCCCATGACCTGCAGCTCACCTGCATTCCGCAAGTTCGTAAACAGCAGTTTCGGTTGACAGTTTCCAAAGACCCCTTCCTCATGACCCTTACTCAACTCCTGCCCTAGTAGTTTCAAGACCCCCCAGGCCCTGTTTGCACAACCAGCTTCCCTACCTCTCGGGCTATAAGAAGCCCCTACCCTCCTCCCTCAGCGCCACTTCCTTGGCCCACACCTTTGGACCGAGGAACCTCGCCCGCGAGTCCTAATAAAAGGCTATTCTCACTGCCATTTGCCTTGTGTCTTTGTTCCCGGTTTGGCTCCAGCCTCAGTTTACCTTTACAGTTGCCTAAGTTCAACTACGACTTCTTATTTTTTTAATCTTTAATATTTATTTGGAGGGAAAACTCAGATTTGCAGTACAAAAATATACTTTTGTAAAACGCTTTTTTAAAAATAATTATAGATTTGGCCAGGCACGGTGGCTCAAGCCTGTAATCCCAGCACTTTGGGAGGCCGAGATGGGCGGATCACGAGGTCAGGAGATCGAGACCATCCTGGCTAACACGGTGAAACCCCGTCTCTACTAAAAAATACATAAAAACTAGCTGGGCGAGGTGGCGGGCACCTGTAGTCCCAGCTACTCGGGAGGCTGAGGCAGGAGAATGGCGTAAACCCGGGAGGCGGAGCTTGCAGTGAGCTGAGATCCGGCCACTGCACCCAGCCTGGGCAACAGAGCGAGACTCCATCTCAAAAAAAAAAAAAAAAAAATTATAGATTCACAGGCCTTGCAAAAATAGAACAGAGAGGTCTGGTGTAGCCTTCATCCAGTTTGGCCCAATAGTCACATTTATCTAAGTGTCGTTCAATATCAAAACCAAGGAAATGGACATTGGTATTCTGTGTGTGTGTGTGTGTGTGTGTGTGTGTGTGTGTGTGTGTTTGTGTGTGGTGTCCCAGTTCCACCTACACCATGCTCCAATAGATGCTGGGGACATACTGTGAATAAGACCCCGTTTCAGTTGCCCAGGGACTCAGAGTCAAGTGCAAAAGAGACACATACAAATGACATCAAAACAACAAAAAATCCTGGCCGGGTGCGGTGGCTCATGCCTGTAATCCCAGCACTTTGGGAGGCCGAGGAGAGCGGATCACGAGGTCATGAGATCGAGACCATCTTGGCCAACGTGGTGAAACCCCATCTCTACTAAAATACAAAAAGAAAATTAGCCAGGCGTGGTGGCGCGTGCCTGTAGTCCCAGCTACTCAGGAGGCTGAGGCAGGGGAATTGTTTGAACCCTGGAGGCAGAGGTTGTGGTGAGCCGAGATTGTGCCCCTGTATTCCAGCCTGGCGACAGAGCAAGACTCCATCTCAAAATAATAATAATAAATCCTGATCGCACTAGCTAACGCTTACTGGCTGCTTCCTGCATCCTTTATGTAAATTACCTCATTTCAGAGTCACACCTCCCTACGAGGGTGAAGCTATTGTCACTTGGTAGATGAGGAAACACTGATCGGGGAGGTTAAGCCACTGTGCAATGCCATGCCAGCTGGTAGGTGACTGGGGCAGGCAGAATGTGATGAGGGCATCGACCAGGGTGGAGTGAAAGCTCTGAGAGCTCAGGGTGGGAAGAGCAGGGCAGGGATATCGGACAGTGTCTGGAGATATTTTTGGCTATCAAGATGGGGGTGTGGGCCAGGCTCAGTGGCTTCCATCACCTTGGGAGGCCAAGACAGGAGGATCACTTGAGCCCAGGAGTTTGAGACCAGCCTGGGCAACACAGAGAGAGCCTGTCTCTACAAAACAAAACAAAAATTAGCTGGATGTGGTGGTGTGCACCTGTAGTCCAAGCTACTTGTGAGGCTGGAGAGGCTAAGGCAGGAGGATTGCTTGAGCCTAGGAATTCAAGGCTTCTGTGAGCCAAGATTTCATCACTATACTTCATATACTCCAGCCTGGGCGATAGAGTAAAAGTCTGTCTCAAAAAAAAAAAAAAAAAAAAGAAAAAGAGTGGTGTGTGTGTTTGTGTGTGTGTGCGCATGCTACTGGCATCAAGTGTGTAGAGACCAGGGATATTGCTAAATGTCCTACAGTGCACAGGACAGTCCGACACAAAAAGTGCCTGAGTCCCAAATGTGAATCATGCACGACTGAGAAACTCCAGGGAAAGTTTCCAGGGGAGATGCTATCAGGACAGAGTTGGCCAAACTAAGGAGCAAGAAGGTGGCTTCAGACAGAACAAAAGTATGGACAAAGGCTGTGGGAAGCAGCACAGTACCAGACTTGACCTCAAGTGATCTGCCCGCCTCGGCCACCTAAAGTGTTGGGGTTACACCTGTATTCCTACCACTTTGGGAGGCTGAGGTGGGTGGATCCCATGAACCAGGAATTTGAGACCAGCCTGGCCAACATGGTGAAACCCTGTCTCTACTAAAAATACAAAAATTAGCCAGGCGTGGTGGTGGGCACCTGTAGTCCCAGCTACTCGGGAGGCTGGGGCAGGAGAACCCGGGAGGCGGAGTTTGCCATGAGCCGAGAACCCATGAGGTGGAGGTTCACCACTGCACTCAAGCCTGGGCAGCAGAGCGAGACTCCGTCTCAAAACAAAAAAATAAAATAAATGATCTTTTTCAGCAGGACCATCCATTTTCCAGCTAACTCAGCAGCATGTAGTCATCTGCCACCGCCCTCAGGAAGTGTGCGAGTGCCGGGCGTGGAGCCTGGTGCAGTGAGCCCTCTGCGGGGTGTGCTGCTGTCTTTACCTGGCTTGCAGTGACTGGTATTGGGAAACTTTTCACGTCGTTCCAGAAACAGGCAGCACCTTCAATAAAATTAGCCACATTTTCTGTCCTAGATAAAATATCGGAAGAGGCTTACATCTGCATACATTTGCAGGTATCTGCTTAAGAAACACCTTAGCGTGGCTTTTGCATTCCAGACTGACGCCTCTTCCAGGAGTCAGAGCGCTTGCTGCTGCTCCCAGCGGCTTCGGAGAATCCCACTGGGGATCCATGCTGAAGAGTCACCTCTAGGGAGAAGCTCTCGGCCCCCATCAGGGCACCGCTCCCACGTTGTGGACTGTTCCGGGGATGGTGTCCTGCACTCTCAGACCACTCCTGCAGCCCCTCCTGGCTGCTGCTCCGGGCTCAGAGTGCTCAGTGTTATGAAGGAGCAGATGTTTCTAAGAGAAACACACACAAAATCATTACATCAGATGCCGGGATCATCACCTGCAGTGCCCCCAATGACGATAGCCTCTGAGACTCGTTGCTTGGGCAGTCACTGGCAGATTGGCACTCCAGGGGTCCAGCCTCCCACCCCCAAATGCTTTGCAGAGCCTCATCAAACAGACGCAATTGTATTGACTGACTGTCACTCCGTGTTCATAGACACCTGAGAGCTGATGGTCAAAGCTGATTAGCTGGGGCTATAAGGCAGGATGGCCCTGGACATGCAGGGTTTGAGGGGGTGGGGGTGTTCTTCAGGCTCTCAAAGGTCTTGCATTGCTCAACTGTGCCTGACACGGACCCCAGTGTCATCTCTGGTTCCCTCCTTTAGGTGTGCACAATCTTCACTGCAGAGCACACCACGCATGGGCACATCAAGATGCACCATGACTACACCGTGGTGGGCCTGGGGGACTCCAGCACGTGGAGGCTGCCTTATCTCAACCGCTGTGTCTACACATTCCTTGCTCCTTTCCTCCTCCCCATCGCCACTCCACTGATGGCTGTCGGTGAGTGCCATCAGAGCCCAAGTCGGCAGTGCCCTGCATGGACCTGGTTCTCCTGCTCTCTTTCCCTGCCTGGCTTCATGGAGGCTGCTTATAGAGGAAAGCCTGATAGATTCTTGCTGAGACAGCATGGCAGGGTAGAAAGAGCCTCGGACCCAGAGCTAAGTCTGGTTCTGCCACTTACTAGCTGGGGACCACGGGCAGATAATTTAACCTGTCTGAGTCTCGGGTCCTGTACCTGCTCCTCAAGTACGGTATGAAAGAAAATGAGGTCCTAGGTATAAAAATGTTTTGCAGGGTCCAGGCATGGTGGCTCACGCCTGTAATCCCAGCACTTTGAGAGGCTGAGGCAGGTGGATTGCCTGAGCTTAGGAGTTTGAGACCACCCTGGGCAACATGGTGAAACCCCATCTCCACTAAAACACAAGAAATTAGCTGGGTGTGGTGGTGGGTGCCTGTAGTCCCAGCTACTTGGGAGGCTGAGGCAGGAGAATCACTTGAACCCAGGAGACGGAGCTTGCAGTGAGCTGAGATCGCGCCACTGCACTCCAGCCTGGGTGACAGAGTGAGACTGTGTCTCCAAAAAAAAAAAAAAAATTGCTTTGCAGAAATAATACTTCCTGTTATCAGCTTTGATATCAGGAGAGTGATGTCATATGGTGGAGGGAGGCAGGGGCGATGGGGCAGCTAGACCTGGATTCAAATCCCAGGGCTTGACTTGGTCAGATTGCTTAATGTTTCTGTTTCTTTCTTTGTTTTTCTTTTCATTTTTTCTTTTCTCTCTCTCTCGCTCTTTTTTTTTTTTTTAACAGAGTCTCACTTTGTTGCCCAGGCTAGAGAGTGCAGTGGCACAATCTCAGCTCACTGCAGGTGGCACACACCCGTAGTCTCAACTACTCAGGGGGCTGAAGTGGGAGGATCACCCAAGCCTGGAGGTCAGGCTCCTCCTGAGTAGCTGGGACTACAGGTGTGTGCCACCACGCCCAGCAAATTTTGTGTATCTTTGATAGAGGTGGGGTTTCACCATGTTGCCCAGGCTGGTCTCGAACTCATAGGCTCAAGCGATCTGCTCACCTTGGCCTCCAAAAGTGCTTGGTTTATAGGCTTGAGCCACCAAGCCTGGCCTCTGTTTCTTCATCCACACAATGGGGACCCTGCTTTTCAGGGTGCCCCCGCCAACGCCTTAGCATGCTTGAGCCAGCAGAGAGCTGCTCCTGATGGATCTGAGCCTTGCCTGTCCCCTCCACGTCTTGCCCTTCCGGCAGAGCGGCTGAGGAAGGTGGAGCTCAGGACGGCCCTGCGGACGCTGGCCCTGATTTCCCTGGGCCTTGATTCTCACTACTGGCTGCTCCTGAACGTGTCAGGCTTCAAGAGCCCCAGCTCGGCCCTGGGCTGCATGTTCCTCACCAGTCCTGTTGGCCCACCCCTACCACCACGTCAACATTTTCCAGGTGAGGCCACCCCAACCTGGGCACTGGGCAGCTAAGGGGGACATTCTCCAGGGGCCCTGACTGAAGGCTGGACTCTAGGGTGAGGAGAGAGGGGCCACCTGAAGGATGAGGCATCCTCCCTCTCGCTCTCATCACACTGTGCCCTTGCCTCATCCTGGAGAGACCCTTCCTGCTGTCTTCACTAGTCAAGATCCTACTCATGATTCACAGTCAAATTGCACAGGTAGTGTCAGGTGCTTCCTCTGCCAGGCACTATGTTAGGTCAGGAACTCAGAGGTGAACAGGAGCTTCGGGTTGGTGCAGGATAGGACACAACTATGGAATTAAGTAATTAACAGCAGTTGTGGTATGTCGTCCCTTCCTGACCACCCCTAACTCCAAGGATCATTCAAGAGTTTTGGTTTCAGGTAAGAAGCAAGCTTCTCAGCTGGGTGCGGCGGCTCACTCCTGTAATCCCAGCACTTTGGGAGGCCGAGGTGGGTGGATCACCTGAGGTCAGGAGTTGGAGACCAGCCTGGCCAACGTCGCAAAATCCTGTCTATTTAAAACACAAAAATTAGCGGGTATAGTGGCAAGCCCCAGTAATCCCAGCTACTTGGGAGGCTGAGGCGGGAGAATCGCTTGAACCTGGGGGGCGGAGGTTGCAGTGAGCCGAGATTGTGTCACTGTACTCCAGCCTGGGGGACACAACGAGACTCCGGCTAACAAAAATAAAAATAAAAATAAAAATAAAAAAGAAGTGAGCTCTTCTTCAACAGAGTCGGCTGCCTCCCTCCATGCGCAGATGCCAAGCGGTAGGAGATAAAGGCCTCAGCGACTGCCCCAAGGCAGGCAGATGCGTAGATGCCAAGTGGTAGGAGATAAAGGCCCCAGTGCCTGCCCTGAGGCAGATGGAGGAACTGAACACGGAGTTCCTCATGGGAGGCCAGGGCTCAGCATTCAGCTCCGGCGTCATTTCCACAGGGACATCTCCCTGTTTCCTGCTCAGGGAAGGCCCCAGAGTAGAGCTTCCTGTACCTCCTTGTCTAGCACTTACCACAACTGCTGTTAACAACTTAATTACTTAATTCCACAATTGTGTCCTGTCCTGCACCCACTGAAGCTCCTGGTCACCTCCGAGTTCCTGACCTAGGACAGCACCTGGCAGAGGAAGCACTCGACACTGTTAAACTTGATCTTGAATGATGAGTAGGATCTTGACTGGTGAACAGAGCAGGAAGGGTCTCTTCAGGACGAGGCAAGGGCACGGTGTGATGAGACTGAGTGGTAGGCAGTTGAGAGCATTAGGGAACCATGGGACCTGAGACGTGCCCAGGCTAAGCCCCTCACTGTTCAGATGGGGAGGGAGGCCCAGAGATGGATGAAACTCAGTACGGAAAACAGAGAGGGTCGTCATCGCAGCTGGGCCAGGAACCCCTCTACCAGGTCCCCCCACATGGGAGGTGGGGGACACAAGAATCCTCTGGGTAGCATGAGATCCCAGGACACCTGAAGTCGGGTGGGGAGGTCCAGGCTACCCGGCATGACCCACGTGTCTGCCACAGCACATTGGCTGCCCATGTTCTCCCGGGACAACAAGCCCCGCCGGATACACATGATGAGCCTGAGAGTGCTTAACCTGGCCCGGGTGCCTGTGCTGGACTGGGCGTTTGGCCACTCGATCATCAGCTGCCACGTGGAACAGCACCTCTTCCCCAGGCTCTCTGATAACATGTGCCTGAAGGTAGTTGAGGGCTGGGCTGGGGGTGCTGGAATGAAGGGACTGTTAGAGGGTGGAAAGGAAGATTCTTCAGCCCAGCGGGGTCGCTCACACCTGTAATCCTGGCACATTCGGAGGCTGAGGCGGGCAGATGGCTTGAGCCCAGGAGTTTGAGAGCAGCCTGGGCAAGATGGTGAAACCCCGTCTCTACAAAAAATTCAAAAATTAGCCAGGTGTGGGGGCACATGCTTGTGGTCTGAGCTGCTTGGAAGCTGAGGTGAGGACCACCTGAGTCTGCGGAGGCTGAGGCTGCAATGAACCATAATCGCGCCACTGCACTCCAGCCTGGGTGATGGGGTAAGACGCTGTCTTAAAAAAAAAAAAAAAAAAAAAAAAAGGTGGCAGGGGAGGGATGAACCTTCAGGGTTCACCTGAACTCCAAGTCCCCCAACTGGCCTGGTCAGAGGTCACCCAGGAAGGGCAGCCCAGCATATCCACAGCAGTATGGGTTTCAGATCAGAGACACCCAGGTTTCTTCCTAGCAGGGCCACTCTGGACAAGTGAACTGAATGCCTCTAGGCCTCAGCTTTCTCTTCTGTAAAATGGAAGTAGAAGGGCTTATGTTGACAGGTTTTGAGGATGAAATGGAGAAATATATCTGAAATGTTCGGCACACAGTAGGTGCTTGGTAAAAGGGAGCTCTGGTTTTTATCCCCCTGTGCCAAGGAGGGCTGTCACGCAGTCAGGATCCCTGGATGTTGGGGAGAAGCCACTCCTTTCTTCTGCTGGGTTGGGGACAAGAATTCTCTGACTTAAGCCCTTCTACTCCTCAGGAGAATCTTGGAACAAGGCCGATAGGAGCTGCGGGTGGGAACATGATGCCCCCCGCCACCCACCATAGGATGATGGGCCTGTCCACAGCCCCGGCTCATAGGCCCCTCTCCTGCCCATTTTCCACCAGGTGAAGCCCGTGGTGTCCCAGTTCCTCCATGAGAAGCAGCTACCGTACAACGAGGACTCGTACCTGGCTCGCTTCCGGCTGTTTCTCCATTGCTATGAGGAATTCATGGTGCAGGCCCCACCTATCACTGAGCTCGTGGGGCTGCAATGAGGCCGGGCCAGTGCAGCCACCCCGTCCCTCCCTGGCCCTCCTGCTGCTGTTGGCCCAGGCGGTGTGGCTCAGTGGCTGGTGGCGGACCTGGAGAGTGGAGGCACCAGGCAGGCAGGGGGGCAGGGGAGCTCAGGCCTGGGGTCCGGGGTCCACCTGCCTTGCACGCTTTTCTGGGTTTTGAGGGGTGTCTGGGGGAGGTGGTAATGGTGGCTGTGCATTCTGGTCAGTCGGGACCTCAGCAACTTCATCTCAGGACTAAAGGGCTGGGTCCCTCCCCCTGCTCTATCCTTGGTAGGACTAAGGGTAGATGACAAGGTGAGTGAGGAGGGATACTGTGCAGGGGCCACCTGGGAGACAGCAGGGGGCACAGAGAGATCAGGGTCAGTTCCCTCGGCTGGGACCTCCCTGGCATTGGGACAGCCCCACATGGCCTTGGCCACTATTTCCTTCAGGCTCTGCGCACCAAGGTGCCCTCTCCCTGGGGACCTCAGGGTGAGCTTGCTTTTGGCAGGCCTTCCTCGATCCTCAGCCAAAGGAACCTATGCAAGGTACTGGCTCAGCAGTTCCCCAGGCCGCAGTATCAGTGAGATAAAAGTGAGTGTGTTTTGTGGGGAGGGAACTCCAGGGGAAGTGAGGGGAGAAGGTTCCTCAGGGACAGAGTCGGGAAAGAGTATAAATAGCAGGCTGGGGGAGGTGGCTCACGCCTGTAATCCCAGCACTTTGGGAGGCCGAGGCGGGCGGATCATGAGGTCAGGAGTTTGAAACCAACCTGGCCAATATGGTGAAACTTTGTCTCTACTAAAAATACAAAAATTTAGCTGGGTGTGGTGGCGGACACCTGTAGTCCCAGCTACTGTGGAGGCTGAGGCAGGAGAATCGCTTGAACCTGGGAGGTGGAGGTTGCAGAGAGCCAAGATTGCACCATTGCACTCCAGCCTGGGCGACAGAGCGAGACTGCATCTCAAAAAACAAAACAAAACAAAACAAAAAGAATAAATAGCTTTGAATGCGACCTTGGCTAGTTCAAACAGTTTGCTTTGTTCTGTGATGTTTAGAAGTGGTGAACCTGGGGATCATCCACTGGGAGAGAGAAGAATTTGTGGGAGGGGGCTGGGGTTGGAGGGGGTTCTGGGAACAGGGTCTGGAGGACAGATGGCCTCAGAGAGGAATAGGAGGAGGGTGGGGTGCAGATAGAAGAGCCTGAAGTCAGGGCTGGGCGGGGCTGTGGAAGGATGGTCTGCAGCCTGGGAATGAGGTGGGAATATAAGGGAACTGCCAATGCCAGGCAGAGGAAGAGGCCAAGGTGCTGGGGGACACCACTGAGATTCAGCCTACAGTGGGTAGTATTGAGAGGGCCAGGAGCTGCCCCAGCTGGGGGCTGGACTGGGAGGGTGCCAGGAAGTGCCCAGGTGGAGGCTGACAGAGAGACAGAGAAGGAGGCCAGACCCATTAGTTGAAAACAGGGTCTCTCACCTCGGCACCACTGACTTTTTTTTTTTTTAAATGGAGACGAGCCGGGCGCGGTGGCTCAAGCCTGTAATCCCAGCACTTTGGGAGGCTGAGACGGGCGGATCACGAGGTCAGGAGATCGAGACCATCCTGGCTAACACGGTGAAACCCCGTCTCTACTAAAAAATACAAAAAAAAACTAGCCGGGCGAAGTGGCGGGCACCTGTAGTCCCAGCTACTTGGGAGGCTGAGGCAGGAGAATGGCGTGAATCCGGGAGGCGGAGCTTGCAGTGAGCTGAGATCCGGCCACTGCACTCCAGCCTGGGCGACAGAGCATGACTCCGTCTCAAAAAAAAAAAAATAAAAATAAAAAAAAAATAAATGGAGACGAAGTCTTGCTCTATTGCACAGGCTGGAGTGCAGTGGCACGATCTCAGCTCACTGCAACTTCCCCCTCCCAGGTTCAAGCGATTCTCAACCTCCCAAGTAGCTGGGACTACAGGCGCCTGCCGCCATGCCCGGCTAATTTTTTGTTATTTTAGTAGAGATGGAGTTTCACCATGTTGCCCAAGCTGGTCTTGAACTCCTGAACTCAGGCAATCCGCCCACCTCGACCTCCCAAAGTGTTAGGATTACAGGCATTAGCCACCGTGCCCGGTCACTACTGACATTTTATCTGGCCAATTCTGTGTCGTTGGGGGCTGTCCTGTGCATTATAGGATGTTTAGCAGCATCACTGGTTTCTACCTACTAGATGCTGGGAACAAGTTGTGACAATCAAAAATGTCTCCAGACATTGCCAAGTCAACCCAGTTGAGAACATGCAAGTCATTCTCTGAGCACGTAATTGCCTTGTTTTTCAGTGAAGGCCTTGGATGGGGTGAAAGGCATGCTGACCCTGCTGATAAGGAGACAAACTGCCGGCAAATGGGAGCCTGTGGGATGGGCAGAGGGGTGTGGCTACAGGCACAGGCATTCCCTGAGCCCTGTTCCGTTGGAGAGCCCCTCTGTGGTGTGGCCTTAGGCAGCTGCAGAGAGGCCATTGATTCCTTTAGGTGCACTCCCCACTCATCTCCACCACACCTTCCTTTACCAAAGACCGCAGCTCCTTTAGGGGCCCTTTTCCATAGCTAAAGGCTCTCGCTAGTTCCTAAACAGTCTGAAACAGCTCCCTCCAGGCTTGTGGTAGTAGTGGCTTCCAGCTGTTGCTAGCCTGGGGTGCTTCTCCATTCCCTTCACCCTGCTCATACCTCTGTATACAAACTCCTTCATTAAACTGTCCTCAATCACCCCTTTTGAGTGTGCCATCTGTTTCCTGCTAGAAGGCTGACTGATAGACTGGAATTTTGGATCCAGGCAGCCCTCTTGGCACGAGGCAGGCTTGGCGGCTCCCCAGCCCACCGCTTTGCTATATGTTATTGCTGCTCCTTGGAAATGCATTAGCAGCTTAGAAATGGCCTTGAGGTCTAGGGGTGTAATTAATCAAACTGCTAATTCTCCATCTGAGAAATGCAGTGGCAGAAAAGGCCCCAGTTGCACAGTCCTGGCTCATAATGAAAACCATCCAAATACATAACCAATGACTCACTGTTATTGATCTTGACTTGACTGGGGTATGGGCAGCAGCTGCAGGCCCTGGTGCCAGATCTGGCTGTACCATGGGTATCCTGGGAACAAGTCACTCGATTGCTTTGAGGCTCCATTTTCTGTTTCGCTTAGGATGTGGGCTGGGAATTTCTGGGGCCTGAGAGGTGAGGGAGGTGACAGGAGTGAATGAAGTATATCCAGGTCTCTGCAGAGGCCTAAGGTCTAATCTATAGAGACATATGGGAGACGGTCATAATACATATGGATGACGATGATAATAGCTAATGTTTATCTAGCATTTATGGAAGTTGTCTTTAGCTACATCACCTGATTTTAATGTCTACAACAAAGTGCCGCTGTTCATATTTCCCCCGAATGTTACAGATGGTGAAAAAAAGTCCTGGAGAGATTAAATTTCTCAACGTTATATAGCTAGTAAGTGGAGGAAGAGGGATTCAAACCTAGTGTTGTCTGACTCTAGAATCCATCCTCTTCACCACCAGATATACTGCCTCTAGAAGGGGAGCCCTACATATACTTTTCGATTGTATGAATTTCCATTATGTGCCAGCCAGTGTGTGAAGCCCTGGGGATGTAAGAGCTAATGAGATTGGGTCCCCATCTTCGTGGAGCTTATAGTCTAGTGCAGGGGTGGTCAAACTCTGTGAAGGACCAGATAGTAAGTATCTGGGGCTTTGCGAACCATATGATCTCTGTTACAACTACTCAATTGTGCCGTCAAAGCACAAATATAGCCATAGACAATATGTAAAGAAGCATGGATGTCTTCCAATAAAAAGTTTTATTCAAACCGAAGTCTGAATTTCATGTAATTTTTACATGTCACACGATTTTATTTTTTACCATTAAAAATGTAAAAACCAGCTGGGTGCAGTGGCTCACTCCTGTAATCCTGGCACTTTGCAAGGCCGAGGTGGGAGGATCACTTTGAGCTCAGGAGTTCGAGACCAGCCTGGGCGACATGGCAAAATCCCATTTTTCACAAAAAATTCAAAAATGAACCAGGTGTGGTGGCAGGCACCTGTGGTCCCAGCCACTCCGGAAGCCGAGGCCTGAGGCTTGCTTGAGCCAGGAAGCAGAGGTTGCAGTGAGCCGAGATGGCACCACTGCACTCCAGCCTGGGTGACAGAGCGGGACCCTGTCTCAAAAACCAAAACCAAACCCCAAAACCTTCAAAAAAACCAAAAACAGTAAAAGCCATTCTTGTTGGTCATTCAAAACATGTTGGTGGACAGTATTTGGTGGACAGTATTTGGCCTGCAATCTATATGTTTGCCTACTCCTGGTCTAGTGTGACAGGCATAAAACACAGGACCTATTAGAAAGCAGAACAGTATTTACTTACCAGCGGGCGAGAGGGGAAGTGACCAGTAAGGGCACAGAGGACTACTGGGATATTGGCCATGCTTTATTTCTTGATCTGGGTGGTGGTTATATGGTTACACCTTGTGATATATTGTCAAGTTGTACACTTATGATTTGTGCACTTTTCTGTATGTTATTCTTGAATTTAAAATCTCGTTAAAAACGACAGTGTAGTAAGTCATGATGCGGAAAGGTCGGATGCTGTGGAATGAGAAGCTTTAACTCCTTGGAACTTGGGAGGGGGCGGGTCAGAGAAAAGGCTTCTCCAAGGAAGTAATGTTTGACAAGAAGGCCCATGGGGAAAAGGAAGAGGGATTAGGTTTATTGGGTCAGCTGTGACTACGGATCCTGTTCTGATTTTAAAAAATATTTTGGTCATAGACTTGTTGCATTAATTTTGACCTTTTAAAACGTTGCGGTATTATATTTATCTTGATTGCTGAGTGTTTTGGAGCCCCCTTAAATTCTGAACCCGAGGGGAGTACCTCAACCCTGGTCCCGACACGGCTGCACTGGGGTCGGAGGCTCTGTACTTAGTACCATAGGTACTAGTACACTGCCACGCCCCCCTTTTCTTCACCTATGTAATGGGAAAGGAGGTGAGGTGAGACGAGCTTTCCAGGGTTTAATATTCTCCCTGGCCCGACAAAGACAGGGATTTGAGGGATTACCTCGGCACAACACCCGGGGTCCAAGAACGAAGCTGCGGGGTTCCGCACGGGAGCTCCCTTGTTCCGGACTTCCGCACTCGGGTTATTTCCCAAAGGCGGGAAGGCTGGCTTGGAGCCGGACTAATGATTGGCTGGAACGAAGTCACGCGGGAGGATTCGCTATCAAATGGCACGGGCGTATGCGTCATCAGCGAGCGACGAGAGCCTCCCGAGAGGGGCGCGGCTAAGTAAAATAGGCTCCTTTCTAATTGGTTATTTCCTTGGGAAAAGACTGAAACAGCGATGGAGATTCGCTGTCTTCTAGGCTTCCGGGATTTGGGGGGAAGGTGACGCTTGGGGAGAAATGTATTAAATCGCGTATACCCCGGATGCTCTGAGGGGCGGGGCTTCCACGGTGGGGCGTAGTTAAGGGCGGGTCTCTCTTTTGGGGGCGGGATTCTCTTGAGAGTAGGGGTGGAGCCGCAACGCTCTGCTTTCCCGGAGCGCGGGGGGCGGGGTTAGGGGCAGGGCCTCGCTTGTGGGCGGGCCCGGGCAGGGGCGGGCTTGCACTGCGGGGCAGTAGCCAGGACCGGATCCGCTTGCAGGTTGCTGTTCCCAGCCATGGCTTCGCGCTGCTGGCGCTGGTGGGGCTGGTCAGCGTGGCCTCGGACCCGGCCGCCTCCCGCCGGGAGCACCCCGAGTAGGAGCAGGGCGCCTTTGGGGCTGGATGGGAGGGCGGGGAGGCCTGCGAGCGCTGAGTAGGGGTCGGAGCCGAGCTGGGGCAGGGCTGGAGAGGGATGAGACTGAAGGAGTGTCTTCTTGCTAGCGAGATCGCGGTAGTGTACGGGGGTGGGCGGAGATCTGTGCGTGAGATGTGAGGCTCCTAGGGTGAGAGACGGAGGTCAACAAAGGTGAAAAGTAGAGACTTTGAGATCCACAGGTGTGAGACGGGGTGAATGGGGAGTGATACGGAGGTCTGTGGGGCGAGAGGCGAAGTCTGAGTCGAAACAGGGATCTGTAGGAATAAGACGGGTCTATATGGGCAATATAGCGTTTTGTGGACCCACGGGGGCGAGATTGGGATGATGTGGAGGCCGTTGGAAGGATGTGGGATTCCAGCGGATTGGACAGGGAATGAAGTGTTATTGGGCAGGCCATTGGCAGTGGTGTAGTAGGTTCATGGGTGAGATGTGAGGCTCTGGATGAACACACAGCCTTTGGGGGTTCAGTTGAAGTAAGAGACCCTCAAATGCCACAGCCTTGAGGAACAAGAGAAGGAGGATGCAGGTGAGGGTGAAGCTTGGGAAGTTCCAGCTTCTGTTGGATATTCAGGTTGGTTTGGGACTGGGGAGAGAAGTTAATTTTGACCTTTTCCCTCTCCTCTGCCTGGCCCCAGGCTTCCGCCACCATTTATCCACACAGGAGAAGACCCCTCAGATCTGTGTGGTGGGCAGTGGCCCTGCTGGCTTCTACACAGCCCAACACCTGCTAAAGGTAAACCACTTACTCATAGTCCATCATTCACCTGCTGCTCCAGTCCTAAGGGCAAGGCTCACCCTCTTTGGGTTTTAAGAGCACTCCTGGATGCCTGATGGGGATCCAGCCATCTGGCCTGGATACTTCCCACGTGCTTCCTCACCTACACCTGAGGCTCCCCTCCCCTCATGTCCTCAGTGTGAGAGAGGTATAAAACACACATTGGTGGTGAGTGGTCAGTGGCAGGTAGTCAGCTTTGCCTCCCTGGCCAAGCACTCCGGGGGGTTTATGTAGACCTGCAAAATGACTTTGTTCTCCTTTATCTTCCCTCCTTTCTCCTCTGTCTTCACTCTGTCCCAAACATCCTGCATCTCGAGGCTACCCACCTCCTCTGCTTTCTGTAACTTTACCTGCCTTGCGATGCCCTCCTCACCCGTAGCTCCAGTCCTCCATGCCATTCTGTTATTTCAGCCTGCCCTCTGCCCCTCTCCCTTTCCCTGTGAAGGCCAGGATCTCAAGGCTTTCAGCGTCCGCCTTGGCAGGAAGGGCCCCAAGCCAAGTCTACAGGTTATACTTGAGACTGCACATCAGACTTTGGGACAGAGTAGAGAAGGGATACCCAGGTTAACTGAGACACGAGACAATTGCCTAGCTTTGGAGAGGCTTGGAGTGTCCGTGGAGATAGGAGAAAGGATGAATATCTTAATTATACACACACACACACACACACACGAAATGTAGGGTGACCAACTGGCCTGGATTGCCTAGGATAAGGGACTTCAGCGCTAGCTGAAGGTTCTTGGGAAACCAGGATGAGCTGATCACTCTGCTGAAAAGTGACCCATGCATGCTTCCCAGGCAACACAGCTGAAAGAGCTAATTACAATAGTGTGGGCAGCGTGAGCCGAGGCAGGTGGGGTCAATCAGAAACTGTTTCCTGGGCCGGAAGCCCAGGTGGCTCATGCCTGTAATCCCAGCACTTTGGGAGGCCGAGGCAGGTGGATCACGTGAGGTCAGGAGTTTGAGACAAGCCTGGCCAACATGGTGAAACCCCCATCTCTACTAAAAATACAAAATTTGGCCACGTGTGGTGGCACATGTGTGTAGTCCCAGGTACTTAGGAGGCTGAGTCTGGAGGATCGCTTGAACCCAGGAGGTGGAGGTGGCATTGAGCCACCTCCAGCCTGGGCGACAGAGAAAGACCCTGTCTCAAAAAAAAAAAAAAAAAAAAGAGAGAGAGAGTGCATTTGAGCTTCACTGAAGCAGACCAAGGGCTTTGGCGAGGGCCTCCCACATGTGGGGAGTCATCCTGGAATGCAAGGCCATGGGCACGCTGCCATGTGGGAGGGAGGACAGCCTGGGCTCTGGGATGGAAATCAGGGAGCACACAGGGGCTGGAGAGGCCCTGAAGGGCTTCGTATAAGGGACATTTTGTTAGCTGAGCCTGAAATTTTGGAAGCGGGGAGAGTAAGCCTTCCAGGCAGTGCTCTTTTTTTTTTTTTTTTTTTTTTTTTTTTTTTTTTTTTTTTTTGAGATGGAGTCTGGCTCTGTCACCCAGGCTGGAGTTCAGTGGCATAATCTCAGCTCACTTCAACCTCCACCTCCCAGGTTCAAGCGATTCTCCTGCCTCAGCCTCCTGAGTAACGGGGTTACAGGCGCACACCACCATATCCAGCTAATTTTTGTATTTTTAGTTGAGACAGGGTTTCACCATGTTGATCAGGCTGGTTTTGAACTCCTGACCTTGGCCTCCCAAAGTGCTGAGATTACAGGCATGAGTCCCCGTGCCCGGCCAGGCAGTGTTCTTGGCACGACTGTACTCAGCTGGCAGACACGTGCATGCTTTCCTTGTGGAATGGGATGGGGAGGGGCTCAGGCCAGTTACAACCCTTGTTCTGATCCTTGGGCTGATCTTTGCCCACAGGGAGCTCCAAGCTACTGGCTGTGCTCCTAAGACAGGACCACGTGCAGCACGTTTGGGACAGTGGCACTTAGCTTGAGTCAGGCACTGAGCACAGCATCTCGTAGCATCCTCATGACAACCTGCAAAGCAGGTGTCATGCCTCTTGCTTCACAGGTAAGGATGCCAGGGCTGAGTGAGGTTGTCCAAGCTTCCACTGCGGAGCAGGGACGGCACTGGGGTCTCAGCGAAGGCAGCTCCATGCGAGGCCATCCATGTTCGTCCATTCAGTAACCATTTACTGGACGTGACATGTTCTGGGCACAGGCTTCACTGGGAACATGGGGGTGAGCAGGACAGACGTCCCTGTGCTCGAGGACCTGACATTCGAATGTCGGGGGGACCGGTGGATAATTTACAAGGTATTTTAGGGCTCTGACGGCTGTAAGCACAGAGACTGGGGTGCGGGGAGGGGGTCCATGCCCAGTCTGGAGGAAGAGATGTCCCAATTGCAGTCTGAAGGGCAGTAGATGTCAGGTTGGGGGACAATGGCAGGAGTGTCCCAGGCACAGAAAACCGTGTGAACAAAGAGGAAGAGAATGGCCCTCTGGGGAAAGGGCAAGTTCTGGAAGGTGTGTGTGTGCAGTAAGGAATGAGGAGGTGAGAGCCGAGGCTGAGAGGTAGGTAGGACCCAGATCCTGGGGGGCTTGGAAGCCACTGACCAGGCTCTGGAGGCAGGTTTCTCTGGGAGGTGTCCACAGCTGTCTCCTCTTCCCCCATCAGAGTCTCCTGGGACATCTTATGAAAATACACATTTCTGGGCCTAGCTCGGACCTAATCAAACTCTGTGGCTGGGCCCAAGAGTCAGCAATGTTGAACACCCTGAAGGATTCCTGTGCCCACTGCTGTAGGTGGTTGGCTTCACTGGAGAGTTTTCAGGGTGCTGATTTCCTTCAGGATGCCCCTCTGCCTGCAGGGTAGGTCCAGGCAGGGCTGGTGGCCAGAGAGCAGTGGGGAGCTGCTGGGGTGGTAGTGAGGAAGAGGACTGGGAGGATAGGGGATTGATGGGATCAGGTGGGGGGTCAGGGAGGAGCCCCAAGTTCCAGCTTGGGCCCTGAGTGGATGGGGTCGAGGGAACAGGAGCAGAAGGGGAGCGGTTTGGGGCAAGGGGACTTGGCTTAAATCTGGATGGATTTGAGGTGTCTGGGGTGGGACATCCAGGGGTCTCAGGTTTGGAGCTTGGGAAGATGTCTCGGCAGGAGAGAGAGAGAGTAGAAAGTCATCAGCAAGTTAAAGGGAATTTGGGGTTGCAGGAGGGAGTGGGTTAAATCCCCAGGGAGGAAGAAGGGGGGCCACATCGGAAGAACCTCAGAGAATGTCCTTGTTAGCGGGGAGCAGCTAGAGGGACGGGAGAGAGGGAGGGAGGGAGGGAGGAAGGAAACCTGGAAGATGAGGTCAGCCACGAGAGATAAGGGGTAAGAATATCTGGCAGACTTAGTGTTCCGGAGGTGGCCCTGGAGAGGACAACGTGACCCAGAGTGAAGGATCCGTCACAGGAAAGAATGGAAGATAAGGATAGAGAGGTCGGTTGGGTGAGGTGTTGACCTCCAGGCCGAGCAGTTTGAACTTTATGCTGTGGCACTGGCCCCCAGCGAAGATTTTTGAGCAAGGCAGTGACATACAGCAACAGAATAGTAATGATAGCTCCCTTCTTGATTGAACACTCAGAGTAGGTTGCACCCCGGGCTGCCTGATTACTCATTTAACCTTGAGCAGGACGCCGCAGGGCTCTTCTTTTGGACAGAGAAGAAACTTTGCCCAGGCCATAAGCCAGCTAGTGCTGGAGCTGGGATTGGCACCCAAGGCTACCTGTTTGACTCCAAGCTGGGAGCACTTTGTGGGTACAACATCGTGGGCCTTGAGGGAGGTGGTTTGGGGAGCCCCCTGTGGCTGGCCTGGGATGGAGAGAGGCAGGAGGTGGGGGAGGGTGGACTTGGGTACAGGCAGGGGAGTGGAGGGGAAGAGGGGATTTGGGCAAAGGTGAGGAGGTGGGTGGGAGCCTTAGTTGTGGGTAGGGAGACTGATGGGCAGGGGCTTATTTGTCTTGAGTCCCAGTGAAGCTGGAGGTGTCATAGTGAGGACCTATGATAGGATGGGGGGGCTGGGCGTGTCAGCCGTAGCACCCCTAACTGCTTTACTGCTAACCGGCCTGTGGCCCAGAGTCCCACCACCCTGACCTCCTGATGCTTCCCAGCAGCTGTGAGAGGGAGCTGTCATCCGTCCTAGTGTGCAGAGGGGGAGACTGAGACCTGGGGAGGCCCTGGGACTTGCTGGGATCATGTGGCTGGTTGGTGGCAGAGCCAGACCAGACTTGCCTGCTGGACCCCCGACCCTGTGCCTTCCACATGGCCTCTCAAGGTGCCCCGGGAAGGCGGTCAGCGCAGAACCACTGCCTGAGACTGTCTCTCTAAGACTGGGAGCAGGCCCATTTCCACCTCTCTTCCCCATGAATCCCCAGCTCTGCCCCCTCCCTGTCCTGCTGCTCCCCTTTTCCCAGAGCGTGGTCCTGGGCACTAGAGCTAAGGCACCTGTGAATTTGGAGGGTGGCCCTCAGGTCCTCAGACTGGCTGGGACCTGAGGGTCCCAAGTGTCGAAGGGTTGGAGGCCAGGGCTGTGGGTTGCGCTTGACCTGAGAAGATCAAGAAGCCGCCCTGATACAATGCCACCTGGGGAAAGCCACAGCCTCCTCAGCTGGCCACATTTCTCCCCATCTCCAAGGGCTGGCCGTCTCCTTTTTTCTTTTCTTTTCTTTTTTTTTTTGAGACAGAGTCTTGCTCTGTCACCGAGGCTGGAGTACAGTTGCGCGATCTTGGCTCACTGCAAACTCTGCCTCCCGGGTTCAAGTGATTCTCCTGCCTCAGCCTCCTGAGTAGCTGGGATTACAGGTGCCCACTACCATGCCCTGCTAATTTTTGTGTTTTTAGTAGAGACGGGTTTCACCATGTTGGTCAGGCTGGTCTCGAACTCCTGACCTCAGGTGATCCACCCGCCTCAGCCTCCCAAAGTGCTGGGCTGACAGGTGCGAGCCGCCGCGAGGAGTGAGTGCTCTTTTTCCTTGCAGAGGGTGGAAACCTTGTGTTCTCAGCCCAGAGTCCTGAACTCTCCTGCTCTGTCTGGGGAAGGGGAGGACCTGGGGGGTCCCAGCCTCTCTCTCAGCCCCACCAGCTGCCACCCTGTTCCCAGCAGCACCCCCAGGCCCACGTGGACATCTACGAGAAGCAGCCCGTGCCCTTTGGCCTGGTGCGCTTTGGCGTGGCGCCTGATCACCCCGAGGTGAAGGTGGGTCTCTGTGGGCCTGGAGGCTGGGGTTTGGAGGCTTTGGTCAAGATGAGGAGGGCAGGGAGGCTCCCTGGCTGGATGACAGGACTACATGCCGTCTGTGCCGATGCCGCCCAGCTTTCATCCTGGGGACACAGAGCGGTGAGGGTGGTGCAGACGTGGACCCTGGAGCTACCTCACCCTCTAACCCCTCCCATTCCCGGGGGACCTGGCAGAATGTCATCAACACATTTACCCAGACGGCCCGCTCTGGCCGCTGTGCCTTCTGGGGCAACGTGGAGGTGGGCAGGGACGTGACGGTGCCGGAGCTGCGGGAGGCCTACCATGCTGTGGTGCTGGTGAGTGCAGCCAGGCCCTAGGTCGGGGAGGCAGGGGCTGCAGAAGGGGACTGGTGGCTGGGGGTGGAAGGCAGCAGGGGTGAGGCCAGGATGCAAGCTGCTGAGGAGAAGCTGGAAGGAGGCCACTGGGAGCCTGGGGGGCTGCCCAGCCCATCAGTGCTGGTGTTGAGGGCTGTGGGTCTTGGGCCTGCCATCTTTCATCAGAGCTACGGGGCAGAGGACCATCGGGCCCTGGAAATTCCTGGTGAGGAGCTGCCAGGTGTGTGCTCCGCCCGGGCCTTCGTGGGCTGGTACAACGGGCTTCCTGAGAACCGGGAGGTGAGTTTGGGGAGCATGCCTGCTGCCTCTTCCTCCCCGCCCCTCAGCCTTTTAATGCCAGCCCTGGGGAAAGAGGGAGGGAGCTGCCATTCAATGGCGAGACGTGACCTCATGCTGACTGAGGTGGGAGGCCAGCTGTGGAGGACCTTGGGGGAGAGCTGGGTCCAGGTGGGGGAGGAGGGACCAGAGTTGTGGACTTTACCAGTGTGGGGAAGCCCCAGGGCACAGTGGGGACCAGGCGTGAGGCACCTGCAGACTGAGATGAGCTGAGTGGAGCAAGGCCGGGGGACCCTATCGAGACCTTTTCCCTCCAGCTGGAGCCAGACTTGAGCTGTGACACAGCCGTGATTCTGGGGCAGGGGAACGTGGCTCTGGATGTGGCCCGCATCCTACTGACCCCACCTGAGCACCTGGAGGTGAGTGTTAGGTCGGGGCTGGGGGGGGTGGAGGGGGAGTCACCCTGAGGATAGAGTGCCCTTGTCTGCAGGGTTCAGGCCTCACCTCTCCAAGCTGGACTCAGTGCCTTTGTTTCCCTGTGGTGCCCAGGCAGAGGCCCTCTGAAGGGCAGTGCCATGAGCTTCCTCTTCTACCATTTTCCCTTCACTTTCTGCACTCCAGCTAAGTGGTGTTTTTCTCTTATTCTTCAGTACGCCACAGGACCCTTGCTCACACCATCCCCTGCTTGGATCATCCCCACTCACCTCCCACCAGTTAACAGCTAAAGTTCACCTTTGAGATCTTGGCTCAGTTGTCCTTTCCACCAGAACGTCCCTGAATTGGTCCACTCCCCCATCATGCCTCCTCCCATAGCCCCGTCTGCTTCTGTTTCACAGCCTGTTATCGCCACGGCAATTTTACACACATTGATGAGTGTTTGATGAGTATTTATCTCCCCAGCAGATCCGAAGCTCTGTGAGGGCCTGCACCTTGTCTCTTTTGCTCACCATTGACCACCCCTGCTCCTCCAAGCTCTTCGCATGTCGGGGAGCACATGGTAGAGGCCCAGTGAATACTTGTTGAATGACCGTGTGGGTCTGGTGTGCTATTAGTTGGAGCCATTTGCAGAGTTGGCAGCAATGCTCCATCTGGCCACCAGGGGGGAGCAGTGGTGCAATTTTGGGCCGCCAGCCGTCTGGCCCACGGTGGGGACATGACCAAATGGAGAGTGCCCTTTCCTGGGTCAGTGTCTGATGACTCCAAGGCCCTCCTTTTGTGCCAGAGAACGGACATCACGAAGGCAGCCCTGGGTGTACTGAGGCAGAGTCGAGTGAAGACAGTGTGGCTAGTGGGCCGGCGTGGACCCCTGCAAGTGGCCTTCACCATTAAGGTGCTGGGGCCAGAGTGGGAGGAGCCAGGGTTCCAAGTGGAGGGGGCCTCTCCTTAAGGAGCAGGGGTGGGGCAGAGCCCCTGGGAGTAGCTGCTGCCTGGGATGGAAGAAGGGGGGCAGCCAGGGCCCCGGGGGCCCTGTGCCTTCAGGGAAGAGGGGAGGTGTCTCCTGCCTGGGCTGGACCCTGGGGTGGGCTGAGGTGGACTGTGTCCCGGGCCTGACCTCCTCCCCCTTCCCTGCCCCCATCTTCAAGGAGCTTCGGGAGATGATTCAGTTACCGGGAGCGCGGCCCATTTTGGATCCTGCGGATTTCTTGGGCCTCCAGGACAAGATCAAGGGTGAGGGACCCTGGCCTGGCCCCCCAAATACTAGGGGGAGGGTGGCCTAGGTCAGACAGGGACTGGGGAAGGGTGTGCAGGGAGAGGGCTGGGGCCCAGGGACAGCCTGGAGACATTCTACGTTGCCAACAGAGGTCCCCCGCCCAAGGAAGCGGCTGACGGAACTGCTGCTTCGAACGGCCACGGAGAAGCCAGGGCCAGAGGAGGCTGCCCGCTGGGCATCAGCCTCCCGTGCCTGGGGCCTCCGCTTTTTCCGAAGCCCCCAGCAGGTGCTGCCCTCACCAGATGGGCGGCGGGCGGCAGGTGTCCGCCTGGCAGTCACTAGACTGGAGGTGAGTCTCACGTTTCCCAAAGACACCCCGTTCCCAGGCCTCTGCCACCCCAGCCTGGTGTTGCCCACACTCTCCCCAACAGGGTGTCGGTGAGGCCACCCATGCAGTGCCCACGGGAGACATGGAAGACCTCCCTTGTGGGCTGGTGCTCAGCAGCGTTGGGTATAAGAGCCGTCCTGTGGACCCAAGCGTGCCCTTTGACTCCAAGCTTGGGGTCATCCCCAATGTGGAGGGCCGGGTTATGGATGTGCCAGGTGAGAGGGTGTGAGGAGGCTGGGTGCTGAATTATGGTGAGAGGCCGAGAAGCTGGTATCTCCTGGGGCCACACGTTCATTCATCTAGCAACACGCACTGAGAAGCTTCTGTAGGGCAGGCCCTCTCCAGGACCCAGTACCACCCTCCTCTTGGCCCTGAGAGAAGTTCCAGTCTAGCTAGGACATATGGGCCATATGTCGGGTCATTAAGTCATTCAACAGACATTTACTGAGGTCTGTTCTGGGCTAGGCCCTGTGCTTAGTGCTGGGATTGGAGATTAATAAGGCAACCTGTGTCCTCAGGGAGCTTCCAGCTTTACTAAGGGCCCACATACCTATCTAGTGATTAATTCACTTGGTAAACATTTACCAAGGGCCTACTGAAACTGCAGGGGAGCAAGCCTCAGCTCCTAAGCTTAGGGATCCCCTCATCTATAGAGAAACAGAGGTATAAGGGCGTCAGCCTGGTAAAAACAGGGCGAGAAGAATCCAGGGCAGTGGACCAGTGGCCACAGCGGGCTCAGCTGACAGTCTGCCGAGAGGCGTGGGGTGTCTGTGTGCGTGCACATGGTATAGATTGTGGGCACAGGATGGCCAGGGTGGTATCCAGCCACCTCCCTTCCTTCCCCTTTTGTTACCCCCTCTCAGGCCTCTACTGCAGCGGCTGGGTGAAGAGAGGACCTACAGGTGTCATAGCCACAACCATGACTGACAGCTTCCTCACTGGCCAGATGTTGCTGCAGGACCTGAAGGCTGGGCTGCTCCCCTCGGGCCCCAGGCCTGGCTACGCTGCCATCCAGGCCCTGCTCAGCAGCCGAGGTCTGGGCCCCGATGCTGAGGTCCTGGGAGGTGGGGTGGGTGGTCCTTCTCTGGGGCCTCACTCTTTGGGAGGGGCTTGTTTTGGGAGGGGTGAAGGAGGAGGTGTTAAGAATCTCCCCTCTGCTTCAGGGGTCCGGCCAGTCTCTTTCTCAGACTGGGAGAAGCTAGATGCCGAGGAGGTGGCCCGGGGCCAGGGCACAGGGAAGCCCAGGGAGAAGCTGGTGGATCCTCAAGAGATGCTACGCCTGCTGGGGCACTGAGCCCAGCCCCAGCCCCTGCCCCTGGCAGGGAAGGGATGAATGCTGGGAGGGGAAGGGCTCCATCCGTCTAAGTGGGACTTTGCAACCTCTGCTGATCCCAGCTGGCTGTGGCTTGGAGGCTTGGCTGCTATTCCAGCGTCTCCTCCCTCCTAGGGAAGGTCGCCCTTGCGTCCGAGGGTTTAGCTTTCAGCAACCGAGGTAACCTTAGGGACAGGTGGAGGTGCGGGCCGACCTAACTCCTTACCCACCTCTCTACTGCTGGACTGTGGAGGGTCACCAGGTTGGGAACATGCTGGAAATAAAACAGCTGCAACCAAAAGCCATGGTTAATGGGGGACTTTTTTGGAAGGGTTGGGGTCGGGGGTCACCTTCTGGCCGTAGCTCCCCTACCGTCACCAGGTGGCGCTGCAGAGACGGCTCCCTGCTCCGGGGCCTTTCGGGGGCTTGGTGGGGCTCGGCAGCCAGGCCTGGCATAGACACCTTTCCTTTCTCCGCTCGGCTCTGCTGTGGCTGCGGGTTGCCTGTCTTCTGTCCACACTAGGGCTGCCTGGGACCGGGACCCCCCCTCCCTGGTGAGACCTCAGTACAATCAAAACAGAAGAGAAGAAATGGGAGCAGGGGGACTGAGCAGCAGCTTGTCCCCTGTACCTCTGGGTGCCCCAGGCGAGTCTAGCCCGGGGCCCATTCTTTGGCTCCCAAAACCTTCCTGCGTCTGTTTCGAGTCAGACCCACTGGCCTTTAAAAATAGTGCCTCAATCTCCCTAGGGGTTTGCAGTGTCCGGAGAGTGGTCACTCCCTTTCATGGCAGCCCCCAAGATGCTGCCTCGCTTTATAAACTGAGGGGTCCTCGAAATTAGCCCAAGGTCACACACTTGTGAGCTGCGGGCTCAAACCCAGGTTCCAGGCAGGCTGGCGTTTCCTCCGAGGTGCACTTGCCCCGAGTGTCGAGTCTGGGGACGCGGTCCCGGAGAGGAGAGAGGGACCCGGGCCTGCGGCGGGAGGGGCATCGAGGGGCGGCTGGCCGGGCCGAGCCGGGGCGGAGGCGACGGGCCCCGGCGGGGCGGGCCCTCGCGGGCGGCGGTGAAAGCTCCTGCACAGTCGGCTGCGAGCCCTGGGAGCAGGAGGCTCGGCGCGCAGACCAGCCCGGGATGGAGCCGGGCGCCGTGTGAGCCTCGGGAGGGTCGCGGGGCGCGGGGGCGGGTCGGGGCCAGCCGGCCAGGCCGCGCCACCCTCCCCCGCCCCGCCGCGCCCTGGCTCCGGCGCCCGCGGAGCTGAGACTGAGCGCGCCAGCCCTCCGGGGCCGAGGCTCTGGGACAGACACCGCGAGGGAGGCGGCCGGCGTGGGCTCTCGGCGCGGACGCAGCGCCCCTTCCTCTTGGTGAGTGGCAGGCGGCGGGCGGGGGGCGCCAACTTCGCCGCCAACTTGGGGCTGGGTTCCCGCGGCGCGCGAGCAAGGACGCCGGAGACAGAGGCGGGACACCCGGGGGGAGCCGGGCCCGCGCAGGACTCTCGGGGCGCGAGGAGGGGGCGGCTGGAGGACCCGGACCCTCGAGAACCCGGCCTTGGGTTTGGACCCGGGCGGCCGGAGAGGAGGTGAAGAAGAGGCCGAGGAGACAGGCGCGCGGCGGACGTGAGAGAAGGACGCGGGTGCAGCGCCTAAGACGTTCGTCCCCGGGGTCGCCGAGCCCCCCTCCTCCTTCGCTTGGCGCGGCGGCACGGCGGGAGCGGGGGAGTCTGGGCTGCCGCGGACCCCAACTGTTGCTGCTGGAAGCCACCGGGGCGGAGGGCGGGGAACAGGTCAGGGAGCTGGGGCCAGGGCTGGGATCGACCAGAGCGAGGGGTTGGAAAGGAATCGAGAAGGCTAAAGGGGGCTGTGCGGCTCCCCAGCCCAGTGCCCCGGTTTCCCTAGGTCTGCTGGGCACCTGCTGCACACTTGCCTCGGCGCCCAGACCCCTTCCTCCGCCGTGGGTCCCGATTCTTCCCCTCCAGCTCTGCCCCATCTCCTCTGCCCCAGCCTAGGTCTCTCCCTCCTGCGACCTAGGAGAATCGGAGTGGGCTTCCAGAGTAGTGGCATCTTGCAGATGCTGGCCCGTGCCCGGCTTCCGGGCTTCCAGTGCGCGAAGGGAAGGGTAGGCAGAGAGGGCGCTGGGCGAGCGTGACCTGGCGCTGGGCCCTGGCTGCGCACCAGCCGCCTGCGCCAGTCTCTGGGGGCTTCACCCAGGATCCCCGACGGCGGGGAGGGGAAGCCTCGAGCCTCCTGTTTCCTGCCTAGGCGGGCAAGGCGGGGACACACGGAGCAAAGGCACCAGGCAACCTGAACCTCCAGGTGCGTCCCGCGACCCTGCAAGGAGCTGCTGGGTGAGCAAGACAGAAATTCCCGCCAGGCCCCGATGCCCACCCTATTCGTCCACTCGGTTTCCCAGCCCTGGTCGTCCAAGGGGACTTCTGGCTCGGTCCCCCAGCCCTCGGATGGTGGCGTCATCTTAGTTCAGTCCCTGACCCCAGGCCACAGGAAAATCGAGGAAAGAAACTTATTTGGGGAGGGTACCATTCCGCTGGCTGTATTTCGGAGCCCGTCCAGGTCTTGGCAGGGCTAGTGACTTTGAGCCTGTTTCTAAACTCCCGAAGAATAAGAGCGTGCAAGAGGCAGGTAGGCAGGTCCGGGACACCTGGGTTCGCCCAGGGCCCCAGGGCAGGCCTGGGCTGGTACCAGGGCCGCCTGCCAGACTGGCTTGGTCCCCCCACTGCGGGGCTCAGGATCATGACCCAGCTTGGGGGAGTGGGGGTGGGGGCGCAGGAGCCGCGGACGCCGGCGGGGACAGCGCGGGGCGGGGGGCGCCGGGTGCGTGGTGCCCAGCTCCGCCGCCAGGAGGCGTGGCGCAGGTCCCCGCCCGGAGCCGCCGCCGCCGCCGCTGCATCGCGAGTGTCCTTGAGCCGCGGGTGACGGTGGCTCTCGCTGCTTGCGCCCCCTCCTCCCGCGGGGGGAGCCTGATGCCACGTTCCCTATGAATTATTTATCGCCGGCCTAAAAATACCCCGAACTTCACAGCCGGAGTGTAAGAGATTCCTGCGGAGGGGAGGGGGCGGGGCGTCCCGGGGGCCGGGGGGAGTCCGGGCTTGGTCAGCAGAGACTGGGGGCGGTAGCCTTGGAGGAGCGAGAACTCCGTGCCCCCAGCAGTGGGGCATGCTAGAACGGCGGTCCTCTCCCTTGGCGCCTCAGTTCGGGTTTTGGCTGGGCAAAAGGGAGGGAGGGAAACCCGACGGCAAAGGAAGGGCGGCTCACCGGAAGGGCAGGGGGTCTGGGGTTCTGCTGGTGGGTGGGGAGGACTCCAGCGACCAAGTTTCCTAGCCTGGGAGAGGAGGAGCCATCGGTATCTCCGATGTGAGCCGGTGTGAGTGCGGGAGTGTGCATGTGCGTGCAGGTCTGTGCCAGGGGATCTGGCTGAGCTGTGGGGACCCAGGAAGAAGGCCCCCAGCCTGGGAAGGTGCTCAGACCCTTCCAGATGCTGCTGTGTCCTGAAGGATTGACCACTGCCATCCTCTCTGGGGCTCTTTGGGGGATCTCTGTGTTTGTCAAACATTAGTTTAAGGGCTGTTTGTGGAAGGGGTGAGACCCTGAGTGGGTGGGTGGGCAGAGGTCTCTGAGACAATGTGTCTGCCCTCAAGGAGCTGGCAGTCCAGTGTGGGGCAGGGTGTTCATGAGTGCACACACACACACACCTGCCGCAGGACAGAATGGAGGGGTGGAGGGGACTACTGCACAGAGCTCCCCACCCAGGAGGGGAAGCCAGGGCAAGGGGAAGAAGGGCAGCTGCCTCAGCCTCGCCGCAGACCCTGCACCTGGAGCCTGAAGCAGCAAGGCAGGTGCCTGTGGGAGAGGGATTTCAGCTGGGCCCTGAAGGAGAGTAGACTTCTGTTGGGATGAGGACGTTCCAGCCTGGGGGATGCTGGAACAAGGCCTGGAGACGAGGGCAGAGTGGGGCTGTTTGGCCAGCAGACTGGCAGAGCTGTGGGCTCCAGGGATGGGAGGATGGTTGGTTGTGGTCAGGGTGCAGAGGGCTCTGTCTATGGGACTAAGCTGTCCGGACTTCATTTGTGGGCACCAGGGAGTAGCTGTCCTGTGTGAGGAGGGAGCAGTGGCTGGAGGGAGGCTTCAGCAGTGCAGTGGGGCTGGTGGGGGTGGGTAGATGGGAGGTGGGGAGGGGGAGGCAAGGGAGGAGATTGTGGTGGGCCAGAGCGGGGTTTGTCCCTCCTACCTCTGTAGGGCGGCGGGGTTAGACAGGGTAATAAGACAGACGTCAGAAGCTCCTTGAGTCTGCCCCTTGCTATTTGGAGCCCAGGGACTTACCTAGTTTTGGCCCCTCTCTCTCGAGGTATTCTGGGATCCCTCCCCCATTTTAGGCCCCTTGGTTAGAGGTACAACCTGCCTCAACTCCCCCACCCCCCAGCCCGGGAGGACACCTTCCCTTTGGAGAGAGTCTCTGGTGTCCCCAGCCCAGGAGGATGCCTTCCTATTAGAAAGAGTGGGAATGAGAACATTTCAGCTGTTATCAGACCCTATTCCTGCGCGTGAATGAGCTTTAGGTCCTTGGTTAAGAAAAGGTCGGCCGGGCGCGGTGGCTCAAGCCTGTAATCCCAGCACTTTGGGAGGCCGAGACGGGTGGATCACGAGGTCAGGAGATCGAGACCATCCTGGGTAACACAGTGAAACCCCGTCTCTACTAAAAATACAAAAACTTAGCCGGGCGAGGTGGCAGGCGCCTGTAGTCCCAGCTACTCGGGAGGCTGAGGCAGGAGAATGGCGTGAACCCGGGAGGCGGAGCTTGCAGTGAGCTGAGATCCGGCCACTGCACTCCAGCCTGGGTGACAGAGCGAGACTCCGTCTCAAAAAAAAAAAAAAAAAAAAAAAAGAAAAGATCTTGACTGGGGAGGCCGGAAGTTTGAGGGGAGTAGGGAGGGCAGGCTATTGGTGGAAAGAGAGATACATTTAGAAGAAGGAGGTTGGAGACGCTCATGGCAGACTGCTTATTCTGCCCCTTTGCAGTTGAGGAGCCTGGGCCCTTCATCCAGGGTAACACTGTCCAGAGAAGTAAAATAAATAAATACATAAAATGGGAGCCACAAGTACAATTTAAAGTTTTCTAGTAACCACATTACAACAAATAGAAAGAAACAGGTGACATGAATTTTAATAGTATATTTTCCTTGACTAAACATACCCCAAATGTTATTATTTCAACATGTAATTAAGATACAAATGTTTATGAGATTTTGACATTTTTTCCCTATTGTCTTCAGTGTGCAGTGTGGGATGAAATTTTATACTGGTAGCAACCTCCGTTTGGGTGAGAGATGTTTCCGGTACCCAATAGTCATGTATGACTGGTGGCTCCTATACTGGGCAGCACAGATCTAGAGCTTATCACTGGGAGGCAGTGGTGGTAGGAGGTTTGGGGCTTCCCAGAGGGCAAGGAACCTCTAGGACCTGGAGGTGTGGGCAGAGGTGGGCAGACAGAGGCCTTACAAGGGGAGCGACAAGCATATCAGTGAGCTTTGTGCTCGAGATTTGACATCCCTGATTGGTGGTGGTAGCTGAGGCATGGCGTGGCACTGATCGATCCCATGCCAGACTCAAACATGTCTCTGGGCTGTCAATTCTGTCACTTCTGTGTCACTGTACTAGGGAACCATACACATGGGAAGACTTCAAGGGCACCAACATGAGAACAATATTCCCTTCCTTGCCAAAACTCCTGTCTTGTTAGCCTGAAATTCTACCACCTGGCACTTTAGCTTAAGGCTCAACTACCTCTCTCTTGGGAATGAGAACCCTTTCAGCTATTATCAGTCCCTTATACCTTCCTGTGAATGAGCTCTAGATCCTTAGCTAAGAGAAGGTCTTGAGGGGGAGGCTGGGGAGTTTGAGGGAAGTAGGGAGGGAAGGGTGGAAAGAGAAATACATTTAGAAAAAGATGAGGTTGGAGGTGCTAACAGCAGCATGCTCATTCTGCAGATTTGACTCTAAGTTCCTGGAGCGGAGGGACCATGTCTCACCCACAGGGACATTCGACCATCCAGTGCCGACCGCAGGGAAGGGGTTCAGCACACATGGCCAATTTATGTTTCTGCACTAAAGTCAGTCTAGTGGGTTCCCCTGGAGGGATCCTTTCAGTGCCACCCTGGGGAGAAGAGGAACTTTCCTGAATGTTCCCGGTAGCCTCTTGCACTTCCCCACTCTCTGGATTCCTTAGAGGACTAGAGACCCAAGAAGGCCCATATGTCTGTAAGACATTAGGCTTTGGATTAAAAAAAGAGAGAGAAATTTGGCGGCAGGCAAAAGGAAGGCCCTGTGAGAAAGCTGGAGCCTGCCCAGCCATTGCCTCGGGCCCCAGCCCTGAAGGGCATCTGCCTTTCCGAGGCGCGGTTTCTGGCAACTTCTTGATTTTCGTGAGCATTTCTGTAGCAGAAATGTGCAGATCCTGGGGGAGGCGGGAGGGCTAGAGTGGCAGGCTCATCCTGTCCACCCTTTAGCTCTCCCTTGCTCAGAAGTTTTGCTGGGGATGTGATGAAGATGGAAGAGGTGGCAGTGCCGTGGCCGATGGCCAGCTGGGAGGGAGAGCGACATCCGTGGGCACCACTCCACTCAGGCTTTGCGTTACCCTCACTGCTGTGGCTCTTGATCCCAATCCAAAATAATGACATTTAGCAAGGATACATGTCAGGGCCCTGGATCGGGTTAAAAAGATCCTGCACGCCAGTGATGGCCTGAGAGGCTAGCCCACCAGCTCATGTGAAACGAGACCAAACCCCAGCTCACCAGCTTGGGGTTTCGGGTACCCCTGAGCTCTGAACAAGTGAGCGCTGTTGCACCCTGCTGCGTAAGAGCTGCTGCTAGCTGAGGCCACAGAAGGAAGGGCTGTAGTGACGTCCAGTGCTGAGGAGGAGGGGGCTCTGTGCCAGGCAGAGCCATGCAGAGCAGGGCCCTTGGGGCTGGCCCCATGGCAAGCAGGGCACGCTGGACCAGTAGCATAGGCCCTGATGAGAGACAGATGGAAGATCCCGTTTAGACTACAGAGAGGACTGGCAGCGGGGCGGGGGGTTGGGGGTGATGCAAGAGCTGTCTTCCTTCACCTGGCTGGGGGCCTGTCACCTGCAGGATAAGGTCACTAATCCCAGCAAATAGCCTGTTAGCTCATCTAAGTCCCACACTGCTGTGATGATTTCAGGCAAGAAAACATGGCTCAGAGAGGCTAAGTGACTTCCCTAAGATCACACAGCCAGTTAGTGGCAGAACTGGGACATGAACTCAGATCTCTCTGACTCAAATCCATGCACTTGAACCCCAGACTAGCATTTTCAGTATAACTTCCTAGGGCAGAGCCCGGTGGCTGTGTTTCGGAAGGCCTTGCCTTTCCAGCCAAGTGTGCAGTTCATCGGTAGACTGGAGGGCTGGGTCCCGGTTGTGGCTCCTCTTCTTCCCTGGCCCTTGCTCTTCCGGAATGACCTTGGGATGCTCAACTAACCTCTGTCTCTTTCTCTTTGTCTGTGTCTGTCTGTCTCCCTCTCTCTCCGCCTCTCTTCGGGGAGGGAGGTTTTCCCTTCTTCTCTTTCATCTTCTGTATGTGTGCCCCTCTGTCCCTCCTGTCTGTCCATCTACCTCTCTCCAAACCTCTGTTTCCCTACCTGTGCTTGTCCTGGTCTCTCCGCAGGACCCTCCGGTGGACATGGGTGGGGCCCTGGGGCCGGCCCTGTTGCTCACCTCGCTCTTCGGTGCCTGGGCGGGGCCGGGGCAGGGCGAGCAGGGCATGACGGTGGCCGTGGTGTTTGGCAGCTCGGGGCCGCCCCAGGCCCAGGTCCGTGCCCGCCTCACCCCCCAGAGCTTCCTGGACCTGCCCCTGGAGATCCAGCCACTCACAGTGGGGGTCAACAACACCAACCCCAGCAGCCTCCTCACCCAGATCTGCGGCCTCCTGGGTGCTGCCCGCGTCCACGGCATTGTCTTTGAGGACAACGTGGGCACCGAGGCGGTGGCCCAGATCCTTGACTTCATCTCCTCCCAGACCCATGTGCCCATCCTCAGCATCAGCGGAGGCTCCGCTGTGGTCCTCTCCCCCAAGGTGCATGTCCAAACTCATGTCCCCTCGTGCCTCAGGCCTGGAACCAGGCTGGGGCGGGCGGTGCTTAGGTTCTGGGAAGCTGGGATTAGACGGGACCGGCAGGGAGGTGGGGGCTGAGGGCATGACGTGGGTGATGGGGAGATGGCTATGGGAATGACAGCCCATGTTCTAGACGAGAGACATTCTGGGCTGCCCTCACATTGTGTCTGGATGAGGGGTAGGCAGGGTGCAGGCCCCCCTCTGGCTGCCGGGCTCAGGCCCCAGCCCTCCTCCTGTCTGCTGCCCTCAGCTTCCTAGGTCAGGGTGAAGACCCAGAGGGCCGGCCGGGCATGGAGGTGGTGCCATGCCCTTCGGGCAGTGGTAGTTCACCTGTAGGGTGAGCACTCCAGGGAACCCTGGAGCCCTGCGGGAGGCAGAAACGGCCCTGCCCTTGCAGGGCTGGGGGAGAACGTTCCAAACACACACCCATCCGCAGTTACAACTGGGACAAGCATTCTGAAGGAAAAACAGGATGCTGTGAGGCAGCTCACGCATGGCTCATGCATAGGGTGTTGGCCAGGGAAGGTCTCTGGAGAAATGATGTCTAGGCTGAGGGCCTAAGGGCGAGTCAGTGGGGAGGGAGAGAGGCCCAGGCAGAGGAGCAGGTGGGATGAAGTTCTCAAGGTGGGGAAGGAGCTCAGAGCTTTGGAGGAATAGAGGGAAAAGCCTGGAGAAGGAGGCGGGGGCCTGGCCACCTGGGAAGACATTTGGGCTTTTCCCTAAGCAAGTGGGCAGCCAGGGCAGGGCAAGCGGGCTGTGACGGTGGCCGTGGTCCGTGCCCACCTTAGCCCTGTGAGCTTCCTAGACCTGCCCCGGGTGATCTAGCCACTCAAGGAAGAGCACAGGAGAGTCGAGGGAAGAGACTGATCTGATTTGCCTTTGTTTCATTAATTTTTATATGAAGAATTTTGAGTATACATTAAAAAGTATAAGGAAGGCTTATATATCCCCTGTTCGCCCTGGTCATCCACCCCAGCCTCACCACCACCCCCTTTCCCTTCTTCTGTGTTAATTTGAAGCGAAGCCCAGGCATCCTCTTATTCCATCCATAAATATTTCAGTATGTATCCCTGGCAGATAAGGGATTAAGAAAGTAAAACCACCATACATCATCATGTCAAAAAAATAATAAAAATTCCTTCAACTATCCAGGCAGTGTTCAAATTTCCCCATTGTCTCATAACTGTCATAAATGTTTATTTTGCAGCCTGTTTGCTCGAATCAAGAGCCAAATCAGGTCCACACGTGCCGGTTGGTTGGTGTGGCTTCTAAGTTTCTCTCAACCTCTGGGCCCCTCCTCTGTCTCTCCCTCTTTTTTCCTTGCAATTTGTTTTTTGAAGAAACTGCATTGCTTGGCCTCTGAATTTTCCCTTATTTGCTTTTTTAAAAGACTGGGACAGTGGCAGCAGTGAGACCAGTTAGGAGGGGACTGCGCTGGCCCCGGTGCCAGCCGGCAGTGCCTTGGGCTTTTGTGGTGGCAGGGGGTGGAGAGGAGCATTCCCACCCTCAGGGCTCCGACCAGGTGGTGTTTCCCAGTCCTCTTGGGTCCCCGGCGTAAGATCTCAGGACACTGGCTCTCGACCCTCATCGTGCTCTTAGGAAATACAGACGCCTGGCTTTGCACCTCTGGAATTCAGATTCAGTTGGTCTGGGGCAGCGCTTCTCAGTCTAGCGGGCTCAAGGGTCCACTGAAGGGCTTGTTAGAATACAGATGCCAGGCGCCATACCCAGCGACTCCGATCCGGTCGGTGTGGGGTGCGACCTGAGAATCTGCATTTCTGACAAACTCCCCGGTGGTGCTGATGCTGCGGGTCTGCGGGCCAGCGTGGTGGGCTGGGGGCCGGGCATGACCATGCTAATGGGCAGCGGGGAACCACGTTGGGGCGCGAGGGAGGCGCAGGCCAGGGGACTCCCGGAATGCGGAGCATCCACCCGCGCAAGGGCGCCTGGGAGCGGATGGAGGGGTCGAGGTCGGGGAAGGGGCGCGAGGCGGGGCTCAGCCTGCCCCGCCCCGGCTCAGGCCCCGCCCCGCCCCCAGGAGCCGGGCTCCGCCTTCCTGCAGCTGGGCGTGTCCCTGGAGCAGCAGCTGCAGGTGTTGTTCAAGGTGCTGGAAGAGTACGACTGGAGCGCCTTCGCGGTCATCACCAGCCTGCACCCGGGCCACGCGCTCTTCCTGGAGGGCGTGCGCGCTGTCGCCGACGCCAGTCACCTGAGCTGGCGGCTGCTGGACGTGGTCACGCTAGAGCTGGGCCCGGGAGGGCCGCGCGCGCGCACCCAGCGCCTGCTGCGCCAGCTCGACGCGCCCGTGTTCGTGGCCTACTGCTCGAGCGAGGAGGCCGAGGTACTCTTCGCCGAGGCGGCGCAGGCCGGCCTGGTGGGGCCCGGCCACGTGTGGCTGGTGCCCAACCTGGCGCTGGGCAGCACCGATGCGCCCCCTGCCACCTTTCCTGTGGGCCTCATCAGCGTCGTCACCGAGAGCTGGCGCCTCAGCCTGCGCCAGAAGGTCCGCGACGGCGTGGCCATTCTGGCCCTGGGCGCCCACGGCTACCGGCGCCAGCACGGAACCCTGCCAGCCCCAGCCGGGGACTGCCGCGCTCACCCTGGGCCCGTCAGCCCTGCCCGGGAGGCCTTCTACAGGTGGGCACCTGCCCGGGGCATAGGGGTAGGGAGGTGGGGAGCACTTCGGGGGACCTGGGTGGCAGTGAACTTGGGCTGGCCAGCTACACCTCTCACTAGCTGCGTGCCTGGGGCCACATTACCCCACCTGTCTGTGCCTTAGTGTCCTCATCTGAAAAAACAGCAGGTGTCAGGGTGTGGCAAGGATCGTGGGGCCAATATAGGGAAGCACTTTGAACAATAAACACAATCAAGGCCACCTGCTGTCGGTGGTGGCAGTGAGGCAGAGGCAGGGGGTGCCTGGTCCTTGGCAGGGCTGCAGGCATCTCTCCCCTCTGGCAGGCACCTACTGAATGTCACCTGGGAGGGCCGAGACTTCTCCTTCAGCCCTGGTGGGTACCTGGTCCAGCCCACCATGGTGGTGATCGCCCTCAACCGGCACCGCCTCTGGGAGATGGTGAGAAGGGGGTGAGCCCAGGGGCCCTCAGTGTCCTCTCATTTTGTCCCCGCCTCCTCTTGTGCCCACAGCTGAGTAGAGAGTCCCTCTGTCCCTTATCCAACCCCTCATCTTCCAGGTCTCAGCTGAAACAAACATCTCCTCCATTGGGAAGCCTCCAGGTGCCCCGGGGTGGGTGAGGTGCCCTGCTCTGGGCTCCCATAACACCCCAGCTTCCCTCCACTATAGAACATTTCAAGTGCTCCTATCTCCTGGTCCTGCCCCTGCAGGAGTAACCCACGACCATGCTGGCCAGACAGGCTTGTAAACAATATGGAGAGATCAGTGCTTGAGTAGACGTGTGCAAAAGATTGTGGGATTGGAGATGAGGAACAGGAATTAGTTCTGCCTTCAAAGGAAGAAACTGGGGAAGAGGTCACAGAAGATGGGATATTTGAGCTGGGCTGTGGAGGTTTGAGTAGGAGCCCACCAGGAAGAGGTGTTAGCCTGGAAGAGACAGAGAGGCAGAAGGGTTTGGGGCATTTTTAAGTGATGCAGGGGTGTGTTTGGGGGTGTGCAGACTGAGGAGGTAGGAGTGATGGGGGGACACTGGACCTGAGCATGAAGGGCCTTGAGTGCTCAGCTAAGGACTTTCTGTCAAAGTCAGGGGGGACCAGTACAGTGAGTGAGACAGGGTCAGGTCTGGGCTTTAGGAAGACGCTGTGGGTCAGTGTGGAGCTGGATTGGAGAACACAGGGACCCGAGGCTGGGGGAGGCTGCCAGGAGCAGCCCTACTCTGACCTACCCCAGCGTCCCCAGGTGAGAGAGGGGGATTCTTGGCCCTGGCAGGCTCCACCTAGAGGGTGGGGGCTGTAGGGCTGGAGGCCCCAGGCTGAGACTGTCACCCTCCACAGGTGGGGCGCTGGGAGCATGGCGTCCTATACATGAAGTACCCTGTGTGGCCTCGCTACAGTGCCTCTCTGCAGCCCGTGGTGGACAGTCGGCACCTGACGGTGGCCACGCTGGAAGAGAGGCCCTTTGTCATCGTGGAGAGCCCCGACCCTGGCACAGGAGGCTGCGTCCCCAACACCGTGCCCTGCCGCAGGCAGAGCAACCACACCTTCAGGTCTGCGGAGTGCCCTGGGAGGCTGGTGTGAGCTGGGTGCTGCTGTGTGATGGTCAGGTGTTGTGTATGTCTCATGCTTGGGTGTGGGGCAGGGGTCCACGTGCCAGGCTGGGAGGAGCGGCTGGGGAGGGGCTGGGCCACGATGTGCTCTAACTCCCGGTGGTCTCATGGTGGCATGACTGCAGCAGCGGGGACGTGGCCCCCTACACCAAGCTCTGTTGTAAGGGATTCTGCATCGACATCCTCAAGAAGCTGGCCAGGGTGGTCAAATTCTCCTACGACCTGTACCTTGTGACCAACGGCAAGCATGGCAAGCGGGTGCGCGGCGTATGGAACGGCATGATTGGGGAGGTAGGCCCCACCCCACTCCCTCCTCACCTGCCCCGCCTGTCTGCCTGCTGCCCAGGCCCCATGCGGCTCTCAGATGCCCTCTAGAGGGGGGCATGGGCTGTCACCAGGGATGACTCCTGGGATGGTCAGTACTGAAAGCTGAGCTCTGAGGGCCCCAGAGGGAACGACTGATTCAGCCGGTGGGTGTTAGAAGGGGTGCCTGGAGGTGCCTGTGAAGTGTGTCTACCCCTCGGGAGCCCTTTTTCCAAACCTCCGTGGCGTCTGGCCCCCAGGTGTACTACAAGCGGGCAGACATGGCCATCGGCTCCCTCACCATCAATGAGGAGCGCTCCGAGATCGTAGACTTCTCTGTGCCCTTCGTGGAGACGGGCATCAGTGTGATGGTGGCTCGCAGCAATGGCACCGTCTCCCCCTCGGCCTTCCTGGGTGAGGCCCAGGGTGGGCAGAGATGGCTTCGGGGCCAGAGGGGCCCACAAGGAGGGTGTGTACAGCTTGGGTGGAGATGGGGAGTTGGGTGGGCTCTCAGAGGCCAAGCACAGCAGCCTTGGGTCTTGGAGGTTGGCTGGAGGTGAGTGGAAAGGAGACAAGAGAAGTGAGGTCGGTGTTCGGTTCTAGGTATGGCTGCCAGGCGAGGGTGGGGTTGGGGGTGTGGGATGGGTCATGGTGCCCCTGTGAGTGACAGGAAAACTTGGCAGGAAGGCTGGCCTCAGGATGGGCCATGGGCCAGGACCGTGGAACAAGTGGGGGAGGCCCGCGGGGAGCCGAGGAGTGAGTGTAGTGTGGGAAGAGGTGTGTTGCTTCCTGGGTGAGGAGTCCAGCATTGGTTGGGCAGCCAGGTCCCATGCTGGGTGCTGGGGCTACAGCCATAATCCTTGCCTTCCCACAGTGCCCAGTCAGAGGTCACGTGGGACATGCAGTATGAGGTGGCAGAGAGCTGTGAGCACAGGCAAGGGGCAGGGAAGAGCTGAGGCTGGCCAAACAGGAGTGAAAACCTCGGCTCTGTCCTGTCCTACTGTGCGGCCTTGGGCAAGTCACAGAACCTCTCTGAGCAGGCTCCTCAGCCACGGAAGAGAGAAAACAAAACCCACTTCATAGCATAGCAAAGGCTCATGGCAGGAGTGATTTCCCTTCCTCCCTCCCTCCCTCTCTCCTTCCCTCTCTTCCTTTCTTCTTTCCTTTTTTTTTTAAGATAGGGTCTTCCTCTGTCACCCAGGCTGGAGTGCAGTGGTGCCATCTCGGCTCACTACAGCCTGGACTTCCTGGGCTCAAGTGATCCTCCCACCTCAGCCTCTTGAGTAGCTGGGACCACAGGTGCATGCCGCCACACCTGGCTAATTTTTGTATTTTGTATAGAGACAGGTTTTCACTATGTTGCCCAGGCTGGTCTCCAAACTCCTGGACTCAAGCAGTCCACCTGCCTCAGCCTCCCAAAATGCTGGGATTACAGGTGTGAGCCACTGCACCTGGCCAACACTAGTGATTTCTTTTCTTTTTTTTTGAGACTGAGTCTCGCTCTGTTGCCCAGGCTGGAGTGCAGTGGTGCGATCTCAGCTCACTGCAACTGACGCCTCCCGGGTTCAAGTGATTCTCCTGCCTCAGCCTCCTGAGTAGCTGGGACTACAGGCGTGTGTCACCATGCCTGGCTAATTTTTGTATTTTTAGTAGAGACGGGGTTTCACCATGTTGGCCAGGCTGGTCTTGAACTCCTGATCTCAGGTGATCTGCCCACCTCGTCCTCCCCAAGTGCTGGGATTACAGGTGAGAGCCACCAAGCCCAGCCAGCAGTAGTGATTTCTTACTCTAGGAGATAGAAACAGTCTTGTCCGGGGCCTGGGGTGGGTGTCTCCAGTTCCCTGGGCACGGGTTTCCATGTTGGTAGGATGAGGAGTAAGACTTGGCCTCAGGGGCCCTGATTCCAGGCGGAACCACCAGATCATCCACTTGGGGACAGGCAGGGGTTGTGAAGTCAAAAGAACGTTTCTTGGGGTGGGTGACTTGTACCTGTCCCAGGGAAGTGGGGGGCAGGGGGAGACTAAGGATGCTGGAGATCCTGACCTCTTTTGGGGGCCTCTCCCCGGGGCTCTGCTGCTTTGAGTCAGGGGCCCCCTTGGCTGGGTCCGCAGAGCTGGTGGGCCCCTACTTTGACCACGTGGACCCCACCTGTCTCCACCCAGTGCTTCCGGGCTGGGGGCAGGGACAGGGAACATGCCGAGGCCTCTGAACTGCCTCCCTCTGTCCCCAGAGCCATATAGCCCTGCGGTATGGGTGATGATGTTTGTCATGTGCCTCACCGTGGTGGCCATCACCGTCTTCATGTTCGAGTACTTCAGCCCCGTCAGCTACAACCAGAACCTCACTAGAGGCAAGAGTAAGCCTCGCCTGGACCTGGCACGAGGGGCGGGCCTGGGCACCCTGAGGGTTGGGCTCAGGGGCAACGGGTCCTCCAGAGAATACCTTTGGGAAGTCCCTTGCCTTTGGATGACACATGCTGGGGGCCAGTCAGATCACACACACACATACACACACACACACACACACACACACACACACACGGGCGAGCTCACTTGACCTGGTGAGGGAATGGCCAGGGACGGATGCCCCCCAAGGCCAGGCTGAGCCCTGAGCCCTTTCATGGTGGGCAGGAGGAGCCCCAGCATCCCCCTCTTGCCCCCAGAGTCCGGGGGCCCATCTTTCACCATTGGCAAGTCCGTGTGGCTGCTGTGGGCGCTGGTCTTCAACAACTCGGTGCCGATCGAGAACCCGCGGGGCACCACCAGCAAGATCATGGTTCTGGTCTGGGCCTTCTTTGCTGTCATCTTCCTTGCCAGCTACACAGCCAACCTGGCCGCCTTCATGATCCAGGAGCAATACATCGACACTGTGTCGGGCCTCAGTGACAAGAAGGTTGTGGGGCCACAGCGTGGGGGGACACTGAGGGTGGGGACAGGCCGTGAGTGGGCAGACCCAGGACAGTCAGAGTCTGGGGAATTTGAGCTGGAAGCTGGGGCAGGAAGAAGCTTCAGGGCCTGCTGAGGAGGGGGTGGGGGCTGGGGCAAGAGATGGCTCAGGGTCACCGACTGAGAGGCCTTGGGTAAGTCTCTCCCTGTCTTGGGCCTCAGAGTCTCCATTTGGAAAACACAGGAGTGGCCTGGACAGCCTTTAAGACCTTCTGCTCTGACTATGCAAGTCCATACTGTGGGGCTGGGCTCTGGGGTGGGTTTGGGGCTTTGGTGCCTGGAAGGCTGGAGGAAGGGTTGTGACTGGCTGCTGCCCTCCACCTGCAGTTTCAGCGGCCTCAAGATCAGTACCCACCTTTCCGCTTTGGCACGGTGCCCAACGGCAGCACAGAGCGGAACATCCGCAGTAACTACCGTGACATGCACACCCACATGGTCAAGTTCAACCAGCGCTCGGTGGAGGACGCGCTCACCAGCCTCAAGATGGGGTGCGTCCCCAGCCCTGCACCCGCTGTCTCCATCCATGTGTCTCCCCAGTGACCAGCCTTAGCTCTCAATGTAGGGACAGTGGGACTGAGCTGCCCTGCAGGACTCCTGGGGGGTGGAGGGAGGAGGTCTTGGGGCAGAGTGGAGCTTGAGGCAAAAATGGAAGGCCACCATGTGTCTCAGAACACAGCTGTGGTGCCGACCGAAGTTCAGCCTCGGCCTGAGGTGGTGGCTGGGACATCCTCTGAGCCTTAGGAGCATGGAGGGGGTGGGCAGAAAGGGTGGTGTCTTCTGGGAACAGAGAGTCCCCTGGCCACTCTGCGGAGGAGGGTGGGAGGGGTCCTCACTGCATCCAGGACCCAAGACAACCAGACAAGCCTCTGCCCATTGGTCCCTCCCGGGGGTGCCCAGCAAGCTCATGTGGTTTAGACCCCTGTCACGCCCCAGTTTCGGTGTCCCCTACCCTCCCATATGGTCCCTAGCTCTGAGGCTCAGCCTGTCCCCAGGAAGCTGGATGCCTTCATCTATGATGCTGCTGTCCTCAACTACATGGCAGGCAAGGACGAGGGCTGCAAGCTGGTCACCATTGGGTCTGGCAAGGTCTTTGCCACCACTGGCTACGGCATCGCCATGCAGAAGGACTCCCACTGGAAGCGGGCCATAGACCTGGCACTCTTGCAGTTCCTGGGGGACGGTGGGTACTGCCACTGCTGGGATGCCCAGGGTGGGCTGTGGAGCCCAAGGTTGTCAGCATTTCCACCACCACTCAAGTTCCCAAGGCCTGTGGGCAGGGAGAGGTCTCTGGGGGGTGAGAGGTTGGGGCAGTTGAGGGGGGCAGGTATAGGAGCAACTGGAGAGAGACTTGAGGAAGGGATAGGTGTGCAGGGAGGGAGCAGGAACTGGGCTAGAGACTCCCTCAAAGGCAGGAAGACAGGAAGGGGCTCAGGCCTCACGGTGAGGGTGGGGATGGGTGGAGTGGCTGAACTCCTTTCTTCTTCCCTAAGCCCCCTCCCATGATCTCTCCCAGATGAGCACCTCCTTTGCTTGGTATAGTATCTCCATGGCCATCTTGAGATTATGGATCTGCTTAGTCCCACATGTGTGCGTGGTCCAGCCCAGCCTGCCCCCAAACCCAGAGAGAGCTTTGCATTTAGAGGAGTTCCATTCTTGTTAGATAAGACATGGTCTAGACTGGGTGTGGTGGCTCATGGCTATAACCCCAGCACTTTGGGAGGCTGAGGTGGGAGGATCACTTGAAGTCAAGAGTTTGAGATCAGCCTGGGCAACACAGCAAGATCCTGTCTCTATAAATAAAATTTTAAAAAAATTAGGCACATACCTATAATCCCAGCTACTTGGGAGGCTGAGGCAGGAGGATCCCTTCAGTCCAGGAGTTTGAGGCTGCAGTGAGCCATGATTGTGCCACTGTACTCCAGCCTGGGCGACAGAGTGAGACCCTGTCTCAAAAAAAAAAAAAAAATCTGATTTTTCAAACCATATAATAATGAGAGTGGCCAGGTGAGGTGGCCCATACCTGTAATCCCAGCACTTTGGGAGGCCAAGGTGTGAGGACTGCTTAAGTCTAGGAGATCGGGATCAGCCTGGACAACATGGGGATACCCTCTCTCTACAAAAGATACAAAAATTAGCCAGGTGTGGAGGTGCGCCTGTAGTCCCAGCTACTCAGGGGGCTGAGGTGGAAGGATCACTTGAACTAGGAGATCCAGGCTGCAGTGAGCCATGATCACACCACTGCACTCCAGCCTGGGTGACAGAGCATGACTGTCTCAATAATAATAATAATAATAAGAGCGATCACAATGCGTGTCTCTTAGGAGCCTAGGCCTTTTGTCTCTGTGTGCCCAGCTCCATGAGTGGCATGTAGATGGTTAATAAGTATATGAAGATGAGTGAATGAATGAATGTTAACATTTACCCAATCAACAAGCCTTTACTGGGGGTGCACAGGGGGAGGACCCAAAGGCCAGCATTGCCCACTCCAGTCTGCACCCTGCTTTCCTATTTCCTTGCTCACTGACCCTCCAACTCCCCGCCCCACCACCCTGCCCCGGCCAGGCTAGATCCCCATGTGGTCTGCTTGAGGAAGAAGTGGGTGGCGCCCTGGCCCCAGATCCATTCTTACTCCAGGCTTGTGTTGAGCTTTGTAAGGGGGTTGCTTATAGGGGGGTTTCCTGAGCCAGATGTGTATCCCCGCTCAACTCCAGGAGAGACACAGAAACTGGAGACAGTGTGGCTCTCGGGGATCTGCCAGAATGAGAAGAACGAGGTGATGAGCAGCAAGCTGGACATCGACAACATGGCAGGTGTCTTCTACATGCTGCTGGTGGCCATGGGGCTGGCCCTGCTGGTCTTCGCCTGGGAGCACCTGGTCTACTGGAAGCTGCGCCACTCGGTGCCCAACACATCCCAGCTGGACTTCCTGCTGGCTTTCAGCAGGGTGGGTGCCCATCCCTCCCCACACAAGCCAAAGCTTTAAGGGCACCTACCCAGATAAGTCCAGGCTGGCCATGGCCCATTTCCAGAGGTAAAACCAAGGTTCTGGCCGGGCTCGTGGCTCATGCCTGTAATCTCAACACTTTGAGAGGCTTAGGCCAGTGGATCCCTTGAATCCAGAAGTTCGAGACCAGCCTGGGCAACATGGCAAAACCCCATCTCTACAGAAAATAAAAGAATGAGCTGGGCGTGGTGGTGCGCGCCTGCAGTCCCAGCTACTCAGGAGGCTGAGTTGGGAGGATCACTTGAGCCCAGGAGGCAGAGGTTGCAGTGAGCCGAGATGGCGCCACTGCACTCTGGCCTGGGCAGCAGAGTGAGACCCTGTGTCTAAACAAAAAACAAACCCAAAGTCCTGAGAGGTGGCATGGCTCACCAGGGTGGCAGGGTTGAAGAGGGGCAGAGCCCTCCCCCCACAGGTGTGCCCAGGTTGGAACCTTCATGTGCCAGGTGCTAACTAGAGTGATTAGGAGAATGAGTCACCCTGGGCACTCAGACCACTCATTCATCTGCAAAGCAGAGTGCCTGGCACATGGGAGCTGCTTCCCAGTTAGCTGCTTCCTGAGACTTAAGAGAAGGCTGATGATGCCTTGGGACCAGGCGGGGACAATCGTGGCGGGTCCCTGAGCAGAGGGCGCTGCTCACGGCCTGTCGTCTCCCTACTGCCCAGGGCATCTACAGCTGCTTCAGCGGGGTGCAGAGCCTGGCCAGCCCACCGCGGCAGCCCAGCCCGGACCTCACGGCCAGCTCGGCCCAGGCCAGCGTGCTCAAGATGCTGCAGGCGGCCCGCGACATGGTGACCACGGCGGGCGTGAGCAGCTCCCTGGACCGCGCCACTCGCACCATCGAGAACTGGGGTGGTGGCCGCCGTGCGCCCCCACCGCCCCCCTGCCCGACCCCGCGGTCTGGCCCCAGCCCATGCCTGCCCACCCCCGGCTCGGCCCCAGAGCCGAGCCCCAGGGACTGGAGACCGCCAGGCGGGGGTCGCGCGGCGCTTGTGCGCAGGGCTCCGCAGCCCCCGGGCCGTCCCCCGACGCCGGGGCCGCCCCTGCCCGACGTCTCCCGAGTGTCGCGCCGCCCAGCCTGGGAGGCGCGGTGGCCGGTGCGGGCCGGGCACTGCGGGAGGCACCTCTCGGCCTCCGAGCGGCGCGCGCTCCCAGAGCGGCCCCTGTCGCCCGCGCGCTGTCACTACAGCTCCTTTCCTCGAGCCGACCGATCCGGCCGCCCCTTCCTCCCGCTCTTCCCCGAGCCCCCGGAGCCGGAGGACCTGCCGCTGCTAGGGCTGGAGCAGCTGGCCCGGCGGGAGGCCCTGCTGCACGCAGCTTGGGCCCGGGGCTCGCGCCCGCGCCACGCTTCCCTGCCCAGCTCCCTGGCCGAGGCCTTCGCTCGGCCCAGCTCGCTGCCCGCTGGGTGCACCTGCCTCACCTGCGCCCGCTCCGACGGCCACTCGGCCTGCAGGCGCTTGGCGCAGGCGCAGTCGATGTGCCTGCCGACTTACCGGGAGGCCTGCCAGGAGGGCGAGCAGGCAGGGGCCCCCACCTGGCAGCACAGACAGCATGTCTGCCTGCACGCCCACGCCCACCTGCCGTTTTGCTGGGGGGCTGTCTGTCCTCACCTTCCACCCTGTGCCAGCCAGGGCTCCTGGCTCTCTGGGGCCTGGGGGCCTCTGGGGCACAGGGGCAGAACTCTGGGGCTGGGCACAGGCTACAGGGACAGTGGGGGACTGGACGAGGTCAGCAGGGTAGCCTGTGGGACGCAAGGCTTCCCGGGACCCTGCACCTGGAGGCGGATCTCCAGTCTGGAGTCAGAAGTGTGAGTTATCAGCCACTCGGGCTTCGAGCCAGCTGGATTCTCTGCCTGGCACTGTCAGGATTAAGCGACAGGCAGGATTGGGCTTTTCTCGCTTCTACCATGAAATCCTGGCCATGGGACCCCAGTGACAGATGATATCTTCCATGGTCATCAGTGACCTCAGTAGCCTCAAATCGTGCTGAGGGTTGGGCTTCTGCTGTCCTCTTATCATGCAGAGTTCTGCCAGGAGGGTGTGCTGTGAGGGTCAGACCCCTGAGGCTCTCCCTGCCCTGGGGCTAGCCAGTTACTGGTCATGGCTGCTGTGGGCATGGAGACTGGAACTTGTGGTTGAGGCAGGGTCATCCTGATCTTTGCTCTACCTGGCTGGAGTTTCTTCTCATCAGAGCACTGGGACATTAAACCAACCTTTTACAACACACTGGTCCTGGTTGCTTCATTCTGCATTCTGGAAGGGGCACAGCACAGGCCGCAGACAACAGGGGCATCATGGGAGTATCCCAGGTGGGGTGTTTGCCTAAAGCAGGTGGGCAGCTCCCTCTCAGGGAGGCGGAGCCTTGGGAGCGTCTGGGAGGGATGTGGGAAGGAGGTGAGGCTGAGAGGGGGTTCTGGACAGCAGAAGCCACTTGGTATTCAGGGCCAGCTCCCACCCATCCTGGCACCGGATGTAACATGTGTGCTCAGCACAGGGGCTCTAGTGATGATGGATGGCATTCATCCCTCAGTCTCCTTGAAAAGGGAGGCTTGTGCCAGGGGTGGTGGCTGCCCCGCCCTGCCAGGGACGCCCTGGGGAGCCTGACAGTGCCATGGTGGCAGAGGCAGAGAAAGGTAGGGAGCTTGTAGGTTTGCTAAACCCTGGCTGGCCACGTTGTCTCTGACACGCGAGGCTTGGAACTGCCTGGGCTCTGGAATCCTGGTGCAGGTGGCTGCCAGGGTCAGGCACAGCTTGGCCTCGCTGGTGCCAGGACTCCTGTGGTGGGAGAATCTGCCTGAGGTCTCATCCTGTCCTCCCTCTGGGGCTTCTAGCCCACTTCCTTTTTCTATCACACATCTTTGCCTCTGGCCCATCTGAAAAGATGGCTTTTGCTTACCATTTTCAATGTTTTCACATCTGCAATTACACTTATCCCCCCTACAATGACTGTGGAGCAAGCAGGCTTTCATGCTTCTATCCGTTCCACAAACAGTGGCACTATTGATTCTGTCAGACCCTTTTCTAACGGCTGAGGATGTAAAGGCCAAGCCCTGGCTGTCCTGACAAGTTTCGTGGAGGCAGACCAGAGGCTAATTCCACGTGACAGAGAGGAAGCCCGAGGGGCAGTGCTGGCTGTCTCTGCCAGTGCCCTCCCCCAGAGCTCTTTGCTGGTTCCCAGGAAGCCGGATGGCCTCTTTAGTCTCCGAAGACCCCATTACTTGGGTTGGGGCCATAAGAACTGGACTTTTTTGGGGGGTTTTAGGGGTGAAGGCAGCTGAAATGGTAGGGTGGGATACACCTCTATTCTTGGTAGGAGAGTACCCCAAGAGTGGGTGGCCCTGTCCATTACAATTTCATGCTCTCTACCCTATGGGTTTTCATGGGCTGGATCCAGGTTCAGGACAGCAGGCCGGGAGTTTGTCTAGGTGAGTGTTGGAGGCCAGCACTCTGGAAGGGAGCTTGACCTTGGTCGCAGCCACTAGTGGTGCGAGGGTTAACTGTTGGCCACCAGCCCCTGGAACCGAGCCCCTCCTCCTCCCGGAGTCAGGGTCTGCCTTCGGCCCTGGGAGGAAGGCTGTGGCAGGTGAGGCAGCCCGGAGGAGCTGTGAGATCAGGGCTGCTCCGCTCTCTGCCCAAGATCATTAATAACCAAGAACTGGAAAGATCATTAAGAGCTGAGCCTCCAATGTGGAACTGAGCCTGCTGCTGGCTCTGAGGGCCGCTCTTGCTCCTGGGCCAGGCGCTGGCTGCCTTGTTCCTTCTCTAGGAATATATCTGGGGGCGGGGGCAGGAGGCTATGAATCCTGGGGGACAGGTAGCAGGAAGGATGCATCCTGAGTTCAGAACTAGCTTGGCCTGGCTTCCTGCACCACCAAAGGAAGGGAAGAAAGCGTGGCAGGGGAGAGGAGAGTAAGTAAGGCCACAGATGTGAAAGCGTCATAAACAAGGGCCTGGTGACCCACATGCTCAAATAACACTTTTTTTCTTTGGGTGAGATACAGAGAGAGGCCCTTGTGGCTGGCCTCAGAGCAGGAAAATCTTACTAACTGGGGTCCCTTCTGTTGCTGCGGTAGCTGTTTTTCCTTGTGTCTGGCTGAGCGGCTTGTGGTCCAAGCCAGCTTTTTGCAGGGAGCCAGGTGTGTGGAGGGGAGGAGGGCAGAGCTTGCAAAAGGGCAGGCTGATGTCTTCAGTCAGGACCCTCCAGCCTAGCCTGTCCTGCTCTTTGAAAGGGAAGGACTGTCCTCAAGTTTCCTAGGGGACTGGGGAACGAGAGACAACCCCTACCCCCAAAGCCCTCTAGACTCCAGATAATTCAGACCAATCTTCTGTTTCCGAATCGCAATCCAGTGACAACTCATTAGGAGGCTATGAAACCAAGTAGGTGTCAGGAGTCCTAATGAGTTGGGGGTCCCTGGCTACAAGTAGTTAGTCTGGCGAGTGATGTGGGAAACAGGTGTCACTGAATAGCTTTATTGAGCATTTTGTGCTGGGCACTAAGCTCAGCACTTTAATCCCCACAACTGGCCAGTGACGTAGCTGCTGTTACCCCACTTTACAAATGAGGAAGGACAGACCACGGAGGCTCGCTGCCTGCAAATGGCAGGCCCAGCTGCCTGGTCCACACGGAAAGTACCCAATGCCATGCCTGGCATATAATGACATTCAGCGGAGGTTACCCCTCCAGTCTGCAATCAACACCATCGGCCCCAGGTGGAAGAGATCCCAAGCTCTCTCCAACTTTCCAGTGGCCCTTAACCATGGGTCACCCTTGCTTGGGAATATGGCCCCACACAGGACGCTTCCACTTCCCCCAGGCCTGGCACTGCCAGCCACTGCCCCTCCGCAGTGGCTTTCCAGGAGCGGGACAGCAGCCCCTGTCCTCCCCACCACTCTGACTCTAGCCTCTGCCTGTTGCCGAGGCTGCTCCTGGCCCCAGGGTGAGGACGGCTGTGTGGCTAAGGGCCCATCATGGTGCCACTGCCCACCTCCACCACCCAGCAGTACCTCCCAGTCTGTCACCTGCTATCCGCCCCATCTATAAGCCAGCAGCTGCTGCTCTAGCCTCAGGTGAGGAACAGCCAGGAGCTGCTGGCATGAGGCTCAGGTGGGTCTGGTGCTTCTGCGGGGAGGGAGGCAAAGAAAGTTTACTACCACCTTGACCTGGTCTGCCCTGGGGGCATCTGGGGCCATGCAGGTGGCAGATGTTGGGTAGACGCTGCTGAGTTTAAGCTTTCCTCCACAGCGACACCTGCTCCTGGGCCAGGCTGGGCTGGCATCCTCTTCTGCTCTCCCCACCACTGACCTCGGGGGCCCATCTGCAATATGGAAACCACAAGCTGAACTTGCCTACTTTGCCAAGTTGATGATGGCTCCAGTGAAATGTGCCTGATGCACGTGGAGAGCCAGCATCACCCGGGGCTGTCTTGCTGTTGGGGTTCTCTGCCCCTGGCCCCAAGCCCCACTGGCCGTCAGCGGCAGAAGCCTGGCATCGATGGAGAGGAAGGTGACCTCATCTGACTTACAGCAGTAGGACACTGAGGAGCAAAGCAGCTAGACAACGGCAGTGGTGAGGGTCCCCACTTGGCAGCAGCGATGTGGTCACTGTGGGCCAGTTCCCTCCAGGGCCGGGGCTGCCCCAGCTCAGAGGTGGCAGGGAACATGGCCACTGACTCCATGGCTGGGCGGTTCCAGACTGTCACATAAATTAACCTGGGCTTTATGAAGCTCATGAATTTGCGTCCAAGATTTGGTTTGGAGTCTGGGGTGGCAGGATGATTTAATCAACTTTGTCTTTAAGCAAGAGGGAACATAACTGGAGAAGGGTAATTCCAGATGTTTTGAGTTTTCAGCCACAGGGGTGCAGCCAGGTCTTCCTTGCTCTTGGCCTGACCACTGCAGGCCCCTGCTCTACCTATCCTGAGGGGTCTCCTGGGAGGAAGCTGCAATGGCAGATGGAGAAGGGACATTTTTTTTTTTCCCGTGGATGGAAAATGACATGTGGGGACAAGCTGTGAGAACCGCCGAGGTGCGTCGGCAGAGAGAAAGCAGGCTGAGGCCAATTACACCGCACAGGGACTCCCAGGCTTCAGCTGCCAGGGCAGAGGTGGCGCAGCCTGTGGACTCCCCGCGTTCCCTGCAAATCCCACATCCCCCTGACCCTGAGACCCTTGGGCCCCAGGAGACCCTACATCGTCGCTCTGTCAGAGGTCTGAAGACGCTGAGATACAGGGGAGGCGCTGAGCAAGGCACTGAACTCAAAAGAGGGAGGGGTCGGGCCTGAGACCCACCCCAGAGAGGCGGCTCCAGGACAGGCGGGACCAGGCCCAGGGCTGGGGGCAAGCCAGTGAGGGTCAGGGGGACCCCCAGGTCCTGAAGCAGTAGAAGGCACGTTGAAAATACAGAGTTCATTCGAGTCACCTGTGTTTCCTAGGAGGCCAGCCCAGCAAGTGCGTGCATGGCTGAGTGGGAGGTGGCTAGGAACCTGGCCTCCTTCCATGGGAATGGCAGTGGGGGCCCCATCCAACCCCACATTGCCCAAGGGACATAGCATGAACACTGAGCACCCACGCCCAGCCCCTAAGGGAGCTGCCTTTAGCGTTGGAATGGGAGCACGGGCAGCCTGACCACTGTCAGGGTGGGAACCTCAGAGCCCTCCCACTGCCATGTCACCGCCAAGCCACTGAGGTGCCAGGTGGGGATGGCTGCCCTCTAGTAGGACCACCCGCACTGCGAGAGGCCCTGAGGGCGCCAATGGGGCAGCGAGGGCAGCAGACAGTCCCTTTCAGGGACAAGCTCCAGACTTTAGGCCCAGCTGGCAGGCGGCTGTGTCCCTATAGAAGGGACACTCCATCCAGCCTGCTACTCTGGAGCTTGCGCCCACAGCGAGAGCCCTCGCAGCTCTATCTGGGGACTCTGGTACCAGTTAGCACTTCTTGTTCTTGTCATGGGGCCAGCCAGGCCCTCTCTGAGGTGGCACCTAGCGCCTCCCAGGCCTGGTGGGAGGGTGGGCCCTGCTGTCACAGGCAGGCCTGGCTAGGATGCTTCCAGCCTGGGATTTGCCTCTGAAGAGGCAGCAGTTGCTAGTGAAGGTTTCTTAGACAAGGACGCAGGACAGGGCTGGAGAGGGGAGGGGCATGGGTCTGGGACAAATGATGGCAGTGCCAGCACTGCATCTCCCACCGTGCAGGGAGGAGCCCGCTGTGGAGGTGGGGTGGGGGGTGAACATGTTGGAAGATGTAGGAGAGGGGTGTGATTCCAGTAATGAGTCCTAGAACTTGGGAGCAGCCATGTGTCACCCAGGCAGGAGGACCTGGTGGGAGAGCCGCCTGGGGGAGTGAGGACAGGTGCGGACTGGGTGGAAGGTGGGGTGGGGAGAAGACCCCCAGCTGGACAGGGGGTTTCCCCTAGAGCCGTAGTCCCACCTGCCCCATGAAGACCTGGGAGCAACTAAATCTGGGCTCTGCGGGCGAGGGATGGGGCTGGGGCCCCTCTGCCTCCCGTCACTAGACCTGCCTGTCCTGCCATCAGAGCTTGGTCTCGCTGAGGACGATATTGGCCGTGACAAAGATGAAGCAGGAGAAAGCCCAGAGCAGCACGAAGCCCACCCAGAAGGTGTGGCGGAAAGGGGACCTGTGCTTGTTGCTGACCCCACAGCCAAAGGCCAGCTGGGTGTCCCTGCGGCAGTGGTACACCAGGAAGGCGGGGATGACGTACTGGATGCCGGTGCCCGCATAGGCCCCTGTGATGCCCACCAGCGACTCCAGGTCGTGGGTGCAGAAGGCCACCAGCACAGGCGGCACCAGGGTGATGGTGGGAAACACGACGCGGTCCACCACCCACGGGTACGTGCCGCCCTCGCGGTGGAAGAGCGTCTTCCAGTTGTTGCGCAGGGTCACGGCAATGATGGGGAAGTTGGTGCTAATGGTGAAGACGGGGAAGAGGCCCAGGAAGAAGCGCACAGCGGCCAGGCGCACGACGTCACAGCGTGCGAAGTTGAGGGTGTACATGTCCATGAGGCTGTCGCCGCGGAAGCAGAAGATGGCGGTGAAAGAGAGGAGGCCGTAGAAGGCCAGGATCAGCACGTAGTCCAGGAACACCAGCCTTGTGAGGTGGCGCTTGGAGGAGACTGGGGTAATGAGGGACGGCAGGGAGTGCTGGCACATGAAGGAGTAGACGCACACCCCAAACAGGTTCCGGACCCCCGAGAAGTCGGCCAGGGGCGGGTGCCCCTCCCCTTGTCCATGCCCGATGCGGACCAAGGCCAGCACAATCATGACGGCGAAAGCTGGGAAACAAGAGAGGGGAGTCAGCCAGTGCGGACAGGCACAGCCCTACCCTGAGTTTCTGGTCTGGGGGGCACCTTTGCAGGGCCTATAGCCCCATGAGAAAGAGTCATTAAATGCACATTCAGGCAGCCCTATTCTTGGGTGGCTCAACAGTGGCTGCTCATCAGAGGAAGGTCCCGCATCTCTCTCTGTCCCGTTCTCCCCTCTCCCTGCTGAGCAAGGGGCCTGGGTTGCAGTGGGGCCAGGGGCAGGGTGGTCCGGCTTTGCAGAGGTAGCAACTCTGTCTTCTTAGAGGAGGGCGAATCCTGGGGCAGGCACTGCCTGGCTCCCTCATCGGCCCCCCAGGGCTCTCAGGGGCTCTGCCAGCTTCCTGGCAGGGAGCAGGCTGGGTCAGGACACAGGGTCACACTCTCTCCCTTGGTTTGAGAATGATGCCCAATGTGAGGCTGGGGAGCTGGGGGGTAGATGCAGAAGGGCATGGACTGTTTGGGAGGAGGTGTCCTCCTGGGCCGAGGGCATCTGCTAGACACAGCCGAAGCCAATAGGCAGGAGTGCTGGGAGCCCTGGGCAGACAGGTGGGTACCCAGGGGCCGAGGGCAGGCAGGAAGTTGCCAGTGGTCATGCCAGGGCACAAACAGCACCAAGGACCAAGGCTGCGGACTGCCAAGTCCTGGGCTGCTGACACCGAGACTGGAGGCAGGTGGCATGTGGCTCTGTTTTCCTGGGCCTGGCAGCACAGCTAGGGGACAGGGGACTCTGTGGAAGTGGAAGGGGGCCCATGACCCTATCTGTCCAGAGCAAACAGCTTGCATTGCTGATGGAGACCAGGCTGGCTTCACTTCGCAGCCTTTTATGGTGGCCCTCCTTCTGGGCTGCCACTGGAGACAGGCTCACAGCACACCCCCCAGGCTGAGCTCCGCAGAGGCAGCCTGTGCACCCCAGGCACAAGGGGCTGCGTTCCCAGCGCTCTGAGGAGATGGCACTCTTAGATCTTTCTGTCTCTGGCTTCTGCTCTCCGGGCTACCCAGAACCACAGTTAGCTACTCACACACGGAGACCACCGGTGTCCGTGTCTGTTCTGAAGCTGACCAAGCCCTGCTCTCTCTGTTCAGAACATATCTGACAGCCTCTCTAGCCTGTGCCCTCACCCCTCAGGTGAAGCCCACGGGGACACGTGACATTTCTTGGTGAGCAGCACAGGCAAGTGTGAAGGGGCAGTGGGCACAGAGGCCAGATCGCAGCTCGGTGACTCCTGTCTGGGGGCCTCCACAGAGCCCCAGGGCTCTTCTCCAAGTGGGAAGCTGGGGACCTCATGGTCCCCTTTGGTCCAGGCCCGCTCCCTGACTCCTGGAAGGAAGAGGTGGCTCTGATGGGACCCACAGGAAATCAGGCAATGTCTTCCCACAATGACACTTGGGAGTGGGATGGAATCTTCATCTATTACTTTTAATCAGAACTGCCTAACACTGTCGGGGACAGGAGGGGAGGAAGGGAGCGTTGAAACCAGCCTGAGAACATTGCCAGCAAAGAAGATGATTTGTTTCTGCCTCTCACCACCCGCTCCAGTCCCCGCCACTCCTGACTCTGAGGGCCTGGGGACTCCTCCCCCGGTATCACAAATCGTTCCAACCCTGGTCAGTCAAGGGGAAGTGGCGGCCTACTTCCTCCTTCCAGTCTCAGCCGAGGGAGTTGCCTCCAGCTTTACCCACTGCGGATGGATGGCACAGGACAGCTGTGGGACAGCCCAGGACCCCGAGCAATCTGCTCGCCCCAGAGATTTCTGAGGCTGGGTAGAGGGGGGTGTGCCCAGCAGTGCTATGTGAGAGATGCACCCCACAGGAGGTGTGCCAGGGCAGGATGTGTGGGCGGGTACCAGGGAGAGAGCAGACACGCTGGAGGTGGAGTCCCTGTGAGCCAGAAAGGGCTACAGAGCAGAGCTGAGCAGGATGGGGTGGGGGTACAGAGGCCAGACTGGGCCCAGGGGCACCTGGTGATTTGTTATTCAGGAGGCTGCAGCAGACTGTTTTGCCACCATAAGTGGGGCATGAGGGTCAGGGCAACGGGGGCAGCTGCTGTAGGGCAAGATTCAAATCCTGCACTGCCACTGCCATCTCGAGGCACCACCTTGAGACCTGGCACTTGGCCCTGGCCAAGGCTGGCATGAACTTAGAAAAAGGCAAGTGGAGAATTCCTCCAGCTGTCTGTCACTCGGCCCTGGGCCCTGGGTCTGGTGAGCAAGCAGGCAAGAAGGCAGGAAGAGGTCAGCTGTCTGTACGTGAGCATCCCTGCCACTGCTTCCTCCTGCCCTGAACACAGCCCATGCTTCTCTGCTCCTCTAACTCCCCAGCCTCACACCTCCAAAGAAGGGCAGCTCTCCTTACAGCCCTGCCTGTGAGATTTCCTCACGGTAAATAAACCAATTTACAAAGTAGGTTTCCAAAGAAATGAGACGGTTGTACACACACACGCATCCCCTGAAATGTACACCTTCTAATTGGTGTCCTCCAGAGCAGCTGTCTTGGGAAGAGGTGCCTTTGACACCAACAGTGATGTGGAACAACTTCTAGAACCTTAAGCTAGAACAAAACCACGGCAGCTGGGTGCGGTGGCTCACACCTGTAATCCCAGCACTTTGGGAGGCCGAGGCAGGCGGATCACCTGAGGTCAGGAGTTTGAGACCAGCCTGGCCAACATGGTGAAACCCTGTCTCTACTAAAAATTAGATGGGTTTGGTGGTGTGCACCTATAATCCCAGCTACTCGGAAGGCTGAGGCAGAAGAATTGCTTGAACCCGGGAGGCAGAGGTTGCAGTAAGCCAAGATTGTGCCACTGCACTCCAGCCTGGGTGACAGAGTGAGACTCCACCATCAAAAAACAAAACAAAACAAAACAAAGCAAACAAACAAACAAAAAGAACAAATTCACGGCTATGGGTAATTAAAAAAATGATTTCACGATCTTCTAGCCATAATTATGTTCACCTCCTAATGCCACTACCTAGATTACCTAGATTAGTCACCCATTTGGTTCTTTTGATTGTCTTAAACAAGTCTATTTGCAAAAACCAAGTCTCCCTTCGTGGGCTGGATGTTTGCTGCCGCTTGGGAGTCAGAAGCAGATGCTAGAAGCTCTTGGGAGGTGATTCCAGAGTGTTAGAAAATGGGATAAACACCTGATGGGGCAGGTGCAGCTGCAGGGCCGTGCGGGCCTTCGTGAGCTCCCCTTGGTCACACCCTGCACTGCTGTCAAAAGCTCACCCAGCTGTGTGGCAGCTCGGCTGCATGGAGACGCCAGCAGCTCTGGGGCTGAGCAGACCGAGTGCACACTCAGCAGAGGTGGGTCATTCACCCATGAATCCCGACCTGCACTCAGGGCGTTCACACACCAGGAAAGGGAGAGGCTGCCATGGTGAGGAGCACATCTGGGAAGGGCAGGTGGCTCTAGAAGAGCCATGCCCCCAAAACAGGGGTGAGGACCAGCTTCCCAGTGCAAATGGCCCCAGTCGGGGCAGAAGGTAAACCCAGCTACCTGGGGAGGGGGCAGGGCCCTCTGGTTCCCCACCACCATGAGGATATGAAGGTGGGGGCTGGGATCTGTCCCCTGGGAGTGGAGAGTGAAGGGAACTGCTCCAGCCTGGTCTCCAAACCAGCAAATTCAAAAGAAACTAGCACCATCTAGAACCTCTAGTTCCCCTGGGAGATGGAGGAAAGGGAGGGAAGGGAGAAAAGAAGGAAAGGAGGGAGGAAGGGAGGAAGGGGAGGTCAGGGCCTTGACCTTGCTGGGACTATGGCACGAGGCTTAACCCCCACTGTGCACCTGGCCAGGCCCCTGTGACCCGCCCCTTTGTCTGGCCCCAACCTGCCTCCTCTGGCTGCGGGAGGAGCAGAGTTCAATAGCCATCTCCTAGATTGATCGCCGCATCCCTGGGAGACAGCTGCTCCAAAAACTCATTAGGTCTGATCATAAATCAAGATGAAACAAGGATGACAGGTGGTGGAGACCCTGCCAGGATGCGCGGTGGGGAACAGGGCTCCGAAAGCCACACTGACGCTCAGGGCTCGGCCACAGCCGCGGAGACAGCCTGCGCCCACCTCGTGGAGCCTGCGTGGGAGGGCAGACGGGCGCGGAGGCGGGACAGAGCAGAAAGTGCTCCCCAGGCACGCTAAGGGCCAGACACCCAGGACTTCACAGTCAGATGTGTGGGGGGTCGGCCCCCAGCAGGGCCTGCAGTTCCCCAAGAGCCTATCACAGGCAGTGCCCAGAACATTCGCGTCCACATCCACCCACAATTCTACACCAGGAGTCCTGCTTAGTGGTGCAGAGCAGCAGTGAGAAGCTGGGAGGAGGCAGAGGGGAGGACAGAGGAGGAGGCTGACATAGGTCACACGTGCGGCTGCTGGGCCTCGGAAGGCTCAGCTACAAAATGACAAGGGGTGGCAGGAGACTTCTCTCTTAATATCTGAGTAAAAGCCAATGCAAAAGCCACCGCATTTGTCTTGTGTCACTCATGGGCCCAACTGGACTGTTCATTCCTTCAACAACAAGGGACTGAGTGTTCCCTGGTACTATGCTGGCTGTCTGGGGACAGCACACTGAGACAGGGGCCCTGTCCTTCTGGAGCCCAGAGTCCGGAGGACCAGAGTCCAGGTGGAAAGTACAGGGGACAAATTACAACCAAAGAACAGGCTGGTTATCAGGCACACTAGCTGTGGGGTACATGATGAGATCCCCGTCGCAGCAGGCAGCCAAGCCTGAGGGTAGGAGGCCACGTGGTGGGGGTCCCAAAAGGGAAGCAGGTGTCAGACGGGACAGGGAGGACCTGTCGGGGCCGTTCCAACCCTATAGGTCTATGGCTGCTGTGACTCCTCACGGTTTAGGAGGAGCAGCTCAATGTGGGGTGGGGATGAGGAGGGGGGCCCCCAAGGACATCCATAGGCAGAGCCTCATTAAGGCCCTGCGAGGTCGCCTGCCATGGCTGCTGGCTGCTCACAAGGCTTGTCCTGATAGTGGATCTCAGCTCCACACGCGGGCCTCGCCACATGGAATCACCTGGGCCACAGTTGCTCCCCTCCCTTGCACACTGACACCTGGGGCGGGAGTGAGGAAGACAGAGCGAAGGCACACAAGTCACTGTCTTGGAGCTGAGATAAAACAGGCACGAGTCCTGAGCTGCCACAGGCCAGTCAGAGAAGTCGCCTCCCTTCCCTTTCTGAGGAGGCTAGAAGTAAAATTTACATAAGGACTGAGCTGCCAGGAGGCACATCCACTGTATGGGCAAGCCAAGGTTCATGTTAATATCGGCTTTGCAGCAACATCAAGTGTGGCAGTCAAGGTGCAATTTCACATCAAGATATGTTCTTACAACATCTGAGTCCTCAGGCTCCTAAAGCAGTCAGAAGAGAAGCGAACAGAAGCAGCCTTTCCCTAGATAGCCTCAGCCTGGCAAGAGCCAGATAAGAAGTCCCTGCAGGCACTGCCTCCACATCTGTCCTCACGGCCTCTCTCCTTGGCAGGGAGGACAGGTGAGCCCACCCACTCTGAACACCTGCCAAATGGCAAAGGTAGCACTGGTTTATAAGGGGATGAAAGTCAACAAACACCCGCATCTCTCCCAAATCCGTCCCTTCCGGAATATCCCTGCCCTCCTGAACCTCACCCTGGGGGGCTGGGGGAAGAAGGGGGCCTTATTGGCGGGATGAAGCCATGACTGGGCCAAGCCCTTGTAGCAGTTGAAGGTGACTTATTCTTGGGGCCAGACAGGGATGAGTAGGTGTCTGGAGCCCAGGGCCCTGATGCTCACATTCCGGTAGTCCTACCAGCAACCCCAGTTCACCTCTCTTGGGTCTCTGTGGGCAGGGACAGAAAGATCAGAGTGGTCAGCAGTCAGCTCCTTCCTTCCTGCGCTGAACACACACCCTTGAGCGTCAACATAAGGGCTGGCTGAGCTGGAGGTGTGGAGAGGGATGAGCTCCTTCCAGGTCCTCCCAGGCAGCGCTGCCTTGGTCTCTGAGCCATGTGAGGCCTGGGCAGGACTCTGCCTTCCTTACAGAATGCTGGGGTCTGTGTGGGGCTGGAGAGAGTTGGGTGACCTTCCCAGGCACCACTGGAGTGGGGGCACAGAGGCCAGAGCTCTCCAGGCCTGGGTGGGGAGAGGGGGGAGCAGAAAGAGCCCTCCCAGGAGCCCCCACCTCCACTCTGGGGGCACACATGAAGGTCCCCCATGAGCATGAGATGCTGAGGCACTGAGTCCATCTTGGTGGCTTTCCTGTTTTCCTCATCCCCATCGCCGGCTCTGGAATTAAGCAAGGGCTACTTCTGGGCAGCCTGAATGCTGCCCATGCTCTCCCTGAAGGTGGCAACAAACCCACCGGGCTCTGACGGAGAAGCACCGAGAAGCATTTAGAGCTGTGCTGACCACCAGGGCCACACAAGGCCGAGGCTACTGAGCACTGGAACATGGCTGGCTCAAACTGAGGTGTGCTCAAGCGTAAAATACACCGGGTTTCAAAGACTTGGTGTGTGGCCCAGTGCTGAGGTGGGCGGATTACTTGAGGCCAGGAGTTTGAGATCAGCCTGGCCAACATGGCAAAACCCCGTCCTTACTAAAAATACAAAAATTAGCTGGACGTGGTGGCACGTGCCTGTAGTCCCAGCTACTAGGGAGGCTGAGGCAGGAGAATCGCTTGAACCCAGGAGGCGGAAGTTGCAGTGAGCTGAGATTGCACCACTGCATTCCAGCCTGGGTGACAGAGTGAGACTCTGTCTCGGGGGAAAAAAAAAAAAAAAAAAAAAAAAAGATTAGCATGGAAAAGGAATGTAAAGTATCCCACTTGTCATTTTTTTTCATGATTACATGTTGAAAGATATTTTTGATACGTTAAGTATTTTATGAAAATGAATTGAACTTCAAGATGTCGCTAAAAATTAAAAGTTTCCCTCAGGTGGCTGGCATTGTATTTCTGTGGGCGTCTCAGTGGGGGTTTCCTGTGCTGGGGGTCTGTGGGCTGTGCACACCTGGGAAGCACCTGAAATACTGAGGATTTGAAAGATTTCCCCCTTCTGCCACCAACTTCGGTCCAGGACTCCTCACTCTAACCCTGTCACCTGCCCTGACTTGCATGGGGACACTGAAGACCTAGGGTGGAGCTGTGACGCTGCACCAATCCTTCTGGAAAAGCCCAAGGACAAATGGGCTCTGAGTGCCCTCGGGCTGTGACCCCCAGAGCAGCCTGACCTGGCGAGGGAGGCACTGGCTGGGTCTGGAGTGCTATGGAACTGGCCTGTGGTCCTGGGCCACCATCAGAGGGACATCTCCATAAGGGCATGAGCTGGAACAGAGGCTCTCAGGAACCATGGAGGGCCCTGCCCAATGGTCCCTGCCTAGAAGCCCCCACCCCCAGCCCATTCATCCCCTTCTACAGGGCCTGGAAGGGATGAGGAGTATGGGGACACGCATCCACTAGGGGCAGACTACACGCGGCACACTCCTCCTCCCTAATCCCTTTGGGTGCCCACGTACTGAGTTGTGCACGCATACTCAGCCATGACCCTGAGGGCCAAGGGTGAAGGGTCTTTCCCCAGGGATAGCCCCCAGGCCTTTCCCATGTGCCAGTGCTGAGCTGTGCCTTGGCAGGGCTGCTTCCTGGAGAGCTGCCCCCGCAACTCTCTAACCTCTGAACCTGGCTCCAGATGTCCCTGAGGCCAGGGCGCCCCAAGCTCCATGCCATTCCCTGCTCCCCATGTGTGGCTCTGGCTCTGACACTGGGAGGTGGAGGCCATCCGTCACGGTGGCTGTCTGGGAGTGACACTCTTTTCCAAGCAAAGAATCAACATGCCAGGGCTAATGATAACGAATGGCCAGTTGTGTGCCCATCACCAGCTCAGGCACCAGCACTCCAGGCGGGGAACAGGACTAGGGGAGGACTTGGCGCCAGCTCCCTCCTTCACCAACGCTTAGCCCTCTGAGGGCGCCGGGCTGCAGGGGTCTCTGGCTTTAGCTGGGCCGTCGGAAGGGGTGGGTGAGCAACACCAGCCTGAGCAGAGAACCACTGGAGACCAGCCTCTTGGCCCTAAAACAGGGGGAGGTGGCTGGGTATTTGTTCCTTAAATAACCGGACCAACCATGGCAAAAGGAGACCCACATTTGCAGGTTGGAGGTGGAAGAGCCCAAGGATCCTGCAGCCTAGAGGTGTGAGCGACACCAGGACACAGTCCTGGCTTGGAAATGGCCAAGTTACACTGGACACAGCTCCTGAATCTGCCACTCAACTGTGTAATTTTGGGGCAAACTGTTCCATCACCTTTAAAAATACAGATAAGGCCGGGCATGGTGGTTGATGCCTGTAATTCCAGCACTTTGGGAGGCCGAGGTGGGTGGATCACCTGAGGTCAGAAGTTTGAGACCAGCCTGGCCAACATGGAGAAAACCCATCTCTACCAAAAATACAAAAATTAGCTGGGCGTGGTGGCCCATGCCTGTAATCCCAGCTACTCGGAAAGCCGAGGAAGGAGAATCACTTGAGCCTAGGAGGCAGAGGTTGCAGTGAGCCGAGACTGTGCCACTGCACTCCAGCCTGGATGACAGAGCAAGACTGTCTTAAAAAAAAAAAAAGAGATGATTGTAGGAAGGCTGAAGGGTTGGAGTGAGATAGGGCAGTGCTGCGTTGGTAAAGCCTGGCTCGCACCAGTCACTCAGGAAGCTGCACGTGCCGTCTATCATTGCAGAAACTCATTGCCCCTGCTGAAAGCCCAGTTCCCAGGCAAGCAGGAAAAACTGTGTCAGTGCTGAGTTCTCATCTAGCTCCCCTTGTGCTCTGAGGAGGGGGACTGGATGATACTAGTGACCCCGCCTTCCTGGCCAGGTCAAGCTGCTGTCAGAACAGTTCCCAGGAATACCCCATCACTGGCCTCAGCTAACCTTTGGGGCCCTGTGGGTCAGGGATGGGGAGGGGGGCAAGGAGGACCCCAACAGGCTGCTCACCCCTGCTCTGCCAACCAGAGCGACCCTCAGTTCCTCCTCTTACGCCCCTGTCCACCCCCACCACCGCCAGCATCTTTAAGGCCCCTCAAGGCCAAGCAATCCCCACCACCCCACCTCTGGGGCCTCCAGGTGTGTGCCCTCTCCGGGAGGGGCTAAAGGACACAGGGTCTTTGGAGCCTGAGCTGGCCCATCCTTCCTGGGGTGGCATCTACCTGTGCTTGGGCTGTGGTGCGGATGAGGGCTTTGCCTGGGAGGAGCTCCCTTTGGGGACTATGGGAAGCCCCCACATGGATATGCCAGGCACCAAAAGCATCTCGGCCCTGGGTCTGGTTTTCATTTCAGACCTGCAGGGCATCCAGCATATGCCAGCTTTGCCTAGCAACTCACCCACCACTCACTTGGATTTCTGCTGAAAGGAGGGAATCTAAAGCCAGCTGGTCTTCCCATGTGGGCCAGCTCCTGTGTTTTCTGGAGGATTCTAGCTTTGTTCACTCCTTACCCTGGGAGAAGAGAGGAGCGCTGAAACAACCAGCTTTATAGGACTAGGTTCTATCCTGCGGCTAAATTATTTAGCCCAAAGGACTGACAGCAGAGTCCCCCTCTCCCCAGGGTGGCAGGAGGCAGTGGCAGCCTGGTGAAGGGCAAGTGTCTGAGCCTCTGGAGCAATCAAGCCTTCTGTCGGAAATCACGGGCTCTGGCCTTTCGTCCTTCCACTTCCCCACACCCTCAGAGCCTGGCAGGTGGTGCCTGGGAGGGCAGGGTCTCAATTTTTCATTCTTAAGTTGTCAGAGCAAGCTCAGTGTGCAATCATTGGGAAGGCAGGGCCTCTGGCTGCTGGCTGACTAATCTCCTTCCTGGAGATTGGAAACATAAAATTTCAGGCGCTGCCACCTTTCCTGCAGGCTGCTCAGCCCTTTCCTCTCCAGCAGCCAGCTAGATGCCAAGAGAGACAGGAAGGAGAGAGTGAGGAAGAAGAGGAGAGGTGGTACCGAGCAAGGATGGGTGGCCCCTCCTGGGTCTGAACGTAACTCTGGAGCGCCAGGGTTGCCGTGGGCCGTGTCAGCCCTGCAGATGTATATGACGGCCCGACTTGCTGCAAGGTTAAGACTCACCCTCCCACATGAAGCCCAGTTCTGCACAGAGGCCATGCCCATCACCATCATTGGGTAAGACTCGACCCATGGCCACGAGTGATCTGGGACTTAGTTTCCTTGCCTTGTCAGTGCCGGACAGCTGGGCCACCAACCTCCTGGGCATTGCAGGAGTCTTTGTCTGATAGCTGGAGCTGCCCATCTCGGCCGTACAAGGATCAGAGCTGATAACAAAGGCTGCTTAGAGGAGAGGTAGGGACGAAAGGGCAACAACCTTTGCTTGGGGCCAAGTGAACTCTCAGGTCAGTTCTGACTGATGCTAACGAAGGGAGTAATTTGGCGGCACATGGCTGGCTGTTCGCCAGCAAGTGTTCATTAGTTGCCTACTTTACCTTAAAACAAACACTGGGTTCCTCTCCTATAAATGGGCCTCTGTGCATTTGCAAAAAGAACTTCTAGAAAACCAAGAATAAAATTAAGACCAAAATGAAACATATACAAAAGGTTTTTCAAGATTCCCTGCACTGGGAGTGTAACCAGTCATGGCTGGACACGGAACAGCCCAGGAGAGCCCTGGACAGTGGCCCAGTTGGAAGGTGGGCAGGGCTGCCGCAGAGACCCAGGCCGTGCAGGGCTGCTGACAGCGGGGTGGCGTGGTGCTGGCACATGAGGCTGTCTGGATGGATGCACAGGGGGCATTTTGGGGGGTCCTTCTGGGGCCTCTGAGAGGCACTAGTTGAGTGGCTGTGGAGGAATTCCAATGCCAACCTGGCAGCAGTGGGCACCAGATGGCCCAGACACAAGACCCCTGGCTGCCGGTGGTGACAGATCAGCGCGGGAGGCAGTCTGCAGGGATCAGTCATGGGTTTGGGGACAGGTAAACACCAGAAAGCCTCATGTCCCCAGGTGATGACTTCCTCTTAGGGGCCTCACCTGCCAACACCACCACGTCCCACCTCTCCCTGTCGGCTTGGAAAACAAATCTGGGGCAGTTGCTGAGGGAGGTGGAGAGAGCGGGGCCGAGAACTTCATGAGGCAGGCTCAAGTTCATCCACAAACGCCTGGAGAGGACGGTGTCTGACCCACTTTGGGGGGAACACAGATGCAAAAAGAGAGTGTGTGGCGTCTGCTCTGCATACACAATCAGAGGGAAGGGAACCCTGCGGTCCTCGGCAACCCAGGCCCGAGGAGGGCTGTGGCGCTCCAGAGCAGCCTTTATTAGAAAGGATCGGGTTTTTAACAACCCCAAATGGGGCGCCCCGTGCCGAGCCAGCTGTTCATGGGAGACGCCTGCAGGCATCTGCCGGGGAAAGTTGGTAATGGAACTGAAGTAATGAAGCTGCCATGGCCCCTTCCAGCCCGAGAGCTCCATGCGGTGAGGCGGGGGCAGCCTCTAGCCATCGGCTTAGGTGCTCAGGCTTGGGCTCTGAAGTCCCTGCGCTGGGCCTGTGAGCACAAAGAACATCCTCTGTGCTGCGTCTCCCCTCAGCATCCCTGGTCTACCTGTGGCTGGCAGAGGCTAGAGCCCCTGCCCCTCTGTGAGATGGGCCTGCCTTTCATTCTCCCAGCTCAGAGCTTCTTCAAAGTGCGTGCGAGTAGATGCTGGGGGCGGCGGAGCAGAGAGGGCTCCTCTCCAGGCACCACAGCTGGGATGTGGCACAGGGGAGGCTGCCCAGAGCCAACCTGGATGCTTCTAGATCTCACTGTGAAACCCATGTGGACACCGAGTGCCATGCTCTCTTGAGGTAGCTGAGGTCATGTCCCCGGTCTTATGGCCAGCCCTCAGAGAGGCTCATCTTGAGGCCACTCTTGGGATGTGATGGCTGACCAAGATGATGCTGAAGATGTCACGCTTACTGTGACTCCCCTCTGCACACTGCGCAGGTGCTGTGCTAACAACAACGTCCCAATCGAGGCCTCGCTGCCACTGCACAGACAAGGAACCTGGCGGAGAAGCCTCGATCCATCTGCGCACATTGGGAGTAAACGCCAAGTGTCCCACACGGTGGGGGAACAAGGCAAGGAGGTCCAGCGTCACCTCCAGTAGGTGCGCCACCTGGCGCAGAGCAGCCACCAGAGACCTGATTGCTCAGGAATCTGCAGTGGCCACCTGGGGGTGAGCCAGCCAGGTCTGCCAGGGCCAGAACAACAGCCTCACTGCTGGGCACAGCACACCAAGACCCTCCTTCCTCATGTGGATTCAGAAGTATCTGCCACGCAGGCATCCCACACTGACCAATCCCGTCTCCCCAGAACTTACTTGGGGAGCACAAGAAATGAACAGACACTATCACATGTCATCCACGCTTTGAGTTTTCCTGGACAAGTGGTTATTTACAAAGGCCATTTAACCCTTTCAGTGCCATTCTGGCAGAATGAGGGGGCTTCCGAGGCTACTAAGGGGGAGGAGGGCAGAGCAGAGCCCCTCAGAGGAGCTGGCCCGAAGGCTCCTCAGCACAGCTCCGGGGCCTGCAGTCTCCTCCGGCCTCGTTTCAACAGATGGCAGAACTAATTCCTAATTAAGCCCAAGAAAGTTTCCGGCTCAGCACATTTATTTATGATTTTCCGGTCCCTTTGGTGCTCATTCTTCCCCTTTGTCTTCCTGGAACCCAAGCCAGCTTATTTCCAACCCGAGCTCCCCACTTGGTTACTGGGAAAGCATGGCCTCATCTGGGGAGAGAGGAGGGAAAGGGGTGCGGCGGGAGTGTGGGAAGGAGGGAGGGGTGTGTGGGAAGGAGGGAGGGGTGTGTGGGAAGGAGGGAGGGGTGTGTGGGACTCGGTCACACAGCTGCTTTTAAGACAGAATGAAAAGGGAGTTTGTGGCGAACTGACAACTTGGCACAGACTTGAGAGGACAAATAGGCCTTTGAGGTCACTGCCTTTAGGGTGGTTCTCGAAAAACTGCCTGGGGTGAGCTTGGCCCAGAGGTGAGAAACCCTCGTGGGGTCCCTCCCCCATGGAGGGGCTGCCAGTTTTGCTTTGTTTGGTGGCTCCAGGGAGACCTCCATCCCCTTCCTCCCCTCCCGAGCCCCGCTGCGGCCCGGGGCTGAGAGGGGAACACCCCTTGCCTAGGAAGAAACGCTAGGAAGAAAATGCCCCACTGGCTCCAGTGCTGGCTGCTGGGGATGGAACCCCAGACCCAGCTGTGCTTCCGAGTTTACCTAACTGGGCAATTTTTCTTCTGGCAAGAGGGCTGTGTCACAGAAAGGTTCGCTTGTTAAGCCCAGAGGTCTGAGTCTCTCATGGAGAAAAATCACTGCCTCTGCGGTCGCCCCCAGCAGCACTCTGGAGAAAAGGTTTGCCTGAGAGGCTCCTGACATTTGATTATCTCTTGGATCAAAGGGAAAAGAGAGGCAGATGACTTGCTAAGACAACAATGTCAAGACAACAATGTCACCACCAAAAAAACAAGTGCTGTCGACCTTCACGAGCTGGTCTCCACCTCGAGCTCCTGAGGCTGCCAAGAGCCTCTCGAGGCCACTGTCACCTGCTCCACAGCACTGCAGGGCCCCAGGAGCCTCAGGGTGGGAGACCTGGGGGTGGGAAGGGGCTGGGGGAAACAGGAGTTGATTTTCTAAAGCAACTGCCAAGTCTACTGTGAGCCTGACTCTGGGGAAGTAGCGTCTCCAACAGCAGAATGGCAAGGGGCCCGGGCTGTCCCCAGCCGCCTTCCAGGACCCCGGGGCCCTGCTGGCCACAGAACTCAGCTCCTCCTCCGACTGATGCAGGGGTACAGCTGGTCTCCTGCTCTGAGACAATCGCTCTTTATGTGCCCTCAGCCGCCTCTTCTCCTTTTCATAGTCTTCTCCCTTTCAACAAATGTATTGCTCCCCAGACACGGGGAGGAATCTGTCACCCTAAACAAGTGCAGGGGTCTTCGGAAGCCATTAACTGTCACTATCCTGGGTGTCATCCCCTCTTGGGCTGTCATGCTGGCTAAAGCAGGAGTGTCTCCTCCACCTCTCCCCACCCTGCTCCTGTCCTCCTGGACGAGGGGAAGGAGACAGAAATCAGCCCAGCTTTCTCCATGCCAGCGCCCAAGGGGCCCTTTCCCCGTCCCCAGTGCTGAGGGGCAGGTCAAGTGCAGCCAGTCCCACGTAGGGTAGGGACCAGACCTTGGGGCTACAGATGTGGCTGCTGGGAGCCACAGGAGCTGGAGCACCAGACTTAGGCCAGGAAGGCAAGGGGGAGAACAGTTTTCTCCAAATCCTGCTTTACTGAGAAAACGCGTTCTTCTGAGACCACCAGGTTTTACCCACTCGGCCTTACCCAGAACTCTCAAAATACTTCATATAAGCAGAGAAAAAGGAAGGGTGGACAGTTGAGCCCTGGTGTTTCTGATCCCTGCTGACTCTGACTTCTGGACACAATCCCTCCTGGCACCCAGGGAGGCTCCATTCTAAATCCGTCCTTGGAGCTGGTGGGATCCCCAGGTTCTAAGTAACAATTCCCATCTTCCCCCAGGTAGTCATGTTAATTTAACCTGGGGCTTGGAACTTGTGAGTGCAATTTGGGAACAGCACTCACTGGTGAGTACGTGACCAGACAGACTGAATGGAGCAGATGCAGACTTCCGCCCTGTCCAGGGATGGACAGGTGTCCTCCCGCTCCCTCGTGTCAGCTGGATAGCCAAGGACGGGCTCGGCCCAGATGATGTGCCCCTGTGGGGGCCTCACAACTCATCTCCATCCTGCTCTCATCTCCTTGCAAGGACAAACCAAGAGAGCAAAAAAGCTACAGGCTGGTGAGCGTGGCTCAAGACAAGGAAAACCTTCCCAGCACTGACATACACCCCTCAGAGCGGAGTGCGAGCCTCATGCAGTCATGAGCTCTGGGCCCCGAAGGCCACCCTGTGCTCTGTGCTGTACAGCCTGCTCCCAGAGGGGCGAGGCCTGGCTACCTGACTGCTGTGGCCCCTTCCAACTAAAGATGCCAAGACTGCTGTGTACGGAGGTTCCTTACACTGACATCTTGTAATCCCCTAAGTCTGGGGAACCAGGGGAATTGCAGATGTCAAGCTGCTGGAAGTCATTTAGACCAGAAAGTGTCCTCGGCGACCATGACCCACTGCTGAGTCCTGGCATGGAATCAGGATCAGTGTCCACCCCCAGAGTCTGGATGAGGGTAGAATGGGCAAGCGCAGCGGGAAAGGGGGCTGGGGAAGGTGGTCAGGAAGGAGGAGCCCCAACCTTGGCTCCTCTAGAGCCAAGTGCCTCTGTGCTGAGAGGCAGGCGAGCTCCTGGAGCCTGGACACACCCACTCTGTCCAGGCCCCTCTATCAGAACAGCAACAGCCTTCTTAGCTTTTGGATTGAACAGAAGAGGGGTCCAATGGACGCCCAAAGCCGTGCTGGCCACAGAGGCCCCACCTGCTCCTGTCCTCCGTCCAGGTGGATCGGCAGCCAGCCCTTTCCCTGAGGTGGCTGGCAGGATGGTGTGGCAGAAGTGGACCAGCCCCCAACCACCAACCTGTCTGGGGGAACAGACTCCCCAGACCGCAGCTGAGGACAATGGCGCTCATGCTCAGCAGGGTGTCCGTCGGTTAGAAGATGCTGTGGAGGGGGTGTCTTTTCACGCCCTGGTGGCCAGAGACCCAGGGGCAGAGAGTGGCTGCTGCCACAGCCCGCTGGCTTTTATGGTTACGCCGCATAGCACACTCACGAGAATGCAGAGCCGCGCTGCTCCCGTACCCTGCAGGGCACAGCCCAACCCAGGCTTTTGGGAGCCCCCCCGCACGCCTGTGGGTCAGTGGGCACCCAGCATGGTTGTATGAGAGAGAAGCTGGTCCTAGAATCAACAATCCTGGCTCTAGCCCCAGCTCCATCCACACTATGTGACCTCGAAAAAATCATCTTTTTTTGGTGCTAAATTTCCCCAGCAGTAAAAGGCAAGCTGAGTATCTGCCCCTCCTTGTCCTTTGGAAAGGTGGGAGGCCCAGACAGGCCTGAGTCAATGGAAACCACAACCACTTTCCAGCTACGGCTGGGGGCTCTGCACGGCCTCTCGCGAAAGGAGAGGGAAGGGACGAGAGGAGAAAGCGCAGAGACTCGAGCTGTTTCTCAGACTCACCGATCCATCTCATCAGAGAGGTCAGGATCTGCAGGTACTTGGTCTTCTGGACGTCAAAGAAGGTGAATGGTCCGAGGAGGAGAGTGAAGATTGCCTGGGGGATGGAAACAAGAGTAAGGGGGATGCAGGCTGCACCCGCAGACCGTCTGCACGGGGAAGACGCTGCTAAGGCCGGGCCTGACTGGGCACACCTGGACTGGCAGAGGCTCCCTGGGGTCACCTTGGGTAAGTGCCAGCGCCAGGGGTGGAACAAGAGCTCCAGAGGCATGCTTCCCTGCTGCTGCTCACATGGACTGTGCCGACAATGCTGTGCCTCCTCGGCAAGGCCCAGGTGTTGTTCCAGTGATGGAACATCCTGCTCTCTTCAGCAAACACAGATTGATGATCCACAACGTGCCCACCCTCGAACTGCCCATGAGCATGGGCTAGAGACGGAATGGCAAGAAGGATCCAAAAGAAGCACCAGCCACGTCTCTGGCTCTCGGTTTACTGGGAAGAAAGGACACAGTGGGGAGGGGCCCCAGGAGCCCTGACGAAGCCTCACAGGAGAGGACACTTCTTCTGAAGCGCTTGGAGAGGAGTGATCGGGATGTGCATGGGCCACGTTTTTGGCTTCGAGAGGAGAAGCCTGGAGAACGAGAGCCCCTGGCTTTCAGGGCAGGCCCCTTGGAAGTACCCAGGATGATCAAAGAAGGGAGGTGCATCTAGGAAAACCAGGGCAAAGAAGTCCTGGGCTGAGAACGGGACCCAGGCAGAGAAGGGGGTGCTGATCGGCACGGATCCTCTCGTTTCTCTTTGCAGAACAGGCGAAAGTGTTGACTTAAAAAATGAAAGTCAAACTCTGTCTCAGAAAACTGGTCTGTGGGAAATGGGAACCTTCTTTGCAAAGGAAAATGGGGGTAAACGTGACAGAGCAGAAACTGGGGTGTGGGGAAGGTTAGGATTTCCATGCCAAATTGGTTGCTCAGGGAGTAGAGGAATTAAGAGCTGCTCATTGCAGTTAAGATGATGGTACCATTTCCAATCTGCCACTCGGAAGCAGTGTGAGGCATCAGACCTTATTAACATTTACACAGTGCCATTTTATCACGTTAATGCTAATGACGCTCACCAGAGATGCGGCAGGCGGCTCGGAACCCTGAATGAATGTGGGGAAAGGGCCCACTCAGGGAGTCGGGCTCTGGCCTGTCATCCGGGTGAATCCATCACAGCTGCTCAGCCCTAGGCCAGCCCCTGTGGCTGGCAGGCGGGAACCCCGTAGAAGGGGAACTGAGCCCGCCCTGCACCGCCCCCAGCAACCTCTGGCCATAAGGAGGGCAGGATGTGGGAGAAGCTGTGACCCCTTATCCAAGTCCATTATCACTGAGAGGATGAGTGACACGGAGGAGTGAAGTGCCGCTTAAGGGAAGGCTCTAATTAGCTGGGCTGGAGAAGGCGACCTGGCAGTCACCAGGCGCGAAGGACTTTGGAAAGAAGAGCTTTCTGCTGGGGGCCTCAGAACTGGCCCTGCTTCCACTCAGAAGAGGGGAAAGAAGTCTTTCTATTAGGCTTGGGGAGCGGGGTGGGGCAGGGCAAGGCAGAGGAAAGGGCTCTCCTTGCAAAAGCAATGGAGAGCCTCCGCTGTCCCCTCAGCCCAGGGAGAGGAGCTGGGGACACGGTAACGCATGCAGAACGTTAACTCTGGCAGAGCAGGTCGGTGCGCAGCACCATCAGTAAGTCATTTAGGAAAATTACCACTTCAGGGAAACTTTCCACTGATGAATTTCTCTTTTGAAGGATGAAGAGGGAGATGTCAGGTAGAAGAACGCATAAACACAGAGCCACCTGCCACAAATGTTTCCAAGTAACTGTGGTCTGCCGGAAACCGGACTCCTGGTGTGCCCGGGTGTTTGGACAGTTCGCCTCTGACTTCCCACTGAAATCACGGTCCTCCAGCTGTGGGGGCTGGAGATCTTGGGGGTGGCTTACGTGGGAGGTCAAGTCTCATCTCAGAAACCTAAAGACTGGTTTTTAGAAGGTTCTACACCATAAAAATAGAGGGGCAGCAGAACCACCCCCAAAGGCAGGCAGAGAATGCTCCTGCAGGCTGCCTGGGTCCTGTCCTCCAGGGGCCCTGTCCATGTCTGTCCTTGTCCTCGGCAGATGCTTGTCAAGATCCTAGGACACAAAAGGTCTCATTCTGTAAAACCCTGTATGAATGAATCCCAGCCCGCTGAGAGCATCCCTCTATTTAATCAGACGCACCTCTGAAAGGTATTGTAAGTGGTATATGTGAGGTGCCACTTGAGTGACCAGGAATATGAATCTAGAGGAGTCGAAATGAAGGTTCACACCTGCTTAGTGTTCTCAGACCCAGTCCTGAGGACAGCAGGTCTGTCCTCAGCATGGGAACTAGCAGTGAAGGACTCTTATGGAAGATCTGGCCAATGGCTGCAACGTCCATAGATGGATGATGGTTGGAATGTGGCTTCTTTTTCTTTTAATGCTCAGGAGTACAGACCGACCATAACACTTGGGAAGGCTCAGGGCCCACTTAGTCACAGCAAACATGCACAGACTGCCAAACAGCAGCCCTTCCATGGGCCTGCGAGCTCACGCATCAGAGAGCACCCAGATGAAGACACAGACTGCGAGCTGGGGCTAATTAAGGAACAGGTGTCCTCTGCAAATTACTTAGAGCCAGAATTCAGCAACTGCAGGAGCAGGCATCTGGAGTGACAAAGGATGAGGACAGAGGCAGTGGCACACGCTGCCACGCCACGGTGTGGCCGCTGAGGTCTTGCGGAGGGAGGGGGGCGGGAGAAGGCATAGCCCCTGTCTCCAGATGGTCTAGCTGGGGCAGTGTCCATCTCTGAATGCACAACAGCCAAGCGTGGTACTTCGTGTTTTCTTTCCTTTTTGAAAAAGGAGACATAAAAAGCCAAAGAGACAGCCTACTCTCTTGGGTCTTCCAGTCTAGCCCATATGACATTATAAATTAGCTGGCTCCCGAGCAATTTTCCAACCCCCAAATGCCATTGATCAGTTCAAACTCAGTCTCTGCTCAAGGACTCTTGTAGCCCAACTCATTACAGGAGGCAGAGACACGAGTCGCTGCAGCCAAGCACATTTCTAAAAAAAAAAAAAAAAAAAAAGAAAAAAGAAAAGAAAAGAAAAAAGAAAACTCTGATTTCTAATAAAATCTTCAAACTGGTCATGGGAAATAAAGTCCGGATGGACCCAGGAGGGTACAAATGGGTCCGTTCAGATCCTCTTTCTTTTTGGGTTAGTGAGTTTAGATGACACCAGAGGTCCCACAGCAGCCTTGCTGAAGTCTTGATGGAGACAAGGAGGCTCACATTCCCAGGGCAATGCAGGCAATGCTCAGCCACAGCTCTTTCAGAACATTCTGGAATCTACAGCTCAACAGGGCTGCCTGTCCTCCTGTGTCCCTTACATGCACTGCCCACCTCCAGTTGCCCAGGCTCCAGAGTTCCAACAATTTCTGACTCCTTCCTTGCTTTCTACATTAGGTTCCTGGGGCTGCTATTACAGATGACCACAAACTGGGGGACTTCAAACCACAGATACGTGTTCTCTCCCAGGCCAGAGGTGCCCTCTTGCAAGGCAAGGCTCCCAATAGCACCCCCCACAGGACAGAGCCCAGCTCTAAATACGCATTAAAGATGGGGCTGACAGGGAGGAGCCGTTTCTCCAGATGCCACCAGAAATGAGATTTAAGCACAAAGCAGGGAGTAAAGAGAGCACCTAATCTCAACCCCAGCCTTCTGTCCCCTGGACAGAATCAGTGACTCAAAGATGTAGGGAAGGGACCCTGCAGCCTCACGGGGACCTGTTGTGGGCTGTGCCTGGAGATTCCCTGGACAGGACGTGGCTTTGCTGAGGACCCGGAAGTACAGACACTTGTGCCTGATTGAGCAGCCTGGCATCTGGGTACCAAAGGCTCAGTCACTAACCGGAGCCTCCACTTTCCTCTTGGAGTTGTTTGGAACAGACTGAAGAGTCAGCTGCCCAGCTACGGAATGGGAGAAACAAATGCTGTGCTACTTCTGAGAATGGATCTTTACATCAAGAACGCTCAACTCACGCCTGCTGAGGCTGAGCCGTGTCCACCATCTGCCTCCCTCCTCTCCAGTTCTAACCCTACAGCACACGACACTTACAGAAGAAGGGCTCCGACTCAGCCTGCTTCTGTGTCATATACAAAAGCAGCGCAGGACTGGGCAACGTGTTATGCCCTTTGTTTAACTGCACCACACAGGAGCGTGTGAGCGAGGGTGTCAACATCAGAGCACAGAAGCAAAGCGGGTAGACACTTACCTCCCCATCCCCAAATTTCTCTGCCTATTTAGCTGGTCAGAGAAACAAAATGAAATTTTAAACTTGGTGCCAATCTCAAATTAAACACCCTGTTTAACACGCTGTACCATCTCTGGGTCCTACCCTCTGCCTGCAGATCTGTCAGAGCCAATCCCAAGGCCGCATCTTCCCAGCCACTGGTCCTTTGATCGGCCCTGCCCTGTGCTATCAAAGCTGCCCTGTGATAACACTGCTACCCAAGCTGCAGCCCCTCCACACTCTGCCAAGTGCTAACACACACGGTTTCATTTCATGCTCATGACCCCCTGCAAGGTCACTGGTGCAGGTGACGATGCCCTCATCTTACTGATGAGGAAACTGTGGGGGCTGGAGAGGTTCAGTGGCACAGCCAGAAAGCGCCAGAGGGAGAAGGGAAGGTCCCCCTCTCTGGCACCCCGTTCCCACATTTTCAACCTCATGCCTTCACCCTCCTGCTGGCAAAGAATCTTCCCCTGTGACCTTCCTCACTCCTACCCGCTTCTGAGCCCTGTTCAAGTGCCAATCTCCTCTGCAAGCTATTTTAATCGTCCCTGGGGGCTCTTGACTGAATTACCAACACACAGTTGATACCACCTGACTTCATTCTGGTGGGCTCTGAACTGCTGCTTTCTCTTGGGTTGATTTGTGTCCCCAGCAGAGTGTAAGCCCTTTGAGGGCAAGGACTGCATTCTTGTTTGTCGCAGCACCTAGGAAGGCTCTCAAACATGGGATACTCACAAAAACTTTGTAAAATGTACTGCATTTGGTAGGGGGAGTGCCTGGTAGAGTGGGTGAAGAGGCAGCCCCAGTCTTGCCAACCTGCCTTGTACACGTTTTCCATGCCTCCTGCGGGGGGCAGTGCCTGACCCAGCAAAGCCAGCAGCACGTGTGCAAGAGTCATCTGCTCCGCCTGAAAAAGGCACACAGCCAGGGAATAACTCTTCCCAACACAGCTGAGGAATCGACATGTTAGGATTTTAGGAAACACACACCAAACCAAAACAGCATGGCTCTGAGTTTACCCACTGGCTTCAAGGAGAATGATATCCATCCCTCCATGAAGGAGAGAGTGCACCCGAGAAGAGCCTGGGGTGCCCAGCTCCCCACCATCACCAGCATCTCCAATATCTCCACAGGAAGGTGGTCTGGGGTATCTGGCTTCCCACGATCACCAGCATCTCCAAGATCCCCACAGGAAGGGGATCAGACCCCGGTGAACTGTGACCACTCTTGGTCTGCTTGGCTCCCAGAGGGGTGGTGTCTTAGAAGACATTTTCACCTAAAGTGAAGAAGCTCAAGTTCTTCAAAGGAGTGATCCTTTCCAGCCCTGCTTTCTGGAGACAGTGGAGTCAGTGTCCCTAATAGTCACCCACTGCCACCCACCAAAATGCTTACAAGACAAAACTAACACCCCAAGTGCTGCTGGTCATCATCTTCCCTCTGGCTGGAAGGAGATGGAGTGGGCTGCAGATTCCAACTGGAACTTAGACTTTGATGAAATTCAACAATACTCACAGTTCCATCTCAGTTCCCTCAAAAAAGGGGAAAGAAGACAGAGGGGCTGCTTCCCTGGTAGAAAGGGGAGACAGGAGGCCGGGCATGGTAGCTCACACCTGTAATCCCAGCACTTTGGGAGGCCAAGGCGGGCAGATCACCTGAGGTCAGGAGTTCAAGACCAGCCTGGCCAACATGGCCAAACCCCGTCTCTACTAAAAATACAAAAATGAGGCAGGCGTGGTGGTGTGCACCTGTAATCCCAGCTACTCAGGAGGTTGAGGCAGGAGAATGGCTTGAACACAGGAGGCAGAGGTGGTAGTGAGGTTGTGGTAAGCTGAGATTGCGCCATTGCATTCCAGCCTGGGTGACCGAGCGAGATCCTGTCTCAACAAAACAAAACAAAACAAAACAAAACACCCACAAGAAAAGGGAGACAGGAGAAGGAGGGGCTGAAGAGGGCTGCAACAAAGGACAAATGTCCTAAGAACTTTCTGAGCAACGCCACACCAAAACTAACCCATGGGACAGAGAGTGATGCGCAGTTGCCCTCGGCACCAAGTGACAGAGAAAGCACCTGGAAGGGCAGCCGTCAGCCGACTGCTGATTCCCAGGAGAGGGCCCCTCCCAGCCCTGCCTCCTGAGTGAGACTTGAAAAGTGGGCAGTGTCCCATGGAGACAAATGCCAGTGGCCGAAGCAGCCAGCAGTGACCAGGGAAGCACGCAGGCGATGCTTTTGTTCTCATCCTGGAGCAGCAAGGCGGCTTGGAACCGAAGTGGGGCGGGGCAGGGGAGTGACACTGTGACCCGCTGGCTTCCATGAACACTAGTGAGGCAGTGGACTAGTTGGTTACTATGTGGGCAGTTCTCTAAATGTGTGCTTATTTCTTTCCCTCTAAAAATATGAGGCTTTTTTGGTTTTGGCTTCCACGGTGTAGTGAGATGGAGTTTCTAGAGCCAAGAATTCGGGCACCAGCAGCTTTCTCTCCACTCCAGCTGTCAGCTCCCAGAGTTTCAACATGGGAGGCCAGCAGGTCCACCCTGAGCCTTCTCACTCCAGGGCTGGGGGCTGACGGGGATTTCTGTTAAGGTAGCAGGGGTGACAGAGGCACTTCTCACACAGCAGCAAGCCTTGAAAGGTTGAAAAGGGCTACGCTAAACGCACAGGGACCTGTGGGGGCTGACCACGGAGCATTCGGGCTTGGAGTGAGGAGGGCACAGGGGGGCTCATCTGGGCGGAGGTGGAGCACACAAACCGCACAGCCGAGCTCCCTAATCCTGGAGGTTATTTCAAGCGATAGAAGAAAGGATCCCCCAGACTCCAGGGCTGCTCTTGGTGGGTACAAGGGGTTAAGAGTTAATTGGGGTTAATGGTAACTCAGCATGAACCCATCCCTAAATGGGAAGTGAACTTTCAACACGTCCTTGAAGTGTAGTGAAGAAATGTTCAAGGATTCTATTTTTATTTCTCAAGTGGCTGTGAACGTTTTGGTTTGGAAGTTTTTATTTTCTCAACTTGAATTACAGTATCTGGGGATTTACCCACAGGAAGGTGAGTTCTGAGGCAGTGTGGGTCAGCGGAAGGACCACAGGCTTCAGGGTCATGTGGCTAGGGTGGGATTTGCGTCCTGATGTCCCTGCTACCTGTGAGACCCTTCAAGTTCCTGAACCCCTCAAAGCATGAAGCGTGTGCACAGAAGACATTCAACAGACATGAGCGCAGCTTCCTGACCCCCTGTGTCAGCACACACCAGATCATCACTCCCGTCCAAACACCTCGGTGGGGAACGCAGCACTCCTGAAGCCAAGCAAGGAGCTCCATCCAAAGAACGTAAGAATGTTGTCAATACTATTCTTCGTTGTTTTTTTTTGTTTGTTTGTTTTTGAGGCACTGTCACACAGGCTGGAGTGCAGTGGTGCGATCATAGCTCATTGCAGCCCTGAACTCCTTGGCTCAAGCGATCTGCCCGCCTAAGCCTCCCGAGTAGCTAGGACTACAGATGCATGCCACCACATCCTGCTAATTTTTTTTTTTTTTTTTCAGAGATGGGGGTCTCATTAAATTGCCCAGGCTCGTCTCCAACTGCTGGCCTCAAGTAATCATCTTGCCTCGACGTCCCAAAATGCTAGGATTACAGACGTGAGCCACCATGCCTAGCCCCAATACTATTCTTTTCCTTTTTCTTTTTTTGAGGTAGTCTCACTCTGCCGCCCAGGCTGAAGCGCAGTGGTGTGATCTTGGCTCGCAGCAACCTCCACCTCCCAGGCTCAAGCGATTGTCCTGCCTCAGCCACGTGTGCCACCACGCTTTGCTAATTTTTGTATTTTTAGTAGAGACAAGATTTCACCCATGTTGGCCAGGCTAGCCATGAACTCCTGACCTCAAGTGATCTGCCTGCCTCGGCCTCCCAAAATGCTGGGATTACAGGCCTGAGCCACCATGCCTGGCCCCCGATACTATTCTACTATTCTTATTTGACTTCCATGAGGTCCACCCAAGTTCAACTATGGTCCAAATGCGTTTTTTTGTTTGTTCGTTTGTTTTTTGAGACAAGGTCTCGCTCTGTTGCCCAAGCTGGAGTGCAGTGGCGTGATCATGACTCACTGTAGCCTTGACCTCCTAGGCTCAAGCAATCCTCCCACCTCAGCCTTTTGAATAGCTGAGACTACAGGCATGTGCCACCAGGCCTGGCTAATTTTTGTATTTTTTGTAGAGACAGGGTCTCACCATGTTTCCCAGGCTGGTTTCAAACTCCTGAGCTCAAGCAATCTGCCTTCCTTGGCCTCCCAAAGTGCTAGGATTCCAGGCTTAAGCCATGGTGCCCGGCCCTAGTACTATTCTCATTTGATTTCCATGACCTCCGCCCAAGTTCAACTACAGTACAAATGCTCATTACGACAGTCCAAGTTCTTCCAACCAAACACAGGATCATTCACCGTGCAGAAGATGTCTGCCAGAGAAAGAGAGCAGGAGCCGTGTCAGAAACCATGTCGCCAGCCTGTGTGTACCAAATCCCACGAACCACTGTCACGGCTTATTTGCCAAAACTCTGTGACGAGAGGCACCATGCCATCTAGAGGAGGTCATCCGAATTCTGCAGATGACTGCACTTTCACAAGGAACTATATAAGGATGAGCTTCCTAAAATGTTCTCAACAGGGCAGGGGGTGAGCAGCGCCCCTCCTGAAGACCAGCCCAAGAATGGGCTGATCCAGAGCCTGGGAGGGGATGGGATTTGTGCTAGGACAGGCTGTTGGGTTCTAGACACCAACCCAAGCATGACAGACAGTGCCAATCTTTCCCCCGCTAGTTCTCAGATACTGTGTACCTGATGCAGAGTAAGTAATGAGGACAGGCGGAGGCCGGCTGCCTCCCTCAGCGCACGTCCCTCTCTGCAGCAGTGATTAGTGTCAGCCCAACATCTGCCATAAGGCACTGTTTGAACAAGTTACCATGGTCCCTTGTCCCTGGCTCCCCCTGATCTTCCCACACCCTTCAACTAGAAGGTCCTTGGGATATGCCTGCTGAATAGACTCCAAGTTTGAAAGATTCAGGTGATGACTGAAGATAGAATTGATGGCTGATGCCCAGATGACTTGGAAGAAGTAGGTGCCCCTTGTGCATTAGAGGTCAGCTCTATGCATCTTGTCATTGGGTCACCACCTTCTTCAGTAGAAAACCATGGCTGCTCACGCCAAGCTGGTAGCCTCATTCTGAATGAGTGAGTGGAGAGACGGAAGATCTATAGCTCTTCCCAAAGGTGGGAGGACACTGAGCCTCCAGGCAGAGTCAATCATGAGCCAAAAATGAAGGTCCCAGCAGGGTGTTCTAAAGCGGCCACCAAGCTACAAAGCAGAGAAAAGAAACCAAATCCACGCAGCAGGAGCTCAGCAACCAGGGGCTGCTCGGGAGGAAAGACCCGTCTCTCTGTCCGGCTAGCGCAGATAAGAATGAACTCTGGGCACCTTCTTGGTACAGGTACAGACTGGCCAACAGTGGGGCGCCTATGCTACCTCTGCTCAGATACTTGTGCAAATGTTATTTGACTCTGATGCTGCAGAGCCTGGAAGAATGATTTCAGGGAGAAATAAACCAGGGGAAAGGTGGATGGATGGTCTCTTTTATGCAATGTTCCCCCCTTGGACCTGGGGGGCCAGGGTTCTCAAGCAGCTCTGGTGCACCGCCTGCCCGAGCTGTTGCAGGTCCAGAACACCACCTCCCAGGATGCAATGTTAGCCTGTTTGTGGCTGGGAAGGAGGCAGCATGAAGGGGATGTGTGAGAGCTTCCCGCACAGAACTGAAGCAGCACCCGCTCTGGGAGCCTGGCCATCCCATGGCAGCTGTGACGCAGGCTGCATGGGATGAGAGCTCCTTGGACTCCCCTGTGCTGGCTCCGAGAAAGACAGGGAGAGCTGGACAGCACGGGACAGTCCAGAGCCACTGGGGCATCGCTCACGACTCCTGAGGAGCCTGGGGGAGTCTGCTCTGAGGCTCAGCCCTGTCAGCAAGGAGACAACCAGAGGCATCTGGAAGGCAGTTCTTGAATGTTTGACAGCTGAAAACCTTCCCAGGTCCCTTCCTCAAACCTCTGCTTCCCCCTTTTTAAGGCAAGTGGAAACAGAGCCAAGAAAAACCCACATCACTTCCTTTTCTGAACCACCTCCTCTGAACACTCCGTACCCCTACTTAAATGACATGCCGAATTTCTTAGTTAGAGACCTGAGGTTTGTAACCTATCTTTACTGGAGCTCTGGGAGGCAACAAAATGAGCATCTTCTCTCTAACCCCTTGATGGTAAAAAAGGAACATCAGGAAGCTTCCTATCAGGCGGAGTGTGGCTCATAGGGGCCCGTGTGTGGGAGGCATGTGGGGGAAGGCGCCACCCGGGAGGGAGACCACTGCCATGACCCACTAGGGGCTCCTGCCGCATTGGGTGGGCAGCCTGGCTGTGACTTGCCAGGAAACTGTGGCCGCTGCAGGAATGAGCCTGTGTCTGCCCAGAACACATGCTGTGGCCCCCAGGCAGCAGACTCCACCCAACTTTGGAACCAGGAGGAGTCCACACACCTGGTAATACCCTGCCTATTATCTCCAAGCTTCCAGCTGGGAGCTGGTATTAGGCTCACACTGAGGGGATGCTGGTGGCAAGAGCCCAGCCCCTGAACGTGATACCTTTCTCTACCTTCCCAAGCTCTCCAAGCTTCCCAAGACACTTGAGACTGATGTCTGTCATTCTAGAGAAGGCTCTGCCCCGGGGCAGGGAAGACTAGGCTCCGAACCAGCACGTGGACTGGCACTGCCAGGCATGACCAGAGTGCCCAGGCAGGATGGCATCTTCCAAGGCGAGCTCCTCCCTGCAGACACCTGTGCCTTGGTGACTGTTTCCACTTTAGAAAACTGAGGTTGAGAGGGATTCATTTGTCCCAAACCTCACACTACTTGGATGCAGCAGGGATTTGAACCAGGCTATCTTCAGTCAAAGCCTGGTCCCTCTTGAGAGCATTCAACTGCCTCCTTTGCTTACACCCTGATGGAAGGGCTGTCTCCTCTGCCATCTATTCTGTGGCTCCCTCAAGGCTGGCCTCAAGGCTGGCGCCTTCAGGGCAGGAGGACTGGGCTGGCCCAGTGGCCTTGCCTGGCCTGGCTGGTGCTTCCCTCACCCTCTCACTGGAGGACAAGTTGCCTGCCTGTGTGGGCTCTTTCTCAGCTGAAAAACCAGATGGTACCCGATGGTGGGCAGAGTTCCAAGTATTTGATGCCAGAGCTGCAACCTTTGTGGTTTGGGGGGGAGGGGAAGATAAATATTGTGGAAAACCCACACAGTCATTTGCCTAATGATTATGAGCCATCAGGGTTTATAGAGGACAGCCCGGCTCCTCACAAGCCTGACGGAAGGCCACGGAATCCAGCACCTGCACGTCCAGGTGAAAAGACCATGGGTTCTGACCTTGACCTAGGAGAGCTTCACAGATGTTACGTGAGGAGCTGGGGTGGGGCAGAGGGTGCATGTGCGCGAGGCTGTGGGACGTGAGGAACAGACCTGTCTCTGGAGCTGGCGCCTACTCTAATCTGTCACTGTCCAAATTTCAGATGCAAATTGGTGGTGGTAGAGAAAGAGATGGGTGGCGAGCCGTCTGTGACTTCATGGCAGTGGACGGATTCCAGCTGCTCCCTTCTACTTCTGCCCCCCAAAGATGGGGTGCCCTGGCCCTTGCGGAGGGGAAGCTTGTCCTGGCAGCGAGGACCAGAGGATGATCCGCCCGCTGGGAAAGGAGGGGCTGGCTGTGCATGGAGTCTGTCTCACCGGAGCAGCAGCCACTAGCTGTGGTGGGCTCTGGCCATCAGCAGGCCAAGGCCCAGGGGAGGGATGTGTGCCAATGCCCCACCACAGGCCCAGCAGTGGCGTCCACCTGTAAGCAGTTTCCCTTATTCCAACCTTCGGGGAGCAACCGCACTGTGACGGGCCACGCTGGCTCTAGACGGAAAGGTGAACGAAATGCAGCCCGTGCCCTAGAGGAGCTCACAATGAGGTCAAGGAATGGAATAATCATAAAAGCCCAAATAACGCCATGGTAAGGGGTGGGGGAAGAGGGGCCCTGAGCTCAGTGTGGACTAGGGGAACGCTTCTCTGACTCCAAAGCAAGGCACAGGCATGTGGTAGGCCAGAACGTGAAAGCACTCGATGTCTGGGGATGACACTGGTGGCGGGGTGGGGGGTGTCTGGGGGAGAGAGAAGGCTCCAGAATGAGACTGGGGCAGACCATGCCATGTGAGGGAGTTTAGACTTTGCTTTCTGGAGAGGAGCTTCTACAGGGTTTTAAGCAGGGAGACGGCAATCAGACTGACCTAGAATCAGGGTTGACACGGGAAACCTTCATGAGCCTGGGGCAGTTCTGCTGTGAGGGGCTGGGTCTGCACACCAGGGTGGGGGCTGTGACGGGCTGTCCCTTGTCATGGAGCCCTGGGGCCGGACACCCCTCCTAACATGATGAGGTTTTCAAAAGGGACTTTGATCCTTTGAACTAGGAGCATAGACAGGGATAGGCGGAGATCAGGGAAGTTCATTCCCGTCCTATTGGGACAGAGGAGTGAAAAGGCCATCCTAGGCCCTCCCAGGGAACCTGATGGGAGACAGAGCAAGGGATGCCCACTTTTCAGGGCAGGCTCTAGAGAAGCCTTTCTTCCTCATGGCAGGAGGAAAATGGGAACTGTGAGGAAAGACAGGGCTCTTCTAGAGGGTTTGGCAGTTCTGAAGAGCATGGTAACGTCTCTTCCGGGCTCTCCTCGGCCGAGTTAACAGATGCAAGGACCAAAACTTCTCTGGGCGCTACGGGTGTGGTTTACTGGCTATCATGTTTTAGCTTTTGAGATCTCTCGACAAAAACAGCTCTTTTAGTATTTATGCTGGACGTCAAGGAGGAGGGAGGGGATGGGTACACGGCGTTCTTCTCCCTGGCGGCTGTGCCTGGAGAGGCTGGGCCTGGGTTAGCCTGGGTCACAATATACCACTATCTTATACCAGTGAGAAGGCTGGGGCAATCCTTGCCTGGCCACATAACTGCTGGGGGCTGGGCTACCACTGCTGGGGCCAGGCTAGGGGTCAACTTGGTCCTCACAGGTCCTAAGAACAAGAGGGCGTGAGAGGAACAGGTGGGCTGTGCCGTGAGTGACAGAGGATGGGGGACCCTCCGGGCCATCAATCTAGCTCCTCAGCTCCCTTGGGAAAAAACACCCACACCTCCAACCACCTGATTCTGTCAGGAATTGAACTGCTCAGAACATTCAATGGTGGCGATGCATGTGCCCACGGGCCTTGGAACCCAAGGCCGCTTGCATCTCCAGTAACCAGCTGGCATCTGATGGCTTTTGGTGCCCAGAGGCTTGCTGTCAATCCCCCGCCCTGCCCTGGGAACAGGAGGAGGCAGTGCCGTCGCCCTCTGCTGCCCGGAGCTTGTGCGTCACTCAAGGAGAGGTGCCAGGTGATCGCTTGAGATGCTCTCGGCATCTTCCCTTCCTCGGTCCATGCTCTCGGTGCAGGAAGAGCAATGGCAGTGGGAACGCTCCAGCAGGAGCTGGAGGAAGCGAGGGAGGGAAGGAAGTCAGGTGCCCAGAACACGGGTGCCCTGCAGAGAGGGCTGCACAGGCCCAGCTGGCTCCACCCCTTCTCTGCTGACGTCTGGCCTCGAAATAGACCAGGAACTGAGTAACCTTGGAGGCGGGACGGAGGGGAGACGGCACATCAAGCTGGCTGATTAACAAGCTGTGTTGAAATGGATTTGAGAAGTGACATCAGCAAGCCCCCAGCTTCCTCCCTAGTCGGGGGTCAGAGTGAGACGTCCTCTCCGGGGAGCTGGCACACTGTGGGGTACAGAGCCCCCAACCAGCAGCTTCAGAGGAAGCTACAGGGGAAGCCTAGAGCATCACCCACTAGGGACATGGGAGGTACCCATCAGCCGCAGGTGACAAAGCAGCCCCGAGGCAGTGGGCGTGCAGAGCCCCTCTTCTCTCTAGCAGCGCCTTAGGTGTGGACTCCAGGATGTGGCAGCACCAGGCCAGAGACCTGTGGATGGCCCAGCCCCTCTCCTTTCCCTGCAAGAGGCTGGCACGGGAAGACCCTGACAGCTGTCTCCACCAGTGCTGTGGGAAGCAGTTCTTGAAGGAAGACCAGAGTGGGCCTCTCCCTGGGAAACCTTTTATCACTTCGAGAGGTCTGCACCAGCAGGATTTCTCAAAGGGAAGAGCACACAGAATTCTCCTCAGAACTGGTTGGAAATGCAGATTCCTGGGCCCCATGGCCTTCGAATATGCTGCATCAGGCCTGGCGCAGGACCCAAGGATCTCCATTTTTATTAAGAGCCCAAAGGCATTCTTGCGCCAGTGGTCGGGCAACCAGATCTTGAGAAACACTTTCCCGATCCAGGGGAAGGGGACCAGCTGGGAAGTGTTCCCAGAGACCGTTCACCTGCCTCTCAGGTGAAGCACAGCCTCCCTGCAGAAGTGTGGGAGAAGGTGCCACAACTGCTTGGACATCACAGACCGCAGAGGCCTCCCGGCCTCAGCCAGCACCCAATACCCGATACAGGGCCCTGCATTCTCTTCCCATCAAGGTGTTCAGAAAATATCTCAATCCATGGTTGAAGGAAGTTCTTGCCACAGCCAAACTACACATGCCCCGCGGAGGCTCATGACCGTTCTAGAGTCACACTCACATGGGGTATCTGCTGCCGCAACCCCAGTGCCTCCTTTGTGCCTGAGGCTTATGAAAATGTTCCTTGGTCCACTGTCATCGAATCCACAGGACATCTGGGCTTATGCTAATTCATCCGATATCATCATTAACGTGCACCCTAACCGTTCAGCTCTGTGTAAGGGCCGTCCCAGCTGAGTCCCTTGCACCTCTCTGCTGGCTGTAAACCCTCTGGGGTTCTGTGGCTCCTCTCCTCAAGGCCAGGGTGCACTGCAGAGCGCACACTCAGCTATTTCTTCTCTGCACACAGGTGCTGCTTTTGAGCCAGTGTGCAGGGCCAGCACTGCTGGCTGCGACACCGGCCACACGGAGGATCATGGCTATTACTTTAGAGTGAGTGCTTTATTTAATTAAACAATTACTGCTAGGGCCCTGGAGCGCTATTTAGAAAGACATCAGGTTCTGCTTATGATATGCCCCCTGTAACAGAGCAAGCATCGTTCAGGGAATAGCACAGCCTCACAAAACTTGGCAGGGCCACCACAAATGCCACAGACTGATCTACAGGATAAAAGGAGTAGACAGACACGGAGCAGAAGAAAAACAGTGTGGTATATACAGTTTTCATTTTAGTTAGCACAAAATATTTAAGAACATTCCACGTTACTCTCAAAATACTGGGAGGTTGCTAGATTCCACAGACTATGGAGGTTTTTTGGCACTTTTTTTTGTGAAATGAAGAAAAAAATAAAAAATAAAAAAAGGTGGCAGGGAGAGATCTGAAATCAACAACTGGGATGTACCCTTAACAAATATAATAAAATTATTTTTAGTTCTTTGCCCAGAAATGGGAGTTCTGGAAGCAGAGGGGGTGCAGAGTGTGGGACGGACTGGGCCGTTGAGCTTTGGGAGTCTGCCCGGGGCTCAGTTTCTCCAGGGGAATGACGGGAAATGCGTGTGCACACACGGGTCAGTGGCCAGGATCAGCCCAGGTAGCCTGGGAAGCGAGGCACACCGGGTTTTTATCCCTGACTGCACCACTCACAAACAAGGAGGGCTCAAGCCTTGAGCTCAGGGTCTGACTGGGATCAGTATGAGACCTGCAAAGAAACAGTCCTGAAAAAGCTCAGCACAGAAGGTCCCCAGCAGGAATGGATACTCCCCCACGGAGCCCTACTTGGAAGCTTCCCAACCAAATTGGCCTGTGCACAGGTGTGGGGCTCGGGTATACACTTATCAGGCTCCACGGAGCTCTCCCAGCTCAGGGATGTGGATGGGGAGAGGGGAAGGGGCATCACTGGTTACTTCTTTCAGGTGGGCTGCCTATGATATCCACCCTAAGCCCTGTCTGCCTGTTTCTCCAGCAACATGAACTGGGCTTTGGGGTTCTGCACCTTTGCATATGAATACACGGATACCTCCCTTTACACAAGAGAAGGGATCCTAAAGTTGTTTTATAAATGCTTAATTTTCACAGAATAACATTTTAAATACACTAGGGAAACTAACTACTTAAGAGAAATCTGAAGCAAATCCTTCTGTAAAGTAAGGAATCACTTTGTAACAAGTAACTACCCTCCCAATTTATTTTATACCTTTGGATTTTCATATAATGGGGTTCCTAGGAGTTAAGAATGGTGGGTGTGTGGGGGTCAAGGTCATGGCAACAGATCATTTCCCATCTCCATTCACTTCCTGGGTAAACTGGTGAATGGGGGTGGGGTGAGGGATGAGCAACCAGGTAAGTTACACTGCCGTTTTCCCCACATGCCTGGGAGTAAAACTGGGTTGCTGTGGGCAGGTGGTCTTTGCAAGGCTATACTCATTATTTTACAGACAATGGAGATGGGGTAAAGAAATATGGTTTAGGCTGGGCGTGGTGGCTCACACTTGTAATCCCAGCACTTTGGGAGGCCGAGGTGGGTGGATCACGAGGTCAGGAGATCTAGACCATCCTGGCTAACATGGTGAAACCCCGTCTCTACTAAAAATACAAAAAAAATAAGCTGGGTGTGGTGGCAGGTGCCTGTAGTCCCAGCTACTCGGGAGGCTGAGGCAGGAGAATGGCGAGAACCCGGGAGGTGGAGCTTGCAGTGAGCCAAGATTGTGCCACTGCACTCCAGCCTGGGCGACAGAGCGAGACTCTGTTTCAAAAAAAAAAAAAAAAAAAAAAGAAAGAAATATGGTTTAGGCTAAGCACCCCAAATCCAAAAATCCAACATCTGAAATGCTCCAAAATCTGAAACTTTTTGAGCACTGACACGATCCTCAAAGGAAATGCTCATTGGAACATTTTGGAATTTTGGATTTGAGATGCTCTACTGTAAGTATAATGCAGACATTCTAAAATCTGAAGAAAATCTGAAATCAGAAACACTTCTGGTTCCAAATATTTTGGGGAAGGGATACCCAACCTGCACATTCTACCAGGGCCAGAGACACCCCACTGACATCCTGTGAAGGGGCTATGTCAGTCGCCAACTCAGAAGCAAGAACGTAAGATCCCATCACCCCTCAGGACCTTGACGGAGGCCCATGAGCAGCTTCTGAGCTGGGGAAGGGAGTGGTAGGGGGAAGAAGCCAATGCCTGCTGTCTTGTGACCCCGAGTCCCCCAGTCTGGCACCTGTACTGAGACCATGGAGGCAGTGGCACAGGGGACTAGGCATCGTCCTCTCAACTGGCACACAGGTATTGGCCAAGGTGGGGACAGGTCATGGGGCGTGATGGATGGTGGGCATAATGCCAGTCAACCGAACCCACGTCCCTGAAAGTGACATTAAAAACAGTTAGCCGGGCGAGGTGGCGGGCGCCTGTAGTCCCAGCTACTCGGGAGGCTGAGGCAGGAGAATGGCATAAACCCGGGAGGCGGAGCTTGCAGTGAGCTGAGATCCAGCCACTGCACCCCAGCCTGGGCGACAGAGCAAGACTCCGTCTCAAAAAAAAAAACAAAAACAGCAACCCTCTCACTGAGCAGGAGGAGAAAGCATGGGCACTGGGGTGAGGGTGAAGGAGGCAGCCACAGAGTAACTCAGGGAGGCGTCACCCAGGTGTCCTCAGCAAGGTGAGGGGATGGGCTGGGGCAACTCGGGGAAGAAAGGAGGGACGGGGGTCTTGCTCAGACAGGAGCAGCAGTGGTGGAGGAATGGGTGGGGTGGTGGGGGCTCACGCTGTCCCTGGCTAGGAGTTAAGAGAGACAAGCTGCAATGTGGGAGTGAGTGACAGGCAACCTGAATTTCATTTAGGGAGGGCTGGGGTAGGGGGATGGAAAGCACATGGAAGGACAAGAAGCCATTCCTGGTCTAAGATATATAGACAGCTCCTCAGGAAAAAAAGCAAGCAAGCAAGAACAACACAGGCCTGTCCCTGTATTATTGATTTCCTTGAAAAAGAAAGAGACAAGCTAATCCTCTGAGGTCACCATTTCAGTCTGAGCACGGTCACTGCCTGAAGTTAAGAGTTCACCCAGCATTAGACTCCCAGCTCTGCTTGGGTAGCGGGTATGGGCATGTACATTTTTGGGGTGTGGGGAAGAAATGCATTCTTCCTTGAAACCCAGTCTCATGGGATGACTGCAGAAAGCTCAGCATGTACAGGACACACAGGACCCGGGACATGCATCTTAGGGGCTCACAACCCCACACCAAAGCTGGCTGAAGAAATCTTGAAGGCTCACCGAGTCCAGCTCCTGGCGGTGGTGGGCACGGGTTAGAACGACTGCACTCAGCGCACATGCGGTGCCACCAGGTGTGACGGGCATCTCTCCACAGGCGAGAGGGGAGGAAAGAGTGAAAGGCAAAACAAACCTGACCTTTCTAGAGTCTCCAGAACTGAATGAGGAGGAACTGACAAGAGGTGCGTTGGGAGGGAGAAGAAAGAAAAGGAAAGGAAAGAAGATGGACTTCGCAGGTCACCCCAGTGAGCCCCGACATGGTCACCATCCTATTAAGGAGGCACCTGGATGTCCCTGACCCTGGAAACAACACCCTTACCCCTCCAGGTATCCTGGAGTCTCCTCCTGACTCGTCTTGGTTTGGTGTGAGGCTGAGTCCTAACTCACATGAACCAGACGAGAGGGTGGATGTCGCCCAGGAAGGGACACTCTTGACAGGCTGTCTGCTCTCTGGGCTGAGGGTCCTGCATTCCGTTTCTAGATGGGCCAACCCACTAGACTCCTCCCAGAGACAGCTCGCTTATCCTGTCTACGTTTTTGCCGGGCCCTACCCGGGTCACCTTTGCTGTCTGACTGCGCTTCACTCTAATCCCCTCAACGCTGCACAAACCTGGGGGCAGTGTTCACCTGTGTTCTACTGGAGTTGTGCTCTGGGGGCACCACTCATGTTGAAAGCAACAGGAGTGGTGCCTGGGAGGCAGGCGGCACAGTGTCCCCAGAGTCTCCAAGTCCGGTGAAGTCACTGCTGCTCCTAAACCTTGTTGCTTCACTAATTTTCCTTCCTCACTGGTCCTGAAGGCCTCAAAGCCACCTCCTGCCCCAGCACTGGTAAGAATAAATATTCAAGTGAAGGCAGCATTGACCCACTTATTAGCAGATGCCACAGCCCCAGGGCACAGTGGCTGATGCTAGAAGAACAGAGACCATGGCAGGGGAAGGAAGTGTCCTTGGGAAGAGGCACTTAATTCCAACACTACTTGAGTGCCCCGGAAAAGCTGGCCTTGCTATCTAGGAGTGGGGGCACCAAGGCAGACGGGGCATCAATCAAGTCGGTGACAATGATGGGCAGACGTGCAAAGGTGCTCACTCACCAGGGAACATGCTCAGCTGTGTCACCCCAACTGCCTGAAAACGTCAGGCTCCCAGGGCTGATAACAGGTGCCCTGTGCCCCGGCCTGCACATGGCAGTGGGGGCCACCCCCAAAGCGGAGCCTATGGAACTGAGTCTTGGGCAAGTGGAGCAAGCCTGTGTCACCAGGGCAGGACAGAGCTGAGAGGCCAAAGAGCTGAGCTGCTGTCTGTCTGCTTCAGCTCTGGGATCCCAGGAAGCTCCCGTCTGAGTCAGTCTCCCCTCTGTGAAATGGGATGACACTGTGTACTTTACTGTGTGGCTGGGGGTCAAAAGTCACTGGTATGCGCTACACCGATGCAAGGTAAACCGTGGGAGGGTGGGGCACTCATGGCACGCATGGCACTGCCAGGCGGGCACATCACTCCCTCTCCACCCTCACGAAAAGGATATTTTCTCCTTGAGTGGTACTATTTTAGGAGGAAGCCATTTGGTTTTGAAATGGGGACTGCACACCATTTTAAGTGTTGCAAACGGACAAAGGCCAGTGTTGCCATGGGAGAGGGAGCCAAGATGGAATCCTGGCAGAGCGAGAGAAAACAGGGCTGTAGCGAAGGCCTGGAAGGACCCTTGACCCTTCCGGTGTCAACGTGAGCCTGAATCTGAGGCTGATCTCACCCTCTAGGAAGAGAGGCTAGCAGACAGAAATCCCCCTGGCCCTCCACTTCTTCAGGAGGGTGTCTGGAGGGAGCTTGGGAAGACTCTCTCTGTCACAAGGGGTGGCAGGTACTGGCCAGGCACTTGCAGGCTGTATCCCTCTCCTGAGTCACCTGTGCCCTGGAGGTGGATCTCACAGCTCCTGTGTTCAAGGCAGGATAGCAGGCCAGGGTGACCTTGTCCTGTCCCAGGGCAGCCAACGAGGGGCCCCCTGCTCAACACGGCCAGTTTGCGGCCGGGTCTCCAGCCAGGCATCAGCTCCACTCTGCCATCTGCGCTCCCGGCTCTGTTCGGCCGGGGCCTGCCGGGCCACCTGCGACCCAGCAGCATCTGTCCACCTGTGAGCGGTGGATGCTGCTTAAAGCGTTCTTCCTAACGGTGAGAGGCTTTCAGCACCTGGGAGTCCCCACTGTCCCCTCTGACACTGCTTCCCTCTGACTCTCTATAGGAGGGATGGGTCCAGGCAGGGGACAGGAATATCGGCTGGGAGGTGATGCAGGAATGAGGAAGTGCAACAAAGGCGCTGGGCAGTGCCCTTGATCCCAGGGGAGAGTGACACACGCCTGCGTCCCAGACACTTGGGACAGTCTGAGTCCCAAACAGAACTGGTTCATACGCAATCCTATCACCTTGCCAGGGGCCCCTGGCCCCTTCATGCTGTAGAGGAAGGAATGAAATGCCACCTTCTGACTGTGTTGCCTACCAAAGCCAGAGAAACTGCAGAAAGAATCCTGAGATGTTCCCTAGCCTGGAGGCAAGGTTACCCGTCTGAAAGAGGTGGAGCATCTCTCACATTCCCATTTGATTTTTCAAAAGAGCAGGAGGGTTGGGTGGGTGGGGGCCTGAGAATCCAAGGTCAGCTGACAGTGGATGCTGATGATCATCTCCATGGGCTCTAATAACAGGGCCGAGGTCACCGCTGGCTCCAGCTGCAGTGGCCTGCTGGGACACCCCAGAGAGCCCACTGAAGCAGCCAGTAATTCAGGGGACCTGCGCCCCATGACACCCTGCTCTGTGGCTCCTCCAGGGAAGGAGAGGGAGAAAGTGACTCCTATCAGCTGTAACGGGAAGCACAGGATACGGACGAGGGTCGTCAGGCGCAAGGAGGGGGGTTGGAATTTTCCACTGGTGAAGGTCAAGGGCTTTGGGAGGTCACTGGGAGCTGCTGGTAGAAGCATCTCCCTTTTTGTAAGTAATCACAATGCTACACACAGGCCAGCCCTGGAGACAGTTACTACAGCAAGGATTCTCACTGTGCGTGTACATCTCAGGAGCATTCCTGGGAAGACACAGAAGAATCGCTTCCAGACGACTTTCTGAAAGTTAGACCACAATACAAAAGTCTGTATCTCTGTCCCCCAGAACCACTGTTGTAGAACAGCAATGAAGAAGAGGTTATTAGTAGGCCCTTTTAAAAATGCAGGCTGGGTAGGGGCTTCATCTACCTGAGACAAACAAGATCTGCGTGCAGAGTAGGGAGGAGTTTTCAATCCTCCCCTGACCTACTCGTTGCCTTGCTGAACACTTTGAGTGAAGTCTGGCTGGCAGCAAAATCAGAAACAGTTGGTGGTAAAAGGCAGCGTGGCGTCCCTAGAAGGGATGGACAATCTTCTGAAACAGAATGACCAGGGGGCAGCGGGTAAGGACAGCCTTCCTCCTCTGGGGCCCAAGGGGCCAGTTGATGGAATCTAACTCCCCTGACCTTTACAAAGACACGCAGGGATAAGCCCTGCAGGTCAGACTTGGGAGGGGAAGATGCCATCATCACTTGCAGGAGAGCTCAGGACTGAGGGAGGACACCCACATCTTTGCCAACCTCTTCCGCCAGTCACTCTGCCCCTTCCAACTCACTGAGGGAGGGGAAGGGCCTGCAGAGCAAAGAAAGCACCAGAGTTTGGGGTCAGGGGAACAGCAGGCTACTGTTCTGCAGAACCTCACACCCTGGGAGCCACATGCAAAACTGTGAAGTGACTTCTGAGACAATGCCAAGGCCCATCTGCCTTGATTTCTCCAAACTGGGTAGAAGAGCCCATGCAAACCAAAAGCCTCTGAGCAAACAGAAGCCCCCAGCAGGGGACTGGGCTATGGGGGAAGGATACTGTCACTGGCCCAGAAAAAAAAAGGCTCTCGTGGGCAGTCAGGGTCTCCACTCCTGTTCTGCGGCCTCTGCTTCCTGTTTTCGTGGCTTTTGCAGGCTCTGATGACAATTAGCTCTATGAGTTATAAGTGCAATATCTGGGAGATGAAGGCAGTAATTAATGCCCGTCTGTTTTCCTGAAGGGTTCCTTCTGTTCGGTCAGAGAGTTATTGAGATCCAGGGAGGGAGGCTTCCATCATGTGGAAAGTTTATAGGAATAAGTGAGGGAACCATTTAACAAGGCAAGAATAATGCTTCTAAATAATTTATCAGGCAAATAGCAGCAGCCAATATTCCCAGCGCGTAGTATCCGTTTTGCTGGTGGGCGGGGAGTTTGCCTGGCACGGTCTTTAGATTCCAGCAGCCTCCCTAGCAAAGACCCACCAGACTGGCTCTGCTGTGGCTGCTCTGCCCTGAACATCGGCCACCGTGTCTGTCTGAGCCACTCAAACCCCATCCTCCTGCCCATCCACCCTGCTAGAGATCCAGACGGGGCCTTTCACTTACTAATACCTCTGCTAATTTTATCAATCATGGTTTGTTGAGTGCGAAGAGGCTAACGAGCCTCAGCTGTGCTACTAGTGCCTGGGCTCACCCCTCCGGCTGCCATGCTGGTGCCTTTTCCCGCCCCAAGGCTGGGGGAGGTAGAGAAGGGTGCCAGACAATTAACCTGCTACCAAATTCCCACCAGACCTGCAACGGAGGAATCAGGGACGCAGCTCTACTAAAAGACAAACTGCCAGCCACAGATGAATGTGCAGAAGAAACACCGACCATTAGCTGACTGCTCCAGAGATGCAGAGAGGAAAAGCAACCTCTTCACAGCCCAGGCCATAGGGCTCCTGCAGCACGGCTGTAGAGTGGGACTAGGAGGGCAAGAAAAACCATTCAGTGTACCCTTGGGGTTAACAAATCCAACCCCAAAGAGCCTGCAGGGCCTGTGGAAACCTTTCCTCAGATAGGGATAATGAAGTCGGGAGGCCAGCTCCCTGAAAAGCTTGGCTGTCTCTTGGTCCCTGCCTCCCTGCTCCAGATCAGCCAAGTGGCCACGTGTCACACTGTGTGTCACCTAGCACACCTAAATTTATGTCAGGGCTGAGGAGGACCAAGAGGAAGCAGAGAATATTAACAGATACTGCAACAGTTGAAGAAAAACATTTCTGAGTCCCGCCCCCAAAGTAGGCAGAGATAAATAACTGTCTCTGGTTTTGTATCTTATTATCCAGGACCTGTCTGGCATATTATTCAGCTCCCTGCCCCCCGCCAACAGCACAAAGCAATCAAGAACGAGCCTGGAGATTCATCGTCTTCTCTTGTCCGCTGGGAGGATGAGAGGAGGGAAGATAGGAAGAGAGTGGGCTGACCCTTCCCTATCTGGAGAGGATGTTTATGGCCAGACCCAGCATCGAACCATACGCTCTTGAGCTGGCCAGGAGTAAGGTCAAAATATGGAAAGTTTCTGGAAAAAATGAGATGTGGTACTCCTGGAGAACTCTGCTGAGGGTGGTTCTAGAGCCTGAGCTCAGTTTACAACAGTCACGGTCCTGAATCTGGCTATGACCTGAGTGCCTACTCCAAACCATGCTTGACTTTGAGGCCTGCTGCCAGGAACCTTGGGGGCTAGACTCTTAGTGACGCGATCCATTTCTGCTTGGGGCCAAGGCCCCGGTGCTTAGCCAGAGTGTGGAGAAGGGTAGACCCTCCTCTCTGGGGAAGCGATTCTACCTGGAAGTAAAGGCACTTCAGATGCCCTCAGCTGCCCAGGCCGGGCTGGGGCAGAGGCCACAGAGGCACAGACACTCACCAAGTAGATGCGGTAGGCGTCCACTCGGCGCAGGGGCCCCCAGCACCGGTCGGTGTCATTGTATTTGGTGTCTGCTTCCACACCGCAGGAGTCGTTGCCAGCGGCGCTGCTGATAAAAAGAATGACAGCAAGCCCAGGCTCAGCGAGGCCGCCTGGCTGGGCTGGGGGAGACAGAAGCCACTCCCTGCACAGCTGCCTGAGCATCAACAATCAGACTTTTCACAAAGCACTTTGCGGGATGCATCTCTGAGGACGCGCCCTCCTTGTTCCTGCAGCACCACTTCCCAATGACTCAGGAGCCCTTGGTGGGAACCTAGTGGGGCAGGGAAGGGGACAGTGACATGAGCTAAGGACAGACAGCATGGCTGGCTGTGGTCTGTGCAGAAAAGGGCCTGGGCATCTGCATTCCCTAGATGCAATGAACTCACTTGGCATGGTGCTTCTCCCCTGGACGCTCTGCTCTGACTGGCCGAGGAAGCCCCTTTGGCTACTGCCAGCCTGGGGATCAGGAGGGTACTCACCAGGTCACCTGCATGAGGGAGAAGGGCACGGCAGCAGCATAGATGGCAAGGTCCCCATACAGGTAAACGATGATGCAGAAATAGAACAAGTTGACCCCCACTGAAAGAACACAGCCATCAGTCAGGCAGCTACAAAGAGATGTCTGCATGTTTGTTTGTTTTTTTTTTTTTTTTGACTAAATCTCTACCTCTTTCATAGCTTTCAGTTCTCTGAGCTGTTAACTTTCTACAAAAAGTGGAAAAATGACCCCAAAGTCCTATTTCTTTTTCTGGCTGGCTACACTGTGATGCTGACGAGAGACAGATCGGCTCATGACTCTCACCTGAGAGGACTCAACAAGGCTGGGAGGCTCAGAGAGATTTTGAAGCCAGATAGGTGCACGATGAGTGTGAGGCTTGGCGTGGCCAGGGAGTGAGGAGGGAGGAGAGATGCCCCGAGTCAGGAGCCTGACCCCCGGGGTGCATCAGGGCTGGTGGCCCCCTCTGGTGTCAGCCAACACCGGGCTCTAAGACAAGAGATTGCTACTAAAAGAGTTGAAGCAAAGAGAAGTTGACAGAAAATAGCCCAGCTCTCTGAAGCTGGGATCCAAAGGGCAAAAAGCCCTGGATTTCCAAAGGCCAAGTGCCTCATTCTGAATCTGACTGATCCCAAGCACGTGGTGGTCTGGTGTGCTGGGGAGATGGTGCTCAACACAGGCCCATTTCCTTCTTACGGGAAGCACTCCCAAGGGACAGCAGTGATAGTGCGTGACACTGACACACCCACTGCAGAGGCGACATTTGTCCCCTCCCACTCCTGCAGGAGGCTGAACGAGAAGCTGGGAACACAGGGCTCTAGTCCTAATCCCATCAGACTTGTTTCAGGACCCCGGCAAGTCCGTGAACGTCTCCTAACTTGTGAGGATAAGAATCCCACCTGGGCCATCTTCCATAAATGATTCCAGATAGAAAAGCCAGGTGCAATGGCTCTGAAAAGAGTGGCAGGGCCCTACGACCTAAGGGTTACTGCCCAGACAACCAGTCTCCACCCTTGCTCAGACTGAGGCTCACGTTTTTGATGTCACTGGTCTCAAGCTGCTGGTTTCTCTGAGAACATAAAGAAAAATGAAGTGACAGTTCCTTTTTAATCCTGGTGGCTCAGAAAAGCCTGCAGGGTCCCCAAGGGAAAGCCTAGGACATGTTACTCCTGGGCCATGTGAGGTCAGCTCTGTTCCTAGGAGTCTGGCGGGGAAAAGACTAAGAAAACGTGATCCTCAAGGGGACCCAGGAGGCCTCAGCACCCACTTCTTGAATATGGCATGTCCTTCCCTGACATGTCAGATAGCCTGATGTCCAAGCTTAGTGGCCTCTGGGGTTAGCCTGTCACTCAGGCCCGGGCTCCAGGTACAGCCTGCACTCCAGCTTGCTTTCTGCTCTGAGGGGACACATTGTCCCCCACCCCACTCCCAGCCTTTCCTCCACCTGCCAATGGACTCTGGCTCTGTTTACAAACTGCCATTGGCCCTCCCTGGTCAATAAACTTCATTACTAGACACAAAATAAGGGATCAATGAACTTCCTGAGAAGACATCAATGGCCAGGCCCGCATTTCTGATGACAAGAAATGAGCTGGGACTCTAAGGGAGCCTCCTATAGAGGAGGCAGCCCCACCAAGGGAGAAGATGACAATCTGGCAGCCTGTGACTCATGAACGGAGCAGAGCGGAGGTTTTCAGCTGGGGTGATTTTGCCTCCCAGACCTTACTGGGAACATGTGACAATGTCTGAGGACAGTTTTGACTGTCATAAGTAGGAGGTGCTACTGGCAACTAGCAGGCAGAGGCCAGGGATGCTGCTCAGCACCCTACCACGCACAGAACAGGCCCACAGCGAGGCATTCCCCAGCCCAAACATCAACAGGACTGAGCTGGAGAAACTCTGGGGTAGAGAAGGAGACTCCCTCTAAGTGTGAGGCTGGTCTCAGACAAACGTCTTTATTTTCCATTAGATTTGGGCAAATTAAGAGTCTAGTCTGTGGTGGGGGGAAAAAAGGCAAAACTGCTGGTTCCCAGAATTCTTACAGAAATCAGGGCAGATTGCAGAACCCGAAAATGAGAAAGGAGGTTTAAAAGGCATGCGTCTTCCTTCCAATGTGCACTTTATTTTAAAGCTTGCATTTGGAAGGGGACTTTGCGTGGCTGCCAGGAGGAAACGCTTATGCTTGCTCAGGCTGGTGAGACGGGAGGGATAGAAATGGAACAAAGGAGAAGCACAGATGTGGGCTGAACCTGACCAGTTGGTTTTGCTGAATTCTGAAAACCCTCTGTGAGGCCGGTCCAGCAGGGAGGGTGAACCAGGCCCTAGGGCTGCCTTTGGCTGATAATCACATTGCTTCGCCAATGACAAACTAAATGCTTAATGTCCTAAAAGCAGTCAAGGAGATTCTAGTTCCTACAGTCCCCCCCGGCTCTAAGTTAAGTGCAGTCACATTTAAGACTAGAAAGAACTGGTAGGGCAGCCCACTCGACAAATGGGGCTTTGACAAAGGGGCAGAAAATCTTCTAAGACAGTTGCAAGGGGAAGGATGAACTGAGAATGTGACTCTCAATGAAATGGAAATAAACAGGTCTGGGCATTGAAAACTAAACTCTTTTTTCTTTTCTTTTCTTTTTTTTTTTTTTTTTGAGACCAGGTCTTACGCTGCAGCCCAGGCTGGAGTGCAGTGGTGTGATCCTGGCTCACTGCCACCTCCGCCTCCCGGGTTCAAGTGATTCTTGTGCCTCAGCCTCCGGCGTGGCTGGGACCACAGGTGTGCACCACCACGCCCAGCTAACTTTCATATTTTCACTTGAGATGGGGTTTCACCATGTTGGCCAGACTGGTCTCCAACTCCTGGTCTCAAGTGATCCGCCCGCCTCCCAAAGTGCTGGGATTATAGGCATAAGCCACCGTGCCCGGCCACTAAACTCTTAAATAGCTCATATTCCAAAAGAACCAGATTTGCCATGAGACATAAGATGTCGCTGGAACACCCAACAACTCAACCCCAGAGTTGGGTGGCTCCCTTATGGTTGTAGCCAGATCCCAGGAAGGAGCAGATTCACCAGCACACTTTAGGGCTCCGGTCTCACTTGGCAAGCCTGGGTGTGGGCTCCTGGCGCCCTCTGCCGGCCACTGGGAAACCAGACCCAGGCGTGCGTGTAGCAGATCCCATCGCTGTCAGAAGGTGTTATTCTAGACAGAATCGGCCAGAAGAGGGCAAGGTCAGAGGCAATCAAGCAGGAGGTGCAAAACCATCAGTGGCCTCCATCAGCTTCCTTTGCAGGAAAAGGAAAAAGCTTCTTTTGTAGCTGCCTCAGGTTCCTGACCTCCACTGGAGCAGCTGCCTGGGGCTCCCGACCTCCGCTGGAGTAGCTGCCTGGGGCTCCTGACCTCCGCTGGAGTAGCTGCCTGGGGCTCCTGACCTCCGCTGGAGTAGCTGCCTGGGGCTCCTGACCTCCGCTGGAGCAGCTGCCTGGGGCTCCTGACCTCCGCTGGAGTAGCTGCCTGGGGCTCCTGACCTCTGCTGGAGTAGCTGCCTGGGGCTCCTGACCTCCGCTGGAGTAGCTGCCTGGGGTTCCTGACCTCTGCTGGAGTAGCTTCCTTGGGTTCTTGACTTCCACTAAAGAAGCTGCCTCTTTGTTTTTAATGCCCACAGAGAGGGAGGAATCGAGGAAAACAGGTCAGCAAGGTGGCTTCCAGGTGCTGAGGGAGCAGCTCTACCACCTGCTCTGCCCCATGGTCTGGCTGTCAGGGTGGAGCCCTCATTACAAGGGCGCAGGTCTGCAGGGAAGCACCAGCTCCCCATTTCCCCACACCCCACCCCCAAAAGAACTTCTACCTTTATTGAAGAACATGGAGGCCATTTGTCCCATTTCCACCCGGTCTGTGATTTCAAATGGGTTGGGAGATCCACGTTTCTCTGTGGAGCCAAAAGAACAACAAAGAGGAAGTGGTTCTTCACGGGGAGAGCTTCGGAGGGTGGTGTGGACCTCACTGAATTATTTAAACCGTGAAATCCCCAAGTGTCCAAACTCGAGAAAACTTTTCCTAATGTTTCCTGCTTGACATGGTTTAACAGTCTTTTTTTTTTTTTTTAAAAGGGAATTCAGAGATGTTCCTGCTGGGGTGAAAGGGAGGGCAGGCATTGGAGCCCAACCCAGCCGACCAGGAAGGAGACAGCAAGGCAGGGGCATATATGAACATGAGGGCACAGGGCAGGAGGAGGAAGAGATGCCACAGAACGACATTTACTCAAGCTTCCAGGGTGCACCAGGCAAGGAACCAGGCATTTAATCATCTCAGCAACAGGAAGGGGGGTGGGGGGAAACTGAGGTGCAGAGGTCAAGGAACTCACCAAGCAGCAAATCTGAGTAGTGGCTAAGCCAGCAGGGGCCAGGCCTGTGCCCAGGACTGAAACCCTGTGATCTTTTGAGTCTACCACAGGGCCTGCATCAGAAACCAGGGGCAGGAAATGCCAGAGTCTGTGGGGAGACTCCCCAGGGCCTCTCCACGAAGAAAGGGAACCCTGTGGCCCAGAGGGAAGTGCGGACCCGTGAGGACCCCAAGACTTACGCACAGACAGGATGGGCCGTTTCTCTGCCCGCTCGTAGTTGTCCCGGATGAGAACATCGCTGTCTGAGGCTGTGGAGGAGTCGTCATCTTCCTCCTCCTGGGAGGCGGTAGGATGGATGAGGAGGAGGGAGAAAAACAAAGGAAAACAAAAGAGCACATCAAAAAAATACAAAATGTTAGCCAGGTGTGGTGTCATGTGCCTGTAGTCCCAGCTACCTGGGAGGCTGAGATGGGAGGATCACCTGAGCCTATGAGATCGAGGCTGCAGTGAGCCGTGATTGCAACACTGCACTCCAGGCTGGGTGACAGAGTGAACACCCTGTCTCAAAAGAAAAAAAAAAAAAGAGAAAAAGAAAAAAAAAAAAGCACGGAACTCTACAGAAAAGCCCTGGGACAATGGTGAACCTGCTTCATTTGTTCTTATTTTTTTTTTCTTTTGAGATGAAGTTTTGCTCTTGTCGCCCAGGCTGGAGTGCAATGGCACGATCTCAACTCACTGCAACCTCTGCCTCCCAGGTTCAAGTGGTTCTCCAGCCTTAGACTCCCGAGTAGCTAGGATTACAAGCACTTGCCACCACGGCCAGCTAATTTTTGTATTTTTAGTAGAGATGGGGTTTCACCATGTTGGTCAGGCTGGTCTTGAATTCCTGACCTTGGGTGATCCACCTACCTCGGCCTCCCAAAGTGCTGGGATTATAGGCATGAGCCACTGTGCCTTTTTTCTTTTTGAGACACTTGCCACTCCATACCGTCTCACTCTGTCGCCCAGGATGGAGTGCAGTGGCGCAATCTCAGCTCACTGCAACCTTCATCTCCCAATTCATGCAATTCTTGTGCCTCAGCCTCCTGAGTAGCTGGGATTACAGGCACACATCATCATGCCTGGCTAACTTTTGTATTTTTAGTAGAGATGAGGTTTCACCATGTTGGCCAGGCTGATCTTGAACTCCTGACTTCAAGTGATCCGTCTGCCTCGGCCTCCCAAAGTGCTGGGATTACAGGTGTGAGCCACCGCACTGGCCCCCGTGTTCTTTCTGCAGGGTATCTGTATCTGATTAGGAAGCTCTCAGCACAGCTATGCTGCCCCATTAGAGGTGGTGGAGACTCACTCCGGAAGAAGAAACAGCACAGTTCCTGGGTACAAAGCTTTCAAACAGCTGAGCTGGGTGCGGGTGGGGGTAGGAGGGCCTGAGGCTGAGACAGGAAAGTGGCAGAGGCTCCATCTGTGCTTTAAGCTTTAGGTGGCTATTAAGCTTCAGCTCTGGGACTGGGGTCCGGGAGCAGTGCTGTGGACAGAGCCTGCCGTGCACTGAGAGGAAAAGAATGGGCTGCTGAGACCGCCTGTTGGGTAGCTGGTGGAACAGAGGCATAGCCCAGAGACACACACACCTTGAGGTTCTCCATCCTCTTCCAGCGGAGCTGCGCGTTGGCTGCGGCCATGGCCTCTATCACAAAGGTGGTGGTCACGAAGCTGAGGGGTCCAAGTGCCCAGCACCAAAGGCAGACAGGAGGTTGGAGGAGACAGAGAGAAGGGAGACACCATTGTAAGACCAGACCCACCAGCCCGGACCATTTTCTTTCCTGAGAGCTGTTCCCTAGAGATGGGCTTTACCTGGTAAAAAGGTGTGCGTGCTTTGATGTTGCTGTCTAAGGTGAGAACGTATTTCCGGTGCACGAGAGAGAGGGGCGTGAGCTGAGTGATGGGAGGGAAACTACCCAAAGGAGAGAGGGAGCTGGGGGCAGAAGCAACGCTGGGACAAGCTGTGCTGCACACCCAGGAGGGGCTGTGGGGGACAGATGCCAAAGGATGCTCTCAGTGAGGGGAGGCTGCCTCACAAAGGGTCCCCCCAGCTTCTGGAAGGACAGCAGGCAGCTTTCACCTCACCTTGCAAGGACACAGGCAAATGGTCACCTCCCAATTACATACACTAATGGAAGGAGCACAGGCATGGATAATTGGAAATGGGCACTCGGCTCCGGAATCCATCCCTTTTTTCTTTGGCAGTACTTTTTACTTTCCAAATAATCTGGCTAATATTAAAATAAGCTTGCACTTCTACGGACCAATTCGAAAGGGAGATTGGGAGGTGGCATCAGATGCTTGCCGAGAAGTCAGACTAGATTGGAAAAATCATCTTTTCTTTTCCTCTTAAAGAAACTTGAGACCTAGATGACAGCTGGAATGCATGAATGCTTTTGTTAACGGAGAATACAGAAGTGGGCTGCCTTCCTGCTAATAAAACCTGAGGTATGGATCCATCTCTGCCATGGAACAGCGTGGGACGAACACTCATCTCCTGCTTTCTTGAGGCCAGGACAGCTCTGCCATCAGACTCACCCCTGCCCCTCCCTGAGTATTGACAAGGGATGGGGGGCTGACTGCTCGCCCCGAGGTCAGGTGGCAGGAGGCAGAGGAGTCGCTTGGCCCCACATCAGTTAAACCCACACTCACTCCCACTCTCGGGGAGCAGCCAGCTTTGAAACCCCCATTCCAACTGCCTCAGCATCTCCAAGAAAGGTTTCTCATTATCTTGCCTAAGTGACCATTTTAAGGGCTTTAGATTTACCCTTCTTTTTGGAAGTGAAATTAAAATCAATCTTAATTAAGGCATAAAGAGACTTCTCATGGTTGCGGAAGGCCAACTCATTGATCACGTTCAAACACAAATGGGTTGAGCAAGGAGCGGGGTGTGGCGCCCCCTGCCTGGGAGCCCCTAATGAACACTTCCCATTCGATGGCTGCCTGTGCTGAAGGTCCTTTAAAGGGGACAGCAGAGTCATGTAAGGACAAAGACTTCTAGAGCTCTTGGCTGCCAGGGCTCACAGTAGATAATGAACCCCAAGATTCACTCTTAAAACTCCCCAAAAGAAATGCATGAAGAAACTGAAAACCATGGGTGCTTTCCTATCCCATTCAGCTTCTTGTACGTCTTAGTTTGCTCCAACTACTAAGCTCCGTCTCATCCTTCCACCAGCACCCACCCCCTCCCCATTCAGATCCTCACTTAGATGCAGCCCTCCCTAACCCTGCTTCACCCGGCATCTTAGTCCCCTTGCCCTGCTATGCCTTCCTCTTTCCACAGCACTCACTGCCTTCCAGCTCACTCTTCAATTTACCCATTTATTATCCTCACTGCTCACTGTCTGTCTCCCCACAAAATAAAGTCAAGTCTGCACAGGCAGAGATTGTTGTTGGTGAGGCTCCCTCAGTACCCCGAAGGGTGCTTGGTGCACAGGTCGGGGGTCGCTTCTCTCAGGGGAGGTATTTCCAGGTGCTCCTTCCCATCTCTTTTTTGCAGTTTGTGGATTCCTACCTGGTTGAGGATGGAAGTGCCTAGTCCTAAATCCCTTCCTGGCCTGGGGCACTTGCTGACGACTTCAGACCCGTCCCGTCCCCACGTGTGTGGGAATCCTGAGAAGAGCCACAGGTGGAACCCACCCTCCCTGAAGCACCGGCTGGTGAGGCCCACACACCTGGCTCAAGGAGTAGGCGTCCCTAAAGACCTGGGGAGGTACACAACAGGCGAGTGCCATGCTTGATCATGCACCCAGGCGTGTGTTTATCACCTAATTTGTGAATTACCTTAAGTAAATTCTAAATTCCAAACTGATTTCCCATATCACCTTAAATGTTTGTTAGATTCTTTTTCTGTGGCTGGGTGGTATTTTCTCAGATGGCAAAACTTGATGGTAATGTTAATAAAGCATACATTTAATAGCAGGGGAGGTAAATCTGCCAGGGAAGAAATAGGCCAGCATCATATGAAACATTCCAAAGCCTAGTGGACGTCCAGGTTTTTATCTGACCAGGGCTGTGTAACCGCTCCACTAACACAAGCCACCAGGAGGCCTCTGTGACTACTGTCTCCTCTCTGACTACCCTGGCAGGGACTCACCGAGCTAGAGACGGGGTAGACAGGTCTTCCCACCCCTCAGTGCCCTCATGTTCGGGCTTCCTGGGCCGACTGCCTCCTGCTCCACTCCTGGCCCCTGTGGGAAAGCCCCCACTGCCTCTCACCTCATGAAGCCCAGGAACACCAGCAGGACGAGGCTGACGAGCCACCCGGCGGTGGCGAAGGCCTTGGGCATGGTGAGTGCACCCGTGCCCACGATGAGGTTAAACATGTACACCAGCCCAACCTGGAACCGACAGAGGCGACATTCAAGCCCAGAACTTAATCAACATCTCCCCTTAACAGTTCCCAAGGAATGACCCTAGTGATGGCACCGCTGTGGAGGCCAGAAGGCCAGACTTTAGACAGGGAAGGAGGCAGGACAGGAGAATTACACCCGGGGTCTAAGGAGCCAGGCCTTGCAACCATAGAGCCTGTTAACCAAACATGAATACGTGGATGACTCAAGCCCTGGGGTTCAGTTTCATCTCTATTCCTACTGTCATCACTGCCGTCCCCTCCTAAAGCTGCATCGCAGATGCTAGCACTCTGCTCAACCAGGCTGTAGGCTTCCTGGGGTCAGAGCACCACAGGCGGGGTACCTGGCATGAAGGTGAGCGCATAATGCTGACCTCGAAGAAACACCCACTTTTCCAAGACCACTAAGCATGTGGGCTCAAGGTCCTTGCCATTGTCCTTTGGGACATGGATATTCATGCTTCCCTTTCTCCACCCCCTCCCCGTATCAACTTCAGGTTTTCTTTAATAAATTTGAGATATAATTCACACACCATAAAATCCACCCATTTAAAGTACATACATCAGTGGGTTTTAGTAACATTCACAAGGTTGTGTGACCAGCACCACCAGCTAATTTCATTTTATCACCCCCCAAAAAAACCCATTTCCATTAGCAGCCACTCCCCATTCTTCCCTCCCTGCTTGCCCACCCAACTTCAGGGTGATTTCTCAGGTCACTGACTTCAGGTTTTTAAACCAACCCACAGTTTACAATGATTCCCTTTCCAAGATCTGAACCGTGAACTTCCTGTCTGACCCAAGCCCCTACCCTTCTGTGACGCTCTCCAATCCCCCAGCCTCCTCCCCTGCCAATCCTCCCTCCCAGAAGCCCACCCTTATTTTGGCATCATCTGCTTCCTTTACTGGTGCAATCAGCAGGCTCCACCAAGCACACGCCTCCTTTCCTCGTGTATTTCTCTTAGTATCAACCTTTCTGCAGACCTCAAGTCCAGCTGCCTGCTAGTCACCTACACCTAGACACCCCATTAGTAGCCCCATCCTCCTTCCTTCCCCCCCAGATCGCAGTCCTAGTGACTTTATTTCTGGAACTTCTTTGGTGGCTAACTCTGGCTCCTATCCTTATTTACAATTCAAATGAGTCTTTCTGGCCTGGACTGGTGCAGTAGACTCCTAACTGGTCTTCCTGTACTCTGCTAAATTGGGCGACTTACCGTAGGCTTTACCACCTGTTTCTGATCATTAAAAAAGACAAACACCCCATCTCTGGGAATGCTCACTCGTTTCTCATTTTCTCCTCCTGTTCTTAGAAAGATGCGCTTTTCTTTATTTTAAAAGTTTTCTGAGATAGCCACATGCTGAATTTGTGATCAGAAACACACAAATTGCTGCCCATTCTCCCAGACTCAGTCAATTATGTTTTTTTTTAAAGCATGAAGAGGACGGGTGCAGTGGCTCACTCCTGTAATCCCAGCACTTTGGGAGGCTGAGGCGGGTGGATCACAAGGTCAGGAGTTTGAGACCAGCCTATCCAACATGGTGAAACCCTGTCTCTACTGAAAATACAAAAATTAGCCGGGCCGTGGTGTGTGCCTGTAATCCCAGCTACTCAGGAGGCTGAAGCAGGAGAATTGCTTGAACCTGGGAGGTGGAGGTTGCAGTGAGCCAAGATCGCGCCGCTGCACTCCAGACTGGGTGACGACAGAGCGAGATTCTATCTCAAAAAAAAAAAAAAAAAAAAAAAGCATGAAGAAATAGAGATGGCCAACTCCCGCCTTGGGGCTATTGGCTGGGGGAAGGAGGGGCTGGGCAGTGGTTAGAAAAGACAGGCTTCCCAGCAGGTGCTAACTGGACATTTGAGAGCAGGACATAAGGGAGGGCACCCTGTGGAGAGGAAAGCTCTCTGCCTGCAGTACGTGAATACCTGGCACAGGACCAAAGCCCTCTCGTGCCACCTCCCCAGCCCCTCAACTCCTACCCAGCCTTCAGGGCCCATTCCAATGCAACTTCTTTTTTTTTTTTTTTTTTTTTTTTTTTTGAGACTCCTGGAGTGCAGTGGCTGGATCTCAGCTCACTGCAAGCTCCGCCTCCCGGGTTTACGCCATTCTCCTGCCTCAGCCTCCGGAGTAGCTGGAACTACAGGCGCCCGCCACCTCGCCCGGCTAGTTTTTTGTATTTTTTTTAGTAGAGACGGGGTTCCACCGTGTTAGCCAGGATGGTCTTGATCTCCTGACCTCGTGATCCGCCCGCCTCGGCCTCCCAGAATGCTGGGATTACAGGCTTGAGCCACCGTGCCCGGCCTTTTTTTTTTTTTTGAGACTGAGTCTCGCTCTGTTGCCCAGGCTGGAGTGCTCACTGCAAGCTCCGCCTCCCGGGTTCACGTCATTCTCCTGCCTCAGCCTCCCGAGTAGCTGGGACTACAGGCGCCCGCCACCACGCCCGGCTAGTTTTTTGTATTTTTAGTAGAGACGGGGTTTCACTGTGTTAGCCAGGATGGTCTCGATCTCCTGACCTCATGATCCGCCCGCCTCGGCTTCCCAAAGTGCTGGGATTACAGGCGTGAGCCACCGCGCCCGGCCTCTAATGCAACTTCTACCACAAAGTCCTTCCCAGGCTCCCAAAGTTGTCCTGCCTCCCGCCTTTGAATCCTTGTGGCAATAACACTTCTTTTGCCCTCTCTTGGGTTTCAGATATTGGCATATTTCTCTTTTCTGTGTTACTAAACATGAAGCTCACTGTGACTGTGGGCTGTGTCTCACTTCTTTCTGCATTTCTCAGGGTGCCTGGCACACAGGCTGGAGATGGGAACACCCAGCTGATTGCATTGGACCCTGCTTGGGTTATCTCTGATGTGAGGCTGAGAGTCTTCATCATCCAGTTTTGGACATCACAATTTCAATTTTTATTTTTTGAGACGGAGTCTTGCTCTGTTGCCCAGGTTGGAGTGCAGTGGTGTGATCTTGGCTCACTGCAACCTCCGCCTCCCAAATTCAAGCGATTCTCCTGCCTCAGCCTCTGGAGTAGCTGGGATTACAGGCACCCACCACCATGTCTGGCTAAGTTTTGTAATTTTAGTAGAGACAGCATTTCGCCATGTTGGCCGGGCTGGTCTCTAACCCCTGACCTCAGGTGATCCACCCGCCTCGGCTTCCCAAAGTGCTGGGATTACAGGAGTGAGCCACTGCGCCCAGTCCGCAACCTCAATCTGATCCCACAGACAAATCCCAGAAGGATGAAAACAAGTTTGAATCATCTTCCTACTGCCTTGCTTGGGTCACATCATCATCATGATATGATTCCCCTCTGGGAGTCCTGGCTCAGAGTGGTGCTGCTAGAATAATTTTGAGGGCAGAAGCTGGGCGAGACAGGGAACACACAGCCCACTGCTGGTCTTCTGAATGGGAAGTTCTGGCTTTTCACAGTAACTGTGAATGTCTATAACTAACTCATGTTTACTTTTGCTGAGGTTAGTTTCAATCACTGGCACTTTCATGCTCGTGTGTACAAGGGTGGGAATGGGTCATCTAGCTAGTTCAGTTCTGTTCATTTATTCAACAACCAACAAGAGCCTTCTACAGACTGGGCCCTGTGCTTGGAACTGAGGATGATAATAAACCAGATAGATATGGCCCTTGAACTCATGGGGCTACATTCTAAGGAGGAGACAGACAACAAGAAAACAACTGGCCGGGCGCGGTGGCTCAAGCCTGTAATCCCAGCACTTTGGGAGGCCAAGACGGGCGGATCACGAGGTCAGGAGATCGAGACCATCCTGGCTAACACGGTGAAACCCCATCTCTACTAAAATACAAAAAAAATTAGCTGGGCGAGGTGGCGGGCGCCTGTACTCCCAGCTACTCGGGAGGCTGAGGCAGGAGAATGGCGTGAACCCGGGAGGCGGGGCTTGCAGTGAGCTGAGATCCAGCCACTGCACTCCAGCCTGGGCAACAGAGCCAGACTCCGTCTCAAAAAAAACAAACAAAAAAAAAAAAAAAACAAGAAAACAACTACAGGCCAGGGGCGGTGGCTTACACCTGTGATCCTAGCACTTTGAGGTGGGCATATTGCCTCAGCTGAGGAGTTCGAGACTAGCCTGGGCAACATGGCAAAACTCCATCTCTACTAAAATACAAAAAATTAGCCGGGCATGATGGTGCACGCCTGTAATCCCAGCTACTCAGGAGGCTGAGGCATGAGAATCACTTGAACCCAGGAGGCAGAGGTTGTAGTGAGCTGAGATCATGCCACTGCACTCCAGCCTGGGAAGAAAACAACTACGGTTTCAGCTTGAGAGAGGCGTTATGAAGCAAAGAATCAGGGCGCTGTGAGAAGACACAGTGGGAAAGCACTGGAAACAGTGGATACCCCAGGAAGGGAGATGGAGGATGAGAAGGTGCTGCCCAGGCAACAGACGAGGGAGAGACTTCCCAGTCCAGAGGCCTACAGTGGGAAAGAGGCAGGTAGGCTGGAGGAGCTTTCAGAAGGCCTGTGTGGCTGAAGCACAGTAAGCTGGGCAGGGGCAGGGCTGGAAGAGGCTGCAGTCAGACTGCGCAGAGCCCTTTGGGATGGGACGGGGGTTGGATGTTTTGGAGCATTTGGAGCAGGGCACTAACAGAACAGACCCCAGCAGACAACCTAACATCTGCCCTCCCTGCAGCTCTGTGCTCTGCTTATCACTTCTGTAAGCAGTAATACTTACAAAGGGATAAAAACCTTATTTCTTTATGGAGAAAGATTTCCCATAATGGAAGCAAAGAGAAAGCAAAGAGGCATAAGAAAGTGATAGTTCTGGCCGGGCGCGGTGGCTCAAGCCTGTAATCCCAGCACTTTGGGAGGCCGAGACGGGCGGATCACGAGGTCAGGAGATCGAGACCATCCTGGCTAACACGGTGAAACCCCGTCTCTATTAAGAAATACAAAAAAAAACTAGCCGGGCGAGGTGGCGGGCGCCTGTAGTTCCAGCTACTCGGGAGGCTGAGGCTGGAGAATGGCGTAAACCCGGGAGGCGGAGCTTGCAGTGAGCTGAGATCCGGCCACTGCACTCCAGCCTGGGGGACAGAGCGAGACTCCGTCTCAAAAAAAAAAAAAAAAAAGAAAGTGATAGTTCTAGGCGAGGTATGGTGGCTCATGCCTGTGATCCCAGCACTCCTGAGGTGGGAGGATGGCTTGAGTCCAGCAGTTTGAGACCAGCCTAGGAAATGTAGCAAGACTCTGCCTCTACAAAAAATAAGAAATATTAGCCAGGGATGGTGGCAAGCGCCTGTAGTCCCAGCTACTTGGAAGACTGAGATGGGAAAATCGCCTGAGCCCAGAAGTCAAGGCTGCAGTGAGCTGTAATTGCTCACTGGGTGACAGAGTGAGACCCTGTCTTAAGAAAAACAAAGAAAGCAATGGTTCTTGGGCAAAAGTTTTATGGGGAAACTAAACAGTAGAAGAGGCATTTGTAAATTCAGGGAAGCTTAAAGGTCTTGGGATGTAAAAGTCAAAGGTCTCTTGTGGATCAGGGTTTCTCAGCTTGGGCCCTGTGGAAATTTGGGGGCCAGGTCTTTTTTCATGATAGGGGCCTGTCCTGTGCATTGTAGGATGTTTAGTAACATCCCTGGCCTTTGTCCACTAGGTGCCAGTAACAACCTCTCTCCAACCATTAGTGTCCTGACAATCAAAAATGCCTCTAGACACTGCCTACTGTCCTCTGAGGGGCAGAATCACCACTAGTTGACAACCACTGCTGTAGAGGTACAACGAAATAAGCATGCTCCCAAAAGAAACTTATGGACCTTTAAGAACTTTACAAAGAAATGAATGAAGAGAGAAACTACAGCTGAGAGCAGAAATGGGTAACTGCAGTTGTCTTGCTTTGTTGCAATTTTTTCAGTTCCAAAGCAAGCCCTGTGTGTTTAGTGGGCGCTCAGGGAATCCTACAGGGTAATGTAGGACTTCTCTGCTTTCTGAGGACTGCGGCAGTCCTGGTAAGCATTCAATCCTCTTTACCTTCTGTAAAGGTAATCAGTGAGGGCCAATCACAAGGAGCAGACATAGAGGCAGGAAGCAAATCTGGGCTGAGCCACTGGCTGGGTCAGGAGGGGTTGTGGGGAAGGAAGAGAAGGGAGACCTTCTCTTCTGTTGGTCGTGGGACGGTTCTGTGGGCCAGACTCTGGGAAGTAGTGGCAGAAAGCTGAGGAACAGGCTCTACTGCAGTCTCGATAATGAAGACCAATACATGCGTCCTAAACTGAGTTACCTCCAATTCTCACCTCTTCCTCTGTGGCTGCACTGGAGGAGGCACAGGCACCGCTCCTTGGGACTGCTGGCCTGCTCTCCTATGCTCTAGAGAGCTCAGTGCAGCATCCCACATGCCTCACCTCCACCCAGCAGCCTCACTCATGACCTGCATGGGGCAGACGTCACCAGTATCTTTCCACAGCTTCCCCTCTGACAGTTGTCAAAGGAAACAGAAGGCAGCAAAGATGCGGAAGCAATGACTAGGATTTCAGGGTGTGAAACAAGCACTCTCTCCTTCGAAAGCAACCACAACAATCTTGAGCAGGAACCAGCAGGCAGAGGCACCCTCAGTGGCTGACCCTTCTGTCGGGCGTGACCTACGGCATCCTGTATTTTGATCACACGACAACCACTTCAGTTCTGTGTCACTCCTGGTCCTCATAAATGGAGAAACAGACATGCCTGTCCTGAGATCCCTTACGGGGACATGTACCTGTCTGAACCATGTTCTTGTGTTCAGCACTATCCTTGAGAGAGTGGGACATCTGAGCCACCTAGGTGGCTCATCTACTTGTTACAAATATTTTAGGCAGAATAATTCAAGCTAAAGCGAACATCCTTGGAACTCCTGAAGGGGAAAAGAACTCAAAATGAATGGGCAATAAAGAACTAAGGAGACGCTTTGTCTTGTAAATGACCATGGGCTGAAGCACATGTATGAATTACATGCCCCGTTTCTTGGTTTCCCAAGGCAGCCAGAGCAGAGTTCTGTTCACATTGTCTTGAGCTGGGGCTTGCAGGGGTAGTCAGAGCAGCATCAGCAGCAAGTTAGTTCCACAGCTTATCTGAGCTCAGTGACAACAAACTCTTCTGGTCTTACAGAGGACCAAGAATTGTTCCAGGATGGGGGAGTGAAGGAACCCTTAGGAAGCAGGCGTCTTCTCCCCTCAGAACACTGACCACTATACCTCCTGTTTGATGCCACATCATCCCCACCCCACCCCACCTCCTCCCTACATCTCTCTTCACCAGCAGGATAAAAGAACACAAGCACTTGTTTATGGCCAATGCCCAGAGCTGGCCCTCTGGGCAACAAAGACCCTGAACGAAATAAAACACATAGGAGATGGAGAACAAAAAGGGGCAGAGGGCACTGAAGCTTGCGGGCCTAACTTCCTGATTTCCTGTGGGCACGTGACCTGTGAAAGGACCCCTTAAACAACTGGACATACAAGAAATGGGGACATATCAAAGTGTTTTCCTTACAAAACTTAGTTACAGGGATGACTCATTTCCTTATCTTTAAGTTTACAGATGTTGTAAGAAAAAGCAGGAACTGTGGTGACTTTTATATTAATAGACAGCATGGAGATTTCGTCGCTGACAGCAGGAGGCTGAGAGCTGTTACATAATTCCACAAATGAGAGGGACACTATTCATTCCATTCCAGGGTTCATGAAAGACTTCCCCTGAGAGGCTGGGTGCAGTGGCGCACAGCTGTAATCCTAGCACTTTGGGAGGACAAGGCAGGTGGATCACCTGAGGTCAGGAATTCAAGACCAGCATGACCAACATGGTGAAACCCTGTCTCTACTAAATACAAAAAGTTAGCCAGGCGTGGTGGTGCAAGCCTGTAGTCCCAGCTACTTGAGAGGCTGGGGCAGGAGAATCGCTTGAACCCAGGAGGCGGAGGCAGTGAGCCGAGATTGCGCCATTGCACTCTAGCCTGGGCAACCAGAGTGAAACTCTGTCTTTAAAAAAAAAAAAAAAGAGCCGGGCGCGGTGGCTCACGCCTGTAATCCCAGCACTTTGGGAGGCCGAGGCGGGCGGATCACAAGGTCAGGAGATCGAGACCACGGTGAAACCCCGTCTCTACTAAAAATACAAAAAATGAGCCGGGCGCAGTGGCGGGCGCCTGTAGTCCCAGCTACTCGGGAGGCTGGGGCAGGAGAATGGCGTGAACCCAGGAGGCGGAGCTTGCAGTGAGCCAGGATCGCGCCACTGCACTCCAGCTTGGGCGACAGAGCAAGACTCCGTCTCAAAAAAAAAAAAAAAAAAAAAAAAAGGCCAGGCGCGGTGGCTCAAGCCTGTAATCCCAGCACTTTGGGAGGCCGAAACGGGTGGATCACGAGGTCAGGAGATAGAGACCATCCTGGCTAACACGGTGAAACCCCGTCTCTACTAAAAATACAAAAAAACTAGCCGGGCGTGGTGGCGGTGCCTGTAGTCCCAGCTACTCGGGAGGCTGAGGCAGGAGAATGGCGTGAACCCGGGAGGCGGAGCTTGCAGTGAGCCGAGATCGCGCCACTGCACTCCAGCCTGGGCGACAGAGCGAGACTCTGTCTCAAAAACAAAAAACAAAAAACAAAAAAACAAAACAAAAAAACACTTCCCCTGAGAAATTACAGAGGTGAAGGGTGAAGAAGGTTCCTTTACTGCCACACATGAATGGCACAGGCCCAATAGGAAGACTCTGGAATCAGGAAGGCTTTCTTCCAGCTGTGAAGGAAGTATCTCTAAGACACTTCCTTGTGGAGACACTTCCTTGTCCATCACACCACAATGCTAGTCTGTGAAGCTAGCAGAAAAAGACCAGGGATCCCCAGGCTAGGAAGCTATGTACAAGGCAGGGCAGCTGTTGAAGGCAGGTCAAGTTCTAGAAAGAAGACTCTTGCTACTTAGGGCAGTGCTGCTTTTGCCTGGGATAGTTGGTAACAACCTGAGTCAACCATCTGATTATTCCAACCCTCTGGCTACTTATCCAGACAAGATGGCCCTGTGATGTAACAACTATGACCAATTATACGTTACATAGAGAAGAGAAATTGAGTATGTGTTGGGGGCAGCGAGAGGCAACACAGACCTAAGACAGTGAAATCAATCATGCTAGCTGTTCTAATTGCAGAGTCCACCAAACTGTAATTAGAAGTCTTTGTATGCTGGGCCGGGCGCGGTGGCTCACGCCTGTAATCCCAGCACTTTGGGAGGCCGAGGCTGGCGGATCACAAGGTCAGGAGATCGAGACCACAGTGAAACCCTGTCTCTACTAAAAATAGAAAAAATTAGCCGGGCGCAGTGGCGGGCGCCTGTAGTCCCAGCTACTCGGGAGGCTGAGGCAGGAGAATGGCGTGAACCCGGGAGGCGGAGCTTGCAGTGAGCCGAGATTGCGCCACTGCACTCCAGCTTGGGCGACAGAGTGAGTCTCCGTCTCAAAAAAAAAAAAAAAAAAAAAAAAAAAAAAAAAAAAAAGAAGTCTTTGTATGCTTTCGCTGCTTCTTACGCCATCCAAGACTATAAAAGTTGTGCAATTTAAAATTCAGTAAAGATCAAAGTGGTTTCCAACTACTGAGATGAGCAAAACCCAGAGTCAACACTGTCAATCACTGTTCATCTGAAGGGCAGCACTGCAGGCAAGTGGTAGCCTGGAGATGAACATTATTTATTTATTTTTGAGACGGAGTTTCGCTCCTTTTGCCCAGGCTGGAGTGCAATGGCTCGATCTCAGCTCACTGCAACCTCCGCCTCCCGAGTTCACGTGATTCTCCTGCCTCAGCCTCCCGAGTAGCTGGGATTACAGGCACATGCCACTATGCCTGGCTAATTTTGTATTTTTAGTAGAGACAGGGTTTTACCATGTTGGCCAGGCTGGTCTTGAACTCCAGACCTCAGGACATCTGCCCACCTGGGCCTCAAAAAGTGCTGGGATTACAGGTGTGAGCCACCGCGCGCACCTCGCCCAGGATTAACATTACAAACAGCACGGCGATTTTGTTTGGTTTGACCACTCTGACAAACACCTTAAAAAGAGAATAAATCTGACTTACATTCTGAGCCACCAGAGTAGCCATGTAGCCGCTGCCCCATGGAACTCCCCCATCCTGCTTCCACCACTGTTTGCTCAAGCAGCAGCACTCACTAGTCCCATCCCCAGGAAGCAGTGTGCTTTTCTAGAAGCCAGGAACACTTCAGTGAGCAAAAGGTTCTATAAGTCACACTTACGTAGGAAGAATAGAGTTCCCCGGTCTCTGTAATTTCACCCGCCATTTCCAAAAGTGAGGAAGGGCTGGCAGCCGAGGTTCCTTAGGTGCAGGGGCGGCGGCTGCTGCAGCTCCTTAAAACAAAAGAGCGGAGTTCACCTGTCGGATGGACTGAGATAGGGGTGGGAGGAGGCTTGTAGACTTCCCCCACCACCTCTGGTTCTTTTATCACAGACACTTAGGGCCTCAGTATCTGTCACAAGACTCAACCCCGAGGGAGGGGTCACCCCGGATGACAGAAATCTGGACGATTTCTTCTAACTTTTCCCTTGCTGTGCATGGCACTGCTCTGTGCCCAGCACGGATGTTTTCAATGCTGCTCGGAGTGCAAGTGATTGAAAGGGCCTCTAAAGCCACTAAGTCTCACTCACCACAAGAGCCCCCTTTCCACGCTCTGGGGTGGTTATCCCCATTTAATTCCAGGAACCAGGAGCTCGCTACCACACAGGGGAGCCCAAGGAACTGTCTGCCGCCTCTGCCTAGGGCAGGGAGCTGGGGGCTTTCCTACATTACCCCTCCAACCCCACTCAAGGCCCTAAGGCCTTCTTTTCTTAACGGGACCTCCACTCCCTGGCCCAACCTAATCTCTTAGGGTTCCCCACCCTCAAAGCTCCCTCTTTTCTCAAGAGCCCCACTCCCAGCCTCTCCCTCTCTCTGCCTCCTGGAGGAGTCCCGAGTCTGATGCAGCCCCGCCCCGCCCCAACCTATCCCATCCCGTCCAGTCCTCTCTCGCCCGTCCCGACCCGACCCGACCCGACCCGACCCGACACCTGCAGCACAGCCAGCTCCGAAGCCACCACCTCCCGCCGGTAGGCTGCTGCCGGCGCCAGCTGTCCCGCACCAGCGTCCGCACCGCGCATGCGCCCGCCCCGCAGCCCACCTTCTTCGGGCGCGCTGACTGGGCGTCTCGCGGGGGCGGGACCGGGATTGGGGCAAGGCGGCTGCCGTCAGCATGGCGGAAGTGGGCGGGGCGCGCTGTCGCGCATGCGGGAGGGGCGGCAGCCGGTCGGGCCTGGGAGAGTGGCTGGTTGGAGGAGGTGGATCACACCTTCTGCAGTGGACGACTTCGTCGGTGGTGGGTGGGTGTGAGCTTGGCAGTACCCGGGTCCGCGTGGTTGGAGGGTCGAGGAGAGTGGTCTAGAACGCCACTTAAAGGGGAGGGCCTGAGACTGAGCCCGCCTTACCCTGAAGTGGTCGGGGGCGGGGAGGAGGGAGTGGGCAGAGCCCCGTGGGGTGGTCGCCACGGTGAGGTTGGAAGCAGGTTTAAGGCAGGGCTGAAAGTTGACTCTGGGTTGGAATCCCTGGACTGGGGCAAGTAATGGGAGCTCTGGAGATAAGGCTTGGTACTTGGTGCTTGGGTTTGAGGAATCGAAGTTCTGGGGAGTGGACGGAAGGAACCGGCAGAAACGGAGCCCAGGCGTGGCCCCCTGGGGTGGAAGTCAAAGATTGTTTAATTATCCTTAACCAGCCCGGTTCTCTTTCTTGCAAGAATTTTTGGAGTCTGTATTCTCTGGAGTGTCTGGAAGGAAAGAATGACGTAAGTCAACTTAGCCCCAGCAGGAACGCCGGAGCGCCCACCCAAAGTTGGAGGAAATTCAGGGTCCTGAAGTCTTTGCTCTCCCTCTCTGCATGCAGGCTGCTACCATGAGGTTGAATCAGAACACCATGCTGCTGGGGAAGAAGGTGGTACTTGTACCCTACACCTCGGAGCATGTGCCCAGGTATCTTTCCTGCTTGACATAGGGCGCGTAGCAGCATCCAGAGCTATGTAAGGTACAGCCCCAGTCTCAGGGCTATTTCCCCTAAGAAGAAACATTGGTTGTGAGAAATAACTACATATGAGGGGGGAAAAAAAAGGCTGGGTGCCGTGGCTCACGCCTGTAATCCCAGGACTTTGGGAGGCTGTGGCAGGAGGATCGCTTGAGCCCAGGAGTTCGAGACCAGCTTGGGTAACATAGCGAGACCTCGTCTCTACAAAAAATATAAAAATTAGTCAGGCATGGTGGTGCACAGCTGTAGTCCCAGCTACTAGGGAGGCTGAGGTGGGAGGATTGCCTGAGCCTAGGAGCTGAAGACTGCGGTGAGCTGTGATTGCACCACTGTACTCCAGCCTGAGTGACAGAGCAAGAACCTGTCTCAAAAAAAAAAAAAGCCGGCACAGTGGCTGGCACCTGTAACCCCAGCACTTTGGGAGGCTGAGGCGGGCGGATTATGAGGCCAGGAGTTCGAGACCAGCCTGGTCAACATGATGAAACGCCGTCTCTATTAAAAATACAAAAAATTAGCAAGACTTGGTGGCAGGCACCTGTAATCCCAGCTACTCGGGAGGCTGAGGCAGGAGAAATCGCTTGAACCAGGGAGTCGGAGGTTGCAGTGAGCCAAGATCACACTGCTGCACTCCAGTCTGGGCAACAGAGCGAGACTCCGTCTCAAAAAAAAAAAAAAAAAAAAAAGGCCGGGTGTCTCACTCCTGTAATCTCAGCACTTTGGGAGGCTGAGGCAGTTGGATCACGAGGTCAGGAGTTCGAGATCAGCCTGGCCAACATGATGAAACCCTGTCTTTAAGAAAACTCAAAAAACTTAGCTGGGCTTGGTAGCAGGCACCTGTAATCCCAGCTGCTTGGGAGGGTGAGGCAGGAGAATCGCTTGTACTGGGGAGGGGGAGGTTGTGGTGAGCCGAGATCACACCACTGCACTCCAGCCTGGATAACAGAGCAAGACTCTGTCTCAAAAAAAAAAAAAAGAAAGAAAAGAAAAAAGGCTGGGCGCAGTGGCTCAGGCCTGTAATCCCAGCACGAGAGGCTGAGGTGGGCAGATCACAAGGTCAGGAGATTGAGACCATCCTGGCTAATACGGTGAAACCACGTCTCTACTAAAAATATTAAAAAATTAGCTGGGCATGGTGGCGGGCACCTGTAGTCCCTAATACTTGGGAGGCTGAGGCAGGAGAATGGCATGAACCCAGGAGGCGGAGCTTGCAGTGAGCCAAGATCGCGCCACTGCACTCCAGCCTGGGTGATGGAGACTCCATCTCAGAAAAAAAAAAAAAAAAAGAGACCAGCCTGACCAACATGGAGAAACCCCGTCTCTACTAAAAATACAAAAACATTAGCTGGGTGTGGTGGCACATGCCTGTGATCCCTGGGCAACAAGAGTGAAACTCCGTCTCAAAAAAAAAAAAAAAAAAAATAGCAGAAGCTGGGGACTGTGACTTCCTTGGAAGGAGCTGCCCATCCTCTTCCCTTTCTTTCTCTCAGCTTTCTTTTTGGCCTTTCAGCAAAGAATTGCTTTATGTAAACTAAAATGTGTAAGAAAAAGAAATTGTCTTTTCACCTTATCATAAATTAGTGATGTTTCCCTGGTGCCAGGGATTATGTTCAGTTCTTGGAGACTTAATGTTAGCTTGTCCTTAAACTCTGAGCTGATGAGTTGTGATATCTACCATTCTAAAGGCCAGGACTGAGTCCTGATGGGATTCCTGTGGGGGCAGTTGGCACATGGCTGGTAGATTGGGATAGGGGTGCTGTAGCTGGGTATTCTCTACTTGTAGTGTTCGGTTTGAGGGTTCCTGGTGCCCTAACTTTGTGGGGATCTGTCCAGCCGCCTTTGTTGAAGTCAGCTTGCCATATACTTCCCCTTCTGGAATTTGAAGAATGTTTGGTTTCAGACTGCTCCTCCGCACTGATCCGAGACAGGATAGGAAGTTGGACAGAACTGACTCCTCCTGCTGTTCTCGTGTAAGACTAGCTTGCTTCTGGGTCTTGTGCCTGTGGCCCCTGCCTTAGGAGCAGTCATAACCCTTTGGGTCTTCTTTGAGCCCTATGTTAGCCCTGTGGGGTTCTGGACCCTCACATTATAAGGTGTCAGACATATGCCTCTGAATGAGTCCTCCGTGTCTAAGGTCACCCCTCTGTCCCAGCAGGTATCACGAGTGGATGAAATCAGAGGAGCTGCAGCGTTTGACAGCCTCAGAGCCGCTGACCCTGGAGCAGGAGTATGCCATGCAGCGCAGCTGGCGGGAAGATGCAGACAGTGAGGAGTGCCCCCCACTCCCCCTAGCCCTGGTACTGGGAGGGCTGATCCACAGTCAGTCTCCAGGTTCCCTCCCTTTCCCAGTCCCGGCTACAGAAGTTTTGTGAAAAGCCTGAAAGGTGCTGGAACTCCTGTATTCTCAGGCCCCTGAAGCCAGTCCCTGTGGCTGACCCTTCTGTCCTCTTCCCCACGCACTGCGTTGGGCTTGGAAGGATTTAGAGAAAGTAGAGCATCTGGGGCTCTGGCTGTAAATTTCCACCCTGCCCCTCACATCCCTCACCACAGCCTAGTGTGGTGACCGTGCTCCTCTGTCTTCCCTGCTGTCTTAGAATTTGGTTGCTGGTTGGAGAGGCTTTTTCTGTAGGAGGCAGATTTGGAGTTTTGTAATGAGCTGAAGGAAGCTCTGGGACCCCCTCTTCTCCTGGCAGACTCAGAGATGCTGGTCTGCAGTGCTCTGGTTTGGGTAGGAATACCATCCTCTCTTCTCTCCTCTGGGAAGTGTGTGTGATAGCCCTGTCACCTCCTCCTCAGAGTGTACCTTCATTGTGCTGGATGCCGAGAAGTGGCAGGCCCAGCCAGGCGCCACCGAAGAGAGTTGCATGGTGGGAGATGTGAACCTCTTCCTCACAGATCTAGAAGACCCCACCTTGGGGGAGATCGAGGTCATGATTGCAGGTTTGTTTCACCTAGCCCTGCCTTCCCCCAACTCTTGGCTGTCAGATATGCTGACCCTGAGCCTGCAGAGGCCGCATAGGGTGGGCACTCACAGGGCTCACTGGGAGGCTCCATGTTGGTGAGCCCAGGGCCTGGCTGGGCAGCCTGCCCACCTAGCCCCCCTCTGCCTGGTGGTACACCCCCAGGCACATCACTTTACTCCTTGTACTTAGGCGTGAACTTAACCCTTGGTATGGGGTATATTCAAGGATGGTCAGTCCCATACTTGGGGTGGGCTTGGGGACCCTCAGAAAATAAATGGTCTTCTCTGGAGCATCTTATATTACAGGGGGAGGCCCTCCTGTTTCTGCTCCTTCTTGGTCCTCAGTTTCCCCCAGGTGGCTACTGACTATCCCCGTGAGGCAGCATACTGACTCCATGAGGTAAAGGAGTCAGCTTTGAAGTCAAATTGCTGGGCTACAAGCTGTGAGGCCTTTCGCACTTCTCTGTGCTTGTTTCCTCGTCTGCAGAATGGTAATGATAGTAGCAACCTCAGAGTTGTTGAGAATTAGATGGTGTCTGTCAAGTGCCCACACTGGAGCCTGGCACATAGCATCAGTGCCACTCCTGTTGTTTCTCCTAGAGCCCAGCTGCAGGGGTAAGGGCCTTGGCACTGAGGCCGTTCTCGCGATGCTGTCTTATGGTAAGAAAGTGTGAGCAGACAATGCGGGAAGTGGCCAGGCCCCACGTGAACCTTGTTCAGGTCTGAGGGTTGGGGGCAGGTGAAGGTTCCTCCTCTGCAGCTTGGGACAGGAGGGGTGGGGATAGGCGCCTCCTTACTTGCCCCTCTCTCATCTGCGAGGAATGACCACACTGGGTCTGACCAAGTTTGAGGCTAAAATTGGGCAAGAAAATGAACCAAGCATCCGGATGTTCCAGAAACTTCACTTTGAGCAGGTAAGGATGTCCTTGGGCGGAGTGGGACCTAGACCTGGGTGGTGGGCCTGGTGGTGTTAATACTGTAACTTAGCAGGCTTTGTTCTCTCTGGCTCACGTAGGTAGCTGCGAGCAGCGTTTTTCAGGAAGTGACCCTCCAACTGACAGTGAGTGAGTCCGAGCATCAGTGGCTTCTGGAGCAGACCAGCCACGTGGAAGAGAAGCCTTACAGAGATGGGTCGGCAGAGCCCTGCTGATGGCTGGGCCTTGTGGGCAGCCACCCTTTGTGAGCAGGGTGTTGGGCCCACGCACTCCAAAGACCAGAGCCCTGCACTGGGAGAGTGCTCCTGGCCCAGCCCCAGGCTGGGAATCACCTTTCGGGGCCCTTCAGACTGTGGCGGGGCTTGCTGTGGCCTCCCTCCAGCTGGCGGTGTGGCTGAGCAGACTCCAGGGCCAGGGCCAGTTTTCTTCTCCCCTCCTGGCCAAAGCCAGATCCAGACTCTAGGAAACTGGCATGGAGGGCAGGAATCCATGGGAGATGTTGGGATGAAGGTGGGAGCTGGAGGTGCAGGGGTACCTGGAGCATGGATGGGAGTGGAGAGACCTTTCTCCTTGGAGGCCAGAGGTGCTGCCCTGGCTGGGAGTGAAGCTCCAAGCATGGCCAGCTTTCCTAGTTTTCCCATTTAGTCTGTATCAAGAGCTACCAGGAGGCCCAGCCTCCATGTCTACTCAAGGGCAGCTTGGTCCTCTTGTCCTGCAGAAGCAGGCTGCTGTGACCCTGGGAGCTTGACCCGGGAACAGCAGGTGGTCCAGAGAGAGTGTGGCCTGGCCCCTCAACCTAGCGTCCCTCCTCCTGTCTCCTGGAGCCAGTCTTGAGTTTAAAGGCATTAGTGTTGGATACAGCTCCTTGTGGCCGGAGAACACCCCTCTGTTGATGAAGCTCAGGGTGCACTGAGGAAGCAGAGGCCCCTCGGGGTGCCCTCCTGAAGACAGCGTCAGGCCATCAGCTATGTCCTTCTGGTGCTCTCACATCTGCTCTTCACCCTGCACCTCTAGGAGCAGCTGCACCTGACTGGCCACGTGGGGGCAGTGGAGGCACAAGCTCAGGGTGGCCGGGCTACCTGGCGCCCACGGCTCACAAAGTAGAGCTGGCCCAGTCTCCCTCCACCTGAAGGGGGCACTCTGACTCCTAACAGTCTTCCATGCCCTGCCATCATCTGGGGTGGCTGTCAAGAAAGGCCGGGCATGCTTTCAAAACACAACCACAGGAGGCTTGCAGGGTATTTTCCAGGCGGGGAAACAGTCTTAAATAAGTAAGGTGACTTGCCTAAGGCCTCCGAACCCCCTTGATCCTGGAGTCTCACACCAGACTGCATGTGAAAAACTGAAACTGAAAACATGCCTCAGTATAAAACGAACATCATAAAATGAACGTGTTGTTTGCTGTGGCTCCCTTCGTTCCACGTGTACCTCAGCAATGGGAGTTCCCTCCAGGCCACCCATTCCTTCCACCAGTCTTCAGGTTAATGAAGAGTCAAAGGTCCCCCAGGGCTTCCCCATCTGGCAGATGAGGTAGGGAGGGGCCCCTCCACAACCCCTGTCAGGGGGAATCTGTCAGGGGTCAAAGGGTAGAAGCAAGGGTGGGGTGGGGACAGGTCAGCTGAACAGGGTGCTGTTGTGATAAGGGTTTTGGATGGTTCCTCTAACAAGGAACAGATGGCCAGATAGTGACTGGTCTGCGGACACGGCCCACTCCCTGATTCCAGATCTTCCTGCTTTACTCACTCCCCTCTGCCCAGAGCCTGTCTTCTGAGAAGTGTCCTTTGGGTTGGGTGGAGACTAGCCTGGGGGCACCTTCCTTCTGAGCACCTGCCTGGAACTTCTCCGCCCTGCAGCCTAGCTCTTGCAGGCCACCTTCCCAGACCTCCACATCAGGCTTCAGGTGCCAAAGGTATCAGGGACCTGGGTCTTTTGTTGGGGATAGGGCATTTCGCCCTTGAAAAGTCCCTTCCACCCCACCTAGCCACACAGCATGTCCCAGGGCTCAGTGGACCGGTTTGTTTTCCCCTGGCACTGGACACTTGCCCTCCAATCAGGTCACAATGGCCAGATAAGATAGAGGATCTGGCACCAGCCCAGCCTGCCCCTGGGAATCCTGCACCCACTGGCTGTAGGCAGAAAGAGTAAAGCCAAGTCCTTACATTCCAAACCCAGCTCCATCCTGGGACACACTTTCCACGCTTCTGGAATTACAGGAACCTCCCAGAGTCCTCTGAGCATGTCTGAGCTCCCACTTCCTCTGGTAAATGTCCCTATTAGTCGAGGGGTCCCTAGCCCACATCAGTGCTTACAGCCTGGGACACAGGCACGCTCAACACCGGCTGGGTACATGCATCCTCCTTCCCACAGGACTTCCGCAGCTAGGCCCTCTAGCTAAAGCTACTCAGGCTTGGGGTCACAGAGAGCCCTAGATGGCCCTCCCTCCAGTGTACGCCACCCTCCCAGCCAAAGACCACCCTGGCTTACCATTTCTCACTTTCTACCTATAAGGGGTCCAAGGCCAGAGGACAAAACTCCCAAGGAAGACACAGAGGCTGGAGGGTTTGGAGGAACCAGCTGAATTTCTGAAGTGTTTCCTTACAATGGTGGTACCTGGTTCAGGGATGGGCAGGGGTAGCCAAACCCTCCCCGTGCTGCCCAGTTCTCTGAGGGTGGGAGTAGGAACAAAAGTTTAAGGCTGAGGCCACTGCCATGCCCTGGATGCAACAACCAGGAAAATCATGTTAATCAAGGAAACAAAAATTCCTCTAGACTCTGCAATACTGCACTCTTAACAACAAAAATCAAATGAAAGCAAGATGTGTCTGCCACAGCTCTCAGGATAACGGATGCCCTGTCCACTGAGAGTGGCAGTTCTGCAGTCAATGATCAGCCCTGGACCCAGTTATCACACGGGGGAGGAAGGAAAGGTGCCCTCTCGCCTGGTCCCACGATCCTGGCATGGTGCAGGTCCCAGCGATATCCCAGGCAGAGTGGCAAAGGGACACCTGGTAGGATGAGGCACTCAGTGAGGAGGAGGGAGGCAGAGTCTCCTTTCTAATTGCAGGATGACGGGAACACATTCACCTTCCCTAAGGTAAGGGAAGAACATAGTTCTCTAGAAAAATCATTTGTCAAGAAAGGGCATGTGGGTGCTGATTTGTACGTTGATTCAGGGGAGTAACTGGGGAGAAGGAAAAAGGTGGGGTGGAAGGCTGGCTCGGCCCTGCCAGTCACCGGGTGGCTGGCAGCAGGGCGCTCAGAGGTTGCTGAAGAGTTCGTTTTTCTTGCTCCAGTCCATCTGCGGGGCCCGTTTGCTGCTGCGCTTCTGGTGGGCCCTCTCTTTGGCCATGGCCAGGGAGATGTTGAAGTCCAGGATGGGGTCGGAGGAGGAGGTAGACGAGGGCGCTGTGGAGTCCTGTTTTGGGGGGCTGTCTTGGGAATTCAGCTGTAAAGAGAAATGGGGGCAGGAAGTTGGGAGTCAGTCCCTCATTAGGCTCCCTGGTCCTCAGCCTCAGTGAGGTGGCTCCCTTGGGGCTGTGCCCAGGGAAGCCAGGTCACAAGAACAGAATGCGGCTCAGCATGTGACCTCAAAGGCAGGCTGGTGTGCCAGGAACAAGTGGGGCCTGGGAATCGGCTTCCTGTAACCCAGTTGCTACCCCCTGCATGGCTGGCCTACCTCCTCGCTGGTGTCACTGGAGGCGGATCTCACCAGGGTTGGCCTGGGGCTCTCTGAGGCTGCCTCTGCCAAGGCTTCACGACTGTTCTCCTGGCAGAGAGAAGAGGGGTGTGGGTTGTCACAGGATGGGGTGAGGGAGTCCTGAGGCAGGAGGGAGCTCCTGGGGAAGTAGGGGCCCCAGACTGAGAAGAGGTAGCACTGATGCCCTGGCCACCCACCCCGGGTTCCCACCGCCTGAGCCTGCTGGGGCTCCTTTTTACATTCCTTCGAGGATCAGAGGGCAGGCTGGTTCTGCTCAGGCTGGAGGGATGGGAGGGGTACAGATATCATGGGATTAGCGCTCCCTCCCCCTGGGCTGCTCCAATGTGGCTTTTAGATACTGACTTGCCTTTTGAGCCAGTGACCAGGGAGGGGCTTCTTGGAATGTGGGGACACTGGAGGCCTCTTTGCTTGGCATGGGGAACCCATGTGGTGCTCCCTGAATCTCCTGTGGTCCACCTGACTGTTTGCCTGGATTTGACCCCAGGAATCCTGAAACCCTAACCCTGAAGCAGCAAAGGAGGGCCTTGAAGGAAGAAAGTAGATGGAACGTTCTAGATCCAAAGATGAGGTGACAGAAGGTTTAGGCCTGGGTCCAAGGACCCTCCCCCTTGTCAAGTACCCTGGCAGGAGCTCCTAGGGAAGGGGAACCTTTGAGCAGACCCTGCAGAAAGTTCCTACTCTGTGGCCTGACTGAGTCGGCCTGTCCCAGAGTGAAGGCTTTGGCTGGGGCATCAGCTTGGCACCCAGCCCCTTCCTGGGTTCTTCCATGGCTTCAGCTGGCGCCCAGCCCCACCATCTCTTCCCCAGCCTCACCCCCTTTCCCTTCTGCCCAGGGAAGGGGGGAGGAGGGGCTTTGTTCTTCCAACTCAGACTGGAAGTAGCAGGGGCCCGGCTGCCCGTGGCCAGACACTGAAGCTCTGTTCTTGGGGGGAAGAATGGCCCCTTCTGTATGGTGGGGAGTTGGAGGCGGGGGCTTGTCACCCAGGATGGCGGGCTGCAGAGGGGCCCAGCCAGCCCTCTCCCTCCCAACAGCTTTGGCCCCAGGCAGAGGCCAAGAGGGTTCTGGCAGTTCTATAGCTTGGAGCCAAAGAAGGAGCTGGAACTGGGGACCCTGAGGTTTTGGCCTTAGCCAGATGGCTATCCTACCAACCATAGCACCTTCTGACCTGTCTCCCGCACCCCCAGGATTGAAATCCAGAGAAACAGGGGACCCGCCCTTACCTTCTGTATCTCGCCATTGGTGAAGGGCTCAGGCAGGGGACCTAGGCGAAGGAGAGAGCAGAGGTGAGTCCGGAATGGGGATGGAATAGAGCGTGGAGAGGGGGCGGGAGTTGGGGTTGGGCAGATCATTAGATCTTGTTCCCTGGGTCAACATCTCAAACTTTTCTGATGTCCACCCACCATGAGTACATTTGCCTTGTTATTTATTAAAAAAAATTTTTTTATAGAGATGGGGCCTTGCCATGTTGTGCAGGCTGGTCTCAAACTCCTAGCCTCAAGCAATCCTCTCACCTCGGCCTCCCGAAGTATTGAGATTACAGGTGTGAGCAAATGTCTGGCCTATGTTTGCATTTTGATGACTCAGCACACACAAAAATTTTGTGTAACAAAAGTTTCACAAAGCAATACCCTTACTACAGTGTTCTTTGATATTTTTAATTTCATGTCATTAAAAAAACCAAAAAAGTTTCTGGGCCAGGTGTAGTTGCTCACACCAGCAATTTGGGAGGCCGAGGCAGCTGGATCACTTGAGGTCAGGAGTTCGAGACCAGCCTGGCCAACATGGTGAAACCCTGTCTCTACTAAAAAGGACAAAAAGAAAATTCGCTGGGCATGGTGGCACACGCCTGTAATCCTAGCTACTTGGGAGGCTGAAGCAGGAGAATCGTTTGAACCCAGAAGGTGGAGGTTGCAGTGAACCAAGATCGTGCCACTACACTCCAACCTGGGCAACATAGCAAGACTCCGGCAAAACAAACAAACAAACAAACAAACCCTGCTGGTCTCTATCTACCAAAATGATCTTATGAGGCACTGGTGGGTCACAAGGTGTTTAAAAAATGCATCGTCCCAGATGGAGATGAAATTACAGGATGGCTGCCTAATTCCTATCTGGGAACTCCTACATGGGAAGCTTGTTAAAGTATAGATTCCTGGACCTTGGCAGCACAGATTCTGGTTTAGTGGGCAGGCCTAGGAATCAGCATTTTCCAAACGCTTCCCAGGTGATGATGACGACACCGAAATTGGAACCACACCCCAGACTACAGTTAGTATCTGCCTCAACTGAAAGAGAAAATAGTCCGGGCTCGGTGGCTCATGCCTGTCATCCCAGCACTTTGGGAGGCCGAGGCAGGTGGATCACCTGAAGTCAGGAGTTCGAGACCAGCTTGGCCAACATGGTGAAACCCTATCCCTACTAACAATACAAAAATTAGCCGGGTGTGGTGGCGTGCGCCTGTAATCCCAGCTACTCAGGAGGTTGAGGCAGGAGAATTGCTTGAACCCAGGAGGCGGAGGTTGCAGTGAGCCGAGATCGTGCCACCGCAATCTAGCCTGGGCGACGGAGTGAGACTGTGTCTGAAAGAAGAAAAAAAGAAAAAGGCCAGGCAAAGTGGCTCACACCTATAATCCCAGCACTTTGGGAGGCCGAGGTGGGTGGATCGCAAGGTCAAGAAATCGAGACCATCCTGGCCATATAGTGAAACCCCATCTCTACTAAAAATATAAAAATTTGCTGGGCATGGTGCCGCGTGCCTGTAGTCCCAGCTACTCAGGAGACTGAGGCAGGAGAATGACTTGAACCTAGGAGGCAGACGTTGCAGTCAGCTGAGATTGCACCACCGCACTCCAGCCTGGGTGACAGAGCAAGACTCTGTCTCCAAACAAAAGAAAAAAAAAGAGAAAATAATTCCAACTCCTATTTGCCAATCAGGAAATGAGGGGGGACAAGAAGGCTCAAGGGGTGTGTCCTGGGTATCCCCTCCCCAAGCCAGTGGGAAACCTGGAGGGGTCAGAGGGAGAGAAGACAGGTCTGGGGTCACCTTCACTGGGCTCACTCAGGGTAGGGGTCCCACATGGCTTCAGGGGTGGCTGTGCCATCTCCAGGGACTGGTCAGCGTAGGCAGGCTTCTTCTGAACTCTTAGCTTAAAATTCCTGGTCATCTTTTCCCTGTCCCCAGTCCAGGACACAGCCAGAGATACCTGACTCTCATCTTCTCCTCCCCTCTGACACCCACAGCCTTGCTGGGACACCAGGGACACTCACTGTCCCCTCCCCATCAGCTCACAGTGGTCAGAGTGAAACCCTGGCTGCTGGACAGGGGGGCATTCCTCTCTATGGAAAGAGTGAGGATGCCATCCTGGAGGGACTCCGGGGAGGAGACTGTCCCCAGGCCTCTCCCTCTTCAGGTCCTTTGGCCAGAGGCTGCAGCCCCTCTAGCCCGAGAGACAGGCAGAAGAGGCAGGAATGTCTGAGGGAGCCAATTACCTGCAGGGCGAAGGGGTGGGGGAAGCAGGGGACTATCCCAGGAGCTGAGTGGAATCCAGATTCCAGCTGTGTCTTCCTCATATCAGATCCCTAGGAGGAAGGCTGGGGCTTCTCTGGGCCTTAGTCTCCCCATCAGTGGAGAAGGGGATTATCTGAGTTACCTGGTTTCCATGAACTTGGGAGATAAGGGTAAGGTGGTACCCCATCTCCCATGCCCAGAGCCAGCTAGGGACTTCCAGGGGCCATCCTCTTTTCTAGGAGTCTCCAGGCCTTGGATTGCGCCAGAAGGGGACAGGGCCTCCCCAGTTGTCCCTTCCAACTGGGGATGGGAGTCTGCAGCAAGACCTTTGTGTGAATCCCCTTTTACACATACAACCTTGAGTCTCCAGGAGGCCCCACCCACTGCAAAGTCCCAAGAGGTTCCACCCTCAGTATGGCCCAGTGAGCACCCCTGCCCGCTCCAGGGAGCCATCTTCCCAGGGAGAAAGTCCAGACCAAGGAGCAGAGCACTGCTTAACCCCTCCCTGCCCCATGCAGCAGCCCTGCCCTGTTTGGCTCGGGCCTGGGCAGGGGGAGGCGCCAGGCTTGGCAGGGTGATGCTGGGGGATGGGGAGGGCAGGGGCCCAGGGCTTGAAGGAGGACCCACTACTCTCTAGAGCCAGCAAGGCTGAGTTTCCAAGACAACCTGAGCGGAGGGAGGGGAGGCACTGGGCCCTGCCACTGGACTCTGATCTGACCAAGCAAAGGCTGGAGGCCTCCCCGGAGTTAACCCTTTCCTCACGTCGACACTGCCCTGAAAGTTTGCTGGTGGGGACAGGACTGGGGGCTCAGGCCTCCTTTGGGGCTGCAGCTTTGGCCGGGAGTCAGAAGATCTGTCCATTTCTCTCAGCGACCTCATGCCAGCTGACCCCATCACAAGCCGTCCTCGGAAACCCACTGCCACTCCCTACACTAGGCCCCCACTCCCCCAGCCCACACCTCTGGGCCTCCCATGAAGGAGAAGGAGGGAGCACCCACGCCGGAAAGCTGCCCACCCCTCGCCTGGGACCCAGCAAAGTCTTAGCCCTGGCTCACATTCCTGACTTGGGGGCCTCCAGCCCCAGGACGGCCAGCGGCCCCACCCGGCTTACCATTCAGGTGCTCCTGAGATGGGGTCACTTTGCATTTCTTGAAGAACTCGTCAGTTTCCCTGTCCACCACAAGCAGCTTGGTCTCGTCCCCGCCAGCCCTGATGGCGGACACCACGTCCCCATGCTGCTTCCCCTCCATGCAGACCCCGTTCACCTGCAGGGCGGGGTTGGGGAGGCGTTACGGACACAGGCCTTGGTTCTGGGGCAGGTAGGTGGAGGAGGGCTGGGGGCGGGGGCGGCCACCTTGGTTCTCAGCCAGTTTGCAGTTCACAACTTGGGGATACTGACCCCCATTTCTGCAGAGTCCTGAACTAGGCCAGGGGTCCTCCCGTGGACAGTCAGCTGGGGAGGCAGGATACATGGGAAGGGCCAACGAAAATATCCAGACGAGACTAAACAAACACAGCTGGGAGAGATGGGATGGGAGCGAGCTGGGAGGCCGGGGTGGGGCCCAGCCTGGGTAAGGACTTGCTGTCCGACTTCCCTCTCTGGACCTTGGTTTTCTCACGTGTAAAATGAGAAGTCTTGGGAGAGCTGATCTCTAGCTCTAAGGTTCTAAGACTGTGATTCTGGGACCTGCCTGAGCATTTGGTTCACGTTTCACCTCCCAGGAGCATACACCAGAGCCAGGGCACTGAATGAGCGAGTCTAAAAGCTTAACTCGGGGCTGGGCGAGGTGGCTCCCGCCTGGAATCCCAGCACTTTGGGAGGCTGAGGCAGGAGGATCACTTGAGGTCAGGAGTTTGAGACCAGCCTGGCCAACTGTAATCCCAGCTACTCAGGAGGTTGAGGCAGGAGAATCGCTTGAACCCGGGGGGCAGAGGTTGTAGTGAGCTGAGATTGTGCCACTGCACTCCAGCCCAGCCTGGGCAACAAAGCGAGACTCCGTCTCAAAAAAAAAAAAAAAAAAAAAAAAAATATATATATATATATATATAAAATAAAAGGCTAACTCAGGAGAGGGGTTTTGTTACTGCCACCCGCCTCTGTGTGCCTGGCAGCAGGGAAGCTCTGGAGATGTCCCCAGACATCTGCCTGATCGATGGGTGAATCACAGGCTGCCCAGTATATCTGCTTGGCAAGGAGGAGTTCAGGGGAGAGTAGAGGTAAGAAAGGAATCCGTCAGTCAGTTCATCTATCTTTCCATCTATCCATCACCACCATTCCCTGTCTCCCTCCCATCCACCCATCCATCCAGCTGCTCCAGGCTGGCTATGCCCATGGGCTAATCAAGCCCAGGAAGGTATGATGGTTGCCCCAGGTGCTGCTGATCTGCAGGGAGCGGGGCAGTCAGATAGGAAGAGGGCAAGAAGCATCACCTCCACAATGCGATCCTGGGCCCGGAGACCTGAAGCTTCAGCTGGGGAGTCTGGGTCCACTGACCGGATGAACTGGCCTGGCTTGGACTTGTCGCTGTGCAGGTTGAAGCCATAGCCACTGGGGCCCTTCTTCATGGTACAGAGCCGAGGCCGAAGCTTGCGCTGCGGAGACAGGGGAGGGTCCATGGCTATTCCACAATGCCCTAGGTTCTGCCTTCCCTGTCCTCTGCCTGGCCCCATCTCCCCAAACAAGGAAGGTTTGGGAGGACGCAAATTTGCGTAGATCCCTACACAGCAATTTGAGAGGGTTCTGGCCCAGGACTCAAAAGACTTGTGTGGACACCCAGCACCGCAGCAACCTGCTTAGGTGATGTGGGTAAAACACTGCTCTGTCCAAGCCTCAGTTTCCTCTTCTGGGAAATGAGGGGTGGGACCAGGTTAGCTCTCACATGCCTGTCCCTTCTGACAGTCTAAGGTGAATCGCATGCAGTGTTGATCGGGCCCCTATCCCTCCCCATTGGTGGCTCAGTCTGGCCCTCCTGGAGAGGGGGCAGAGTGTGGCACCCCTGTCAGCCTGGCTGGGGACCTGGGGCATACGGCTGAGGACCCCCAGCCCCTTTGTACCCTGTTCTCTGCATCAGGGGAGGAAGAGGCAGGTGTTTACTGAAAGCTGACCCGTGTGTTTACAGTAAAGCCTTCCTCCATATACTCGAACTCTCTCTCACCCCCACCAAGCCAAATGGCCCAGCCAAAAGGGAGCCAGAAGGAGCAGATAACCAAAAACCTATTGTGCGGCACAGCAAGGGACCTGGATAAGACAGGGGGCCATCCTCAGGCGTTCCAGGACCTCCTCCCCCTACACCGCTGCCTGAGGGTAGAGGTGGCAACGGAAGCACAGAGACCCCAGAAACCAAGGAGGCTGAATGGGGAGGGGACTGGACTGGGAAAAGCAGGGCTGGGCTAAAGGGAGCCCAGTGTGGCTGTGGCCTGGAGGGTGTGACCTACTAAAAGGGCACACGCAGATTTCTTTTGAGTGCTCGGACTCAGCTGAAAACGGTTTCCAACGTGCTTGGTCCAAAGTAAGCAGCTCAGCTTAGAAGCTGCAGGCCTGGACACACAGTATGATGGAGGGAATATGGGTGTGGGTGGCTGAAGCCTGTGCCCAAGGACTACGCCTGAGTCCCTGTCCCTCTCCCCTCCTCCAGGCCTGGTGCAGAGCCACTGGCTGCTGTCCAACCTGCTGGCCCTGCGTTATCACTCAGCACATCAGGCAATGAGCAGTGGATAGTCAAGGCTCCGAGCCAGGTTCCAGCTCCCCTGTTTAGGAGCTGTGTGACCTGGGGCAGGTCATTTATGGATCATTCGGACTGCCATCTGCCTCCCAGGGTGGCTGAGGCCCAGTGAGGTCATTGCCTTAAACACTTTCTAACTGTAAAAAATCCCTGTGCACACCCAGACTTTCCCATTGTTGTGAATACTAATGAAGAGTCATAGGAAGCTGGGAGTGAGATTCTGGTGGGGTGGGGGTGTGTGTGCCAGGCTGCTCTGAAACCCAAATCCCCAGCTGGGAGTGGAGAGGGCCGAGAGGAGTGGGAAGGCGTGCCCAGGAGGGTGTATGGGCCTCTGTCCCAACTTGCCAGCCCCGGGAGGCTGCCACCATCTGCAGCAGACTCAATCCCCAGCCTTTCGGTCTCTGGGGGTGGCTAGAGGATGACTTTGCATTCCTTTAAAGGCTCGAGCAGGTCTTTCTTCCTGTGTTTCATGCCCAAATCCAGGCTTGAGGGCCCCTCACCCCAACAACAAAGACGGTTAAGTGAGTGGTAAAACAGTGAGGGGCTCACAAAGGCTTAGGAACCCTGAATGAAGCCTCTCGCCTTGTTCTCCCTGGCCCATCCCCTGCCTCACTGCAGGGCCCACTCCCCGCTTGTTCAGCTGTCACCTGCCCCAGGCTCACCCCCGGCACTCCCACAGCCCTACGGGATCTTGTTCCGGGAGTAAGTGAGGCTCTTCTCCCCTAGAGCTAATCCCTCCACAAAGCTCCCAGCCAGGCCCTCCCCCAGGCCCTAGGTGAGTAGAAACAAGTCTGACCAGTTGCCGTCACCAGGACAGGCGCAGCTTTCTGCTTCAGCCAGACCGAGCTGCAGGACCTGGCCGACACCCTGAGAAAGTCGGGAGGGTGAAATCTCAGGACAGGCAGGGGGCAGCTCTAGTGACCTCCTCCAACCTCTCTCCACAGTCCCCGCGCTCCCAAAAACCTTCCCATAAGCTGGCTGGGGCTTGTCAGCTGTTTTTGAGACGGGGAAACTGAGGCTCAGAGATGTTGAGCCCACGGCCTGACATCACACAGCCAGAACTCCAACCCTGGTCTCTGACTTGGAACCTGTCCTCCTTCCACCACACTGCAGCGTGCTCCTTAAGGATCCAAGTCCAGAATGGGGCAATCCACTGGGAGGTGAGGTCCCAACAGGAGTCAGGCAGTGGCGGGCAGACAGCAGCTCTCTCCAGGGCATAGGCTGCAGCCTCTGCTGGAGGCGGGCTGGGAGCTGAAGAAACCACAGCCTTCCTTCCAGGTGCTCAGGGCCTCTCGTAGCTGGAGCTACGGCCTGAGCTGGGGGATGAAGCCTGGCGTGGGTGATGGGACAGGGGCATGGCTGGAGTGGGGGCAGGTGGCTCTGGGCGCTCCCCCGGCTGGCAGGGCAGGGCTGTGCTCGCTGCCTTTGGGATGCCCGTCCTCTGGCCCTGGTCTCTGTGCTGTGGGCTTCCCTCACTGATCTTCACCCCAGTGCCCCTCGCCTAGTGACATATGGTGCCAAAGCTCCAGGGCCTCCTTTGAGCCTTGCTCCGCTCTGCCAGCACCAAGTCATGCAGTTCAAGGGGAAACGGGGGACCCAGACTGAGGGGCTCAGGTGCCCTTTGTTCCCTTCCTCTGCACTGGGACTGCTCCACTGTTCTGTCTAGACGTGGCTCTGTGGTGGCTCTAGGACCTGAGGGGGTGGCTGGACAAGGAGATGGGAAGCCCCAGGTAGGCCCCACCGGCATTTAAACAGCTCCAATGCACCTGTAGAGCCTCCTCCCCAAGTCCCTAGAGACTGCCTCCCCTCACACGGGAAGGGGGTTCCCACTCTCCAAGGGAGACCAGCCTTGTTCCTCCTCACCCCTCCCCCAGCAGGAGCCTCCCAGCTGTCTCCAGGAGGTGTCAGTGCCAGCTGCTGAGTCAGCCCATCAAGCCAGCCCATCCCAGCCTGGGTGGAGGCTGGGGCTGGCAGGGGGAGTCCCTTGGGGCAGCCCCCCTGGGGATCCGTGGGGCCTGGCCTGTGGTCTCCAGGCCCAGCACTGAGAGAAGATGGGGAGGTGTGGGGTACTTGGCCGAGCTCAGCCACCATTGCTCTTGGACCCTCACCCTCAAGCTGGGGCAGGGTTGGGTTCTGGGGAAGGGGGCAAATGGGAGTGACGTCCAGGCATGCTGGGCTTGGTGTGTGGCCCTCAGGAGCTTAGGAGGAGCCAGCTACAGAGGGGCCCAAAGCATGGTGGGAGGAGGAACCTAAAAAGGAACATAGCCCCAGTGAGTTCCAGAGGGCAAAGTGGATCTCCAGTGACGACGACAGCCCGGGAGACCCAAGTTCAAGACAAAATCAGGATCTGCTCAGAGAGGAGACTGGCAGAGAGCCAGAATTGACAAGAGGGAACATGAGGCCACGCAGCCGATGGGCAGCGCAGCTGGGCCAGGGTGACCCAGGGTTGGACAGGCTGGAGACTCTCACTTTCACACAATGCTGGCTGGCTTTCCAGAAAAGACCCTGCCGGGAGAGCTGACCCCACACCCTTCTCCCAGGACCTCCTCCACCCTCAGGCTGCCTCCCTTCATCTGTCCTTTCCCCCAGGGAGCTTCACCCCACCCCAAGTGGCCGCCCCATCACCTCCACCCACGCAGTCCAGGGAGCGGATGGCGGGCACGGAATTCAATAGGCGCCACCAGCAGTCACCTGGAAAGCCGGGGAAAGTCAATACCCTAATCCCAGTGACCGTCTCTGGGGAGCAGGCCCAGGGCCGCTCCCTGCTCCTCCTTCCTCCCTTCGGGGAAGGCTGTGGGAGCCTGAGGCCAACGCCCCATTGGGCCCAGCCCCTCCCTGGCTGATGCCATAGTGATGGGCCCTACAGAAATAGCCAGCCCGCTTCCTTCGAGCCAGCCAGCTCAGGACCCCAGAGGAAAGCGGCTGGAGGAGTAGGAAGACCACTTGCGGGTCCAGGGGAACAACAGAGGTAACCCCACTTCTCAAGACTGCACCTCCCCCGGCCCAGGGCTCTTGTTTATGCAAAGAAGACCAGTGTCACGATGCCCAATACAGGAAAATCAGACCCAACAAGAGGATGGAAGGGGGCAGGAGGGAGCCCTGGCTGTTCTCGGGGGGCTGGGGTGTGTGTGTCAAGAGTATGTTGGGGGTAAGGGCCATGTTTGCTCTGGGAGGCAGCTCAGTTTGTTCCCCAGATTCTGGAGACAGGCCTGGGTCTCTGGTGCTGGCTCTTCAAGGAAGCCAGGATGGAGACAGCTGGCCTTGCCTGGAGAGCTGTGTGACAGGCAGCCTGGGGGCACTGGGAAGTGACCAGGGACTCCGGACACTCAGCCAGTGTCCACACCTCTAGGCAGAAGGTGTCTTCTCCTTATCCTAGGTGAGGTACAGGGGGCTTGGCTGTCACTGGCCCTGCCGAGTGGCCCTGATGTCACCTCATTTTACCCTACAGGACCTCCTTCCACCCTCCATATCCCTCCAGGTCTGTGCAGGCGGCGGGGAATGTTGGATGCCTCCATTTGCAAAAAAAGGTCACTCACTGCTCCTAGCCCTTGATCTCCTCCCTCCTGTTTCTCAGTGGGAAGAGCTTTCCCTGGAGTCTGGTAGGGTGGGAACCAGGAGGGAGTCATACACTAAAGTGAGGGCTGCTGGTCTGACAGATACCCCCAGGACTCAGAGGTCTGAACCAGGTTCTCCTTCTGGCTAGTAACCTCTTCTTCCCACGGGGGCGGGAGGGGGCAGAGTCTGGCTCAGGTCTCCCCAGGGCTGGGCAAGCCTGGGATGGAGCAGGCTGGTACCTGGGCTGCAGCCCGGCTGGACACCATTCAGGGCTGGCCGCCCCGTGCCTTCCCTTCTGCCTCCCTCCTCATCCCTCACCCTCCTCCCAGAAGTCTCTGGATTTAACCCCCAGGGGCTGTCCCAAGGGGCTATTAAGAACCTTCAAGGAGCTTGTGAAATTGAGGCTCAACACTGAAGTAACAAATAGGAGCCGCTGGTTACTGAACACCTACTATATGTTAGGCACCGAGCTCTTTACGTGTATTTTCTTAGGAGCCAATCATAGTCCTACAAGGAAAGTATTATTTCAAGCATTTCACAGAAAAGGAAACTCAGCTTCAAAAAGCTGGAGTCAATTGCTCAAGTACACATGGCTGATGGGCGAAGGCAGGATTTCAGCTCGGATCCAGAGGAGCACTGTCCAGTAGATATATAATGCCAGCCATGTGTGGAACATAAGTCCAGCTGTGGCTCAGAATATGATGGGCAGAAACACCTGGCAGAGTCAGGCATCAAGCACAGACTACTCGTGTGGCCAAATGGCTGTGCAGGCACTGGAGTCAGAGGGCTGGGTTCCCAGACACACCCCTGCGCTGTGTGGGAGGAGTTGCTAGCTGAGAGTCCTGGGACCCACCATAGCCACCTTAACTGATCAAGTCTCAGCCTCCATAGGCAGAGAATGGGGCCAATATCTGCCTCACTGGTGGTCATATGGATTAAATGAGACAGGGAGGGTTAGTACTTAGTACACTGCTAACACAAATAGTAGCTACTATGTATTGAACACTTACTGTCAACCTACAAAATGGAGAAAACAATAGCTAATTTGTCTGGGGGACAATGAAATGCATATCGGCTGGGCGCGGTGGCTCACGCCTATAATCCCAGCACTTTGGGAGCCAAGGCAGGTAGATTACCTGAGGTTAGGAGTTTGAAACCAGCTGGCCAACGTGGTGAAACCCCGTCTCTACTAAAAATACAAAAATTAGCAGGGTGTGGTGGCAGGTGCCATCCAACCTGGCCAACGTAGTGAAACCCTGTCTCTACTAAAAATACAAAAATTAGCACAGTGTGGTGGCAGGTGCCTGTAATCCTGGCTACATGGGAGGCTGAGGCAGGAGAATTGCTTGAACCTGGGAGACGGAGGTTGCAGTGAGCTGAGACCACACCACTGCACTCCAGCCTGGGTGACAGAACAAGCCTCTGTCTCAGGGAAAAAAAAGAAAGAAAGAAAGAAAGAAATGCATATCAACATCTTTATGTCATAGGTAGAGCGCCTAAAGGCACATTACAAACCTAAGTTTCCTTCCAGGTAGGGCCACTCTATCTTAGAGCAACGAAAGCAGAGGAACACTTGTTATTGGAGTCTAGAGCTCTGGTTTCTCCTTATAAAGAGCGCTGCAGCATCAACAAGACCTCGGCTGAATTTCGTCTTATTTTTGGAGACGAGTCCCACTCTGTCACCCAGGGTGGAGTGCAGTGGCGCGATGTCAACTCACTGCAACCTCCACCTTCCAGGTTCAAGCCATTCTCCTGCCTCAGTCTCCCAAGTAGCTGGGACTACAGGAGCCTGTCACCACGCCTGGCTAATTTTTGTATTTTAGTAGAGATGGGGTTTTACCATGTTGGTCAGGCTGATCGTGAACTCCTGACCTCAACTGATTTGCCCACCTCAGCCTCCCAAAGTGCTGGGATTACGGGCGTGAGCCACCGTGCCCAGCTTGAGTTTCTTATTTAATTCCCCACCCTACTTTCCCAGGGACCACTGAGATGGGACATCTGGGAAAGGGGAGAAGGACCTCATCTAGACATACGGAGTTCCTTGAGAAGGAAGCCCCCATTCACCCCCGCCCCTCTTTTTTTTTTTGGTAGAGACGAGGTCTCACTGTGCTGCCCAGGCTGGTCTCAAACTCCTGGGCTCAAGCAATCCTCCTGCCTCAGCCTCCCGAAGTGCTGCGATTACAGGCACAAGTCACTGCATCCAGCCAAGAAGCCCCCCTCTATCTCCAAGAGAATCATCTCCAGAATTACTGAGTTAACAGGAGCCTGAAGGTAAGAACCAGGGCTACACTGTTTTGCCAGCAAAGATCCAAACACACAATCACATACCCTGTCCATCTGAAATCCAAACACCCAGCAGCTCGAACTCTGTTCTGCCCCTACCAGAGCTCCAACTTGGTTGGTGTAAAATGGCCTGCCCACCCTGGCAAAGAGGTTGATGGTCCTCCAGCTAACTGTGCCCCACCACCCATCTTGCTCCCTGGGGTGCCTGCTCTCTCTGCCTCTGGGATCAGGGTCAGGGCTGGCCGGAAACACCCCAAGCTGGGCACTTTCATTTACACACCTGTCATGTCACCAGATCTTCCCAATAACCCTGCGGGCAGTGCCCTTCACAGAGGTGGAGGCTGAGGGTTGCAGGGAAAAATGAACTCCCAGGATCCCAGAGCCAGCACACAGCAGAGCTGGGATTCAACATTGATCTGGCTGACCCCAAAGCCTGGACTTTTGGCTTTCTAGTTTTCAAATGGAAGCTGCTAGCAGGCAAGAAAGAGGAGTTGGTAGGTTCTATCTGGAATTCCAATCTCTGGGTGGGGCGGGATGAGCTAAATGAGGACAAAGGTCCCTGACTGTTGTTATATATTCATTCATTAATTCAAAAACTGTTTTTGAGAGCCTCCCTGCCGTGTGCCAAGGACTGGCTGGGGATAGAAACACAAATAGGCCACAGTTGATGCCCTTGGGCTTACCATGTAGTGGAGAAAAAGGTCACAAACAGATGATTAAAATATTGTGTGTTCAGAGCGATAAAAGATGTGAGGACAAAGAGGAGGTGGAGGCCGAGGCGGGCAGATCGCCTGAGCCCAGAAGTTCAAGACCAGCCTGGGCAATATGGCGAAACCCCAGCTCTACAAAGAATTTTAAAATTAGCTGGGCGTAGTGGTGCATGCCTGTAGTCCCAGCTACTAGGGAGAATGAGGTGGGAGGATCGCTTGAGCCCTGGAGGTCGAGGCTGCAGTGAGGAGAGGTTGTGACACCACTCCAGCCTGGGTGGAATCTGTCTCAAAAAAAAAAAAATGAAGGAAAGGAAATGCTAACTCTGCCTACTGGATTAAGGACAGGCTCCCTGGAAAGGGACAGAACGGTCAGGGTATGAAGGCTCAGAGGCTAGAGACGAATTCGGACCCTGGGTGTGGTTTTGGGGATAGGGAGGTAGTGGTGAGAACAGGATGACAGATGGAGAAGGGACATGGAACAGCATATCACTCTTTAAAAAAAAAAGAAACAAAAATTTAATAGAGACAGGATCTTGTCATGTTGCCCAGGCTGGTCTCGAACTCCTGGGCTCAGGCGATCCTATCCTCCCACTTTGGCCTCCCAAAGTGCTGGGATTACAGGTGTGAGCCACCACACCTGGCCACAACATATCATTCTTAACCCACAGTGACCATTGATCGGGCACTGACTGGGTGCCAGGCTTGGCCACAGTGGCACTTGCCCAACTAGGCAGAGGCTGACCCAGTGCTAGCTGCCCCATGATAGATGTGCAATGATCACTGTGAAATATGTATTCATTCCAATACCAACTGCAAAGGCTGGATGAGCCTGGACTCAGTGCCAGGCACTGAGCTACCTGCTTTACACACAGCCTCGTGCAATTCCGAGGTAGCTGCCATCACCCCCAACAACTTACACAAGAGGAAATGGAGGCTTACAGAGGTGAAGTAACTTGGCTCCGCACAGCCTGGCTAGTACAGCTGAGCTGGCTCAGCTCTGCGCAGCCGGCACTCTGAACCCAGACTCAAGGGTTTAGGCCTCATCCTGTGACTGGTGGTGAATCGGGGGAGGAGGGTTTTAAGCAGGGGAGCAGCAGGGCGGGTGCTGCTGCCCCTCTGTCCCCATGGGGGATGAGGGGAAGGCCATCCACAAAGCAAAGCCGGTGGGCAGAGCTGGAGAGCCACTTCTACCTCCTTAGGCCTAGACATCCCAGCGGGGACGGCCAGTGTTACAGGCACCCATCAGCCTCTGCCATGAGTGGTTCTGGACACGGCTGGTCTTCCCAGCCAGAGGCCACCCAGTTAACCACTCTCTGTGCCACACTTTTCCACTGAGATCCTCACTTAGTAAGTGGAGGGCTAATGAAGATAAGGAAACAGCCCCACTTTGCACACAAATTCAGACTAAAACGAACTGGCAAACCTCCATTTGATGCTTTAGTAGTAAAGGGGTGTGTTTTAGAAAAAAGAACTCTTACAATGTCTGTTAACATTTTTTTGCAATAACCGCACGGGCCATCTGTATGCTCAACACACAGGGTTGCGGGGATTTTCTGCTAGAGGGACTCAATGGTGTTGACTAGGAGTCAGTTTAAGGATCTGGGATTCAAACGCCGGGCATGAAGGAGTGCGGTTCAGCATTTAAAACTTTAATAAGAGGCTCAGATACTTCATGTCATTTCTACAATTCTAGAGAAGGCAGGCATCACATCGCCCAATGCCTCCATCTCACAGATGGGAGAACCAAAGCTCAGAAGTCCTGGGACTTGGCTGGTGATGGTGTCCCCAGGATTTGCTGGTGGCTCTTCTCTCATCTCTTGGCCTAACAAAGTACACACAAATGTAGGTGTCCCTCCAAAACATGCAGGAATCTGATTCTGTGCTTACCCAGGAAGCTCAAAGCTGCTGCCTTTGGGCACATGTGCTATGCCAGGCCTCCACATTAGCCTCCCAGGCCCTCTGGCACCCAGCGGCATAACCAAAAGGGCAAAGGGAGGAGCTGAATGAGACTGTAACTTGTGGGGGGTGGGGGTGGGTGAGTATTTGTGTGGGTTCCAAAGTCCAAAAAAAAAAAAAAAAGAATGTCAAATCGATCGATGGACTCAGCATAAAGTTCACACTGGATTTCTGCCTGGGACTGGAGATCATCAGCCCCAACTCCCTGGTGTCAACCCCCTTGCTACGGGTGCTCAGGTCCCTTCCCCCTCCCCTTGCCAATGCCAGGTTGGCAGGGGCAGGAAGTGGGAGCCTGGTGGCCCTGGCATTCCCAGCACCCACCTCTGGCTGGACAGGGCTTCTGGTGACCTCACTTCCACCAAGCCAGTTGATCCTCTAGGGCTTTGCCTTCTCCCTTAATGCCAAACTGTACCCTTTCTCTGTCCAGAAGGATCCTCCTGGTCCCCATGGACACTCCCATCAGACACTGCCACCAGGGCGAGCTGGTGCAAACTGAAGGGGCCCTGGGAGGCTCACGCCCTGCCCTACACAGTACACCACTCCACTCTCTGGGGACAGGAGGCTCAGCACAACTCCTGTTTTGCCAGCTGCCCCTCCTGCAGCTGATCCAAACTGGGATCCTATGGGCAAACACCAAACATGGGCAAAAAGCAACCGGCCTGCTGGCTGTGTGGGCACCAGAGTGACCGTGGCAAGGCCAGGGCAAGACCACCGGCTCACCGTGAGCTCCGCTGGCGCACACAGGGCCGTGAGCCTCAGGAGCTCTCTCCCCTCCCCCTAGCCATCTTTCTCTTCTTCTAAGGTCTTCCCCCTCCCCTCCCAGATACAGCTCTAGGCGCTTACTCCTCACATTCCTGAGAATCGTAAATCCTCTGAGGTGGCAGAACCACCACTCCGAGATGCCTTGGCTCCTCCTCCCCGCCAGGCAACCCCCACACCGCCCTGAGATGGTGGGGCTTCCTCTCCCTTAGAAGTCCCGGGAGGATGAAGTCCTGCAGGACTGAAGTTCAGGACACACACCGGCGGGCTGCGGGGAGGGCCTCCTTGCGCCGGGGCTCCACACAGGAGTAATGCTATTTCTCTAGCTTTTGACGTAGGAGTGGCGGGGGAAGCTGGCACCTCTGGGGAGGAGAGCCCTTCCTCCCTGGCCCATCTGCGGACTGGGGTGAACGAGGAGAGGGCGCCAGGGGACGGGCAGGATTGGGGGATTCCGAGGAAGGGGAGCAGACACCCGCAGACCCGAGGGAAGGGGGGCTGGGTTCCCCTGCGCCGCCCTCCCAAAGGCCAGGGAACAAGAGGTGCAGGCGGCAAAGGCTCTCAGGCTCCCAGCACAGCCTGGGAAGGAGAGGAGGTCGCGGGACGCAGCCCCAGGCCTGCCTAGGATGTGCCAGAGCGCCTGGTAGGCGGGCGGAAGCGGTCTCCCCCTCGCAGCTCGAGTTTCAGAAAAACGACGGCCGGCGCGGGGCTGGACGGCCGGGGCACCTGGGTCTCTCTAGATCCCCCTCCCACTCCATTCCAGCCTGCGCGGCCGGGGCCGAGCTTACCTGCTCCGGGTGGCTCTTGTCGGCCTCGCGAGGCTCATTTTCATTGCCAGCCCCCTGCGCCTCGGCGGCGGCCGCCGGCTCGGCCTGCCCCGGCGTTTCCTGGGCGCGCAGCAGCTCCTCTCGGACCTGGACGCCAAGCTTCTGCAGCTGCTCGTCCGTCTCGGGGTCGACCACCAGCAGGCGCACGGCGTTGAGTGCCGCGCGGATGCGGCTCACCACCTGCTGGTGGGTCTCCTTCTCCACATTTTCGCCGTTCACCTCCACCAGCCGGTCCCCCGCCAGCAGCCCCGCCTTCTCGGCCGGTGAGCCGGGCTCCACCAGCCGGATGTACTGGCCCAACTTGCCCTTCTCCCCGTGCAGGTGGAAGCCGTAGCCGTTCGGACCCTTCTCCAGGCAGCAGAGCCGGGGCAGGGGCGCCCCAGCCGCCGCGTCCGCGCTCATCTCGCCCTGCGACGGGTCAGCGGCGCGACTTGGGGTTCCGTTGGGGATGGGACGGGACGGCCCAGCCCTTCTTCCTGTCCGGCAAACCGGGAGCGCAGCGGGGAAGCCCTGAGCCGCCGGACGGGCGAAGCGAGCAGGTGTCCCAGGAACCGCCGGCCGCCGCGGGCCGCGAGGAGCCGAAAGAACTGCACGGACCAATCCCCGCCCCGCGCGGCGTCTGAGCGTCCCAGAGCCCGCCCCAGCTCCTTACCCCGGGGGCGGGGCCGCGCTGAGGGTGGGGACCTCCGCGGGCCAATAGGGTGCTGCGGGCCGGGGCGCTCCGTCCGGGTGAACGGCGCCGGCCAATGGGAACGCGCGGGGCGGGGCCTGTGCTCGGCACTGCGCCCCGCAGCGGGCGAAGACAGTGCGCTCAGGAAGTGGAAGTGTTTGTTACCGAGCGGCCGGCGCTGGGGTGGCAGGGGCGTGGCCCGCCGAGTTCCCGGTTCTGGGCGGTGGGGCCCGCTGGCTCAGGCCTGGTTTCCCCTACCTGTGGCGGGGAGTGAGGAGAGCTGGCCCTCGGATAAAGGGCTCTAACTTTTTTTTTTGTTTTTGAGACGGAGTCTCGCTCTGTCGCCCAGGCTAGAGTACGGTGGCGCGATCTCGGATCATTGCAACCTCCGCCTCCTGGGTTCAAGCGATTCTCCTGCCTCAGCCTCCCGAGTAGCTGGGATTACAGGCGCGCACCACCACGCCGGGCTAATTTTTGTATTTTTAGTAGAGACGGAATTTCGCCATGTTGGCCAGGATGGTTTCAAACTTCTGACTTCAGATGATCCGCCCTGGGATTACAGGCGTGAGCCACCGCACCTGGCCAACGTTTTAACAGCCTTTAGCCAAAGCCTGGGTGCAGCTCCAATTGAGAGGGAGAGGCTGTTGCCGTGGCAACCACTCCCGCGCTCGGGGCAGTGAGGGCCTAGCGGTCTCGAGAATTAAGACGGAGGGCCTCCTGGGAACCTACAGAGTTGTTTGAATAACATTTTTCCGGCCGGGCGCGGTGGCTCAAGCCTGTAATCCCAGCACTTTGGGAGGCCGAGGCGGGCGGATCACAAGGTCAGGAGATCGAGACCACAGTGAAACCCCGTCTCTACTAAAAAAAATACAAAAAATTAGCCGGGCGCGGTGGCGGGCGCCTGTAGTCCTAGCTACTCAGGAGGCTGAGGCAGGAGAATGGCGTGAACCCAGGAGGCGGAGCTTGCAGTGAGCCGAGATCGCGCCACTGCACTCCAGCCTGGGCAACAGCGTGAGACTCCGTCCCAAAAAAAAAAAAAAAACAAAAAAAGAATAACATTTTTCCGTTTGTGGGAACCCTAACCCTAATCCACTTTGTGCTGTCCCAGGACTTGCATAGAGGAGTGCAGGTTCTGATCCCTGCTGGGAAGATGAGGGCTCAGCGAAGGAGAGCCTGGGACCCCGAGGGGCAGCCCACTGAAGACAGGCCATCTAGGCCAATGGCGTGGGCTTTGGCGCAGCGTTTGACTAGGGAGGTGGGGTGGGGAGAGGCAGGACAGACTCAGGTAATCAACCTCTGGGTACGCTCCACAGGGAAAGGCCTTGGTTTTTTTTTTTTCAACAGAGAAAAATGATTAGGACCGTAAAGCCTTCTAGCTCACTCTTGCCAAAGAGAGGCTGGTCACAGAGGCGGGGAGACAATCTCTTAGGAGGGTAGCTGGCCATCTGAGGACAGACACTGAGGAAGGAGGATGGAATGATTTTGGCAGTGAATGACAATTCCTTCAACAGGACCCCCCTGCCACGCTTACTTCAAACAGTGGACAGGATGTGCTTTCCAAAATACTGCAGTTTAATTCTGAAAAACTCAAATGCAAGAGGCCCAGAGCTGTCTACGGGATTGGAGCTCCTGCAACCTGCCTTGGGCCCCAGAAGAGACTGGCAATGTCAGCCTCCTCCCTGCTCTGCCTGGGAGAGGCCACGGAGAGCTTCCTCATCGGGCCCAAACTGGAGCCGCTGACTGCTCAGAGCAAGATTTCTGCCTTGAAAGCAAATGCTGTAGGCTCAGAAATGTGCAGTGCATACTTCTTCCTCCCCCCCATCCCCACCCAGGCCTGCAGAGCTGCAGTAAAGGTGCCTGCAGGTCATGACCTCATGTCTCCTGTCCAGTTCCAATGGCAGGGGTCAGAGCTTTGGGAGACATGTGACCAAAGAGGCCACATGAACTTGCTACCCCTCTCTCTACCCCCGACATACCCGCATGACCTTGTTTTACTCACATTGCATTGGTTTAATTCAGAAATGGGTGACCTCCCACCCCCTAACCTGACAGAGTAGGTAGGGAGGTAAAGCAGTTTAGGCCCTGGTATCTATTTGAGAAGTTAAAGGAAAGGGCATGGGTGGTCAGGGAGGAGGCAGAGCTTGGGGTCAAAGGGATACACGTGGAGGGAGGTTTGCTTAATCTTGTCTCCCACCAGCTCCAGGAGCCAGGGATTTCTTTTTCACAACACATTCCAAACCTAGGAAAGGGATTTCTCCTTATCTGGCTCTTAACCCGGGAGAGCTAAACACTTCAGCTGCTTGAAGAAATTGCCTGTGGAGCTGCATGCCTGCCAAAGGATTGGGATAAGACACATCTCGGCTGGGCGTGGTGCCTCCTGCCTGTAATCCCAGTACTTTGGGAGGCCGAGGCCGGCAGGTCGCTTGAGCTCAGGAGTTTAAGACCAGCCTGGGCCGGGTGTGGTGGCTCAAGCCTGTAATCCCAGCACTTTGGGAGGCCGAGACGGGCGAATCACGAGGTCAGGAGATCGAGACCATCCTGGTTAATACGGTGAAACCCCGTCTCTACTGAAAAGTACAAAAAACTAGCTGGGCGAGGTGGCGGGCGCCTGTAGTCCCAGCTACTTGGGAGGCTGAGGCAGGAGAATGGTGTGAACCCGGGAGGCGGAGCTTGCAGTGAGCTGAGATCTGGCCACTGCACTCCGGCCTGGGCGACAGAGCGAGACTCCGTCTCAAAAAAAAAAAGACCAGCCTGGGTAACATGGCGAAACCCTGTGTCTACAAAAAATACAAAAATTAGCCAGGTGTGGTGGTGCACACCTGTAGTCCCAGCTACTTGGGGGGGCTGAGGTGGGAGGATCGCTTGAGCCCCAGGGGATGGAGGTTGCAGTAAGCGGAGATTGCACCACTGCACCCCAGCCTGGGCAACAGAGCGAGACTCCATCTCAAAAAAATAAAAAACAAAACTATTTTCCTGGTTCTGACCTGAGGTTTTTAGGTGCACAGGCAGGAAGGTAGCTAAGCCAGGGATTCCATGGGGAGGGTCTCCCCCAGGATCTGAGGTCCAGAGAACAGGAGCCGGGAACCAATATTTCCAGGTGCCCCAATGTGTTGTGTGCTGGAGAAAAGGGGCATGCCTCCAAGGGGGTGTTAGTAAGGCCAGAGGTAGCCAGCCCGACCCTACTCTCTGCCCCGTGTCCTCCACCTCCCATCTCCTTATCTCTTATCTTCCCTGAGGCTTTGGTCTCCCTCACAGCACAAGGGCCCACTTATTTGGGGGATGGGGTGAAGATAAGCTCCTGGAGAGCAGGAGACAGTGAAGGCTGGGGTCAGCTCAGCCTCTCTCCAGCTGAACTGAGGGTGCGATGGAGTCATTACCTGCCCTCACCCCCAAAGTGCATCTGTGTCCCCTGGGGCTGAGCTGGAGCAACACCACCTTTGTTATGCTTAGGAGGGAAGGCCAGCCCCCCAAGTCCTAGAAAGCAAAAGGGTTACTAGGGCCCAGCCTCGGTTTTTTGGGCATCCAGGTGCCTTTTTTTTTGGTATTAAATTATGTACTATTCAAATAAAAGCTAAGTGTTTTACCCTCCCCGTGGATGCGGGGAGACCGCAGGAACTCAAGTAGGAGCTGGAGTACAGCTCCCTAGTAGGAAGAGGCTGTGCACTGGGTCCTCCATCTTTCTCCCCATTGGCTCAGCCGCTTGGAATAAGCCAGGCCTGGGGGGAACGGCTGCATCCCGTGGGCCTCCAGAGCCTCCTCTCTGCCCCTTGGGATTCACATGAAGGAGCAGCAGCTGGAGCGCTTCTTCTGGGACTCCACATAGTCTCGGATCTGGAAGCTGGGCTCATTCGCCTGCTGCCCGGCCCGGTATTTCAGCTCCCTTGAAGAAGAGGCAATGGGCTGGGCTGGGGTGGGCTGGGGTGAGGAGCTGAGCAGTCCCCTCCCACCTCCCAGTGGCCCAGAGCAAATGGACCTCAGCCTGCAGAATGCAGGTGTGTCCAGGGGCTGGGCCAGGGGCCGGGCCCTACTGGATTCCTGGAGGGTGCCGCCCCGCCCCGCACACTTCCCTTCCCTGTCCAGCTCTCACTTGGCGATGGCCAGAAAGGCTAACTCCACATTCATGCCTGTCTTGGCGCTGGTCTCCAGGAAGGGAACGCCGTACTCCTGCCCGGGAGAGAGTGTCCTCAGGGCCAGCCTCGGGCTGCCCCCACCCTTCACCCTGTCCCACAGAAATCACTTACCCTGGCCAGGGTCTCTCCGTCTTCGGAACGGATCACTCTTTCGCTGCTCATATCCGCCTGTCAAGCCCAAAAGGGTCACTCTGGGGAAGGAGGCCTCCGCCCCAGCGGGCCCATATTTTACCCCAGAAGCAGGCACTGCCTGCCCTCTGCTGGTGGCCCAAGGGACTGCAAGCAGGTGTGATTGGCCTGGGGCCAGGATTTTTGCCCAGTGTAGCTCCTAATCCTGGGATCTCACCTTTGGTAAAGGGTGTGATGACTCAGTCTTGGAAGGGGACAGCAGTTGGGGCTAACCCTTTGCAGTCTTAGCCCCTGACCTGAGACCCTGTTCACTCTGTTCTAATGGGGGCTGAGCACTGGGCAGCCCTTGATTTCTCAGGCAACAGCTTGGATTTTTCCTTGGAAGGGGCACGTGGGATAGGCAGAAGCCTCCAGATACGTCTGACTCCTGAGCTGGAGCCTGCAGAGTCCTTTTCAGGAAGGATGCCTAGATAACTGTTCTTGGGTGGTTATGGGGCTGGCTAGGGCTGAGGAAGTGCAGGGCTGGGCTGACCCTGCCCCGGAGCCACTCACCTTGTTGCCTAGCAGCATGATCACCACGTCCCTCTGGGCATACTCATGAATCTCAGTGAGCCAGGCCTGTGGGAAAGGGTGTGCTGAGACTGGCATTCTCCTCCTCCCGCTGCCCCTTTCTTCTTCTGCTCGGTTTGACTGTCCTCAGCTACTTACTGCCTTGAATACGATGCCCTGTGCATTCTCTTATCTGTACCTTTGTTCTGGCCAATCCAGGCCTGGGTGGCCTTCCTTGGTGGCTCGAACCACAGTGGCCCCACCCTCCCCATTTTATGCTGTTCAACTATCAGTTCTATGGAAGATCCAGATGCATGGAGACCTTATCTCACAAATCAGTTGGTTGTCACCAGTGATTTCTTGGAGTGCCCTGTTGAAGATTCTAAGACCACATAAGGGTTTCAGTGATCAAAAGTACTGTGAGTGATTAGTGATGTCTGCCATAAGCATGGGGTAGGAGGTGGGAGTATGAGTGCCATGGATTTTCCATATTTTTTCTATATAAATGTTTTATTCTCCTACTTTGCTTGTCAGCAAACTGTCCTTGAGGTCAGGGAATTCATGAAACCTATACAATGTCGTGCACAGAACTGGTGCTTGAATTTATCAAATTTTTGTCTCCATAATAGTTTTGTTGTGAGGATACAGCCACTCACTCTGTCTGACTGAGTCACTTTCTTGCAACTTGCCCTGGATGTATGTGTGGACTTTTCTGGTTGTGTTTTTCCCTTGGTCTCTGTGGATAATTATCTAGGGTGGAGTGGGGGCCATTCTGAACACTTTGTCACAAAACACACTCATGAATCACAGTGAGAGCTAAGAAGGTGGCACGGGGTCACAACAGTCTGCTTGGCCTTCATGCCCACGTGGCCACCAAATACAAGGCAGAAGATATGACTTCTGAGTCACAAGTAGGTGTTTTTCAGAAGGCAGCAGGATTCCATGCTCCACCCCCTTTCCACAGGACAGGAAGCAACCTCAGCCTGCACAGACCTTACCTTGGCTGCTTATGGGTAGCGGCCAGGGGAAGGGAGGACCTACCCTGATGCTGTCAAAAGAAGATTTGCTGGTGATGTCGTACAGCAGAAGCAAGGCTGGAGGGGGAGAGGATCACAGAGGGAACTTAGGCAGCAGCATGGGAGCTACCAAGGGGCTGGGGTAGGGACTGGAGGGTGCGAGGGACTTACCCTGGGCGTCTCTGTAATAAGCATGGGTGACGCTTCGGAACCGTTCCTGCCCAGCGGTGTCCCAGATCTGGGAGGGGATGGGATGGAGAAATGGTCAGAAGGAGGCAGGTGCAAGGAATGTACTGGTTGGAGAGGGCCTGCTTTGTGGTATGAGATATCTGTGGGAAGGTGGGGCTGTTTCCTTCTTTAAATTCTCATGAGCTCTTGAGCATATAATGACCTGGACAGTAGCAGTTACTGAGTTCTCAAGCTCCTTCAGAATCATCTCCTCAGCCAAGCGTGGCGGCTCACACCAGTAATCCCAGCACTGTGGGAGGCCGAGGCGGGCGGATCACGAGATCAGGAGATCGAGACCATCCTGGCTAACATGGTGAAAACCCATCTCTACTAAAAATACAAAAAATTAGCCAGGCGTGGTGGTGGGCCCCTGTTCCCTGTAGTCCCAGCTACTCAGGAGGCTGAGGCAGGAGAACGGCGTGAACCCAGGAGGCAGAGGTTGCAGTGAGCCAAGATTGCGCCACTGTACTCCAGCCTGGGCGACAGAGTGAGACTCCATCTCAAAAAAAAAAAAAAAAAAGGGAATCTTCTCCTCTCCCCTAGCCCAGGGGTTGGGGATGTCCAATCTCCTAAGAGCAGATAAAGCCCAGGCAGCTGGGGAGGAGATGGTTGGAGGCTAAGCTTGTCTGAAGGCATTTGGAGCTACCTTTCACAGATGAGAGGGTGCCTGGGAACTGCTTTTTCTGCAGACATCAAATAAACAAAAGCCATTTCCTCTCATGGGCCCCACAGGAAATTGCCCCAGGCAGAGGGCAGGGCTGCAGGCCTCCTGTGGTTCAGGGTGAGAAGGAAAGGCAGGTCCTCCATCCTCCCTCCCCAACTCCAGCCTCTGGTCTCACCTGCAGCTTCACTCTCATGCCATCCACGGTCACCACCTTGTTCTGAAACAGAAAAAGGCAGAGGATGGGAGGGTGGGAGTCGCGTGGCTCCTCAGCTCTGCAGACATCCTGTCTTCGTCCCTCTCCAGGCCTAGAGTGGGTGCAGCGAGCCCCAGAACTGTCTCCAGCCACATCATACCATCAGGGCAGCAGGAATGCCATCTGCAGACACCTCCACTGTGGAGTCGTCTCTTCTGGGGACTGTATCTGCCCTTCTCACAACAGCAGGCTAAGAGGAGCCTGAGAAGCTTCCTGGCTCTCTCCAGGGATCAGGCAGCCCAGGGCTGGAGGGCTGGGTGCTACTGGAGGCCCTGCCTTTTCCCCACTTCAGTCTCCATCTCCTGGAGCCTGGTCCTGGGATTATGACCAAGCCCCTGGAGATGGGGTGCTTGCCTGCATCCTGGGGACCTGAGGCTACATCTGCAGCAGCATCTTTTTTTTTTTTTTTTTTTTTGAGACGGAGTCTCACTCTGTCGCCGGGGCTGGAGTACAGTGGCCGGATCTCAGCTCACTGCAAGCTCCGCCTCCCGGGTTTACGTCATTCTCCTACCTCAGCCTCCCGAGTAGCTGGGACTACAGGCGCCCGCCACCTCGCCCGGCTAGTTTTTTGTATTTTTTTAGTAGAGACGGGGTTTCACTGTGTTAGCCAGGATGGTCTCCATCTCCTGACCTCGTGATCCGCCCGTCTCGGCCTCCCAAAGTGCTGGGATTACAGGCTTGAGCCACCGCGCCCTGCCAGCAGCATCTTTTCTTTAGCTGCCCACTAATTATCTGGTGAAGGAAGCATTCGCTTTCTGCCTGTTTGGAGCTGTAGAGCCCCGCCTGCCAGGGTGAGACCTTTCCTCTGTTGAACACTTTGGGTGTGCAGCGCCCAGCATCCCTGACGCGGATTTGTGAGATGGAGCCGTCAAGGTGAGAGGGAGGGTCCCTGGTGAGCTGCTGTCTCCCCACATGGCCAGCCCAGCTCTTTTTTTTTTTTTTTTTTTTTTGAGACAGAGTTTCTGCTCTTGTTGCCCAGGCTGGAGTGCAGTGGCACGATCTCGACTCACTGCAACCTCTGCCTCCCAGGTTCAAGAGATTCTCCTGCCTCAGCCTCCCCAGTAGCTGGGATTACAGGCATGCGCCATCACGCCTGGCAAATTTTTTTGTATTTTTGGTAGAGACAGGGTTTCACCATGTTGACCAGGCTGGTCTCGAACTCCTGAGCTCAGGTGATCCTCCTGCTTCGACCTCCCGAAGTGTTTGGATTACAGGTGTGAGCCACTGTGCCTGATCAAGCCCAGCTTTTTTTTTCTTCTTTTCTTTTATTTTTGAGATGGAGTCTCGCTCTGTCACCCAGGCTGGAGTGCAGTGGCACGATCTCAGCTCACTGCAACCTCCACCACCTGGGTTCAAATGATTCTCCTGCCTCAGCCTCCCGAGTAGCTGGGACTACAGAAGCGTGCCACTACACCCGGCTAATTTTTGTATTTTTAGTAGAGATGGGGTTTCACCATGTTGGCCAGGCTGGTCTTGAACTCCTGACCTTGTGATCCGCCCGCCTTGGCCTCCCAAAGTGCTGGGATTACAGGCGTGAGCCACCGCACCCGGCCCAAGCCCAGCTCTTAAACCCAGTGCAGGGCTATGCTTCCCGGGAACTCCAGAAAGGCTAATTGACTTTTGAGGTCTTGCCAAAGGGGCCCAGGTAGGAGGGCAATGAGCAGGGCCTCTGTGGGCCAAGACATTCAGCTTATGCCATGCCTGCGGCTGCCTTGCTTGGGAGAAGTTCCCCAGGAATGGAGGTGGAAACGAAGACTCAGTCTAATTTTTTGCATCCTATAGGTGGGCAAGGAGCCAACCTTGCCCAGTCTACTTTGACCCAGCCACCTCTGTGGTCCTGGGGGAGCGAGTTGTGTGCCCTTCAGGCATGAGCCTCGGGAGTCCCTGGGAGCCAGGGTGAGCAAGGGAGGGGGGACAACCGCCCTGTGCCTGAGCCACAGCCCTGGCTCGCTGCTGCAAGCAGGCTCCTGCAACCACCTCACCCTGAAGTCTATGCCGACGGTGGCTATGAAGGCTCCGGACAGGAAGGCCCCGTCTTTGAATCGGATCAGGAAACATGTTTTGCCGACGCCTGAGTCTCCCAGAAGCATCACCTAGGGGGTAGGGGCAGAGGCAGTTAATGGGGAGTCAGGGGTAGCTTCTGGCATTTCAGGAGAGACACATGGAGAGGATCAGAGAAGAAGAGGGGGCTGGCATGAATGCTGACCGCACCAAGGGGCACCTGCTTCCAGAAAGCCTGCCAGCGCCTTCACCCTGCCTCTCCTCTCTGTGCTCCTTGGCTCAGCCTCCTAGGCTCTCCCTCTAGACCCTCCTGTCCTCACTCAAGTTCCTAGAGGCCCGAATTATGACCTCACCATGAACAGGTCCCCAAGTGTGCTCTGTGGCCCCAGAGAACCATCACATTTGCACAATCTAGACACTGGCCACATTTGCTCATAGCCACACCATGCAGGGATTCCGTCCCTCTGTGTACTCGTGTCATCCCTTGTCCACTCATGAGTACACGCATAGGCTGGGCTACACTGACAGGAGAGGGAAGTGTCAATATCTTGGACAAGGAATCCCACCCAAAGGAGTCTATCAAAATCTACTGGGGGTGGGGCATGGTCATTTGCATACTCTATAATGACTACTGTTTGGGGTTTTTTTGGGGGGGGATCACAAAATTTCTTTCCTTCGTCCCTTCCTCCCTTCCTTCGTTTTGCTCTTGTTGCCCAAGCTGGAGTGCAATGGCGAGATCTTGGCTCACCACAACCTCTGCCTCCCAGGTTCAAACGATTTTCCTGCCTCAGCCTCCTGAGTAGCTGGGATTAGAGGTGTGTGCCACTCGCCTTGCTAATTTTGTATTTTTAGTAGAGACGGGGTTTCTCCATGTTGGTTAGGCTGGTCTTGAACTCCCGACCTCAGCTGATCCCCCTGCCTCAGCCTCCCAAAGTGCTGGGATTACAGGCATGAGCCACCCCGCCCAACCGGAAGTTTCTAATGACATTTTATGTTTATTAAAAGGTTGCATAAGGCCGGGCGTGGTGGCTCATGTGTGTAATTCCAGCACTTCGGGAGCCCAAGGTAGGAGGATCACCTGAGGTCGGGAGTTTGAGACCAGCCTGGCCAACATGGAGAAATCCCATCTCTACTAAAAATACAAAAAACCAGCTGGGAGTGGGGGCACACACCTGTATCCCAGTTACTCGGGAGGCTGAGACAGGAGAGTAGCTTGAACCCAGGAGCTGAGATTGTGTCACTGCACTCCAGCCTGGGTGACAGAGCGAGACTCTGTCTCAAAAAAAAAAAAAAAAAAAAAAAAAGGTTGCATGAATTAGGGAAGGTTGAAATTTATACTAAAGTGGGGAGATGTAGTCGGAAGTTCTTTCAGCAGAAACCTCCCACATGGGAGGCGTGGCTGCAGATTGGCATCCTGGGGTTGCTGTGGGTAGCAGGAGTACCAAGGAGGGAACCTATGAAGGGGGTGTGGCCCTCTCCTTTACAGTCTGGCTCTGCTCTGCTCTGCTCATCTTTCCCAGGGACACTCAGGAATGGTGGAGAGGAGCGCTTTGTCCCGTCTTCTCCAGTCTTGGAGAACAGGGGTCTAGATCCAATGCTGGAATTTTCCCAACTGCTGGTTAGATGGCCTAATGGGTTGAGTGGGGACTAGGTTTTAATTATTTTGAGGTTCTGAACTTGACAGTGGAGCCCAAAGGCATTCCTGCTGTGGTATGGGGTACTGGGATTGGTTAACTCTGGTGGAGAGGCAGGGTTGGCTGAGCAGAAGGGTATGAAGGATGGGTCTTGGTTTGTCAATGGCCTACTGTGTGACTTTAGGAAGATTCCTTAACCTTTCTGTGGCATGGTTTCCATAGTGGGTAGAAGGAGGAGGGATACTTTCTTTGAGGTCTTTCTAGAGTCTGTTAATGGCTAGGGCCAATCATCGTGGTGAATCACCTAAGACCCAGGGAAGAGTGGCCCAGGGGTGGGAACTGTCCGCCTGTGGGCCCCGTTACCCCTAGTCTGGTCCAAGGAGTTCCTGCCAGGCTTTCTCAGAGGGTCCTGGACTCAGTCCCCTGGGACAGGCCCGGGGAGGCTGGGGACCAACTCTCCTGCCAATGTTGCTTGGCCAGGGAACACATGAAGGGGTGGGGGATAGGAGGTCTCTGGAGCCTGCACTCCTCCCTGGCTCCTGGGTCCCAGCCCCAGAGTAGGAAGGAGGGAGACAGGGCCAGTCTTTGTGTACTTTACAGATCACAGCTGCCTTGAGCAAACGATGCCAGCTACCCACCCAGCTCGGTGATTCCACCAAACACAAACAGCTGCCTAGCCTGGCCACCTCCTAGGCAAACAACCCAGCTGGTTTGCAGGGCAACAAGGTCAGGCAGTCCCCCTCAGCCTGGGGCCTGGCCAACAGCAGCTCCCCCTCTCCGAGGGTGCAGGGGCCCATTTCCTGCCGCAAGCCCACACAGGACGCCTATCTCAACGGCTCTGGGCGGATGACTTGCAGGGTGGCTCCCCCAAAACACGGGGGTGGAGGCTGAGGCTCCCAGCATGGGTGAGCCCTGGTGTCGGGGAGGAAACCGAGGCCCAGAAAGAGGCAGGTCTCCTTCAAGGCCATGCAGCGGAATGCAGGACAGCCCTCATTCCATTCCCAACCCTGCAGAGGAAGAATGGAAGCTCTAGGCTCCCTCAGCAATTCTTTCGGTTTCTGGTACCCGCTCACTCCAAGCACACAGATGGAAGGCGACAGACCAGTCCACTGCTGCCTCTACCTGTTTCCATACAGGACACCCCCTGTAGAGGGAGCAAGCCCCAGAGAGCAGCCTTGGATTTCTCTCAAGTGCGGGATGCGAAAGACCAACCACTGAGATCTTTCTCAGGTTCGAAAAATTCCCAGGTGGCCTGCAGGCCAGTTCGCAACATCCTTCTGGGAGGAGGGGCTTCCGACTGCAGGGAGGAAAGTGGGAGGCAGTGCCTCCCAGCTGCCACTGGGAGGGGAGCAGCTGGGGGACCTCAGGCCTTAAACCGGGATGTCAGATCTCAACTGAGAGCTTAGCTCGGAAAATGGCATTAACACCAGTTTCTCCGCCAGCAGAGGACGTCCTCTCCGAGTCTCCGGGCGGTCCCCATCTCCCAGCACTTCCCAGCCTGAGTCCCCAGAGTTGCGCGCTTAACCCTCACCAAGAAGCATGGGCTCCCGGGGACTTATATTTGCCACAGTGTGGCAGAAGAGAACTGAGTTGGGGCCGGCGGGGGGATGACTCAGTCTTTGCGATCTTCTGCGACCCGCCCACACCGAGCCAGCAGAGACCCCTGGAGCTTGGGACGGCCCCAGGGGCTGTGTCCTGACCCTCTCTCCCTCCCTCCTCTGGGAGACCCAGCTGCCTGAGGGAAAGGGCTGAGTCCAACCCAGACGCAGCCAGGAAGGGGCTAGCGCCGAGGAGGGCGGGGGTCTCACGGAAGAGGCCCACCCACCTTGCCCGTGAGGTCGAAGCTCGGACTGCAGGGCGGGGAGCGCTCGGGGGCCTCGCCATCCCGGGTGGCAGCGGCGCCTGGCGTGCCCGTCATGTCCCTGGACGAGAGGTGAGCACTGCCGGCCCGCAGGCGAAGGAGAGCTCAGGAACCGACCCGCCCCGGCCCCGCCCACTCCCCCCTCCCTCGACCCGGACCCCGCAGGCTCCTCCCTCCGTCCCGCCGCCCCCTCGACGACACCGGCTCGGAGCTTGCTGTTCCCTGAGGGCGCGCACAGCCGCAGAGTCCGCACCAAGGGGCGGGCAGCCTCCCTGAGCAACCCCGGCCCGGCTCCGTGCGCTTAGGGCGTGGGCCACATCCAGCCCCGGGACTGGTCCCCTGTGGTCGCTTAGTTGCCCCCGGGGGAGCAGGCTGCGGAGACCCCGTCTGCTGCGGAAAAGTTCCCGTAATCGCTGCGCGGCGCGACAGCAGGCGGCGCCCGAGTCCCGGGCCGTGGGCGGTCCCCAGGTGGCGAGGCGGAGAGCTGAGGACCCCTGGGCTGCGCCTCCGCGGATGGCGCCGAGACAGTTCCGCTTCTGCTAAGGCACCCGGCCCGAGCTCATCTGAATATAGTTTTGTTTACCAACCCATACTCGCCTTGCAGCACATGTGCGCTGCGGTGTTTTGGGACCTCTGTCTGGTGCTGGGACTTTGACCCTTTAGTATGGATCACCTCTCGTTTCCCCCTGCCTGTTGGGCTGTGCCCAGAATGTCCCGCCAGGGTAGAGCTTTCGCAAGAGGGCTGCACAGCACACATCTCCTAGTGGACCGCTCCTGAAGGCGGGGCCGGCCTTATTTACCCATGACACTCACTCCTGGCCCCGAGGAGGAGCCAAATAAATTCATGAAGTCGTGGATCATTTTGAGCAGAGCTGCCAGGATATCCCAGGCGCCCGGCAGCTCCTGGTGACAGAAGGTGGAGAGTGCAGCTGGGATTGCCCGTAGCAGAGCTTAGGGACTCTGTGGCCTGGGCCGACCTTTCAATTACCCCCATCTCCACATTCTATAAGCAGCTTCAGGTTACCAAGGAATAGGACGGGTGATTTACAGAGGGACTGTTTGAGGGGTGTGTAGCGAGGGGAGAGCTGGAGAGGGGTACCTGGAGACGGGTACCCGCACCTTTTTTCTTTCTTTTTTTTTTTTTTTTGAGACAAAGTCTTACTCTGTCGCCCAGTCTGGAGTGCAGTGGTGCGATCTTGCCTCACTGCAACCTTTGCTTCCCGGGTTCAAGCGATACTCCTGCCTCAGTCTCCCGGAGTAATTGGGATTACAGGTGCGCGACACTACGCCCGGCTATTTTTTCTTTTTGTATTTTTAATAGACATGGGGTTTCCCCATGCTGGCCAAGTTGGTCTCAATTTCCTGACCTCAGGCGATCCGCCCGCCTCGGCCTCCCAAAGTGCTGGGATTACAGGCTAGAGCCACTGCGCCCGGCCTGCAATTCTTAATTTAGGTGTGGAGGTCTAGGGCAGGGGGAGACATGGCTTATGGGCCACCATTGGCCTGTGGGGACTGACTTTGTACGCCAGCCTCCAGTCCTGTATTTTTTGATATTAGCTGGAGGTATTTTCTGTCAGCTGGGAGAAGCGCTCAGAGTGGGGACAGAGGTGATCTCCAGTAGAGTAAAGAGCTTGGGTTACCTCTTCTGGAGGTGAGCGTGCTATAACCTCAGCTGGGCATAGGGTGGGACTCAAACAGGGAGCCACAGATTGGAGAGTGGAGGCTGTGCAGCACACTACAGAGGTGTGGTGTTGGTTGCTATTTGGATGCCAGAGGCTCTTGCTTCAAATAGTGCCGAGGTCTGCTCAATGCCGTGGGCTCCTGGAGACGAAGTCTCACTTTGTCGCCCAGGCTGGAGTGCAGTGGTGGGATCTCAGCTCATTGCAGCCTCTGCCTCCCAGGTTCAAGCAATTCTCCTGCCTCAGCCTCTGGAGCAGCTGGGACTACAGGTGCATGCCATCATGCCTGGCTAATTTTTGTATTCTTAGTAGAGATGAAGCTTCACCACGTTGGACACTCTGGTCTTGAACTGCTGACCTCAGGCGATCCGCCTGGCTTAGCCTCCCAAAGTGTTGGGATTACAGATGTGAGCCACTTTGCCCAGCCAGGATGCGGGTTTTCATTGCAGGACGGAAATGGTGGAGGCAGAATGAGAGACGGGAAGGGGCATGCCTCATGCTCACCTTCTATCTAAACCATGCTGTTATGGATTGAATTGTGTCCTCCCAAAGAAAGGTTGAGGTCTGAGCCACCAGTACCTCAGATCGTGCCCTTACTTGGAAATGTGGTCATTGCAGATATCACTATTAAGATGAGGTTACACTGGCATAGGGCAGGCCATTAATTCAGTAGGACTGGTGTCATAAGAAGAAAGAGACAGGGAAAAGACAACCAGGTGAAGACAGAGGTGAGATGGGAACAGTGCGGCTGCAAGCCAAGGAATGCCAAGGTCTCCTGGGAGCCACCAGGGCCATGGAAGAGAAGGAATGACCCTTCCCTGGGGCCTTCAGAGGGAGTGTGGCTCTGCTGGTACCCTGAGTTCAGATTTCTAGCCTCCAGCTGTGGTTTGTGTTGTTGGCTCCAAGGCCCTCTTTGTCCTGTGGTGGGTTTGGAATACAGAAGGTTGAACATTAGCTCAAATCATCCAGAAGGAGCAGTGACCTGAAGCACTTCCTTGCTGCGTTGCTGCGCTAGACTGGATGGAGGAATCTGACCTAGGGAAGAAGTCTTTGAACACGGGGAGAGGGGCTCTGGGCTCTCCTCCAGGCGGTCCCTGTCTGGCCTGCTGGGTTTGCGGTGTGGGGGTAATGTTATGCTTGGAGGGTGTGTACACTGTCCCCAGGGCCACTGTAATGTCCTGTAGGGTGTTCAAGGGCAGCCTTGGGTGAGTCAGAAGCAGGTTGGGGTCAAGAATGTTCAGAACAGGGAACAAGGGCTGTGCAGAACAAGCACTCACTAAGGGATCCGTGTGGTCTCTGGGGAGGAAATCTGGGCCTCCTAACGTTCACTCTGAGGCTGTGCATGTGCTGTGGTAGCCTGTGTCTCTCCCCAGACACACACCATAGACACTCACACGTGTACACCCACCCCACAACACACCACAGACACACACCTCACCACACACACACACATCTCAGACCACACACACCTCACCCCTCAAATCACACCATACACCTCACCACACACACCTCAGATCACACCACACACCTCAAACCACACACACCTCAAATCACACCACACACTTCACACCTCAAATCTCACCACACACCTCATCAACATACCTCAAATTACACCACACACCTCACACCGCACACACCCCCAAATCACACCACACACCTCACCACACACACCTCAAATCACACCACACACATCTCACACCACATACACACACACATCAAATCACACCACATACACCTCACACCACACACACCCCCTCAAATCACACCAGACACACACCTCACACCACACACACACACCACACACACACCCTCAAATCACACTACAGACACATATACCTCACCACATGCACACACACACCTCACACTACACACACCTCATCCCTCAAATCACACCACACACCTCACCACCCACACCTCAAATCACACCACACACCTCATACCACACACACACCTTAAATCACAAAATCACACCACACATGCCCTACACACACACCTCATACCACAACTCACACACACACCCTCAAATCACACCACAAATATATACACACACACCCTACATCAGGCCACACACATCTGCCTCGCATCATACCATAAATACACATGCCTCACACCCTATATTATACCACAAACACACACTTCATAACATGCCCCACACACAACTTTATATTATGCCTCAAACTACCTCATACTACAAACAAACACACGTACTATCATACCACACACCTACAACATATCTTACATGACCCCCAAACACACATACCTCATTTTACTCCAAACACATAATGCAACTCCAGGCACAGTTTATTTCACCTGTGCATAATGCAACTCCTGTCACCATAATGCAACTCCAGGCACAGTTTATTTCACACCATCGACGCCTATGCCACATCACTCTGCAAGCACCTGCGTCTCCAATGGACCCCATGCCTCACACCATCACCTAATGTGTATATCAGCCTGTAAATTACCGCCAACACCTCTTACTGCCTCCAGATCTGAAACGCACACCCCCACAATACCCCCAAATAGATACCCCTGCCCTCCTTTTCACAGATCACACCCTCATAGTCATGCAGCCCTGCTGATAGTGGAGGTACCAAGTGTCAGTGAGACAGGCCCTCGTGCTTGTTGAGAGACGGGGGGCTCTTGTGTGCAGCCCTGGAGCTCTGGGGGGCAGGGGCAAGGGCCTCCCTGCTACTGAGGTGGATGGCAGAAAACTCCAGAGCTGGAGAACAGCACAGCCAAAGAGCACAGGGTCGGGATGTGGGAAGGAGACCCGGTCAGAGACTAGAGGGACAAGGCCTCAGCTCATGTTTTGCAAAACATGGCGCAAGCTCTGACCCCCCTGGGTCAGAGCCCCCAGATTCTGGGCCCCCCACGTGGTTTTACTAAAGCAGCATGTCTATGAGGGAGCTTGGAATTTGCCTTTCAGATGAACTTCTCCCTGGAGGCTTTTATGCACGCTGAAGGAGTGTTTGAAAACCACTGGTCTAAACTGTGCAACAGTTTGACCAGCAGATGAGAGATTCAGACTTTATTTGGAAGGCAATAGTGAACCATGAATGTTCAGGTGGGGGATGAGCAGAGTGAGGTTTTGTTGTAGTTGTTGTTGTTTTGAGATGGAGTCTCACTCTGTTGCCCAGACTGGAGTGCAATGGTGTGATCTTGGCTCACTGCAACCTCTGCCTCCCAGGTTCAAGTGATCCTCTTGCCTCAGCCTCCCAAGTAGCTGGGATTACAGACGTGTGCCACCACGCCTGGCAATTTTTTTTGTATTTTTAGTAGAGATGGGGTTTTGCCTTGTTGGCCAGGCCGGTCTTGAACTCCTGGCCTCCAGTGATCCGCCTGCCTCAGCCTCCCAAAGTGCTGGGATTACAGGTGTGAGCCACCACGGCTGGCCTGAGTAAGGGTTTTGAAAGAGGAATTTTGCATCAGTATTTAGGCAAGACTAGGGAATTTGGGGGAAACTGAGGAGAGAGGTAACAAGGAGGACCTGAACTGTGGTGGGAGGGGCTGACTGGAAAGACCGCTGTGTGAACCCCATCGGTGTCAGTACCCCATAACCCCATCAGCAGGACCTGCCGCAGCCAGTTTGATGAAGCTGGTGGTGGAGAATTTAGGGAAGGTCTTGACTGAGAGGCATCTACACAGGACCTGGGCAGGTCCCACTTCCAGAAGGCAATGGGCCTGGTAGTTTATGGGTGAAGGCACGCCGGGGGTAGTCACCCTGCTCACCTCTGGCTCCTCCAAAGTGGGAGACCAGGGGCTCCGTCCCTCCCCTGCCACCTGGGCGGCACTCAGCCTCTTGAGTGGAGCCAGTGGGAACTTCTGCCTCCCTTCCCATCACACAGGAGTTCCAGGCTACAGCCAGGCCAGCAGCAGGGCCCTTATCCATGTCATATCTCCAACCTCAGTGTGAAGGACAGATGGGTGAACAAGTGTCTGGTAACCTGGCTCTCCGGGGACCCCCAGACCGCTGATATCTGGAGGAGACCCCGATGTCCTCCAGTTCTTTGCTCAGGTGTCCCCAGGCTGAGTTTCTGGCCAGGGGCTCAGACCCTCACTCAGCGTAAGCAACCAACAGGTTTGTCCTGAGATGCACCAGGACATTGGGTGCTGGCTGGTGCCAAGCAGGCAGCCCAGGCTCTAGGAGGCCCACCCTAGCCTAAGGTCAGTGCGAAAGTCCAGCTTGTCCCATCTCAGGCAGCTTTGAGCACACAGTTTGACCACGCACTTTCTTTTTCCTTCACAGGAAATTGGCCCCAATTTTCTTGCCAAGCTAGCAGCAAAATTCAGAGATCTCACCTCTGTGGTCTGGAATGTGAATCAGACGTTGCATGTCCACAGCCACATCCACCCCACTCTCTTTCCTTCCTCACCAGACAGGCAGAAGGGTGGGTGAAGAGATGTGGGTGTGACCCTGAGGGCAGGGTGTGCCCTGGCTGCTGAGGGCAGACTGGGCCTGGGCTGAGGTGGGTGACGCCTGGCACCAGGTCATCCTGGTTTGCTTCATGGCAGCCTGGTCCAAGACCTCGGGGATTGCCAGGCAGCCTTGGCCTCCTGGGTCTCAGCCCTGCCCTATTTAGCACTACTAGAGCCCAGCTGGTCCCATCGCGGGGGAGAGCCCTGGGCACTGGTGTTTCAGGGTCGATTCTAGGCCCGAGAACACACCCGAGTCAGGCACTCACTTCCGCTTTGCCTCCTGGAAGGTCACCCAGAAGCCATGACCGTTCTGAACCCCTGACTTCCTGGCTGTGACCCAGTGGGAAAGCCCATTTTTCTGAGTTTTCCTCTGTCTGTTCCCATCAGCGTGGCACTGCTGCGTACTGACCTTGAATGTGACCTCGCAGGCCCTGTGCTCCGGTCCCAGAGGCTCCCAAACATCCGTGTTATCCAAGAAGAGATGTTTGCTCTTCCCCATCTCAAGATGCTACGATTCTGGGGTCCCAAGGGAGGGCCCTGCTCCTCCTGCCACAGTCCAAGAGAGGAGTGGAACCCTCTCCCAAGATCTTCCCAGGAATTCAAGGGCAGCTGCAGCCGCAGGCATGGGGCAATGCGGGGAGATGGGATGTATGGTAGAGAGGAGGGATCTCTTGTCCCGCAGAGGGGCTGTGGGCAGAAAAAGCTGCTGGGATTCCTAAAAAGAGGGTGCTGGGATTCCTTAACCCATGCTGCCCTTTTACCATTTTACTGAGGGGTAAACACGGAACTGTAACCTTGGCCTGCCAGCTCCCTGAGACCCGTGTGACAATGCTAAGTTTGGACTGTGCTGAAAACTTTGTCGTCCCTCTGTCCCTCCAGATTCTTCTTGCCTTGGAGGGCTGACCTGAGCTATCCCATATTAAAATATTTTTTGCTTTCTGGTTTCCACTTGCGTTCATCCAGTGTGGAGCCCCAGAAGGAGATGGGGAGCAGGAGGAGAGCAAGGTGGGACAGGGGATTGTTCTCCTGGCTGCCTCCCTCGGGGGCTCCCATGGGCTGCTGTGTCCCTCCACTGTAGGTCCCACACAGCTCCTGCCAGGCAGCTCACCCAGCAGCCCGCTTTGTCCCTGGGTTCTGGTGAGGGTGCCTTCCCTTCCCGCTTGAGGTTAAAGGTGGGTGGAGTTCCTGGACTACCCAGGGGCAGTGCACGCTCCCTCCTGGTCACCCAACACCCTCCTACACCTTGGGGAACAGTCTTCTCCTTAATCCTCCTTGAATGGTCCAGTGCGAGTGTCCACCTGTTTCCTGCTGGCGCTCAGCAAAAACACGCTGGAGTCCTGAGCCCAGGCCCAAAGCTGGCAGTGTCGGCCAGTGCTTACCGTGAATCCAATGCCCACAGTGGCCGAGAAGGAGCCGGGGATGAACTTGCCCTGATCGAACTGAACCAGCAGAGACGTCTTTCCCACACCACTGTCGCCCACCAGGATGGTCTAGAAGGGAGCAATAGAGAGAGGGGTGAGGGCCTGCGATGTGAGTTGGCCTCAGAGGTGTCCTTGTGGCTGTGGGAGTGGGTTCTTTCTAAGCACGAATGTGCACAACATGCATACACACACAAACACACATGCACAAGACACTGACACACACATACAGACACAGAAAAACATGTACACACATACACAGAACACACATGCACACACATATATGCACACACAAGTACACACATGCACACAGAAACACATGCATACAGAAGCACAAACATATACAAATACAACACATACACACAGAACACACATGACACAGAAACATACATGCAAAGACACATACAGATACAGAAAAACATGAACACACATACAGAACACACATGCACACAAACATATGCACACACATGCACATGCATACACAGAAGCACAGAAACACAAGACCCACATACAGATGCAGACAGAAAAACACATGTACACACATACACAGAACACACATGCACACACAAACATATGCACACACATGCACACACATACAGAAACACACATGCACCAGACACACATACAGAAAACACATGTACACACAGAACACACAAACATATTTGTACTCAGAGCACACACAAACACATGCATACAGAAGCACACACATACACATGCACACATGTACAACACATACACACAGAACACACATGACACAGAAACATACATGCACACACAAACACATGCACACACAGAGAAACACACATGTGCGCACACACAGGCAGAAAAACACGTGTACACACAGAAATACACGCACACATCCACATCCACAGGCACAGACACACTTGTACAACACATACACACAGAACATACATGCACACACATAGAGAGAACTCACACATGCACACAGATACACATACACAGACACACAAAAACACATCTACACACAGAAACACACATACACGCAATACACATAAACACACATGTACACACAAACACACATGTACCTACACAGAGAGCGCACACATGCACACAGACACATGCGGAAACACATGTACACCAACATGTGCATTCATATATAGACACAAGCACACATGCAAACACACAGTAACACAGAAACACACATTCGCACAGAAATGCATATACACAGACATAGACACATGTGCACACACACATGCACACAGAAACACATACACAGACATGCACAGAGACACAGACACACATGCACACATGAACTCAGAAACACACAGACATGCATACACAGACATGCACACACAGAGACATGTATAACACAAACACATATACACATACATATGCACTTACACACATACACACAGACACATATGCACAGGCACCAATACACAGACACACACATTCACAGACATGTAGCATACACACAAATATGCACACATGCACAAATATACACACAAACATAAACACAAACACAGACACGCACATACAAACACATACACATGCACACAGACACGCACACATACACTTAGACACACAAACACACTAAAGTCTCAATTTTCTATTGAAGTCACTGAAAGGGGTGTGAAGGCACAGAGGAGATCTCCCTCCAACCCAAGTTAATAAGCATCTGAAGTGACCATGTGAATGTGTCTCTCAGACTTCCAACCACAGGCGCATCAATGACCGAGGGTCCCCACTGCCGTGCTTTGAAAGCCGTCATCGTGTTTGCACTGAGGTCATGCTTCCTACGGGCAATTACCAGCCAAAGGTGGAGCACGGCAGGCCTGTTCCTGGGAGACACAGGACCCTCTAATAGTTGAGTTAGCTCAAGGACTCTCTCATGGCCTTGCACAACCCTCCAGATACTGCAACATGGTCTGGGATGCTTCCATACAACCTTTCTGCCCTCTTTCCTTCACGGGGATCCAGCCTGCATCATGGTCTGAAGGCTCCCCTGGCCTCGCTGGTGCCTACTCTATTTCTCTCATAGGCATTTCCCCCAGTAAAACCCTTGCACATTTAATTCCCTTTTCACATCTCCTCTTTGGAAGACCAGGACTAACACGATGTCCATAGATCTCCTGTGTGGAGAGCCCCAAAAAACCAGTCTACAGAATAAAACAAAATCAGATGGCTGGAATGTGCTTTGCACACTTGGCCTTAGAACAAGGAGCAGACAACATTTCAAAGAGAAGCAGATTCTGGGAAAAGAGGGAGAAGGCCGCCTTCCTCTGGGAGGTCTGAACTGGGAGGGAGTAGGGGTGATAATTAGCTTGGAAGTTCAGATGAAATGTTTGAAAGAAAATCATAAACAAAAGAGAAGAACTCTACATGCACCCAGAGGCTGGTACCCTCAATGAATGGATGAATGAATTGGTGAGTGGATGTGGACAGTGGCCTCCTTCCAATGACAAGAATCAAGGCTGTTTGAAAGGACTAGGAGGTGCAAACTTTAGCTGGACTTGTAAAAACATAAAGACATTAAAACAACAAAACCATAAAAGCATAGAGATTGGCTGGGCCTCCTTGAGTCGGGACCAGTGACTGTTCAACTCTGGCAATGGCATGGAAGGGAATGCATATCAATGTTTGTCCATGGCATTGACTTTGGATGTCCCCTGACTGTGCCCCCACCCACCTCTTGAACCTCTCCAGCTTTTATTTCCTCCTGGGTTAGAGAACTCATTTGTTTGTTATATGCAGTGGTTTTAACAATTTACATCTAGAATCTAACTTCCTCAGGCTTTAAGAAGTGTTTCCTAGAAAGAATATTCCAGAATGTGAGGGGTAGTCCATCTACGTTCCCCTCATTCGCGTCCTAAAGAACATGACAGATTCTAATTATTTTCGCTTTTATCCTTTTCCTTTCCAGGGTGAGGAGTTTCCATCAATTTTCATCACAGGAAATAGTCCTGTCTTCTCAGGACCTTTTCTGGCTCACCGAGGTCTAGGGGTGCATACAGGTTCATCATAGGAAACAGTCCTGTCTTCTTGGGACCTTTTCCAGCTCACCGAGGTCAGATTCAGCTGAACCTTGGCTCGGGGCGGGGCAGGATGATCCTCTCATATCGGTCATGGTCTTTGTTTTTTTTTGTTTTTTGTTTTGAGACAAGAGTTGCGCTCTGTTGCCCAGGCTGGAATGCAGTGGCACAGTCTCGGCTCAAAACAACCTCTGCCTCCCGGATTCAAGCTATTCTTCTGCCTCAGCATCCCAAGTAGCTGGGACTACAGGCGCCCGCCACCACACCTGGCTAATTTTTGTATTTTTAGTAGAGACGGGGTTTCACCGTGTTAGCCAGGATGGTCTCGATCTCCTAACCTTGTGATCCACCAGTCTCGGCCTCCCAAAGTGCTGGGATTACAGGTGTGAGCCACCGTGCCCTGCCAGGTCTTTTTATCAGCTTCAGAAATCTATTGACAATGGCTGGGCATGGTCGCTCAAGCCTGTAATCCCAGCACTTTGGGAGGCCAAGATGGGCAGATCACCTGAGGTCGGGAATTTGAGGTCAGCCTGGCCAACATGGTGAAACCCCGTCTCTACTAAAAATACAAAAGTGAGTCAGGCATGATCGCGGTCATCTGTAATCCCAGCTACTTGGGAGGCTGAGGCAGGAGAATCACTTGAAACCTGGGAGATGGAGGTTGCGGTGAGCCACGATCGTGCCACTACACTCCAGCCTGGGTGACAGAGCAAAACTCCATCTCAACAACAACAACAACAAAAAGCTACTGATAGTGACTCTAAGAGCTTTTTACATAGGCCATGATGGAGAGCTCAGCGCTGGTCTATTTACAAGCATTGTTGAATTATCTCTTCCTAAACCTAGGCCCTCCCTTAGGCCTGCTCATCCTCTGTGCTCCTCCCCATGAAGTGAGGTGTCCACATGGCCAAAGGCTCCTGTTCCACCTGTAGACTAACTGCACTTTGCCCCAAGGTCACTGTTACTGTGACATCCCTAGGTCTGTGGCATGGTCAAGGGGTGACCGTTTGCAGGGGCTGTGGACAGAGCTTGGATGTGGAGCCTCGTGCATTCTTCTGAGAGCCTTTGGGGTTGGGTGTGCAACGGTGGGAGGAGAAGGAGAGGAGCTTATGGGTGGGGGCTGGGGACAGGAGGTTGGTTGTCCCTAGGCTGCCACATTTTAGTGTGGAACTTCTGAGAATCCTACATGCTAACCTGGCTTCCAGGTTGGTAAGAAGGTATTTTGTTCAGGAGGGAAGATTAGACACACTTGATTTGTTGGCTTTTTGAGCTTGCTTTAGAATGTTAAGAAACTGAGACACACGGTCTGTGGGCCTCCATTTGTATTCTAGCCCTGGCCCCTGAATATTAGGAATGGAGCTGCCTAAATCCATTACGTTAGATATTGTCAGGCCTCTGAGCCCAAGCTAAGCCATCATATCCCTTGTGACCTGCTTGTATACATCCAGATGGCCTGAAGCAACTGAAGATCCACAAAAGCAGTGAAAATAGCCTTAACTGATGACATTCCACCATTGTGATTTGTTTCTGCCCCACCCTAACTGATCAATGTACCTTGTAATCTCCCCCACCCTTAAGAAGGTTCTTTGTGATTCTCCCCACCCTTGAGAATGTACTTTGTGAGATCCACCCCCTGCCCGCAAAACATTGCTCCTAACTCCATCGCCTATCCCAAAACCTATAAGAACTAATGATAATCCCACCGCCCTTTGCTGATTGTCTTTTTGGACTCAGCCCGCCTGCACTCAGGTGAAATAAACAGCCTTGTTGCTCACACAAAGCCTGTTTGGTGGTCTCTTCACATGGACACGTGAGACAGATATGTGAAAGGAAAATATCTTAGGCCCCCAGAATCACTAAGGAAAGCTCAAGCTGGAAACTGCTTAGGGCAAACCTACCTCCCATCTATTCAAAGTCACCCATCTGCTCACTGAGATAGATGCATATCTGATTGCCTCCTTTGGAAAGGCTCATTAAAAACTCAAAAGAATGCAACTATCTGTGACCTGGAAGCTCTCTCTGTGTTTCTAGTCTTCTGCCTTTGCTTCTGAGTTGTCCTACCTTTCCAGAACAAACCAATGCACTTCTTACATATTTTGATCGATGTCTCATGTCTCCCTAAAATGTATAAAGCCTAGCTGTGCCCTGACCACCTTGGGCACATATCATCAGGACTTCCTAAGGCTGTGTCATGGGCATGTCCTCAACCTTGGCAAAATAAACTTTCTAAATTAACTGAGACCTGTCTCAGATTTTCTGATTTCACAGATAACACAGCAGAGCTTCTCTCGCCACTCAACAGTTGCCGAAAATTCCTTAAATTTCTCCAGGTTGGTTCCCAGTTTCACTGCTTGGAGAAGCTGAATGTCAACTTTGGGTTCAGATTTTTCACCATGCCTTCCCTCTTTGTGCTTCTCTTAGCATTTATGAAAATGTTATGGCTGGGTGCGGTGGCTGATGCCTGTAATCCCAGCACTTTGGGAGGCAAAGGCAAGTGGATCATGAGGTCAGGAGTTCGAGACCAGCCGGGCCAACATAGTGAAACCCCGACTCTACTAAAAATACAAAAATTAGCCAGGCATTGTGGCGCGTGCCTGTAGTCCCAGTTACTCGGGAAGCTGAGGCAGGAGAATCACTTGAATCCGGGAGGCGGAGGTTGTGGTGAGCTGAGGCCATGCCACTGCACTCCAGCCTGGGCGACAGAGCGAGACTCCCTCTCAAAAAAAAAAAGTTAATTAATTGTGGTTCAGACAGAAACCTCTGGGTCAAGTTTGCCACCATTCAGACAAGTGTCTTTGTTCTCTCTTCTTGAGTCATTTTGTTTATATCTGTATTTGCGCCTCATTCACTTCCAATGGGGATAGGTGGTTTCAAACAAACCCACAAGTATGAGAAGGCAGTTCAAGAAAGTGTCTCAAAAAATATACAAAGAATAGGGGTGTGTGTATAGGGGTGGGGTGGGTTGGGTCTAATCTTCCACCCCAGAGTGAGGTTGGGTTGTTACTGCGTTTGAGCATTGTGTTTGGTTCTAGGTTTCCCGACAGTCAAGGCAAAGTGGAAAACCAGGTGGGGTGTATGGTACTTGTCTGACATTGTATGCCTGAGTCCTTTCCATTGAGTGTTTTCTCCTGGTGTACACTGCTATAAGGAATCTGTTAAGTGGATTCTTCTGCAAGGGGCCCTGAATAACAAAATGGGCAATTGCAATTTTGTGGAAGATGCAAAGCTTTTTCTAAAGCCACCGTATCGACTGTTGATAAACCCAGGGCATGACGTTAAATCATACTTTATCCAGGCCTCTTGATGGGAGCCAGGCTAATGCTGTCTAAGTACACTATTGCTGCTTTTTTGTGACTTTATTATTCAGGGACAGCTTTTAGAAAACCTGATAAGTGGGGTGGTTACCATGGCTCCTAAAGTGGCTCTGAGTGACCTTCTTAACAAGACAGGAAATTCAGATGCCATAAAGAAAAGATCAATAGATTTGCTTCAATAAAAATGTTTTGGTTGACAGAAGATTCCAGAAACAAAGTCGAATGAGAAATGGTACAGGGAAGATATTTTCAAGACATATGACAAATGGTAATATCCCTCATATAAGGAGAGTTCTCAGAAGACAACTTCAATAGAAAAGTGAACAAAGGATGTGAATAGGTTGATATATTTTTTTGTGTACCTATGGTTAGTTTTATGTGTCAGCTTGGCTGCACTATAGTCCTACTTATTCAATTAAACACGAATCTAGATGTGGCTGTGAAGGAACTTTGTTGATGTGGTCAACATCTCCAAGCAGCTGACTTTAAGTTTTCAGTAATTTGGGTGAGTGTCCCCTGATTAATTGAAAGACTTTAAGAGCAACACTGAGGTTTCCCTGAGGAAGCAGAAATTCTGCCTCGTGTTTGTAGCAGCAACTCTTGCCTGAAAATTTGCAGCCTTTGAGCCAGCCCTACAGATTTTGGACTTGCCAGCCCCCACAGTCATGTAAGCCAATTTCTTGGACACATCTCTCTTTCTCTCTCTATATATAGCCTGCTGTTTCTGTTTCTCTGGGGAACCCTAACCGATACAATGACAATATAATGTATAGTGGCTTGATAAAAGTTTGGTAATGGTCAGTACTGGTTTAGATTTGGGGAAACAGGCACTCATACATACACTATTAGTGGGAGTATACATTGAGCAACCATTTTGCAGAGCAATTGACAATATCTATCAGGGTTTCAAGTACAAACTCCTTTGACTCAGCAACTCTATGGCTTTCCTTGCAAAAGTAAACCAAGAAGGCCAGGCTTGGTGGCTCACGCCTGTAATCCCAGCACTTTGGGAGGCTGAGGCAGATCACTTGAGGTTGGGAGTTTGAGACCAGCCTGGCCAACATAGGGAAATCCTGTCTCTACTGAAAATACAAAAATAGCAGGGCATGATGACGTATACCTGTGATGCCAGCTACTCAGGAAGCTGAGGCAGGAGAATCACTTGAACCCGGGGGGTAGAGGTTACAGTGAGCCAAGATCATACCATTGTAGTACAGCCTGGGTGACAGAACAAGACTCCATCCAAAAAAAAAAGTAAACCAAGATATGTGTGTAAGGATGCTCATTGTAGTGTTTGCAAAAACAAATAATTCAGCAGTAGAGACTGGTGAAGTAAACTCTAGAATATACATACAGTGCAGTACTGTGAAAACAGTAAAAGGATGAGGAAGATATGTATGTACTGTTGATACAGACAGGCGGCAGGGAGATACTGGGTAAAAGAGGGCGAGGTCCTGGCGATGGCTCCACCTTCAAGCCTGGACCTACGGCCCTAAATGAGAACATGCATTCCTGTTTTCCTGCCTGAATGTTGCCTTTTCCAAAACCACCCTGGCCCACCATGTCCCCAGCCCTGTACCCATAAAAAGCCCAAGCTCCACTGGCAGAGGACCAGAGAGGTGTGGCTGAGAAGGAGAGAAGAGACAAGCAGCTGAACGTCGAGAGAAGAAGCAACTGAGCATCGAGCATATGGATAGACACGGCTTAACTTCAGATGGCACGACTTCAGAGAGGAGCCCGGTTATCTCTGGCCAGGCTTCAGGGAAAGATCACCTTCTTCCCACACCATCCCCTTCCCAGCTCCTCTACCATTGAGAGCCACTTCCTCTGCTTAATAAAATCTCTGCATTCACCATCCTTCAAGTCTATGTGACCTGATTCTTCCCGGACACCCAACAAGAACCCGGGTGCCAAGAGAGCAGGGTGTAAATGGCTGTCACCCTGACTCTCCACTGAGCTGGTTAACACTTAACTCTGTACCAAGAGGGCAGGGTGTGAAAAGACTGTCACCTTGACTCTCCGCTGAGCTGGTTAAAACTTAGCTGTCTGTGGATGGCAACTGCTAAAAGAGCATTAATTGCGTTTTTCTTTTCTCTTCTCTTCTCTTCTCTTCTCTTCTCTTCTCTTCTCTTCTCTTCTCTTCTCTTCTCTTCTCTTCTCTTCTCTTCTCCTCTCCTCTCTTCTCTTCTCCTTTCTTTCTTCCTTCCTTCCTTCCTTCCCTCCCTCCCTCTCTCTCTCTCTCTCTCTCTCTCTCTCTCTCTCTCTTTCTTTCTTTCTTTCTTTTTGACAGAGGCTCACTCTGTCACACAAGCTGGAGTGTAATGGCGGGATCTTGGCTCACTGCAACCTCCGCCTCCTGGGTTCAAGCAATTCTCCTGCTTCAGCCTCCCAAGTAGCTGGGATTACAGGCACCTGCCACCACACCCTGCTAACTTTTGGTATTTTTTTTTTTTTTTTTTTTTTTTGAGACGGAGTCTCGCTTAGGCTGGAGTGCAGTGGCGCGATCTCGGCTCACTGCAAGCTCCGCCTCCCGGGTTCACGCCATTCTCCTGCCTCAGCCTCCCAAGTAGCTGGGACCACAGGCGCCCACCACCTCGCCCGGCTAGTTTTTTTTTGTATTTTTTAGTAGAGACGGGGTTTCACCGTGTTAGCCAGGATGGTCTCGATCTCCTGACCTCGTGATCCGCCCGTCTCGGCCTCCCAAAGTGCTGGGATTACAGGCTTGAGCCACCGCGCCCGGCCGGGTATTTTTTTTTAGTAGAGATGGGGTTTCACCATGTTGGCCAGGTTGGTCTTGAACTCTTGGCCTCAGGTGATCCACCCACCTTGGCCTCCCAAAGTGCTGGGATTACAGGTGTGAGCCACCGTGCCTGGCCTAAAAGAACCTTAATTGTAACACACCCCTCCATGCTGCTGTGGGGCCAGAGCCCAAAAGTACTCGTCCCAGCCCCAGCACCCACTTGCCTGTGTGCTCCCTCTCATGATGGGCTGAACCCAGTGGGTTCCAGCAAGTAAAGTTCATCCCTGCTGGTGCCTAAGTGGCCGACTGGACCCAGAGCTGGTGCCTTCCAGTTCCTACCTGCAAAAGGGTCAAGGGAACTCTCCTGTCTCACTGTTTGGGAGAAAGTTCATTATTAAGCAAAAGCAAGGGGCAGAGTGATGTATATAGTATGATGAGTGTGTGTATGTTACTTAGGTTTATCTGCTGGAGTATGATTAACTTTTCTCAGGGAGGCAATAGAGGCCAACAGGATTGCCTTTGAGGTTCAGGGGCTGGTAGGTGGGAAATGGAGATAAGACTTTTACTTTTCATTTAATCTTTTTCTATGTTTAAAAAAAAATTATTTAAATAATTTGCTTGGCCAGGTCCAGTGGCTCACGCTTGTAATCCCAGTGCTTGAGGAGGCCCAAGGCAGGAGGATCACTTGAGCCCAGGAGTTCGAGATCAGCCTGAAAACATAGGAAGACCCTATCTCTACAATAAATAAAACAATAAGCTGGGCGTGGTGGTGCATGCCTGTATTCCTAGCTACTGGGGAGGCTGAGGCAGGTGGATCACTTGAGCCCAGGAGTTTTTCCAGAATTACAGCTGCAGTGAACTGTAGTTGCACCACTGCACTCTAGCCTTGGTGACACAGTGAGAACCGATCTCTCTTTTTTTTTTTTTTTGAGACGGAGTCTTGCTCTGTCGCCCAGGCTGGGGTGCAGTGGCCGGATCTCAGCTCACTGCAAGCTCCGCCTCCTGGGTTCACGCCATTCTCCTGCCTCAGCCTCCCGAGTAGCTGGGACTACAGGCGCCCGCCACCTCGCCCGGCTAGTTTTTTGTATTTTTTAGTAGAGACGGGGTTTCACCGTGTTAGCCAGGATGGTCTCGATCTCCTGACCTCGTGATCCGCCCGTCTCGGCCTCCCAAAGTGCTGGGATTACAGGCTTGAGCCACCGCGCCCGGCCGAGAACCGATCTCAAAAGAAAAAGAAAAAGAAAAAGAAAAGCAATTGTGAGCAAATTATTTTATTTTATTTTATTTTATTTTAAGATGAGTTTGTGCTATGTTGCCCAGTCTGGAGTGCTGTGGCTCACGATGATGGCTCACTGCAGCCTCGACCTCTCTGGGCTCGGGTAATTCTTCCACCTCAGCCTCCCAAGTAACTGGGACTACAGGCATATGCCACTGTACCCAGTTAATTTTTTGTATTTTTTGTAGAGATGGGGTTTCACCATGTTTCCCAGGCTGGTCTCGAACTCTTGGGCTCAAGTAATCTACCCACCTTGGCCTCTCAAAGTGCTGAGATTACAGGTGTGAGCCACCACACTTGGCCTGCATTTTACCTTTTTAAAGAAAGTACTGACTGGAGGTATTTCAGAGCTGGCGTTATTGGCCATGTCTCTCTTTTTTAAAAAGTAGGATTTAATTTTTAGAGAATTTCTAAGTTCACATTAACCTTGGGCAGAAGATACAGGGATTTCCCACAGACCCTTTTTCCCCATGCATGTATAACCTTCCCCATTATCAACACCCTCCACTGCCATGCTTTGTTTTTATATTTTTCCTGTATTAAAATGCCCTAATAAAGGTAGTAGTCCAGTTGGTAAACTCACACATGAGTAAGACTGTGTCTGAAAACAAACAACAACAACCAAAGAAACCCCCCAAAACAACCTTGTCTGTATTTCACAATTTATTTTCCTAAAATGAACACATGTCGCTTTTGTAAGTCAGACAAACATTATTATTATTATTTTTGAGACAGAGACTCTCTGCGTCACACAGGCTAGAGTGTGTGGCGCGATCTCGTCTCACTGCAACCTCTGCCTTCCAGGCTCAAGCAATTCTTCTGCCTCAGCCTCCCACGTAGCTGCGATTACAGGCATGCACCACCATGCCCAGCTAATTTTTGTATTTTTAGTAGAGGTGGGGTTTTACCGTATTGGCCAGGCTGGTCTCGAACTCCCGATCTCAAGGGATCTGCCTCCCACAGTGCTGAGATCACAGGTGTGAGCCACCGCACCTGGCCCATACTTGTTATTTTCAATCACAAGCTGCAAATGGCTCTCTAGGTCCAAGGCCTGCTATGATCTGACAGCATCAGAGGGAGCCACCTGTGAGGATGGGGGCTGGAGCAGGACAGGCAGGACAGGCCATCGTGAAGAGCTTCGAGGGACAGACGGAAGGGAGTGGAAGCCACCTGGCAGTCACCGCTGTGCAGAGTGGAGGGTGAAGCAGCTGCCCTGGGTTGGGTCTAGGTTTTGTGAGTTTTTCTTTTCATTTTCTATCACCGTAATAATGCTACCCAAAGCCCGGTGGCACACAACATTGTGGGTCAGCAGTTTAGTCTGGGTGGCCATTCTGGTCTCAGCTGGGCCCCCTTTTGCGTCTGGGATCCGCTGGCCATGGGCTGGGCAGCTTGACTGTGTCCCATGTCTCTGGCTTCTCTCCAGCAGGCCAGCCTGGGTGGCAGAAGTGGAGGTATGAGAGAGAGAGGAAACGCAGGAGACCCTGCAGCTGGGGTTTGGACTGGCACATCATCACTTCTGCTATATTTTATTGAGCAAACCAGGTCATCGGTCAGGCCCAGACTCAAGGGGATTAGGTAATAGACTCGTCTCTGTAGCAAGAAGAACTGTGAGGTCAGTTGGGCATCGTGGCTCATGCCTGTAATCCTAGCACTTTGGGAGGCCGAGGTGGGCGGATCACCTGAGGTCAGGAGTTCGAGACTAGCCTGGCCAACATGGTGAAATCCCATCTCTACTAAAAATACAAAATTAGCCGGGTGTGGTGGTGCATGCTTGTATTCCCAGCAACCCGGGAGGCTGAGGCAGGAGAATCGCTGGAACCCAGGAGAGGGAGGTTGCAGTGAACTGAGATCACACCACTGCACTCCACTGGACTACAGAGCGAGACTCTGTTTCAAGAGGGAAAAAAAAAAGAACTCTGAGGTCAAGCGGTGTGTATGCAAGGAGGCACCCTGCATCCACCCACCATAGCCCGAAGCTTATGCAATCCTGGAGGTCCTTATGAAGAAAAAGGGTGTCTAAATTAGAAGTACAAAATGGGTATAAGGTCTTGAAAGGAGCCTGATGAAGTTGGGGATTCAGACGGTTAGCCTCCATTGGCTTCCTGGCAATCCCTACAAGCCCCTCTGAGTGGAGCTGAGAAGAGGAGCACAGCCCAGCCACAATCATTCCAGTGGCAGAGCCCCTCAGTCATGCCTCTCTGGCCCTGCGGTCTGAGCCACTTTCTGCTTGGGTCCCTATGAAGTCTGGCTGAATGCTGTTTCTTGTTGCTTTTCTTTCTCTTTCTCTTTTTTTTTTTTGAGATGGAATTTCGCTCTTGTTGTCCACGCTGAAGTGCAATGGCGTGATCTCAGTTCACTGTAATTTCTGCCTCCCGGGTTCAAGTGATTCTCCTGCCTCAGCCTCCCAAGTAACTGGGATTACAGGTACCCACCACCATGCCTGGCTAATTTTTGTATTTTTAGTAGAGACAGGGTTTCACCATGTTGGCCAGGTTGGTCTTGAACTACTGACCTCAGGTGATCCACCAGCCTCAGCCTCCCAAAGTGCTGGGAGTACAGGCGTGAGCCTCCAGTTACTTCCTCTACTGAGAGGCTTAGTTCTCTGGACTTTTTTAGTTCTGCCTGGTTCAGACATTTGGTTTTTCAAATTCTCAAGTGGGCCTTGCAACAAACGTCTTGTGAACTTCTGTTGCAGAGTAGGAGAGACCCAGCGGAACTGACGCTTGCAACCCAGGAGCTCTTCCACCTGGACAGGGTGGGTTCCGAAAAGATCGTCTACAGTTTTCAAGTCCAAAGTGACCAAGAGAAGTTGCATCAGCACATTTCTGTCTTTGTAACTGGGAGAACCCAATGAAGGCATCAAGACACACACACGTACACACATGGACTGCAGCGTGCAAATATACACATGCCCACACAACACACGTTCACATACACCCCAGTAGCACACACATGTGCAATGAACACATGTATACACACAACTCCCCCTCACAAACATGAGCATCCATAACACACGTGTGCATACATGCATGTACATGCACAACCATTCACGTACATACATGCACACACACACACACATACATACCTAGGTGCTTTAGAGCAGGGAGAATCTCAGATGACCTGTCTAATCCCTTCTTTCACATATGGGGACAGGGAAGCCCAGGGAGATAACTGGCTTGTGTATAGGTCAATGACCAAACCAGGATTACGGGCTCAAATGAGTTTTTGAGGACACAAGGCCTCCGAAAGAGCCGATTCTCCTGTATTCCCCATAGGCACTTGGTTAGAGGAGCAGCTACTCAGAACCGCTTGGCGAATTCTCTGCTTTTTCTTTTTGAAACAGAGTCTTGCTCAGTCACCCAGGCTGGAGGAGTGCAGTGCTGTGATCTCAGCTCACTGCAACCTCCGCCTCTTGGGTTCAAGCAATTCTCTTGCCTCAGCCTCCTCGGTAGCTGGAATTACAGGCATCCACCACCATGCCTGGCTAATTTTTTGTATTTTTTAGTAGAGATGGGGTTTTGACATGTTGGCCAGGCTGGTCCTGAACTCCTGACCTCAGGTGATCCTCCTGCCTCCCAAAGAGTTGGGATTGGGATTACAGGTGTAAGCCACTGTGCCTGGCCTGAATTCTCTGTTCTTGATTCAAAGGGGAATCCTCCTTGGGGAGGCCAGGTCTGGGAGAGGCCAGGATCAGAGGGTCTGGCCACAGGCAGTTCTAACAGACAGTGCTGTTCCCTCCTTGTTGCCCATGCCCAAGAGAGGAAAGCTTACCCCACGACCCTCGATACATCTGCCCCTTGCTTTTCAGGGCTTCCCCCATTCTGCTTAATTCCTGGTCTTTTTTCCTGGAAGCCAATGGCTTCCCTACTGCGGAAGGCTGATTGCTCTCTGTGTGTCTGCATGGTGCCCCAGGCAGAGGACCTATTGACATGCAGCAGGGACCAAAGTGCTGGCTGAGCCCTCACCCCAAATTCTTGACCTACTTTATGGTCTGCAGATATGTAAAGCGAGAGGCCATCTCTGGCCACGTCCTGGAAAAGTCATGGTTTATCAGCTGCTGTGGTTTTCTGTGCAAATAACCCTCCTGTACACCCACTCATTCCTGATTAGGGTGTGAGGGGGTTGCGTCCCTCTTTGAGACTCACTCCCTTGTCAAGATGTCACAGGGTGTATGTGACACACGGCAAAAGTGGCTTCAGGTGCAGAAGGTGAGAAAGGTCTAATCCTTTTATTTATTTTTATTTATTTCTTTATTTTGAGACGGAGTTTCACTCTTGTTGCCCAGGCTGTAGGGCAGTGGCACGATCCCAGCTCACTGCAACTTCTACCTCCTGTGTTCAGTGATTCTCCTGCTTCAGCCTCCTGAGTAGCTGGGATTACAGGTACCCACCACCACGCCCGGCTAATTTTTGTATTTTTAGTAGAGACGGAGTTTCGCCATGTTGGCTGATCTCAAACTCCTGACCTCAGGTGATCCACCTGCCTCGGCCTCCTAAAGTGCTGGGATTACAAGTGTGAGCCACTGAGCCTGGCCCTTCCTAATCCTTTTATATCCCCAGTCCCCACCCTAGTGACCTGCTGGGATCTTGTTGGGAAAGGAGAGATGGGGGATGGGCATGATTGTCAGAAGGAGGAGAGTGAGGCACAAAACTGGTCCTTCCTTCCTTCTTTCCTTCCTTCCTTCCTTCCTTCCTTCCTTCAACAAATAGTTATAAGGTGGGGGGTAGAGCGAGGGGGTAATAGTCCTGAGCAATGAACTGGTTTCCTCAGGTAGACCCCCTGGTACAATGGACAGGTTTCTGGGAGATTCCAGCAGATGCAGGTATCCCTGGCCCAGGCTGGAGTACAGTACAGTGGCTCAATCATAGCTCACTGCAGCTTCGACCTCTTGGGCTCAAGTGATCCTCAGGCCTTAGCCTCCCAGACTGCTTGGACTACAGGCGTATGTTACTATGCAGAACTAATTATTATTATTATTATTATTATTATTATTATTGAGACAGAGTCTTGCTCTGTTGCCTAGGCTGGAGTGCAGTGGTGTGATCTTGGTTCACTGCAATCTCTGCCTCCTGGGTTCTAGTGATTCTCCTGCCTCAGCTTCCCGAGTCACTGGGATTACAGGTGTGTCCCACCATGCCCAGCTAATTTTTGTATTTTTTAGTAGAGATGGGGTTTCACCATGTTAGCCAGGCTGGTCTCTAACTCCTGACTTGGAGTGATCTGCCTACCTTGGCCTCTCAAAGTGTTGGGATTACAGGCATGAGCCACCACACCTGGCCATTTGTGTGTGTGTGTGTGTGTGTGTGTGTGTGTGTGTGTGTGTGTAGATGAAGCCTTGCCACGTTGGCCAGGCTGGTCTTGAATTCCCAGCCTCAAGTGATCTTTCTGTCTCAGCCTCCTAAAGTGCAGAGATTACAGATGTGAGCCACCACACCTGGCCTTGTAGTCTAGGGTTGGATACCCAATCAGTCTCCTCATACCTGCCTTCCAACCTTTGGTCTGGAATCTCTCCTCTGGCTTTCTGACTTTGGCCCCAAGTGCCCCTCAATCCTCTTGAACTTCTGGCCTTCTGGGCTCCCAAGCATCTGGCTACACTTGAAGCTCCAGGTTTAGGACATTGTATCTATCAGCCGTGGCTCTCTGGTAGAGCCACGTGCCCCTGCCCCCAGCCAACCCACCAGGTTTGGAGGATTGGATAAGGGCTGGCCAGACCCAGTGGTCTATGTCTGCAGGTTTCCATGTGACAGAGGAGCCACCAAATTCTCTTCTTAGAGAACCCATGGGGCTGTGGACAGAGAGGTATTTCTCAGAAGCTTATGATCGCTATGACACCTTGCATTGCTAACTGTCTCGAAATTTCACAGTTTCCACCTCCTTCCTCTTTTTTTTTTTTTTTTTGAGACAGAGTCTTGCTCTGTCGCCCAGGCTGGAGTGCAGTGACGTGGTCTTGGCTCACTGCAACCTCCATCTCCCAGGTTCAAGCGATTCTTCTGCCTCAGCCTCCCGAGTAGCTGGGACTACAGGTGTGTGCCACCACACCTGGCTAATTTTTGTAGTTTTAGTAGAGTTGGGATTTCACTATGTTGACCAGGCTGATCTTGAATTCCTTACCTTGTGATCCGCCCCCCTTGGCCTCCCAAAGTGCTGGGATTACAGGCCTGAGCCACCGTGCCCGACCAACCACCTCCTTCCTCTTTTAGTCTCATTTACCCATGGGAAGTGACTGAAGGAGGAAGTTCAAGGGCGAGAGTGAACGCCAGCAGAAGGCTGGGAGATGGAACACAGTCTGTAGCTTGTTCCTGCTGCCAGGCTCCACCGAGGGGAAGGGGGACCCATCTGAAGAGAAGATGCCCCTGCTGATGCTCTACCCCCTCCTTTTCTGGCTCTCAGGTGAGTGGGCCTGGGTCTGTCCTCTTGTGAGAAGCTTAGCCAGCAGGAGGAGGTGGCTGATAGAGGGAAGAAGGGACCCGGCCAGGAGGTGTTCTTAATGGCATGAGCCTTGTGCGTCTCCTCCACGTACCCACTCACCCAGCGTTTCTGTTGCCAAGGCAGGAATACAGGGCATGTCCTTCATAATGAAGCCAGTGTAAGGCAGAATTCCTGACCCCCAGGGGCTGATGGTGTGAAATGGACAGACCGTAGGCCCTGCTGGCCAGGGAAAAGCAGAGGAGGAACACAGGCTGCTCAGGAGAGCAGGCAAGTGCCTGATCCTGGACTGGGTGGTCCGTCACCTGCGTGGAGGTGTTCTGAGCAAGGGCAGGCGTCAAGGAAGAGGTGAGGCTGGAGGGCTCTGAAAGGAGGGAAGAGGGAGTTTGCTGGGCAGAGAGGGAGTGGTGGTTCTAGGCATTTGGGGCAGAAGGAAATAGTAGAAGTTGCTGAGGGACGGGAAAGGTTGAGAGGAGATAAGCCAGGCAGGGAAGTAGAGGAGAGGAGGGACAGAGATGTGGGCAGAGCCAGAGGGTGGGAGATACCTGAAGTTGGTGTGTAGAATTTTGATTAAAAATGAAAGGAGGCCAGGCAAGGAGGCTCATACCTGTAATCCCAGCACTTTGGGAGGCTGATTGCTTGAGCTCAGGGATTCTAGACCTGCTTGGGTAACACGGCGAAACTCTGTCTCTACAAAAAGTACAAAAGTTAGTCGGGCATGGTGGCATGCGCCTGTGGTCTCAGCTACTTGGGAGGCCGGAGGCTGGGGCATGAGGATCACTTGAGCCCAGGAGTTGGAGGCTGCAGTGAGCTGTAATCACACCACTGCCTTCCAGCCTGGGTGACAAAGCGAGACTCTGTCTCAAAAAAAGAAAGAAAGAAAGAAATAAAACAAAAAAATAATTTCAAGAAGTGAGAAGTGATAAGTACTGTGAGAAAAACAGAACAAGATGATTTGTTACAGTGGGACCCAGGTGGGGGGATCTTTAAGTCAGGTGGGCTGAAACAACCCCCCTGAAGAGGGTCCCAGATGTCTGTCCGAGCCGAGACCTTGGAAAAAGAAGGAGGAGAAGGATCAGACACAGGATCGGGACCAGTTTTCCAGGCACAGGGAACAGCAGATACGAGGGCTCTTGTGTGGGAATGAGCTTGGCCTGGGCATGTCTGAGGAAGAGGGAGGTCAGCATGGCTTGGCCACATGCTTCGGAAGAGCCTGGTGGGGCAGATTGGAGAAAAGGTCTTGGGGAAGAAAGTGACTTGTCCAGGACAGCTAGACTGGTAAAGGCAGAGCAGGGAGTGGCTCATCGACACTTGACCCCAAGTCTCAGCGTGTAAGTGGAGAAGGCAGACTTTGGGTGAGATGTTATGAAATGCATTGGCACAGTGACCAGGACAGGTGTGGCTGCTTTTTTTCTGACATCTGGAAATGGGAGAATTTGGTAGCGAGCAGATGTGAGAGTCGTGTTGGGGGCAGGAGTGGTTTGGGACCTGTCTGAAGCGGGCAGAAAAGCCAGCAGACTGAGCTGTGGGCGCCAACACGGAGCCCAGATACCGCTGTGAGCCTTCGTGCATCAGCTCTTGCCAGCCTCTCCCGCAGAACTTCCACCTACAATTAGCAAGTGCGCTTACCCTGCTTACCTCTTCTAAATAATTCGTTGTTTTAAAACACCCAAGAAAAAAAAATACCCATCAGGAAGTTCGTTTTCTGTGAGAAAAGAAGGTTTGTTTTTGTTTTTGTTTTTTTGAGTTGCGGTCTCAGTCTGTTGCCTATGCTGGAGTACGGTGGCATGATCATAGCTCACTGCAGCCTCAACTCCTGGGCTCAAGTGATCCTCCTGCCTCGGCCTCATGAGTTGCTCGGATTAAAGGCATAGGCCACCATGCCTGGCAAGGAAGAGATTTTTTTTTTTTTTGAGACAGACTCTCGCTCTGTCACCCAGGCTGGAGTGCAGTGGCGTGATCTCGGCTCACTGCAACTTCTGCCTCCTGGATTCAAGTGATTCTTCTGCCTCAGTCTCCCAGGTAGCTGGGATTACAGGTGTACCACCATGCCTGGCTAATTTTTTTTTTTTTTTTTGTATTTTTAGTAGAGATGGGGTTTTACCATGTTGATCAGGCTGGTCTCGAACTCCTGACCTCAAGTGATCCACCCACCTTGGCCTCCCAAAGTGTCGGGATTACAGACATGAGCCACCGCACCTGGCCTCATTGTGCTTTTTTCCTACAAGTCTTTATTGTTTCTGTTAAAGTTATTCCTAGGAACTTAATACACTTTTATTGCTAATGTAAATGAGCACTTTTCTACTTTATTTTCCAATTATTTCTTACTGGTTTATAGGAAAGCCATTGATTTTTACATGTTTATAGTTTATTTAGCCACTGCATTAAATTCAATTATGAGTTAAAATACTTTTTCATTTAAAATTTAAAAATTTTCTCTAACTTTTCATTTCCCTTTTGATAATTATAAATTTTATGTTTTTCCTTATCTTCCTATATTGATTAGAACTTCCTTGCCGGGCGCGGTGGCTCAAGCCTGTAATCCCAGCACTTTGGGAGGCTGAGACAGGTGGATCACGAGGTCAGGAGATCGAGACCATCCTGGCTAACACGGTGAAACCCCGTCTCTAATAAAAAATACAAAAAACTAGCCGGGCGAGGTGGTGGGCGCCTGTAGTCCCAGCTACTCGGGAGGCTGAGGCAGGAGAATGGCGTGAACCTGGGAGGCGGAGCTTGCAGTGAGCTGAGATCCGGCCACTGCACTCCAGCCTGGGCGACAGAGCAAGACTCCGTCTCAAAAAAAAAAAAAAAAAAAAAAAAAAGAACTTCCAGGCAGGGCGTGGTGGTTTACGCCTGTAATCCCAGCACTTTGGGAGGCTGAGGCAGGTGGATCACAAGGTCAGGAGATCGAACCATCCTGGCTATGGTGAAACCCCGTCTCTACCAAAAGTACAAAAAATTAGCCAGGCGTGGTGGCAGGTGCCTGTAGTCCCAGCTACTCAGGAGGCTGAGGCAGGAGAATGGCATGAACCCAGGAGGTGGAGCTTGCAGTGAGCTGAGATTGCACTACTGCACTCCAGCCTGGGCGACAGAGTGAGACTCCATCTCAAAAAAACAAACAAACAAAAAAGAACTTCTGGAATCATGTTATTATATATATTGGGAATTCATGTTTTGTTTATGATTTAAATAGGAATGCCTATAGTATTTCACTGTTAAGAATAATTTGGCTGGTGGTGCATGATGGTTCACGCCTGTAATCCCAGCACTTTGTGAGTCTGAGGCAGGTGGAACGGTTGAGTCCAGGAGTTTGAGACCAGCCTGGACAACAAAGTAAGACCTTGTCTCTCCAAAAAAAAAAAATTAACCTGGTATGGTGGTGCACGCCTGTGGTCCTGTCGTCCCAGCTACAGAAGAGGTTATGGCAAGAGGATCACTTGAGCCCAGGAGGTTGAGGCTGCAGTGACCCATGTTCATACCACTGCACTCCAGCCTGGGTGATGGGTGACAAAGCAAGACTCCATCTCAAAAAAAAAAAAAAAAAAGAATAATTTGGCTCTTGGTTTATGGTGACCTAAAAGTCTTTTTAATTGTAGAAAATCAAATGTACAAAAAAGTGCATAAAACATCAATATCCATGTTAACAAATTATTATAAAGTACATATGAATGTCTCGCACTAAGTGTGGTGCTTGCTGAGGTTTTTGATAGACAATCTTTATCAGATAAAGGTAGTTCTCTCAGTTTGCTAAGAGTTTTTTAAAAATCATGAATGAGTGTCAATTCCTATCAGGTACTTCTCTGCATCTACTAAGATGATCACATGATTTTTCTCCTTGACTCTGTTAATACGGCGTATTACCCTTATTGATTTTTTTCTTTCTTTCTTTTTTTTTTACTTGAGACAGAGTCTTGCTCTGTCTCCAGGCTGGAGTGCAGTGGTGTGATCTTGGTTCACTGCAACCTCTGGCTCCTGGGTTCAAGCGATTCTCTTGCCTCACTCAGCCTCCCAAGTAGCTAGGACTACAGGGGCATGACACTACGCCCAGCTAATTTTATGTATTTTTAGTAGAGACGGGGTTTCACCATGTTAGCCAGGATGGTCTTGATCTCTTGGCCTCGTGATCTGCCCTCCTCAGACTCCCAAAGTGCTGGGATTGCAGGCGTGAGCCACCGTGCCTAGCCTCCTTATTGATTTTCTTTTTTCTTTTCTTTTCTTTTTTTTTTTTGAGATGGAGTCTCTCTCTGTTGCCCAGGCTGGAGTGCAGTGGCACGATCTCAGCTCACCGCAAGCTCTACCTCCTGGGTTCATGCCATTCTCCTGCCTCAGCCTCCCGAGTAGCTGGGACTACAGGCACCTGCCACCACGCCGGGCTAATTTTTTTTGTATTTTTAGTAGAGACGGCGTTTCACCGTGTTAGCCAGGATGGTCTGGATCTCCTGACCTATGATCTGCCCACCTCGGCTTCCCAAAGTGCTGGGATTACAGGCATGAGCCACCGCGCCTGTCTCCTTATTGATTTTCTAATGTTAAAAACCATTTTGGGTGTTTGGCATAAACCCAACTTGGTGATAATGTTTCATCCTGTTTATGTATCACCAGATTCCGTATGCTGAGTTTTTGTTTCAGGCTTTTGCATTTATGTTAATGAGTGATATTTGCCTACGATACTTTCTTGCTCTGCCCTTGTCAGGTTTTGGCATCAAGATTATGTTAGTCTCGTGAAATGGATTTGGGATTTCGTCTTCTTTTTCTATGCTCTGCAAAATTATCTATAAAATAGACATTATTCTTCCTTACATGTTTGATAAATATTTCCATTGAAGCTGTATAGGTCTGGAGTTTTATTTTGGCAGAAGTTTTAAACAAGGGATTTGACTTATTTAAATATAATAGCTGTGGAATTATTCAGGTTTTCTATTTCTTTTGTGCCGATTTTAGCATATTGTATTTTTTTTTCTTTTCTTTCTTTCTCTTTTTTCTTTTTTTTTGAGATGGAGTCTTGTTCTGTTGCTCAGGCTGGAGTGCAGTGGTGCGATCTTGGCTCACTGCAACCTCCACCTCCTGGGTTCAAGCAATTCTCCTGCCTCAGCCTCCCAAGTATCTGGGGCTACAGGTGTGTGCCACCACGCCAGGCTAATTTTTGTATTTTTAGTAGAGACAGAGTTTCACCATGTTGGCCAGGCTGGTCTTGAACTCCTGACTTCAGTTGATCCACCTGCCCTGGCCTCTCACAGTGCCTGGCCTGTATAATTTTTTTCTAGGAATTTGTTTATTCCATTGGCATAACATTGTTTAAATATCCTTTTATTATTATATCCTTTTATCTTATTCATGGTTTATTAACTTTTTAATAAGTGCAGGATATACAGTCACATACCCCTTTTAATTCTTTTTTTTTTCTTTTTCTGAGATGGAGTCTCACTCTGTTGCCCAGGCTGGAGTGCAGTGGCACGATCTTGGCTCACTGCAACCTCTGCCTCCCAGGTTCAGGTGATTCTCAGGTGATTCTCCCGCCTCAGCCTCCCGAGTAGCTGGGATTACAGGTGCACGCCACCACGCCTGGTTAATTTTTGTATTTTTAGTAGAGACAGCATTTCACCATGTTGCCTAGGCTGGTCTCAAACTCCTGACTTCAGATGATCCACCCACCTTGGCCTCCCAAAGTGCTGGAATTACAGGTGTGAGTACTGTGCCTGACCCTCTTTTGGTTTTAGTTTGTATTTTTCTGGTGATTAGAGATGCTGAGTATTTAAAAATAGATCTGTTGCCCATTTATAGCTCTTCTTTTGAGAAATATCTGGTCAGATTCCTTGCCCAGTTTTTAATTAGATTATTTGTTTTCTTGTTATTGATTTGAGTTCCTTATGTATTTTGGATATTGGCTCTTCATCAGATGTATGTTTTGCAAATATTTTCTCTCGGTCTGTAGGCTGTTGCTTCATTCTCTTGATTGTTTCCTTTGCTGTGCAGAAGCTCTTTGGTTTTGTGAATCCCATTTGTCTAGTTTTGCTTTTGTTGCCTGTGCTTTTGGCGTCCTCTCCAAGACATCATTGCCCAGACCAATGTTGTGGAGCTTTTCCCTTAGGTTTTTTTCTGAGAGCTTTAAGTTTCAGGTCTTACATTTATGTCTTCTCTATTGTGAGTTGATTTTTGTATATGTTGTGAGATAAAGGTCCGGCTTCATTCTTCTGCATGTGTATCTCCAGTTTTCCCAGAACCATTTATTGAAGAGACTGTCCTTTCCCCATTGTGTGTTCTTGTCACAGAGCCCACTTCTTTCCCCAGGACCCAGGCTGGAGTGGAAGGAGGGCTGTGCCTTCCCATGGATCCTCTGCTCTCCAGTCCAGGCTGCCGTGGTCCTCACCCCTTCCCAGGGTCTCTCTGACACTGAGGCCCTATGTCGGCGGCATTTGTTGTTGTGCTTGAAGTGCTGGGTTTTTGTTTAGTTTAGTTTTGTTTAGTTTTATTTATTTATTATTTTTTTGAGACAGAGTTTTGCTCTTGTTGCCCAGGCTGGAGTGCAATGGTGCCATCTTGACTCACTACAACCTCCACCTCCTGGGTTCAAGCAATTCTCTTGCCTCAGCCTCCCGAGTAGCTGGGATTACAGGCATGCGCCACCCACGCTTGGCTAATTTTTGTATGTTTAGTAGAGACGGCGTTTCTCCATGTTGGTCAGGCTGGTCTCGAACTCCCAATCTCAGGTAATCTGCCTGCTTTCCAAAGTGCAGGGATTACAGGTGTGAGCCACCCAGCCGGGCCTTTTTTTTTTTTTTAAGTAAAGAAATATTTCCCTGTATCGCCGGGCGCGGTGGCTCAAGCCTGTAATCCCAGCACTTTGGGAGGCTGAGACGGGTGGATCACAACGTCAGGAGATCGAGACCATCCTGCCTAACACGGTGAAACCCCGTCTCTACTAAAAAATACAAAAAACTAGCCGGGCGAGGTGGCGGGCGCCTGTAGTCCCAGCTACTCGGGAAGCTGAGGCAGGAGAATGGCTTGAACCCGCGAGGCAGAGCTTGCAGTGAGCTGAGATCCGGCCACTGCACTCCAGCCTGGGCGACAGAGCAAGACTCCGTCTCAAAAAAAAAAAAAAAAGAAATATTTCCCTGTATCTGGAATCTTTCAAAGGTGAGAATATGAGAGAAAGAACAAAAAGAACATATATATATATATGTTCTTTATATATATATATATATTTTTTTTTTTTTTTTCCTTTAAACAATTTTTAAATTTTAGGTTCAGGGGGTATCTGTGCAGGTTTGGATATATTGCATGATGCTGAGGTTTGAGCCTCAATCAAACCTGTCACCCAGATAGTGAACACAGTACCCAATCGGTAGTTTTTTCCAGTGCTTGCTCCCTTCCCTCCTCTGTTTTGTTCTTGCCTGCTTCCCTCCTCTGTCTGTTGTTCCCATCTTTATGTCCATGTGTAACCAATGTTTTGCTCCCACTTCTTTTTTTGTTTTTGTTTTTGTTTTTGTTTTTGAGACGGAGTCTCGCTCTGTCACCCAGGCTGGAGTGCAGTGGCCGGATCTCAGCTCACTGCAAGCTCCGCCTCCCGGGTTCACGCCATTCTCCGGCCTCAGCCTCCCGAGTAGCTGGGACTACAGGCGCCTGCCACCTTGCCCGGCTAGTTTTTTTTGTATTTCTTAATAGAGATGGGGTTTCACCGTGTTAGCCAGGATGGTCTCGATCTCCTGACCTCGTGATCCGCCCGTCTCGGCCTCCCAAAGTGCTGGGATTACAGGCTTGAGCCACCGCGCCCGGCCTGCTCCCACTTCTAAGTGAGGACATGTGGTATTTGGTTTTCTGTTTCTGCGTTAATTCACTTAGGATAATGGCCTCCAGCCACATCCATGTTGCTGCAAAGGACATGATTTTGAAGGAAAACATATATTTTAAGAAAATGCAGGCCAGGTATTGTGGCTCCTGCCTGTAATCCCAGCACTTTGTGAGGCTAAGATGGGTGGATCGCTTGAGCCCAGGAGTTCGAGACCAGCCTGGACAACATGGCAAAATCCTGTTTCTACTAAAACTACAAAAATTAGCCAGGCGTGGAGCCATGTGTCTGTAGTCCCAGCTACTCGGGAGGCTGAAGTGGGAGGATCAATTAAGCCTGGGAGGTGAAGGCTTCAGTGAGCCATAATTGAGCCATGACTGTGCCACTGCACTCCAGCCCGGGCGATACAGTGAGAGCCTGTCTCAAAAAAAAAAAAAAAAAAAAAAAAAGAAAGCAAACACTGCTTTACTGTCTATAATACTTGCCTTTCTACAAGGTGATAGTAATCAGGAGAGTGTAGGATTGACAGAAAGGTAGGCAAATAGATCAGTGGAACAGAATGGGAAATCCATAAATTTGCAATTTGACAAAGGGGTCAAAGCAATTCATTGAAGAAAGTGGGATCTGTGTTGTATGGATCCCATAGCACATGGAGACCAGTTGCCGTTGCTGTTTTGGTCAACTTCAAAGGCATTCATCCAGGTTGGTTTATTCCAAAACCACTAGAAATCATTAGGACCACCGGGATAGCCTCTCCACAGCCATCTGATGTGGCTGCCTCAGCTCCACCTCATGAGGGTCATCAGTGCTAAGAGTCAAGGTAAGACCCTGTGGAAATGGGTTTTCTGGTATTTCCTCTCCACCAGACCGGTCTAACACAAAGATGGCTGCAAAAGGATATTCCTTGAAATATACAGATTACCTTGGCTGTAGGGTGGAGAGAGGGGTGAACTGCAGGAAGCTATTATTGCTTAGTGCCAATATTTTAATTTTTTTGGGGATCTGTTGTTGTGCTATTCAGTGATTTTCCTGGTGACTTTGACCCAGTGGAAAACTGAAGGACAAAAGTTTTGTCTGTGGAAGGTGTATTTCTTCCTTGACTGTTATTTAACCTGTGAAACTTTGGATTTGGGAACTATTCCCTAAACAGAAAGCTGTGGCCCTGCCCTTGGGGTAGAGGTGACAGCACATGAATTTGTGTTTTCCAGGCTACTCCATTGCCACTGACATCAGTGGTCCAATGACAGTGAATGGCCCGGAGCGGGGCTCGTTGATGGTGCAGTGTGTTTACAACTCAGGCTGGGAGACCTACTTGAAGTGGTGGTGTCGAGGAGCTACTTGGTATGGCTGCAAGATCCTTGTTAAAACCACTGGATCGGAGCAGGAGGTGAAGAGGGACCGGGTGTCCATCAAGGACAATCAGAAAAACCACACATTCACTGTGACCATGGAGGATCTCATGCAAACTGATGCTGACACTTACTGGTGTGGAATTGAGAGAACTGGAACTGACCTTGGGGTCACAGTTCAAGTGATCATTGACCCAGGTAAGAGGGAGAGTATATCTGTGTGTGTGTCTCTCAGGGCCTGCTCTGTCCCGGTCTCTGAGGTCCTACTCAAGTGACTTAATTGTCACTGAGTGATCTATCACTTGAGTCCTGATTCTCATAGAACCCTAACTGACCACCTGGGATTGGGGGAGCAGGGCCTCTTTTCAATGCCCCCATGGCTCCCAGGGCTCCCTCCACGATGGGAATTAAGACTTTCTTTTTTTTTTTTGAGACGGAGTCTCGCTCTGTTCCCCGGGCTGGAGTGCAGTGGCCTGATCTCTGCTCACTGCAAGCTCCGCCTCCCGGGTTCACGCCATTCTCCTGCCTCAGTCTCCCAAATAGCTGGGACTACAGGCGCCCGCCACCTCGCCCGGCTAATTTTTTTTTTTGTATTTTCAGTAGAGACGGGATTTCACCGTGTTAGCCAGGATGGTCTCGATCTCCTGACCTCGTGATCCGCCCGCCTCAGCCTCCCAAAGTGCTGGGATTACAGGCGTGAGCCACCGCGCCCGGCCGGGAGTCAAGACTTTCTAGGCACATTTTTTTACCTCTGCCCAGCTCAGTGCCTGAGGAAAAGGTGATGGTCCCAGTTTCAGCCCATGGGCCAAAGGGATGCCTTCCCATGGTACCCAGTGACCCCAATCCTTGCCATTGCTTTTTGGAGACCTCTGGTGCCCAGGTGTGTCCTGCTTTTGGTGGAGTTCTGGGCTGGGGCTTCACAGCTGCTGTTGCCACCTCCCATTCCACATTTAACTTGGGGGAAAAAGAGGCTCAGCATAGTTGGGGTGCTGGCGTCTAATTCCCAAGTCCAGAAAGGTCTTCACAGTCAAACAGCTGCATTTCTGGTCCCTGACATCTCACCATGAGCCATTTGTGCATGTAGACTTAATGATGTTCTCTTCCTATTTCCTTCTAGAATGCAGACACTCCTGGGAGGGTCGGCTCAGGGTTCCCAGTGCCTTGGTTTGCATGCGTTTATTTGTTGGGCTTATTCTGCTGTCCCTCAGAAGATGAGCAGCACCAGCTCGAGGGCCCTTGTGGCATGGAGGGAGCACCACAGTCCTCAGGGCCCCATGCTGCACCTGGAGCCTCTGGGGCATGTTTTAGTTTGCAAAGTGCTGAACGTGCATTGTCTCAATGAGTCCTAACAATACCCCTCAGAAGGGGGCATCGCCATCACTGAAGCTTTGTAACTTGCCCAAAGTCAAGGTTCTTCCTGAATATTATGATTTCTTTCAGGGCTGGTCCTGATCTTTGATGTCACAAATCTAGGGTCACTGTGCAAGTTCCCACTCTGCTCCTGTTGTTGATGGATAAACAGGGCTGGGGTGGAGATTGGCCAAGGCGCTGTCCTAAGCAGCAGGGTTGCTCAAGTTCAGCTGATCTCCAGCTGCCCTTAGGCTCTTCCCAACCCCCTCTAACCCTCCCAGGGCCTGCTCAGCATCCTCCCTGGACCCTGCCCAGCCCCAGGAGCCTCTGGAGTCTCCTAGAAGCCAGGGAGACATGAGCAGTCCAGGCTGCAGCCCCTTCCCATAGTAGCAGTCCAGACCCCCGCCCAGGCTCAGAGCCGCGTGCAGAGCTGTGGGTGGGCTCATGGGCAGGGTCTTCTGTGATCTGGTCTATACACCAAGCATCACCTACAGCGTCAACTGCTGCCCCCACCACGTCTATCTCCACTACATTCACAGCACCAGTCACCCCGGAAGAAACCAGCAACTCCCCAACTCTGACTGGCCACCACTTGGACAAGAGGTAAACCAACTCTGGTTCCCCTGTGGACTACTTGGCCCAAACTCCTCCAATGGAGAACTCTTCAAAGTCCCAGTTTCCAGCCTGAGCTTTGTCTGGGACCTGCATGCTCCTTGGTGAGGATGAGGAAGCTGGGAGCCCTTCCCACTTGCTGTCAGACCACACGGTGTCCTTTCAGTCTCCACACATCCTTCATTCTGCAGCTCAGTGCTGTTTGTAGGTTCATTCATTCACCCCACTTTTACTGTGTTATAATAACTTCGACCTGGCTGCACCGTGCTGAGCTCAGGGGACCCAGACATGGACGGTCCCTGTGGAGCGCAGAGCTTAGTGTGGGCGACGGATGAGTTGGCAGTCAGTGAGGACGGTGTGGCTCATGTGAGTGGGCCATGGGGTCATGGAGCTGCAGGGATGGCTCTTGGGTCCAACTTCTGGGAGGACAAGGAAAGCAGGGCTTGGGGAAGTCCTGTTTCCCTTAATTTTCCTGTGATTACTGTTATGGCAAGAACAGTGATGCCGATAGTTTCTCACATCTCTGGAGCACCTGGCAGTTCACAAAAGGCTTTCCTGTGCCTTATTTTGTTTTCTTTGACCTTTCCTACCCACCTCATGTGGAAGAAGGGGCAGATATAAATGTTCCCATTCTACAGAAGAAGGAACCGAGCCTCAGTCCCTTCCTCAGTGACGAGTGGCACTGGCGCTTGGATGGAAGTCTCTGGGCTCTACACCATAGCTCGGGTCACGCCTCTTAGTGCCCTGGCCAACCACTTGCAGTCAGCTGGGCTTTCTAGAAGTGGAACGTCCCCTTTCATTTCCTCCTTTCACTTTCCCTGGCCCTCTTGACTTTGTTTTTAGGTCCACCAAGTGTCAAGGTCTATTGCTGGGACCTTGCCACAAAATCCCTGTGTGAGGTCCCTGGTATTCTGACCACCCGAGATCCTTCTACTCCCCCTCTCCCATTGCCTTCTGTTTTTTTTCTTTTTTTTTTTTAATTAAACTTTTTAAGGTTTTCTTTTTCTTTTTTCTTTTTAGACAGAGTCTTGCTTTGTAGCTCAGATGAGTGCATGGTGCCATCTTGGCTCACTGCAACCTCTGCCTCTCATATTCAAGCGATTCTCATGCCTCAGTCTCCTGAGTAACTCGGAGACTACAGTTGCCTGCCACCTCGCCCAGCTAATTGGTTTTTTTTAAGACTGATTCTCACTCTGTTGCCGAGGCTGGAATGCAGTAGTATGATCTCAGCTCACTGCAACCTCTGCCTCCCAGGTTCATGTGATTCTTGTGCCTCAGCTTCCCGAGTAGCTGGGACTACAGGTGTGAGCCACCATGCCCAGCCAATTTTTAGTAGCGATAGGGTTTTGCTATGTTGGCCAAGCTGGTCTCCAACTCCTGTCCTCAAGTGATATGCCCACCTTAGCCTCCCAAAGTGCTGAGATGACAAGCATGAGCCACCTCGCTTTGTCCCTATTTTTCTTTTTCCTAAGCAAATCAATACAGGATGCTCTCTGATTTGAAAGTTTATTTTCTATCAAACTGCTTCAAATAAGTAATAGTTAAGATTTTTAAAAAAATTATTTTATGAATTGAAGCCATATGTAAGTACCCAATTAGGGCCTTTGATTAGCATGACATGGTTTATTCACTCATTTATTGAACACATAACTCTTGAGCACTCACTCTAGCCTGTCACTGTTTAAGGGAATTAAAAATGGTACAAGAATGGACCAAATAATCAAAATGCCTGCCCTCGAGGTACTTACAATCTAGAGCTAATTAGTGTAACCACATAGGGTTGACACAATTAATTGATTGATGAATTTCTTCTTCAAATTTCTGCACATCCAGTGATGAATGAGACAGTCCTTGTATTAGTTTGCTTGGGTTGCCCCTAACAAAATACCACAGAATGGGGGCTTAAATCACAAACATTTATTTTCTCACAATTCTGGAGGCTAAAAGTCTGAGATCAAGGTGTCCACGAGGTTGGTTTCTTCTGAGCCCTCTCAGCTTGTAGATGGCTGTCTTCTTCCGATGTCTTCACATGGTCGTCCCTCTGCGCGTGTCTGTGTCCTGATCTCTTCTAATGACACCAGTCATAATGGATTAGGGCCCACCTCAGTGACCTCATTTAACCTCAATCACCTCTTTAAGGATCCTGTTTTCAAATACAATCACATTCTGAGATACTAGAGGGTGGGACTTCAACATATGGATTGGGGTTGGGGGTGGTGGTGTACAATCCAGCCCAGCCCACAACAGTTTTCTTTTGTCGTTGTTTGTTTGTTTTGAGATGGAGTCTCACTTTGTCACCCATGCTGGAGTGCAGTGTCAGGATCTCGGCTCACTGCAACCTCTGCCTCCTGGGTTCAAGCGATTCTCCTGCCTCAGCCTCCCAAGCAGCTGGGAGTAGCTGGGATTATAGATGCGCACCACCATGCCCGGCTAATATTTTGTATTATTAGTAGAGACGGGGTTTTGCCATGTTGGCCAGGCTGGTCTCGAACTCCCGGCCTCATGTGATCTGCCCGCCTCGGCCTCCCAAAGTGCTGGGAATACAGGTGTGAGCCACTGCACGTGGTCGAGAGAGTGATTCTTGAGCAAAGACTGGAAGAGGTGAGAGAGTGAGCCAAGCAGAGCTCTGGAGGGAGTATGTTCCTGGAGAAAAATGCTACTGGAATAAGGTCCTTAAGGTGGGGGTGTGCCTGGAGTATTTGAGGAGCAGCAGGAAGTGAGGCTGGAGTGAAGCAGGCAGGGGTGAGACGTAGGCAGGAGTGGAGGCCATTGTCAGCCCTGGCCATTTTCATGGACTGAAATGGGGCTGTTACTGGATTTATTTATTTAATTTAATTTAATTTATTTATTTGTTTATTTGTTTTTTGAGACACGGTCTTGCTCTGTCGACCAGGCTGGAGTGCAGTGGCATGATCTCAGCTCACTGCAACCTCCGCCTCCTGGGTTCAAGCAATTCTCCCACCTCAGCCTCCCAAGTAGCTGGGACTACAGACACATGCCACCCCACCCGGATAATTTTTGTATTTTTTGGTAGAGACGGAGTTTCACCATGTTGGTCAGGCTGGTCTCGAACTCCTGACCTCAAGTGATCTGCCTACTTCAGCCTTCTAAGGTGCTGGGATTACAGGTATGAGCTACCGTGCCTGGCCTGTTGCAGAATTTTGAGCAAGGGAGGGGCGTGTGCTGACATTGGGTTCACAGGCTCCTCCGGCTGCTGTGGCGATGATCCACTACAGTAGGGCCTGTCAGTGTCCTGTGGCTGCCGTTACGAGTGGCTCAAAGCAAAATAAATACGTTCTCACAGCTAAGGAGGCCAGGAATTGGAAATTAAGGTGTTGCCAGGGTCATTTCCGCCCTGGGGCTCAAAGGGAGCGTCTGTCTTATGCCTCTGTTCCAGCTGCTGGTGGGCGCCTGCGATCCTCCGGGCTTGTGGTGGCATCACTCTGATCCCTGTCTCTGTCATCTCATGGTCTTCTTCCTGTGTGTTTATGTGTCCAAATTTCCCTCTTGTAAGGACACCAGTCGCTGGATCAGGGCCCATGCTAATCAAGTATGACCTCATCTTAACTTGATTACATCCACAAATAGGTCACATTCATGGGTCTGAGTGGATGTGAATTTGGAGGGGAAGAGGACGCTATTCAACCCAGTAGAGAGGGCAGGTGTAGAAGCAGGAGGTGTTTCAGGAGTCTGCTGCCCTACACTTTCTGTTAGGCTTCTAGACACATTAAAACCACTCATGGAACCCCTTTCTCTTTTTAAAAACTATCTTTTGTTAAGGCCGGACGCCACGGCTCACGGCTGTAATTCCAGCACTTTGGGAGGCCGAGGCGGGTGGATCACTTGAGGTCAGGAGTTCGAGACCAGCCTGGTCTACATGGTGAAATCCTGTCTCTACTAACAATACACAAATTAGCTAGGCATGGTGGTGGGCACCTGTAATCCCAGCTTCTTGGGAGGCTGAGGCAGGAGAATCTCTTGAACCTGGGAGGTGGAAGTTGCAGTGAGCTGAGATCGTGCCACTGCACTTCAGCCTGGGTGACAGAGTGAGACTCTGTCTCAAAAACAAACAAAAAATAAAAACAACTATCTTTTGCTAAAATTCTTAAATTTTTAAACTTTTGTTTTAGCTTTAGGGGTACATGTACAGGTTTGTTATATAGGTAAACTGCATGTCACTGGGATTTTGTGTACAGATTATTTTGTCACCCAGGTAATAGGTATAGTATCCAACAGGTAGTTTGTAGTTTTTTGGTTCTCTCCTTCCTCTCATCTTCCATCCTCAAGTAGGCCCTGGTGTCTCTTGTTCCGTTCCCTTCTTTGTGTCTGTGTGTACTCATTGTAAACCCATCGTTGAGGGTCCCCAGGAGTGAGGGTTCCTGGGCTGCAAACCACAGGCCTGCAGCTCATCAGGTGTGCGGCCCTCCCCTGCTACTGGGTGGGAGGGATTGGGCTGAGAGGCAGACGGAGAGCCTGGGGTGCAGGGGACACTTGCCATTGTTTCTAGGCACAACCTCCTGAAGCTCAGCGTCCTCCTGCCCCTCATCTTCACCATATTGCTGCTGCTTTTGGTGGCTGCCTCGCTCTTGGCTTGGAGGATAATGAAGTGCCAGCAGAAAGGTGAGAGGACCTGGGTGAGGCTGGGCTGAGACTGGGCCGGGTGGCTGGGGGTGTGGCCAATGGCCAGCATTGGCATCTGGGAGCTATCTGGTCCAAGCGAATTACCCGCACAATCTGGAAAGGGTGCTGTCCCAAAGGCCCTCGGCAGCTGGCAGTGCGAGGCGGCTGGGGGGCACTCTGGAGCTTGTAGGGGAGCCCCAGGAGGTTTTGGCATTTGCCGCCTGCCCTGCATCTCTGTCCTTCCCCTTCTCTTCTCTCTGATCCACCTCCCTCTCTCTTTCCTGGATTGGCTCTTGGTGGCAGAAGTGTCGATGGTCTTAGGTGGGTGGTCCAGTCTGGGGTGTCTAGACTAGATGCTAGAGTTGGGTCTGTGTGGTTGTCAAGGAGGTACTGAGCTGACATGGAATGGGGAGGGAGAAACAGACACAAACACACCAGTGCATGCACACACACATGCCCCATCACGGGCACGCACACTGCATGGATCCCACAGTGCGTGTGCACTCCTCACATTACATGCGCGCGCACACACACACTGCCCTCCAAGTCTGATCAGGAAATTGGAATGGCCTTTCCTCCTGTCCCTCCCCTGCCCACTGGACTTTCCCAGTGTGAACTTGCCCTGTGTGCACTTGCCCTTCAGGGAGGAACCTCTTGGCGCAGGAGCCTGCACTCACAGATCATGAGGCCTGGCCTCAGCTAAACCCTTTTGTGTCTGGCTTCACTTCCACATTCTCACACAATTGTACCTCTTTCCCTTCTAGAACAGCTGGGTCCTGGCTCTCATGGGGTTCTCTCCAACACTTCTCCCTCCCCACAGCCTGGGAAATCTTTCGCCTGGGAAGAGGGGAGCCTGACTCTCTGTTAGTTAGTTTGTTTTCTGTGACACTTTTTAAAAATTAGAGCCTGACTCTTATTCATCACTTTTTCTCCCATGACCTAAGGTCTAAGTGCTTTCTGTGTTCTTCAGCATCTAGACTTTTGAAACCAGGGGAAAACCCCCCACTTCTTTGTTGTCCCTAGAGCAGGGATGTGGGGGCGGTGGCCCAGGAGGGGAGAAAGAAGACAGTGACCAGCAACCACTTGAAAATCGATCCCAGTGGAAAAACAATCCAATCCAATCGCCGGATGCAGTGGCTCAGGCCTATAATCTCAGCACTTAGGGAGGCCGAGGCGGGTGGATCACTTGAGATCAGGAGTTAGAGACCAGCCTGGCCAATGTGGTGAAACTCCTTCTCTACTAAAAATACAAAAAATTGGCCAGATGTGGTGGCATGCGCCTGTAGTTCCAGCTACTCGTGAGGCTCAGGCAGGAGAATCACTTGAACCCAGAAGGTGGAGGTTGCAGTGAGCCAAGATCGTGCCATTGCACTCCAGCATGGGCGACAAGAGAGAAACTCCATCTCAAAACCAAACCACACCAAACCAAACCAAACCAAAACAAACCAAACCAAACCAAACAAAATCCGTCCCTACTGTGCCGACCCAGCTCATACATTCTACTTGGGGTTGGGGGGCAGCTTGGTGCAAGCCTGTCTCTGCAGACAACTTTTACTGATGGAACACCACCTGCCCAGCACAGCCAAGCACCCAGGTTGTAAGGAAGGGACAGGCCCGGCCATCCTGCAGCTTACAGCCCACCTGAGGACTAACTAGAATTCAGTGGGATAAAGATGATGAGACAGACATAAAGCACATGCCCCCTCGGGGGCCCGGGAGGGGGATTAGACAGCCTGGGTAGCTGCGGAAGGCAGGCATGACTTTGAATTGACCCCTGAAGGATGAATCGGGTAGAGAGACATGGTGGAATTCCAGGCCAAGTCGGGATTCTGCAGAAGCAAACTCACTCCCTGGGGACCGATGACTGGCAGGGCCACCTGATCAGCTGAGTGCACAGTTCTATGATGTGGGGAGCAGGGGGCTGGGATGTCCTTCTTTTTCAGGTGGAGAAGGGAAAGGTCAGAGAGGTGACGTGACCAGTGTCACAGAGTGTGTCATCTGAGGAGTCAGAATTAGAACCAGGTCCCTGTCTTTGAGCCTGGACCTTATTCACCTCTTTTCTTCCATATTTCTCTTGGCTAGACCTGGGGGTTCTTGTGAGTCTGGGGAATGGGCTTTCTAATTGTTCATTGTTGTTTGTCTTTTAGCGGCTGGGATGTCCCCAGAGCAGGTAAGATACTCCCCAAGGTTGGACCAGAGAGACCAGGCAGCTTCTTTCCCCTTCCTCATTTTCCATCTCCCAGAAGGTCCAAAATATCAGATAAGTCCTGTGCCAAAGTATCCCGTCCTCATGGCCCCCTGCAGGGTCTGGGGGCTGAGGGCCTGGAAACAGCCAGGGGGACGAGGGCTGAGGGGTACGGGAGCCTGAGAAGTGGGGACACAGAAGGAACTGGGAGAGGGGCACCCAGGGAAGTAGAGAGCCTCTTGTCCCACCACGGAAAAGGAACCTGTGTCCACAGAGAGATCTTGTGACTCCCCAGCCTGTGTTCCCTGTCCCAGGTACCGCAGCCCCTGGAGGGCGACCTCTGCTATGCAGACCTGACCCAGCAGCTGACCAGAACCTCCCCACAAAAGGCTACCACGAAGCTCTCCTTCTCTGCCCAGGCTGACCAGGTGGAAGTGGAATATGTCGCCATGGTGCGTCCTCCGTGGGGGCTGCTGTGAGGCTGGGGTAGGGGGGCACAGGCCTGCTGTTGTGCCCCATTGGAGGGTGGGCTTTCTCCCGCTCACGTGGGCATAGAAGAGGTGGGTGTGGGGCAAAGACATAGTCACTGCAGGACTCGCCTAGGAGCTCCCCCAGGCAAGTCGGCCCCAGGGACCCAGGGACTGGCTAAACATGGTCCCCACGCTGGGCAGCAGAGTCCCAGACAGGCCGAATGACTTGGGATTCCACAGGAAATGTGCTGCCCTGGTGCAGCATTAGGGGACAATCTGTTCTGTTGTGGTTGAAGCTCAGGGTGCTTGGCAGAGTCGGGGGGAAGCTGGAGGGCTTGAGAGGGATCAGAAGCCCTGAAAGGTCCACCCCCACTAGCCTCCTCCAATGGCTCCTCTGCCCCGTGACTGTCACTTCCTGCTGTCCTCTCTGACCTGGCACCCACCTTTGCTGCAGGCTCCCTTCCCGAAGGAGGACATTTCCTATGCATCTCTGACCTTGGCTGCTGAGGATCAGGAGCCAACCTACTGCAACATGGGCCCCCTCAGTAGCCACATCCCCAGTGGAGGCCCTGAGGATCCCACGGAATACAGCATCATTAGGAGGCCTTAGCCTGCACTCCAGGATCCTTCTTGGACCCCAGGCTGTGAGCACACTCCTGCCTCATCGACCATCTGTGCCCTGCTCCCCTCATCAGGACCAACCCCGGGGACTTGTGCCTCTGCCTGATCAGCCAGCATTGCCCCCAGCTCTGGCCTGGACTTGGGGCCAAGTCTCAGGGGGTTTCTAGGAGTTGGGGTTCTCTAAACATCCCCTCCTCTCCTACATAACTGAGGAGGGGACTAGGGATATGCTCTGGGGCTTTCATGGGAATGATAAAGATGATAATGATAAAAATATTATCATTATTTTATCATTATTATTGTAAAGTATCATTATCATAATACAATGAACCTTTATTTATTGCCTACCACATGTCATGGGCTGAATAATGGCCCCCAAAGATATCTGTGTCCTAATCCTTAGAACCTGTGACTGCTACCTTCTGTGGCAGAAAGGGACAGTGCAGATGTATGTAAGTTAAAGACTTTGAGATAGGAAGGTTATTCTTGCTGATTCGGGTGGGCCCAAAATATCACCACAAGGGTCCTCATAAGAAGGAGGCCAGAAGGTCAAAGAGGAAGAGACAATGTGATGATGGAAGTGGACGTGGGTGTGATGTGAGCAGGGGCTACGAATGCTGCAGCCTTCAGAAAAGGCAAGGAACGGATTCCCCCGCCTGGAGCCTCCAAAAGAAACCAGCCCTGCCCATGCCTTGACTTGAGCCCAGTGAAACCGATCTTGAGCTTCTGGCCTCCAGAATTGCAGGAGAATAAATTTGTGTTGTTTTTAATAAGCCACGAAATTGGTGCTAATTTGTTACAGCAGCAACAGGAAACTCATACAGTACATGGCAGGTGCCCTTCCCTAGATGCTTCCCATGTAGTAACTAATTTAATCCTCACAACAACCATGAGGCACTTCTATTATTGTCCCCTTTTTACAGATGAGGAACCCTAGGGATGGAGAGGTTCAGTGACTTGAACCAAGTTTAATGGCAAGTAAGCAGGTGAGTTGGAATTTGAGCACATTTGACACCAGAGCCTGGAGTCTGCACTGTTTGTATAAGAAGGATAGTGTATATGTGCACGTGTGTGTGTGTGTGTGTGTGTGTGTGTGTGTACATGGGATCATGAGCATTTACAGATGCTGGACTTACTATCTTCTTTTTTTTTTTTTGAGATGGAGTCTCACTCTGTCCCCCAGGCTGGAGTGCAGTGGTGAGATCTCAGCTCACTGCAACCTCCACTTCCTAGGTTCAAGCAATTCTCCTGCTTCAGTCTCTCAAGTAGCTGAAACTACAGGCACCTGCCATTATGCCTGGCTAATCTTCGTGTTTTTAGTAGAGATGAGGTTTCACCATGTTGGCCAGGCTGGTCTCGAACTCCTGGCCTCAAGTGATCTGCCTATCTCGACCTCCCAAAGTGCTGGGATTACAGGTGTGAGCCACCACACCTGGCTGGACTTACTATCTTTATTCTAGCAACCTGACAGTCTTCCTTCCAGAAAGTACCCTGAACCCCACTATGTCTCATCATTTCTGTGGTTACCAGCCTAGCCCAAGCAACCATTCCCTGCCTGGTCTTCCTCTTTCATTCTCTGCAGTGGAGTCCATTCTCCTCCCAGCAACCAGAGTGATCTTTTCCAAACACAGATGTGATTACTCCCTGCTTATAGCCTTCTGGTGGTTTCTCTCCCAGCCTGCAAGTTCTCAGGGGATCCATGGGCTGCTGGCTGCCCCTTCACCCCCATCTCCATCCACCCTGTCTCTCACAGGCTCTGCTCCATGCACACCGGCTTTTATTCTGTCCTTCTAACAAGATAAGGCTTGCTCCCTTCTTAGGGCCTTGGCACTTGCTATTCCTCCTTTCCAGAATGCTCTTCCCGCAGATTGGCGAATAGTTAGCTCCTTTTTATCATCACATCTCAGCTTAAATGTTACCTCTTAGAAGAGGCCTTCCTTGGCCACTTAAGGGGCAGTGGTCCCTGCAGCCCACCTCCAATTTCTCTCTGTCTCGTTGCTCTGCTTTATTTCCTTGGGTGAAGTGACTTACTTAGTGGGGTCTATGTTTATCATTTTCCCCATCTCCACTAGGCAGTGTGCTGCCTTAAGTGGGGACTTTGTCTCATTCACTCTTGTATCCCCCATGCCTAGTTACTGTCTGGCACATGGTGGGTTCTCAAATGTTTGTTGGTTGACTCAATGAATAAGCAGTGCATTTGGAGCAGAAGGCAAGCTCTCAGAGCAAAGGCAGCGGTGTTCACCATTCTGGGAGGGAAGTCCTGGGCCAAACAGCCTAAGGAATTTCAGGATTGACTGCCCAGAAGCGTGAAGTGGAAAGACTCCTTTTTCCCCTCCTGAGAACTGGGGAGACATAAGGGACTACGATGTTCCCTGGCTGGAGGACAAATGTCTATTGCTTCACCTCGGTTGATTTTGTTGGACAGGTGGATTGTAGGGAGGGGTTGGGGATAAAGTGTCAGGGAAAGGCATCATGGCTTGGGAAGAGACGACGAGCTGTGCCTGAGCACCACAGGCTGGTGACCCAGCGGGTAGGAGGCTGTGGGCATGTTTAGCAGTCCATATCAATGTGTCCTGGGGTTTGCCTGACTTCTCATAGCTATGGACACCTCATAGCTATGCACATATCTGGCATTGGTGACCTTGGTGGAGAGATCCTGCTCCCATGACCTCAAAAATGATTCCCTGGAATCTCCAGGGCTTTTCTGTCCTGGGGGACTTCACAGAACCCAAGCAAGCTTAACTATTCTTGAGCTAGTCGTCTAAGCTGGTCAGGTCAGAGTGAGACTGTTTTTGACATAGACTGTTTTAAATTTACAGAGCAAGAAGCGCCCACAGAGAGATCTTAAAATGGAAAAGCTCAAAACAGAGCCAAATTAGAGTAAGTCAAGGTATAAGAATAAAAGTGATAATATAAGACCTTGGGGCCAAAGCATCACTGTGCCATTTCAACGATCGTGCATGAAGTGGACTTATTTCAGAGTTTATTTCAAGCAGCCAGCACTACCCAGAACGTATAAGTACATGCTTATGTTGGATAGAAAGGAATTCATCTTTTCTGGTAATATACAATCATAGATCCCAGCAAAGATTATTGCCATGAAACTTCTGACATTAGGCTAGACACACAGGGAAGACTAGAATTTAGCTCAATTTGGCTTGGTTGGAGGAATTGGGCTGCTTCTACCTTCATCTGGATGGTGGACATGGGCTGGGAGGAAGGTTGTGACCTGGCTGAGCTGAAGAGTTTTGAAACAGCATGGGAAGACCGATCCATTCTGATCCATTTTAGTTGCCTTAGTCAAACTTTGGAAAAAGGTGTCTACAGGTTGGGCATGGTGGCTCACGTCTATAATCCCAGTGCTTTGAAAGGCCAAGGCAGGTGATTGATTGAGCCCAGGAGTTCGAGAGCAGCCTGGGCAACATAGGGAGACATACAATAATTAATTAATTAGCTGGGTGTGGTGGCGCATGCCTGTAGTCCCAGCTACTCGAGAGGCTGAGGTGGGAGGATTGCTTGAGGATTTCTGTCTCTACAAAAAAACAAAACAAAACAAAAATTAGCCAGGCGCCTGTGGTCCCAGTTACTTGGGAGGCTGAGGCAGGTGGATCAGTTGAGCCCAGGAGTTCCAGGCGGCAGTGAGCTGTGATCATGCCACTGTACTTCAGCTTGGGTGACAGAACAAGACCCTGTCTCAAAAAAACAAGGAAGTTTCTACAAGAGAGAATAGATTACTGGATATACTGGTTTTTGTTTGTTTGTTTGTTTGTTTTTTGTTTTTTTTTTTGAGACGGAGTCTCGCTCTGTCGCCGAGGCTGGAGTGCAGTGGCCGGATCTCAGCTCACTGCAAGCTCCGCCTCCCGGGTTCACGCCATTCTCCTGCCTCAGCCTCCCGAGTAGCTAGGACTGCAGGCGCCCGCCACCTCGCCCGGCTAGTTTTTTGTATTTTTTAGTAGAGATGGGGTTTCACCGTGTTCGCCAGGATGGTCTTGATCTCCTGACCTCGTGATCCACCCGTCTCGGCCTCCCAAAGTGCTGGGATTACAGGCTTGAGCCACTGCGCCCGGCCCTGGATATACTGTTTTTATCTAAAGTTTTAGCCCTCTGAATTGGTGGCAGTCTGAAAGGGACCTTTTCATATTCTCAGAAATGGGTTGATAGTCATGAGCCAGTCCAGTCAATTCCAGAGTTGGACAGAGCAGATCTCTGCCTTATGGTCCTGATAGGAAGTGTCTGGGTTCTCTCTGTGCGGTGCTATGACTGTAGGAGTCAGCTGCTAATCCAGCCCGGTTTGCTCAAGCCTGAGCTAGAGTTTAGCGCACTAGAGAAGTAGCTGGGGCAAGAGGAGGGAGGCAGATATACACAAGAGTCAGGAAAGGAAATTGCTTCATAATGTCTACAGATTTGTATCTGGGTGTAGTCTCCGTCGTATTCCTGCGCCCCATCATGACTTTGCTAAGGCAGAGTTTGGGTGGCTGGCTAGCACGTTTATTGCAAAAGAGAGATCTTAAATATGGTTCCTCAGGTCTGAGTGAGGGTAGCATTTACTATCTTGCTGTATGATTTCCAGGAAAGCACATTCTGTTAAAACAAACTCCAAGATTTCTAAGCACTCAATCCTGATTGAATGCCTAATTATTTATAGCCGTCTAAAGTTGCTGGGGCTTCCCTTCCTGGTTTTTGAATTATTAATATTTAAAGATTCCAGGCCAGGCATTGTGGCTCACGCTTCTAATCTCAGCACTTTGGGAGGCCAAGGTGGGTGATAGATTGAGCCCAGGAGTTTGAGACCAGCCTGAGCAACATAGGGAGGCCTGCAGAAAGGATATCTCCACCAAAAATAAAAAAATCAGCTGGGCGTGGTTGTGCATGGCTGTGGTCCCAGCTACTCCAGAGGCTGAGGGGTAGGATCGCTTGAACATAGGAAGGTGAGGCTGCAAGTGAGCGGAGATCATACCGCTGCACGCCAGCCTCGGGGACAGAGTGAGGCCTTGTCTCAAAAAAGATTCCTCTTGATAAGCCTGTAAGGTTTGGACAGCCTCCTTTTGAGAACTATGTGCATATCATTGGCTTTCAGAAGACAGCACTGTTTGAGAGTCAATTGAGGGAGAAAAAAAAAACACTGAGTTGGCAACCTCTAAAATCCATCAGTAAGATAAATTTGCACTGAAGTGAAGTGAAAGGCTACCTTTGCTTGACATCTTAAAAAATAGAGCTCACAACTGCTTAGCCTTGGAAAGCGCAGACTGCTGGAATTGGTTGATTTCATGTACCAATAAATTTTTAGATTGGCAAGGACAGATACAGTGATCAGCCTTTTATTCTACCAAGTAGGCACATTTTTATTTTTTATTTTTTGCTTTTTAGTTTTCTTTGCCAAAGTCAAATATGTCTGAACCAAGTAGGTAAATTCTTATTCAATTTTACTTCACTGGAATTGGTAATTGACCAGTTCATTGAAAAAGTTTGTTAAACCAGGAACTCATAAAAGAGATATACTGTATGTTTTCTTTTCTTTTTTTTTTCCAGACACAGTCTTGCTCTGTTATCCCAGCTAGAGTGCAGTGGCACAATCTTGGCTCATCACAACCTCTGCCTCCCGGCTTCAAGCGTTTCTCTTGCCTCAGCCTCCCAAGTAGCTGGAATTACAGGCATGTGCTACCATGCCTGGCTAATTTTTGTATTTTTAGTAGAGATGGGGTTTCACTATGTTGGTCAGGCTGGTCTTGGGCTTCTGACCTCAGGTGATCTGCCCGCCTCGGCCTCCCAAAGTGCTAGGATTACAGATGTGAGTCAGCCACCATGCTCGGCCCACACCTGGCTAATTTTGTATTTTTAGTAGAGACAGGATTTCACCATGTTGACCAGGCTGGCCTTGAACTGACCTCAAGTGATCCACCTGCCCCAGCCTCCTAAAGTGCCGGGATTACAGGTGTGAGCCACTGTGCCCAGCCTATTTTTCCTCTACATGTTTTATTTTGACTTAAAATATCTAAATGTGTAGTTATTAGCAAGTATTTTGATGTAGACCTAAAGCCTTTGCTTTGCTTACAAGTCTGCTGAAAAGTGGGGCCCATTGCCTTTCTTGCACAAACCACACACTCATGGTCCTGGGGTTTCAGTTCCAGTTTCTTTAAAATGAAGCAATAAATTCTAGAAACTTAGGAAGCCACCTGACTGCAAAATCTTTCTTCATTTTTATGCATTTCTTTCCAATATTTTACAGTTCTCTCATTCATTCCTAATTTGATAGCATTTTAAAAAGTGACAGGCTTTTACAGTCTTTCCAAAGCACTCAGTTTAGTTTTTGTAGAGATAACAGTTCTCTTTTTTTTTTTAACTCTTATTTTATTGGTCAATAGTCTTTCTGTTTAAATTCCTTTGTTTTTTCTTTTCCTTTTATTTTTTATTTTATTTATTTATTTATTTTTTGAGGTATAGTCTCACTCTGTCACCCAGGCTGGAGTACAATGGCGCGATCTTAGCTCACTGCAACCTCAGCCTCCCAGGTTCAAGCAATTCTCCTGCCTTAGCCTCCCAAGTAACTGGGATTACAGGCACCTGCCACCATGTTCGGTTAATTTTTTTGTATTTTTAGTAGAGATGGGATTTCACCATGATGGCCAGGCTGGTCTCGAACTCCTGACCTCAGGTAATCCCCCTGCTTTGGCCTCCCAAAGTGCTGGGATTACAGGCATGAGCCACCATGCCCGGCCAATTCATTTGTTTATGGGTGAATTGATTCAAGTACATCATTCTAGTTAACACATACGACCAGCATAAGCAAGTATGGGCCCAAACGCATTCTTGTTAACCAGGTACCGCAACCATCAGAGCAGAGAAGAGCCCGCCAGCTGTGCGCACTCAGTCTCAGGCTTAATCAGTGTGCTCCAGTAAGAGATTGAAGGTATTGGTTGACCTAATAAGTTGGTTAAGTGAGGGGTTGCTTAAAGTTTCTACAATCCATTGTCACCATAACTTCATAAAAGAAAGGATCTTTGAGCACCCCAAGTCTCGAGATGATCGTATTTCCTAAGAAAGGACAGTTGGTAACATCTACTGGTGTGTGTGTATCATTTCCTACACATCAATTGGTACTTGGTCAGGGGCTGGTACTTAGGTATGGACTCAGAATTGGCAGCCATGGATCTGGTTCACACTGTTCTCCAGGCATGGATCCTCTCCACCATGTCTCTGTCCGCTGGTGTAGTGAGTCTTCCCCTGAGGGCCTCTAGTGACCCTCTTTGTTTGGAGGCTGATGAAGGTTGTCACTCATGAGGGCTGTAGAGCTCTTCATTAGTTGTGAAAGGGCCCCTTGAAGCAATCAGATTCCTCCTGCCCCAGCATAAGCCCCTTCCCCAAAGTAGTCCACTGTGACCACATCCTCACACGGTCCTGTCCTGAGGGTCTGCAACTCTTGCATCAAGAAAGGGTGTGTTGGCTGGGTGTGGTGGCTCACGCCTGTAATTCCAGCACTTCGGGAGGCCGAGGCAGGCGGATCGCCTGAGGTCAGGAGTTTGAGACCAGCCTGGCCAACATGGCGAAACCCCATCTCTACTAAAAATACAAAAATTAGCCGGGTGTGGTGGCGCATGCCTGTAATCCCAACTACTTGGGAGGCTGAGGCAGGAGAATCACTTGAACCTGGGGGATGAAGGTTGCAGTGAGCCAAGATTGCACTACTGCACTCCAACCTGGGAGACAGAGCAAGAGTCCATCTCAAAATAAATAAATAAATAAATAAATAAATAAACAAACAAATAAACAAATAAAATAAACTCATTTGTTTTCCTGGAGATACCTCTGAGGAGGGGCTCAGAATTAAGAGAGGGGAAAGACTGTCCCCCAAGGTCAGAAATACAGAAGCGACATTCTGCACCCTTGCATAGTAGAAATCTGCTATGAGCAGAGCAGAGCACTGGCACTTGTTGGCGTTTACATGCAGAATGCTGCCCTCTATCAATGACATGGAGGGTTTCCACGACAGAGAAGCAACAGGTCACAGACCCTGATCTCAGCTATACTTCCCAGTGCCTGCCCTCAGTTCAGTGGAAAGAGTTGCGAAATTCAGACGGTGCACTCATTTCAAAACCTCACACAGCCTGTGCAAAATTAATCATAAGCAAAGAAGGACTGCTCCCCAGAGATCTTGCATCCCTGCACTGTAACATCCAGCTGTCTGGCAGGTGGCAAGGGAAAGAACCAGTGGAGATGTAGGTACAGTATATCAGTTTAAAATACAATAAGAGGCTGGTTGTGTGGCTCATGCCTGTAATCCCAGCACTTTGGGAGGCCTAGGCGGGTGGGTCATTTGAGGTCAGGAGTTAGAGACCAGCCTGGCTAACATGGCAAAACCTCATCTCTACTAAAAAAAAAAATACAAAAATTAGCTAGGTGTAGTGGTGCGTGCCTGTAGTTCCAGCTACTCGGGAGGCTGAGGCAGGAGAATCACTTGAACCCCGGGAGGTGGAGGTTGCAGTGAGCTGAGATGGTGCCACTGTACTCCAGCCTGGGCAACAGAGCGAGACTCTGTCTCAAAAATAATAATAATAGGCTGGACGTGGTGTCCCACATTTGTAATCGCAGCACTTTAGGAGGCTGAGGTGTGTGGGTTGTCAGAGCTCAGGAGTTCAAGACCAGCCTGGCCAACATGGTGAAACCCCATCTCTACTAAAAATACAAAAAATTAGCCAGGCTTGGTGGCATGTGCCTGTAATCCCAGCTACCCGAAGTGCTGAGGTAGGAGAATTGCTTGAACCTGGAAGCAGAGGTTGCAGTGAGCCGAAATGGTGCTACTGCACTCCAGCCTGGGTGACAGAGTGAGACTTTGCCTCAAGAAAAAAAAAAAATAATAAGATATGAGGGTAGATGGGAGAGTATGTGGAGGACGTGGAGGTAGAGTGAAGAAGAGTCCATCCAGGAGCAGTGCTGGTGCTCGCAAGGCTTGGCTTGCCTTCCTGGGCTTCTTACCCTGCAGTTGGGTTGATGGAGGCAAATCCCCAGGGGATGCTGTTATTTGGCTCTTCCACACCTAAGACCCAATTAACAGTGACTAACTGCATTTGGGCCTGCTTCATCTGAGCACCTCTGCCTGCAGGGTCTTGAATCCACTTTGTGAATGAATGTCTGCCATTGGCATTGATTTTGCTTTGGTGTTTATCCTGGGCCAGGCTGAGATTGTCACCTGGGCTTCACTAGCATTTCTGGAGGTCAGTGATAAAGGGGTTTGAGGGAGCTCCCAGTCCAAGCCTTCCCTTGCCTAAGGACCCTGGGAATCTAGGAAGGGATAAGCAGAAGTTGAAGCTTGGGTTAGGGTTTCTCTTTTATTCCCTGCCGAGTGCCCTTGAACAACCACTGAATATCCTTCAGATCTCTTTTCTCTTCTACAAAATGAAGTATAACTAAAAAAGTGCCACAGACCCACCAGGCTGTGATTTCAAAGTAGCCAAACTAGGGCAGGGCACAGTGGCTCAAACCTGTAATCTCAAAACTGTGGGAGGCCAAGGCAGGCTGATCACTTGAGGTCAGGAGATCGAGACCAGCCTGGTCAACATGGTGAAACCCAGTCTCTACTAAAAACACAAAAAAATTAGCTGGTTGTGGTGGTGCACACTTGTAATCCCAGCTACTTAGGATGCTGAGGTGGGAGAATCGCTTGAACCTGGGAGGCGGAGGTTGCTGTGAGCTGAGATCGTGCCACTGCACTCTAGCCTGGGCGATAGAGCAAGACTCCATATCAAAAGAAAAACAAGGCCGGGCGCGGTGGCTCAAGCCTGTAATCCCAGCACTTTGGGAGGCAGAGGCGGGCGGATCACGAGGTCAGGAGATCGAGACCATCCTGGCTAACACGGTGAAACCCCGTCTCTACTAAAAATACAAAAAGAAATTAGCCGGGCGTGGTGGCGGGCGCCTGTAGTCCCAGCTACTCCGGAGGCTGAGGCAGGAGAATGGCGTGAACCCGGGAGGCGGAGCTTGCAGTGAGCCGAGATCGCGCCACTGCACTCCAGTCTGGGCGACAGAGCGAGACTCCGTCTCAAAAAAAAAAAAAAAAAAAAAAAGAAAAACAAAGTAACCAAATTAACCTTCTGTCCCATGGCTATCTCGCAAAGTGGATCCCAGCTACCTGTAGGAGGCTCCTTTGTTTTTTATTGTTTTTGAGGCAAAATGTTAGCATTTAGTAAATGTAGATGGTAGGTACATGTGTCATTTTCTTTTTGTTCTTCTAGTCTTTGTACCTTTCTATGAAGTTTCAAAATTTCACAACAAACCATGAATTTTCATTTATCTATACAATGGAATGCTATGTAGTGATGAAAAAGAATGAAGGTAAGAATGTGTGTAACAAAATTCCTATGATGGATTTATCTGTCTGTCTATCTATCTATCTATCTATCTATCTATCTATCTATCTCACACGTATGTATAAATAAACACATATATATTTTTTTACACAGCAATTTCATTTTCTTCTTTTCTGAGACAGAATCTTGCTCTGTCACCCAGGCCCGAGTGCAGTGGCAAAATCTTGGCTCACTGCAACCTCTGCCTCCCAGGTTCAAGTGATTCTCCTTCCTCAGCCTCCTGAGTAGTTGGGGTTACAGGCACCCACCACCATGCCCGACTAACTTTTTAGTATTTTTAGTAGAGATGGGGTTTCATCATGTTGGTCAGGCTGTTCTCAAACTCCTGACCTCAAGTGATCCACCCACCTCGGCCTCCGAAAGTGCTGGGATTATAGGTGTGAGCCACCATGCCCAGCCCGTTTTTATTTTTAAGATATGTATTTTGAAACAGTGGCATTCTCAGGAAATTTTTTCTTTGTTTTTCACGTTTTTAATTTTGCAATTAAATATATTAATAATAATGACTCTCTTGGCTGGGTGTGGTGGCTCACGCCTATAATCCTAGCACTTTGGGAGGCTGAGGCAGGTGGATCACTTGAGGTCAGGAGTTCATGACCAGCCTGGCCAATACCATCTCTACTAAAAATACAAAAAAAAAGAAAAAGAAAAAGAAAAAATTTAGCAGGGCTTCATGGCATACACCTGTGATCCTAGCTACTTGGAAGGCTGAAGTGGGAGGATCCCTTGAACCTGGGAGGAAGAGGTTGCAGTGAGGAGGCAGAGGAGGCAGAGTGCATGCCACTGCACTCCAGGGTGACAGAGACACGTCTCAATAAATAAATAAATAAATTAATAAATTAATAAATAAATAAAATAATGACTCTCATTATTCACTAACAGCCACCAATACAACCTTATTGTTTGTTCAGCACAATGCTCAGATCACAAACATGACCCCTGTCTGCTTCTTCCCCTGCCTCTATCACAGCCACTTACCCCCGAGGACTTGCCCGCCCATCCACCCTGCGACTGTCTGATCTGCCTTCCAGGCCACACTTCCTGCTGCTTGTGACCCTCGCAGATGCTGTCCTGGGGATGCAGCCACCCCTCGACAGTGAATGCCACTGTGGTGCTGCCTACTCCTTTGCCATCTGACCCAAAGCATAAGATGACTCTTCCCTTGTGACTCGGGGCACATCCAAAACCAGGCGTGGTGTGAGGCCATCAGAAGGCAGAGATGCCCCAGGGAATAGCTCAAAACTACCGCACAGAGCCAGGCTCAGACGTTGCAGCAGGGGTTTTTATCTGACAGCAAGAATGGCTACATAAAATAAAAATACAGGGATCGTTGTACAAATATTATTAAGACTTTAAAGATGGCGAATGCAAAGTGTTAAGCCAAATGCAGGGTCCTTCTAAGTGCAGGGCCTTATGTGACTTTGTAGGTGGCATACCCATAAAGCTGGCCTTGTTTGGTGCTTTTCTGCCTCACTTCTCATCTGTGTTCATGTAGCCTTGGGCTGACACGCCCTACCCAGCAATGGAAAAAGTCAGGCGTCTCCATAGCAGCTAACCACGGTCCTTAAGAGAGGTGGAAGAACTTCCCCTCATTCCTGCCTGAGCTCCGCTTCCTGAATCCTCATTCCCTTCTCCAATCAACCTCTTCCCAGGATGGTCCACTGCTGGATCATCTATTTCCTTCAGAGAAAATTCTAGTCCCACCCATAGAGGGATGTCTGGCTCTGCAGCCCCAATAAGCCGATCGCTTCATAGGGTGACAGCAGTTTATTTCCCAAGTCCAGTCATTAATAATCCAAATCCAGTTATTCAGTCTTAAATGACACTACGTGGGAGGCAGCGAGAGCCCAGTTCAGGTGGGACTGTGACAAGTCCAGTTCATTTCTTTTCAGTCACTTCTCATTAAAGATTTAAAAATGCTGGGACCCAGCCTTGCCCGGGATTACCATGGGACATCTGTTGTTTTTGCATGGCTAGCCTCCAGATGACACCATCCCATTTTCCCTGGAAACTATTTTCTTCCACGGTTTTTTTTTTTTTTTCCCGAGACGGAGTTTCGCTCTTGTTGCCCAGGCTGGAGTGCAATGGCGCGATCTAGGCTCACCACAACCTCCGCCTCCCGGCTTCAAGTGTTCTCCTGCCTCAGCTTCCCAAGTAGCTGGGATTATAGGCATGTGCCACCACACCTGGCTAATTCTGTATTTTTAGTAGAGAAAGGGTTTCCCCATGTTGGTCAGGCTGGTCTCGAACTCCTGACCTCAGGTGATCAACCCACCTTGACCTCCCAAAGTGCTGGGATTATAGGCGTGATCCACCACGACTGGCCCACTTTATTCCACTCTTGATCCACAGGATTGGGTGGGATTGACTCCATCTTCGGGGTGGACATGTGACCTGGGCTTAAGCTGTCCATCGTATTCTACCCTCTGGCTATATTATTGGTTCAGGGGTGGGCATGTGGCAATTTCAGTCTCCTGTAAGTGTTGGATCTAGGACTTTGGCTGGAACTGGGAGCTGTGAGGATGTGATCCTGGGGCTGCTGTCAATGATGGGGCCTCACGAGGAGAAGCCTGCCAGTGAATGGAGCCAAGCCAGAGAGAAAAATGAGAGAGAGAGAGAGAGACAGAGAGTGAGGCTGAAGTCACTGAGAGTCCCTGGATCCAGCTGAGCTCGATGTCAGCTGCACTTTCCAGGTTTCTCTGGTACAGGAATCAGTGAATTCTCTTTTCGGCTTAAGCCGATTTGAGTTGGGTTTTGTCACTGGAAATCAAGAGTCCTGATCATAAGATTTCCCCTTTTGCAGTCAAGAATAACGCCTGTTCTCTTTACACACAGTGCTGGGGAAATCAACTGGGATGATTTATGTGCAAGTTTTCTGCAAGTTGGAAAGTGCTGTTGGAATGGAATGACCTAGGATGCAGAGTTAGCTAACAGCAGGGACAGGGCTCAAGCTTGGTTCTTTGGTACTGAAAGCCCAGTTCTCTTTCTCTGCTAATGAGCTGCCTCCTACTCTAAGAAAATCAGTGAGCAGGGCAGAAGGTGGTCAGGACAGGTGGTGGACAGGGCCAGTGGTGAACAGGATGAGGGTGAAGAGGGAAGGCAGTAGACAGCACAGGTGGTGGACAGAACAAGTGATGGATGGGGCACGTCAGGTGGTGGATGGAACCAGTGGTGAACAGGACAGGTGGTAGACAGCACAGGTGGTGGTCAGGACAGATGATGGCCAGGGCCTATGCTATCCTGGTTCTCATGTGTCTGCCGTCCGGAGGATACCTGGTTTCAGGGAAAGGAGAGTGTGGGTCCTGGAGGACATGCCTGCAGAGCTCACCTGGCTTCTCCCTCTGTCTTTCCCAAGCCTCTCTTTGTGTGCCACGCTGCCATCCCAAGGGCTAGGATCCTGGTGTTTTGGGTGTAGTTGAGTGCTTTTCAGCTTCTGTCTTTGGAGATGTTCATGGAAGGGATCCAGCTTTGTTTCTATGTGTTGGACTCTGCCATGCTTGGACAGGGATCTTTGCACTGGGCACTTCTCAGAAGTGCACCAGGAGTCTCTTCCTTTCTTGGACATGGGCTTGAAGGGATCCCTGTGTTGGGGGCTCAGAGCCCTCTGACCTTCAGAGGTGAGACCCCATCCTGTGACTTTGGGCTTTATAGCCCCTCAGATCAGTCAATCAGCCAGGAGCCAGAAGTTGGCAGCCTTTAGAGCAGCAAGCATTTGACCTGGTCCCCAAGGGCCCAGCTTCCCACCATATGAGACTAGAGGTCTTTGACCTTCATGGGCACCAAGGTCCATGTGGCACATTGGGCTGCAGTCAGATGTGGCCTTAGCCATCTCTCTTTGTGCCATCCCTCTGATCCACCCAGCCTGCTGGACTCAGCTCCTTGGGGAATGAAGAGTGGGTTTTGTTCCTGGGGACTGGCATGTGGTGCCCAGTAAATGTTTGGTGAATTGATCCTCAGGATTCTCAGGCAGAAATATCAGATTTCAAGGGGAGCACGTGGACATGGGTGGTGGTGGGATATAAGGAAATGACCCCAATCACCTTTCTACTCTTTCATGGTTCTTGCCCCTGAAACCCAAGTCCATAAGGCTCTGACACAGGCCTTGAGTGAGATGCAGGAAGAAGTATGAAATGACAACTTCTCGCGATGACTGACAGAGGTTTCTGAAGATGGAACATCCCTTCCTTTTCCCTCATCATAACCAGGTCAAGTCCAGGGAATTCTCAAGCTCAAAGGCAAGGGGTTCTTAAAGGATTGCAGGAAATACAGACCTGGAGAGAACAGAATGACTGCCCAGCCCAAGGCAGTTAAATATATACAGCTGAGGGAGGCAGAGATGGGGTCGGGGGGAGGACCTAAGGGTAGAAGGGGCTGGTGGGGTTGTAGATTGTGGCTGTCCCTATAGTGTAGCCAGCTACCAAATCATGTCAGCCTGATAGAATTAAACATTTGAATCCTCCAAGTTCCATTTTCCCCCCTGGATTTCATGCTTAGCAAACAATCTCCTGATTATAATGTGGCTTGGCATCTAGGGCAATACATGTCTTGTGAGTCTGATTAACATCAGCCTGACTGGAGAGATGCAGCCACTCTTGGGTGAGTGAGCAAAACCAGCTCTACATAGCTGAAGGCCACACAATGGACTGCGGTCAATGCCCTAAAGTAGTGACCGTCTGTGACCCTCTTGGTGAAGCCGCTTGTCCTCTCCTGACTCTATCCCTCTGCCTGTCTACCTTGCTTGGATTCGACTATAGGCAAATTTCTTAATGTCTCTGTGCCTCAGTTTACTCATCTGTAAAATGAGATTAAAATAGGATTGTTGTAGGATTAAGTGAGTTAAGAGATGTTAAGTGCTTAGAATATTACTTGGCATGCAAGTGCTGTCTAAGGATCTGCTGTAATGATTCCGGCTTCCACAATGCTGGCTGTGACCTTGAGCAAGTCATTTTTTTTCTTTCTTTCTTTTGTTTTTTTTTTTTTGGGACAGAGTCTTGCTGTGTCGCCCAGGCTGGAGTGCAGTGTCGAAATCTCAGCTCACTGCAACCTCCGCCTCCAGGGTTCAAGCAATTCTCCTGCCTCAGCCTCCTGAGTAGCTGGGATTACAGGCATGTGCCACCACACCTGGCTAGTTTTTGTATTTTTAGTAGAGACAGGGTTTCAACATGTTGGCCAGGCTGGTCTCAAACTACTGACCTCGTGGTCTGCCCGTCTCAGCCTCCCAAAGTGCTGGGATTGCAGGTGTGAGCCACTGTGCCTGGCCATCTGGCCTTTGTTTCCCCGTCCTATTAATATGGAATTAACAGTAACATCTGGAAAAAAGCATATGTTAAGTACAAAATATCTTGGCATATATTAAAGTGTTTTGTAAATGGTAAAATGCTGCACAAATAAACCATATGCTTATTTGGATAATGTATTGGGAACAATTATTAGTCTTACTGGGTCCCTGTAGATTATAGTGCAGAGATGATTTTTAATATTTCTCACCTGATGACTGAATGAAACCCGAGGTGGGACCCAGAGAAGGAAGAAGGATCTGGGTAAAGGCAAGGGGGAGGTGAGGAGGGAGATTCCAGGGGCTGAAAGGGAGTGTCTGCCTCATGTGGACTGGGTACCAGGCTTTATTCTTTTCCAAAGCTTACACTGCTTCTTAACATGAGCTTGGGGAAGGTGTTACCAGTTCCTGACTCTCTCCTACGGCTATTGTTCTAATGAACGACAGTTCCGATTTTTAATAAACAGAGTTGCTGGGAGATGGTATGAATGCAAAAATCAAACAGGAGAGGGAGGAAGAAGAGGAGGAGAAATGTTTGCTTTGTCTGTTTTTTGAGACAGAGTCTTGCTTTGTTGCCCAGGCTGGAGTGCAGTCACGCAACCTCGGCTCACTGCAACCTCACTGCAACCTCATCCTCCTGGGTTCAAGAGATTCTCCTGCCTCAGCCTTCCAAGTAGCTGGGGTTACAGGCTCCCGCCACCATGCCCAGGTAATTTTTGTATTTTTACTAGAGACAGAGTTTCCCCATGCTGGCCAGGCTGATCTCGAACTCCTGACCTCAGGTGATCTGCCTGCCTTGGCCTCCCAAAGTGCCGGGATTACAGGCCTGAGCCACTGCGCCCAGCCTGCTTTGCCTTTAAAAGGCTCATAACAAAAGATAAGGGGAGACAGAGAACAAAAACGGATGATCACTGGCCCTGCCCGCAGCTCATGAGAGGAAGGGTGCATATGTGTGCATGTGTGTGTGTGCCTGTGTGTGTGTGTGTGTGTGTGTGTGTGTGGTGGCGGCCAGGGGCAGAAGGCTAGCAAGCAAGAGAAAATTTGAACTTAAACACAGCTTGGTTTAAGATACCTACAAGCATGTGCGTTTGCAGAAGCACAAATTATTAAAGAACATCCTCATGTTGATGGGTAGAAACTGTCTGCTAATAAGCAAATGAGAAGGTGCTAATAAGCAAATGAGAAGGGAGGGAGTTGACTTTGGCATCAAGGTCAGGAACCATGTGCTAGGGGAATTCTTGAACCCTGCATGTCTCAAGTTATTTTCACTGTACCACTCAAGGCCTTGCTCCCTTTAGGAGCAGGGTGAGGGCTGGTGTCATCAGTTAGGGGTTAAGATTTTCCAGATCTGTTTGCTTGGAGCTGTCTCTCTTGGCCCCAGAAAAACCTCCTCTGGTTAAGGGATGGGAGGATGGTCCAAGGCCACTCCCAGCTGGGAACTGCATTGCCTGAGTGAGTTAACAAGGAGCTGTGATCTCCATTCCCACTCGCAGTCTCTAGAGACTGTTTCTCTTGCCTGAGAAGAGGAGGAAGGAAGCAAGAAGCGTTATTGGGATAAGTTTAGATCCACTTCAAATGCCCAGTTCAGCAATTCTCCAGCCTGGTGCTCACCTCTGGCTGTTTACTTCTACCCAGCCAGGCGGAGTTTCCTGCCCTGAAACTGAAGGAAGTCCCTCCCCAGAACAGCTTATGAGAGAAAACATTAGGGCAGCAACATGAGTGAGTCTTAGACATTTTCTCACAAAAGGCCCCAGGGACCACAAATTAAAGGGAAGGATGTTTAGGAGAGGAAAGCCTGAAGAGTTTGGAAAACGACTTTGAGGCATTGAACTGAATCACCATCATTTCCTGCTGAGGTTATCCTAAGAGAACTAGCAGGCACCACTCCCCACACCAGCTGCCTGCTCTGGGATCTGGGCAGGACCGACCTATTAGCCAAAGGAGTCCCAGACTGTCCCAGATTGCCAGTGATGTAATATACACTTCATTTGTTTATCTGTAAGCCTTCAGAGCAAGCAAGAGAGGAAAACAAGTCAGTGGAAATATTATACAGGGAGCAGCTAGCTTTTCTTGGCTTTCTTGTTTGTTCCTGAGCTGACAATAGAAATCTTTCGAGAACAGGAGCTAGTGCACTTTGAAAACAAAATGTCTTCACTTACAGGGCATGGATTTTTCTGTGGATTTGGATTCTTCGAGGACAAATTTGCATACCATTATCATTATTTCATTGGAAAAAAAAAAAGAGGCACCTGTGGGATAGAGAATGGGAGAGGAGCACAGAATGGCGAGTATGGTCTTTCGTTGTTTTATTTGTCTTTCCCTTGTACAATTTTCTGGCAGGGAAGGACAATGCTGTTGTATCCAGACCTTTCCCTAGGATTAATAGATGACAGTCCCATGGGGAGGGAGCTAGTTCGTTTGTGGAACTCTGTATCTCCTGGATGTTAACTTATTTTTCATTTTTTAATTTTAATTATTTTTTGTGGGGGCGGACAGAGTCTTGCTCTGTCGCCCAGGCTGGAGTGCAATGGTGTGATCTCGGCTTACTGCAACCTCTGCTTCCCGGGTTCAAGCTATTCTCCTGCCTCAGCCTCCTGAGTGACTGGGATTACAGGTGTGCACCACCACGCCTGACTAATTTTTGTAGTTTTAGTAGAGACAGGGTTTCACCATGTTGGCCAAGCTGGTCTCGAATTCCTGACCTCATGATCCACCCACCTCAGCATCCCAAAGTGCTGGGATTACAGGTGTGAGCCACCATACCAAGCCTGGATGCTAACTTTAATCAGAAGCCATAAATAAGAGAGGACATTTCAAATGGAGTCAGACATGACCTTTGCTTCCTGGGTCATTCTCCTGCAGGTACCCGTATCTATCTTAGGACACTTCTGGGATTATATAGAAGTATAGCCATTTGTGTGCATGCCTTCTAGGCCATAAGCTTAGTGAAGATGGGAATCATATGCATCTATGTTCTCGATAATGACCAGCCTAGTTCTTTACGCTTTGGAAATGTCCAATGCATGTTTGCTAAATGAATCGATGAGGCACGCGGACTTTTGAGGGACACAGAAATGATGAGATGGGTAGTAGAAGGAAGTGAAGAACAAGTGCAAGAGATGGGGGAGAGTGGCAGATATTACCTGCTTGCCTTTCCTTTCACCCAGAAGAGGTGTTAGAGCGGTCGGAGGAAATGGAAATACTTTGGAAGACAGAGACCTGGTAATCCCTTTTCACCCAACGAGAACCAAGCCCTGGATGAATGGATGAGCAGCTCTCGTTTTTCTGCCCCCTGCCCGCGGTCTTTCTGAGACTGACTTTGTCCTAGGAACTGTTTGTCCCTCTGGAAGTTAGACTGGTATGTGGGTGTTCCTTAGAGCCCTGGTGATGGGGAATTAGGAAGTAAGTGCTTGAACTGAAGCCCTTTTGTCCTAATTCACTGGTATCTGGGGCAAAAGCTTGCCCTCTCTGTGAAAATGAAATGAAAATCTTTTCATTTTCCCAGAACTCAAGGTCAGACCCTGGCACAGTAGGGCCCCTACCCCGTACCATTGCCCTGGATGGCTCTTGAAGCTGGTGGCAAAAGAGAACTGAGAGTTCTCTGAGGAAAAGAGCAACCAGGTTGCTCATTTGTTTTAAATTATTTCGTCGCATCAAATATTCAGATTTGTGGCAACAACTCTATTTAAAAACTCCAGGCACATGATGGATGAGCTCAATGTTTTCAGTCAGTTCCCAGTTTCCAGCCCACCCTCCGGGAATCTTCTAAGAGTTACCTGGGCTTGCCTGGGTTAGCCTCCAACTACCGGGACCAGCTAAAGTGCAAGAGCTACACAATGCCTGTGATGATATTTGGCGTACGTTTTTCATATAAATGAATTTCATCATGTCCCATACATTGCCTTCAAGAGAAAAAAGATATTCAACTTAGGAAGTCAGAACTGGGATGTTTGCATAGAAGTCACGCTTTTTGTATAGGCGGGTTGTGTGAGTTTGTTTCCATGGACTTCAGACTTCTGCCTGTGAAATATGTGGTGTGTGTGTTTCTGAGGTTCTCTGTGTATGAAGCTGCTGCTCTTCTCACAAAGCTCATCATTTTAGGTGAGACTGAATGTGACACCCATTGAAGCCGCTTTGGAACCCAAGATGCATGCCCTAATACTTTTTTCTTTTTTTTTAAATTTAAGACAGAGTCTCACTCTGTCACCAGGCTGGAGTGCAGTGGTGTGATCTTGGTTCACTGCAACCTCTGCTTCCCGGGTTCAAGCGATTCTCCTGCCTTAGCCTCCCGAGTAGCTGTAGCTGGGACTACAGGTGTGTGCCACCACACCCACTAATTTTTGTATTTTTAGTAGAAACGGGGTTTCACCATGTTGGCCAGGATGGTCTCGATCTCCTGACCTCATGATTCTCCCTCCTCGGCCTCCCAAAGTGCTGGGAGCCACTGTGCCCAGCTAGTACAACCACTTTTACTGAATGCTTCCTATATTCCAGATATTTTATATATATGCTTTACATTATATTATCTAACATCCTTGCTCAAAAATAATAAGGCAGGTATTATCATTCCTATTTTATAGCTAAGAAAAGTAAGACTCACAGATGTTGCTCAAAGTCACATCAAGGTTTGGCTTATTCCAAGCTTGGAGTTTTGTTTCATCATACAACAATGTCTCCTCTCTGGCAAGTTTCTAGGACTACCCTACATAACATCTGCTGCGCTGTCACAGTGCAAGATGATACTTCTTCCTCTATAATGATAATCTCTGGGGGAGGGCGTGTGGCAAATGGAATGTGGGAGGGGGGCTCTTGGGAAGCTGACAAGGCTCTATTTGTTTCTCTTGATAGTGGTTACACAGGTATGTTCACTTTGTGATGATTCACCAAGGTAGACACATAAGATTCAGGATTGCTTGGTGTTTGTCATTTTTCTTTTCTTTTTTTTGTTTCTGTTTTTGTTTTTGTTTTTTGAGATGGAGTCTTGCTCTGTCGCTGAAGCTGGAGTGCAGTGGCATGATCTTGGCTCACTGCAGTCTCCACCTCCTGGGTTCAAGTGATTCTCCTGTCTCAGCCTCCCTAGTAGCTGAGATTACAGGAGTGTGTTACCACACCTGGCTGATTTTTGTATTTATAGTAGAGACAAAGTTTCACCATGTTGGCCAGGCTGGTCTTGAACTCCTGAACTCAGGTGATCTGCCTGACTCAGCTTCCCAAAGTGGTGTTTGTTATGTGTCAATAACAAGTCTATTTAAAAAATCATTTCTCCATACTGGGCATGGTGGCTCATACCCATAATGCCAGCACTTTGGGAGGCTGAGTGAGTGGATCTCTTGAGGCCAGGAGTTCAAGACCAGCCTGACCAACATCATGAAACTCTCTCTACAAAACAATAACAACCAAAAAATTAGCCAGGCATGGTGGTACATGCCTGCAGTTCCAGCTACTGAGGAGGCTGAGGTGGGAGGATCACTTGAGCCTGGGAGGCAGAGGTTGCAGTGAGCTGAGATCACACCACTGCATTCCAGCCTGGGAGACAGAGTGAGACCCCACTTCAAAAAAAAATTTATCCTAGCAATTAATGTTGGAGGGGAGCCCTGCTTCTCATGGACAATAGACACTAATTAATCAGTGGGAACTCCTTGGACTCTACTACATAGTAATTTTTAAAACAATACAAATAAGTTGATGCCCTGCCCCTTTACAAAAAGCGTTTTAAGTGAATCACAATAAAACATCATGCACAAAAGCCGGGCGCGGTGGCTCAAGTCTGTAATCCCAGCACTTTGGGAGGCCGAGACGGGTGGATCACGAGGTCAGGAGATGGAGACCATCCTGGCTAACACCGTGAAACCCCGTCTCTACTAAAAATACAAAAAACTAGCCGGGCGAGGTGGCGGGCGCCTGTAGTCCCAGCTACTCCGGAGGCTGAGGCAGGAGAATGGCATAAACCCGGGAGGCGGAGCTTGCAGTGAGCTGAGATCCGGCCACTGTACTCCAGCCCGGGCTACAGAGCAAGACTCCGTCTCAAAAAAAAAACAAAAAAAAAAAACAAAAAAAAAAACATCATGTACAATCATAAAGTGGTATTAGGAGGAGGTTGTCAGCACTATATAGGAAGGAAAACTTTCCTTACATACATATGTCACTCTGCTGGGCACCACAGAAGGCTTAAGGCTGGCTTCCACTCTCAGGGTGCTCACACAGCCAAGCTGATGACACTGAGCCTTTACTAGTAGTAAATAGACACTTGCCTCTAAATATATTGGAACTCGTTGGAATGGGTTCCCACTCTCAATTTGGTGATCAATAAACTCAAAGGAAGTAAAAGTTTTCATGAACTACATCCTACATCTCATGTGTGGGCAATTGAAATGGAAAATACCACATCTGATCAATATTTTGAATAATCTGAGCTCCCAATCTTAAAGCTTTCAAAATGAATATTTATACGTTTATAGGATGGTATAAACTTGGAGAGACTCACTTATCTAGTTGCCAGGACAATTTTGTAATTGATTTGTAATTATGTTCCTCTGCTTGCATAAACATTTTTTTTTTTTTTGAGACAAAGTCTTGCTTTGTTGCCCAGGCTAGAGTGGAGTGCAGGGGCATGATTTTGGCTCACTGCAGCCTCTGCCTCCCAGGCTCAAGCAATTCTCCTGCCTTAGCCTCCTGAGTAGCTGGGATCAGATGTGCATACCACCATGCCCAGCTAATTTTTGTATTTTTAGGAGAGATGGGTTTCACCATGTTGGCCAGGCTGGTCTCGAACCCTTGACCTCAAGTGATCCAAAGTGAGCCTCAACTTCCCAAAGTTCTGAGATTACAGGTGTGAGCCTCCATGCCCGGCCTCGCATGCACTTTTTACTGGGCTAACTTTACAACATCAAATAGCACAGAACTTCTAGTTTACTTCAAACTGTGATGACTTTAAAATTTCTAGACTGGGGTAGTGGTTATACATTTTTTTCTCCTTCCCTATATCCTAGTAATTTAGAGACCTGGAGGGAGAAGATACATGGACTGTCAGATCTACAGACCTGCTTCCTTCAGTAGCTGATTTTCTTTCATTTGTGTCAGAAACAGGCAGCATGGCACAGAGCCATGCACCTAAAACTTTATTGTGCATATTTATTCCTAGAGATCTTGTTAAAATGCAGATTCAGATTCAGCCACTCTAGGGTCAGGGCTGAGATTCTGCTTTCTATTGTAATAAGTTCCCAGGTAATGCCAATGCTGCTGGTCCATGGACTGAATACTTTGATGAGAAGTTTAGTAAGGATATAGAGGAAAGAATACTACATGTGGAGTAGTAATTTCTGGCTTTTAGTATCAGCTCTGCCATTTACCAACTTGCTTTCTTGGACAAGTCATTTTTCCTCTCTGGGTTTTAATTTCCTCAAATAAAAGCTGTGTGATAGAGGAGGAGGTTGGGTTAGGTTATTTCAAAGCTTGCATTCATAGACTCTTCAAAGTGATGTTTTGATTAAAAAACTCCACCTACAGGATCACATACAGCCTTTCAAGGGACTAACAGGTGAGCTGGCGTTATCAAAGCAGAAATTATAAGGGCTGGAGTAGGAGGGCATGGGAAAGTCAGAGAAAGGGAAGGTGAGCCATAACTTATTATGGCAAATATAAGGCTTTGATTCTTTCAGAGTGATGGATTTTGAATTAAAACTGTTATCCTGAGAGAGGCTACTATTTTCCCCTCCAACTGTCTTAGGGGGAGACCTGCTTTACTGAAAACTGAGTTGCATAAGAAACTTGAATGAAGGAAGCAATGGATGTGTTAGTGCTTTGAAATAAGCAAATGCTTACAGGGGCTGTGAGTGAGTCATGGCTGGAGGGAAGCTTTCTGGAGCCATGAGGGAGTCTGGTTTGAAAACGGCAGTTCATCTCTGCTGCAGACCATTTCTCTAATTTCAGACAAATTGGCCAGAAATTCAGGTGTTTGGCCACTGCTAGCAGACGTAACAGGGACAAATGCAGTCTCCTACAAGGGTTAGGAGAGCAAAGGTGCCAGGGGGCATACAGGGGCATAAATAGGCAAGGAGAAGGAGGGGTGAAAAAGGAACACAGATGATTTAAGTGAATGAATGAAGCTTCTGACCATCTGAGCCTCTGGAGGCAGCCCTTCCCCAAGAGCTCACCCATCTCTATTTTGAGCAGGAAACAGGATCAGACAGAAAGGGCTCCCCAGACTCATAGATACAAGCTAGTTTCTCATTAAGTCCCAAAGCAAAGTCAGGGGAGTGGAGAAAACTCCTGGTGCTGGCGCCTGTTCCAACGGTTAGGTTGGGAAATACAGGAGATATTTACCTTATGTAGGACGTGCTCGTTGAAGTCAGGGCCAGCTCCTCCCTGGTAGGAATCGGGTCTCTGCAGGTCCATGCCCGACTTGGAGCTCGCCACTCCGACTCTCCCTGCGCTCTGCGTCAGTGCTTCCAGGAGCTCGGTCCGAGTTCCGCTGGGTGCGGCAGGCTCGGGTCTGAGCCCTGCGGGACGGGCCGCATCCGTTTTCAGCACTGGACAGTTCCCCGCAGCGGCCGCGGCGCGGTACCAGGCGGGCAGGCGGCCACGCTCTTCCAGGACAGAGTGTTTCAGCACCAGGAACAGCGACTCCGCCGTTGTGCGCCTGGGACCAGAGTTCTGAGATCCTGTCAGCTCCAATCCCTGCCTCTTAGGACTCCAGGATGCTGGCAGGGACGCAAGATTTGGGTCCGGCTGGTGATCCCTGCGTATTTCATTCAGCTACCGGACTCCGGAGGCTCAGCGACCCGGCTGCGTTCTCAGGGCATTGCAGTCCTGGGAGCTCACCGTTCCTGATTCCGAGAGAACGGGCATCTCCGTCACCACGCAGCTTAGCGCAGCGCAGCTCTCCTCACACGTTTGCAGGGGCGAAGTCCTGCGGCGCTGGCGGCGCTTCTGTTTTTGTCCCTGGACGATTCTCTCCAGGATGTATGAGATAAATAGAGATTCTAAGCCTGAGGTCGACAGACGATGGGTCTTAGGTGTCCCCAAAGTCCCTGAAATATGCTAAATTCTGCTTACCTGCATTTTCCTAGGGAGAAGGTCCAGGGCTTTAATCACATTCTCTCCAGTATACTTGACCCCAAGAAGTTAAGAACAATGGGCCCAGGAGAGGCAGATGGTGGTTTGGTTAGGAGCACAGGCTCCAGGATTCAAATCTTGACTCTGAAAATTATTAGTTGTGTAACCTCGGGCAAATTAATCTCTCCTAAGTGTCCACAAAATGGAGATAATATTATAATAGTACCTGCCTCATGGTTTTGTTCTGAGGATTTAATGAGTTAATTCATGTAAAAAGCCTAGAACAGTGCCCGGCATGTACTAAGAACTCAATAAATGTGAGCTATTACGCTCTCCGGAAAGGGGATGAAGAGCTCTGGCTACTTCCCCTAAACATTAGGGGAGTCCTGCTGCTGTGACCATTGATTGGCAAAATTGCATCATCACCTGTAATATGAGAGCGTGAGGCTGACCACCATGGGAACTGGAGGCTGAGACTGTGGCTCCTGGGATTATTATCAGATTACTAAGGACAAGTCCTAGTACCACCCACCGGACCTTGGAGTCAGTATCAACATGAAAGGAAAGAGCCAGGCTTAGGGTTAAAAGAGTACATTTTACTCCTGGGTTTCACTCCTTTTTGGCTGAGTTGCGTGAGCCAGATCACTCGTGTTCCCTGGGATTACTTATGTTTTCTCATTTGCAAAATAGGTAGAGTAATCTATGCCCACTTTATTGGGTTTGGGGGAAGAGTGAGACAATGCATATGAAAAGTCTTTATTTTCTTTTAAATTGTAAAGCAAATTTCATTTATAAAGCTTTATTGCTGGAATCACTATACTGTAGATAGTCAATGATTAAATGAACAAAGCTAGGGAAACAATGTGCTTGTTTTATGACATTCTCACTGGGCTGATTTTTTTTTCAGCCTGTGACAAATACATACCATCCGATGGTTGGAGTTCTTAATGTGAGGTGAATAAATGGATGAATGTATGTTAGGGGAACTTTGCAACATTGATAACGTTACACAAAGTTTTGCTTCTGTGCCTTTTTCTGGGGGAGGAGAAATCTCCAGAAGAAGAAATGAATCCCATAGATTTTATTAAGTTCTCAAAGTTGTTTATACTCAAAAAAAGTACAGAATGAATAGCTTAGACTTGCTCATCTTAACTTTCTCCTGAGCTTCCTCAACAACACTGACTACTATAGATAAGAAGATTCTAAAGGCTTTGTCTGGAACCTCACATTCCTTGGAAGGTTCACTTCTCAGGGTCTTGTTTGGAGTTCTGAAGGTTCAGAAACATTATTCTGTTTGTTCAGGTTTATAGAGCAAATAGCAGAGGATCTGAACCAATCCAGAATTGATGATGGAAGACTTTCATGAGAAATGATGTTTAAGCTGAGATCTGAAGGAAAAGTGGTCATTAGTCGAAGAGGGTGGTGGTGGTGGGGTGGTTCCAGGCAAAGCAATCAGTATATGCAAAGGTTTTAAGGTGTGAAGAGCTGAGAAAAGACCAGTGTGGCTAGAGTCCTGAGAAAGACAGGAGAAGGGTAATGGGAGACCAATCTAGAGATAGATAAGGACCAGATCATGTGGATCTTGTTAAGGCTTTTGAACTTCATTCTAAGATCAATGTGAAACCATTGAAGGACTTCAAGTAGGGAAATGGCATGGCTAGATTTGGGTTTTAAAGACACTACTTTAAAGTAAGTTAAGTCAAGAATGAATGTGCTCTTTTATTGATTTATAAAATTGATTTTTATATTATGGGCATTAATCCTTTATGTCATAAATATTGCATTATTTTCCATAGATTTCTTTTCTTTTTTTTCTTGCTTTTTTTGAGACATGGTCTCACTCTGTCACCCGGGCTAGAGTGCAGTGGCTCAATTAAAGCTCACTGCAGTCTCAACCTCCCAGGCTCAAGCAATCCTCCTGCCTGAACCCTCTGACTAGCTGGGACAACAGGTGTGTGCCACCATGCCTTGCTAATTTTTGTATCTTTTTAGAGACAGGGTTTTGCCACATTGCCCAGGCTTGAACTCCTGGGCTTAAACAATCTGCCTGCCTCAGCCTCCCAAATTGGTGGGATTACAGGCGTGAGCCACTGCACCTGGCTGTAGATTACTTTTCAATGATTAACTTTGTTTATGCTTTTATTATACTGTATTAAAGTTTTTAATCTTTAAGTTTGGGCTGAGTATTAGCAGGCATTATCTAGGCAGAAGAGATCATCAGAAGGCATATTGTTGTGTGTGAGCCCTAAATATCTGAGACAGTGCTCAGTCAATTTAGGAAGTTTATTTTGCCAAAGTTAGGGACACACACCATGACACAGCCTCAGGAGGTCCTGATGGCATGCTCAAAGTGGTTTGGGGGCAGCTTGGTTTTATATATTTTAGGGAGACATGAGACATCAATCAATATATGTAAGCTGTACACTGGTTTGGTCCAGAAAGGCAGGGCAACTCGAAGTGGGGAGGGGGCTTTTTGGTCAAAGGTAGATAAGAGAAAAATGTTTGCATTCTTTTGAGTTTCTGGTTAGTCTTTCCAAATGAAGCAATCAGATATGTATCTATCTCAGTGAGCAGAGGGATGACTTTGAATAGAATGGGAGGCAGGTTTGCCCTCAGCAGTTCCCAGCTTGACTTTTCCCTTTAGCTTAGTGGTTTTGGGGTCCCAAGATTCATTTTTCCTTTCACATGAGCAAACAATAAAAGTGAAGGAAAGTAGATATTCTTTAGAGAATGTGTCCGTTATGTAACAATACTATTAATTTAGAATTACATATGTTGTGTGTTCTTATTCTTTTAAATTTGTTAAGATGTGTTTTGAGGTCTTATCTTGGTGAGCATTCTAGGTGAGGTTGAGAAGAATGTGTATTTGTTATTATGGGGTAGAGTATTCTATAAATGCCAATCAGATCGAGTTGATTGATAGTGTTCTTCAAATCAACTATATCCTTTATGTATTGTATTCCTGCTAGATCTATCAGTTACTGACAGAGGGTTTTGAATTCTCCATCTCTACAGTGGATTTGTCTTTTTCTCTTTTTATTTCTATTTGTTTTTGCCTCATGTATTTTGACACTGTGTTATCAGGTGCATGTACATTTCTTGGAGAACTAATTCCCTTTGTCATTAGGTAGCGTTCCTGTTTATTCCTAACAATTTTCCTTGTTCTAAGTCTTCTTTGTCTGGAATTAACATCGCTACTCCAGTTTTCTTTTGATCAGTGCATTGTATAACTTCTTCCATCCCTTTATTTTTAAACTTTGGAGTCTTTATATTTAAAGTATATTTCTGGTAGGCAGCATATAATTGGATCTTCTTCTTTTATCCCTTCTGACAATCTCTGTCCTTTAATTAGTGTATTAAGCCATTCATATTTAAAGTGATTGTTACTATATTTGGATTAATATTGACCATGTTTGTAACTGCTTTTTATTCATTTACAGATGCTACTGCTTCTGCACTCTGAGCAATTTATATGATTTTTAAAAATTCTATCTTCTCTCAGAATATCAGTAAAAAATTCTTCTTAAAAAATTTTAGGCTAGGCACCTGTAATCCTAGCACTTTGGGAGGCCAAGGTGGGTAGATCACCTGAGGTCACGAGTTTGAGACCAGCCTGGCCAACATAGTGAAACCCTGTCTCTACTAAAAAAAAAAAAAAAAAAAAAAAAAAATTAGCTGGGTGTGGTGGTGCGTGCCTATAATCCCAGCTACTCAGGAGGCTGAGGCAGGAGAATCACTTGAACCCGGGAGGCAGAGGTTGCAGTGAGCCAAGATTGCTTCATTGCACTCCAGCCTGGGCAACAAGAGTGAAACTTCATCTGAAAAAAAAAATTTAAGCAGTTCTCTTTAGAGTTTACAGGATATTCTCAAAACTAAACTAAATCTACCTTCAAATAACACTATTTCTGCTTCATGTGTAGTGCAGGTGCCTTAAAAACAGTATTCCTGAGTCCTCCCTTCCAGCCTTCTGACATTGCTATCATTTATGTCATTTATCGACATGCTATAATCATTAAATACTGACTACTATTGTTACTTTAAACAGTTATCTTTTAGATCAATTAAGAATAGGAAAAATATGATTTTTATTTGACCTTCATTTATACCTTCTCTGACACCCTTCTTTGCTTCATATAGATCCAAGTTTCTGATATGTGTTACTGTCCTGCTTGAAAAAATTTTTTTTAACGTTTCTTGCAAGGGAAGTCAGCTGATGACAAATTCCTCAGTTGTTTGTCTTATAGTATCTATTTCTTCTTCATTTTTTTTAAGAGATGGTATCTTGCTATGTTGTCCAGGCTGGAGTGAAGTGGCTATTCACAGGTAGGATTATAGTACACTGCAACCCCCAATTCCTGAGCTCATGTGATCCTTCTGCCTCAGCTTCTCAAGTAGCTGGGACTACCAGTGCATAGTACCATACCTGGATAATGTTTTAAGTTTTTCATAGACATGAGCTCTTGCTATGTTGCCTAAGCTCGTCTCGAACTTCTGGCTTCAAAGGATCCTCCTACCTCAGCTTCCCAAAGGGCTAACACTACAGGCACACACTACCATGCCCAGTGCTTCTTCATTTTTGAAGGATAATTTCCCTGGATATAGAATCCTAGGTTGATGGTTTTTCCCGCTAACACTTTAAATATTTTATACTACTGTGTTTTTGCTTGCATACTTTCTTTTTTAAATTATTTTTCTCTAATTTAAAATTTTTATGGATACATACTAGTTGCACGTATTCATGGGGTACATGCTATATTTTTATGTAAGTGTACAATGTGAATGAGCAAATCAGAGTAGCTGGGCTATCCATCACCTTAAACATTTATGATTTCTTTGTGTTAGGAACATTCCAATTTCACTCCTGTAGTTATTTTGAAATATAAACTCAATTATTGTTAACTATAGTCATCCTGTTTTGCTACCAATGCTTGCATACTTTCTGAGGAGAAGTTTACTATAATTTTTTTTTAATTTGAGACGGAGTTTCGTTCTTGTTTCCCAGGATGGAGTGCAATGGTGCAATCTCGGCTCACTGCAACCTTGTCTCCCAGGTTCAAGTGATTCTCCTCCTCAGCCTCCTGAGTAGCCGGGATTACAGGCATGTGCCACCACACCTGGCTAACTTTGTATTTTTAGTAGGGATGGGATTTCTCCATGTTGGTCAGGCTGGTCTCGAACTCCCGACCTCAGGTGATCCGCCCGCCTCGGCTTCTCAAAGTGCTGGGATTACAGGCGTGAGCCACCGCGCCCAGCAGTTTACTATAATTTTCATTCTAGCCCCTCTACAGGAAGACTGCTTTTTCCTCCTTAGGGTTCTTTCAAGATTTTTCTCTGTCTTTGATTTTCCTAGTCATCACCATGAGAACCTGGTGGGGTTCCTAGAGATAAAGTCCATGAAAATGTGGGTATCCACCTAAGACCGACCCCCAGGAATTTCTCACTTTCAAATTAGTCCACACTCAGCCTCCAACAGTTCCTCAAAATTACCGTATAAGTGTTCCTACCAGCTCATGGTTCCAGTGGCTTCTGCTCCAGGTAAGTAGATCTCAGCTGTGACTTTCTGGATGCGCCTGTCTCTCCAGATTTCAGAGGAGCAGGTTTCCCTGCAAACTCAGTTCTCTGATGGTCCAAGAAAAGTCATTGATTTTGAGCTTGTTCAGCTTTTTCCTATTGTAAGGAGTGGGGGTGATGACCTCTAGCTCTTCACCTGTCAAAGCTACAACTAAAAGTCCTTCATTCGGATTAGAGTATTATCTTTCCTGGGAAAAAATACCAAAATTTTTTCAAGCTCTAATCATTTTTTTTTTTTTTTTTGCTTCATGTCCTTTGGACCATTTTTTTGTGACATTCTAAATTAACACAATAATTTTAAAATTCAAGTTATTCTCATAGTAATTACATTTTGGATTGGTATCTTTCTGAGATCTGGGGCCATTCAAGTGTCATTGGTAAGTACATTTGCAGACCATCTCTCAGGATGCGTGGCTCATTCTGCAGGGCTTCTGATCTAAAAGCTTTAGAAGTGACATTTTCTAATCCTGTCTCCATGTGCTAGGGAGGTCATTTGTATGGATAAGGACTGTCTCATGCATGTTCCCCCAAACAGGGAGGGGCAGCTTTCTTGCCAGCTGTTAACTCCCCTCTCCTGTAGCTGCCTCTTGCCTCAGCTCCCTCTGCCTGGGAGATGTTTCTGCATATGGAGTCCTAAGGTGTGTCTCTAAGTTTCCTCTTCCAGTCCTAGTTATCAGGGTGTGAATATTGACTTTCCTGTGTTCAGTTCCTCTTCTTTGTTTGTTTGTTTTTTGAGACAGAGCCTCACACTGTCTCCTGGGCTGGAGTGCAGTGGCATGATCTTGGCTCACTGCAACCTCTGCCTCCTGGGTTTAAGCGATTCTCCTGCCTCAGCCTCCCGAGTAGCTGGTATTACAGGTGCCCGCCACCATGCCCAGCTACTTTTTTGTATTTTTAGTAGAGACGGGGTTTCACCATGTTGGCCAGGCCGGTCTCAAACTCCTGACCTCGTGATTCGCCCGCCTCGGCCTCCCAAAATGCTGGGATTACAGGTGTGAACCACCACACCTGGCCTCCCCTTCTTTGTTTGTATGCTCCATTCCTGCATAACTGCAGCCCAGGGATCAGCAGTTTGGAGTTACATGGTTCAGTTGACAGTTTCCTTCTTACGTCTGTGGTTTATAGTCCACATTTCCATTTTAATAGTAGTTTTTGCCCTCCCTGATAAATTAGTCTCTATCAGTATCTCCCTGATATGTGAGATTCTCAATAGTGCTCCCTTTTTCTTTTCTTTTCTTTTCCTTTCTTTCTTTTTCTTTCTTTCTTTCTTTTTTTTTTTTTGAGATGGAGTTTCATTATTTTTGCCCAGGTTGCAGTGCAATGGTGCAATCTCGACTCAGCAACCTCCGCCTCCTGGTTCAAGTGATTCTCCTGCCTCAGCCTCCTGAGTTGCTGGGACTCTAGGCATGTGCCACTATGCTCAGCTAGTTTTTGTACTTTTAGTCGAGACAGGGATTTCACCATGTTGGCCAGGCTAGTCTTGAACTCCTGACCTCAGGTGATCCAAAGTGCTGGGATTACGGGCATGTGCTACTGTGCCTGCCAAGAGTGCTCCTTTACATGTTAATACAGAAAGTTTCAGCCCTTTGAGAATCATCATCGCTATGATGGATTCTGTTTCCATATCTGTCATGATGTAAACTGGATAGGTAAATTTTTTTGTTTGTTTCATTTTGAAAATTTTAATAAAAGTAACAAATGCATATTGTCAAAAATTTAAATGGTGTGGAAGGTCTTAGACATCTCTCTTATCCCTACCCCCAGTCCTTCTCCTCCAAGGAAACTTCTCCCTGCCCCTGCTCCTTTTTTTTTTTTTTTTTTTAGCTCTGTCTGTTTTTGTTCCTATAACACCATTTTTTTTGTCTACCAGTTACAAACATTGTTGACTAGTACCCTTATGTTTCCTCTGCACATTCTTTTCAATATAGTTATGCCATCATTTTCTGTTCTTCCACCAGTCGACTCTGCAATTTCACACAACAGACTCCAACCTCCATTCCTTGCTTTGTGAACCGTAGATTGTATTTTTGGAGTTGCCAAGGTCTAAGATGAAGCATTAGCATTCCTATCCTTCTTTTCACTTCTTTCCCCTGTCATTTCCCAACCTCTTTCAGATATACTTTTTTAAAAAACCAAGTTTTATTAAATTTAATTAATTAATTAATTAATTAATTTTTGACACAATGTCTCACTCTTGTCACCCAGGCTGGAGTGCAGCGGCACGATCTCAGCTCACTGCCACCTCCACCTCCCGGGTTCAAACGATTCTCCTGCCTCAGCCTCCCGAGTAGCTGGGATTATAGGCACCCACTGCCATACCTCGCTAATTTTTGTATTTTTAGTAGAGACAGGGTTTCACCATGTTGGCCAGGCTGGTCTTGAACTCCTGAACTCAGGTATCCGCCCATCTCGGCTTCCCAGGGTGCTGGGATTACAGGCGTGAGCCACCGTGCCTGACTTTTTAATTTTTTTTTTTTAATTTGAGAATTATTTTGTTGGTAGAAGAGTTGCAAAGTTAGTACAGAGAGCTCCTGTGTATCCCACACCCAGTTTCTCCTGCTAGGAATATCTTACATTATTATGGTGTCTTTGTCACAGCTATGAACCAATACTGATACACTATTACGGAAGTCTATTTTTCCCTTGCCTTTCCTTAGTTTTTACCCAATTTCCTAATTCTGATCCAGGATCTAATTTAAGGTATCACATTACACTCACTCTTTTTTAATAATACATCCATTGCTCAAAATCATGGCATCGTTTTAATCTGCACTTTTTTAAATATATACTTACTGTTTTCTCTTAAGTTTATGATTGCCTCTCTTTTTGCTTGTTGAGAAAGAAAATGCATGTCTTCTTTATTGTGTTCCTCATATCTTCCAGCTTTCCACTCTTTGGTATGCATTCCATTATTTTCTTGAATCTCAGTGACTTCATGTTCTGATATGGATTGGCTTCTTTGTATTTAGATAATGACTTTGTTTTACTTCTTCCCCCTGAGTTTCTAATTTACTTTTCAAATTTTTTATTTTTGTTTTTATTTTTTGAGACAGGGTCTCACCTTGTCATCAAGGCTGGAGTACAATGGTGCGAACATGGCTTACTGCACCGTTGACCTCCCAGGCTCAAGAGATTCTCCGACCTCAGCCTCCTGAATACCTGGGACCACAGACATGAGCCACCACGCCCAGCTAATTTTTTTGTAGAAATGGAGTTTCACCATGTTGCCCAGGCTGGTCTTGAACTCTTGAGCTCAAACAATCATCTTCCTTTGGCCTCCCAAAGTGCTGAGATTACAGGCATGAGCCACTGTTCCTGGCTCTAATTTGTTTTTAAACATTGAATTCAGGGCCTTCAACAGATGCTCAAGGCTCGTTTTCTAAGCTCTCATCTACATCATCTCACAAACCTCTCTGACACAGTGTTCTATCTGTTTATTCTGAGAACTGGTTGTTTTCCGGGCCTGCTGCGTAGCTATAGCTCTGACATTTTCCTTTAGTTCTATTCTTACACAGATTCAGTATTTCTGTGGCTCATTAATTCTGCTTTATTGGTCTACTCTCTCATGAACTTGGTTTACTTTTCTTGCTTTATTCCTCATGAATAAGTATTCAAAGAAGTGACTTAAGAATTTACGTAAATAATTGCTTAAGAAAGGGAGCATGGGAGGTGAACTTCCTGACTCTTTACATATCTGAAAATGTGTTTGCTCTGCTCCTACTCAATTTTGGCTGGATTTGGAATTCCAGGTTGAAAGCTCCTTCTCGAGGGTTTGAAGACATCACTGCATTGTCTTCCTGGGTACTCTTAGGAGCTAACATTGCTGATTGAAGTGCTGCTCACAGAAAGTCTTTTGCCAGATTAATTCCTCTGCCTTTGGGGATGGTCTATTTTAGTATTTATTTTTTTGTTTTAGAAGCTTTGCTTTTCTATTCTTTTTGCTTCGCTTTGCTTCGCTTCTCTTCTTTCTTTCTTTCTTTCTTTCTTTCTTTCTTTCTTTCTTTCTTTCTTTCTTTCTCTCTTTCTTTCCTCTCTGTCTCTTCTTTCTCTCTCCTCTTTCTTTCTTTCTTTTCTTTCTTTCTTTTTTTCTTTCTCTTTCTCTCTCTTCCTTCATTTCCTTCCTTCCTTCCTTCCTTCCTTCCTTCCTTCCTTCCTTCCTTCCTTCCTTCCTTCCTTCCTTCCTTCCTTCTTTCCTCCCTCCCTCCCTCTCTCTCTCTTTCTCTCTTTTTCTTTCTTTCCTGCTTCTCTCTTTTTGCCGGAGTGCAGTAGTATGACCTCGGCTCACTGCAACCTTCGCCTCCCAGGTTCAAGCGATTCTCCTGCCTCAGCCTCCCAAGTAGTAGTTGGGATTACAGACGCATGCCACTATGCCTGGCTAATTTTTGTATTTTTAGTAGAGATGGGGTTTCACCATGTTAGCCAGGATGGTCTTGAACTCCTGACCTCAGGTGATCCCCTCGCCTCAGCCTCCCAAAGTTCTCATATTACAGGCATGAGCCACTGCTCCTGGCCTCTAAAATCTTTTCTTAATCTATGGTTTTCTGATATTCTGCATGAATTTATATAACCATACGCCTATTTACATCTATTGTGCTGGGTACTCAGTCTACCCTTTCAATTTGAAGATGTGTGTCTCCTTTCCTCTCTGGGAAATTCTCTTCCTTTAATTTTTTTCTCCCCTTAATTGTTACTACTATTTTCTGAAGTTCCCAAGTAGTCAGATATTATCATTTTCCATCTCTTTGTCTTTTTTGCACTATGAACTAGGATATTTCCTTACTCTCATCTTTAAAATCCTTACAATGTATTACTTTTTAGCAAAATTCTTTTCAGTTTCCAAGAATTATATTTTTGTTTCCCAGGTGCGGTGGCTCATGCCTAATCCCAGCACTTTGGGACGCTGAGGTGGGCAGATCACTTGAGGTCAGGAGTTCCAGACCAGCCTGGCCAACATGGTGAAACCCTGTCCCTACTAAAAATACAAAAATTAACCAAGTGTGGTGGAGTGTGCCTGTAATTGTAACTACTTGGGAGGCTGGGGCAGGAAAATCGCTTGAACCTGGGAGGTGGAGGTTGCAGTGAGCCGAGATCACGCCACTGCACTCCAGCCTGGGAGACAGAGTGAGACTCTGTCTCAGAAAAAAAAAAACCCAAAAAAAACAAAACACACACACACACACACACACACACACACATATATATATTTGTTCTCATTTACATTTTAAAAAATTGTGGTAAAATATACGTAATATAAAATATACCATTTTAACCATTTTAAAGTCTACAGTTCAGTAGTGTTAAGTGCATTTACATTGTTTTACAACTCATCTCCAGAATTCTTTTTGTTTTGTGAAACTAACGCTCTATACCCATTAAACAACATCTCCTTATTCCCCTTCCAACCAGCCTCTGGCAACCACTATTCTACTCTCAGTGTCTATATGCATTTGGCTAATCTAGGTATCTCATAGGAGTGGAATATCATAGGAAATATAGGTATCTTATACGAGTGGAATCACACAGCATTTTTCTTCTTGTAACTACCTAATTTCACTTAGCATAATGTTCTCAAGGTTCATCCATGTTGTAGCATGTGTCAGAATTTCATTTATTTCTAAGGCTGAACTATATTATATTTGAGAAAACTATATTATATATTAATATATAATATTACATAGGATGGCTTCTTTGTATTTAGATAACTTTCTTTTTCTTATAGTATAGTATATAATATTTTTTCCTAAATACAATATATTAAATACAGTACGTTATATTGTAATCTTAGAAAGAATACAATACAATACAATACAATACAATACAATACAATACAATACAATACAATACAATACTATTGTAGTCTTTCTTTTTTCTTTTTTTGAGACAGAGTCTTGCTCGGTTGCCCGTGTAGTGGCGCAATCTCAGCTCAAAGCAACATTTCTCCCATGATTATGCTCTGGGGTGTTGGAATGGGTGAGGGGTGCACTGCAGGGGAGGCAGCCTCCATATGCAGCCACCTGTCCCCTCCCCCTCTGGCATGCTTGGATGGGGATGGAGGTTTTGAGTTGTATTGACCTAGGAGGAACAATGGTGCTGTCTCCTTCCTTGGGGCTTTGGAGAAGATCTGTTCATTTATTCTTCATTCATTCATTCATTCATTGATCCATTCATTCATTCTTAGCCAGGTACTGTGCTAGGCACTCAGGATAAATAGACAAAAGAGCTACAGTTCCTGACTCTAAACAACTGACAGTCTACCACTTGTGGCTAACGGGTGCAGAAAGATCATATCATGGGATAAGGGTCATGATGGTGCATGAGGGAGGCAGTGCAGTGCAGTGGCTGAAAGCTCAAGCTCGGATCCAGCAGACTCGGGTTGCATCCTGACTCCACTGCGTGCCATGTGTGCAGCTTTGTTTATTATTTCATGTTGCTAATGTTCACTTTCCTCTTTCAAAGTGTCATTATGAGGATTAAATGAAAGAATGCGGCTGGGCCCGATGGCTTAAGTCTGTAATCCCAGCCCTTTGGGAGGCTGAGGCAGGTGGATCACCTGAGGTCCAGAGTTCGAGACCAGCCTGGCCAACATGATAAACCTCATCTCTACCAAAAATACAAAAATGAGCCGGACGTGGTGGTGTGCGTTTGTAATCCCAGCTACTTGGGTGGCTGAGGCATGATAATCGCTTAAACCCTGGAGTCAGGGGCTTCAGTGAACCGAGACTGCTCTACTGCACTTCAGTCTGGGTGACAGAGCGAGACCCTGTCTCTAAAAAAAGAAAAAAAAAAAAAAGAGTGCACGGTAAGTGCCTGGTATATACTGAGTGCTCAATATAGGAGCTGTCATTGTGAATAATACGGGCTGAGCGTGCCAGAAGTCTGCAGGAGAGGATGACCACTTGCTCTGCCTGGAGGTGAGGAGGAAGGTGGGACTTGGGCAGGGCTTCACCCAGGAAGTGGCCGCTAGGCACCAACATTTCCTTCCCTAGAAAAGTCCCCCAGTGATACCTTCTCCTGTCCCAGCACCCCAAGGAGCCACATTTTTGACCATTGAAAAGCAGCCTCTAATAAGAGAGAGCCTCTGTAAGGCTGCCCAGGCCCTGCCCATGATGCCAGTTTTCTGCTGCCATGTTGTTTGCACCATTGGGTGCTTTCTGGGAGATACAAGGATGCATGACGAACAAGTGAACCTTTATTGTGACATCAATGTGTCACATGATGTCATAGACTCTTTTGCAAGCATTATCTACTTAATCTTATCCAATTCTCCCCTGGAGGAGGCTCTAATTCTTCCCATTTTATAGATCATGAAAGCGAGCCTCTGGGACAGTAAGTTAATCACCAAGATCCTGCAGATGGCAGACAGAGCCAAGATTCAGTCCCTAGTGGTCTGGCCCCATGTTGATACACTTTCCGCCATCCTGCAGCTGCCTTCTGCTGGTAGAATCATCAGCCGAGAGCTGTGGCTCAGGAGGGGACTGTGGAGGTTTGTTTGGTGCTTTTAGCTCCATAGTTGGAAAAACTCTTTGGCACACAGAACTTCGTAGACACTAAGTTCCAGCCTATCCTGCCACTCAGTCAGGATCAAGAGGAGGAGACGCCAAGGGGATCTGTCTCTCCAGAAGTGTACAGAAAGTGCTCGGTGACATCGCCATATCTGCCCCAACACCGTAATTCCTGGGACATACAATAGCCACTCTTACCTGGAACCTGTGGCATTAAGACCACCCCCATGGGGCCGGTTGCGGTGACTCATGCCTGTAATCCCAGCACTTTGGGAGGCTGAGGTGGGCAGATCACCTGAGGTCAAGAGTTCGAGACCAGCCTGGCCATCATGGTGAAACCCCGTCTCTACTAAAAATACAAAAAATTAGCCGGGCATAGTGGTGGGCACCTGTAATTCCAGCTACTCTGGAGGCTGAGGCAGGAGAATCGCTTGAGCCTGGGAGGTGGAGGTTGCAGTGAGCTGAGATCAAGCCACTGCACTCCAGCCTGAGTGACAGAGCAAGACTCAATCTCAAAAAAAAAAAAAAAAAAAAAAAAAAGAAAAAGAAAAAGAGAGAGAGACTGTCCCCATGGACTAGACTCCAGGAGCTTGTGGTCCTTCTTGGTTTTGGTTTTTGTGTTTTTGAGATTGAGTCTGTCTCTGTTGCTCAGGCTGGTGTGCAGTGGAGTGATCACAGCTCACTGCAGCCTCGACATCTTAGACTCAAGCGATCCTCCCACCTTAGCCTTCCAAGTAGCTGGGATTTCAGCCTGTGGTCCTTCCAATGGTCATCAGCGTGGTAGTGCTCTCCTGTAGCACAGAGCACAGCAGCTACAGGCTGTGGGGGAAGCTGCGCGTCCAGGAAGGCTCCTTCACTGAGTGCCAGGCTCTTTGCAGCTCGCTGCCTCCTCCTTGTGGACATTTGTCTCCAGCAGGGTCTCAGAACTTGGTGACTGTGTCATGGGAGAATGGATAAACTCAACATCCCCAGGGAGGAGGAACTTCTACTGCCCAGTCTTCAGAGGGAGCCAGTAGAAATTACAAAAAGCCAGCAAAATTTACCTGGACTTCTCTCAGCCACTCTTTCTGCTCTGTTTCTTCTCTCTCATGTGGTATAGCCCTCTTTCCATGTGAGAAATATACTTCTAGGAGAGAAGATACGTCATTGACATCGTACTGTGATTTTAAACGCACATGTCACCTTTGGGGAAGCATTTGCGTTTCAGGTTTTCTCCTGGACTGTGGGTGTTACAGGTGTTTTATTTTTATTTTATTTTATTTTATTTTTTTTTACCATAGCAGCAGCAGGTGTGTGTGCATGCATGCATGTGTGCTCTCTGTGTGGGAGGCATCATAGTTTTGAGAGCCTTTGCTGAAGTCACACTTCACTTGGCCATGGAATCCCCTCTTAACTAACCTGCCCTGCTTGCAGTGATCAGTGGGTTCAAGTTCATGTATTCTCTCTGGGTTCCTTTGTGCTGTCATTTGTGATTGTTTTCTTCAAGGCACACAGCTGAGGATCAAAACTGGGAAGATAATTCAATCCCTCCTTCCAAGAGCTGATAATGCATCATGCCACATCATTTCTTCATCTGTTAACCTAGCTTTTCTTTAAATTGGACCTCAGGATGCACAGAATTGGGTTAATCATCATAATGGAATTCTGACACACTCATCATTCACCCACGGACAGTCCACTTTCATTCATTCGTTTATTCCAATGTAATAAGGCCCTGTAAACTCAAAGCAAAAGCTAGGGCCTTGGCAATAACTTACGTTTAACCATATCCTCCTCCCACCCCACTCCCCAAATTGGGAATCATTCTGATTCCTCTGTCCATCAATCCTTTGTTTTCATTTTTAGGTAGTTTTATTGCATCTATATGCATTCCTAAAGATGCATTTTTAAAATTTTAGTTTTTTCTTTTTTTTTTTTTTTTTTTTTTTCAGATGGAGTCTCTCTGTGTTGCCCAGGCTGGAGTACAGTGGCGCGATCTTAGCTCACTGCAACCTCTGCCACCCGGGTTCAAGCGATGCTTCTGCCTCAGCCTCCTAAGAAGCTGGGACTGCAGGCATGTGCCACCATGCCTGGCTAATTTTTATATTTTTAGTAGAGATGAGGTTTCACCATGTTGGCCAGGCTGGTCTTGAACTCCTGACCTCAGGTAATCCACCTTCCTTGGCCTCCCAAAGTGTTAGGATTACGGGTGTGAGCCACTGCACCGGGCCTTTTCTTTCTTTTTGTAGAGATGGGATCTTGCTATGTTGCCCAGGATGGTCTTGAACTCCTGGGCTTAAGCCATCCTCCTGCCTCTGCCTCCCTAAATGCTGGGATTACAGGTGTGAGCCAATGTGCCTGGCTGGTTGCTTTTTTGATTTAAGATTACATTGCTTAGATTCTTCTGTATTGTGTGGCATGTTTGTTGTTTTGACTGCTGCATAATGTTCTGCGGAGTGAATAGCCCACATTTCTTTAATCTGTTCTTCCACTGAAGGGCATGTGGGCTGTGCCGGGTTTTTATCTGCTGTGACCAGCACTGCAGGGAACTTTCACGTACATGTCTCTTGTCGTCTGTGTGCAAGAGTTTCTCTCCATTTTCCCATGTGAGAAGTGTTAGTTAATTTATTTATTTAGAGACAGAGTCTCGCTCTGTTGCCCAGGCTGGAGTGCAGTGGTGTGATCTCAGCTCACTGCAACCACCACCACCTCCCAGGTTCAAGCAGTCTTCCCACCTCGGCCTCCCAAGTAGCTAGGACTACAGGTGTGCACCACCATCCCCAGCCAATTTTTTTGTATTTTTAGTATAGTCGGGGTTTTTTCACGTTGCCCAGGCTGGTCTCAACCTCCTGAGCTCAGGCAGTCCGCTTGCCTCTGCCTCCCGTAGTGCTAGGATACAGGTGTGAGCCACCGCATCCAGCCAGAAGCATTTACTTAAGGTCAGCTGCATGTGTTGCCTATGCTCAGGTCACACATGCCTGGGTGGTGGGGCTGCAGGGCTCTGCAGGAAAACCATGTGAGTTATGGAGAGGAATCTGGGATTTTGGCTTAGACAAATGTGTTTCAAGGTCTACCTGAGCTACTTTTAAGTTATTTGACTTGGACCACTTTCTTGACTCCTTTGAGTTGCAGTTTTCATATTTTAAAAATGGAGTCCGGGCATGGTGGCTCATGCCTGTAATCTCAACGCTTTGGGAGGCCGAGACAGGCAGATCACCTGAGGTCAGGAGTTCAAGACTAGCCTGGCCACCATGGTAAAACCCTGTCTCTACTAAAAATACAAAAATTAGCCAGGCGTGGTGGCACGCACCTGGAGTCCCAGCTACTGGGGAGGCTGAGGCAGGAGAATCGCTTCAGCTTGGGAGGTGGAGGTTGAAGTGAGCTGAGATTGCAAAACTGCACCCCAGCCTGGTAGACAGAGTGAGACTTTGTTGGAAAAATAAAAAAGAATAAGGTACAAGAAACAAGGAGAAGTCAAAGCACAGCTGGGAGGAGCCACTGCAGCCCAGGAGCAGGCCTGCACAGCAGGTAAGCATGTCTACTTTAAAGTCAGCACACCAGGCTCACATGCACCAGAGCACTTCACTTACTAGCTTATGACCTGAGGCACACACTTAACGTTTGGAGTCTGTTTCCCTCTGGTCGGTGGTAATTGCACTGAGCTCTGAGGGCTTTTGGGTGGCTTTGATGAGATCATCCATCCATCCTTGTCCTGGTGCCTGGGATACTTAGTCAATGTGAGCTGCTGTTGCAGACCTGGGACTAGCATGCACTCCGTACAGACTGAGTGTCACCAGGGTGGGACACTGCAGAGGAGATTCAATATCAGATTCAGCATATTAATATTATTTAACATAATAAGGAACATACTACTATTTCCCTTTACAGACTTCAAATATCAGGTATCAAAAATACAGATTTCCACAGACTTTCTTTTTTTCTTTGAGACAGAGTCTTGCTCTGTCACCAGGCTGGAGTGCAGTGGCGCCATCTCGGCTCACTGCAACCTCCACCTCCCAGGTTCACACCATCCTCCTGTCTCAGCCTCCTGAGTAGCTGGGACTATAGGTGCCCGCCACCACACCCAACTAAGTTTTTGTATTTTTAGTAGAGATGGGGTTTCACTGTGTAGTCCAGGATGGTCTCGATCTCTTGACCTCAAGTGATCCGCCTGCCTTGGCCTCCCAAAGTGCTGGAATTACAGGTGTGAGCCACTGTGCCTGGCCCAGACTTTCTTATTCAGAATATCCTGGGGTGAGGCTTGGGGGTTTGCATTGTTATAAGGTTCTAAGAGTGACTCTGACATGAAGACAAGTTCAGGAACTCCTGAACTGATGACATCAACCAATGTGCCCTGGAAAACCATTCAGAAAGGGCTTTAGTTTCCCAAGAGAGATGAAGAAGAACTTTAGTTGAGCGGGAGAAGAGCAGTGGACAGAATTAAGAAGAGAACCTAGACTTATTAGGGGAGAAGGAAGGACATGACCTAGACTGCCACATTGCACGTTCGTGTAGAAGACGGTGTTAATGACCCCAGTGTCATCTGCAGAGCACAGCATGGTGCCGTCTGAAATGGGGTCTCCTAAAACTGTGCAACATATTCCAGTGTCAACACCAGGAACAACATCTATTTATATTGTTTACAGTGTTTCCCTCTAGAGCCAGACTGCTTAGGTTTGAATCTAGATTCATCCCTTACTGACTCTGTCACTACAACTTCTGTTTGTGTCAATTACCTCATCTGTAAAATAGGGATAATAATAATGTATATCTCAGGTTGTTTTAAGGGTAAAGTGGGTTAATATGGAGGGCTTAATAAAAAGGCTTCGAATAGTGTCCACACTTAGACAGTGATATGTAGGTGTTGACTATTGCCTTCATCTTTGTCTTTGTCTTCATCGTCATCATCATCGTCACTATTCTGCCACAAATTCCACTTATTATAGAAGTGCATCTAAATGCGCTTCATCTAAAATGCAAGCAGCACTATTAAGAAAAAGAATAGGAGAGGGATAACTATTGTTTTCCTATCCCTAATATTTCAAGTAAGAAAAGATGCAATTTCTCAGTACAATAAAAACATGGAAAATATTGCTGGTTATCCTCCAGCTCTCCCCTGTTCAGTAATGGAAGTTTTGGCTGGGCACAAAATTTAAAAACATTTCTCAGCCTCCTTTGCAGGGAAGTGTGGTGACATAACTGAATTCTGGCCAATGGGATGTGAGAGCAGAAGTCAAGCCCAGAGAGATATTGGAGCACAGCCTCCTCTTCCTCTCTTCCCTTCCTCTGGGTGGGATGTAGGAGTGGTGGTGGGTGCTGGAGCAGCCATCCGACACTGAGATGGAAGCCTGGTGCTGGATGGTAGAGCCATGGGCTGGAAGAAACCTGAGGCTGTGGAACTGCCATATCAGCCTTGGACTGCTTACCCCTGAATGTTGGAGGGAAAATAAATAGATTCCTATCTTGTGTATGCCCTACATAAGTAGGCTTTCAATACAGTAGATGAATGAGTATTCTAGATAATAGACTTGTTACATGTATAAGGAATAAATGTTCTACCAGGTGGCCAAAAGAGCAAAGGAATAGGGAGAGATGGAAGACAAATCCTTATTTGAATGATGTAAAGTAAGAGACATAGGGAAGGAGGGAACAGGGCTGATCTAGGGTGAGGTGATGGAGGTGTCTACGGACAGTCACTCTCAGGGTCATGCCTGCACCTAGGGAAGCCTCCTTAGATTTTGTGCCCTAGGTGCCTCTCTTGCCTTGCTGTGGTCTGGACCACGGAAAGGAGAGAAGATGGGCAGTAGAGGGATAGGAACTGAAGAAGAGGGATAGGGGTAATGTGAAGAGAGAGGAGAGGATGGGGATGGATTTCAGGAAAGAGGAATCAAAGGAGAAGAAAGGAAGAGGGGAAAGGGGAAAGAAAAAAGTAAAAAGTAACCTTCAAGTTAGTGGTTCAACGTGGTAAGTTTTTAATTCAGAGAGACTATTTCTTTACACCTAATATTTTAGAAGTGGGAACAGATGGAAGATCTTATTTTCATCTTCCTGCCCTAAAAATTAGGCCATAGGCAGGGGAAAAATATTGCACTCAACAGGAAGAATGTGACAAAGTACAGTGCCTTGTGATAGTCAGGTGTGTGTCAGCAGCGCCAGTGCAGCACAGCCGGGTTTGAAGTGAGGTCACTAGCAGTGGATGTGGCTGAACCAGAGGGGAACCTACTTTTAAGACAAGTTATGAGAATGGGCCTTTGGTCCCATTTCCAGAAGGCCACATCGCGGGTGTCCTAGCTGCCCTGTGCTGCTCTATCAGCTATGGCATCAGGATCTGCCTGGTAATTAGTGGCTGTGAGACACACTAAATACAGCCAGCCTCAAATAGTCTCCCAGAGTCTAGCACTGTCTGCCTTTTACACACCCAGCCATTTCATAACCTCATTGTCAGTCCTGCAGTTTGCTACAGCATGAAGCAGAGAAGGGGAGATTTGGACTCCAGAGAGGGACCATCATAGGGAGCAGACACCCTGAATGTTGCAATTATCTAGAATTGCTGTTTGGTCCAAAACAGCAATGGTTATACCTGTAAACTTAACTGAGATAGGGCTTTATTTCCTTCAGAGAGCTGGGAGAGAGTGTTGGTAGAATGGAGGTAGGTGATTGGTAGAAATAGAAGGAGAGAGCACTCATTTTTCTTAGGGGAAGGCTGTAAGTCTGGGAGGAGCTGACCTCTGTTGCTCTATCATCTCCCTCTGGATAAATTACTCCATTACTGGCCAGGCGCGGTGGCTCACGCTTGTAATCCCAGCCCTTTGGGAGGTTGAGGCTGGCAGATCACAAGGTCAGGAGTTCGAGACCAGCCTGGCCAAGAGACAAGCCTGACCAATATGGTGAAACCCTATCTCTACTAAAAATACAAAAGTTAGCTGGGCATGGTGGCAGGTGCCTGTAATTCCAGCTACTTGGGAGGGGTGAGACAGGAGAATTGCTTGAACTCGGAAGGCGGAAGTTGCAGCGAGTTGAAGATCGTGCCATTGCACTCTAGCCTGGGCGACAGAGCGAGACTCCGACTCAAAAAAAAAAAAAAAAGTGTACTCCTTTACTTTAGCGGACCAGTGGGGAAGGAGCAGAAAGAATGGGTGAGAACGTGAGCTTGAGTCAGGCCTGTGTGATACATTGTAAGTATTAGCTATTATTATTAGAAATAGTTTCTTATAGTGTATAGCATGGACATTTAATGTGACATTGGATTAAGTAACAGGGGATTGCATGTAAAGGGTTTAATGTCAAGGGAGGTCTGATCTATAAACCCGTGTGGTTAAGGTGGAAGGGACTGTCCCCTTTGCCTCTCCGGCTTCCTCTTCTACCACTGTCCCACCCTCCCTAACTACTTTCTTCAAGAACTACCCTCAGGTTGCATTTGCTGGTCTTCACCGGGCTTCCACTTCTACCCTCCACGGAAATGGCATTTGCAGAGACCACCATTGCCCCTCCTGCTTCCAGACCCCTGGGCTATTCTCCTTTGCATGTTTTCCTGGACTTCGATGCTGGTGGGTACTCCCTCCTCCTCCAAACTCCAGCCTTCTTGGCTCCCATGGCTCTGCGCTCTTTGGATTTTCCACCTGTATGATTTTTAGCCATTTCCTCTTTTCTTCCTGGATTCCTTGTCTTCTTTTCATTCTTTAAATTATGTTTACACCCAGCGTTCTGCCCTGCTTTCTTCTTTTCCTTCTATACACTCACCGGGTGGTTGCAGCCACTTTCGTGATTTCAATTCCTGCTTAGGATCAGTGACTGCTCTTAGGCTCAGATATCCCCCAACGGCATGGCTGCAATGCAGGGGGTGTGCTGCCACTTTCACTGACCCTGGACACAATGGAATGGTCCAGGCACTTGATGAAAGTCAGGCCAGTCTCAGTTCTTCCCAGGCAGGATTTCTTTTTTCTTTTAACTGAGGCTAAGGAAGGGAGTAAGGCTTTCTCTGGGAATAAAACTCCTAAGATGGAAAACGTGAGAGATGTCAGTGGCCATATTTCCCTCCTCTTGGAGAAAGCTGTCTCCAGAGTGAGAGAATAGAGCCCAGAGAGGACAAGGAAGAGAGAATCTAGGGGCTGTTTGATTGCCTGGTTCCAGTTGACCCTGACACCTAACAGGATCCTTGCCTTTCCCATGGATTTTCTTTGAATGATGGGCGATAGCCTTGTATTCCTCTAACGTATGTTCCCTTTTGCCTAAGTGTGTTCTAGGTAGGTTCATAGATCCGTGCCTTGTCCTCTGGATAAATGGTGACTGAACAGGCACAGTGATGAGACACAAGCACTCAGAGTGTGCTGAGAATCTACCGTAGGCCCCGGTGCTTGGCCTGGAGCTGCAGAGAAGCCTTCTAAGGTATTTTTTTTAAAATCCCGAAAGCACTGGCTTTCATTTTCCTTCTTATCTCCAGAGATGCCTCATGCTTTAAGCCTCATGAGACACAAACATCAATCAACATTAATCCTGAGATACCGCCCTGGGCCAGATACGACGGGATGCATTTTATCAACCTCTTAATTTAGTGTATGTTTTAGGTAGAAGCCAGACAGGACAGATTTTCCCCAATCTATCAATTCCTGCTACTGCTTCTTTTTGGAAAATCAACTCTGAATCCCACCCCCACAAAAAATCCGGGGGTTTTTAACCTGAAATCTTGGAGGTGAAAGGGTGCCAAGAAATTAGCTGATTCAAGGAAGATGGCCATGATGGAAAAAAGGGGACAATTTGCATAATAGGATCTCAATTTCAGAAAAAAGATACATACCCAGGATAAATAGTTTTCTTGAATGAATGAATGAATGAATGAATGAATGAATGAACAAATACCCAAAAAACAAAAGCGCGAACACACACAATCTGTTAAGTCTGCCTGGGAAGCCCAGTCTTCCCTGCTCTCTTGAGGCTCTGCAAGAAGCAGTTATGCAACGTCCACTCCGTGCCCAGCACCTTCTAGGCACAATATTAAAGAAGTGCAGGGGCCAGGCATGGTGGCTCATACCTGTAATCCCAGCACTTTGGGAGGCCGAGTTGGGTGGATCACAAGGTCAGGAGTTTGAGACCAGCCTGGCCAATATGGTGAAACCCTGTCTCTACTAAAAATACAAAAATTAGCTGGGCATGGTGGAGGACACCTGTAGTCCCAGCTACTCAGGAGGCTGAGGCAGGAGAATCGCATGAACCCAGGAGGTGGCAGTTGCAGTGAGCTGAGATCACACCACTGCACTCCAGCCTGGGTGACAGAGAGAGACTCCGTCAAAAAAGGAAGAAGAAGAGAAGGGCAGTGTGACATTTGCCACCCAGGTTCAGGTCCAGGGTCTGCCAGCCATGGCCAGAGACATAATAATTGCTAACAATTACTAAGTTTACTTTGTTTCAGAGACTACTTTAGATGCTTTCTGTTATTACTTTACTTAAATCTCATGCAAGTCAAATAAAGTATGTATTATTATTATCCAGATGCATAAACTATATGGCACAATCATACATTTCTGGTACCTCCTAGGAGGGCCACCACACTCTGAAACTCCTTTCTTTTCTATTTTTCGGAGATGGAGTCTCACTCTGTCACCCAGGCTGGAGTATAGTGGTGCAATCTCAGCTCACTACGATCTCCACCTCCCAGGTTCAAGCAGTTCTCCTGCCTCAGCCTCCCAAGTAGCTGGGATTACAGGTGCCCACAGCCATGCCCAGTTGATTTTTTTTTTTTTTAGTATTTTTAGTAGAGAGGTAGTTTCGCCATGTTGGCCAGGCTGGTCTCGAACTCCTGATCTCAAGTGATTAGCCTGCCTTGGACTCCCAAACTGCTAGGATTACAGGCATGAGCCACTGCACTTGGCCTGGAACTCCTTTCCAAACCTAAGTTTAGATTTCCAATGCCACTGAAATCTCACCTAAATTCAGGGCAATCAGTGGGAGAAGCTTCTACACACCCCAAATCTCAGGCTATCTCTCCATCTCCTTCCCTTGGCCAAGTGGCAGCCTCCCAAGGACAGCCACAAGGTACCCAGAGTCCAGCTACAGAGTCCACTGGCTCTGTGTGAGTCCTGGAGATAAAGGACACCACCGTTCCCTCTTAGATGCCCCAGGCTAAATGGACCCAGCAAAGCCTGGCCCAGCAGCTCAAACTGCTGTCTGTAGGGAAGCTGGCTGAAAGAGTTCCGGGGCAGGATCCGTATCTTATCTGTCCTGCAAATCCAGAGCTGTGGGTGCCAGGAGCCAAAGCCTCATTTCTGAGCCTGCTTTGTGCCCTGGCTTAGCCCAGATCCTAAAAGTCAGGAGATGAAGCAATGGCCATCATTCTTCTGGACTCAACTGCATGTTTGAGAACTAAGATGCCAGGACTCGCAGTGACAGGAGAGGCAGCATGCAGTCACCCAGTGCACAGCAGCTGCACCCTGAGGCTGGTGTGTCTGAGAGCTGCAGACCCTACAGATCCCACAGGGAAGGAGGGGGAGGGGGGGTAGGGGAGGGTAGCAGTTGAGGAGGGCTCCCACTGCCTCACTGAAGCCCGAAACCCAGCATCCAGTGGGTGATAGCACCTGGCACGTTGCATTTCCCAGAGATGGAAAAATCTACTTTTTTCCCCTCCAATCACTTGGAGGTGCACCTGGAAAAGTGAGTTGAGAAGGGTGGGGGCTGAGCCTGGGCTTCCTGGGCTATTGCAGCCACTGAGTACTGAGTGAACAGTGACGGCTGATGAGAGAGGGAAGCGAGGGTTGGGGTGCGTGCACCAGGCTTTCACCGCTCCAGAGCTGAGCTGCTCCAGAGCTTGTCTCGATAGAAACAGAATAACTTCATCCACAGGACTCTGCCTGCTGAGAATCAGAAACAAGTTCCCCCTTCCTGGCCAGCCATGCCAAGAGCCCTCAACTAGACCCGGCAGGGTTCCAGGTCCCTAAGGGGCACGGAGCCTCCACGGACTGTCCTGTTTGTGGTTTTAGCCTCTGGGAACAGTCGGCTCCCATCTGACCCAGCAGCAGCCAGAAAACGTCACCACGCTTGATTCAAGAACCCACCCTTGCAGCCACCAGGCAACCAAGCCCTCTCTCCTCACTTCTCCATCACCCCCTTCCTCCCCTTTCCTGCCATTCGCCATCTACCAAAACAAAAACTCAAATTTTAAGCACGAATCCTAGAAAATGAGCGAATACAGAACCTCGGGGAAGAGAAATGTAGCATTAGTTTTATCCCTGAGGCTTTGAGCATTGATGAGTTTAAAGAGGGAAAAATCAAGAAGGAAACGTGAGTGAAGAGAGGCAATGAAAGGGGGAGAAGCTGGGCAAGATGTTAGAAGGACCGGATTCTGGTCCCAGCTCACCACTCACCTGGGACCTGAGTGTTCCCACCTGCAGAAGGCCACGCCAGACATCACTGTTCTCACCTGAGGTCCTGGTTGTGCATAGGGTTGTCTCCGGGTGTTGGAGGGGCGAGCCAGGGAGCCAGCCCCCAGGACCACCCCCGCATCACTTAATGCAACTTCCAGATTACATTTTATTTTTAGCAGAGATGGGGCTTCGCCACATTGACCAGGCTAGTTTTGAACTCCTGGCTTCAAGTGAAACACACGCCTTGGCCTCCCAAAGTGCTGGGATTACAGGCGTGAGCAACTGTGCCAGGCCTCCAGATTACATTTTATTTCAACAAGAGGTTCTGCAACCAAAAAACTAGAGTACTAAATATTTTCTACAAAGAGTATATACGATCTATAAACAAGTTATAAAGAATAATAAAATGCACACCTATGTGCCCCCGCCCAGCTTAAGAAAGAGAATAACTTTAATTAGTTAATTTATTTTTTTGTTTCCTGATTTAAATGTAACATACATTGACTATAGAAATTTTGCAAGATCTGGAAGAGAGAAAACAGGTATCGCCACAACTTCATTATCTTATTGCGAATATTGTTGTGACAATACTTTCCTATTTCACCATATTTGTGCCTGGAAGGTGCTTGGGCACGGAGTGGACGTTGCATAACTGCTTCTTGCAGAGCCTCAAGAGATCAGGGAAGGCTGGGCTTCCCAGGCAGACTTAACAGATTGTGTGTGTTCGTGCTTTTGTTTTTTGGATATTTGTTCATTCATTCATTCATTCATTCATTGATTCATTCATTCAAGAAAACTATATAGAGCATATATTATGGGGACTGGAAGTTGGAAATGCAACGGTGAGCAAAGAAAATCCATTTCTTGCCTTCTTGAGGCTTATGGCCCAGTAGGGGGAGACAGACATTAATCAAATGTGCACCAATAAGTGTCCCATTACAACCACCGTAGAAGAAGGAAGTGCTCTGGGAACTTCCATCAGGGGTATTGACTCATCTGGGCTCCAGCTATGTCTCACCCCATCCACGTCCCCCACCTGGCCTAGCCCACCATCGTCTCACACTTGGAAGGCTGCAATTGCTTCTTCATAGTCTCCCAGTTTCCTGCCTTACCTCTGTCTATTGTTTTTTCCTCACAGCAGCCAGTGTGATCCTTTTAAAGTAAGCCAGATCATGTCATTCTCCAATGGCTCCCTGCATCATTGAGAGTAAAATCCAACTCCCTGTTAAGGCCTATGGGCCCTTAAATGATGACTGTTTCCTCTCTGATCTCATTTCATTCCACTCTTGCCCTCATTCCCTCTCCCTGAGCCGTGCTGGCCTCTCTGCTCCCACCCCAGGACTTTTGAACAGCAGCCCTCTCTACCTTGCACTTTTTACCCACAGTTGGTAGTGTGGCTCCCTCCCTTCTTTCTGGTCTCTGTTAAAATAACACCTTATCATAGATACCTTCCCTAAAGATATTAATATAATAGCATTTGCCTCCCCTCACTCCCTCTACCCTTTTTGTCTTTGGGACACTTATGACCACTTGGTACATTTTATATTTGTTTATTTTCTCCTCTCCCCCTCCCGCTAGGAGAATGTAAGCTTTTTGAGGATAGGAGCTTGATTTATTTGTTGCTACATTCCAGCACCTAGCACAGTATTTGGCATGTAGTAGGTGTTCAGTAAATATTTGTTGAGTTGAATGAATGATAATTTATTTGAGATTTGGAGGAAGAGTATGAGTTAACCAAGCAAAGAGAGGAAGAGAGGGAGCATTTTAGGCCCAGGAAACAGTGTGTGAAAAGTCACTATAATCAGGGGAATGTGTTCTGTCTGAGGAACCAAATCTTTGTGGTTGCCGCTTGGGGATTAAGTGGGAGCTTATTATGGGCTGAGGCTTTGGAGGTCAGCAGGGGCCAAACTGAGGTCCAGTAGAGGAGTTGTAAGAGCCCTGGGAGGCTGTTGAATGTTTCTTACAGGGGAGTGACAAGATCAGATTTGTTTGCAAAAAGACCATTCTGGCTGCATGGTGGCGAAAAACTAACAGTTAACATGGGCAGATCAACTGGGAGGCTGTTGACAGATGATGGTAGCTTGGGCTAGGTTGGCAGAGAAAGAGATAGAGAGATGGACAAATCTGAAAGCTTTAACAGGAGGCAACATTGAATGGGCTCCAGGCAGGACAGAGTGTGGGAATGAAGCGACAGAGGGGTCAGGAATGAAGACTAGGAAACAGTGTAAGGTGATGGGACTCCTTTCTAGAGGGCATAATTGTGAGTTTACTTTGGACTTGTTAAGTTGGACGCATCTTTGAGATGGCCCAAGTGCAGATATCAAGGAGACGAATGGCAAAGAGTTCTGAGGTTAGAAGGATGCTTGGACTGGAGATTGAGTTTTCCAGGAATCTGCTCAAAATTGTTTTTAGACCCAGGCTCTGACTGACTTTGAGGATAGTTATCTTTGGGATCTGTAGGTTTATGTCTTGCTGAAACTGGGAAAATTTTAGCCATTATGTTTTCAGATACCTTTTTTCAACTCCACTTTTTTTTCTCCTTCTGGAACTTCAGTGACATGAATGTTTGCTCTTTTATTACAGTCCCACAGCTCCCTAAGGCTCTGTTCATCTTTTAAAGTCTATTTTCTCTCTTTTGTTCAGATTGGACAATTTCTATTGTTCTGTGTTCAAGTTCACCGATTCTTTCCTCTGTCCTCTCCCTCCTGATGTTGAGCCCATCAGCTGAATGTTAAAAATTTAGTTATCATATTTTTCATTTGTAAAATGTCCACTTGCTGCTTCTTTGTGTCTATTTCTTTGCTGAGATTTTCTATCTTTTCATTTATTTCAAGCATGTTAAGGAGATTGCCATAGCATTGTGTTCCAACACTTGCTTGTCAAGTAGTTGCTGCTTATCATCTCTGTTTCTTCCTTAAAAGAAAAAAAAAAAGCAGTAGAATAAACAAAGATTGCAGGTGTGAACGGAGACCACCATAAGGAGAGATGGGGAGACACCAAAGCAGAAGGCAGAGCATGCAGCCCTTGCTCTCTGCAGCATGGTCAGCCCAAAGTCTAGGAGGACTGGGCTATATGGAGGGGAGAAAGGAGCTCAGTAGGCAGAACCATGAAGCTGCTTTTCACCACCTTCCTTCTATCTCTTCTAGTTGCCTGGATATGTGCTTAGTACAGGAGTTGAGAAAATCATGTGCGTTATTCCAGAGATTGTTAATTCCAACCCTTCTTACCTGCATATAGCATCAAAAACTCCTCTTGTATTTTGAAATAATTTTAGATAATTTAGTATCTTATAGTTTGCAAGAAACTTCTTTCTTTCTTTCTTTCTTTCTTTCTTTCTTTCTTTCTTTCTTTCTTTCTTTCTTTCTTTCTTTCTTTCTTTCCTTCCTTCCTTCCTTCCTTCCTTCCTTCTTTTTTGTTGAGACAGAGTCTTGCTCTGTCACCCAGGTTGGAGTGCAGTGGCACAATCTTGGCTTACTGCAACCTCTGTCTCCTGGGTTCAAGCCTCTCAAGTAGCTGGGATTACAGGCACGCACGACCACACCTGGCTAATTTTTGTATTTTTAGTAGAGACAGGGTTTCACCATATTGGCTAGGCTGGTCTCAAACTCCTGGTCTCAAGTGATCACCCGCCTTGGCCTCCCAAAGTGTTAGGATTACAGATGTGAGCCACCGCACCTGGCTGCAAGGAACTTTCTTTCTTCTTATTTTTATTTATTTATTTATTTTTTTGAGATGGAGACTTGCTCTGTTGCCCAGGCTGGAGTGCAGTGGCACGATCTCGGCTCACTGCAACCTCCGCCTCCCAGGTTCAAGTGATTCTTCTGCCTCAGCCTCCCGAGTAGCTGGGACTATAGGTATGCATCACCACGCCTGGCTAATTTTTGTGTTTTTAGTAGAGACGGGATTTCTGCCTGCCTCGGCCTCCCAAAGTGCTGGGATTACAGGCATGAGCCCCCTCTCCTGGCCTGTAAGGAATTTTCTATTCATCAACTCATTTAACTTGCACAGCAACTCTGTGGAGGTAAGGCAAAGTAGACATTTTTTGGGCCTATTTCTGTAGATGAGAAAACTGAGGTTCAGTGGTTATCTGACCTGCTCAAGGTCATCTAAAAAGTGATCAGCAAAGCTGAGACTAGAGTTCAGGGGCCCTGACTTCCAGTTCACTGCTCTTCCCAACTGTCTGAGGCCGGGGGCAATTGAGGGAAGCCAAGGCACCAGGGTGGAGGTTAGCGGGTGGTGAGGAAGCATCTCTGAGGAGCATGCACAGAGAAGGGTGCTCAGTGGTAGCAGATCATGGCCAAGAATGGTCACCTCTTTGGGGCTGGGCTTGGTGGGTGGTTTCAGTTCAGTGGGCGTTACTATACCTCAGAGTGGAAGTTGGCTTTGAGGGTTGAGAACTCAACTGTGTTTTCCATTTCAGCAAACATTTACCTCCCCAAGTCTCAGGTCCTGTACTAGAGAAAAGGGAGAAAAATTTACTTTTTTTTTTTTTGAGACAGAGTCTTGCTCTGTCGCCTAGGCTGGAGTGCAATGGCGTGATCTTGGCTCATCACAACTTCCGCCTCCTAGGTTCAAGCGATTCTCCTGCCTCAGCCTCCCAAATAGGTGGGACTATAGGCGCATGCTGCCACTCCTGGCTAATTTTTTGTATTTTTTAGTAGAGATAGGGTTTCACCATGTTGCCCAAACTGATCTCAAACTCCTGAACCTCGGCCTCCCAAAGTGCTAGGATTATAGGCATGAGCCGCCTTGCCTGGCCCGTAAAATTTACTTTCACAACCAGAGTAGTTCATTGTCACCCCATCCAAATTATCCAAGACAAATTTATAAACCAGATTTCCAACTTGTTGGTTTGCAATAAGAGATATTCCTGGCATGATAATTAGTTATTTTCACCTACCAGGTGGAAGATCTGTTCAGGAGACTAAATGCTCATTCTGAACATCACTTGGGAAAAAAAAAAAAAGAACTAGTCGCCAGGAATAGATCCTGTCCAGGGTTGCCTGGATTGAGCTAATTCAGTCTTCTGTGTATTTCATTGTGTGTTACGTGTGCCTCAATAACAGGCTGTCACTTTCTGCTTGAGAAACACGAACACTCGTTACTCCCAGTTATTTCGTGAGTCTTTCCTGGTAGTTAGACATGCCCGTCCTGCCATCTTCAGCCTCAGATGCCATCTTCAGGCCCAGATATAGTGCCTGTGGGTGGGACTCCTAAAGGTTCTGGAATCTGGTGGTCCAGCATGTGAGTCCTGACCCTGCCACTCCTTGTAACACATGCAAAACCATGTAACTTACAATTCTTCTTCTATAACTGGGACTGAGGCTATTCCCAAGGAAATTCGTGGAGTGGGCTTGCCTACGGCTACACAGGGCGATGAGTACATGGATCACCCCAACATGGATTGGGTTGGAAACCCATCAGAAATTGTATGAATGGGGAAAGGACTGATAAAATGTGGGGTCTGGAAATGGTGAAAAAGTCCATAGCAATCAGAGGAAGGACTTTCAGCTTCTTGGGAGGATCTCAGAACTTTGCTGTTCAGTTGAACCAAGAACCTGGATGGGATGCTGATTGATTTGAATTTTATGTAAAATAAATATGCAAGAGTGGGTATTTCTAAGGGGGAAAAGAACGGGATTGGGGTTAGGGGAAGAGAAGATAAACAAACAAAGTAAAAATAAAAAAGCAAAAGAGGATTTATGTGTGGTGCTAAAAGTCACAAGCTGAGGTTTATGACTAATTCAATTCTATGCATCTGAAGTCCAGTGTAAGGAGATTAAGTAAAAGGAGGATAACATCATAGGGCTGAGATTACAAACAAACAAACAAACAAACAAACAAACAAAAAACCCAGGACAGTCCTCGTGCAGGGGTTCAGTCAACATTACAGCCATTCCTTCTTTCTTCGTCTTTCTCCAAGTTATATCTGCTTTATGCTAGTTACTTACTGATCGTATTTCAGGAGCCAACTGAACTTCATAAACCGTGAACAAATCATGACCTGGGATCATGAGTTGTGGGCTCCATTTCTTGGGTGGGGATTCCTTTTGTCATTAGTTTTACAAAGTAGGAGGTCACAGGACAAGATTCTTACAGTAATGAGGTAAGAATCCCCCAACTTTTCAGACAAGGCCATGGAGGCCTATATGGGTAAATAACTTGGCTGAATTGGGAAGCTGGTCCGTGGAAGATCATGGCCTTGGTCATGTATTAAACATTCTTGGAGTACTTGCTACTGTGAGGCACCCCACTGGGTGCTGGAGATATAGAGGTGAGTAAAACGTAATCAGGGCCCTCCAAAGGTTTGAGTCTACTGGGGAGACAGAATAGAAAACTCAACAAGTACAAAATGCCTCCAAGTGTTACAATGGAGGTTAAGAAAGTGTGTACTGGGTGCTATTAAGGCCCAGCAACCACACCCCTAATTCACCCAAGGGGTCAAGGGAACTCCATTGAGGAGGTGACACTTGAGATGATCTTGCAGCTTGAGAAGAAAGGGCTTGGGAAGGAGTGTGCACCAGGCAGTGGAAAATGCATGGGCAAAGGCACAGAGGTTGCCCTTTTAGAAGCTGTAGGTGGTTTAGCGTGGTTGAGAAGGTTTACACTGATACATGGTGGAATGCAAGGAGAGACAGGAACTGGCTTGTGAACCTGGAAGCTTGTTATCTAGGTGCATGGTTCCCAAACTGTTGGGTGCATAAGAACCCCCTGGGGCTAGGATGACTGTATAGTTTACTGCATAGTCCAGTCGGTGAACTGTATAGTAGAACACACACACGTTTTCTTAAAAGTGAAAAGGGAACTTAAAAGCATGACTCTGGGGCAATATGCTCAAACAAGGACTGTCCTGGTTAACTGACACATTAATTAATCGACCACATTTATGTGAATCTATTTCTGGACTCTCTGTACAATTCCATTGGTCTTTGCTTAATTTTGCCCATAGATTTAGGGGAAGACGATTTAGGGGAACAATGAGCTCTTCAACTCAAAACTTCCTAACCAGAGGCCACAGAAAGTCTGGGGCTGCCCTGGTCGCTGCATCTGAGCATGAACTTCCATCCCATGACCCACCCCTTCCCCATCTCGAGCATACATGAGCTCACACTGAAACGTCTGTGGGATCGAAACTGCAGGCTGGCTTTAGAAGGAACTGTGGGATCGAAACTGCAGGCTGGCTTTAGGAGGAACTGTGCAAGTTTGGGCCGTTCCTATGAGTGACCGCAGTACAGTTCTTTGTGGTTCCTAAATTAGAAGCTTGTTTTCTGTTGTTCTGTTGTGGACCAGCTGAGTGTGTGTGTGTGAACGAATGTGCGGAAGGTCTTTGTGTTTGATGGTGAGCATTTGTATATGCTCGGCTATGGGGTTCACCAACTAGGAAATTGGCATCTGCAGGTAGGTCTTGCACACTTGCCTGGAGATACGCAGAACCCCTTTGTGGTCTTCTGAGTCTTATCTCCGATGCGTTCTGGAATTTCCAGGAAGGAGGAGAATGCACAGGGGACTTGTTGAAAGAACTTTGGATTCAGAGCACAGAAAGAAAGCATGGGGAGGGAGAAAGTCTGTTCTTTTATCTTTTTATTATTATTATTATTATTATTATTATTATTATACTTTGAGTTCTAGGGTACATGTGCATAACGTGCAGGTTTGTTACATATGTATATTTGTGCCATGTTGGTGTGCTGCAACCATCAACTCGTCAGCACCCATCAACTCGTCATTTACATCAGGTATAACTCCCAGTGCAATCCCTTCCCCCTCCCCCCTCCCCAGTCTGTTCTTTTATCTTCATGGGCCTCATTCGACCAATAGAATCAGAGAGTAAACTGCTTAAAAGCAGGGTGTTTGGGAGCAAAATGATCGGAGCTTGAACTCTGATTTTGCCACTTGCTAGTTTTTTGGTCTCAGATAAGTTACTTGTCTTCTCTAAGCCTTAGTTTCCTCATCTGCAAAACTGGGATAATAATTGTGCCTTTCGGCTGAGCAGAGTGGCTCGTGCCTAATCCCAGCACTTTGGGAGGCAGAGGCAGGTGGATCACCTGAGGTCAGGAGGTCGAGACCAGCCTGGTCAACATGGTGAAACCCTGTCTCTGCTAAAAATACAAAAATTAGCCTGGCAGGAGCAGTGAGGCTCCTCCATATTTCATTTTTGGCACTAGGCTTCCGTCCCCGTTAAGGCTCACTCAGTCCTCTTCAGATGGTGAGCACAGCCTTGGCTGAGTTCTGCTCCCGCTCAGGCCTGCTTGCCAGTGCCCACTGTCCTCGAAGTTGCCTGAGTGAACCCCACGGCCGTGGCTGCTGGGATGCCCAAACATCTGTCTGTGCCGGGGGTATGATCTCCAAGCGAGCCCGGGTCCCTGAGGTCCAGAGGGGCCACACTGTGTCCTTCCTCCCCTCTGGAATTATGTTTTGTCCCTGGGCCTTGAGGCTGGGTTGCTTGTGCCTCTAGAACGAGAGAGAGAGAGAGCTGGTGAGGATGGCTCTGTCTAGGCTGAAGAAACTCTACCTTAGTTGCTAATCCAGCATGGTCGCTTCTGATCAGCTCCACTTCAGGGATGCCTCTGAGATTTCCAGTTTGTCTATTGTTTCTTGAGTAAGAGTCCTGCCCTTAGGGCAAATTCCTATCCATTCCCTCTGAAGCAGGAGTCTGAAGGGTAATGGTGCAAGAATTCACTGTCTTGTCTCACCACCGCCAAAGACACAGACATGGCTTCTGTTTGTAAGTCCCTATTGTAACCATCCAACAGGTTCACGTTGCCCGCTGCCTAGATGGAGCCCATATATCTAGACAAGAGAATTGCAATAGAGAAAGAGTAATTTACAAAGAGCCGGCTGTGTGGGAAACCGGAGTTTTATTGTTACTCAATCAGTTTCCCATTTAGGGATCAGAGTTTTTAAGAATCATTTGGTGGGTGGGGAACAGCCAGTGAGTCGGGAGTGTTGGCTGGTTGGGTCAGAGATGAAATCATAGGTAGTTGAAGCTGTCTTGCATTGAGTCAGTTCGTAGGTGGGGGCCACAAGCTCAGATGAACCAGTTTATGGATCTGGGTGATGCCAGCTGATTCACTGAGTGCAGGGTCTGCAAAATGTCTCTAGCACTGATCTTTGGTTTACAATAGTGATGTTATCTCCAGGATCAATTCCGGGAGGATCAGAAACTTGTAAACCATGAATCTCTTGTAAACCGGAATCTCCTAAACCGTAATTTCTAATCTTTTGGCTAATTTGTTAGTCCTACGAAGGCAGCCCAGCCCTCAGGCAAGAAGGGGGTTTGTTTTGGGAAAGGCCTATTATCATCTTTGTTCTAAGCTATAAATTAAGTTCCTCCCAAAGTTAGTTCAGCCTATGCCCAGGAATGAACATGGACAGCTTGGAGGTTAGAAGCAAGGTGGAGCTGGTTAGGTCAGCACTCTTTCACTGTTCCAGTTATGATTTCGCAATGGCAGTTTTGTTACTGGAAAGGGGTCCCGATCCAGACCCCAAGAGAGGGTTATTGGATCCTGTGCAAGAAAGACTTCAGAGTGAGTCTATAGAGTAAAGTGAAAGAAAGTTTGTTAAGAAAGTAGAGGCATAGGCCAGGTGCAGTGACTCACGCCTGTTATCACAGCACTTTGGAAGACCGAGGCAGGTGGATCACCTGAGGTTGGGAGTTTGAGACCAGCCAGCCTGGCCAACATGGTAAAACCCTGTCTCTACTAACAATACAAAAATTAGCTAGGCGTGGTGGCGCACCTGTAATTCCAGCTACTTGGGAGGCTGAGGCACAAGAATTGCTTGAACCTGGGAGACAGAGGTTGCAGTGAACCGAGATTGCACCACTGCACTCCAGCCTGGGTAAGAGAGTGAGGCTCGAAGACTCTAAGCACAATTAGGAATGCTTCTGTTCTCAAGGGTCACTTCAGTAAACGTTATCAATCTGTTCTCTTAACCGTAAACATCTGGAGGCTAGGAATACCTTTCTTTCCAGGAATGCAGCGTAGCAAGTCCTGGCCTCATTTTGCTAGCCCTCACCCAAGGTGGAGTTGCTCTGGTTTCAACACCTCTGACAGTTTCACTATTAAATGTTTCTTTCTAAGGAACAGGGTATGTTGGCTTTCTTTGGCCTTTCAGCTTCCTCAGACTTTGGGATAGATTTGCACAGACCTGCCCACTGTGAAACAGGCTCTATCAGCTGCTGCCTGTAGCCATCTTTCCTCTGGCTCAGGCCCTATCCGGGGAGCAGGAACTTTGACCTCTGGTGGCTTCCAGGCTCCTTTTCCCCAGTGTAAATGGACACTTGGAGTTGGCCTGCTTCCTGATTCATCAGACATGACTGGACATGTATGAACCCCAGCCCTGGACAGTCTGAGCTGGGATCTCTGGTACTTTTGTATTAAGTGGTGGTCCAGGGACGAATGTCAGAACCACCTATTACTGTAGCACAACTAGTGTCTCGACCTAGTTCCATGGGCATGCCTGGGGGCTGCTACACCATCTCACAAGCTTTTGGAAGGTCATTATCAGCTGAATGCTGATCCCTGCCTCTGGTTGCCGAGTGGACGGACATTCGCTCATTCGTCTCTTCACATAGCCCACATTTACTGAGCACCTGCTCTGAGCCGGTCACTGTACTCACTGCTGGGATATGAAGATGAGTCAGACACTGCGCCTGCTCTGGAGTGGGGTTTCTGTTCTTATTGGAGAGGGGAACATAGATAACCTCACTCTGGCTTCTGGTTGGGCTCAGGTTGTCGATGGAGGAAAATGACTGAGGCAAGTCTCAATCATTTTAGAAGGTTTATTTGCCAAAGTTAAGGAAACGTGCCTGGGAGACAGGTCTATACCTTTCTCTGAAGATGATTTTGGGGGCTTCAATATTTAAAGGGGAAAGGGCGGGATATTGAGAAACACACAATTTTCTTGTGAGAGGGGAATTCGGGAAAATAGCCATTCATGCCTTTGTCTGGCTCAGTGAATCTGCATTTTTACCTAAGATCACGTAAACAACAGGGCAGAGGAAACAGTCAGATATGCGTTTGTCTCAGATGGGCAGAGGGATGACTTTGAGTTCTGTCCTGTGTCTCGCACCTGCGAAGATAAGCTCTCAGTTTACATTGACATGGTGAAAGTTAACAGTAACGCTTTAGGGTAAAGATCACAATGTGAGGGAGGTTGGTAGCCTGTCATCCTTGTCACCATCTCATTTAGGAACCAACATGGGAGGTAGGTTTGCATGACTCAGTTCCCCGCTTGATTTTTTTCCTTTGGCTTAGTGAGTTTGGGGTCCCAGGATTTATTTTCCTTTCAAGGAATGGCAATGGGCAGCACCAACAGGAGAAAGGAAGGCAGGAAGAAAGAAAGGTGAGCGTTTCTCCTGCCCAGGTGCCACCCTGCTGGGCTGGAATGTCTGTTTTCCTCCTTTGAGGGCCACAGGCCCTGTGGCATGGTCCTGTCCTACAGTTCCTGTGGGTTCTGGTTATTCTTGACACCTCTCCCTGCCTTAGACTTAGAGGTGTAGTGGCTCCGCTGCTGTTGCTAGTCCTGTGTTTTTCTCTATCTCTTGTTGATTTCACTTAACTCTTTCCTTCTCTTTGTAAATTTCCCCTGCATTGGATTATCCTGTTATACCAACTGAGCCTGCCATTGGTCCACTCCCAGGATCCTGATGGAATCATGAGCTCTCCTCTGTATACACGGCCGCCTTTACTTAGTAGACGCCCAGTAAATGACTGTCCAATTAATAATAATGTAACATGTTAGGGGCTGTGTCAGCAATTTTTGGGTAAGATTTGCCCTCCGAACATCCAACTTCCGGTTCTGATGTCAGATAAATCTGCTGGATCAGTATATTTGAAGACACAATGATACATAAAAATGTGACTTGTCTGTTTTTGGAAGTTGTAGTCTCTTGAGAAACTGGGTGCCCTGTGACGCTAATTATTATGAGAATTAAAGCCACAAAGTTTCTGTTGTTATTAGCAATTTTCCTGTCTCCAGTTTCTGCTTTTTCTGAACAGCTCTATATTTAAACGTTGATGCAATGGAAAAACAAACAAAACTGAGGTATAGAAAAGAGAGACGCAAGGGAGTAGTAAGAAACATGAAAGCTGGTTTCAGTCCAGCTGACAGAAGCTCCCCAAATGTTGGCAGATGAGGCAGAGAGAGCAAACAGACACAGTGACACTTCTGCCCCTCCTGACATCCTGGGTCCGGGGAAGGGGGCAGCCGGGGGGTGGCGCTGGTGGGAGCATGACGAGCAGCAGGCCTGGTGGCTGCGGAAGGGGAGGTGGGTGGGGCTGGGGGGCACTGGGGAGAGGACGAGGGAATCAGAGGGATGACTAGAGTTTCAGGCTCCAGCCTCAGATGGGTGGTCTCTGCTGATAACAACCAGAGGCCCAAGGAAAGCCACCAAGCCAGGCCTGGTAGTCCAGAAGGCACAGAGGCAACCCAGGGTGTAGTGGGGAACCCCTCCAGGGCCAGGCGAAGTCTTGCTCAGCATGAGGTCTGCAGCTGGAAACACAAAGTAGGTCTCACACTTAACAGGGCCTCCGTATGTGGCAGCAGGCTGCACAAATGGATTCGAGTTGCTCTGAACATTAGAGAAGCCAAGTGCGGAAAGGAATGCAGGGGCTGGGTCAGGTGCGGTGGCTCACGCCTGTAATCCCAGTGCTTTGGGAGGCTGAGGTGGGTGGAACACCTGAGGTCAGGAGAGGAGCGCCGTGCACCATCAAGACAGCCCTGGCACATGCTTTTTCACACTGACCACAGAGAACGCCAGCAAGGAAGATGTGGCTGTGTGCTGGTGTGCAAAGAGAGACGTTTTCAAGCACTCACGGGACATGAGATGATTGCTGTTTTGTCATGTGGGAGTGTCCTGTAACCCCCACCCGCCTTCCCAAAGAGCACATACTGTGTCTGAGAGCTGGTGTGTGTGTGCACACGTTCTGCAGGCTCCTCCTCTATTCTAGTATCAGAGTCATATCTCTCTCATCTGTTTCTTTTTTTTTCTTTTTTTTGAGGTGGAGTTTTGCTCCTGTCGCCCAGGCTGGAGTGCAATGACACAATCTCAGCTCACTGCAACATCCTCCTCCCGGGTTCAAGCGATTCTCCTGCCTCAGCCTCCCGAGTAGCTGGGATTACAGGTGCCCACCACCACACTCAGCTAATTTTTGTATTTTTGGTAGAGACAGGGTTTCACCATGTTGACTAGGCTGGTCTCCAACTCTTGGCCTCATGTGATCCACCCGCCTCGGCCTCTCGAAGTTCTGGGATTACAGGGGTGAGCCACCGCACCCAGCCAGGGTGGGGGTTCTTCACCAGGAATACATAGAAGGACTCTGGAGCTTCCTTTAATGTAGATGCGAAACTCAGAGTGTGTGTGTTTTCCTGCCGCATGGGTCTATAGCTTTTGTTACAATCTCAAGGGTATCCATGACCTCAACTCCCCAAAGCTGAGAACACAGGGGCCTCTCTCTCGCCTTGAATCCCCCAGAATTCGCTCACCAGCCCTGTCTGGTGTGGATATGAAGGTGAAGGAGAGGCCCCAGAGGCTTGGGGCCGGACCTATGGGCTCCTAACAGTGGCATTGCTCATCTCTAACATTCCAGGTCTTTTCTGGAGAGCCCTCTCTCCTGTTCTAGGCTTTGCTTAGCACCGTCAGCATTGTATCCCTTAGTAGCCTGAAATAAAGGGGAGAGAAGCAAATGAAAAAGGAGACCCATGGGGAAGTTATTTGCAGGGACAAAGGCAAGCGAGTCAGCTGCCCAGGGTGGGTCGCGGAGGAAGATGCAGGAGTCACGGGCGTGGTGAGGTGGGTGGCACTGAGGCTCGAAGCCCAGTGGTCGTTCACTTTGGGGCTTTCATCCCTCTGCACAGGTGCTTCCAATGCTGCCAGTTCCTGATGCCAGCGCTCCTTTCTCAGCCTGCTCTCTGCTCAAATTGAGAATTAAAAAAAGAAATAAAAACCACAAATGGGCTGATGTGAGCAGATGGTTTCGGTCATAACCACCAAAACCTTCTTGTTTCACGTTCCTGAGAGACACTGCTCTTGCATAATGCCAAGTCCATTACACTGATGAAGAAAATGCTGGTATTATCTTCCAGGGGTGATGGACTGAAAGTTTGTGTCCCCCTTCTTCCCCCACCAAAGATTCATCTGTTGAAATCCTGACCATGAAGCTGATGGTATTGGGGGTTTGGGAAGTGATTAGGTCTTGAAACTGGACCCCTCATAAACGGGATGAGTGCCCTTATAAAAGAGACCCCAGAGAGCTTTGCAGACCTCTCTCTCTGCCATGTGAAGATGGAAAGAGAAGGCAGTCGTCTGCAACCCAGAAGAGGACTTCGCCAGAGCCTGACCTGGCTGACATCCTGATCTTCGATGTCCAGCGTCTATAACTGTGAGAAATAAATGACTGCTTAAACTGCCCAGTTTGTAGTATTTTAGTTACAGCAGGCTGAATGGACCAAGACATAGGGTGGGCTATTGCAGGGCCCCCTCCTTTTTCTGGACCAGAATGTGCTCGATGGAGATTCTGGGCACCAAGAGATGGAGGGTGGTGGGAGAGTTTCCTTGTTCTTTATTCCCGATTGAAGTAAAATGCTCACACGTAACTGATGTCATGAATTTTTTTTTTTTTAAGTCAATGTCTCACTCTGTCACCCAGGCTGGAGTATGGTAGCGTGTTCTCGGCTCACTGCAACCTCCACCTCCCGGGTTCTAGTGACTCTTGTGCTTCAGCCTCCCGAATAGCTGGGATTACAGGCACCTGCCACCACACCCTGCTAATTTTGTATTTATAGTAGAGATGGGGTTTCACCATGTTAGCTAGGCTGGTCTCGAACTCCTGACTTCAGGTGATCCAACCCCTTGGCCTCCCAAAGTGCTGGGATTACAGGCGTGAGCCACCTCACTTAGCCCATGGTCAAAAATACTAATACTTTTAGTATTTTTTGACCATGACTCACAGTAAGAAATTTAGTTACATTGCAATACTTGTATGCACATGCAGAAAAAAAATAAAAGGCTCAGTGTTTATCATTATGACCTGAGATGTGCTCTGATTGGTCCTGACACACCCTGTTATAGACCAAAACATGACTGAGGCAGGTCTCAATGCATTAGAGGTTTGTTTAGCCAAGGCTGTCCAGGAAAAAACACAGATCACAGATGCTCTTGTGATCACAGATGCTTTTTCCAAAGGAGGTTTTAGGAACTTTGTTTTGAGATGGAGTCCTGCTCTGTCACCCAGGCTGGAGTGCAATGGTGCGATCTTGGTTCACTGCAACCTCCACCTCCCAGGTTCAAGCCATTCTCTTGCCTCAGCTTGGGGGTAGCTGGGATTAAGGCACATACCACCATGCCCGGCTAATGTTTTTGTATTTTTAGTAGAGACGGGGTTTCACCATGTTGGCCAGGCTGGTCTCGAACTCCTGACATCAGGTGATCTGCCCGCCTCAGCCTCCCAAGGTGCTGGGATTACAAGTGTGAGCCAGTGCCCAACCGACTGGGAACTTCGGTCTTTGAAGGGAAAAGAGAAAGCAGGAGGGGAAAAAAGGGAGGGAGGGGAGGCAGGGAAGCAAATTTTTACATTCTTGTGAGGCTCTGATTAGCTTTGGTAAAACTACATTTTACACCTGGAAAGAGGAAGTGGAGGGAAAAGTCAATGATATCTTGTGCACAGCTCAGTAAATCTGCATCTGACTTAAGATAAAGTAAACATGTGAAGAGCGGAAAAAGAGGCCATGGCCCAGGGTTGTGCCCTTGTAGCCATCTGTTTGGGAACAAAAGGAAAACAGCATTGGTGACCCAGTTCCCAAGCTTCTCTTTCCCTTTGGCATAGTGAATTTGGGAATCTGAGATTCCATTGGTCTCTCACACTATTTGCAAGGAAAAAATCTGCTTAAGACCCACAACCAGGTTGCAACCCTCAGTTTGGACAACACAGGTCTCATCATTTTTGCTGCCTGCCAGAAAGAGCAAATCTTCTGTGATAACAGTGTCTGGAGCTCCAGAACGGGTCACGCTCCCCTGGCGGCTGAGAGTGGGACAGGAATGACAGAGGATTTCTGCCTTCAGCCTGTCTCAGAGCCTTGATCCAGCAGGGGAAAGGAGCATTCTGACCTTTCTCCTTTTTTTACATTAATCTTTTTTTTTTTTTTTTTTTTTTGGTGCAGGGAATCATAGGACTCAAACGCAATTTCCACCCATGGGGAGGTCTAATGATAACTTGGTCTCATCTCACAAGGAGGCAAGTTTCTCTCATCTAATTGTGGAGGAAGGGCTGTCCAACAAAAGCAAGTCAGCAGGAATTCCTAATTCAGGGACTTTACGCTGGGGCCTGCACGGGTACTTCTTCTCTGTCAGCATAGACTGTGGTGTCTCACAGGACACTTGAGGTGACCTAGGTCTTCCCTGCTTAAGACCAGTGGCTGCCAGTTTGGGTGTGGTGGCTCAGGCCTATAATCTCAGCACTTTGGGAGGCCGAGGCGGGTGGATCACCTGAGGTCAGGAGTTCAAGACCAGCCTGGCCAACATGGTGAAACCCTGTCTCTACTAAAAATATGAAATAAATTAGCTGGGCTAAGTTTTTAGCTGGTGGTGGGTGCCTGTAATCCCAGTTACTCGGGAGGCTGAGGCAGGAGAATTGTTTGAACCTGGGAGTCTGAGGTTGCGGTAAGCAGAGGCAGAGATCGCACTACTGTACTTTAGCCTGGGTGACAGAGCGAGACTCCATATAAAAAAATCCCCAAAAAACAAAACAAAACGAAAGACCAGTGGCTGCCATCTAAGTCCCGTCTGTGTTTGGAGGAGGCACTACTCCATTTGGCTGTAGTTGGCAGGTCAGTCCCAGCTTGGGATTTTCCAAGTGTCCCTATCCCTTGGCCTCATTGGAAGCACCACATATGCTGTCACTTGCCCACTCCCCCGTTGATGGCATGCAGCGATTTAGTTTTCCTGTTCTTGTTTCCTGAGAGCAAGGCAATGGGGGCGGGGGGTGGGTCTCAGATTTCTTTGAATAAATGTGAGGTGTTGTGTAAGAAACGCAGCCACGTATACATAGATTTTATTATTTTATTTTATTTTATTTTTAAGACGAAGTCTCACTCTGTTGTCCAGGTTGGAGTGTAGTGGCGCGATCTCGCCTCACTACAACCTCTGCCTCCCAGGTTCAAGTGATTTTCCTGCCTCAACTTCTTGAGTAGCTGGGACCACACCCGGCTCATTTTTTTTTTTTTTTTTTTTTTTTTTTTTTTAGTAGAGACGGGGTTTTGCCATGTTGGCCAGGCTGGTCTCAAACTCCTGACCTCAAGTGATCCACCTGCCTTGGCCTCCCAAAGTGCTGGGATTACAGGTGTGAGCCACTGCGCCCGGCCTGATCTTTTTACCATTTCCAGGCTGTTCTCCCCCTACCCTTTCAGAACATGCTCAAAAAGCCCCCCTAAGCAGTGGGTACTGGAGACAGCAGAGTGAACAAGGCACAGTTCTGCTGGGTGCAGTATGGGTGGCAGACAAGGATGTTGGTGATTACAATAACCCGGTCTCCTGGTGGAAATGTACAGGGGACCATGGGAATGCATAGAAGGGTGGCATAGCCCAGCATTGAGATGGGCTTGCAAGCAGGACTTCGTGGACCCCAGTGGGTGAGGATGTGAATTCCAGCTTCTACTGTGCCTCCACTGATGTGCCCCTGGCCAGGAGAGGGCAAAAGACCTACAGAAGAAACTGAGGCACAAGGCCGGGCGCTGTGGCTCAAGCCTGTAATCCCAGCACTTTGGGAGGCCGAGACGGGCGGATCACGAGGTCAGGAGATCAAGACCATCCTGGCTAACACAGTGAAACCCCGTCTCTACTAAAAATACAAGAAAATTAGCCGGGCGAGGTAGCGGGCTCCTGTAGTCCCAGCTACTCGGGAGGCTGAGGCAGGAGAATGGCGTGAACCCGTGGGGGCGGAGCTTGCAGTGAGCCGAGATCGTGCCACTGCACTCCAGCCTGGGGCACAGAGCAAGACTCCGTCTCAAAAAAAAAAAAAAAAGAAAAAAAGAAACTGAGGCACAAAATACAATTTTAAAGAGTTAACTTGAGTTGAAGTGAGAACAGCTGTCGGAAACACACTTCCAGGTTGCCTTTGGGAGCGGTCTGCTTGGCCTTTGTTACAAGCAGGGTTTTTGTTCTGTTTTGTTTTGTTTTTTTGAGACAGAGTCTTGCTCTGTCACCCAGGCTGGAGTCCAGTGGTGTGAACTCAGCTCACTGCAACCTCTGCCTCCCAAGTTCAAGTGATTCTCCTGCCTCAGCCTCCCGAGTAGCTGGGATTACAGGTGTGCACCACCGCATCTGGCTAATTATTGTATTTTTGGTAGAGATGGGGTTTCACCATGTTGGCCAGGCTGGTCTTGAATTCTTGCCCTCAAATGATTGCCCACCTCAGCCTCCCAAAGTGCTGGGATTACAGGCGTAAGCCACCACACCCAGCCTACTAGCAAATTTTGAAAGGCAAAAGGGAGCTAGGAGGGGCTGACACGGAGTTGTCTGATGGGAATTCTTACTAGTTTACAGAAATCACATCTGTTGGTGACTGTGCATTGTTGAGCTCGGGTATGAGTTGTGGCATCCAGTGCGTGGTGTTCACGGTGTTCGGGGCTATGTGGTGTCTGTTCGTCTAGGGCCTGCGTCGAAGGTGGCTTCAAGAGATAATTATTTCGCTCAAGCAGGGAGTGAGAGGTAACTGCTGTCACATCTGAATGCCTCTCTGAGTCTACTCATTTAAAGGGGCTTGCATTCCTCAAATAAAAGGTCCCTTTGCTTTCTCATTACTCCCCATGTGGCCTGGCTGAGGCCACCCCCTCGTGAGGGAGTTGTGCTTCTCACTGCTGAGTGGGGGTGGAAGTCCAGATTCCCTACCCAGCCTTCCCTGACAGCAGCTGGCAGGGGATTGGGTGCCTGGTTACAACTGGGTGGAGGTGGACGTCTAAGCTCCCACTCTGCCTTTGCTGGCCTGAGTGGTGGGGCCATCATTTTTTTCTGGGGTGTTCTGTAGGGTGGAGAACTCATTGTCTAAGTCTTCTGTCTTGCTAGGCTGCTCCTTCCCTGTTTTTTAATTTATTATTTATTTATTTTTTTTCTAGAGAGAGAGGTATGGCTTTCGTTATTGTTTTTCTGTGCCTGTTATTGTTTCTGCATTGTGGCCTCTCCATCGGGGCTGTCTCCAAATCTGGGATACATGAAGAAAGAGAAAACCCAGATAACTCATTGCTACATCGTTCCGTGGACCCTACTGTCTGTCCACCTTTCAGTCCCTTCTCATGCTTGTTTTATTTTTATTTTTTATTTTTCGAGACAGAGTGTCACTCTGTCACCCAGGCTGGAGTGCAGTGGTGCGATCTTGGCTCACTGCAACCTCCGACTCCCAGATTCTAGTGATTCTTCTGCCTCAGCAGAAGAGCTGGGATTACAGGTGCCTGCCACCAAGCATACCTGGCTAATTTTTTGTATTTTTAGTAGAGACGGGGTTTTGCCATATTGACCAGGCTGGTCTCAAACTCCTGACCTCAGGTGATCCACCTGCCTTGGCCTCCCAAAGTGCTGGGATTACAGGTGTGAGTCACCATGCCTGGCCCTCATGCTTGTTTTATACCCAAGATCAGGGCTTAGTTCTACTTGGTGGGAAGGATAGGGAAAAGTCTGGCTACTTCACCTTCCCGGAAATGTTAAGTGTATGGGATGGTTTTAAGGGCCAGGCATACAAGCAGCTCACATTGTTTCTGTGACATCCCACCAGAGAGCCTCAGTGTCCTGGTTCTCCTGGATGTGGTGGAAGTCTGGTACCCCACTCTGGGCCTGGCCTTAGACACCTGTGCAATTTCTTAGATGCTCCATGGTGACCATAGAAACCAGCATGAAGGTGATGATGCTGATGGAAGAGTCCAGGTCCTCCAGTTGCCACCTAGAGATCTGCCTGACTTTCCTTTGTGTCTGATCTGACTGAGAAATACACCTTTATCATGTTAAGCCACTGAGATGTTAGGGTTGCTTGTCACAGCACTATCTATCCAGACCCTAGATCGTTTAAGATCTCTTCTTTTCTTTTCTTTTTTTTTTTGAGACAGAGTCTCACTCTGGGCCCAGGCTGGAGTGCAGTGGCACGATCTTGACTCACTGCAACCTCCGCCTCCTGAGTTCAAGCGATTCTCACACCTCAGCCTCCTGAGTAGCCGGGACTACAGGTGCATCACCACACCCGGCTAATTTTTGTATTTTTAGTAGAGATGGGGTTTCATCATGCTGGCCAGGGTGATCTCGAACTCCTGACCTCAGGAGATCCACCCTCCTCGGCCTCCCAAAGTGCTGGGATTACAGGCATGAACCATCGCGCCCAGCCACAAAACACTTTAAGTGAAGAGCACAGCTGGTCCTTCAAAGGAGCTATTGTAGGAAGAAGCCTGGGGTCTGAATTGGGGGTGGCTGGGAGTCCTCAGGGCCTGTTCCCCTCCACAACCATTGGTGTTGTGTTTGCAGCAAGAAGTCATTGCTGGCCATGCAGTGGAATGTGGGGAAGATGGCTCCAGCTCTTGCTGTAGGGTCAAACAGAGGATCCTGGCTTGGCCTTAAGCTGGACTCGAGGATCTAGACCGGGGGCTCTCAGGAAGACCCGAGGACTTACTGCATTTTCAGCTGACCGAACAAACTCATGCCAGGATCAAAGGGAGGTTGCACTTTGGGAGCAGTCTGCGAAAAATCTGCTCTATTTTATGAAACAGGTTCTGTTTGTAGGCCCTGGTCAGGAAAGAACGCTCACAAGCCAAGCGTGGCCTGTTTGGAGAGAAATCTGTCAGGCTAAGTGTGTGTTTACTTTGGGACCCAGCAATCCTGCTCAGGCAGGCAGAGCCCAGGAAAACTCTCATGCAGGCTCACAGAGGCCGGGCTAGAGCATGCTCAGTGCTGTGCTGTTTGGGAAGCAGGGAGCTGGGGGCAGCCCAGGTGTGCAACATGGGGGAGGAGCTGACAAGTAAACCTGGCACCTCCTGTAGTGTACAAGCTCCAGTTCTAGTCAACAAACTCTGTGGCCCCATGGCAACATGGAGGGGGCTTAAAAACCCAGTGCTGAGGCCTGGCACAGTGGCTCACACCTGTTATCCCAGCACTTTGGGAGGCCGAGGCAGATTGAACACCTGAGGTCAGAAGTTCGAGACCAGACTGACTAATATGGTGAAACCTCATCTCTACTAAAATACAAAAATTGACTGGGCATAGTGGTGTGCACTTGTAGTCCCGGCTACTCAGGGGGCTGAGACAGGAGAATTGCTTGAATCTGGGAGGCGGAGGCTGCAGTGAACTGAGATCACGCCATTGCACTCCAGCCTGGGTGATAGGGTGAGATTCTGTCTCAAAAAAAAAAAAAAAAAAAAAAATTAATTAAAAAAATAAAAATAATCCAGTACTGAGTGAAAAAGCTAAAGCCAGAATGAGATCAACGGCATAAAGCCAGTTATATAAATTCTTTTTGCCCAGGCTGAAACGCAGTGGTGTAATCATAGCACACTGCATCCTCAAACTCCTGGGTCTAGGCAATCCTCCTGCCTCAGCCTCGTGAGTAGCTGGGACCATGGGCGTGTGCCACCATGCCTGTGTAAGTTTTAAATTTTTTTGTAGAGATCGGGTCTCAGTATGCTGCCCAGGTTGGTCTTGAACTCCCGGCATCAAGGGATCCTCCCACCTCAGCCTCTGTGAGCCACTGTGCCCAGTCAGTTATGTAAACTTACACACACTCCTACAAAGCCAGCATGTACACCTGACAATCACACAAGCGTACGGATGTGCACTTATAAGCATTAGAATGGTTGCCTTTGGGGTAGGGGAGTGGAAATGAGAAATGAGATAGAAAGGTCTAAATAGAGAAATGATACGGGACAGGACTTTGCTTGGACTCATTAACTCAACCTGTGGTGCCCTACACAAAGCAACAGTGGAGGCAGATTCACCCGGAAAAGAATGTTGGGGCGGGCTTAAGACAGAATGATGCAACCCAGGTACTGTGCCGCACAGAGGCAGCGCATCGACTCTGCCAGAGCCGGCTTCGCGGGGAAGCTTTACCGGCATCTTGAAGGATATGTAGAAGCTTCAGGTACCAAGGAAGGTGGGTGGGAAGCTGGAAGGGCTTTGACCAAACATCATATATGCAGGCGTGGTGGCTCGAGGGAGCAGCTGCTATTTGGGAAATCAGAAATACTGTGCTTTGAAATGGCTAGAGCAAAAGTGTGAGCCGGGAGGATGGAGGAGACTGGGTCCTGCAGGGCTGTGTGAATCATGCTGGAGTCTGGACTTGATCACAGCTAAGAGGAGACAGTGAAGATTTTACAGCAGGAAGCCACTGAATCATGTTTCAAAGCTTCCTCATTTTCTTTCAGCCGTACCACCAACTTCTGCAATCTCCCCACACGAGTGCCTGGATTTCAGACATGGCTGAGGGCATCATCTCTCTTAGTTTCTGTTTCTCTGGCAGTTGCTCCTTAAAGCTTGCTTGTGTTTTTTCAAGAGCTACCCTGGACTTGGGAAAATTCTCCCCTGAGTCATCACGTTCTCAAAGATTTCACTCACGTTATTCTTCATCTCTAATGTTTTAGTCAAATCCCACGTATTTCTCTCATTTTTGATTGTTTCTCAAGAGGGTTTTTTGGTTTGTTTTTTGTTTTTTTCCTTTTCTTTTGGTAGAGTCTCACTGTGTCTTCCAGGCTGGAGTGCAGTGGCACGATCTCAGCTCACTGAAACCTCCATTTCCTGGATTCCAGCGATCCTCCTGCCTCAGCCTCCCAAGTAGCTGAGATGACAGGTGCCTGCCACCATGCCAGGCTGATTTTTGTATTTTTAGTAGAGATGGGGTTTTGCCGTGTTGACCAGGCTGGTCTCGAACTCCTGGTCCCAAGCGACCCGCCCACTTTGGCCTCCCAAAGTGGAAGGATTATAGGTGTGAGCCACTGCGCCTAGCCCAATAGTTATATAGTTTCCTTTTGTTGGATAATTAGGGTCTTTTACATTTTTCACTACTATATGTTCACATTTTCATTTTTTTTTCTTAGAATAGAATATGAAAAGTGGAATTACTGGGCGAAGAGAAAGGCCATTTTTAGAGTTCTTCTAACTTGCTGCTAAGTTGCTTTGCAGAATTAGAGCACTACGTCACCTACAGACAGCATACGGATTCCACCAGGCTGTTGCCTGCCTTTGCTGAGCATTACCTTGGAAAACCTCTTGGCTAATCTGGGAAAATTTATAATTTTATTGTTTTAGTATATCCATGTGCTTGATTTTCAGTGAGATTAAGTGCCTTTTCTTCTGAATGTCAGTCATCTGTATTTCTTCTGTTGAGAATTGTGGGTTGATGGTGTTTGCCAATTTTTCTCTTAGTTTGAGTATTTTTCATTTTGATCTGTATAAGCTCTTGATGTTTTTGATAATTTTGTTTCAGTTTTTTCAGTTTTGTTGTCTTTTTTTTTTACACCCGAATAATTTTAGTTTGTTGTAATTAACTCCATCTTTGTGCTTGGATTTCAAGTTCTGTGAGCACCACAATGATGTCCCGGTGACATCCGCCCGTCAACCAGGACAGGTTTTCCAGAAGATCTGCCCACTCACCTCTCAGCATACTGGAGGATTTTGATTAAAAAACACTCCCCTTTTTCTCCAGCCCTCTCCAGCTGTTGTTTCCTTTCTCTCCACTTTCCTTCTCAGAGCTTCTTGTAAAGAAATATCTGTACTTTCTTTTTCTTTCTTTCTTTTCTTCCTTCCTTCCTTCCTTCCTTCCTTTCTTTCTTTCTTTCTTTCTTTCTTTCTTTCTTTCTTTCTTTCTTTCTTTCTTTCTTTCCTTCTTTCTTTCCTTCCTTCCTTCCTTTCCTTCCTTCCTTTCCCTTCCTTCCTTCTTTTCTTTCTTTCTCTATTTCCCTTCCTTCCTTCCTTCCTTCCTTCCTTCCTTCCTTCCTTCCTTCCTTCCTTCCTTCCTTCCTTCCTTCCTTCCTTCCTTCCTTCCTTCCTTCCTTCCTTTCTTCTTTCTTCTTTCTTTTTTAATGTAGGGTTTCACTCTCTCACCCAGACTGGAGTAAAGTGGTGTGATCTTGGCTCACTGCAACCTCCACCTCCCAGGCTCGAGTGATTCTCCTCCTCAGTCTCCTGAGTAGTTGAGATTACAGGCGTGCACCACTACCACCTGGGCAATTTTTGTATTTTTAGTAGAGACGGGGTTTCACCATGTTGGCCAGGCTGGTCTCGAACTCCTGACCTCAAATGATTCATCTGTCTTGGCCTCCCAAAGTGCTGGGATTCCAGGCATGAGCCACCGCGCCCAGCCAGTGTCTGCATTTTCTGACTCTGTTTCATCTGTCATATACTCTGCAGTCACGCCCACCTGTCTTCTCTGCTCACCACTCTACAGACATGCCCTTGACAAGGGAACCAACAACCTTACCGTCAGTCAAATCCAAATGCATCTTCTCTTTCTGCATCTTACTTGACCTCAGCAGCCTTTGACTCAGCTGAGCACTTCGTCCTCCCTTCTTTCTCCTTTCTTTGCTTTCAGATTACCTCAGTCAGCTCAGGCTGCTGTAACAAAGATACGGTAAATTGGGTGGCTCATGCAAAATAAATTCATTTCTCCCAGTTCTGGTGGCTGGAAGTTCAAGATCAAGATGCTGGCTGAATCAGTTCCTGGTAAGGGCTGTCTTCCTGGCTTTTAGATGACTGCCTTCTTTCTTTATCTATCTACACATGGTAGAGAAAGGGAGAGAGAAAGCAAGCTCTCTTGTATCTCTTCTATGATTCTATGATTTCTTTTTAATTAAAAAAAAATTAAGAGACAGGCTTCACTATGCTGCCCAGGCTGGAGTGTGGTGATTATTAACAGGTACTATAATAGTACACCGCAGCCTCGAACACTTGGCCTCTAGTGATCCTCCCTGCTCAGTCTCCTGAGTAGCTGAGACTACAGGCTTGCACCACTGTACCTGGCTTGTGTCTCTTCTTATAAGGGCACTAATTGTATTCATGTAAGCCCCACCCTCATGGCCTAATCATATCCCAAAGGCCCCAACTCCAAATACCACCACCTTGGGGATTAGGGTTTCAGTGTATGACCCTGGAGGGACATAAGCATTCAGTCTACAGCCCAGACTCTCCTGGTTTCCTCCTGCATCACTAGGTGCTCCCAGTTTCACTCTCCTATTACTACCCTTCCCCTCCTCCTCCTCCCATCCCTCCTCCCCCTCCCCCTGGCCCTCCCCCTGCCCCTCCCCCTCCCCTTCTTCTTCTTCTTCTTCTTCTTCTTCTTCTTCTTCTTCTTCTTCTTCTTCTTCTTCTCCTCCTCCTCCTCCTCCTCCTCCTCCTCCTCCTCCTCCTTCTCTTCTTCTTCCTCATCCTCTTCCTCTTCCTCTCCTCCTCCTTCTTCTTCCCTTCTTCTTCAACAGAGTCTCACTCTGTCGCCCAGGCTGGAGTACAGTGGTGTGATCTTGGCTCACTGCAACCTTGGCCTCCCAGGTGCAAGCACTTTTCCTGCTTCAGCCTCCCTAGTAGCTGGGATTGGCACACAGGCGTGTGCCACCACCAGGCTAATTTTTATATTTTTAGTAGAGATGGGGTTTCACCATGTTGGCCAGGCTGATCTAGAACTCCTAACCTCAGGTGATCTGCCTGCCTCAGCCTCCCAAAGTGCTGGGATTACAGGCAGAAGTCACCGTGCCTGGCCTTGCCTCCTCTTCTTTTGCATCTGGTGCACTCTTCTGAATGCCAGCGCAGTCTCATTCTGAGCGTCACCTTCTCAGAGTATTCTCAGACCGTCCTGGGTGGTTCTTGGTCTATGACTCTGTTTAATTCTCTCGGAGCAACCATCATGACCTCTTGTGCCTTGTTTCTGCATTAATTTACTACAAGCAGCTGGGTAGTGGGAGATAAGGGCACAGATCCTGGAGCCAGGCAACCTGGGCCCTCCAATCCTAGCTTCATATGAACGCAATCATATAGCGCCTCACCACTAATGGGTCATAAGGCCTTCAGCAGGTTGATTGGCCTCTCTGTGCCTCAGTTTCCCCCCCTGAAACTGGGGATAATAGAAGTTCTCCCTCACAGGGTTGTTTAGAGGATTAGAATTGCATGAGTATGTGTTTAAAAATTAACTGCTAAGAAGGTTCCTGAAGGGTGCAGCCTCCTCCAGCTTATGTCTTTGAGAAACAGGATACTTTTCCCATTCTTGGCAGAAATATACTCTAAGTCTTTATAAATTGATTAATTTAGGAGCATCTTTTCTATATACATTAATATGGCACATCGCTGCCCTCTTTATGAACTTCTCCCTTTTATAATTCTCTACTATTCTAATTATATCAGAAGTAACCTTAAAGCTGGTAAGAATCGTCTTTTAACTTGCTCACTTCGCTTTTCTATGGAGGAGGGAATTTCCTGAGCTCTGTGCAGTTCCAGGGGCAGCAGCTTTAGTGACAGCCTGAAGAGCAGGAGGTGAAAGCTCTGGGCTGGGGCAGTCCGGGGAGTTAAGGAAGAAAAGCACGTTGCTGTTGTTGTTCTAGTAGTTGTTGGAGAGGTCAGCGAGAGAGAAGGGTTAGATGTCCATCATGTTGAGTTTGAGGTGTCGGTGGAGTCAGGGTGGAGGTAGGATTAAAGCTGGGACAGGGAATGGAATTGTCCTGTAGGAAATCCCATGTGTGGCTGGAGGAGCTGGTAAGAGCTTCTGCTTAGGGGGCCAGGGGACGTCCTTAGGGGAAAGCTACCTGCTTCTTCTGGGAACCTGTGGGGCTGCACCAAGTGGAAGGCAGGAGAGTGCCAACTTGTCAGGCTGCCAAATGAGGCAGATGGGGCCAGGCGAGAGCATCTGTATCTTCACCAGGGCTAAGCTAGACTCTACCTGGACCCTCCCTCTGGCCTAAGATCACTCTCTAGGTTGTCTCTGCCCTGGTAAATCCTCATGCCACCTAAAGTAGCTTCTATAACCCTCAAGAAGACTAGCCCAAGAGTGCTCTGCTTTCAGGATTCTGCTTCCAATTACCAGTGGGAAAGACTGCTAGTTGCAAGTGGGGAGGGGTCCATCGTCGACGCCAGAGGATGGCAAATTCTTTTTGCCAGGGCCAGCTATTACAGATTTTAGGTTTTGTGGGCTCTGTGGTCTCTGTCACAACTAGTCAACTTGGAATTGTTCCTATAAATTTTATAAAATTAATCAGGGAAGAAGGGAAGGAGAGAAATGAAAACAAATCAAGCTTGCAGCACATTTGGCATTAATCATGAGGTCAGCCTGCTCTCTTACCTGCTTCCTCATATTTGCTGCCTATTCCCCCAGAATCACACAGACCCTGTAGTAAGACTATAGTTCCCCTTAATTGCACTATAGGTAACATCTTAAGCATTGTGAGACATTAAGTTTTCCATTTGAGATATTCTTATCAGGTCTTGCATACCAGTGAAACTACTGATGCCAGCTGGTCTAGAGGAACCCAAGAGAAGCTGATTCACCAAAGAAGGCTGTTTCCAGATCATGATGATTTCATCCATCCTACCTTGACCAATAATGATCCTAATTTTCCAGTTACTTGCCCTCTACCATCCCCTTAAAAGCCCCAGCCCAGAACTTCTCAGGGAGATGGATTTGAGGGTCCCTCCCATCTCCTTGCTTGGTTACCCTGTGACCATTAAACTCTTTCTTTGCTGCAAACCCTGCTGTCTTGGTGTATTGGTTTGTTCCAGTGCAGCGGGCATATGAACTTGTTGGTCCTGTAACAAACTCTGCTGTTGTAGCTTGAAAACTGCCATAGATAATACATAAATGAACATGTGTAGCTGTATTCCAGTAAAACTTATTTGTGCACACTGAAATTTTATTTATTTATTTTTTTTGAGGTGGAGTCTCGCTCTGTTGCCCAGGCTGGAGTGCAGTGGCGCGATCTCGGCTCACTGCAAGCTCCACCTCCCGGGTTCCCGCCATTCTCCTGCCTCAGCCTCCCGAGTAGCTGGGACTACAGGTGCCGCCACCACGCCCGGCTAATTTTTTTGTATTTTTTTAGTGGAGACGGGGTTTCATTGTGTTAGCCAGGATGGTCTCGATCTCCTGACCTCGTGATCCGCCCGCCTCGGCCTCCCAAAGTGCTGGGATTACAGGCTTGAGCCACCGTGCCCGGCCTGAAATTTTAGTTTCAGACAATTTTCATGTGTCATGAATTAAAAAAAAAAAATTTCCCACCATTACCAATGTGGAAATGATCATTAGCTCAAGGGGTGTATAAAACCACAAGGTGAACTGAAGGTGTGGTTTTGGTTTGTGTTCATCTCTTCCATGGCCCTACAAGTCTCATCATTTGCCAACCTGTTTTATATTGACGTCTTTGTCTAGCACTCCCACAGGATGGGAAGTTGTGACTTTGGATCTCACACCCCTATGTAGTGCAACTTAGGTGCTTGTTCTCATGGAACGCTCTAACTCCTTACAACTATAGGAAGCTGAGATGCCTTGATGCTCCCATGAGCCCATCAATGGGGTTTCCCTTCACCCTGTTCCCTGAGCGTAATGACCCTTCATGGATCCTAGCTTTTGGCAGGGGACTCTGCTCCCGCTCCCTGTCTTGTATAGACCTGAGACATTGTCTTCTGCCCCTGAGTGGCTATTTAAACAGCAGCCCCTTTCCTCCGAAGGCCCAAATTCATTTTGACTGGTCCCCATTAGCCTCTTGGTATCAGATCCTGCTCACAGACCTGGCTTTTAGCTCCCTTTACATTTCTAATACCTGGAATTTCCTTTTATTGGATTTGACTCCAGTTTGGCACCAGATGATAGCTTCTATATCGACTCTGTCTTACCAGGTAGTCTGGAGTTTGGATTTTCTAACTGGATTATAGTGATATGTGCCTATATTAGACATGGGGAGTTTATATTTTTTCAACCATCAGCACATGCCTTTGCTTATTCCCATTTCTTTTATTTTATGAACAACTCTAGAGATAATATTTTTTTTAAAGGAACCAGAAGAAAACATTATAAAAGCAGAACCAAGAAGGCTGAAGATTTGTTTGATCCTCTTGGTGGAGAGAACTGAAGCCTCCAACTGTTGTCTCTGCTGAATAAATGGCACTAGGGTTGCTGTGGTTTGAATGTTCCCTCGGAAACTCGTGTTGAAACTTAACTGTCAATGTAATGGTATTGGGATGTGAAGTCTTTAAGAGGTGATTAGGTCTTGAGAGCTCAGTCCTCATGAGGGGATTAATGCTGTTATCTCCGGAGTGGGTTAGTTATTGTGAGAGTGGTTTCCTCATAGGGTGAGTTCAGCCCCCTTTTTCTCTCTGTCTAGCAGGCTTGCCTGCTGTCTTGTCTTCTGCCATGGTATGACCTTTGTCAGATGCCACTACCATACTCTTGGACTTCTCATCTTCAGAAAGCTGGGAAGGTGAACAAATTTGTTCTTTTTATTATTGTTATTTGAGACAGAGTCTCTCTCTCTGTCGCCCAGGTTGGAATGCAGTGGCGTCTGCAATCTTTGTCTCCTGGGTTCAAGCAATTCTCCCACCTCAGCCTCCTGAGTGGCTGGGACTACAGGCTCATGCCACCATGCCGGGCTAATTTCTGTATTTTTATTAGAGATGGGGTTTTGCTATGTTGGCCAGGCTGGTCTCAAACTCCTGACCTCAAGTGATCCACCTGTCTCGGCCTCCCAAAGTGCGAGGATTACAGGCATGAGCCACTGCACCTGCGAACTTTCCTTCTTTATAAATTACTCAGCCTGTAGTATTCTGTTATAGTAGAAGAAAATGGACTAAGACACAATGTTGTAGCTACTGTCAGCTCTGCTCATTCTGGGTCCATCAAGTGTGTGGCTCGTGTCACACATGGGACCAGGATCCTGGTGTTTTATTGTCCCATCCAGGGCTCTATACTAGATATAATATTTCTTTCTTTCTTTTATTATTATTATTATTTTTTGGAGATGGAGTCTCGCTCTGTCGCCAGGCTGGAGTGCAATGGCGCAATCTTGGCTCATTGCAATCTCCACCTCCTGGGTTCAAGTGATTCTCCTGCCTCAGCCTCCCAAGTAGCTGGGATTACAGGCATGTGCCACCATGCCTGGCTATATAATATTTCATCAGATATAGTGGTACATAAAAGATAAGAAGTTGTGCTCTTACAACAAAATTTGAAATATCAGATGATCCAGTAGAGTTCTAAAAGATAGTAAAGATTAGAGGCTGTGGGTATCAAGGATGGGTATCTCTGGGGGAAGAGAAGGAAAGAAATTATAGTTTCAGATACCTGTCTTAAAGAAGAGTATCTTCTGATGTGCAAGTTGGATTAGAGAGAATGTATAGCTAGTGGAGGGACCAGATGAGAAGCTATTTCAATGGTCCAGGACTATTCTAAAGGTGTTTAACGTTAACTGCGCAGTTACTATGTTCCAGGTACTGTACCAAACACTTTACTTACATTAACTCATTTATTTCCCGTGGCAACCCTACGAGAAAGAATCGTCCTGAGTTCTCTATTTTACAGATGAGGAGACTGAGGATGAGAGTGATATAGCAACATGCCCAAGGTCAGATGATTAATGAATGATGGAGATGAGATTTGAGTTTGTGTGACTTCAGAATCTGTGGTGTGGACCATGACCCACATACTGAACTAGGTTAGTAGTGTATAAGCAGGTGAAGCTTCCCTACAGGAAGTTAGAAAGTAGGATCTGGCGCCCAGGAGGGATATTGGGATATTGGGTTAGAGGAAGAGGTGTGAAGTCATCCGCATGGAGATAACGGTTGAGAAATACATGGGGAGTGCTCACTACAGCTCCTTAAGCAGAGGGTGTTTTATGATTCAAAAGTAGGCAGCCATAGAGAAGGGAAGCTACTTAGATCGATAAAGTAATCCCAGATTGGAAGAAGAGTGAAAGAGGCAGAGAACAGAGTCTCCTCTGCTGGAGAGGTTTCGTAAACTGGGATTGACTTTCATGAAGTCCTGAGTCATGAAATCTCAGGGGGTGAGCCAACCATTATATTCACATTAAAGGAAGGTCAACAGATTTTCTTCTTTGTGCTTAGTCCATTCTCAGAAGCGTCTCTTGCCACCCTTCCCCTTCTGCTAAGTAAGGCTTAAAATTAGGAAGCATCCTTTAAAAGCAAAAAAGGAAACAGAAGAGAGAGAACACAAAGGAGACTTGGACAAGTAGAAAGTGGATGATCCAGGCTCTGTTACACATACTTGGATTCCAACTGGGACCTAGATTTGCTGAGGACGGCAGCCAGGGAGACAGGACCATGTGGCTGCTCCCAGCTCTACTCCTTCTCTGCTTCTCAGGTGAGTGGGGCTGTGGCTTTGGGGACTTGGTTTTGCAGAGGGCAGGACAGTAAGTAGAAGAGCTATCCTGGGTTTAAGCCAGAGGTAAAGTGTCCACAGAAAAGGGAAAGATACATCCATTCATTCACCTGTGCATCCTTCTGTACATTCAATCATTTATCCATGGATCCTACAAACACTTACTAAGCACCAGATATGTGCCAGGACTGTTCTGGGTGCTGTAATTAAGAGTAATTTCTGAATTGAGGGAATCAACTAACTACAATACAATGTGGAAGTTACTGTTGTAGAGACTTATTCATGTGGTGATGAGAGTATGCAACAGGGACCCCTCACTTTGCTCTTTGAAGGGTGGGAGATGTCACTGAGGCTTCACTGGAAGTTCATCCTGAAGGATGAATGAGTTGGCTGAGTGAGAAAGGAGTATCTTATGGACAAGTGTGAGGATATTAAGGACCATGGAGAGTTCAAGAATTAACAATAGTTCTGTTTTGACAAAGCTTAGTGTAAAGGGGTTGGAATGGTTTGTGAGAAAGAATTAATGGGCCAGATGCAGTGGCTCACACTTGTAATCCCAGCACTTTGGGAGGCCAAGGCAGGTGGATCACCTGAGGTCAGGAGTTCGAGAACAGCCTGGCCAACAAGGTGAAACCCTGTCTCTACTAAAAATACAAAAATTAGCTGGGTGTGGTGATGTATGCATGTAGTCCCAGCTACTTGGGAGGCTGAGGCAGGAGGGTCGCTTGAACCTGGGAGGCGGAGGTTGCAGTGAGCTGAGATTGCACCACTGCACTCCAGCCTGGGTGACACAGTGAGACCCTGTCTCAAAAAAAGAAAAAAAAAAAAAGAATTAACCAAGTGTCTAAAATGCCACCCTCAACATCTACCTTAAATCCTTCCTGGAACAAGGTGTGGTGTAAACAAGTAAATGAAACTGTCCTGCAAAGGTTGGACTTTCAGAAGAGAAACTCTTATTAATAGACATTCAAAATGCAAAATGCAGGAAAACACATTTGTCTGTGGAAATAAGTTTAGGCTAAAAATTAGAGGACATTCTTCATGTTTGCAGAATGAATTTTATGGTTGATTTCCCTCATAAAACATAGAAACCTCCCAATGTAATGACAAGGTTCTTTCTAGAAGGGTGAGTGAAAATGACAGAGATTTAAGGGAAGAAGACCAGGTAGATGACATTGACTCAAACTCCTGGGCTCAAGCAGTTCTCCTCCCTTGACCTCCCAAAGTGATGGGATTACAGGCATGGGACACTACACTCAACCAATGTTTGCTCATTTTGTATTTGAATTTGCTTCCTTTTTCTTTGCCCTTTCCATCTCTCTTTCCACTCCTATTTCATTCCCCATCCTCAGGCTCACAAGTGACCTTCACAGGTCCCTCTGAAAATCTTAACTGGGAAAGAGAGATGGAAAGGGGCAATTCTAGCATGGATGATAAATGACAAAGAGGAAGGAAGCAAATTCAAATACAAAATAAGCAAACGTTGGTTGAGTGTGGTGGCTCACACCTGTAATCCCAGTGCTTTGGGAGGTCAAGGTAGGAGGAATGCTTGAGCCTAGGAGTCTGAGATCAGCCTGGGCAACATAGCAAGGCCCCGTCTCTACAAAATAGTAAAAAATAAAGAAAGAGCAAAACTAGAATTCTATTTATTATGCATTTTTATAGCCTACAAACACTTCCAAACAGATGATAGAATTTAACCCTCTGAGCAATTTTGTGACCTAGGCAGGGCAAATAGCATTGACTCCACTTTATAAGTAAGTTGATGATGGGATATCTGATGACATAAGAACTAAATAGACAAGCTGGAAATGAAGTCCAGATCTGTGTCCTCCACAGAGCTCTTTCCATTGGCCATAGAGGTGTCAAGAATAAGGCTAACCGAGTAATAGTCACGAAATAGCTGATCTCTCTGCAACATCATCTGGTATTTCCATTCTGAACTGATTGCTGTCCAATATTTACTAGCTCCCATTAACCTCAAGCAACCAGCAAGCACATGTTTCAAAAAAGGCACAGACGCATTTTTATAATTCCATCAATCATTTCCAGGAACATGCTGGATTTCCTTGAGACCTGCTAATCTTGCATTCAGGTAACACTCTAGCAGGACAGAGGAAAGTATCTTGGAATTAGCATAACCTTCTTTTTCCTTAACTTCAGGTGCCCAGGATTAGATCATGGGTCATGGAACACTCTCTTATCACTGGTCCATTCAAGACCCTCTTTTATTTTAATTATATGTAACTTAAACATCTGTGAACTCACTGGCCAATCCGTGAACTAGAATGTTATCAACAACAAAGATCTCCCCACTCCTTCCCAATCCAATCCTGGTTCTTCTTTCAAACAACAGTAATTTGGTGTCATTTGCCAATACTTTGCATGAAAAGTTGCTTTCATTATATTTTTATATTAAGTAGAAAATTGGGCTAAGCAACTAGAAGCCACGATCTACATCTGAGGGTCTGTGATTTAATCAGCCACACCCCTCATCTCATCCTTTTTTTCCTCTTCTTCTTCTTCTTCTTTTTTTTTTTTTGAGAAGGAGTCTGGCTCTGTCACCCAGGCTGGAGTGCAGCGGGGTGATCTTGGCTCACTGCAACCTCCGCTGATCAGGTTCAAGCAATTCTCATGCCTCGGTCTCCTGAGTAGCTGGGATTACAGGCATGTGGCACCACACCTGGCTCAGTTTTGTATTTTTGGTAGAGACAAGGTTTCACCATGTTGGCCAGGCTGGTCTCACCTCCAGTGATCTGCCTGCCTTGGACTTTATCTTTTTCTTTAAGCTCACCTATCCAGGCTCTCCCCTCTGCAAGTTGCCTTGCTTTACCTCCATTTTGGAGGTGGCTTTGCTTACTGGGCTTTAGATAGTACCCTTATCCACACTCCTGTCGTGCCTCTGAAATATAAGTCTTTACGAGTGACTTCCAATTTTTTTTTTTTTTTTTTTTTTTGAGCTGGAGTCTTGCTTTGTTGCCAGGCTGGAGTGCAATGGCACGATCTTGGCTCACTGAAACCTCCGCCTCCCAGGTTCAAGCGATTCTCCTGCCTCAGACTCCTGAGTAGCTGGGACTACAGGTGCACACCACCACGCCTGGCTAATTTTTGCATTATTATTATTTTTTTAAATGGAGCCTCACTCTGTCGCCCAGCCTAGAGTGCATGGCATGATCTAGGCTCACTGCAACCTCCGCCTCCCAGGTTCAAGTGATTCTCCCCTTCAGCCTCCCAAGTAGCTGGGATTACAGGCGCCTGCCAGTATGCCTGGCTAATTTTTGTATTTTTAATAGAGACAGCATTTTACCATGTTAGCCAGGCTGGTTTCAAACTCCTTACCTCTGGTGATCTGCCCGCCTTGGCCTCCCAAAGTGCTGGGATTACAGGCTGGAGCCACTGCGCCTGGCCAATTTTTGTGTTTTTAGTAGAGAAGAGATTTCACCACGTTGGCCAGGATGGTCTCGATCTCTTGACTTTGTGATCCGCCCGCCTCAGCCTCCCAAAGTGCTGGGATTACAGGCGTGAGCCACAGCGCCCAGCCGTGACTTCCACATTTTAAGAATCATCTTTTGTCTTTTCAGAAGATTCATTTGCATTGGTTTCATTTCAATGAGAAGGTTGCCTACTGGAGAGAATAGCCATCATGAATGCAGAAGGCCCTTTCTTTTCTAGGGTGACCTTCCAGATTTGCTAGGTTTGGGGTTCCCCATAGCACTTTTAGGCTTTTCAGGATGAGATTCTGACTCTGCAAAGGGACTGCTATTTGCTTGACTTAGAATGGCTTGAAAAGTTGTAAAGTTTGTGAGCCAGAAAGACCCCTAAACCTGGAGGTTTACCTAACAGAGACCTGGGAAAGGAAACAGTTCAGTCCAGAGGAGCTAAAAGTAAGTGGCTCTGAGCGCTGGAAGGGACGAAATGGTCCCATGGTTTCCTCTCTCAGCTGTGCTCTCCCCAGTGTGTGTGTGTGTGTGTGTGTGTGTGTGTGTGTGTGTGTGACTGAGAGGAAGGTGAAACATTTGCTTCCTAGCAGGGCTGAAAGAGTCCAGGTTGTAATCAGGAATGTGGAGGACAGATTCCAGAGGAGAAAGCCTCTTTCCAGAGGCCAGGGGCAGAAGGCCAGGGCAGTTCTTATGCAATTGAGGAATTAAAGACTTTTTGGGCTGGAAGGAACCTGGAAAGCTCTCTTGAGTCTGACTTCCCATCTGAAGCTGGCATCTTATTGATTGGAGTGGCAGGAATTCTAGGACACATTCAGCTCTGAAGGGGCTGGCTCTGATCCTGGCAGAAGAAGAACCCCAAGCTCTCCAGGAATGATCCCTTTCGGAAGCAGCACAAGCAGGCCTCGGTTCCACCACCAGACTCTTGGCTGTGATGAGCCCTTTGTACCCTGTCAAACTCCCACTGTGGGAAATGCAGTCCTGAGCTCTGTCCAGAACCTGGAAGGAGGTGCTGCTGGGATGTGCCACCTCTAGGAGGGGGCTGGGGGCAGGTGGAAGGGAGGAGGTGAGGACCGGCTCTGCAATCTCAGGAGGGGTGTGCAGCTGTGGGCAACATGTTCTTGGGGGAGAACGTAGGTGGGGAGCAGGGATTTGGGAATGGGAAGATTCCTGAAGGTGTACAGCATCCAGGGCAAGGAAGGTTCTTACGAGAATTAGGACAACAGAGAAATAGGAAGCTCTCAGAAGATGTGGGGTCAGGAGCAACTTTGCTGTGGTCAAGGGAGCACAGAGCGGGAGAACACAGGTTTGGAGCAGGGTTTGGGGTAGGGACTGGGAAGGGGTCAGGGTGGGGGTGACAGGTGCTACTGAGTGTGGGAGGGACCAGGAGGGTGGGAAGAGATAGTGACAGTGAGATTGTCTCAGACCAAGCATGGCTGGTGGGGTGAGGAAGGTGTGCATGGTGGCGGCTCACACATCTGCCAAGGCATATGACAGACAGAGCCAGCTGGGGACAGAGTGGGGAGGAAAGGCAGGTGGTGGGAGGAGGGGAGAGAAATGAATGAAGCCAGAAGTCAGGGACTCCTCCGTCCTCAGTCACCTCGGATCTAGATGTAATTAGCTCAGGAGCCCAGATGGTCGTAGGACTCGCAGATACCAGGGGTCGTTTCACACTTTCTGCTCATTCCAACAGCTTAAGCTTCCGTGGCCCCTGTGTGTGTTCATCCTCTTATTGCTAACTCAGGTTACTTTGGGGGATGCAAAGCTCAGCCTCGTGACTGTCTTTCTCTCCCCCTCTCTCACACCCACACACACGTGCACGTGCACATGCACTCAAGTTCAGTCAAAGCCTCTTGTAAGTTTGTCAGCACTCGCTCAAGATATTGGGGCCTCTGCTGAGCATCACATCCCATAATGCCTGAACTTCTGCCTACCTACAGCCTTTCTTTTCCCTTCTCTTTCCTTCCGTATCAACTGCTCGCACTTTGCCTCCCAGATTCTAAGCCCCACTTTCCCCCCAGGACCCAAAGCACCTCACTCGGTTACAGAGAGCAGCTTCCCTCTTTCCTCTGAATGCGTGGTGACCTCTGACACCCAAGACCTGGGGACTATTATCGGGGAGGCTGATCTTGTGTCCCAAATTCATGTAAAGAAGCTTATCAGGGCTTCCTTTGGACACAACCCCTCTTCCCAGGGTCATGTCGATTCTTCCCAGAGAGTGGTTAAGATCAGAGCAGGAGAGTTATTTTCCCTCCCACAAGAACACTCTGAGAGTGGAGGAAACCACACGTTGTGCTTTTAAAGAATAAGCCTGAGTTGCAGAAGACCCCAGAATACATGGGTCTCACTCCGAAGGGAAGTGATCTTGTATATGACCAAATCTCATGCCTGGCAGAGGCTGCAGGGCCCGGGACAAGGCGGGACAGCTCCTCTCTGCTCCTACCTCCAGCTTTGGTTTCCAAGTGCTAGGGCCCCTGCGCTGTGACTTGGTGTCTCTGATCTCACAGGGGACAGGTTTCTTCTCTCACAGGGATTCTTTGGCTTAGGTCCTAAGCTCAGGTATTCCTCCAGGTCCCCATCCCAGGAAACACCCAGGTCTCCCTGGCAACCTTCCCCTCAAGCTTCAGACAGACGGCTGCTGATAGGGCCATCTGGATGGAGACCTGGGACTCGGGCTTGTGTTTTCCAGGCTGTTTGTCTCTGACGGGCCCCGACTCTGTGACTGGCACCGTGGGGGGCTCTCTGAGAGTGTGGTGTCAGTATGAGAGCACGTACAAGGGATATAACAAATACTGGTGCCGAGGACAGTATGACACATCATGTGAGAGCATTGTGGAGACCAAGGGAGAAGAGAAGGTGGAGAGGAATGGCCGCGTGTCCATCAGAGACCATCCGGAGGCTCTCGCCTTCACTGTGACCATGCAGAACCTCAATGAAGATGATGCTGGATCTTACTGGTGCAAAATTCAGACAGTGTGGATCCTGGATTCATGGTCACGCGATCCCTCGGCCCTGGTTAGGGTGTATGTTTCCCCAGGTAAGAGCTCCCCTCACTTTGGCAGCAGGGCTTTAGGGTGTGACAGGACAAGGGAACAAGGGTGGGTGGCATACTGAAGTGTGCCTCCAAGTCTTGTCTTGTCCTCAGTCACAGTGGTGTTGGGAGGAGCCCATAGCATGGGCACGGAGAGAGGCGGCTGATCCTTCAGCCTTAGGTGGACTGGGGGGTGCACAGCTCAGGTGCCGTCACCCCCATGGGGCCCGGGCCTCACCCCATTACCCAGCATGGAGGAAGCCCCTCCATACTGAGCCAAAGCTGTTTCCACCGTGCCCTTTGGGAAGCCTGTACCAAAGAAGAAACACTCCTGTACATTTGCAGCCTCCTCACAGAACATCCTCCTACCATGCTGTTTTGAAATATGTCTTGCTTGGGAAGAGCTTCCTGTTTAGTAGCTTCTTGAGTGGAAGCTGCTCTTTCTCTTACTCCCCATATGCTAGAGGGCCGTGGAGCCATGCCTCAATTCTTCCTGTCCCCATCACAACTTCTGCCCTGTGACTTTCCACCTGCTTCCTTTAAATGTTGCGCCAGATGGCCACACACACCTTCTACCTGTGCTCAACAAGGCTGTCCATCAGCTTCCAGGCTGCTCCCACTCATTCAGCAGGGACCTGCCAGTGCCTCCACTTCAACCTCTGCCATTATCTTGGCAGGTTTTAATGCATAACTTGGCAATCTTGCCTTGGGTTCCTTAACATTCTCAACCTTGGTGTCCTTTATTTTCCACTCTCTTCAGAATCGCACCCCAAGGAAACATCTCAGAGCTTGTCATCACCCAACCTGGTCGCTGCTCAGAGTCTTACACTCATACATTCTATTTTTTGACAACTTTTCATCAATCAGCTCTCCCCCATCCTCATGCCACTGTCCCTATTCTCAACCTTGTAGTGACCTTCTGTCTTCTGATCCTTCCCTCCATTTCCCCCAATTTATTGTCCCCGTCACTCCTGTTCTGACCTCACTTCCTTCCTAGGCCACTTTGAGCCCCTGAAATATATCACATTTTCTTTTTTTCTCTCCTTTTTGAGACATGGCCTCACTCTGTTGCCCAGGCTGGAATGCCATGGAGTGATCTCGGCTCACTGCAACCTCCGCCTCCTGGGCTCAAGTGATCCTCCCAGCCTGAGTAGCTGGGACTACAGGTGTGTACTACCATGCCTGGCTAATTTTGTGATTTTTAGTAGAGACAGGGTCTTGCCACGTTGCCTAGACATGTCTCAGACTCCTGGCCTCAAGCCATCCACCTGCCTCAGCCTCCCAAAGTGCTGGGACTATAGGCGTGAGATCATGACCAACCTGACATTTTCTTCTCTTAGTAGCACCCATAATTCCTATATTGTATTTCCTTATCTACCTGACAAAACCCTCATCCCTGGATCAATCCTAAAATTAAGGCCACTAACCATCCCAGTTTGCCCATGACTAAGGGGTTTCCTGAATGTGGGATTTTCAGTGCTAAGGCTAGAAAAGTCCTGGGAAAGTTGGCCACCCTGTCTAAAATCCACCTGCTCTAGCGCTGCTGGGGGAAACAAAGTAAGAAAATGGTGCCTGTGGCTGCCAGTAGAAGTTCAGAGTTTCCAGCGTTACCTCCTGTACATCTACCTTCCTGAGAACACACAGGACATCAGTTTCTTTCCTTCCCCACTTGCAAACTTCCATGCAATCTACATTCATTCTTCCCCCTTCCCTTTCAGGTTGAGGACAGGCTTCCCCATCCTGTCCAAGGGTGATCCTCCTGGGGCTGGCTCCTTGTCCTGTGGTTCTCTGCCTCCCCATCCCTCTTCAACCAAATTCCCCTGCCCCCTGCCCCTTAGCCATCCACACCATCTCCTGTCCTCAGACTCAGACTCTATCACCACGCTCACGTCTCTCACTTTCCAAAAGCAACCCATGGTCCGGCATTTGCCTCTGCTAGGTGCTGCCCATGTTTCCCTCCTTCCTGCTGGCCTGGGAGTGGATCAAGCTCCTCCCCTGTGCTCCTGTTGCACCTGCTGGGGCTCCTTCCCAGGGCTGCTTCCGGCTGAAGTGAGTCCATCTGTTTATGTGTCTCTGCCCCTCCAACGGGGTGGGGCTCAGGTCACATCCATCAGCGAATCTCCAGCAACAGAGCGGTCGAAGGCTGCTTATCGGATCACACCAAGCCTATGTCGGGCCCTTGGTGAAGGGCTGAGCCTCCAGGACAACTGCTTTAGGGAGATCATGAGCTGGGGGTCCAGTGGCAATGAGGGAGTAGACTATGTCAATAGTCTGGTGGTCACCTGAAGTCCCCAGGAGGAGCCGAGTGACAACCTATCCCCTCTCTAGGGGCGGCCTACAGTGGCCTTTCCACATGGGCCGGGCACGGTGGCTCACGCTTGTAATCCCAGCAATTTGGGAGGCCAAGGCAGGCAGATCACCTGAGGTCAGGAGTTGGAGACCAGCCTGATCAACATGGAGAAACCCCGTCTCTACTAAAAACACAAAATTAGCCAAGCGTGGTGGCATATGCCTGTAATCCCAGCTACTTGGGAGGCTGAGGCAGGAGAATCGCTTGAACCTGGGAGGCAAAGGTTGCAGTGAGCTGAGATCGCGCCATTACACTCCAGCCTGGGCAACAAGAGTGAAACTCCGTCACAAAAAAAAAAAAAAAAAAAAAAAAGAGCATCCACCTGAAGGGTGCTCGGGGCCCCCCTCTCATGGTCTCTACAAGGCTTCTTGGGCCACAGGCTGAGCCATCTTCCTTTAGACTCCTCCTACCCCTCCTCCTCCTGGAACTCCACATCAGGCTGCAGAAGCCCAGGCAGAGCGGGATGAAGGCAGAGTGTGCAGAATGGTAAGAGTCTTTCTCTGAGATGCGGAGAGAGACCTGGCACTTATTGGAGGGAACTCTCATGGCTGGTTCTGGTAAGGGCTCCTTTTGTCCCTGGGGGGTTTCACCTAGGAGGTGCCCTGGATCTGGCTTCAGAGGTCTCTCCAGCCTCTTCTGTGAGTAGGTGATTCTGTGTGACTTCCTTACTGGTGCTTCTTGCATGGCCGGGAGCCCAGGCACGGCCCGATGCATCATTTTCATCTCTAACAGCAACAAGGACCACACGTCCAGCCACAACTCCCATCTTCCTGGTGGTGAACCCTGGGCGAAACCTCAGCACCGGGGAGGTGTTGACCAAAAATTCGGGGTAAGCGCCTAGGGCCTGGAGGCCATGGAGGGAGCAGCTCTGGGGTGGAAGCCGGTGGTGGTGGTGCACCATGACCTGAGATCATCACTGGCTGCTGTTTCTCTCCATCTCTGGTCCTGATTCTCATACTCTCTGAGTCTGCATGTGGATGCTGAGTGAGTAATGTCACTTGTGCTGTGAACACCTTTCCCTACGGGGCAACTAGTGGGACTCAGGTCGAAGGTTGAGTTCAGGTGCATGTGCAGCCCTCGTCCCCTCCCCATCCCTTTCTGTCTCCTTCCCCATCCAGCTCTGGACTTGGGGTCCCAGTTCTGTGGCCCCTTTCAAAGGTCTTTGCTCAGCTGGGGATTTTGCCACCAGGAGCTGTCTGTTGGGTCTGTGGGGAGATGGGCCTGCTTCAGGCTGTGGTTTGAGTCTGTTCTCCTTCCTCTCCCAAAGATACCCAGAAAGGGCTGTGATATTGCGGCCAGACCCTGAGGGGAGGGAACAAGGAGTGGAGCGAAACAGTGAGCGTGGTGGCCAGGTGCAGTGGCTCACGCCTGCAATCCTAACACTTTGGGAGGCCGAGGAGGGTGGATCACTTGAGTCCAGGAGATTGAGACCAGCCTGGGCAACATGGTGAAACCCCGTCTCTACTAAAAAACACAAAATTAGCCAGGCGTGGTGGCGTGCCTGTAGTCCCAGCTACTCAGGAGGCTGAGGTGGGAGAATCATTGGAGCCCAGGAAGTCAAGGCTGCAGTGAGCCATGATTGCACCACTGCACTCCAGCCTGGGTGACAGAGTGAGACCCTGTCTCAGAAAATAAAAAAAGTGAGAGATGGGACTGGTTTTAAGAAGTCAGTTGATAAAGTGGAGGCTGCGAGTGGACAGGGACAGAGAGGGTGCTGTGGCGTGTGCGCCTGGAAGTGGGTCCTTCTTCTCTCTTCACTCCATCACCTCTCCTTGATGAGAGCCCCCGGGCAGTCCCTGATGGAGGGACAAGGAGGGATGGGGGCCACAGAAGGGGCTGCCCTGGTGTAGGTCCTTTCCCTGGCTGCTCCTGGGTTATTTGGCCTCCAGAGTCAGAGCCCAGGAAGAGGTGAAGAGAGAAGGGTCCTGGGGGTTCTGCCGGGGAAGTGACTCATTTTCACCGTGTCCCCCGCAGGTTCCGGCTCAGCAGCCCTCACTTCCTGCTCGTGGTCCTTCTGAAGCTGCCCCTGCTCCTGAGCATGCTGGGTGCTGTCTTCTGGGTGAACAGGCCTCAGCGGGCTCCTGCTGGGAGATAGAGCCAGGCTGACCTGAAGCCCTGCAGAGCCCTGTCCCCAGGAATGCCCTCCCTGCGCAGGGAGTCAACCTTTCAGACTGGATGCAAGAGACCTGTGGACTCTGGAGGGATTTATTGTTCCTGTGCCTCAAAGGAGGGTCCTGGCTCTTAGAGGACACTCCTTTGGAGGCCTCAGTGTGGAGCTTGGGGGTCCTCCTTTCTCCTCCTCAGTTCCCTGCCTCCCTGCCCTCATGCCCACTTCCCAAGGGCAAGAATTCCCTGGAAGTTGGCCGGGCACCATAATGAGTGCCTGTAATCCCAGCTCAGGAGGCTGAGGCAGGGGGATCGCTTGAACCCAAGAGTTCCAGGCCAGCCTGGGCAACATAGAGAGACCCTGTCTCAAAGAGAGAGACAGAGAGAGAGAGAGAGTAAAGGAGGGAGGAAGGAAGGGAAAAAATTTTCTGGAGGAGTCTGGCCCTTCATTCTTCTCCTTGGCATAAATGCTTCCCAGGCCAGTTTCCCCCAGGGCAGTAACTACCTCCTTCCCGCAGACAGGAGGCTCCCTGAGGACACGTCCTCACAGTCCCAGCCTTTGGGCTCACAGGGCTCCATTCTTTCTCTGGAACAACCCCCAGGGAGCTTGGTCCCGGCAGAGCTTGCTCATGCAGTTACCCAGTGTCCTACATGCTCAGGGCTCCTCTCTTCTTCTGTCACCCCTTGGGTCTCCCTGGCTTTAAGGCTCCTTCTCTCCCTGTAACCAGGCAGTGTGTGGCTGGGCTCAGAACATCTCTGCCTGGGTGAGCCATGGATCAGCAGCTCCAGGTTAAAGTTCTGGGACAAGTTGAAACAGTAATGGGAGAAAGAACTGGTGGGTGCCCCTGATATCACTCCTGGAATTCCCCTACCTGGGGGTGTCCTGTGCACAGGGTCAACAGAGTCAGCTCTGTCCACTTTAGAAGTCTGGCTGAGACCACCTGTTAGCAATTAACCTTTTCCACAGGCGGAGCAGACATCGTTTTTCAAAGACAGGATGGAGGACGCAGAGGTGAAGGATACTTGTCCACACTTGAAGTGCACAGTGTCATCATCACTACTGGGGACCCCTGGCTCAGAAACGAGCTCAGTTGGTTTTTTGAATGTTTGTCAATTACTCCATCTCCCTAAAGTTTGTGGGGAGGACTCCCACAATCTGCCACAAGCAAGCATCACCATCTCCACTTGCTACCTGCATCTGGACCAGTGCTCTCCCTCTGCCCCCAGGCCCGACCTCATCCTCAGCTAGTGATGCCAGTGTCCAGAGCACATGGAGCGCCCCTATGACTGCCGAGTGCTCAGGCAGAGCTGCCGTGCTCTGAACTTGATCTCTGGGGGGCTCCCAGCTCCATCATGCATGGTGACTCAGAGAAAGGTGGGGCTGGCCCAGGACTCGTGCTGAAAGAGAAATTCAATCTAACAAGGCCCATATTAATTATATTAACCCAGGAAATATCATGATGAGCAAGAAAGGAGCTTATGATTCATTTTATGAGAAGGATAAGCTCCCAAGTCATTACAGCATAGGAAGAACTCTAGAGCCACAGAAGATGCTGCTTCCTGATGTCAGGAGGTTGGTGAGGAGAATATCATGTTAAATTGGCCAGGTCAGAGAAAGAAGGTGATATTCGTGTGTGATGTTGAAGGAGGTATAGGGTTCCAGTGGGGCATGGTTGGAGCAACAGAGAGAGAGAGAGGACAGAGAAACAGCGTAAGTGAAAGCAGAGAGGCAGGAAATAATCTTTGTAACAAGAGTCACTCATAGAAGACCTATCAGCAAATGGACTGTACTGTTCACATACAGATGCTCATGGGAGGATGTGTCTAAGATTCCAATGGAGTGAAGTTTTTCTGTGCCAGGCCAGATGGAACTAACCTGGAAGAACTCAGGTGGTGGCAGGTTCAGGAGGCTTAGGACTCAACTCTTACTTAAACTTTGATTAGCTACGGTGGGATGGATTTGAGCAGAACAAGATGGGATTGCAGATGTGTTTTAGGAGGACTTACCTAGCAGATGTAGCAAAATCTGAAAGGAAGAATCTGGGAGTCCGGAGTCTCAAGCCTGGAAAACCAGAGGAATGGGGCATCATTGACAGAAGTAGGAAAGTCAAGAGCAGGTTTGGTTGATGCAGAGCTTAGTTTTCTGTGTGTTTGGAATTATCTGGCAGAGAGGTCTAGCAGATAGCTAGAGATCTGGGTTAGCAGAGTGTGGAGCGCTGGAGAGGAATGTGTGTAGAAAGATTAATTGGAGGCCAGGAAAAAGTGAAAGCATGGAGGGAAGAGGTCAGAACCAAGGACAGAGCCCTCGGGGCACCTACATTTAAAGACAAAGGGTAGGAGAAAGAGACATTGAACAAGGAGCTGGAGCAGAAACAAACAGGTGGAAGATGAGAAGTCAAGAGCCATGAATGTTTCAAGGAGGAAAGCAGAGCTGGAGAGGTGGAGGAGGACCGCGATTGAGAGGCGGCTATTGAACTTATCATTCACAAGGTCACTAACGAAGCTCAGAAGAGCATATCAACAGAGCAATGTGAGCAGAAGCCGGAAGGGAAGAGTTAAGAAAGAGTAGACAGATGGCAGACAGCAGGTGCAGGAGAAAGAAACAGTGGCTTCTCCATGCTTTGAATTTTCCATTCTTCCTTACTCCCTTTTTTTCCTCTATTCTTCCATTCTTTTTTCCCTTTATTTACTCATTCATTCAATAAACTTTTATTGTGTGTCTATGGTGCATTGTTCTGGGCGTTACAGATAAGGACTTAAACTATGCAGAGTCCCTACTCCTTTAGAAGGGAAGATTAAGATGTAGACTAACAATAGCGATGCAGTGTGTTAGAATTTGTGTCAGGGGTCTGCACAGTGCTCTGCGCGGACACAGAAGTGAGGCGGAGAAGGAAAATTGAGGGCTTGATTTATAAAAATAAGGCAGAAGACTGGGGGATGATTGTCCCAGACAATGGTAGGGGACAGTCGTAGAGCATGCTGGAAACCAGGACCTTCAGGAGCCACATTACCATTACCATGTGTGCAGAGTGCACGCGAGGGAGAAGTGAGATATGGGGCTGGAGCCTCGTTATGAAAGGGCTTCATGGCAGACCAAGGAGTTTGAATTGAGTTCTGGAGACCACAGGGAGCCCCTGGAGGTTTTAATTTTTGAAATTTTTATTTTGAAAAAATTATAGGCTTAACATTGCAGATATAACATAGAGACCTGTGAATCCTTCATCCAGTGTCCTTCAATGGTGACATATTATATAACTGTAGGACAATACCCAAACCAGGAAACTGGCATTGTTACAATACTGTTAACTGGACTGCAGACTTTATTCAGTTTTCACCATTTTTAACATACATTGGTTTATGGATGTGTTTGTGTAGAGCTCCACGCAATTTTATAGATCCAGGTAACTACCACCCCAGTCAAAATATAGAAACCATACATCATCACAAGGATCTCCCTCATGCTGTCCCATGTATTTGCACTCCTATCCCATTCCTGTCCCCTGGAAACCACTAATCTGTTCTCCATGTCTACAGTGTTGTCCTTTTGAGGACAAATGAAATTATGTAGTATGTAATATTTTGAGATTGACTTTTTTATTCACTGAGCCTTGAGATTCATACAAGTTGTTGCACTTACCACAATCAATAGTTGATTCCTTCCTATTGCTCAGCTGGATTCCACTGCGTGAGTGTACAATAATTTGTTTAATCATTCACCCACTGAACCCAAGCAAGACATGTCTGTGCAAGTAATGGCTGCTGGACTGTGACCTTTGAGTAAAGGATACGTGTTTCAGAGCCTCATTTTTATGCTTGGGACCATATGGTGCCCCCAGCAGGCTTGGGAAGTGACCTTCTAAAGCGCACAGATGGGCCTGCAGGGATGCTGTGTGGGCCAGCTCCAGGCTGCCATTCAGAGGCAGAACCAACTCTGCTCCCTGGCCTTGTGACTGGGGACCAGGTGGCTTCACCCCTTCAGGTCCTGCTATTCTTATATGTGACATGAAGGCACTAAATTATGATTCTTCCACGAGACAGTTTAAAAACATGGCTGCAAATTTCTTGACACTACTTCCATTAAGAGTTGGGGCTTATGTCCCTTCCCCTTGGGTCTGAGTGAGTTGTGACTGTTTCAACCAGTGGACTAGAACAGTGTTTCTCAACATTTTTTTTCATCGTTATCCTACGATAACAATGAATATCCCTTAAAAAAAATCCCTAAAAAGGAATATCCCTAAATATCTCCCCTCATGAAATGTTAATACCAAAGACGTATTGTACATCTATCTATCCATCCATCCATCCATTCATCCATCTATCCATCCATCCATCCATCTATATCTGCGTTTTATATCTAAAAAGAGTAAAAATATTTTTTCACCCTGCAAGAACCAATATTTGCCCCTATGGGGAATGCATGCAAGAGGGCCTCTGTATGGCTTCCAAGGCTAAGTCAGAAGAAACCCTGCAGCTCCCTCCTCAGTCTCTTGAAACGCTTGCCCTCTGGATGGTCTGTGAATATTCCCTCTTAGAACCCAGCTGTCACAGAAAGGCCACATGTAGGGCCTCTGGGCAACAGTCCCAGCAGAGCTGTCTTGGATCACCCCAGCCCATGCTCCAGACTTGTGAGTGAAGAAGCCTCCAGATGACAATAGCAACCAGCCTGTGTGGCCAGGGTTCACACATTGCTACAACACAAGCTGTTCTCCCATGCTTAGCAGCACGCAGGCTGCTGGAGCCTGAGGTCTTGCCCTTTCTCAACACATGAACCATATGGACACAGTCAGTCAAGATGTGGCAAGTGGTGAGTGTTCCCGAAAACAAACTTTCCACTGTGTCAATAGCCCTCCATGCTCTGCCCTCCACTCTCTGCCCTCCATGCTCTGCCCTCCATGCTCTGCCTTCCATGCCCTACCCTCCATGCTCTGCCCTCCATGGTTCTGCCCTCCATGCTCTGCCCTCCATGCTCTGCCCTCCATGGTTCTGCCCTCCATGCTCTGCCCTCCATGCTTTGCCCTCCATGCTGTGCCCTCCATGCTCTGCCCTCCACGCTTTGCCCTCCACGGTCTGCCCTCCACGCTCTGCCCTCCATGGCTCCTGACACTACTCTTGGCAAATCTTCAACTTCATTCAAAGAAAAGTTATAAAGCGAACCAGCAGCAGTTTACAGCTGATGAGGTCAAGGAGAAGAAATGAACACTAGCAAATGGTAGTTGAAGAATCCATCTCAGGAGAGGAAGTGCTCAAGGCAATAGAGGAAGAATTCAGATGGAAAATTCCCCTCCTTAGAGAAATTACAGACAACAAGATCTCTCCAAAAAAAGGAGCTAAGAAAAGAAATATAGTAATTTAAAAAAAAGTATTTAAAGTAAAATATGGAGGAAAAAATGAGCAGACAGAGCTCAGGAAGAATGTAAGCGGAAGAGAATAATAATCCTAACAACTTTATTGAGAGGAAATATATATACGTTTAAAAGTTAGAAAAAGAAGTGTGTTGTTATTTAATTATGAGTGAATTGGGGGGACTGAAATATGAGGGTTGAGCATCCTGCATTTGCTGTCGTACAGCTCGAGAGGTGGAAGGGGCCAAGCTTGGGTTGAATCAGGAGTGAGTGGTGGTGGCTGTGCCAGTTCTGAGCCAGGTGGAGGATGGAGAGTGTCATAGACACAAAGGGGTTAGAGCCAAGCCCCTCTTGGGATGGAAAAGTCCAGACGGGCCCTGGGGCCTCTGCAACTGAATGATAGTCCATTATCTCTGACAGGGTCATCCTGGAGCCACAAGGAAAGGAGGCCTGAGGGAGGATCCGTGAAGGTGAGAGGCAGATGCCTCCAAGGAATCAGTGTGTAAGAGGGGTTGTCCTTTCTTTTATCTGCTCCTGAGGCAGAGGTGGCGGAAGGCAGAGAGGCCCCCTCGGCATCCCTGTGCTGTGTAGCACCGGCCGGGAGTGGGATTGCATTCCTGAGGCCAGGATGAGGGATGCTTCCTCTCTGCAGGGACCCTTGTCTCCTGGGGAACTGTAATTGCTGCTTATTACCCGATAGGAGGCCAGAGGTTCTACTTGTTTCCTCCAAGGGTGTCGATGGTGTGGGAGCTGCGGTTCCCCGGTTCCCCGGCTCAGGCTGTGACATTGTTTCCCCCCGGAGGCCCCTTAGCATTACTCACTCGCAGCGCAGTGCGGAGCAGGTCCAGGAGCAGCAGCCCCTTCAGGGAGATCGGGAGCAGGAAGTGGACGTTGCACAGCAGGATCCTGGACAAAGCGGTCAAGATGCCAAGAGTGAGCCGCCTCTTCCCCAACCAACACCTGCCACCCTGCTCAGCTGCCTGGTCCCCAAACAGGGAAGCCCCCTGCAAGGGGCAAAGTCATGCCACCCAGAGACTGAGCCTCCAGGGGCCTCCCCACAGGCTCAGTTTGAGGCCCGGCCCCTTCGCTGCCCTTGGCTGTGACTGCCCTGCCTTTAAATGTATTTGCAGAGATGGTGTCTCGCTATATCCCCCAGGCTGGTTTTGAACTGCTGAGCTCAAGCCATCCTCCTGCCTTGGCCTCCCAAAGTGCCGAGATGACAGGCGTGGACCACTGCGTCCAGCCAGGCCTGCCTTTGGTCTTCTATCCCACAGTCCCCGCTGCTCACCTGTGTCCCGCCAAGCTTGAGGGTCTACTGTGTCCTGTCTTCCTGCTTCTCTTCCTCTCTCTGCCTTGTGTCTCCCTTTGTCACTTCTGCCCATCTTTCAAGCTCAAATCTAGTTATTATTACCCCTTTGAAGCAGAGGAAGATATTCCCCGACTTCCATCAACCTGGCTATTTATCTACTTGGTTCTCCCGTGAGGCGTTTCTTCCTGCTTGGGGACCCACTTTATGACCGCAGATCTGAGACCTGCTGCCTCATATCGCCCACATGTTTAATACTTGGTCTAGCTAAATCAGTGGGTTCTGGGGAGTCCCCATCAGTGTTTAAGAGTCTGATTTCCCAATCTTATTCCTCATCCACTCCCCCACACCCGGTGCCAGGGCCCCTCCCCGCAGGCCACCCCTGTTCTCTCCCTGAAGCTGGCCTCCAGCCCAGGCAGGGAAGCAGTGATGAGTCATGTGAATTTCGCTCAGGGTTTTCTTGAGCGAGAGCAGGCCTGCCATATTGCACATTCTAAAAATACCCTTTAAACCACTGTGCTCTTCTTGTAAGTTCCACTCCCCGTGGTCTTGCAAGTTCCACTGCACCCTTGGTCTCTCCCTGCCAAGTTTCCCCTTGTGCCTCTCCTGTTTCGCTAGAAGTCCTGGCACTGCCATCTCCGCTCAGCAGAACAACTGCTCTGCAAACAGTGGAGCGGGATGAAAGCCAGGTCAGGAAGCATCCCCAGCGCCTCGCCTCTTCCGGACTCCTAGGGAACACAGGCTCCGTGCTGGCAGGCTCCAGGGAATGAGACCCTTTGAAAGGAAGGGAGTTGGACTGGAGAAGGGAAGGGAGCCAGTGGAGCATGGAAGGCAGGATCCAGGGAGAGAATGGGCCTTGACCCTGGACTTTGAGGGATCTTGAAGCACCAGGGCTGTGATGGGGTTAAACAGGGGCAGCTGCGTTTGCGCTGTGACCAGACATCCTATTGATCCCTCGAAGGGAGATGGGCTTCGGGTTGGTGTCCATATCCCTCCACCATGCTGGGAATGTGAAAGAAAAGCAAGGGGCCCAGCTTCCTGCTCTCCCACCCTGCCCTTCCCTAGCCTTGGCTGGGGAGTTGCAGCGATGGGCACACCCCTGCCTGTGACTGTGGTAGGCAGAATAGTGAACACCACAAACGATGTCCTAACCCCAGAGCCTGTTAATATATTTGATTACATGCAAGGGGGAGTTAAGGCAGTGGGTGGATTTGAGACTGCTCGTCAGCTGACCCAGGGTGGATTATCCTGGATCATCTGGCTGAGCCCAGTGGAATCACCAGCATCCTTATAAATGAATGAAGGAGGCAGGAGAGTCAGTGGAGCGATGCACTGTGGGAGGCTCCACTGACCTTTGTTGGCTTTCAGCAGGAAGGGGCCATGAGCCAAGGAATGCGGGTGGCCTCTAGAAGCTGGAAAAGGCAAGGGAACAGGTCCTCCCCTGGAGCCTCTAGAAGGAATGAGCCCTCTTAACACCTTGATTTCAGCCCGATGAGACCCATTTCAGACTTCTGGTCTCCACAGCTGTATGATCATGAGATTGTGTTGTTTTAAGCCACCAAGTTTGTAATGATCAGTTACAGCAGCCACAGGAAAACCACACAGAGAGCCGCCCTTCCAGAACACCCAAAGCTTCAACTCGCTTTTGCCTCCTGGGGCTTGAGGGACTTGGCAGAGCATGGAGCCCAGAGCCTGCTCTCTGGAGCTCAGCCTGTTGCAGCTCCTTGAGGAGAATCTCCTGCAGTGCTCAGGTATAGACGGGGAGGGGAAGGCCCACTACACACTTCACTGTCTCTCGCCTGACCAGTGCCACATGAGGGTCTCTGGCGAGAGTCCCTGAAGGAGTGGTCGTGGGGTAGCCTAGGGAAAGGTCTGTGGGAGCCCAGCTCTGCTCACCTGGTGAGGGGCTGGTAAGAGCCGTGGGCTGGGTGCTGTTGGTGCTCTGGGTGAGAGAAGGCCAGGAGGCCAGAACTGTTGGAGTGGTTGTTCTCAGAGTTTCTGCTGTGTCTGCTGTCCCAGGTGAAGCTGTGTCTGCTGTCCCAGGTGAAGCTGTGTTCCTTTTCCCAGGCACAGCTGTTTCTGCTTTTCTAGGTAACGCTGTGTCCATTGTCCCAGACCCAGCTGTGTCTTCTGTCCCAGGTGCAGCTGTGTCTTCTGTCCCAGGTGCAGCTACGTCTGTTGTCGTAGGTTCAGATGATTTTCTTGGATTTGCTGCTGGACACACGAAGGATAGTTTTGAGGGTGACCTAGGAGGCTTCCCCATGGCTCACGTCACCCCTTACCCCTCCAAGGACTGTGAAGCATTTAGTCTTAGCACTACAGGTCAGACACAGTTGTTTTGTTTTGTATCTTTTTGGTATCTTATCTAAAATGTAACATTATTTCATTTATAAACACACACCACTGTACCACCCATGAAGGACTTGTGGTGAGAGGCTACGTAGGCAATTGACAAATACTCAGCTTAGGCAATTGACAAATACTCAGCTTAGTCCCAGAGTCCTGCGTTGCACAGCTGAGCATTGAGAATCACACTCTGTTTTCTTGAAGTTCTACATCAGAGCCAAACAGATGTTCTCTTGAGTCTCATCCTGGGTTCAAGCAGGCTCTTTGTTGCCTGCTGTGTAGCGAAGTGACCCTAAGAGCCGGCTGCCCCTCCCTGGGCCCTGCATGGGAACTCAGGACTCCTCCCCCCTGCAGCTGGGCAGAGCATCTGTTTCCAGCTGAGGTTTTCCTGCCTCCCAAAAGCTTCCTTATTTCACTAGGCTTGGAGGGACTCTCCCCCAGCTCTTCCTTTCCTTCCACTCATGCCTTTGTTCTCTTTTTAAGTCAATTTCTGAAACATTCTAAAACCAGCACACTTCCCCACTGCACACGCACACAGGCACACCACATCTGCATATACTAAGCTGAAAATGACTTTTCCCTGCTTTGTAAATGGGCCCACAGGTAACAGATATATGATTGAGCTATAGCATCTGTGTGTGTGCATGGGGAGCTGACAGTTTCCCTGGTGCCTGTGGTGGAGATGACACTGATGGCTCTGGGGGCTGGGCTGTGGAGTGAGGGTGACAGCCTGACTCTCTTTCTGGGAGCCCCCCGTTCTGAGTTCTCAGGCTCCTCAAAGACTCGGGGCAGCCAGAGGAGGCCCGTGGGAAGGCTCTGCACTATGCTGGGCTCTGTTTTTCCCTCTTTCAGGAATGAGTCAGAGTCTCCCATGCCCTCGTTTGTCCATATGCCACCAGAGGAGGGAGAGGAAGAGAGAGAGGTGGCTCCAAGGAGAGGGTCACCAATGGGCTCTTGGTCACTACATGCTTGTCCTGCGGCTGAGACCTCTGGGATTGAGATTTTCTTGCATTCCCCTCCCTGTACACCTGACAAGTCCTCCCATCAGGCTGGGGCTGCTCTGAGGGGGCACGGGTTGCCCCAAGTGACTTGCAGAAGAGAACCTGCCTTCTTTCTCAGCCTGCACTGAGCCTGCCCAAGCTGAGACGGTTCTGCTTGGCTCCCTCTGATAACAGCAGATAGAGACGTACAAAGACGCTGAGGCTTGCTCTGTCTTCCAGTCTCTCCAGAATCTTGGTGTAACCCCTCCCCCCAACACACACACGTGCACGTGCACACACAGGCACAGGCACACAGGCAAACACAGACATGTGCACACGGACACACACTGGCCCATTTGTACACATGCATCTATGCACAGCACACACATAGACACAGGCAAGCTTAGGCACACATACACAGGCACACACAGGCACGCACAGGCACGTGCACACAGGTGTCCCAGGGCGATGTCAAGACAGCATCACCGAATCCTCCTGGGTCAGCACCAGAGCTCAGTACAGGAGGGAGCCGCTCCTACCTGGGTAAACAGTCATTGCAACTTGGACCCCAAGGTCAGTGCCTGTCCTCTCGATCCCACACCAGTAGGTGTCAGTGTCAGACCTCCGGAGCATCTTCATGATTATGGTGAACACACGGTGTTTCCGATTGTCCCTGATGGACCCTCGGTCTCTCCCCGCTGTTTGCTCTGATCCTGTGATTGTAACGAGGATTTTGTTTCCGCGGCACCACCACTTGCTGTAGGTTTCCCAGCCTTGGTCATAATCACACTGCACTGTCAGTGAGTCCCATTCTGTGCCCCACACAGCTTCAGGACCATCGATCGAGAAACGCCCTGGAAGATAGAACGCAACGTCCAGATCTTCCCTCCCTGGGCACCGCCAAGGGCTTCCGGCACCTCCCTGGGGACTGACCAAGAGCTTTTATCCTCGGCCCCTAAATTGTGAAATTCTCACATCCATTTGTTCCTTAATTCCGCGGCAGTATTTCGTTTGTTGTCACCCCTCTGACAAAGTTCTCCTGAGGGCTCCAACTGCCCAACACAGTGGCCTGTTCATGCACCATACTAGTGACCACTGAATGCCCTCTCATTTTGGAAACCTTCCCTCCTTTGCCCTGAGGTGACACTCGCTTCCCCACCAATCCCTGGCTCTCATTGCAGCCACCAGCTTATTATTTTTATTTATTTATTTATTTATTTGGAGACAGAGTTTTGTTCTTGTTGCCCAGGCTGGAGTGCAATGGTACAATCTCGGTTCACTGCAACCTCCACCTCCTGGGTTCAAGCGATTCTCCTGCCTCAGCCTCCCAAGTAGCTGGGATTACAGGCAAGTGCCACCACGCCTGGCTAATTTTGTATTTTTAGTAGAGACAGGGTTTCTCCTTGTTGGTCAGGCTGATCTTGAACTCCCGACCTCAGGTGATCCGTCTGCCTCGGCCTCCCAAAGTGCTGGGATTACAGGTGTGAGCCACCACGCCTGGCCAGCCACCGATTTACTTTAAAATCCCAGAGCTGAACAGGTAGACATCCTGGCTTCCCCCAACTCCTCCGCCCACTGGCACTGCACCCCACACACCTAAAACCCTCTCCTGTGAGTCTGTACATGTGATAAAGTTTCATGGAACCAAACATACCCACACACACCCACACACGCACCCAACACTCACACACTCGTGCACACATGGAGTGCATGGTTGTTTTTCTTTGCCTAAGCACCATGCTATTTTTGTCTACATACCTTTGCACAAGTTGCTCCCTTTGCCCAGGAAATTTTCTCTTCCTTGCCTGATGGACTCAAACTTTTATTCCCCTCCCCGAAGGGCTGGTTCAGCCCCTCCCTGGTGCCATCAGACCACTTTGTACCTGTCTCAGTTGTTGCGCTTACAACATTGAACAATGGTTTTGGTCTTTGGCTTGTCCAGAGCAGAAGCTCAAGCAGGCTGATGTGTGGGGTTTACTTACACTCCAGAGAGCGATGACATCCTTGCCTCATTGCCTGTCTTCCTCCTGTAACTCTGAGCTGCTCCATTTTAGCCACAAGTCAAGACAAGCTGTGGAGGCTTCTAAACTAACCAGATGTCTGAACCCCGCCATGACTGAGTGGGTCTGAGCTGGAACCTGAGTGTCTGTGCTCCTTTAAGGTTCCTCAGGGATTCATGCATTTAAGTTTGTGTATATGTGTATATATGCATGTATGTATGTATGTATCTACCTATTTATCTGTCCTTTCATCTATCTGTACACCGGTCTGTGCATCTATCTGTCTCTCATCTATCATCTCTCCATTTGCTTCTCTCTTATCTATCTATCTATCTATCTATCTATCTATCTATCTATCTATTATCTATTATCTATCTTTCATCTGTCTATCTATCATCTATTATCTATCTATCTATCTATCATCTGTCTATCATCTATTATCTATCTATCTATCTATCTATCTATCTATCTGTCTGTCTGTCTGTCTGTCTGTCTGTCTGTCTGTCTGCCTGCCTGCCTGCCTGCCTATCTATCTATCTATCTATCTATCTATCTATCTATCTATCTATCTATCTATCTATCTATCTATCATCTGCCAGGGTTGAGAAGAATCAGAATCCTAGAAAGCAGATATCATTTATGTTATTTTTTATTTCCCCAACACCTAACCTAGTAACTGTCAGATAACAAAACATTCCTTCCTTTTTTTCTTTCTCTTTTCCTTCCTTCCTTCCTTCTTTATTATTTTTATTTTTATTTTTATTTTTTTTATTTGAGACGGAGTCTCGCTCTGTCACCCAGGCTGGAGTGCAGTGGCCGGATCTCAGTTCACTGCAAGCTCCATCTCCCAGGTTCACGCCATTCTCCTGCCTCAGCCTCCCGAGTAGCTGGGACTACAGGCAATCGCCACCGTGCCTGGCTAGTTTTTTTGTATTTTTTTTAGTAGAGACAGGGTTTCACCGTGTTAGCCAGGATGGTCTCGATCTCCTGACCTCGTGATCCGCCTGTCTCAGCCTCCCAAAGTGCTGGGATTACAGGCTTGAGCCACCATGCCCGGCTCCTTCCTTCTTTCTTATGTGTGCATGGATGAGTGCATTTTCCCCAGCTTGTCTCCATCCTTCCAGCACAGACCCTCTCTGTTTCCTGCCCAGCCTTTCGGGTTCCGGTTCCTCAATCCCCAGGCCCACTTACCTGGGAGGATGAGAAGGAGCAGGGCCAGTGAGTGCCACATGCCCCTGCCTGTCTGAGCTCTCTTCCTGGTGATGAGTTAATACCAGCCGCCCTCCAGAAACTTGTAACTGAGTCCAGAGGCAAACTGCTATCTATTTGTCTAAATCATTTTTTTTGTTGTTGTTGTTTTCTCAACTGCTTCCTTTTTTTTTTTTCTTTAGTTACTTCCTAAATTCATGAATTAAGAGAAACGTGGTGCTGTCCTTTGGGATTGTGTGTGGTGTTACGATACGTCTTCAATGAACTGGGGAAGCAAAGAGTCCAGGCCTGGCCTGGGCTCCGTCTGCAGCTGTCTGTGATTTAGGAGCATCTTCCAGCAACACAGGGAAGAGAGTACAGTGAGGCTCAGAGCGTGGACGGAAGGGATTGATGGAGGCGCGCTGGCTTTGCCTCAGAGCGTGGAGGGAAGGGATTGATGGAGGCGCCCTGGCTTTGTCTCAGAGCGTGGACGGAAGGGATTGATGGAGGTGCTCTGGCTTTGCACTTTGGGAAGAACACAGCACAACGCTCCCACCCAGCCTCGCTGGAGAAACAGCCCGTGCCCCAGGCTCTTTCCAGGCAACCCCAGGCTCTTTCCAGGCAGCCCCACAGCAGGTCATCTCAAACCACTGGGCTGTTGTCTCTTCTGGAGCCTGACTCAGTGCTCCTGCCTCGGAAAGCTTCCTCTGGGGTCCCAAGTCACTCCAAATTGGAGGCTCCCAGTAGGGAGTTGGGGAAGGGGAAGTTGCCTTTCTTCTCTAGCCCCACTTTGCCCTGGTTTCTTCCTCCCTATCTCCGCACATTTTCCCTGTGGTTGGTTGTTGGCCAGTCTCACTGCACCAAAACTACTTACTCTATTGATCCCCAAAGTGACTTTCCCAGACTCTCCCATCCTCCTTCAGATGGTCGCCTCCCTCCTCTGTCACCTGCTCCCTCTTCCTCTCCTCTTTCTTCTTTGCTGAAGCCCTTCCTTGCTCTCACTGCCTAATCCATTCCTGACCCTGCCACCCTGCATCTCCAGGAGCCTGTCCCTGTGCTCTCCTCTGGTGCCCTTCTCTCCAGGGAGTGTCCTCACCTGCACTCTAAAGTCACCTCTATGTGCAAGACTGTCAAAAGCAGTTTGTCACCTGATTTCCTGCCTCAGTGCTTGGCTGTCACTTCCAGTGCCTAATGGTTGTTTCATAGAGACAGCCACCTTGTTAACAGCTCAGATGTGCTCAGAATTAAATTCCATGTCCTCTTCACTCTAAAATTGGTCTGTCACTGTGCCTGGTTCACAGCCCTGGGGCTTCCCGACTCCCTGCTGCATTCCCCACTCAACCCCCTGTCAGTTTAGACTTCCTAAGACAAAGCCCATCATATCTTCACCTGCAAAGGGCTTTGCAGGGGTGGGGGATTAGAGGCAGAGGAACAGAAGGCTTTGCCAGTGGGAGCAGAGGAGGGCGTGGGGAGTCAGTTCTTGGGGAGGAAGTGCTGAAGGAGGCCCCTGAGCAGTCTCTGTTTATGTTTGTTTGTTTGTTTGTTTATTTTTGAGACAGAGTCTTGCTCCATCACCCAGTCTGGAGTGCAGTGGCGTGATCTCAGCTCACTGTAATCTCCGCCTCCTGGGTTCAAGCGATTCTCCTGCCTCAGTCTCCCGAGTAGCTGGGACTACAGGTGTGTGCCACCACACAAGGCTAATTTTTGTATGTTTAGTAGAGACGGGGTTTTGCCATGTTGGCCAGGCTGGTCTTGAACTCCTGGACTCAAGTGGTCTGCCTGCCTCGGCCTCCCAAAGTGCTGGGATTACAGGCGTGATCCTGGCCTTCTCTTTATGTCTGAGGCTGCACCTTCTCTCAGGATCTTAGTGTCTCAGTGAGCCCTGGTGCTTCTGCCTAGAGCCAAGAACTCATGGGAGGCGGCAGGACTTCAGGGAGCACAGACTTCCTTCCTTCCTTCCTTCCTTCCTTCCTTGCTTCTTTCTTTCCTTCCTTCCTTCCTTCCTTCCTTCCTTCCTTCCTTCCTTCCTTCTTCCTTCCTTCCCCTTCCTTCCTTCCTTCTCTCCTTCCTTCTTTCCTTCCTTCCCAGTTTTATTAAGGTATAACTGGGATAAAATAAACTGCATGTATTTAAAGTGCACGATTTGAAACACTTTTCTTGTTGTTTTTGTGATTTTTTTCAAATGTGCTATTTATGGGCATTCAGCTAGTTTCAAGTTCGGGGCCATGATGCATAGTGTGCTGTGAACATTTTAGACCATGCCTTTGGTGGGCATCTGGTATCCTCCTTAGCAGCTTTTGAAAGGATCCCCATTTCCTTTATCTGGAGAAAAACATGTGCTGTAGATCAGGCTGATATGGTTTGCCTGTGTTCTCATCCAAATCTCATTTGAATTGTAGCTCCCATAATTCCCACCAGGAGGGACCCAGTGGGAGGTAATTGAATAATGGGGGGAGGGTTTCCATACTGTTCTTGTGACAGTGAATAAGTCTCATGAGATCTGATGGTTTTATAAAGGGGAGTTCCCCTGCACAAGCTCTCTTGCCTGCCGCCATTTAAGACGTGACTTCGCTCCTCATTTGCTTCCACCATGATTGTGAGGCCTCCCCAGCCATGTGGAACTGTGAGTCCATTAAACCTCTTTCATTTATAAATTATCCAGTCTCGGGTATGTCTCTTTCAGCAGCATAAGAATGGGCTAATACACAGGCCCAGACCCAAGTTTAAAAGTGAAACTTCAGTGAAAACTCAACCCTTAGCCTTAACAAGTCAGGCCCCTGCAGGAAAAAGTAGGAACCTGAGGACGGAACATTTGACAATTCACCTGAGCCCGTGAGCCTCCCACTGCAGAGCAGCCAGGTGCACTTGTTAGAAGGTAACAGCTCCCCTGTTGAAGAGGATGCTGAGGTCTCCAATGAAGCAGATGCCTCACCAGACATTGCTGCCCCCTAAGGATCAACTTGAGGAATCTGCCCTCATTTCTGTTTCTGACCCATAACTAAGGTTGAGTGTTGGCCTGACCCACCTAGGAACACGCTGCTAAGGGAACAGGAGAACTAATATACACTGGCATGAACCAGTTAGAAGAGTGTGTGTGAGAGTGGATCCCAGGGCAGTGGACTATAGTGCTGAGCCAGGAAGGGTTTTTCAACATAGAGGTACTCATCCATGCAATGTAGGAGGACTCACCACCTGCAAAGCTGGGAGAGTGGTCCTAGTGCACTGCTGGGATGGCCCTGAGAAGCTTGGAAGCAACAAAACCCCACACTCAATGATGTAAAGACATCGTGGCAGGGTGTGGAAGAAGGGATCAAAAGGCTCAAGGAAGCACAGAGGATCTTCAGGGCAGTGAACCTACTCTATAGGATGCTCTCATCATCCATTTGTCCAAACCCATAGAATATGCAACACTAAGAGTGAGCCCCAACGCAAACTTGGACTTCAAATGGTCACAGGTATCAATATGGATTCGCCAGTTGTAACAGATGTCCCACTCTGGTTGGGGATGTTGATAATGGGGGAGGCTGTGCCTGTGTGAGGGTAGGAGGCATGTGGGAAATCTCTGTACTTCCTGCTCAATTTTGCTGGGAGCCTAAAATTGCTATAAAAAAGCAAGGTTGTTTTTAAAAAGACTCACATGAAATTATTTGATTGTGTTTTCAGGTAAAATATGCTAGTTTCACTTTAGCATACTAAATTAAATTAGTATTTAATGAGTATTATCCTTGGGATGCCCTGGAGGATACTCCAATTACCAGGGAAATGAGAACTATGCTGGTGATGGGGCATTTGCATTATGGAGAGGCTCAGCAGTGACTGTCTCTGTAGGCCAGACTCACGGGAGGAGATGCCATTACATAACTGAACTCCACAGGAGCAACGGGGCTGAGAGAATTCCAGAAGGGAAGAGGGCAGGTGGAGTCACTGGGTGGTCTGAGACAAGCTGAGCACTTGGACCAGGCAGCAAGTCCTGATTAAAACCGGAGGCAAAATCAAGATCCTAGAGATAAGAGAGGCGGCCCAGTGGTTCTTGCCCCGATTTTTAGAAATGATAGAAGTGGATACACTTAGCAACTGGTGCATATGAATACTGACTCTCTGGTCTGTGCAGTAAAAGTGATCAGACTGGGGAAGGCCAAGTGGAAGCCTTCAAGGCTGTCCCTCTGCTGTGGCCAAGATAGTAAATCTCAAACAATGTCACATTCTGCCAGGAACACAGAGATCAGTGCCACCCTCCAAGACAAAGAAAACAAGGCTGTGGTCCCACCAGATCTGCCTTTAATTTACCAAGGTCAATGGGCTAGTGAAAACTAAACCAAGAGGCTGGGCGTGGTGGCTCACACCTATAATCCCAGCACTTTGGGAAGCTAAGGCAGGAGGATCACTTGAGCCCAGGAGATTGAGACTAGCCTGGGCAACAGAGCAAGATCCTTTCTTTACAGAAAAGTGTTTTAAAAAAATTAGCCAGTGCAATGTTGCACGACTGTACTGTCAGCTACTCAGGAGGCTGAGGTAAGAGGATCACTGAAGCTCAGGAGGTGGAGCCTGCGGTTAGCTATGATTGTGTCACTGCACTCCAGCTTGGGCAACAGAGTGAGACCCTGTCTCCAAAACAAAACAGCAACAAACTCACCACCATATTAAAGCAATAGCCAAATTTCCAGCTTCTGTGCCAACAGTGACAGGTTTACTAGAATAGATGAACATAACCTGGTGTGTTGTGTGTGACTGTTGATCTGGCAAAAGCACGCTTTCCACCACCATCAGGAAGGAGGAACAGAGGCAGGTACATTCACTCGGCATGGACAACAGTATACTTTGATAGTCTTGTTCCAGGACTGTGTTAATTTTCTTCTTCTCATAGTATTCTAAGAAACCTGAATCGTCCAGCCATTGCCCAGAACATAAAGGTAGTCCCCCGCGTTTATGACATCATGCGAATTGGACCTGATAACAAGAAGAGGCTAGCAACTGGATGTGCTCCAGAGACTGGGAGATAAACCCTACACTGGTTTAGGGACGTGCCGTGTCAAAAGTTTAGGGTTATGTTGGTCTGGGGCATATTGGGTGTACCCTCAGAATAAAGGGCAGATAAAATAAATTGCATTTTGCAACTCCTGCTTCTAATTGACCCACCTGATAAAGCTCACGGGAGGCTTTGAACTCAGAACCAGCAGGTATGATGCAGAGTGTGGGTCAGAAGTGGGAATGGAGACTGGGGACCCAATTGGAGCTTTGTTCATGGAGCAGTTCCACAAACACATTTTTGTTCTGTTTTGTTTTGTTTTTGAGATGGAGTCTCACTCTGTCACCCCAGCTGAAGTGCAATGGTGTGATCTCGGCTCACTGCAACATCTGCCTCCTGGGTTCTTGTGTTCTCCTGCCTCAGCCTCCCAAGTTGCTGGGATTACAGGCATGCGCCACCATGCTGGGCTAATTTTTGTATTTTTATTAGAGATGGGGTTTCACTATGTTGGCCAGGCTGGTCTTGAACTCCTGACCTCAGGTGATCCACCCACCTCAGCCTCCCAAAGTGCTGGGATTATAGATGCGAGCCACTGTGCCCGGCCAAAAATGTGCATCTTTGCATATACCCCAAATACCTGAGGCAGTGACCCCCAAGCAAAAGAGCAGGAGTTATTTAGTTTAATATAATATCTGGGGAAACCACGGCAGTGAGAATGCTGGAGCTCAACTTCAATCTTCTTCATTCTAGAATTTAGAAGGCCCCTCTCTGCCCACACACCTTAAAATGTAGCTTGTAAGTCAAGAAAGAATCAAGGGTTCAAATAATTTGGCATGATAAATTAGAACTATTCATTTTCTTTTTCTTTTTTATATTTTATTTCAATAGTTTTTGGGGAGCAGGTGGCTTTTGGTTACAAGGATAAGTTCTTTAGCAGTGATTTCTGAGATTTTGGTGCACCTGTCACTGAAGCAGTGTACACTGTACCCAGCATATAGTCTTTTTTCCCTCATTCCCCCCATCCTTTCCCCTAAGTCCCCAGAATTCGTTGTATCATTCTTGTGCCTTTGCATCCTCATAGCTCAGCTCCCACTTATAAGTGAGGACATACAATATTTGGTTTTCCATTCCTGAGTTACTTCACTTAAAATAATGATCTTCAACTCCATCCAAGTTGCTGTGAATGCCATTATTTTGTTCCTTTTTATGGCTGAATACTATTCCATGGTGTATATGTACACCACATTGTCTTTATCCACTCATGGCTTGATGGGCATTTAGGCTGGTTCCTTATGTTTTCAGTTGTAAATTGTGCTGCTGTAAACATGCGTGTACAAGTGTCTTTTTTGGAACTACTTTTTCGCCTAGGCTGGAGAGCAGTGGTGAAATCTCGGCTCACTGCAACCTCCACCTCCTGGGTTCAAGTGATTCTCATGTCTCAGCCTCCTGAGTAGCTGGGATTACAGGCGTGTGCCACTGCCCAGCTAATTTTTGTATTTTTAGTAGAGATGGGATTTCTCCATGTTGGTTGGCCAGGCTGGTCTCGAACTCCTGACCTCAGGTAATCTGCCCACCTTGGCCTCCCAAAGTGCTGGGATTACAGGCGTGAGCCACCAGAGCTATTTTATATATTATTTACTCCTATATACTCTGAAGTCTCAGTTAGCTACACTTTAGCTCGTTCTTGACTATGACTGGATAACCAAGAATTAGCAGACATTTGAGGACGGCTCATCATAAAGAAGCACCAAACAAAACCAAACAACAAAACAAAGACATGACCACAGAGTGGTGGGATACAGTTCAAGGAACAGAAGAGAGTTTGAAAAACATTAGCAATCAAAGAACCAAAAAAACTTTTTGAAATAAAAATCCAGTCTCTAAAATAAATATTTGATCCAAGAATTGGAAGAGAAAGTAAAATCATGAAATAAACAATATAAAAAGCTCCCCAGATGTAGAACAAAGCCCACAGATATGGAAAATATAAAACAGGAGAGACAAAATGAATCAATTCAGGAAGGAAAGGGAGAGGGAGAAGGTGACAGAGAAAGAGGGAAGGGACCGTCTGAAGAAAGTGGGGAGAGACTGGGAAAGTCCGTCTGGGCGTCAGCAGAACAAGTAATTTCCAACAGCAGCCAGGGGAAAGTGTGCAGGGATGGAGAGGATGAAATCAGGGTAAGAGGAAGCTAATGAGAAAAGGCAACTTCTCCATTCCTGACCTTCCCCACTGAGCCCGTCCTTGGCTTCACAGTGGCTTCAGAGTGACTCACGACCCCAGAGGAAGCGGTCCTGGGGGTAGGGGCAGTGGGTCAGACAGCCCAGAGCAGGAAGAGGCAATGAGATGTCTTACAGTGGGGCTGCCTGGAAGGAGCCTGGGGCATGGGCTTTCTCCAGCAAGGCTGGGTGTGAGTGCTGTGCACTGTGGGCTTCCCAAACTGCTCGTCTCCCTGCACTCCTCATGGCCAGCCTTGTCTGTCCTCTCCTCCTGGCAGTAGATCCCACAGCTCCTCAATGCCTGGGTTCCTCCTGGCTCCTCCTGCTCCTTGGCTCCCACATGCACTGCCGTGCAAACCTGAGCAGGCCTGGACCCATTTTCTTTCCTACATGCACAAAAGTTTGGACACACCTTGCAACACACACTGTACCATAGCAAAGAATGACACTTCTTTTCTCCTAATATGTAAAATAGAGAAGTAGCTACAGACATAATAGGAAGTGAGCAAGAAACTTGAAGGAGATTCAAGTAGGTTTGCGGCATTGACTTCCGAGCTTGGATTCAAGTGTCTGAAGGGCGCCAGACACCTGTGATCACCCAGGAGAGGAGAGGAGACAGTACCATGTGGCTGTCCCAGGCTCTGCTGCTTCTCATCCTCGCAGGTGAGTGTGGCTGGAGCTTTAAGGTGCTGGAATGACAGAGGCTGGGCTGGAGACAGAGATGCTCTGTTCTTAGGAAGGAGACACGTCAGGGAAAATGACAGCGCCAATTCATCCATCCCTGCCCATATTCATTAAATAGCAGTCAAGTTTTTGTTATCTGACAGGTTCTGTGTTAGATGCTGCAGAAACAAAGACAAAACAAAACAAGAATAGCTTCTTGTTGGAACTTTCATAGCGCGGTTTTGTGTGGAGATATGTTTTCAGTTCTCTTGGGTATATATCTAAGGGTATAATTACTGAATCCTATGTTAACTCTATGTTTAACTTTTTGAGGAATCATCAAACATTTTTTCCCAAAGATTTATATTTGAGTACAGCTTTGGCTGTCATGTCAACAAATTTTGATATGCAGTGTTTTCATTTCTGTTAAAATGTAACAAATCTATGTGCTTCTCATATGATCTATACTCAGATCAAGCTTTGTAAGAAAATGTTTCCTTCCAATCTCAAATTTATTTTCTTTTAAAGTTGATTATTATTACTATTACTATTTGTAGAGATGAGGACTCACTTTCATGAACCTTAGGGTTCTCAACCCTGACCCTTCTATATAAACAGATGAATGAACAGATATGAATGAAGGAAGGAACTAATGAATGAGTCCATTCTTGAAGAACTTTTAAAGAGCACGGATACTCGGGTTCTGGCTCAGACCCACTCAGTCAGTCATGGCGGGCTCAAGCATCTGGATGGTTTAGACGCCTCCATACATGGTCTTGACTGGTTCTTAGCCACGGCTGAGAGACTTCCTCTAAAGAGCTCAGAGTATAAAGAGGAAGACAGGCAGCTAGACAGTGCGTAATCGTTATCTGAGAAGGAGTCTTGCTCTGTTGCACAGGCTGGAGTGCAGTGGCGCAATATCGGCTCACTGCAACCTCTGCCTCCCAGGTTCAAGCAATTCTCCTGCCTCAGCCTCCCAAGTAGCTGGGATTACAGGTGTGCACCACCACGCCCGGATAACTTTTTTGTATTTTTAGTAGAGACGGGGTTTCACCATATTGGCCTGCCTGGTCTTGGCTCCTTGACCTCGTAATCCGCCCACCTTGGCCTCCCAAAGTACTGGGATTACATGTGTGAGCCACTGTGCCTGGCCAGATTTCCATTTTTTAATGCTCTGGAATTAGAACATAAAGGATTTTTTTTCCCTTAGAATCTTGCAAAATTACCTATAAGGCTATCTGACAACAGAGCCTTGATCTAGGGTAAATTCTTTGAATAGTTTGGATTCCCCCCACCCCCACCATGATTATTATCTATTCAGGGTTTTTTTTGCTTGTTTTTGAATAAATTATATCATTTCCACCCCCCCCACCAAGAAAGCTAACAATATTATTAAGTATATATTAGCATAAAGTTCTGTAGTTATAAAGCATCCTTTTATAATTTAAAATTTTAATACATGTTGTAATATACAGTCAGCCCTACATATATATCCATGGGTTCCTCATCTGTCAATTTAACCAACTACAGGTGGAAAATATTTGGAAAAGAAAACCCTCTACCTGCGCTGAACATGTACAGACTTTTTCTTTTCATTATTCCCTGAACAGTACAGTCTAACAACTATGTGTAACGTAGCAATTACATTGCATTAGAATTATAAATAATCTAGAGAGATTTAAAGTGTATGGGAGGATGTGTGTAGGTTATATGTAAATATCATGGCATTTTATATCAAGGACTTGAGCATCTGTAGATTTTCATAGCCACAGGGTCCTGGAACCAATCCCCTCTGGATATCGAGGAATGACGGTGCTCATTTTGATTACATGTGCCACAAGATTTTCCACGTTATTGTCGCTTCTCCTTTTCCCACATCCTCTTTTCTCCTACATTGAACTAGTCAGTTTTGAGATCTGGTTGGTTAATGTTAACTGATTTTATTATCTAATTATTCATTTCTTATAGATGTAATTTCTTCTTATTTCCTTGGGATTAGCACTTGTTATCTTTAATAAATGAAATATTGTGATTATTTTTCTTTCTAAATTAATTAAATTATGTTAAGACTAAGAATTTAGTTTTGTCCAATTGAGATATAATTCATACACCATAAAATTTACTCACAGTGTATAACTCGGTGGCTTTTGGTACATTCACAAAGTTGTACAAAGATCACCTCTATCTAATTCCAGAACATTTTCCTCACCTCAAAAAGAAACCCCATACACATTAGCAGTTAACCCCTTCCCCAGCCCTTGGCATCCACTAATCTACTTTCTTGTCTCTAGGAATCTGCCTGTTCTGGACATTTCATATGAATGGAATCATATAACATGTGACATTCCATGTCTGGCTTCTTTCACTTAGCATGATGTTTCAAGGTTCCTCAGTGTTGTAGCACAAATCAGAGCTTCATTCTTTTTCATGGCTGCATAATATTTCACAGTGGATATACCACATTTGGTTTCTCCAGTCATTTGTTAATGAACCTTAGGGTTGTTTCCACCTTTTAAACATTGTTAGGAATAATGTTATGAGCTTTCATAGCATGGTTTTGTGTGGAGATATGTTTTCAGTTCTTTTGGGTATATATCTAGGGGTATAATTGCTGAATCCTATGTTAACTCTATGTTTAAGTTTTTGAGGAATCATCAAACATTTTTTTCCAAGGATTTATATTTGAGTACAGCTTTGGCTGTCATGTCAACAAATTTTGATATGCAGTGTTTTCATTTCTGCTAAAATGTAACAAATCTATGTACTTCTTATATTATCTACACTCAGATCAAGCTTTGTAAGAAAAATTTTCCTTCCAATCTTGAATTTATTTTCTTTTAAAGTCAATTATTATTATTATTATTATTATTATTTTGTAGAGATGAGGACTCACTTTAATGCCCAGGCTGGTCTCAAACTCCTGGGCTCAAGTGATCCTCCCACTTTGGCCTCCCAAAGTGTGGGGATTATAGGTGTGAGCCACCATGCCTGGCTTCAAATTTATTTTCTGTAAAAAATTTTCAGATGTATTCTGCTTCCTTTCCTTCCTTCTGAGACAGGGTTTGCTCTGTCACCCAGTCTGGAGTACAGTGCTGGGATCAGGGTTCATTGCAGCCTTGACCTCCCAGGCTCAAGCCATCCTCCCACCTTAACCTCCTAAGTAAGTAGCTAGAACTACAGGCATACAGTGCAACACCCAGCTAATATTTATTTATTTATTTATTTAGTCTCGCTATGTTTCCAGGCCTGCTTTCAAGCTCCAGGGCTCAAGCGATTCTCCTGCCTCAGCCTCCCAAAGTGCTGAAATTACAGGTGTGAGCTACCACACCCAGCTCTTATTTCCTATATAACTTCCAGATGTATTTTTTCTTTAAATATTTACCTTAATTGTTGTTTTTCCATTCTGATGCAGAACTTTTTTCAGAGTGAACAAATGAAGCCCCCAAATCCATCTTTCCCCAGGAGGTTGTGTGTAGTTTCTTAGTTCCCTTCGGATGCCATAGAAAGCAGATTTGGGCATGGAGTCCAATTTCTGTTCCAGGAATTCCTCGGGTTGTGCAGCTCTGCCTGTTTGTGGTGAAACTGTCTTCCACTCCTACCATGGTGAACCCTGGTTTTTCAAGACATTCCAATGAAGTCTAAAGTTTTCATTCCTCCAGGGGTAATAATAATAATAACAAACATAATACAGTAACATAGAGGTAGATGCCATTATTATTCCCACTTATAGGAAACGAAGGCACAGTGTGTTAGTCCATTTTCACGCTGTTGATAAAGACATACCCGAGGTTGGGTAAATTATAAAGAAAAAGAGGTTTAATGGACTCACAGTTCCACATGACTGGGGAGGCTTCACAGTCATGGTGGAAGGTGAAAGGCACGTCTTACATGGCAGCAGGCAAGAGAGAGAATAAGAGCCAAGCAAAAGGGGTTTCCCTTTATATAACCATCAGATCTCGTGAGATGTATTCACTACCATGAGAACAGTGTGGGGAAAACCACCCCATGATTCAATTATCTCCCACCGGGTCCCCCCAGCAACACGTGGGAATTATGGAAGCTACAATTCAAGATGAGATTTGGGTGAGGACATAGCCAAACCATATCACACAGAGAGGTTAATTTGCCCAGGTTCACAAAACTTGTAAGTGGTAGAGCCAGGATTCAAACCCAAGCCCTCTGGCACAGCCTGAGCTCTTAACCATGACCTTGGGTGTCTCTTGGCGTTTCAGAGACAACTTCTCTCCTTCCATGGGAATTGCTCCCAGGGCTTCTTCAAGTGCTCCAATGTGCTTCTAGTTCGATCTCAAGTGTATGCTGCAGTAATCACAGCTACGCTTTATTACCGGTGCACAAATAATCAAAATCAATCGTTTCTTTAGCTGGGTCTCCCTTTAGGTCAGTTGAATTTAAAGATTTTCTGACAAAGGTCTCACTTAAGGTATTTCCACTGTTTTGAATTGTTTTCAAGTGAAAGATTAGGCTGACAAGTTCATGCAGACTAGTCTTGTCCTGGAGCAAATTGTTTGAAAAGTGGAGCTAATTAGGTATGCCCCATCCCTCACCCTTTAGCTGACTTGAATCATGTCCATTATGTTTAGAGAAGAACTTATAAGATGCAGGAGAGTGTGGAATGGGTGCCGCTCTGTTTATACCTAACCTTTACTTGCGTTTATCTAAGTTAGCTTTTCCTAGGAATTTTGGAACTGGAATTTATAACAATGTATGGCGAAATGGAGATCTGTGTGATGTGGATCCCATAGCACATACAGACCAGTTGGTATCACTATTTGGTCAATTTCAAAGGGATTCATTCAGGGTGATTAACTACAGCAGAGCCACCAGAAACCATCAGAATCACCAGGAATAGCCAATCGTCAAGGCAGCAATCATTCTCCTGGAAAAGGGTCTTCTGCAATTTCCTCCCCATCAGACCAGTATAACACAAAGACGGTTGCAAAAGAGCGTTCCTTGGAATACAATGATTTGTTGGCCATAGGGAGAGGGAGAGGGGTGAACTGCAGGAAGCTATTATTGCTCAGTGTCAACATTTGTGTTTCGTTGGGGATCTGCAATTGTGCTCTTCAGTGATTTTCCTGGTGACTTTGACCCAGTGGAATTTTGAAGGACAAAGATTTGTCTTGTGGAAAATGTATTCCTTCCTTGACTGTTATGAGGCAGTTGGATTTGGCCACTACTCCCAATGCAGGAGGCTGTGGCCCTGCCCTTGGGGTGGGAGGTGACGGCACATGAATTTGTGTTTTCCAGGCTACTCCATTGCCACTGAAATCACTGGTCCAACAACAGTGAATGGCTTGGAGTGGGGCTCGTTGACCGTGCAGTGTGCTTACGGCTCAGGCTGGGAAACTTACTTGAAGTGGTGGTGTCGAGGAGCTGATTGGAATGGCTGTAACATCCTTGTTAGAACAAATGGATCAGAGCAGGAGGTGAAGAAGAATCGGGTGTCCATCAGGGACAATCAGAAAAACCGCATATTCACCGTGACCATGGAGAATCTTAAAAGAGATGATGCTGACAGTTATTGGTGTGGGATTGAGAAAACTGGAATTGATCTTGGGGTCAACGTTCAAGTGACCATTAAGCCAGGTAAGAGGAAGTGTATATATGTGTGTGTCACTCAGGTCCTGCTCTGTCCTGGTCCCTGAGGTCCCACTTGAGTAAATTAACTGTCACTCAGAGTCACCTATGACAGAGGGTGGCTGAGTCCTGAGGTCTTGCTATGGTTTGAATATTTGTCCCCCCAAAAACTCGTGTTGAAACTTAATCCCCAATGTGGCAGTATTGATAGACGAGGCCTTTAAAAGGTGACTGGGTCATGGGGGTAGAGTTCCCATGAATGAATTAATCCATTCGTGGATTAAAGAATGAATGAGTTATCATGGGAATGGAACTGGTGGCTTTATAAGAAAAGGCAGACAGACCTGACCTAGCACACTCAGTTCCATCACCACGAGATGCCTTGAACCACCTTGGGACTCTGCAGAGTCCCTACCATCAAGAAGGCCCTCCCAAGATGTGGCTCCTCAACCTCGGCCATCTTAGCCTTCATAACTGTAAGAAACAAATTCCTTTTCTTTATAAATTACTCAATTCCAGATATTCTGTTATAACCAAGAAAAAGTAGACTAAGACAGGTCTCATAGGACCCTGAAGGACCGCTTGGGATTGAGGGGATCTCTTCAATGCCCCCATGGCTCCCAGGGCTCCCTCCAGGATGGGATTAAGCCTTTCTAGGCACATTTTGTTTTTCTCTGAACAGCTCAGTGTCCGAGTCTGTTGCCCACAGATGACAGGGTGATGGTTCCAGTTTCAGCCCATGGGCCAAAGGGACCCCTTTCCCTGGTAACCAGAGACCCCAGTCGTTGCCAGTGCCTTCTTGGAACTTCTTTATAGCACTAAGTGCCTGTGTCAGAAAAGGAGAAGGGCCTCAAGTCAATGGCCTTAGCTTAAGAAACAAGGGAAAAAAAAAGATTAAAGTAAACTCAAAGCAAAGACCAGAACACAGATAATATTAAGACCACAGTGAAAAATTAATGAAATCGCAAACAAAAGTAATGGGGAAAAAATGAAATGAGATACATCTCACACATTGTGAGAACATCAAAAACACTGTTAAACTTCTAGCTAGACTGATCAGGAAAAACAAGAGAGAAGACATCAATTATTAACATCAGAAATGAGAGAGGTAGCATTACAACAGATTTTACAGCTACTAAAAGAATAATAAAGGAATATGTGTCGTAAACAACTTTTATGTCAATATATTCAACAAGTTAAATGAAATGGAAAAACATCCTTGAAAGGTGCAAACTACCAGTCACAAGAAGAAATAGATAACTAGAATAGCTCTGTATCTATTAATGAAATAGAATTTGTCATTTGCAGTCTTTTCACAAAGAAAATGTCAGACTCAGATGGCCCTTTGGTGAGTTCAGGACCAGATAATATCAATTCTTTTTTTTTTTTTTTTTGAGATGGAGTTTCGCTCTTGTTGCCCAGGCTGCAGGCTGGAGCGCAATGGCAAGATCTCGGCTCACCACAACTTCCACCTCCTGGGTTCAAGAGATTCTCTTGCCTCAGCCTCCTGAGTAGCTGGGATTATAGGCATGCACCACCACGCCTGGCTAATTTTGTATTGTTAGTAGAGATGGGGTTTCTCCATGTTGGACAGGCTGGTCTCGAACTCCCGACCTCCATGGAGAAGGGTGTAACTTGCAGGAAATAAGCAGTAGCTGAGCAATACATTCTCCTGGTTCAAAACCCCAAAGATCTTGCGACATTACCGCTACTTGAATTTCTCCTCCATAACTCCTGGGACTATAGTAATGCCCTGTAAATTAAGACAGCTTTTACCCAAAATTAATCCCATATATCCTGTTGGCAAAGGTCCCCAAATACCAGTGGGAAGGTTGGTGGGTTTGTCTCCTCCCACTAACGTTACCTGTTCTCTGACTGGGAGATCGAATCCTGCGCTTCAGGGTGTTCCTGGGGAGTGGGAATCAATGTGCCTCTGGCAACCCATCCCTGAGACGGGGCTGTGGGCTGGATGGGGAATGCCTCCATTATTTGTGGGGCCCGGGTCCAGGTCTCCTTCTCGTTTCCCCACAAGGGGTGCCATTCTGATGAAATTTTGAGTGGCATTGACTAGCCCAATGATTTCCTTTATTGCAGTGATAGCAAAATCCTCGTGTTTTTTTCTGTTGGGGGGTGCAGGGAACTGTATTATAAGATCCCTTCTGCCCCGTCTCTACTAAAAATACAAAAAATTAGCCGGGCGTGGTGGCGGCGCCTGTAGTCCCAGTTGCTCGGGAGGCTGAGGCAGGAGAATGGCGGGAACCCGGGAGGCGGGGCTTGCGGTGAGCCGAGATCACTCCACTGCACTCCAGCCTGGGCGGCAGAGCGAGACTCCGTTTCAAAAAAAAAAAAAAAAAAGATCCCTTCTGCCCAGAGGTCTGACGGTGTTCTTTTTTGAAGTGTCCGATTTTTCCACAATTATAACATTTTTCCATTTTAGGATTCACCCCTTGGCCCTTTTTAGATTTGTCCACTACTAAATTAGCCGTTGCTTGAGCCAACACTGTAGAGCAATAAGGCTCAGTTCCCACATCTCGACAAGCTTTGAGAAAATTTCCCAAGTTTTTTGTACATCTCACAGGTGCCAGTGCACATCTACAATCTGCATTTGCATTCTCAAAAGCTAGAGTTAAGGTTAGCATTTCTGCAGCCACAGTATGAGGAATCTGATGCTTCACTGCCTCTTGCAAGAAAATATGCATAAGCCACCCTTGCATGATATGTAAAAAAGATTGTACTGGGTGGGACCCCTTCCTCAGGAATTGTGGCCCAGGCACGTTTAGCAGCCAAGGCACACCGCTTGTAAGCAGCGTCTGGGAGTGCCGTTTGATGTTCCAGATCTTATTAAGGACCGTTATCCAATAGCATATCCTCTGTAATGTCTCTGTGTCCAGCAGCACGATTCTGTCTAGCCTGGTGTGCACACAGTTCTTGCCAATTTAAACTCCATGTCAGGTATGCACTAGCAGACAAACGAGTGCGAGCCAAATGCTTTACATCAAAGGGTGGAAGGTGCATAGCGTCAAATATAGATTCTAGCAATCCTAAAGTAAATGGGCTTTGTACTCCATTATTTTTTTTTTATTATTATTTTTTTTTGAGACGGAGTCTCGCTCTGTCACCCAGGCTGGAGTGCAGTGGCCGGATCTCAGCTCACTGCAAGCTCCGCCTCCCGGGTTCACGCCATTCTCCTGCCTCAGCCTCCCCAGTAGCTGGGACTACAGGCGCCCGCCACCTCGCCCGGCTAAGTTTTTTTTTTTTTTGTATTTTTAGTAGAGACGGGGTTTCACTGTGTTAGCCAGGATGGTCTCGATCTCCTGACCTCGTGATCCGCCCGTCTCGGCCTCCCAAAGTGCTGGGATTACAGGCTTGAGCCACTGCGCCCGGCTGTACTCCATTATTAACTACACTAGCTTTCAATTCCTTCAGCAACTTAAACTGTAGTGGGGTGTGTTCATGAATAAACTGCTGCGGATTATTTGGATCGGGCCTTATGGAAATAGGAAAAGTGCAGGGTCCTAAGGGCTCTCCAGCTATAGCAGCAGAGCATAAAATTCTTTGTACTGGGGTCTCTATTTCTGCTACTGAAGGAGGTGGTACAGATATTTCTGCTACTGGAGGGCGCGACACAGGCCAATTTTCATCCTCCTGCTGTTTATTATTTTTAATTGGTACTGTGGGTGAGACAAAAGATTCTTTCAGATTTTTAGACTCAGAAAATGATTTCTGCTGTCTAGCAGAATAAGAAGGAGATAATGGCAGGAGGACTGTATGGATAAAACTCCAAGCAGAAAAAACAGAAAGATCAACTTTAAGACCTTTTTGGTGAGCCCGTTTTAATCCTTCTCCTACTCTGTCCCAGATTTCTACATTGAGACTGCCTGTCTGTGGAAACCATGGGTTATGTGTAGCGACCTTCTTCAGCATCTTAGTAAATGTTTGAGAACTAACCTGAGCACCAGATTATTTAAGTAAAACTTTAAGCAAATGCACATAATGTTGCACCTCAATAGACAAATTCTGCCCCATGTTACCCTGATTCAGAAAACTTCCCATTCCCAGTACCTCTCTAGGCCACTGACCTTATATTGGCTGCTGGCTGACTTGTGCCGGGGTTTCTCATTCGTCTTGTCAGTTTCTCTTTCTCTGCTCCAGCAGAACTTCTTTGCTCACGTTCCTGTCCCGGCCACCACTTGTCGCTGATGGTTGCTACAGGATTGAACAAAGGGGGATGAATGCAGAAATGAAGACAAAGACAAAGAGATCTGTTTTGAAGAAGGGGTCAGGGAGCTCCTTGCTTCTAGTGAACGAGGGCCCTGAGCTTCTACAGCCCTTCGTATTTATTAGGTAGAAAGAGCAGGGAGGGAGAGGTAATGGTTGGTCAGCTGCTTGATTTATCACAGGTTCACATAATTGCTTTCTTTGTACAACAGTTTTCAGGTGTTCATATAGATAATCACAAGGAACACTGCACTTTGGGTGTGACTGCCCTCAGCTCCCCGTCTGGCAACAGACACAGTTGCCGTTTTCCAACATCCTGCTTTCAAAAGAAGAGTTTTCTGTTCGCTCACATAGCCTCCAGTGATATAATGAGTTGGTCATGACTTATTCTTTCAGCCTGTAACAAAAGTTAACATTAGTGACCTTGACACCAAGTGTTGGAGACACTCTAGAGCACCTGGAGCCTCACACCCTGCAGGTGGGAATGCACATGATACAACCACCTGGGAAAAGAGTTTGCAGTTTCTTCAGACATGGAACGTATGCCTGCCGGAGATGATCCAGCCCCTCATTTCTTCCATATTGAGTCAAAATGATAATAAAGTTTTATGTTCACACAGAGGCTTGTATGTGAACATTCATAGCAGCTTTATTTGTAATAGCAAAAAACTGGAAACAATTCAAGTGAGTGGAATTTTTTTAAAAAATGTGACATATGGGCTGGGCATGGCAGCTCACATCTGTAATCCCAGCACTTTGGGAGGCCGAGGCAGGTGGATCGCTTGAGGCCAGGAGTTTGAGATCAGCCTGGACAACATGACAAAACCCTGTCTCTACTAAAAATTAAAATGAAACTAGCTGGCTGTGATGGCACTCACCTGTAGTCCCAGCTACTTGGGAGGCTGAGGCAGAGAATTGCTTGAACCTGGGAGGTGGAGGTTGCAGTGAGCCAAGGTCATGCCACTGCACTGCAGCCTGAGCGACAGAGAGAGACTCTGTCTCAAAACAAAACAACAACAAAACAAACAACAACAAAAAAAGTGAACTACCCATACAATAGAATACAACTTGCGATAAAAGGGAATATTCTACTGATATACCAAAGATAACATAGTTATGCTGAATGAAAGAAACCAGCTCAAAAACTTGATTTACACTGTAGGATTCCATTTATATTAGATTCTGCAAAATGCAAACTCATTGATAGTAAGAGAAAATGGATCAGTGCTATCATCCCTTAGCTAAGGCTGTCACAACAAAATACCACAGACTGGGTGGCATAAACAACAGAAATGTATTTCTCATAGTTCTGGAGGCTGGAAGTCCAAGAGCAAGATGCTGGCAGGTTCAGTTGAGCCTGAAGCCTCCCTCCCTGGCTTGCAGGTGGCTGCCTTCTTGCTACCCCTTCCTGAGGTTGCCCCTCTGTGCTCGCACGCCCTGGTGTCTCCCCACATGTTCTCATCTCCTCTTCAGAGAAGGACACCAGTCAGATGGCATTAGGACTTACCCTAACAGACTCATTTTAATTGCCTCTTGAAAGGTTTTAGCTCCAAATACAGTGACATTTTGAGGTACTGGAGACTAGGGTATCAACGTATAATTTTTAGGGGACCACTGTTCAATCCCTAACACCTGGGGACAGAGTAAGGAGGAGGGCGGTCTTGGGGATTATGAATATGCTCACAGTCCTGACCACGGTGGTGGTGTTACCAGGTATACACATACATCAGTTTAACATATCGTTCTCTTTAAATATTTACAGTTTATTATGTGTGAGTTATACCTTGATTTAATCGCAGGAAAATGATATTAAAAAAAAGACAAATATGATGCTATGATCTCTTATTTTTAGACTGCTATAGAAGCAAACTTTGAATATCAAAACTCACTACACACACTGTCAGCGTGAGTAGGGTGTGGTGCAGCAGGAACTGGCACACAGCGGAGGCTGGGATGCATCTAATACAGCCAGACTTCAACGGGGATAGGGAGGGTGAGATCTCAAAGCTGCTGCAAGACAGGAAAGGGCCAGAGAGGGAAGAGCGGAGGTGGAGGGCGCTGGGCCTGGCTGCAGAGAGCCAGGAATCCCGGGATCCCCAGAGGTGGCTCAGCGAGAGGGCCACAAGCCCAGCAGCCGAATCACTACAGAACAGGCCGTAAGGAGTTCACCTCGGCTGTGGCTGAGACTCAGAAAAGAGCTAGCCTAGCCCTAGGAGAGCAGAGCGCTGTCGAGTGTGCTAAGCTGTGCCATGCAACTGGTGATTGCAAATTCCCTCCTTAGTCTGCTCCTCAGAATTTCTCACATGGTAATACTTCAGTAACTTCTCTTTAGAAAATAATTCATGTAATATTTTGGATACTGACCAGAGAGTCTTGGACCCCAAGGCAGAGGCTCCTTAATTCCTAGGTGGAGAAGTCTTAGGGCCACAGCCAGAGCTGGGCCATCCATGGAAGGGGTGAACCGTGTTCTGCTTTGTATGTTTAGACACACAAACTCCAGTCCTGGAATGGACAACTGCAACAGCAAGCCTGGCTTTCACACCTGCAGCCACCCAGAAGACCAGCAGCCCCCTCACCAGGTAGGTGGAGCCAGGTCCCACCACTTTCCCACAGGTCTGGCCCCATGGCCTCTCCTCTAACAGGGTTTGCCAGATACAACAACAGCAGGCCCAGTTAAACTGCAAGTTCAGACAAACAACAAAACATTTTTTAGCATAAGTATATCCCAACTATTTCATGGGCTATACTTATACTAAAAAAGCATATGTTGTTTATCTGAACTTCAAATTTAACTAAACATTCTATGCTTTTATTTGTTAACTCTGATAACCCTGTCTTCTGGGGGTACTCAGGCTGAAACCCCCATAGGCCCCCCGCTGTTGCATCTTTGTATCAGTAAAGTCACTGCAAACCTCAGGTGGGCTGCCCCAACCTCAGTTTACCTTTGAGGAAAATAAGATTTCCCATGTAAGCGTTGGCAACATGAAGGCAAACTCTGCAACACAGGTATGAGCCACCACACGACTAAGGGTGGCAGGAGAGGGGCCTGAACATGCCCTACCCACCTCCTGGGGTCAAGAGGGCATATCGAGGTTTGATCTCTAGTGGGTTAGGAGAGACACCTCTGTCATCTGCTCCTAGTTTCTGCCCAAGAACAAATATTGTTCCAGCCTCCCTCTCCCCAGGCACCAGAGTAGGGGAGTGGAAAATGCTAGAGGGAAAGGGGGAAGCTGGAAGTTCAGTGTTCTCGCCCTCCCAAGCTGGAAGAGGGGTCTGGAGGATTAGTCTGATGCTCACCAACCTTGGAGGTGTCCAGAGGAGTCCCCAGAGGTTGGCACCTGTGAGCTAGCTATTGGGTTCCATCACGGCCTGCTGTGGTCAAGTCCCCCAGGTCAAGGCTGAAGCCCAAACCACAGACCCTCCTGCTCCTGCTAGAGCGCAGCGCAGAGGCCTGTGTCTCTGGCTCAGTCCTCCTGGAACTCAAGGCCTGCCAGTTCCCTCTGCAGTTCAACTCTGGTTTTTTTTTTTTTTTTCGTTCACTCGATCTTGAGTTCTGCGAATGTGTCTGCAGAGCTCCACCCGCGGAGCTGGCTTTAGGACTCCTTGACTGTTTCTTTTTTGTTTTTTTCCTCCTCCATGCTTTTGTGCAAACTGATGGGATTTTAGCTGTCAGGGGACAGAGGACAAGGGACTCCAGAGGTGTAGTGGGAGAGCCCCAAGATTGAAGAAGCTGGGAAGGACCTTTGGGGGCATTTTGACCTGTGGCCTGCTGTGTAGTCCCTCCTCCATCTCCCCCAAATACCCTCAGTCCCATCTGAGGGCTCATCCAGCATTCTGGGGTAGGATATAATTTTGATTTTTCTCTTTCTTTCCTTCTTTCTTTCTTTCTTTCTTCCTTCCTTCCTTCCTTCCTTCCTTCCTTCCTTCCTTCCTTCCTTCCTTTCTTTCCTTCCTTCCTTCTTTCTTCTTCCTTCTTCCTTCTTTCTCCTTCCTTCCTTCCTTCCTTCCTTCCTTCCTTCCTTCCTTCCTTCCTTCCTTCCTTCCCTCCTTCCCTCCTTCCCTCCTTCCCTCCTTCCCTCCTTCCCTTCTTTCTTTCTTTTCTTTCTCTTTTTTTTTTTTTCAGAGATGAGGCCTCACTAGGTTGCCCAGGCTGGTCCTGAACTCTTGGGTTCAAGCAATCCGCCTGCTTTGGCCTCCCAAAGTGCTGGGATTACAAGTGCGAGCCACCACTCCTGGTCTGATTTTTAAAATTTATCCGTGAGCTGAGAGTGGCCTCAAGTTGTGCTGAGGTGAAAGAAACAAGTTGGGAGGTCAAGACCCTGGGAAGTGGGTGGAGGATGGTGAGGGGGTGGAATTGATGGTCAATAAGGTTCCGGGCCTTACACACCCATAGAAAGTAACAGGGAACATAAGGAACCCCAGGGTCAGGTGCAGGTCCACAGGCAGAGAGTCAGAGCAAGGTCAACCTCCAAGGCCTTCAAGGATAAGACGTCAGATCTGACACCTGAAAGGTGGGTAGCATTTGCACAGGTAGCGATGAGGGTGGGGAGGCCCTCTGGGTGCAGAATGCAGCAGAAGCCGAGGTAAGAAGAGACAGGGAATGCTAAACCCCTTTAAGATAGGTGAGGAGGAGTTATGGGAGACCAGCCAAAAAGGCTGGATGGGAGTTGGCAGACAGGACCTTGAATGCCAGGCTGAGTTGACTGGGGGTGTAGGGAGGACTGGAGGCCTCGCTGGTGAGCAGCATGACTGTACACTGCCAAGGGGGCTGTCCTGGCTGGGGTTCCAGGCTTGCCCTCACATAGACATTGGAAGCTAGGATCTGGGCATAGAGTTAAGAAGACCTGAGACCTCTGACCCAGGACGCAGCTCATTTCCTGTCACCATGTTCCCACAGGTCCCTGCTCAGCAGCACCCACTTCCTGTTCCTGTTACTCCTGGAGCTGCCTCTGCTCCTGGGCATGCTGGGAGCCATTCTCTGGGTGAACAGGCCACAAAGAAGGTCTTGAGGGAGGAAGAATCAGCCCGATGATGAGAGTCCCAATGCCCACTGACATCCTGTCCAGGGAGAAGGGCCCTCCCACAGAAGAAAGAACCCTTTCTTTCCTTTTCTTTTCTTTTCTCTCTTCTCTTCTCTTCTTTTCTTTTCTTTCTTTTTTTAAAATTTCTTTTTTTATTTTCTTTCTAGAGATGGGGTCTTGCTCCGTCACCCAGGCTGGAGTGCAATGGTGTGATCTCTGTTTACTGCAACTTTCCCCTCCAGGCTCAAGCGATCCTCCTGCCTCAGCCTCCAGAGTAGCTGGGGTTACAGGCACATGCTGCCACGCCCAGCTAATTAAAAAATTTTTTTTGTAGAGACAGGCTTCCACCATGTTGCCCAGGCTGGTCTCGAACTCCTGACCTCAAGAGATCTGCCTGCTTCCCAAAGTGCTGGGATTACAGGTGTGAGCCACCACACCTGGCAGAGAAACAACATTTCTTTGGAGAAGTGACTGGTTCTAGAGGCAGTGCTGGCCCCAGCTTCAGGGAACAGCCCCCTAGTCCCTTATCTCCTGCAGCCGTGCCACCTGGGGCTATTCCCTTCTCTGCACAGTCCCTAGGGCCCGACAGAGCCCTTCTTCCTTCTGAGGCCTCCAACACAGAAGAAAACACAAGAAGAATGCGTTTTCCCCTGAGGCGCCTGTGCCACAGTGGATGTTCGTGATCTCAAGTCTGTGAGCCACCTGCAATGTTAACGGACCTGTCTTTGCATTCCGTGGGGTTCAAGGCTCCAGTCAATAATGGGTTTCAAAATCCTAAACCCATGAAAACAGAAAAACGGAACCAAACTCTGGTAATGGGCCAACTTAAGGAAAGACGAGTACAGAAGAGAGCAGAGGTTTCCAGGCCGCTGTGCCCGCTGCTCTCCTGTCACTTGTGGGGAAGGGAAGTCGGGAGCTTCCTGGACGAGCATGACTGAAGATGTTGGGACATCACAGCCACCTTTCGTCACTGTAACACTTTCTATTTGTGTCGATTGTTACGTTTTCTTACCTCTTTTAAGAGCATTGCAGTTGGCTGCTACTCTCAATTTGAGGTATATGGGGAGATCGCCCATACATTTTGGGGACTGTGACATAATCCACAAACTAGATGCCAGAGCTAGAACTGTGAGCTGGGGTTGGCAGGTTCTTCAGTACCGCCTGCCTGGGTCCCTGGGGTGGTGCTCAGTCTTGGACTCTAATTACTGAGCCCCCTGCCCAGAGGGACCATCTGGTGGTTAGGACAGAGGTTAAATAACAGAAATTCCCTTCTGGGAACATGAACCAGGATCACCCAGCTGCCCTCTGTCAGGTCAATCTCTGTACCCAAGTGAGACTCTTATTCGCTCCCCACCGTCATTCATTCGAAAAGGCCGGGCGCGGTGGCTCACTCCTGTAATCCAGCACTTTGGGAGGCCGAGGTAGGTGGATCACTTGAGGCCAGGAGTTCGAGACCAACCTGGCCAACATGGTGAAACCCCATCTCTACTAAAAGTACAAAAATCAGCTGGGTATGGTGGTGCACACCTATAATCCCAGCTACTTGGGAGGCTGAGACATGAGAATCTCTTGAGCCTGGGAGGTGGAGGTTGCAGTGAGTTGAGATTGCACCACTGCACTCCAGCTTGGGTGACAGAGGGAGACTCTGTCTTAAAAATATGTATAAATAAAAATAAAAAATAAACAAAAACATGTATTGAACATCCACTAAGTACTAGGCACTGTTCAAGTATGGGTATCACCGAAATAAAGAAAAAGACCTGGGTAAATGCCGTGAAGGCGCTCTACAGGCTCAAAGATAAAGGATCACTTGGCTAGAAAATGATGAAATCACGGTTATTTTCCAGACTCCCCCACCCCCAACCTCACCCTTCATGAGCTCTGCCATTCCTCTCTGGGCTGACCCATGTCCTGTCTGCTGCCCAGGCTCTGACCAGCGCTGCCCCCAGTCCCCACGCAGCGTGGACATCCCACCAACTCGTAACACTCTCTGAGCGTCCATGTTTGCATCTCGTTTTCAACAACATATTGAATCTTTCTATTGACTCTCTGCAGCAAAATATGAGGAATTCTGTATCTTCCTCTTTTCCCACCATCCCCTTACCCGTACTAATGTTGTCGGTATGGTGGTGTTTGTATTGATATTTGAGTTTTTTTGTTTGTTTGTTTTTGAGATGGAGCCTTGTTTCGTCGTCCAGGTGGGAGTGCAGTGGCACAATCTCGGCTCACTGTAACCTCCGCATCCCAGCTTCAAGCAATTCTCCTGCTTCAGCTTCCCGAGTAGCTGGGACTACAGGCACATGCCACCATGCCCAGTTAATTTTTGTATTTTTAGCAGAGACAGGGTTTCAACATATTTGGTCAGGCTAGTCTTGAACTCCTGACCTCAGGTGATCCACCCGCCCCACCTCTGGTAACTGTTTTTAAAAGTGCAGTCTAGCCAAAGTGAACAGGGACAAGAGTCAGACTGGGGAGCTCTTGTCCCTGTTCAAGAGGGAAGGCCCTGTGGTAATCAGGGAGAAAGAGGGGGGTGGGAGGGCAATGGAGAAAAGTGGACAGATCTGAGGGTCTTGGGGTAACACAATGGCTGGGGCGTGAGCAAAAGGATGAGCCAAGGATGTTGCCCAGGTGACTGGAGTTTGGCCTGAGAAAAAGGGGACCATGGGTGTAATTTACTGTGATGAGAAGAGATTAGGCTGGGAGTTTGCAGGAGGTCAAATCAAGAGTTTCCTTTTGGGGGCCGGGTGTAGTGGCTCACACCTGTAATCCCAGCACTTTGGGAGGCCAAAGTGGGTGGATCACGAGGTCAGGAGATCAAGACCATCCTGGCTAACACGTGAAAACCCGTCTCTGCTAAAAGTACAAAAAAAAAAAAAAAAAAAAAAATCAGCTAGGGGTGGTGGCAGGCACTTGTAGTCCCAGCTACTCCGGAGGCTGAGGCAGGAGAATGGCGTGAACCCGGGAGGTGGAGCTTGCAGTGAGCCGAGATGGCGCCACTGCCCTCCAGCCTGGGCGACAGAGTGAGACTCTGTCTCAAAACAAACAAACAAAAACAGAGACATAATCTTTGCCCTTAGAGAATCACAGTTTGGCAGATACACGTGTTCTACCTCCACTCAAGGTGATTCTACCCCCCAGGATGAAGGCACAAGCAGCAAGCGCCTAGATTACTTCAAACTCCCTTCCCAGAGCACCAGGAGAGAAAGCATCTGCTTTATCCCAGTCTCAGGTTCCTGGTTTCTGGTGTCTCCTTTCAAGCAGCAAGGCCTAAGCAGCTGCGCAAGACAATCAGGACATTTAGCCTCATGACTTCTCAGCTTCAGACTCCAATCATAGTCGCCGGGGAGCCATAGGTCACCAAAACCAGCAGCTCAACGTGACTGTGCTTTACTTGTCTTATTCTTGCCCTTCACGATCTGAATCTTTGTCTTTCCAATTTCTCCCCAGACCTGCTAGCAAGAGGAAGTTAACCAGATCAACATCCTCATTCTTATGGTTGAAAGAATGCAAATCGATTCTCATTCTGCCATTTTCCTTTCTTGTTTTGTCGAATCTCCCAGGGTTTCTCTTTCCTGTCAAGACTAGCTTATTTGCACAATTGTATCTAAATTTACTGATTTAATTCTTTCTATAAGCTAACTTTTCTGTTCCTGCTACCCATATAAGAGATTCTTTCTTTCTCTAATCAATACTCAATAATCAATAACATTCATAGACAAGTAGTGGGAATGTATTTGAATAAACACTGTGGTATTGATGGATAAAGGGTCTAGTGTAGCAGAAACTAATTACAAAAATGATAGCAAACAAATAAAGCAAAATCGAATATCCATGACAATTCCAAAAACAATTTCCTTGGAAAGATGTTGGCAAGTCTAATGAAGTGAAAGATATATGATGTTGACCTCTATAACTGAATTAACTTGGTCATCTTCTCAACAAGATCACTATTTGAGTAGAATTTCTTTTTTCTTTTCTTTTCCTTCCTTCCTTCCTTCCTTCCTTCCTTCCTTCCTTCCTTTCTTTCTTTCTTTCTTTCTTTCCTTCCTTCCTTCCTTCCTTCCTTCCTTCCTTCCTTCTTTCTTTCTTTCTTTCTTTCTTTCTTTCTTTCTTTCTTTCTTTCTTTCTTTCTTTCTTTCTTTCTCTCTCCTTCCTTCCCTCCCTCCCTCCCTCCCTCCCTCCCTTCTTTCTTTCTTTCTTTCTTTCTTTCTCTCTCCTTCCTTCCTTCCCTCCCTCCCTCCCTCCCTTCTTTCTTTCTTTCTTTCTTTCTTTCTTTCTTTCTTTCTTTCTTTCTTTCTTTCTTTCTTTCTTTCTTTCTTTCTTTCTTTCCCTTCCTTCCTTCCTTTCTTTTCTTTCTTTCTTTCTTTCTTTCTTTCTTTCTTTCTTTCTTTCTTTCTTTCTTTCTTTCTTTCTTTCCTTCCTTCCTTCCTTCCTTCCTTCCTTCCTTCCTTCCTTCTTTCTTTCTTTCTTTCTTTCTTTCTTTTTTTCTTTCTTTTCTTTTCTTTTCTTTTCTTTTCTTTTCTTTCTTTCTTAGATGGAGTCTCACTGTCACCCAGACTGGAGTGTAGTGGTGCGATCTCGGCTCATTGCAACCTCCGCTTCCCGGGTTCAAGTGATTCTCCTGCCTCAGCCCCCCAAATAGCTGGGATTACAGATGTGCGCCACCACGCTTGACTAATTTTTTGTATTTTTAGTAGAGACTGGGTTTCATCATGTTGGCAAGGCTAGTCTCGAACTCCTGACCTCAGGTGATTGGTCCGCCTTGGCTTCCCAAAGTGCAATGATTACAGGCATGAGCCACTGTGCCTGGCCACTATTTGAGTAGAATTTCTCACCTCATTTGCCATGCTCCTTCCTATACCTGTGGGACCTAGTACTCCCAGGTAAACACTCTTTTTCATTGGAAGCTAGCTTGATGGTACCTTATCCTACTTCCCTATCATCACAACAGCTGGCTCTCCCCTCTGTTACCATATTGTGCTAAAATTCAGTCAAACTTTCCATCTCTTGTTGGGGGTACCCAAGACCACTCCCAGGTTTAATGATTCACAAGCATAACCATGAAAAGGAGGTCTAGAATAACTAACTCCATTTTGCTCCTGACCATACCCCTAAAGTGCAATGTCTTTTAGCATATAACCCAAACTAACTGTGGGAGGAATTTAGTGTCTAGTTTAACTTTTTTTTTTTTTTTTTTTTTTGAGACAGAGTCTTACTCTGTTGCTCAGGCTGGAATGCAGTGGCGTGATCTCGGCTCACTGCAACCTCTGCCTCCTGAGTTCAAGCAATTCTCCTGCCTCAGTCTCCTGACTAGCTGGGAAAACAGGTGCCCACTACCACATCTGGCTAACTTTTGTATTTTTAGTAGAGTCGGGGTTTCACCATGTTGGCCAGGCTGGTCTTGAACTCCTGACCTCAGGTGATCTGCCTGCCTTGGCCTCCCAAAGTGCTGGGATTACAGGCATGAGCCACTGCTCCTCGCTATAGTTTAAGTTTAAAACAAGGATAATAATAGTCCCTTTGCAACACCCCTGAAGCAATAAGGCAGACATACACGCAGTTACAGTGTTATGCTAAAGATTTATAGGAGCATCATGACCTGACCAAGGACAAAGAAGGTAATGCAACCTCCTCAGCTGAGGCCCAGATGTCTGTTGTCACCTGTCATTTCCTGGCTCAACCTCCTCTTTGTTCTGCCTTCCCCAATATAAAAAGAAGCTTGAGATTCATGCCTTTTAAGACTGTTCTTTAGGACATGAGTCCACCATCTCCTTGGTTTGCTGGCTTGTAAAGCCATCTTCCTTGCTCCAATAGCTTGTCTATCGACTTACTGGCTGTTGCTTGGCAAGCAGTCTGAGCTTTGGACTCGGCTACACTAGAAGGACTCAGAACTCAGAAAAGCTGTTATGCTCATGATTATGGTTTATTACACTGAAAGGATATGGATTAAAACCAGCAAAGGTAAAAAGTGCATGGTGCAAGCTGCCAGCTGTCCTCTCCCAGTGGGATTTTGCAGACAGTGTTTAATTCTCGCATCCTAGCAACAATGTGTCACAACACACACGAAGTGCTCCAACCAGGGATGCTCACCCAAGCCTTGGTATCCAGAGAGTTCACTGGGGTTAACTCACCCAAGCCTTGGTATCCAGAGAGTTCATTGGGGTCAGTCATATAGTTATGGAACACTGTAGAACTGACCTCGGTGCCTAAGTCTCCAGAGATGAAACGAAAACTACATAGCTCAGAGTTCCGCCACCCACCCAGGAATTACATTGACGGCATCAACCATCTAGCATGACTAGAAGCCCCCGCCGTAATCACATTGTTAACATGAGCTATCCAGCATGGCGTCAAAGCTCCCAGATAAACAAAGACACTCTAACCAGGCAGGATGTTCCAAGGGTTTAGAGCTTATCTCCCAGGAGCAAAGCAAGGGCTAAGCCTTTTTTGGGAAGATGCAGAGTTTGGACAACCTAAGCCTGCTGAGTTAACATTTCTCCTGCATGCATCCCTGCACTTGTAGCAGAACTGAGTTTCAAGCAAATGAGTTTCAAGGAATGACCAAAATGCAGCAGTGTTCTACCATTGACTATAATGCATTGCTGCTGGATTTTGGTCATTATTGAGACCCACAGCCATTGATTATTATTGAGAATCACAGCCCTTATGGAGTAACACAGAGCTCCTTTGATTTCCTGGTCCATCTACTAAAAAGAAAACTGTGTTGAAGTGTTCACCCTGCTCACATTGGAACCAGAGCTTCTAGTACCCATCAGGAACCTGCAAGGCGTCAGTCTTGTTCACTAGTGTGTCTCCTCGTATAGCAGTGTCTGGCACAAGTCACCTGCTGGATGGAATGAGAACACATGGCATGAGGTTGTAAGATGACCCTCCTGCCTGCCTGCTCTCCCTTGACCCAGAGACAAGAGGAGCTGTATAATGTGGGTTTCCTTTACCTTAGTTAGTAACAGCCTTATTGCTGGGATTGGATCTTTCCAAGAGTATATATCTACTCAGGTCTAGTGCCCACTCTAGGTATTTTGAGCTGGAAGGTACTCAGGGAATTAGGTGCTTATAATATTGTGGAAAGGGCTGAAGAAGCCGCTCCTAAGCTTGTCCCCCCCTCCTCCCTCACACCCAGAACAGCCTACTTTTGAGGCCCCTAGGGTCACACAGGGAGCATGAAGTCTTGGTATCTGCCAAGCAACTGCCTTCCACATCCAGGAAACTAGAGAATAATTTTATGAAGCTGCAATCCAAGGAATCTCCCTAATGGAAGTCAGATGAAGAAGTTGTCACTGCTCTCACTGCCTCTTATCACCCAGGAAGCTAGAAAACATACCCTGGAACTCTGCTTCATGAAAGTCTCCTGTTTCTTCTAATCCTTGTTTGCCAACAGCAATGGCCAAGAACCATGGAGGATAACCTCTGTCTAACTGGGCCTTTCAAATGGCCTCAGAGACACCTTAGTTGGTGGAATCCAATCGTCATCCAAATCCCTGATTCCCAAATGAGGAAAGTGACAAGAAGCCTCACTGTTTCTGCAAAGGTCTTGCCCCAGACAAGGCTCCTCCAGGGAGAAGGAGCCCAGGAGACTCATGCTGAAAAGCCAGAACAGTGAAGCATTGGGACAGACACCAGGACGTTGTCTCAGTCAGCTCAGGCTGCTGTAACAAAATACCATAAACCGAGTGGTTTATAAACAAGGGACCTTTATTTATTATAGTTCTGGAGGCTGAAAAGTCAAGATCAAGATGTTGGTAGATTTGGTGTCTGGTGAGGACTCTCTTCCGGACTTGCAGATGGCTGCCATCTTTCTATATCCTCGTATGGCAGAGAGAGTGCTATGGTCTGAGTGTTTGCATTTCTCCAGGATTCATGTGTTGAAGCCTATCCCCAGTGTGATGGTATTAGGAGGTGGATCCTTGGGGATAATTCAGTTGTGGGAATGGAGCCCTTATGAATAGGATTAGTGCCCTTATAAAAGAGACCCCAGAGAGCTGTCTCGCCCCTTCCACCATGTGAAGACACAGAAAAGAAAGTACTCTTTATGAACCAGAAGGTGAGCCCTCAACAGACACTGAATCTGCTAGCACTTTGATCTTGGACTTTCCAGCCTCCAGGATTGTGAGTAATACATTTCTGTTGTTCATAACCCACCCAGTCTGTGGTATTTTAAAATAGCAGCCTAAATGGACTAAGAAAGAGAGTGAGATCTTTCTTCCTCTTCTGATAAGGGCACTAATCCCATGACGAGGGCCTGGTCCTCATGACCTCATCTAACCCTAATTACCTTCCATAGGCTCATGTCCTAAGTATCACCACATTACGAGGTAGGGCTTCAACATATGAATTTTGGGGGAGCTCATCAATCCATAGCAGACACCCAGAAGCAGGCTTTGTTGTGTTGTTAACTTCCCCTGAAGATACTTCCTGCTGTTCTGCAAATAGATATTGAATGAAATAAGACTTAGAGGGAGGCCTCTTCCACTTGCCATCTCTCCACCCATCTCACCCCTGCCTGAGTGTTGCAATCCCTACCTTGCATCATGAAAGTCAGAGGTGGGACCCCACTGAAGACCTGGGTTCAACTCCTGACCTCCCCACTTCCCATCACGACAGTTTAGTTTGTCTTTCCAGCTCCAGGCATCTTATTTAAAAGTGACCTGGCAGGGGTGTTGGGATGGGTGCGCAGGATTTAAATATACAGACTGCATGGTATGTAGAAGATCAAAAGAGGAAGGTTTCTCAGAGGGATGCCACCACCTTCAAATGCCTCTGCTCAACTCCTGGTACTCAGCAGGGTGAGTATTTTTATTCCTGTTTCGCAGATGAGGAGGCTGATGCTAAGAGACTTTTGCTGATTTGCCTGAAGTCATATAACTAGTGAATAGCAGACCCTAAATTCTGAGCCAGGGCTCCCAGCTCATGGCCAGAACCTTCCTCACTGTGCTACATGGCCCACATCATCAGAGTCAGGTAGAGACCCTCTCTGAGCCAGGCTCCCTATAGTGCCCCAGCCCCCATGTTGGGAAGACCCTCCCCACACCCTGCTCCCTAGAGAGCCCTGTATTTGTAACAAGATCCCAAAGAGGCATCCCATGCCCAGAGCTGGTCGGGAGGCTGCCTTCTTGGTGATGTCTTCCTTGAGTGCCAGTGGGGAGGGAGGAAAGCGGGCAGTGGGGTCCACCACCCTTGGGCATTTGCCCATTCTCACCATGATGCACAGGATACTGAGAACCACTCCCCAAATGGATAGAGGTGAGAGAAGAGAGGCCCAATGCTTTCATACATTCCCGATCCCCTTTCCTGGAAAATATGGAAGGATCAGAGCTCTCACCCTCCAATTCAGCTCACAAGGCTGGGGCCGAGCTCCATCTGCATCTCTGGGTGCCCAGATCGGTCCTGCCTTTGTGCCTTACCTGAAAATGGATGCCGTGCAACAGGACAATGACAACACAGGGACATGAGATTAAATACAGAAATAAGCATTGCAGGCAACAAGGACCCCAGAGGGAGGGGTCTGGAAGGCCTGGAGCAGTCAGGGATGCCTTCCAGGAGAGATGTGGCCTGAGCTCATCCTGGGAGAATGAGAAGGGAGGATGACGGTCTTCGAGGAAGCAGAAAGACAAGCACAGCCTTGAAAGGCAGGGATAACAGGGATAAGTGTGTGGGCTGCTCACACTGTCCTACACATCACATGCCCAGAGTTTGCCCTAAGAATGCACCCCTGCCAGATGAGATCTGAATTTTCTGGAAGCCCCAAGAGCTGTCCCCCCAGGGCAGCGATGGTGGGCGTCTCAGTGTGGTGCAGTGCCAGGCAGGGCCCCAGGCTCCCCGCCCTTCGGTGCCGCACGGCCAGTGTTCATTATTCTCGGTCCTCCCCTAGCTCTGCCCTCCTGGAGAGGAGAGCATTTTCCAGGACAGGTTTCAGAGACAGAAGGACAAGGGCCTCCTAGGGAGGGGACAGTGGCTCCAGACATGGAAAAAGCCTGGGAGTCCCAGATGTGGGCCATCTCTTCAAGGAATTTGTCATCTCCTGGGGGACTCCAGGGCCCAGAGCACAGCTGCTTCAAAGGCGGGTTCCCTGTGGCATTGCCATGTCCTTTGCATTTGGCAAAGTGTCTGGTCCTAGCTAAAAAAAATGGAACACACACCGGCTGTGGCTGCTGCAAGAGGAGACATCTATATCACTCCCAGCTCCTGCTTCCTCTCCACACACATGCACACACCACCCCACACACCACACACACACACCACATGTACACACACACCCACACACCCACACACCCACACATGCACACACCACCCCACACACCACACACACACCACATGTACACACACACCCACACACCCACACACCCACACATGCACACACCACCCCACACACCACACACACACACCACATGTACACACACACCCACACACCCACACACCCACACATGCACACACCACCCCACACACCACACACACATACATGTACACACACACACCCACACACCCCCACACCCACACATGCACACACCACCCCACACACCACACACACCACATGTACACACACACACCCCACACACCCCCACACCCACACATGCACACACCACCCCACACACCACACACACACACCACATGTACACACACACACCCCACACACCCCCACACCCACACATGCACACACCACCCCACACACCACACACACACACCACATGTACACACACACACCCCACACACCCCCACACCCACACATGCACACACCACCCCACACACCACACACACACACCACATGTACACACACACACCCCACACACCCCCACACCCACACATGCACACACCACCCCACACACCACACACACACACCACATGTACACACACACACCCCACACACCCCCACACCCACACATGCACACACCACCCCACACACCACACACACACACCACATGTACACACACACACCCCACACACCCCCACACCCACACATGCACACACCACCCCACACACCACACACACACACCACATGTACACACACACACCCCACACACCCCCACACCCACACATGCACACACCACCCCACACACCACACACACACACCACATGTACACACACATAACCACACACCCCCACACCCACACATGCACACACCACCCCACACACCACACACACACACCACATGTACACACACACACCCCACACACCCCCACACACCCACACATGCACACACCACCCCACACACCACACACACACACCACATGTACACACACATACCCACACACCTCCACACACCCACACATGCACACACCACCCCACACACCACACACACACACCACATGTACACACACACACCCCACACACCCTCACACCCACACATGCACACACCACCCCACACACCACACACACACACCACATGTACACACACACACCCCACACACCCTCACACCCACACATGCACACACCACCCCACACACCACACACACACACCACATGTACACACACACACCCACACACCCCCACACACCCACACATGCACACACCACCCCACACACCCCACACACACACCACATGTACACACACACACCCCACACACCCTCACACCCACACATGCACACACCACCCCACACACCACACACACACCCCACATGTACACACACACACCCCACACACCCTCACACCCACACATGCACACACCACCCCACACACCACACACACACACCACATGTACACACACACACCACATGTACACACACACCCCACACACCCCCACACACCCACACATGCACACACCACCCCACACACCCCACACACACACCACATGTACACACACACACCCACACACCCACACACCCACACATGCACACACCACCCCACACACCACACACACCACATGTACACACACACACCCCACACACCCCCACACCCACACATGCACACACCACCCCACACACCAAACACACACACCACATGTACACACACACACCCCACACACCCCCACACCCACACATGCACACACCACACACACACACCACATGTACACACACATACCCACACACCCACACATGCACACACCACCCCACACACCACACACACACACCACATGTACACACACACACCCCACACACCCTCACACCCACACATGCACACACCACCCCACACACCACACACACACACCACATGTACACACACACACCCCACACACCCTCACACCCACACATGCACACACCACCCCACACACCACACACACACACCACATGTACACACACACACCCACACACCCCCACACACCCACACATGCACACACCACCCCACACACCCCACACACACACCACATGTACACACACACACCCCACACACCCTCACACCCACACATGCACACACCACCCCACACACCACACACACACACCACATGTACACACACACACCCCACACACCCTCACACCCACACATGCACACACCACCCCACACACCACACACACACACCACATGTACACACACACACCACATGTACACACACACCCCACACACCCCCACACACCCACACATGCACACACCACCCCACACACCCCACACACACACCACATGTACACACACACACCCACACACCCACACACCCACACATGCACACACCACCCCACACACCACACACACCACATGTACACACACACACCCCACACACCCCCACACCCACACATGCACACACCACCCCACACACCACACACACACACCACATGTACACACACACACCCCACACACCCCCACACCCACACATGCACACACCACACACACACACCACATGTACACACACATACCCACACACCCACACATGCACACACCACCCCACACACCACACACACACACCACATGTACACACACATACCCACACACCCCCACACACCCACACATGCACACACCACCCCACACACCACACACACACACCACATGTACACACACATACCCACACACCCACACACCCACACATGCACACACCACCCCACACACCACACACACACACCACATGTACACACACACCCACACACCCCCACACACCCACACATGCACACACCACCCCACACACCCCACACACACACCACATGTACACACACACACCCCACACACCCTCACACCCACACATGCACACACCACCCCACACACCACACACACACACCACATGTACACACACACACCCCACACACCCTCACACCCACACATGCACACACCACCCCACACACCACACACACACACCACATGTACACACACACACCACATGTACACACACACCCCACACACCCCCACACACCCACACATGCACACACCACCCCACACACCCCACACACACACCACATGTACACACACACACCCACACACCCACACACCCACACATGCACACACCACCCCACACACCACACACACCACATGTACACACACACACCCCACACACCCCCACACCCACACATGCACACACCACCCCACACACCACACACACACACCACATGTACACACACACACCCCACACACCCCCACACCCACACATGCACACACCACACACACACACCACATGTACACACACATACCCACACACCCACACATGCACACACCACCCCACACACCACACACACACACCACATGTACACACACATACCCACACACCCCCACACACCCACACATGCACACACCACCCCACACACCACACACACACACCACATGTACACACACATACCCACACACCCACACACCCACACATGCACACACCACCCCACACACCACACACACACACCACATGTACACACACACCCACACATCCCCACACCCACACATGCACACACCACCCCACACACCACACACACACACCACATGTACACACACACACCCACACACCCCCACACACCCACACATGCACACACCACCCCACACACCACACACACACACCACATGTACACACACACACCCCACACACCCTCACACCCACACATGCACACACCACCCCACACACCACACACACACACCACATGTACACACACACCCACACACCCACACACCCACACATGCAAACACCACCCCACACACCACACACACACACCACATGTACACACTCACACCCCACACACCCTCACACCCACACATGCACACACCACCCCACACACCACACACACACACCACATGTACACACACATACCCACACCCCCCCACACCCACACATGCACACACCACCCCACACACCACACACACACATGTACACACACACACCCACACACCCCCACACACCCACACATGCACACACCACCCCACACACCAAACACACACACCACATGTACACACACACACCCCACACACCCCCACACCCACACATGCACACACCACCCCACACACCACACACACACACCACATGTACACACACACACCCACACATCCCCACACACCCACACATGCACACACCACCCCACACACCACACACACACACCACATGTACACACACACACCCCACACACCCTCACACCCACACATGCACACACCACCCCACACACCACACACACACACCACATGTACACACACATACCCACACACCCCCACACCCACACATGCACACACCACCCCACACACCACACACACACACCACATGTACACACACATACCCACACACCCCTACACCCACACATGCACACACCACCCCACACACCACACACACACACCACATGTACACACACACACCCCACACACCCCCACAACCACACATTCACACACATACACAAACTACACACACCACCCCACACACCACATACATACACAATGCACAGACACACACACACCACACCACACACAGCACACCCCTACACATGCACACATAGACACACACTACACACACCACCCCACACACCACACACATACATCACGCATGGACACACACACACCACACACACTCCCATCCCCACACATGCACACACATACACTACACACACCACCTCACACACCACACACATACACCATGCATGGACACACACCCCACACACCCCACACCCACACATGCACACACATACACACACTACACACACAATGCATGAACACACACACACACCACAGACACGACACCCCCACATGTGCACACATATACACACGCTACACACATCACCTCACACACCACACACATACACCACTCATGGACACACACACACCACACACACTCCCACCCCCACACATGCACACATATACATACACTACACACACCACCCCACACACCATACACACCACATGTACACACATACACATTACACACATCTCACACACACCATGCACTCTACACACATCCTACCCCACATACCGTACATATGCACCACATGTACACACATCTCACACCACACACATGCACATACACACACTACACACACACCACCTGTGCACACACACCACACATGCAAACATACACACTACACGCACCCCACCCCACACATCACACACATACACCACATGTACACACATACACACTACACACATCCCACACACACCAGTCACACACACACACACCACTCACATCACACACACACTACACACACACCACCCCCCCACACATGCACACCCATACACTACACACACGACCCCAAACACCACACACATATACACACACTACACACATCTCACACACACCACTCACACCTCACACACCACACACACCACTCACACACTACTCACACCACACACACCACACACACCACTCACACCACACACACCACTCACACCACACACACCACACACACCACTCACACCACACACACCACACACACTACACACACCACTCACACCACTTACACACACACACACCACTCACACCACACACACCACTCACACACACACACCACTCACACCACACACAACACACACACCATCCCCCCACACATGCACACACATACACTACACACCTGACCCCAAACACCACACACATATACACACACTATACACATCTCACACACACCACACACACCACACACCACACATACACACACTACACACACACCATCCCACACACCATGCACATACATCACATGTACCTACATACACACATAGCACACATACTACACACACTACACACACCACACACACTACACACATATCCCACATACCACACACATATACACACACGTGCACACACACAGAAATATGAGGACTCCGAATGCAGAAAAAAAATGAACAAGCAGGAAATACATTTACTGAAACACCAAAGTAAGAGGAGACGTTTGATAACAGAATGCCAGGGTTTTAGAGTTTCCTAGTTCCAGGAATCTAAGTCCCCGGATGAGGCATTCTGAGGCTGTGCTTGCATTTATAAATCCTCCACAGCCATTCTGTGTATATCGGGCACACTTCTGGCCAGGTTCCCGGAGTTAGCTCTTGATATATTGGAACTGTTATATGTGGTCATCTTGGGCGACAAAAAGAGCCACGCAGGTCAAAAGCAAGGCTTATAGATGGTCCACCAAGCTCTGCGTGGTGCCAGGTCTGTGGAAACGGTCAGGCATTTGACCAAGACAAGGACCTCTGGGGTCTGCTGAGGTCAGAGCAAGACCAAGGGGTTAAGAGGTCAGAGGCTCTGAGGTTGCACCCAGCCTATCTGTACCACCAAGGATCAGAGATAGACCAGCGGGCATTGTGGGTGTGCCCCTATCCCGTGCAGTCTCACAGGCCCCGCTCTTAGAAGGGTCCCACGTTTAATGCTTGGTTGTCACCATCTTGAAATTCTTAATAATTTTGGAACCCTACTTTTCATTTTACACTAGGCTCTGCAAATAGCTGGTCTCATCCGGTGAATGCTGAACCATACCCTGGGGCGGCTCATGCTGGCCACAGAAAACTGGCCATTCACAGAGGGGAAGACCTGCCCAGAAAATCCAGATGGCAGCTGGCCCAGTCTCACTGGTCCTGGGCCATGCTGTGATTTGGAGAAGGGCAGGCCTGTCAGCTGTGGGTAGTGGGAGGGACGCGTTGTCTTTACTGGGAACAGAAAGGGGAACAGCAAATGCAAACATATTTTATTAAGAAGAACTTCGTCCAAGTTCTCGAAACTGTTTCACCTAACCACATAGCGCCCCGTGGCCCCAGCTTCCTCCATCCTGGCACCAGCTCTGAGAACCAAACCCAGAAGAGGCCGGAGAAGGAAACAAAGAGGCCGGAGAAGGAAAGGAGAAGTGTCCAGAGCAGCAGAAGAGGGGACAGAAGAGTGGACAGACGAGGGGACAGACGAGCTGACCTTCTGCGACTGGGCTCCAGCCTCAGACCCTGCTGCCACGAGGGACGTCCATGCTGGTGAGATGACCCAGAGGGCTGGGGCTGCCCTGCTGCCGTCAGCTCTGCTCCTTCTCTGTGTCCCAGGTGAGCAGGGCAGGTCCTGGGTGCAGGGGGGTCTGCTCTGGCGGGTCAGGGTGAGGCGGGCATGAGAAAAGGCTGGCAAGGGGCAAGAGGAAGAAATGATATCAAGAAAGAGGGAGTGGGGTGTGCATAGAAGCTTCTCAAATCTTCTCATCGGGATAGGGTGGGGATTAAACGGTAAACTGCTTCCCACACAGTAAGCCCTAAGTAGATTTGGCAACTTTAATCATTATTACCGTCATTATTAAGATCAGGAATGCCTCCACGATCCATCAAAAAGAAGGGGAAATAGGGGGCAGAAAACCAGTACTTACTAGTCTAATCACTGTAATACATGTCTTGTTTCCCATTACCTAATTTAATTCTCATTGCAGTCCTGATGAAAACAGGAGACTGAGGCTCGCTTATAGAGGTGCAAATAATTTAGATTAAACAGTTTATAAAAGGCACAGTCAAGGTCCAAACCTACATACTTTTATTTCCAAGATCATTGTTCCTTCTATAATTCAATGTCAGTTCCTGCTGCGCCTCCTTGTAAAGCTTCACTTACCTATCTGGAGGCACTGCTGCATCCCTGTGTGGGAACCCTGGGTGTCCCCACAGGTCTGGGCTGGCCCCAGGGCTGCTACATAATGGGCCCCCAGAAGGGTGAGACAGCTGGGAACTTGTGGTCAGCCCTGGTCCAAGAATTTCCGTAAATGATGGTGGAGGGAGAAAGTGAGTTTCTTTGCAGGGCTGGGTAGGCGAGGAGTTTGCTGGGTGGCAGCGGGGTCGGGGTGGAGGTGGAGGGGGCTGCCCATGTTGGCTCAGGGTCAGGGTCTGGACTGAATATCCAAGGGGAGGGAGACTCTGTGGTGGGATTCAGTGTGTGCCCCACAGTGTTTTTCCTCCCAGATCTGTGGAATCAGTCCCAAATCATCAAGAGAGAAATTTAAGGACCTGAAAGAGCAGGCTAACAGCGCCCCCAGAGCCTGAGCTGAGAGCAGCAGCAATAGCAGGAGAGGACAGGGGGTGCCCACCCCTTCCTTGCCCCCAAGCCTGTGCCTAGGAGGCAGTTAGCTCCCTGGGAAAGGCTCCTGGACCTCAACACTGTGGACATTTGGGGCTGCATTATTCTGTGTGTTGGGGGCTGTCCTGTGCATTGTAGGATGTTTAGCAGCATCCCTGGCCTCTACCCACCAGATGCCAGCAGCAATTCCCCACTCTAAGTTGGGACAACCAAAAATATCTGTAGTCATTGCCAAATGTTCCCGCCGCCCTCCAACCCAGGTGAGAATCACTGCTTCAGAGAGGCAGACAGCGTTCTAATGCAGAATAGGTCAGTGGGCCACCTGAGCCTGCTTTCTGGGAAATACGGTGAGAAAACGTGAGACAAGAAAATGAAGATGCAAAAGATACAGTTTTTCTGCTTTTTTTCCTTCCTTCCTTCCTTCCCTCCCTCCCTCCCTCCTTCCTTCCTTCCTTCCTTCCTTCCTTCCTTCCTTCCTTCCTTCCTTCCTTCCTTCCTTCCTTCTTTCTTTCTTTCCTTCTTTCCTTCTTTCTTTCTTCTTTTTGACAATCTCATTCTGTCGCCCAGGCTGGAGTGCAGTGGTGCGATCTTGGCTCACTGCAACCTCCACCTCCTGGGTTCAAGTGATTCTCCTGCCTCAGCCTCCTGAGTAGCTGGATTACAGGCGCCCACCACCACATCCAGCTAATTTGTTTGTCTTTTCAGTAGAGACAGGGTTTCATTGTGTTGGTCAGGCTGGTCTCAAACCCCTGACCTCAGGTGATCCACCCGCCTCGGCCTCCCAAAGTGCTGTGATTATAGATGTGAGTCACCACTCCGGCCAGATTTTTCTTTTAATTCACAATAAAACATAGCAAAGCCTCGCTATCACTGGATGGCAATATATTACCTAGATGGATGGGTGGGTAGATGAAAGATGGATGGATGGATGGATAGATAGATGATAGGCAGACAGATTACATCCACAATTCCTTTTCAGGAGCTTGGTATTTTGCCAAAACCATTTCTCAATAGCGTTTTGCCCTTTGTTAACCACCTCCCTGTTAAGAGCAGATGAGGCAGCAGCTGTTTAGGACTGGTGAGGCCCCTGAGGCAGGAAGCAGAGAGTTTATGGGGCTGGGTCCTAATCATTTGGACCCAGAGCCTGCAGAGTGGGTGGACAAATGAAAGAGGGGACTGGAAGAGGGGGAGTAATGTCAAAATATTGGAGGGGGCAGAGGATCTGGAGAAGAGGCCCAGGACATGCCAAGGCGGGTGGGTGCTGCAGAGAAGTGGGGATGGGAAGGAAGCTCTGACGGGTGTCAGCGTGGAGCTGAGCTCTACAGATGTCAGGCAATGGCTAGTGTCGCCACAGGATTCTGTCCCGGGGGAAAAATCCAGGCGTAAATGTCCTTGAATCACAAGAACAACCCCTTTCTACATGGTTCCTTGATATCCCCACGGGCAGCCCCCATATTCTTTGTGATCCAGACCTGGAAACAGGAGGTCTAATCTATATGGGCAGGGACTGCAAGTATGAGGCCCACAGATGATTTGGGAAGGAGACAGAGCCAGAAGCCCCAGGTTTCCTCTTTGCCCTCCGTACTGGGCTGCTTCTGGTTTTTCCTGGTTCTCAATATTATTTCCTTTCCTATTTCATCCATCCATCCATCCATCCGTCTGTCTGTCCATCCATCCATCCATCCATCCATCCATCCATCCATCCATCCATCCGTGCGTCCGTCCGTCCATCCATCCGTCCATCCATCCATCCATTCATCTCTCCATCCATCCACCCATCCATCCATCCATCTCTCCAACCATCCATTTATTCAGAGTGTACTTAGTGGCTTCATTCAATCTTTGGTGTTCAATGAAGACAGGTGTTTCTTCTCAGGACTGACACTTCTGGGGGACCCAGAACCTGCCTGAGGCCATCGAGGTTAAGCCTCTCCCCTCTCTAAGATGGCTGAGCCCACCCAGGCTGGGCATGGCCTCTGGAGTCTCAGCATCCCACACCGGGCATCTCCTTGGGTGTCCCCCTGCAAATAGCCCATAGCTCCCTGGTTCCTGACTGCTCCCTCCTCCAGCCTCAGGCAACACTGGGTGTGCAAAGGACCTAACACTCAAGGTTCCACTGGTCCAGGCTCTTCCAGGTGAAGATGGGGAAACGGACTTGTGTTTTCCAGGCTGTCTGACTGTGAGTGGCCCCAGCACTGTGATGGGCACCGTGGGGGAGTCCCTGAGCGTTCAGTGTCAGTATGAAGAGAAATACAAGACATTTAACAAATACTGGTGCAGACAACCATGCTTGCCAATTTGGCATGAAATGGTGGAGACCAGAGGGTCCGAGGGAATGGTGAGGAGTGACCGAGTGGTCATCACAGACCATCCTGGGGACCTCACCTTCACCGTGACATTGGAGAACCTCACGGCAGACGATGCAGGAAAATACCGATGTGGGATTGCAACAATACTGCAGGAAGATGGCCTGTCTGGCTTCCTGCCTGATCCCTTCTTCCAGGTTCAAGTGCTGGTCTCCTCGGGTAAGAGCCTCTTTTCTCAGGCGTCTGAGGCCATCTCTGCAGAGCAGCCACGGAAATTTTGGCTCAGGAGAGAAGAACTGGGCCTCGTGTGGGGGCCTAGTGTGGTGCATCAGAGCAGGACAGAGTGTGTTGTGTGAATGTGTGTGGGAAATACGTGTGTGAGTGAGTGAGAGAGTGTGTGTTTAAGTGTGTGAATGTGAGTGGTGTGCAAACATGTAAGAGTGAGTGCAGGTGTGAAGGTATGTGTGTGAGCAGGTGTGTGAGCGTGTGTGCAAGACCAGGTGTGTGTGAGTGTGTGTGAGAGTGTGTGAGAGCAGGTGTGTGTGAGTGAGTGAGAGCAGGTGTGTGTGCAAGAGCAGGTGTGTGAGAGCAGGTGTGTGTGTGTGACAGGTGTGTGTGTGTGAGAGAGTGTGTGCAAGACCAGGTGTGTGTGTGCAAGAGCAGGTGTGTGAGAGCAGGTGTGTGTGTGTGACAGGTGTGTGTGTGTGTGAGAGTGTGTGCAAGACCAGGTGTGTGTGTGCAAGAGCAGGTGTGTGAGTGAGTGTGCGAGAGTGTGTGCGAGAGCAGGTGTGTGTGAGTGAGTGTGTGTGAGAGCAGATGTGTGTGTGCAAGAGCAGGTGTGTGAGTGTGTGAGAGTGTGTGAGAGCAGGTGTATGTGAGAGTGTGTGTGAGTGTGTGCAGGAGTAGGTGTGTGTGAGTGTGTGAGAGCAGGTGTGTGTGAGAGTGTGAGAGCAGGTGTGTGTGTGAGTGAGAGTGTGTGTGACAGCAGGTGTGTGTGAATGTGTGTGAGAGCAGATCTTTGTGAGTGCGTGAGAGTGTGTGAGAGAGGAGGTGTGTGTGAGTGAGTGTGTGAGAGAGCAGGTGTGTGTGAGTGTGTGCGAGAGCAGGTGTATGAGTAAGTGTGTGAGAGTGTGTGAGAGCAGCTCTCACGCAATGAGAGCACATTGCGTGAGTGCACATGTGAGAGTGTGTGTGCAGGTGTGAGAATGTGTGTGTGAGAGACAGTGTGCACTGGAGGGTAGTGGCGGTGTGTGGATACACTGGCAAGGATGGGGGGTTTTGGAACCTAAGCCTAACTGACCTTCAGCACGTCGATTTTCAACAAGATGGGGGACGCCAACATGGGAGAAGTTGGTCATCCTCTGGTCTGAGTTTATAAAATGCCCACCTGGCCCCAGAGCGGGGCAAGGCATCCACTGGGACGGGGTTGGAGGGGGATGCTCTGTGACTCTAGCCGGGCTTCGGTCTGCCTATGGGGAGATGATGGTCCTAGAACATCTGTCCAGCTGCCTCCTTGAGCGTCCTATGCTTTATGAAGTCAGAACCATGCAGGCGGCAGGTACTCAGCTGGGAAGAGTCAGGCATAGGACACTGAGCCTCTGTTCTTTATCTTCAGCCTCCAGTACTGAGAACTCTGTGAAGACACCTGGATCTCCCACCAGGCCCAGCCAATGCGAAGGGTAAAATGCACGTGTCCCATTGTCTTTTGCCATGTGTGTAGCTTCTTTCGTAGGGTGGGGCTTCCTAGACACAGGTTTCCTTGATTATTCACCCACTCAACAGGTATTTATTTGTTATGTGCCAGAAACTGGTGGAGATTCTGGAGATGCAGCAGTGAATGAAGGGGCAAGATTGTGCTCTTGAGGAAATTGCAAATAGGTAGATTCAGACAGTGGCCAGATAGATAAATAGATAGATAGATAGGCAGACAGACAGATGGACGGACGGACAGATAGGTAGACAGACAGACAGGCAGACAGATAGATAGGCAGATGATAGAGATAGAGATATGATATGACAGATGATAGAGATGGCTGACTGGCTGGCTGAATAGACAGATGGAGATGATCGCTGGTAGAGAGAGGTATGTAATAGAGACAGATAGATAGATGATAGATCAAGGAAATATGTCAACTAATGATAATAACTATGGAGGAAAATAAAGCAGATGTAAAGAGATAGGGTGCCAGGGTGTGTGGGAAGCTGGTGGGGCATGATTTGGGCTATCAAGGAAATACAAGATGTTCCACAGAAACGAAGAACAAAGGGACTGTCTTAGTTTGGGTTTCCTCCAAATCAGGTCCTGAGACAGGGACTTAGGAGCAATTTGTTTATTGAGAGGTAATCTCAGGAAGTACATTGAGAGAGCAGAAAATGAGACCAGGAAAGGGAAAGGGAAATGAAATGCACTGTAATGAAGGGGTTAACACTGTAGTAACTGGACACACTGGAGCTTAGTCCCTCTGGGCACCCTATGAGAGATTGTGTAGAAAGTTCCTCAGAACTGGAGACAGAATATTCCAGGCAGAAGGCACTCCTGGGGGCATGAATTCTGTGGCCCATCTGGCCTGCTCTGCACAGGAAAATGTGTGCACTCCTGTAGATAACCTCAGGCAGAGAAGGGGAGCCTGAACTGGGAAATCTTTGGTGGGGCCAAGACTGCCTGCAGCTGCCAGGAGCTCAAGTGGGCAAAGGGGATGTGGGGCAGGGCGCCAACAGGGTTTGTTACAGGGGCTCGTCTTAGAGAGGATCGGGGAGGGCGTCAGACAAGTCCTACAGGTGGAGGGCTGGGAAGGTGGAGAGATGGCACAACGGCCCGTTTTGGGGAGAAAATGCAGCATTTGAGAAGTTGGAATGGGGGCAGTGTAGTGGGACCCAAGGGATGGGAGGATTGGCCATGGGCTGAGCTCGGAGAGGTCACTCCTTGGGGTTGAGATGGTTAAGCAGTTTAAGCGAAAGAGCTTTTCTTGTGATCATATTTAATTTGAGTGAAGGTGGTTGTAAAGCAATATTTCATCCTTGAGGTTGTTCCCAGCAAGAGCAGAGATCCTGCAGGCGTCAGTGGCTGAGGGATCTGTTCTGGAAGTTGTTTCTGGGAGCCAGTTCCTGCCTGGGTTCCCATATCTCTCTTCTGCTCTATCCCTCACCTTCCGGCATCTGTTGGGTCCTAACACTCAAGGTTAATTCTGAGCTGAATGAAGGTCAGGAGCCTGTGACCCTCAGCATGGAGCTGCCTGACCCTGGTACCCACCAGGCTTGATGCTGACATTGGGTTTGAGGGCATAGGACCAGACGTCGAGGGAAGGAGTGGTGAGGCAGAGCCTGGGACTCCCCAGAGGAGGCAGCTTACTACTGGTCACTCTCTCCGTCTCACAGGTCCCTGCCCAGCTGCGCCTACTTCCTGCTTCTCCCACTCCTGAAGGTGCCTCTGCTCCTGAGCATACTCGGTGCTATCCTCTGGGTGAACAGGCCTTGGAGGACTCCTTAGACAGAGTCCATGAACAGGAGAACTTGCCACACCCCATGCCCACTGGAACCCTGTCCAGAGACACAGCCCTTCTGACTGCAAAAAGGACTTCTGACCCTGACCCTATCGCTGGATACTCTTTAAAAGTTAAAAAAATGTAGGCCAGGTGCGGTGGCTTACACCTGTAATCCCGGCACTTTGGGAGGACACTTAACATGAGATCGACGTGATCTCTTAACAAATTTTAAGTGTACAATACAGCGTTGTTGACTACAGGGATGGTAGTCAAGGGGCCAGGAACCAGGGCCCAAGGTGCAACCTGGGTGTGGAGACCTGTGGGGAGTTCTGAGCAGAGCAAGTTTCATCCCTAAAGACAAGTGCCCAGGTCAGGGGGTGGAACCAGGCAGGAGAAAGGAGGACACATTGGATCCTGGTCCATGGCTTCTGCTGTGTTGAGAAGCAGCACACACACTGCACGTTGAACTTCTTAGTTTTGGGAGAGAAAGAGACACCCAGTGTCCCTACTGAACATGTTCACCTAGACTGGAACTTGGTTTGGTGACAATCTTCAATGCTTCTTATTTGTGAACAAGGGAAGCAGTCTTTGAAGCACTAACTATAATCAGTGCCAGGAAAGGTCTGAGGGAAGGCAGCTGTGGGGATAAGAAACAAGGAGAAAGGGGTACAGGGGCAGGAAGTGGGTGGAGTGGCTGGGTCTATCGTGCAGGGTGGGGAAGCTCCCTAGGGTCGTTTGGCCCTGGCTTAGCATCTCCTAACATGATGGGCTTAGGATCACTTTCCCCTGGAAAAGGCAGGAAGGTAGGACCAGGTACTACTTCATGTCTCTCTTGGATGTGCCACAGTTTCCCAACCTTGCCATGCACAAACTTGGTCTATTGACTTTCCCCCACATCTTTGTCTCTGTCCCACAAATCTGTTATTTTTCCACGCTTTCTTTCCATGATAGTTGCTGCAACCCAAGTCCTTTAATCTCTTATTCCTCTCTCCTTTATCTCTCGTCAATCCTTATATAAATCTCTCCAATATTCCCATTCCCTCGCTTTCCCTGATGCCACCATAGTCCTCTATCCTCTCAATACTACGGTGACTTCCCACTTTCTTCCCAATCCCTCTTGCCACCTTTTCTCTTTCTTCTACATAATGCAACAAGAGAGCACCTTGACACGGTTCTGCAATAGTCATGTCACCTCTTGTTCCATGTTCTTCAAATGAAACCCACTGTATTAGTCTGTTCTCATGCTGCTAATAAAGACATACGTGAGGCTGAGCGTGGTGGCTCACGTCTGTAATCCCAGTACTTTGGGAGGCTGAGGCAGGCGGATCACCTGAGATCAGGAGTTCGAGACCAGCCTGGCCAACGTGGTGAAACCGCCTCTACTAAAAGTACAAAAATCAGCCAGACGTGGTGGCAGGTGCCTGTAATCCCAGCTACTCAGGAGGCTGAGGCAGGAGAATTACTTAAACCTGGGGGTTGCAGCGAGCTGAGATCGTGCTACTACACACCAGCCTGGGTGACAAGAGCAAGACTCCATCCCCACTCCACCAAAAAAAGACATAACTGAGACTGCGTAATTTATAAAGGAAAGAAGTGTAATTGACCACAGTTCTACGTGACTGGGGAGGCCTCACAATCATGGTGGAAGGCAAAGGAGGAGCAAAGGAGGAGCAAAGTCATGTCTTACATGGTGGCAAGCAAGAGAGAGAGAGCATGTGCAGGGCGGGGTACCTCCCCTTTGTAAAACCATCAGATCTCGTGAGACTTATTCACTATCATGAGAACAACATAAGACCTGCCCCCATGACTTATTTACCTCCCACCAGGTCCCTCCCACGACACGTGGGAACTATGAGAGCTATAATTTGAGATTGGAGGGAGGACACAGCCAAATCATAGCACCCACTCTCATTGGTTGGCCTACTTGATCTGAGGGGACCCAGCCACTGGTTGGTTCTTCCATTTCATCTTGTTGCCCTGTCCCCATGTGGTCTTTATGTTCTAGCCACAGTGTGCATCCCTCCCCAGGGCCTTAGCACCTGCTGTTCCTCCCCTTGAATCCCTTCCCCCAGATCTTCTTACCTCTGGTTCTTTCTTATCCTTTTGGTTTCACCTCTGACGTTGCCTCCTCTGAAAGGCCTCTGTGATCATCCTTCGAGGGATCACCCCGATTGTCTTGATTATGGGCCCTTGTTTATTTCCTCCACAGTTTGCCAAATGCTGTTAATGTGTTTCCTTTGGGTGGTTTCTATCCATCTCCCTTTACATCACAGCAGCATTTGGGCCAGCTTCGTTCACCACGAATGCCCCAGCGTCCAGCTACAGAGTATGGTGACGTAATGGTTGGCATAAAAAAAAATACTTGCTGAGTGAGTAAACGAATAAGGATTGGATGTGGCTGCAGAGGTTGGCCCTGGGCAAATGTGGCCCAACTATATTAGATATCTGTTGATGCATAACAAATTCCCCCATGACTTCACGGCCAAAAACAGCAAATGTTCATTATCTCATGGTTTTGAGAGTCATGAATCTGGGAGTTGCTTAGGTGGGTGGTGCTGGCTCAAGATCTGTCTTTCATTAAGTTCTAGTCAAGATGTTGGCCGGGGCTGCAGTCATCTGAAGACTGGACTGCGGCTGGAGGATCTGCTTCCAACGTCATGCATTCACGTGGCTGGTGGTGGGAGGCCTCAGCTCCTTGCTCAAAAGAGCTGCTTGTGTGTCTTCTAGACACAGCCACCAGCTTTCCCCAGAGAAAGTGATCCAAGAGAGAGCAAGGCACAGCACCTTTGGCTTATCCTTAGTGAGGACAGAGAGAGACCCTCTCATATTGCTTTATATTGTTTTATACTCAGTACCTGTTTTAAGAAAAAAACAAGACAGGCAGCCCGGTACCCAAAACCAGACCTTGGCCTGTCTGACCTAAACCCGGTAGTTAAAAATCAACCCATAACGTAGAAACCGATATTATTCATAGATTCCAGGCATTGTATAAAAGAACGTAGTAAAACTCCCAGCCCTGTTTTGTTTCTCTCTGACCACCGGTGCATGCAGCCCCTGTCACGTACCCACTGCTTGCTCAAATCAATCACAACGCTTTCATGTGAAATCTTTAGTGTTGTGAGCCCTTAAAAGGGACAGAAATTGTGCACTCTGGGAGCCCGGATTTTAAGGCAGTAGCTTGCCGATGCTCCCAGCTGAATAAAGCCCTTCCTTCTACAACTCGGTGTCTGAGAGGTTTTGTCTGCAGCTCCTCCTGCTGCATTAGAAGTCATAGCCCATGGCCCATATCTATGGATCACAGAAGCCCGCCCAATACCATACGGAAGGAGACTCGACAAGGGCGTGGGTGTCTGATCTGGGTGGCTGTTAGGCAAGGATAGTCATTTCCTCAAATTTTGCTGAACTGTACATCTATGATTTGCATTATTTTGTTTGTATGTTATACTTCCATCAGAGAATTTAAAAACCCAAACCTGAAATTATACCTCTGAAAGTTTGCTTGACTTTCTTTTTTGGTTATAGTTTATTGATATTTTTTCTACCTAAGGAAAAGTTTACATATATTAATCTCTCCTCCTTCCAGCTGCCTCACCAACAGCTCTGAGAGAGTAAAGAATCTGACCAAAAGCATACAGTATAAGTGATGGTGTCAGCATTTCTCTGGCACTGATGCCCTAGAGTCTCTTCACTGGACCAGGACACTGAAGAGGACAGAGTGGCCCAGGGATGGCAAAAGGGAAAAGCAGAATCCTCAGACCCAGGAAACAGAACGAGAAGGGTGTGTTAGGCAGAGGGGGCCAAGGTGACCGAAACTGAGAAACTCCAGGGAGTCACTGTTTTCGAAGTCCTTCCACCCTTCACTCTCCCTCCCTCCCCTCTCACTTCCCCAGTGCCTTTTGCTTTTCAGAAAACACTTCACAATTGAAAGCAGCCTGTGCTGGTCCCTGGCTGTACTGACAGATTGAAATTTGCATCAGGGAACCAGTGCAAAGGCAATGGTGATTTGAGAGTGCACATTTGGCTTTAAGTTTGAGTATGTGTGTATGTGACCCTGTGGAAATTTCATTCTTTTCTTTTTTTCTTTCTTTTTTTTGAGACAGACTCTTGTTCTGTCTCCCAGGCTGGAGTGCAGTGGCTCGATCTTGGCTCACTGCAACCTCTGCCTCCCGGGTTCAAGCAATTCTTGTGCCTCAACTACAGGCGCATGCCACCATGCCAGCTAATTTTTGTATTTTTTGGTAGAGACAGGGTTTTGCCGCGTTGGCCAGGCTGGTCTCGAATTTCTGGCCTCAAGTGATGCACCCTTTTCAGCCTCTCAAAGTACTAGGATTACAGGTATGAGCCACTGCGCTCCGCTAATTTTTGTTTTTTTAGTAGAAATAGAGTTTCACAATGTTGGCCAGGCTGGTCTCAAACTTCTGGCCTCAAGTGATCTGCCTGCCTCAGCCTCCCAAAATGCTGGGATTACAGGCGTGAGCCACTGTGCCCTGTGGGAATTTCTTTCTTCGACTCTCAAGCCTGTACATGAGGACCTGATTCAGGAAGATCCACATAGAAACTCAGGAAGACTCTGGCCAGGGAGGCTCTCCTCTCACCTGCAGAGTGACTTCCCCACAGACATTGCCTGGCGTTGATAAACTGTTTGGGTTTCAAGGCCTGCCATAGAGAGACTTAGAGCACAACGCCTAAGGAGTCAACAAGCTGCACATTTAATATCATAGAGCCATCCACTGAGGAAATTGAGTCCCTTTCTTTTTTGCAAAGGAAAAAATAATTAAGCAAAGATAAAAGTTAAAGCCCAAAGTTACTGTCTTTCCTCGGGCTGGAATCAGAAGCATCTACTTTATTCCTCTCTGGCTTTCAGGGCCTCCCTAAGGTCCAGAGAGGCCTGGGCCACTTCTATTTTTGAGAGAGAGAGATATGAAAAAAACAAGGTTACAAAAATTGTGGTATATTTTCAATGAGGGAAGTTCACAGATCAATTTCTTGGTACACAAAAAGCAATAAAGTATCATTAATTGAGCTATAAAAAAGAAGATTGTGGCTGGATGCAGTGACTCATACCTATAATCTCAACAGTTTGGGAGGCTGAGGTGGGAAGATTGCTTGAGTCCAGGAGTTTGAGGTTGCAGGGAGCTATGATTGTGCCACTGAACTCCAGCGTGGGCAGCAAAGCAAGACGCTGTCTGCTGCAGTGGGGGGAAAAAAGGACACGTACAAATGTGTGGGTTCAGCACTTCTGCCAACCAGCCCTGCAGTTTGTGAAAGGAAAATAAATCTCCAGACCCCAAAACCGCCAAGTCAAAGAGAAAAGCCAAGCTGGGAACTGTTTAGAACAAACCTGCCTCCCGTTCTATTGCTAAAAAGATAGCTACTAAGATTTAAAAAAAAAAAAAATCTATATACCTGTCATGCGTGTCCGTGTGAAGAGACCACCAAACAGGCTTTGTGTGAGCAATAAAGCTTTTTAATCACCTGGGTGCAGGGGGGCTGAGTCTGAAAAGAGAGTCAGCGAAGGGAGATAAGGGTGGGGCCGTTTTATAGGATTTGGGTAGGTAAAGGAAAATTACAGTCAAAGGGGGGTTGTTCTCTGGCGGGCAGGAGTGGGGGTCACAAGGTGCTCAGTGGGGGAGCTTTTTGAGCCAGGATGAGCCAGGAAAAGGACTTTCACAAGGTAATGTCATCACTTAAGGCAAGGACTGGCCATTTTCACTCCTTTTGTGGTGGAATGTCATCAGTTAAGACAGGCAGGGCATTTTCACTTCTTTTGTGATTCTTCAGTTACTTCAGGGCATCTGGGCATATACGTGCAAGTCACAGGGGATGCGATGGCTTGGCTTGGGCTCAGAGGCCTGACAATACCTCTCTCACCGTTTGTTCACAAGGAAATTCCTTGCGGACAAAGGACAGATGTAATTCAATGTCATCCCTTTACTCTCTGAGATAAATGTATATCTGATTGCTTCCTTTGGAAAGGCTAATCAGAAACTCAAAAAAAATGCAACTGTTTGTCTCTTATCTACCTGTGACCTGGAAGCCGCCTCCCACTTTGAGTTGTTTTGCCTTTCTAGACCGAACCAATGTACATCTTACATATTAGGTTGGTGCAAAAGTAGTTGCGGTTTTTGCCATTAAAAGTAATGTTGCCCAGGCTGGAGTGCATTAAAAGTAATGGCAAAACTGCAATTATTTTTGCACCAACCTAATATACTGATTGATGTCTTATGTCTCCCTAAAATGTATAAAGCTAAGCTGTGCCCTGACCACCTTGGGCACATGTTGTGAGGCCCTCCTGAGGCTGTGTCATGGATGTGCCCTTAACCTTGGCAAAATCAACTTCCAAAATTAATTGAGACTTGTCTCAGATACTCTTGGGTTTACAGGTTGTATAATTTAATTTAGGTCTGGCACTGGTTACAGTTAGTGCTTCAAAGACTGCTTCCCCTGTTCACAAATAAGAAGCACTGAAGATTGTCAGCAAATCAAGTTCCAGCCTAGGTGAACATGTTCAGTAGGGACACTGGGTGTCTCTTCCTCTCCCAGAAGTGAGAAGTTCGACATGCAGTGTGTGCGCTGCTTCTCAGTACAGCGGAAGCCATGGGCCGGAATCAGATGTGTCCTCCTCTTTCGCGCCTGGTTCCACCCCCTGCCCTGGGCACTTGTCTTTAGGGATGAACCTTGCTCTGGTCGGAACTGCCCATTGGGCTTCAGACCCAGGTTGCACCTTGGCCCCTGGTCCCCGGCCCTTTGAGTCTGGGGGTGCCTGCACCGGCCCAGGGAGCTTCTCTCCTGAGCTTTCTGCAATCTCCCATCTCCAGCCTCAGACTTGAGACAGAGCTGGACGAGGAAGCAGAGAGGGGAAGAAAGCAGAAGTGGGGCTCAGGCCCTGGGAGAGGGGACTCCACCTTGTCCTACCAGAGCCTGGTGCAGCGACAAGTGACATCTGAGAAATGACCACCAGGGATCGGGCTGCTCGGATACTGGCAGCTCCGTTCCTCCTGAATGTCTCAGATGGGTGGGTGCGCTCTGGACATGGAAGTAGGGACATGGAGAGAGGGCAGGAGGACCGAAGAGCACCCAGGAGCTATCAGCGGCTGCCTCGCCAGCTGAGCGCCAGGCTCCAGGGCACAGCGCAGGTGAGTCATGTCCTGCTGCATCCTCGACAGAGGAGGCCCTGGGTGAGAGATGCCTGTGATTGTCATTGCCACAGTTATCCAATCCGAAATGCCATCTTGAGGCACCACACATACAATCATAGATGCATGCACATGTACACACATGCATGCACAGCACACACACAGTGTTTTCCCAGTCCATGCCCTTCCTGTCTCCACGGAAACGCCCCTCCCCATTCCCACCTCTGCAGGGAGGGAGCTACTCACCCCTCAGTTCAGATTCCTGGATGGACAAGGGCTGTCTGCCTGCCACTGTTTCCTCTACAACCCCAGGGTCCAAGAGGCCCTGACCCCAGAGCATCCCTGACCCAGGCCCATCTGAGGAGAAGCTGGGACTTGGGCTTGTGTTTTCCAGGCTGTTTTGCTGTGGGCGGCCCCAGCACCATGACAGACACCGAGGTGGGGATCCCCGAATGTGCAGTGCCAGTATGAGGAGGAATACAAGACTTTCAACAAACACTGGTGTGGACAACCACTTTTTCTACTATGCAACAAGACCGTAAAGGCCGGAGAGTCAGAGGAAGTGAGGAATGGCTGAGTGTCCATCAGGGACCATCCTGCAAACCTCAGCTTCACAGTGACCCTGGAGAGCCTCACAGAGGAGGATGCAGGTGGATACTGGTGTTGGGTCAATAGACTATTGCTCTAAGAATTTCAAGATCTCGTCTCCCAAGACCTCGTCTTCCAAGACCTCGTCTTCCAGGTGGAGGTGTCAGTGTTCCCAGGTGAGCCCCCCTTCACTCAGCACCAGGCCTGTCTGAGTCTAGGGCTGGTTATTCTGTCCCTGAAGAGAGAAATGGGAAGAAGTGTATGAGGTTGCAGGTCAGTGACTTAGGACATAGTGTGTGTGCGTGCATGGGTTTACGGTGTGTGTGCGCGTGCACAGGTATGAGGTGTATTTGCAGTGCGTGTGTGTGTGCATGCACAGGTGTAGTGTGTGTGCGTGTGCATGCACAGATGTGTGGTGTGTTTGTGTGTGTGCACCCGTGTGTGTGTGTGCTGACATGCACAAAAGCATATTTGCATCTGTTGTTCGAGACTCCTCTGTGTGCCCCACCCTGAAAGCGTCTGGCCTTGTGGGTCCACCGGCCTGGCTGACATTTGGGGTTGAGTGGACTCGGGTCCCATCATTCAGGGAGGACCCCACGGACTGCCTGTCCTTAATCCTAGCCTCACTCCAGCCACTTCCATGCCCAGGCCCCGGGCTCCACAGTCACTCTGGGTCACGCTTCACAGAGTAAATATCACCCTTCCCTCCTTGGCTGGGGTGGGGTCTGCATCCAGGTCTTCTTTCCACAGACTCTCATGTTCCCCTAGAGAGTAGGTCGACTCTCGCACCTGAAGGTGCTCACCTGGCTATGAAGTACGTGGGGATAAGGCTAGGAGGGGTCCAGGGCCCTGGTCTGGCCTGGGTGTGGCCATGGAACATGTTGGACTCAGGGCATCTGTCCAGCATGTCCTGAGTGATTGTGTCTGTGGAAATCAGAGCTGAACAGGTGAGGATGAGTGGGAGACTCAAGTGAGGTCACCAAGACTGACCTGTGATGCCCTTGCAGCCCTGACTGAAGCCTCCGGTCCCAGAGCTCCACAGGCACCTCGGGTCCTCCCGTTACCTCCCAGCGTGCACCTGGCCCAGCTCAACCAGACAGGACAGCCCTGATCCCAGCCCACACCCTGGGTAAGGTTCATGCCCCCAGGACTGCCACGTGGGCAGCCTTTCCTGCAGGCTGGGGAGAGATGCGACGGTTGTGTCTCCCTTCCTCTGGTCCCTTCTTTGCTCACCCCTCCCACACCTAATGTAAAGGTCCTACTAAGTGCCAGCGCTCCTGTCGGGATAGGGTCACAGCAGGGAACCACCCAGCCACTGTCCTGCTCTGGTGAAAGTTGGGTTCTACCAGGTGGATTCACACAGTGAACAGATCAGCACAGAGGCCGACAGACAAATACAGCAAAGTCTGATGACTGCTGGGAAGAGGTATTTGTGTCTCGGGTTTGGGGAGCATGTGGGTGGGTGTTGGAGTCTCTATTTCATTGACAATGATCAGAAGAGGGTTTGTGGATTAGAGGACATGAGCGTGGAGACCTGCAGGGTTTGGGAGCAGGGCACTCTGGGGTCTGGAGGAAGAGGGGTCCAGGCGGAGGGAGGAGCGAGGCAAATGTCCTGCAAGGGAGTCTTGGGATCCGGCCAGGCCAGGGCAGGGGGCAGAAGCTCTGGGGTCCGGTGACCCTGGCCCTCTCCTCTGCCTCCCTTGCAGCCCTGGCCAGAGTCTCATCCTGTTTGATGAGCCCAATTATCTGAGGAGCTGAGAGCTGAGCTGACAACAACCATGAATTTTACAGGCTGATGTTTGCAACCAGAGGGCAGGTGCCAGTTACTTGTGAATAACATGAATAGTCCTGACCTTCCTGGGAAATGATGGCCATACGGACATCAAACTACATGACTGATTCCATGCGCCAGTGAATAACCCTAGGATGTAGAGATCTTGTGGGCGTGGTTCTCACCTGATCCCTCCCTGTCCCCATGCACCATTCTCCCGGCCATATGCTTCCTTATAGGCAGTCCTGAGACTCCAGGGACTCTCCAGCTGAAGGTCAGGGACTAACGGCTCCTTTAGAGGAGTTGTCATATATAGAGCTTGTCCTTACAAGAGTTTGTGCAGCCACAGGACCTGGGTTCACAGACAGGCAGAAGGTGGAGGGCACCTGGGCCTCCCCTGGAGAGGTAACTCACTACCCTTCCCCATGTCCCCACAGTTCCCTATTCAGCAGCCCCTATGTCCTGCTCCTGGTCCTCCTGGAGCTGCCCCTGCTCCTGAGCATGCTGGGTGCCATCATCTGGGTGAACATACCTCAGAGAAGCTCTAGAAGCAGGCAGAGTTGGCCCGAGGGTGAGAACCAGTAGCATCTGCTGTCCATCAAGGCCCTGCACTGCAACAGGGCCCCTCTGCGGGACTGGAATGACCTCCTGACCGCTCCCTCCCGGGCTGCTCTCCCCACATCTCCCGGAATCCTCTGTGAGCCTCCTTCAGCCTTTTCCCTGTGCCCGATCCTCATGTGTCACACGTGAACCTGATGGACACAGATGCCCTGAGCTCCATGTCTCACGTGCACGCCCTGGACAGCTAAGCCTCGGGCGGTCAGCAACAACTCTGAGTGCCTGACGCCCTCCCTGCACCCTTCCATTTCTCCAGGAGCCTGGCATTGCTTCCGCCACTGTTTTTACAGGGAGAGGCAGGGAGAGGCAGGTCCAGGACTCCCCTGCACCTTTGCCACCATAATGGCCCACACTCCCCGGGTCCAGGAGTGCAGAATATGCGGCAGCTTCCATTTGCTGAGTGTGTCGATTCCATGATGCTTTTGAACTTTAAGAAATGACAATACATAGATTCTGGATCTATCATGCCCACTAAGTCAGACCTGGGTGAACACTCCATTGTTCCCTGGTCTCCACAGGCCTTTGCTCAGAATAGTGGACCAAGCCTCATGCTGGGCCTCTCGGGATTGGGGTCCCTGCAGAAGAGGATCCAGGATTCCCCCCAAAACCTGACAATTCCCTTCCTTATGTGGACACGTCCTGGCCAGTGTCTTCTGGTCCCTCTGGGAGGGCTGGTAGGAGATTCTCAGTGTGAATCGTGGCATGGTAGCCAGACCTTTTCTTCCTCCTTCCTCAAGGGGACCTGACCTCCCCTTCATTCCAGGGCTGTGGCTTTTAACTGACTCAAGTATGGAAATGGATTGAGGGCCGTGACTCCTTGATGTGGCAGTTAACTGAGTCTTTTGCTCACTAGTGTAGACCATGTCTGCTTATACAGACAAAGGAAGATGTCATCAGCCGACCATCGTTTAGGTTCCAGGGATGCCACACCCAAGACCCCTATGAGGCAGCTGGTTCCCACGAGTCCTCCTGGTCAAGGAGGGCCATGCCGAGGAGTCCTCACCTACTTTTCCATTCAGCAGATACTTATGGGAGCTTCTGGTGTATCAGACACTGACCTGGTATTGGAGTCCAGCTGTGAACACCAGGCGAGGAGCTCTGTTTACATTGAGCCCATATTCCAGGTGGGGGATAGAAAAGAAAAACAAATGCACAAATACATGAATAAGTTCCAGAAGAAATATAAGAGTCAGAGATGAAAAGAGTCACAGAATAAAATAAGAGAAGTGGGGTGACTGCTTTGCAGGAGCTGAGGGGTCTGTTATGAAGCCCCTCTAATAGGCGCTGAGCAAGCAGGGATCAGGAGAAAGGAGGGGTGAGCACCAGGGTCCCTGGAAGAGGACTCCCTTTTAGGAGTGACTCCCTGAGGCAGAGAGAGGAGCAGGTGCACATGTCCTGCCAGGGGCAGACACCTCCCTGGGTCAGGTGGCTCCAGGGCCTCCAGACAGCATTTCCTGTCTCCTCCCCAGCCTAGGCAGGAAATCATGCACCAACTTTGGATGACTAAGTCCTCTGAGGCAGTGGGACATCAGGACACCATGCCTCCATTCACCCATTCATCCGTTCAACAGCCAGTTTGTTAAATTGCATTTGGCAGACCCTGGAATAATAGCGGGCGCAGCAGTGAATGAGACAAGAGGCTGCCCCTGCTCTCAAGGGGTGGTGGCCGGTCTAGATGGGAGCAGACATTGACCCGCCAACAGAAAGACTGAGGAAGACAAGAGGGAAGTGTGAAATGGGTCATGAGGACCCCTAAAAGGGGAGCCACCATAACCCAGGAAGGTCAAGGAACACGCAGGCAAACCTGTCAGCTAGAGCCAGGCAGAAGAGTGGGAGGTTGAGGGTCTGGACAAAGGTCCGAGTCGGGAGGACGGCAGCACCACGGTGAACCGGGATCCAGGAGGCTGGAGACACCTACCAGGCGCTGGGGGCTGCCAGGACCTGTGTGCCGAGGTCAGGTCAGGTGGGTGCCATCCTGTGACAGCAGGAGCCATTGGGAATTGAGTAGCACCTCCCCAGGGCCACGTGTGTGTGTGTGTGTGTGTCAGGGATCACACTGCTGATTCTGGGGAGAACGGAAGGGCTGGGCATGAGCAGAAGGGGAGACCAGGTCAGCTCATGGCGGAGCCGGGATACTTCAAAGCCAGGCCCAGGGCAGATGTGAACACTGGGCGAATTGGAAGCCCTGGGATTGCACTGGGCTGATGACAGTCCCATGACGTGAGTCTGGGGGCATCAGCACCAATGACCCCAGTGCACACTGTGTCCCTGAGAGTGTAATTGGAGGGAGGACAGGGCAGGTCGAGGGTTCAGGGACCCCTTCATGGTGCCAGGTACACCCAGACTCCCCTGTCACTCTCCGCTCAGCCTTATGGCTGTGTGCACATACTGGTGCTATTGACTCCGATAGGAAGGAAGGAACGGAAATCTGTAGGAGGGTTGGGAGATTCAAGGAATATGCTTAAAGCATGGGAAGGTGTAGAAGGGGTGATGCCCTCCAGGACAAACAGGAGGCAAACTCTGCACCTGACCTGCCTTCCTGCCCTTTCCAGGGTAGACACCCTAAGTCCATCATGTCAGGAGAACCAGCCATGCTGAGTGTGGACAGACCTGGGTCTCCGCCTCCTGGGAAGGTCTCCGCCTGTCCCCCATGTCTGCTCCCTGGGGAGGCCCCTGGCCGTCACGGTAGACCCAGGATAGACACCAGCAGCCGCTGCTCATGACAAGCTGTCCTCTCAGTCACCAAACCGCCCTCTGTGTGCCCTGGGGTGTGTGCTGGCTCAGTCGCAGCCTCATATTGACCACAAAGTCCCACTTCAGCATCTTCACGCGTCTGAACTCTCTGTCTCTCCCTTCTCAGTTCTCTGCCCTGATTCTCACTGGGGCGTGGATTTCGGCAAGAAGACAAGATGGAAAAGGAGAGTCTCGGGTGGGTGATGCCGCTCTGTGTCTAGGTCTGGGGGCAGGAGCACAAGAAGAAAACTCCCCAAGCCTGTGGGATTTTAACCTACTTGGGGACTCAGCACCAAAAAGGGACATGCAGATGGTGTCTGGGTTCATAGTGCTAACTTCTGAGGCCAGAAGAAGAGCTGGGGGTCTTAGGGGCAGAGCTCTCGGCGGGGACCTAGCTGAAGATTAAGGGACACAACCTCTCTCTGGTCACCTCCAAGACTAAAGAAGATGGCAGATTTAGCTTCCAACCACAAGATTGTCCATCCTGACCAGGAAGTGACATGTCACGGAGGGTGGAGCAGCCCCTGTGGTAGGAAATGGCCCGGCTTGGCTCTGCCTTCTGCTGTGTGAGTAACACACTGAAGCCAGAAGCTGTGGGCTGTGGGGAAGTGGCTGCATTTCCATCCAAGGGACCCTGAACTTTGCCAGACTTCGGGGTTGAGAGGAGCCACTAGCACCATCCCAGAGCTGTCAGCACCGGCCTCAGCCCAGGCGGCCCTCTCCCTGAGCTTCCTGCACCCTGACCCTCTCCAGCCTCAGACCTGAGACAGGGCCGGACAAGGAAGCAGAGAGCAGAAGAAAAGCAGAAGCAAAGCTCAGATCTGCTGGGAGGAGGCTCCATTTTTTCCCCTCCTGGGGTCTTGCACAGTGGCAGGTGACATCCGTGTTACAGGAATGACTGCCAGGGCCTGGGCCTCGTGGCGGCCTTCAGCTCTGCTCCTCCTGCTTGTCCCAGGTGAGTGGGCCGGCCCTAGACTCGGGGAGCTCTGTCCTGAGTGGGAGAGGGCAGGGCGGGGTGCAGGCAGTGGAGTAGCGGTCACAGAGGGGAGCAGGGGTGGGGAGAGGGGAGGAGGGCAGAGGAGCATCCAAGAGCGGTCAGCAGCTGCCTCCCCAGGGGACAGCAGGCCGCAGGGCACAGCGCAGGGGAAGCCTGTTTCTCTGTGCCCGAGACAGGAAGCCCTGGTGGGAGGTGATGCTGTGACTGTCATTGCCAAAGTTATCAAATCACACATTTTATCCGGGACGATCACACATGCAGTCGCACTCACACACACAGTCACACACACATGCAGTCACACTCACACAGCCACACTCACATGCACACACAGGCCTGCACACATCCAGTGTTTCCCTAGCCTGGCTTTCCAGTCTCCATGGAAACTTCCCACACCCTTCCCGCCTTTGCACAGAGGGAGCCTCTGACCCTCAGTCCCTGCTCCTGGGTGGACAAAGCCTGCCTGCCTGCCATTGGCTTCTCCACACTCCCAAGGTCCATGAGGGTCTGACACTGGGGCACCCCGGACCAGGCCCCTCTGGTAAGGAGACGGGACTCTCTGGCTTGTATTTTTCAGGCTGTTTTCCTCTGAGAGGCCCCAGCACCGTGGATGGCCCTGTGGGGGGATCCCTGAGTGTGCAGTGTTGGTATGAGGAGAAATACAAGACTCTCAACAAATACTGGTGCAGACCACTACTGGTTCTCCAATGTGACAAGATTGTGGAGACCGAAGGGCCAGCAGGAAAAATGAACAGCCGAGTGTCCATCAGGGACAGTCCTGAAAACCTCAGCTTCACAGTGACCTTGGAGAGCCTCACAGAGGAGGACGCAGGCACATACTGGTGTGGGGTGGATACACCGTGGCACCAAGACTTTCATGATCCCTATGTCCAGGTTGAGGTGTCCGTGTTCCCAGGTGAGCCTCTCCTTCCCTCAGCGCCTAAACAGGCTCAGGTTGGAATTGTTGGGGCAGGAATCAGGTCAGAGACGTGAAGCTGACTGTGTGTGTGTGTGTGTGTGTGTGTGTGTGAGAGAGAGAGAGAGAGAGAGAGGTGGGGGCCAGGGGAACACAGTCAGGGCGTCTCTCCTGGAGCAGCCGACATGTCTGCCCAGTATTGAAGAAGGGGATGGTCCAGTGACAGGGGGGCTGAGAGAGCGTTGCCTGTGAAGGAGCCAGGAGCGCACCTGTGGCTCAGCCCCACGGAAGTGCAGCTGCGTGGGGGAAGGGTGGGGCTGCACAGAGAGGCTGGGGGTCCAGATGGGAAGCTGCTGCCCTCAGGGGGAGCCTTAGCACAAGACAGGTCAGATTTGCAGTGTAGACAGACTCCTCTGCAGCAGGGAGGCTTGCAGGAGACCTGGACCCTCATCAGCAGGATGGAAAATCAGGACCATTGGGAGTGGCACCTGCATCCTGTTCAGAAATGCCCAGTTGGCCCAGGAGGGTCATAGTCCAGGTTGAGGTATCCGTGTTCCCAGGTGAGCCCCTCCTTTTCTTAGCACCAGGCCTGCCTGAGTCTAGGGCTGGTCATTCTGTCCCTGAGGAAAGAAGTGGAACAGGAGTGTGTGATCCTGGGGGTCAGTGACTCAGGACACTGTGTGCCGCTGTGTGTGGATGAGTGAGAGTGTGTCTTTGTGTGTGGGTGTCTGCATAGGTGTGTGGTGTGGTTTGTGTGTGTGTGTGCACTTGCATGTGTGTATTGGGAGGGTGGGCACCCACAAAAGGCCCCTGGCCCTGTGGCTGGAGACCTCCCCGCTGTGTGCCCTCCCTCACAGCCTCAGGCCTGAAACTTTCCTGGGTGAGGTCTGTGAGGCCAGCCCTGACTCTGGGGTCCTTGCTATCTCCCTGTATTGACAAGGGCCGGGTCTACACTGAAGGGCGCCCACTGTCCCGCCTGGGTCTGACTTGCTCTTCCCCATGCGGAATTGGACCCCCTGATCACTGGCTCCCCTCACTCAAGGCTGCCCCTGCCCTGGGGACTGCATGGACGCCGCCCTGTCTGGAGGGTCCTGAGGCCGCAGCCTCACAACCCTGTTCTGGGAGCTCCTGCAGCAGCCACTGGAGGACACAGGAAGGGACCCCAGAGCCCTGGGTGGGGTTCCCATGCTCCTGGGAACCGCATCCTGCCCCACAGGCTGACCTGTGTGTCCCCCTTATTCTCTGACACCTTTTACCACAGGAGGGAACCCAGGGAAACCCCAGAAATTGCCGCCTCAGGCAGAGGGACCTGCGGATGGAAATGAGCTCTGAGGCTGGCAGGGACCTGAGGGCCCCTCCCCGTGCCGCAGACCATTCTTCCCTCAAAGCCCCGCTCCTGTCTCACGAGACACAAGCCCAGTGGCCTCAGTGTGGTTGCTTTTCCATCGTTTTCTTCTCCCAATGTCCCAGGTTCCTCTGAGCGTCTTCTTGTTCTCCATTTCCCGGGGGGGACGTGTCCCTCCTGCACCCTTTGTGCCTTCCCATCTAGGAGTGAGGAACTAAGAGCTACGTGAGGGCACCGGGGGCGGGAGGAAAAGGCCCTTATCCAGCTGTCTTCACCGCAGGCCACTGCCCAGGCTCCACCGGGTGTCCCCTCTCCAGATCTTTCTTCCTGGGCATCCCTCCCCCTAAGAGGATGGTCCAATGGCCTTGTGGGGCCGCGGCGTGGCTGCCATTTGGGGCTGAGTGGACTCGGGTCCCATCGTTCAGGGAGGACCCTGCTGACTTCCTGTCCTCACTTCCAGCCTCGCCGCAGTCACTCTGGGTCACCCTTCGCAGAATAAACATCACCCCATTCCCCCAGGTCACCCTGTCCTTTCCTGGCTGGGGAGGAACCTGGAGCCCCGTGCCTTTGCCACAGACTCTTCCTTCCCGCTGGTGAGCCGGGCAGCTCTCACACCTCAAATGGCGTCCTGGCTCTGCAGCACCTAGGGATGGGACAAGGAGAGGCCCAGGACCCTGGTCAGGCCTGGGTGTGGCCGTGGGGCATGTTGGACGCAGAGCGTCTGTCCAGCACATCATTGGTGACCTTGTCTGTGAAAATCGGAGCGAGAACAGGTGAGAGTAAGTGGGAGACCCATGTGATGTCATCAAGGCTGACCCGTGTTTCACCCACAGCCTCCAGCCCCCAGAGCTCCATGGGCACCTCAGGTCCTCCCACGAAGCTACCAGTGCACACCTGGCCCAGCGTGACCAGAAAGGACAGCCCCGAACCCAGCCCACACCCTGGGTAAGGTGTCTGTGCACAGGACTGGGCCTCACGGGCAGCCTCTCCACTGCGTGTGATGTTTAGGGGACTTGGGTCTCCCTTCGTCCAGTCCCTTCTTTGTTCACACCTCCCACACCTAATGTGAAGGTTCTCTGAAGTGTCGGGCTCTTCTTTTGGGATTGAGTCACAGCAGGGAACCACACAGCCACTGTCCTGCCCTCGTGGAAGTTGAGTTCTACTGTGTGAATTCACGCATTGACCAAGTCAGCACAGAGGCTGATGTACAAATACAGCAAACGGTGATGAATGCTGGGATGAGATGTTTGTCTCTTGGGTTTAGGGAGAGCATGTGTAGGTGCTGGAGTTGCTCTTTCACGGACAATGGTCAGAATAGGGTTTGAGGATTTGAGGATGTGAGCATGGAGACCTGAAGGGTTGGGGGCTGGGCACTCCGGGGTCTGGAGGAAGAGGGGTCCAGGCAGAGGGAGGAGCGAGGCAAATGTCCTGTGAGGAGCCTCGGGACCTGGCCAGGCTAGGGCAGGGGACAGATGCTCTGGGGTCCGGTGGTCCCGGTCCTCTCCTCTGCCTCCCTCGCAGCCCTGGCCAGAGTTTCATCCTGTTTGATAAGCCCAGTCCTCTGAGGAGCTGAGAGCTGAGCTGTCCATTCATTCATTCCTTCAGCAAGCACTGAAGTTGTAGGGCAGATTATTGGAGACTCAGGATAGGCACCAGGTACTCACTGTGAATGAAACAAATGGTCCCTGCCCTCCTGGAAACTCTGTGTACAGGAGAGTTGACACCAAACAAATAACCTTTGTGAATTCCGGGACCCCAGCTGGGTAACCCTCCATGGGGAACACCGAGGTAGACAGCTGCGTCCCGGACACAGACCCTCCCTGGATCCCTGGCGTGACCTCACGTCCTCTCACGGTCCTGCCCTTCCTGTGTCACAGTCCTCAGGTCAAGGGCAAATCTGAGGCTGAGGGTTAGGGGCCGTGATGCTGAGATGGGATGGACTGTCCAGTGGGGTTGCTTATGTGGTTGGCTGTGGTCACAGGATTGGGACACAAGGGTCAGGGGATGGTGGAGGACACCTGGGCCTCCCCTGGGGAGGTGACTCTGCCCATCACCGTCTCCCCACAGCTCCCTGTTCAGCAACGTCCGCTTCCTGCTCCTGGTCCTCCTGGAGCTGCCCCTGCTCCTGAGCATGCTGGGTGCCATCCTCTGGGTGAACAGACCTCAGAGAAGCTCTAGAAGCAGGCAGAGTTGGCCCGAGGGTGAGAACCAGTAGCATCTGCTGTCCATCAAGGCCCTGCGCTGCGACAGAGCCCTGCTGCGGTACTGGAATGACCTCCTGACCGCTCCCTCCCGGGCTGCTCTCCCCACATCTCCTGGAATCCTCTGTGAGCCTCCTTCAGCCTTTTCCCTGTGCCCGATCCTCATGTGTCACACTGAACCTGATGGACATGGACGCCCTGAGCTGTGACTCCACGTCTCACGTACACGCCCTGGACAGCTAAGCCTCAAGCTGTCAGCAACACATTTGAGTGCCCGTATGCCCTCCCTGCATCCTTCCTTTTTCTCCAGGAGCCTGGCATTGCTTCCTCCACCGTTTTTACAGGGAGAGGCAGGTCCAGGACTCCCTTGCACCTTTGCCACCATAATGGCCCACACTCCCTGGGTCCAGGAGTGCAGAATATGTGGCTGCTTCCATTTACTGAGTGTGTCGATTCCATGATGCCTTCAAACTTTAAGAAATGACAATGTGTAGGTTTGGGATGTATCAGGCCTACTAAGTCAGACCTGAGTGAGAAATCCATTGTTCCCTGATCTCCACAGGCCTTTGCTGAGAATAGTGGACCAAGCCCCATGTTAGGCCCCTCAGAATGGGGAGTCCCTGCAGAAAAGGATCCAGGATTTCCCCCAAAGCCTGACTATTCCCTCCTTCAGGTAGACACATCCTGGCCAGTGTCTCTAGGTCCCTCTGGGAGAGCTGGTGGAAGATTCTCCGTATGAACTCTGGTAGCATAGCCAGGCCTACCCTTTCTCCTTCTTCAAGGGGACCTGTCCTCTCCTTCATTCCAGGGCTGTGGGTTTTAACTGGTGCAAATTTGGAAATGGACTGAGGGCTGCGACTCCTTGATGTGGTAGTTAACTGAGTCTTTTGCTCAGTAGTGTAGACCATGTCTGCCTATACAGATGAAAGAAGATGTTATCATTTGCCCACCATTTCTGTTCCAGGGTTGCCATGATGACCTGGCCAACACCTGTGAGGCAGGTGGTTCCCATGAGTCCTCCTGGTCAAGGAGGGCCTCGCTGGGAGTTCTTACCTTTTTTTCCGTTCAGCAGATACTTATGGGAGCTTCTGGTGTTTCAGACCATGATACACCAGGCAAAGAACTCCGTTTACATTGAGCCCATATTCCAGGTGGGGGATAGAAATGATAAACACACGCAAAAATACACGAATAAGTTCCAGAGGTAAATGTAAAAGACAGAGGTGAGAAGAGCCACGGAGTAAAATAAGAGAAGTGGGGTGACTGCTTTGCAGGAGCAGAGGGGTCCGTTATGAAGCCCCTCTAATAGGCGATGAGCAAGCAGGGATCAGGAGAAAGGAGGGGGTGAGCGCCAGGATCCCTGGAGGAGGAGCCCTGAGGCAGAGAGAGCAGCAGGTGCACGTGTCCTGCCAGGGGACATCTTAGACCTGGATCTGGAAAACACAAGAGGCAGATCCCTCTCTGGATCCAGTGGCTGCAGGGCCTGCAGATAGCATTCTCTGTCTCCTCCCCAGCCTGAGTCGGATATGGCACACCAGCATCAGACAATTACGTTTTCTGAAGGCAGTAAGACTCGGGAGTCATGCATGCATTCATTCAACAGGCAGTTTGTTGACTTGCCTTTGGCAGACCCTAGGATGATAGCAAGTCACAGCTGTGACCAAGACAAGATACTGCCCTGGTTCTCCATGAGCTACCAGTCCAGATGAAACCCACGAACAGAGCAGTGATGAACACAAGAGGGAAGTGTGAAATGGGTCATGAGGACCCCTAAAAAGGGAGCCACCATAACCCAGGAAGGTCAAGGAACACGCAGGCAAACCTGTCAGCTGGAGCCAGGCAGAGTGGGAGGTTGAGGGTCTGGACAAAGGCCCGAGTGGAGAGGGCAGCAGCACCGAGGTGAACCTGGAGCCAGGAGGTGGGAGCCACTTGCCGGGCACTGGGGGCTGCCAGGACCTGTGTGCCGAGGCCAGGTCAGGTGGGTGCCATCCTGTGACAGCAGGAGCCATTGGGAGTTGAGCAGCGCCTCCCCAGGGCCACGTGTGTGTGTCAGGGATCACGCTGCTGATTCTGGGGAGAATGGAATGAGCAGAAGAGGAGACCAGGTCAGGTCCTCATGGCAGGGCTGGCTATTGCCAAGCTGAGCCAAAGCCAGACCTGAACACTGGGCAGGTGGGAGGGCCTGGGATTTCACTGGGCTGACGACAATCCCATGATGTGAGTCTGGGGGCATCAGCACCAATGACCCTAGTGCACGCTGTGTCCCTGAGAGTGTAAATGGAGGGAGGACAGGGCAGGACAAGGGTGCAGTCACCCCTTCATGGTGCCAGCTCCACCCAGATTCCCCTGTCACTCTCCACTCAGCTTCATGGCTGTGTGCACATACTGGTGCTATTGGGCATGATAGGAAGAAAGGAACAGAAATCTGCAGGAGGGTTGGGAGAGTCGAGGAATATGCTTAAGGCATAAGAATGTGGAGAAGGGGTGATGCCCTCCAGGACAAACAGGAGGCAAACCCTGCACCTGACTAGCCTCCTTGCCCTTTCCAGGGTAAAGACACCCTGAGCCCATCATGTCAGGAGAACCAGCCATGCTAAGTGTGGACAGACCTGGGTCCCCGCCTCCTGGGAAGGCCTGTCCACCATGTCTGCTCCCTGGGGAGGCACGTGACCATCACAGTGGACCCAGGACAGACACTAGTAGCCACTGCTCAACAACCACGAATTTTACAGACTGATGTTTGCAGCCACAGGGCAGGTGCCAGTTTCTCTGTGAAGAGGACAAGACAGGGCTCCTGCCTTTGTGGGAAATGCCATCTGGAGAGGAGCAGGCATTCAACAGATATCCGGGTTATTGATTTCTGCACCTCTGAAGGGTGTGCTCCTGCACACGAAGGGCTTTGGTAGAGATTCTTGTGGATTCAGGTCCTACCAGGTCCCTGAGTGTCCCCTCAGTTTGCTGCCATGGCCCTGCCCTGCCTCAGCCCACAGCCCTGAGTCTCAAGGCAATTCTTAGGGTGATAATTAAAGGGCATTGGTCTTATGTGTCTGGCTGCTATGTCCAGGTTAGTTCTTGATTTTTGTGGCCACAGTACTTTGGCACTGGGGATAGGGGCAAGGTGGAGGACACCAGGGCCTCCCCTGTGGAGGTGACTCACTGCCTGTCACTGTGTTCCCCACAAGTCCCTGCTCAGCAGCCTCCACATCCTGCTCCTGACCCTCCTGGAGCTGCCCCTGCTCCTAAACATGATGGGGGCTGTCCTGTGGGTGAACAGGGCTCAGAGGAGCTCGGTAGGGAGGCAGAGTCAGCTGGATTGTGAGAAACAGTAACTCTGATGCCCATCAATACCCTGCCAAGCAACATACTCCCTCTTACGTATGGGAATGGCCTTCTGACCAACAAATCCATGTTTCTATCAGAAGACTTGGAAGCTTTTTTCTCGTGATGTATCAGACACACAAAAGAATACATGCACTTTCAACCAAGAATACTCTTTAACCTGTGTGTGCCCCCGATCCAGTTTAAGTCATAGAACATCATTCATACTCATGAAGCCCCAAACCGCTTTCTGATCTTATGCGATTTCTTTTCTATCCTCCTCTCAGAAAACCACATCCTACATTTTATTTTATTATTATTTTTTATAAAGATGGGTCTTACTATGTTACCCAGGCTGGATTTGAACTCCTGGGCTCCAGCAATGGTCCCGTCTCAGCCTCTGGAGAGCTGGGACTACAGGCATGCACCGCAGCACCCGGCTCACATTCCGATTTTTATGTTCGTCATCATCTTGTTTTAAGGGATTTGCCTCATATATGCATGTGGATTTCCAAAGAGTATATTGTTTAGCTTTATTTTTGAACTTTCTGTGAATAGTATTAGGCATTTTTATTTCTAAGCAATCGGATTTTATCATTCAACTTTTTTTTTTTTTTTTTTTTTTTTTTAATAGAGTCTCGCTCTTTCACCCAGGTTGGAGTGCAGTTGTTAGATCTCGGCTCACTGCAACCTCTGCCTCCCAGGTTCAAGTGATTCTCCTGCCTCTGCCTCCTGAGTAGCTGGGACTACAGGTGTGTGCCACCATACCTGGCTCATTTTTTGTATTTTTAGTAGAGACGGGTTTCACCGTCTCCGGACCTCGTGATCCACCTGCCTCAGCCTCCCAAAGTGCTGGGATTACAGGCGTGAGCCACAGTGCCTGGACCATTCAACACTTTATTTTTGAGATTCATCCATGTTGATGTGTTGATGCATTGATGTGTCACTTCTTTGTACTGGTCTACATTCTGTTGTACGAACATACCACAACTCGCACATCCTCTTGCTTGAACGAGTGTTTAGCTTGTTTCTTTTCTTTCTCTTTTTTATGCTCTTCTTGTTTTCCTCCTTCTCTTTCTCCATCCTTTCTCTGTCCTCTTCTCCTTCCTCTTCCTCCTCCTCTTCTCCCTCCTCTTTCTCCTCCTCCTACTGTTTTCTGCCTCCTCTTCCTGCCTACTTCTCCTCCTCCTCCTTTTCTTCTTTTTTATTTTCCTCCTTTTCTTCCTCCTCTTCCTCCTGCTCTTCCTCCTCTTCTTTTTTCTCTTCCTCCTCCTCCTTTTCTTCCTTCTCCTCTTCTTTTTTTGTTGCCGTTACTTATAATGTTATTGTGAACATATATCCTATTTTATCTGTCCAAAAGTGTCTCCTAGAGTAGAGTTCTCAGCAAATAATTGCTAGGTTTTGCTGCATGTGTGTAATCAGCTCTACTAGGCAATTGCAAATTATTTTCCAAAGTAATTATACCAACTTTTGCACCTCATCAGCAGTGCTCCTGCTTGAATCTTAGACTTTCTAAGTTTCTTCAAGTTAATGGATATGAAATGATATCTCATTGTTTTAATTTGAATTTATCTGATTACTAATATTAAACTCATTCTCATGTGTTTTTTGGTTATTTTAATTTTGTCTTTTGAGAAAAGCCTCTTCTAATCTTCATCTACTTTCTGTTGTTTGTGTTCTTTTCTTTTTTTTTGAGACAGAGTCTCACTCTGTCACCCAGGCTGGAGTGCAGTGGCGTGATCTTGGCTCACTGCAACCTCTGCCTCCTGGGTTGATGCCATTCTCCTGCCTCAGCCTCCCAAGTAGCTGGAACTACAGGCGCCCACCACAGCCCGGCTAATTTTTTGTATTTTTAGTAGAGACGGGGTTTCACCATGTTAGCCAGGATGGTCTCAATCTCCTGATCTCGTAACCCGATTGGTAGAAGTTCTTTGCAAGTCTTTTGTTAGTTACCGTGCTCTACATATCCTTTCCTGGTTTATTGGCTTTATGATATCTTTTGAGAAACAGGATTTTCAATTTAATGTACAAAGTCTTCATTTTCCTTAATGGTTTATACTTTCATCTTGTTTAACCAATTATGGATACTCCCAAATTAAAAAAAAAACTCCTGTATTTTCTTCTAAAAATTTTTAAATATTCCCTTTCACAGGTAAGTCCTTGACCCATTTCTAAATGATTTTGTTTCTAGGCTGAGATAATAATCCATTTTTCTGTCTTCCATTTGGATAAACATTATCCACATTTCCCCAGCAATCTGCAAAGAAACCCCTGGCATGTATTTATTTCTATATATGCTTGGACCTTTTTCTAACCACTCTATTATGTTGAATTTGCCTAATTGCCTATTTTGGAACCCAGACAACATTGTTTTAATTACTATAGCTGTGTTAAAATGTCTTGTTATCTGGTAAGGCATGTCACTATACATTGTTCTTTGATATCAGGAATGTCTTTGCAAATATTGGTCATTTCCTCTTCTGCAGAAATTTTAGAATTAACCAATGTTCTAAAAAAGAAAAAAAAACTCTGTTGAGACTTTAAATGTAAATGTATAAAATTTATCTCTATGATAATTTCTCTATGAACATGGCATGTAATTCTAATTATTTATGAGCTTTTAAAATGTCTTTTAATAGCATTCTATTTTTTTTCACATCTGCAACAGATTTTTTAAAGGAATGGATTTTGAGAGAAAACAACATGGGCAGAAGCATGGAATAGAAAATAATTACAAATGTAGGCTATTCTGCTAATTGTTTTATAACCACAACAAACTAGTACAGAGAATGCCCTGTACAAAACACAACAAAGGTTCAAACATTGAGGTGTTCCCTTAGCAAGGCTGAAAATTTCAGTCTTTGGTATTTGGAATTTAGGCTGCAGTCCTATGAGGACTCATACAGGTATGAGGAGGTGGCTCATACCTGTAATTCTAGCACTTTGGGAGGCCAAGGTGGGTGGATCACCTGAAATCAGGAGTTTGAGACCAGCCTGGCCAACATGGTGAAACCCTGTCTCTACTAAAAATACAAAAATTAGCTACACATGGTAGCGGGCGCCTTTAATTCCAGCAACTTGGGAGGATGAGGCAGGAGAATCACTTGAACCTGGGAGGTAGAGGTTGCAGTAAGCTGAGATCGTACCACTGCACTCCAGCCTGGGAGACACAGCGAGACTCCGTCTCAAAAAAAAAAAAAAAAAAAAAAGAATTTACCCTTAGAAAAATGGTTCTGGTTAACTTCTAGACTTAAAAACCCCCTTACTAATTAAGTACCATCTTAATCGGAAACAGATAGGTGATTTAAAGGAATGTAGGAACCGAATGGCCATTTTCCTGCCAGTGGGACAATACTGAGACTAAAATTTGGCTATGGAAGACATCTTAACTCCTAAAAGCTAAAGGCAGAACTTTCAGAAGAGGCCTAGAGCCTGATTTCTTTTCTTTCTTTCTTTTTTTTTTTTTTTTTTTTTTTTTTTTTTTTTTTTTTTGGTGACGGAGTGTCGCTCTTGTTGCCCAGGCTGGAGTGCAGTGGCATGATCTCGGCTCACTGCAAGCTCCGCCTCCCGGGTTCAAGCGATTCTCCTGCCTCAGCCTCCTGAGTAGCTGGGACTACAGGCCCCCGCCACCACGCCCGGCTAATTGTTTGTATTTTTAGTAGAGACGGACGGGGTTTCACTGTTTTAGCCACGATGGTCTCGATCTCCTGACCTCATGATCTGCCCGCCTCGGCCTCCCAAAGTGCTGGGATTACAGGCGTGAGCCACTGCGCCTGGCCCAGCCTGATTTCTGATCATGCAAAAAGAAGCTGCGGTTTGCCATGAAAAAAAAAATGCTTTATGTAGAGGATTTCTATTTCTACTAGGTGGCACTGTTGACTTAGAAATACTATGTGCTCAACAGAGATGTGGTAGGGAGAAAGGGGAGAACTCTGTTCCTAGAAGATTGCAACCGCATCTTCCTGATTTTGCCTAACAGGATTACTTTCCTAGGCTGTAAAAATCGCTACACATTTCACACAGAGAAAGTGAAAGAGACCGCAGATAGAGAAGGAAGGAGAGTTTTGTGACAAGATTGAGGATTCTTTGCCAACACCCAGAATGGGCCACCAGAGGCTGGGTCCAGTCCAGGGGCGTTTGATTCATGCCAGGGTGTGCTCTGCCCAGAAATTCTTAGTTGCCTTAGAACTTTTCCCAGCCTTGCACAATGGCGAGGTCTTCCTGTGAAAAGAAGCTGATTTGAAACATGGCCAACATTCCCAATGACCCAGGGGTATTGGTGGGTTCTCCGTGTTCTCACCAGCAAGCCTCACATTCGAGTCTTTAGTATGGCAGCCAACACTAAGTGTATGTACCCGGCTGACGGATGCCCACTGACTTATTTTATTTTATTTTAAAATAGAGGCTAAGAGTGCCTTGGAATGACAGAACAGATTTTAAGCTCACTCCCATACTTACCACTCCGATGAATGCTGGATTTCCGGCCAATGCACCAAAATGATATGGCTCTGATGACTGGAGGAACACCAGGTTCCTTGGTCTCCTGCTGTTTTTAATAAAACAACATGCACACATGTGGAGTGGTTTTAAGGAGTGGAGAATTTAATAGACAAGAAAGAAGGAAGGAAGAGGCTCCCCCTGTACAGAGACTGAAGGAGGCGGGCTCCAAGCTGAAACAGGGAACCTCGAGTGTGGTGCAAAACAGCCAGTTATATGAGGAGGCTGGAGGAGGCGGTACCTGATTTGCATAGGGCCCAGGGGATTGGTTTGACCAGGTATGTCATTCAAGTAGCCCACGAAAAAACTAGCCCTGCTACCCTAGCCTTTTAATATGCAAATACAGGCGCCATGATGTTCTACACACATGGGGATTTGTAGGGGCGGCCATGTTGCCAGGCACATGTGGGGACAAGAAGAAGACTGCAGGAGTCTCCCTGTTTGGGTGGACCCAGTTTCTGATGGCCTGTATTTGCATATCAAAGCTTGCCTGCCCAGCTGTAAGAGCCAGGGCTTTTCTGCTAGACAAGAAACATTTACGGAGCTGCTTTAAAAGAAAAAAAAATCTTCCCAAGGACCCCTTTTCCTCTCTATCTACTTAAAATAATTTCTCAATAACTCCTATAACAACAACAAACATTATGAGCTCAATTAATAGATGCAATAACTGAGGCACAGAGATGTTGATTGCGTTATCCACAGTCACACAGCTTGTAGGTGGTGCTCGTGGGGTTAGAGCCAGGTCTGTCTGAGCCAACAGTCTGCGTGTTTATGCACTTGGCTGTTACACCTGAACAAACGAATCTTCAGGTGTGTCCAGCATGGCCCACCTGACATCTGAGTTGGGTGTTCCTTGCTGCTGGGACCCGTCACTGTGGTGTAGAACAGTTCTGAAATTGACTCCCAGAGTGTTATACCCCTTGGACCCAAGGCCTGCTAGGCCAGATGCCCCCCCACCCCACCCCTTTTCCCCCTCCCCTCCTGACCCTGCACAGTCCCCTCCCTCCTCTTTTTTACATAGTGACAGTGCTCAATCCCTGTGGCCCAGTCCTGCCTCTTTCATTGAATAATTAAAAGCAGGAACTACCCACTCTATAAAAGGAAGTAAATGATTAAGAAAGTCAAAGGCGGTCTAGATGCACAGAAGGTGCAAGCCTGAGCTCAGGCAGAACTTCCAGAGTGCATCTGGGATCCGCATTTGCCACTGGTTGCAGATCAGGTGGACGAGGAGCCGAGAAGGCAGAGCCATGTGGCTGTCCCCCACTCTGCTCCTTCTCAGCCTCTCAGGTGAGTGGGGCTGGGGCCTTGGGCCCTTGGTATGACAAGGCCAGGGCAGGAGGCAGAGGGCAGTTGTCCTTCCACATCCAGGGAAATGAGAGGTGGCTTTGTGAAGTCATTCAACAAAGGTGCACTGGGGACTGACATTGTGTGCTTCAGGGCCTGAGGACATCAAGAAAAAAGAGGAGGAGAACTGGCCATTAAAGAAGACTCCAAGCTTGAGGCCGTGGCTCATACCTGTAATCCTAACACTTTGGGAGGCCAAGGTGGGAGGATTGCTTGAGTCCAGGCATTTAAGACCAGCTTGGGCAACATAGTGAGACCTCGTCTCTAAAGAAAATGAACAAAAATTAGCTGAGCGTAGTGACACATGCCTGTAGTCCCAGCTACTTGGGAGGCTGAAGCTGGAGGATCCCTTGAGCTCAGGTATTCAATTCTGCAGAGTTGTGATCGCACCACTGCACTCCAGCCTGCGTGACAGAGTGAGACCTTGTCTCAAAAAAAAAAAAAAAAAAGAAAAAAGAAAAGTAAAAAGACTCCAGCTGGCTTAGTGGGTGAGACATACACATAAACAATGAGCAATTGCAGGACACAATAAGGCATTGGTTGGAGGTGTGTGCGGAGGATGAAGCAGTTCTCTCTGGTGACTAGAGAAAGATGAAGCTGTGCACTTGATGTGCCCTGTAGAACGAAGGTCAGACACTCTGGAGAGTTGGGTGTGTATGTGGCTGTGTGTGTTGGGGGACCTGTGTAGAGAGATGGAGGCTTAGAAAGAATGGTGGATACATGCAGAGGGAGCTATCAGTGTGCAGGACATCTTGTGGGTGGCGAGTTGGATATAAGATTGGAAACACAAAAGACAAGATTATGAAGGCCTTCCACGCCATGCTCAGGAGCTGAGACTTTCAAAGAAAAAACTTCTCAAGAACCCAGGTGGAAAGTGGGAAGGGCTAGATGATCTTCTCCATGGCAAACCTTGGTGGATACCTAGAGGGCATTAGGGGACAATCCAGAATTTTACACATGGTATACAGTATGTGTGGGCCACACAGTTCTCTCCTGGAGCCTCGGGACTGACCATCTGGCACAGATAGAGCAGTCCACAGAGGTACAACAGGAAAGAGCACAGCTGGAGAGTTCTGAGACCCAACTCCAGTCCTGGCTGGACTTCAGCCCTTCGACCAGTTCAACAGGGCTCTGCTCCAAGCTGACGGCTGCCCTGTCATTTCCATCCCTGTCGTTCCTCATACCAACTCTTGACAACACATAGAAGCCTGATTAATAGTTCCAGCCATCGTATTCTGTGGTTAGAGAAACCCCCACATATATTTTTAAATGGGCCTAATTACATTGTGAGCCCTTTACAGTTTGAATGACTGAAGCTAGGATTCATGACACTTTGTTCAAGGCAGCAGCATCTCTTTTCTGCTGTTAGTGATTGCTGACAAATCCAATTCATGTTTTTGGGTATATTGTTATTGTTTTTGTTTTTTGTTTTTGAGACGGAGTTTCACTCTGTTGCCCAGGTTGGAGTGCAGTGGCACAATCTTGGCTCACTGCAACCTCTGCCTTCCGGGTTCAAGTGATTCTCCTGCCTCAGCCTCCCAAGAAGCTGGGATTAAGGCACCTGCCACCATGCCTGGTTAATTTTTGTATTTTTAGTAGAGACAGAATTTCGCCATGTTGGCCAGGTTGGTCTCGAACTCCTGACCTCAAATGATCCACCCACCTTGGCCTCTTAAAGTGCTGGGATTACAGGCATGAGCCACCGTGCCTGGCCCCTAAAAGATTTTTAGATGCTCAGGGCAAGTGCAGCTGACGATGAGGAGGAGACAGTGTCAGTACCCAACTCAGGCAGTGGTATGGAGAGGAGAGCAGAGGGAGCTGTTAGTGTGCAGGACAGCTTGGGGGTGGCGATTTGGATATGAGATTGGAAACACAAAAGACAAGAGTATGAAGGCCATAATCCTCAGGAGGGGAGAGTTGGGGAGGATGCTGCTGGGACTGGGAAGACCTCTCCAGATGCCACCGCCATGATCTAGGCACAGATGAGGTCCTGACCTGTTGATGAGCTGTCACTGATGGAGCAAACCCCAAATGTCTGGTATTGGACTATATCCAAGTCTTCTTTTAAATTTAAAAGTAAATAATTTTTGAAGACAATGCCTCACTGTCACCCAAGCTGAAGTGCAGTGGTGGGTGATTGTAACTCACTGCAGCCTTAAACTCTCAGGCTCAAGCGATCCTCCTACCTCAGCCCCCCAAGCAGCTGGGACCACAGGCATGCACCATCACTCCCAGCTAATCTTTTACTTTTGCAGACACAGGGTTTCACCATGTTGCCCGGGTTAGTCTGGAACTCCTGGGCTCAAGCGATCCTCCTGCCTCAGCCTCCCACAGCTTTGCAATTACAGGCGTGAGCCACCTTGCCCAGCCTACACACATCCAAGTCCTATTACCACCTTCAAAGGAGAGTGTAGCGTGACTGTCTTATGAATAAGGAAGCAAGACTTGCAGAGGTTAAGCAACTCTGCCAGGGTTTCCCAACTAGTTCAGCATCAAGTCTTTCTGCATTTAAAGCTCACAGTTGCCCTGCTGCCATGCTGTCCTGGGGGCTGTGATGACAGAGACTGAAAGATGAGAAAAACCTGAGGAGCATCTCTAGGATAGAGCTAACTAAACTGGCTACCAATCAGCTCTTGGGGCTGAAGGAGAGGACAGCATGAAAGAAGATGCCAAGCTCTTCTGGAAGGCTGGGTGGTGGAGCTGCTGGTTTGAAGAGAATCAAGTTGGTTCTGCTGGTTGAATGCTATGTTAATTTCCAGTGGCTGCTGTAACAAATTAACATGAACTCTATGGCTTAGAACTGCACAATTTCATCATCTCATTGATGCTTCTGAAGACCAGAGCCTGGCATGGTCTTACTGGTTAAAATTGAGGTGCAGGTAGGGTTGGGTTTCTTTAGAGCAGTGGTCCCCAACCTTTTTGGCATCAGGATCTAGTTTCATGGAAGACAATTTTTCCACACCAGGAGTGGGGTGAGGATGGTTTGGGATGATTCAAACACATTGCACTTATTGTATACTTTATATTATCATTATATTGTAATATATAATGAAATAATTATACACTGCACCATAATGTAGCATCTGTGGGAGCTCTGAGCTTGTTTACCTGCAACTAGACGGTCCCATCTGGGAGTAATGGGAGGCAGTGACAGATCATCAGGCATTACATTCTCATAAAGTGTGCAGTCTAGATCCCTCACATGTGCAGTTCACAATAGGGTTCGCACTTCTATAGGACTCTAATGCCGCCGCTGATCTGACGGGAGGCGGAGAACAGGTGGTAATTCGGACAACGGGGAGTGGCTGTAAACACAGATGAAGCTTCACTTGGTTGCCCACTGCTCACCTCCTGCTGTAAGGCTCAGTTCCTAACAGGCCATGGGCTGTTACCCATCTGTGGTCCCGGGGTTGGGAACCCTCTTCTAGAGGCTCTTAGGGGGAATCTGTTTCCCTGCATTTTCCAGCTTCTAGAAGCCATCTGCTTTTCTTGCCGGTGGCCTCTTCCTCCACTTCAAAGCCAGCAACAGAGGATCTTCCAATCGGACTCTCCCTCAACCCTGTTTCACTTAGAATATCCGTGGAGATTATTCAGGATACTCTTCTTGTCTCAAGGTCCCTAACTTCATCACATCTGCAGAGTCCCTCTGGCCACGTCAGGGGACATATTCACAGGTTCTGTGTATGAGGATGCCAACACCTATGGGGGACATTATTCTACCAACCACAAATGCAAAGTTCAAGAAAACTAAAACAGCTTCAGGGAGAAGGCCCAAGCTGTGAGGATGCGGCACCTGCCTGGGAAATAGACCCGGCTCTCTCCACCCTGCAGAGACCCCCGGCCTGGGCCTGAAGCTCTGAGGCCACGAGACAGTCAAGGGAGGCTACCTTTGTGATTCTCTGCCCCTTTATCCACTTCTGAGTGATCAAGAAACCCGTGTCATTGCCAAGGAAAGAGCCTATCTGCACACAGCCTAACTGGAGTCAATCAGTGGAGGCACAGGCAGCCATTTGATGATGCTCACCTCTAATCTGCTTAGCTTTCACCAGGCCTTTGTTACTCTGTCACATCCAAAGCCTCACTAGAAAAAAATACCAAAGGAGAGTAGTTCAGGATGGGAGAGGAAGTGCATTCCATTCTGCAACATACGAATTTGGTGTGGAGACATCCAGCGTGTGTTTGTAAATGGTGGACTTACTAAGGGGAGTCTGAGCTGCAAATATGGATTTGAGAACCATCAGGAAACAGGTAATCATTAAAGCCATGGAAATGGAGAGACTCCCTCCATGGAGGCTTGTCAGGGGAGACAAGACGAAGGCTGGAGAGGAAACCCTGGGTACCCCCACAGGGTGCTGGGTCTGGCTCACAGGAGCTGGCTTGGGACACCTTTTCCCAGTTCTGTGTCCAGTGACATCACATGGATTACCTGACATTTGCCACTGTGGGAGTAGTTACACTACGGAATTTGGCAAATATTAAAACCAGAGATTTTTTTCTTTTCTTTTCTTTTTTTCCTAGACAAGAGTCTCACTCTGTTGTCCAGGCTGGAGTGCAGTGGTATGATCTCAGCTCACTGCAACCTCTGCCTCCCGGGTTCACACCATTCTCCTGCCTCAGCCTCCCACGTAGCTGAGACTATAGGTGATTGCCAGCACGCTCAGCTAATTTTTGTATTTTTAGTAGAGACCGGGTTTCACCATGTTGGCCATGCTGGTCTGGAACTCCTGACCTCAGGTGATCTGCCCACCTTGGCTTCCCAAAGTGCTGGGATTACAGGTGTGAGCCACCGTGCCCAGCTCCTAAACCAGAGATTTTTTTCTCCCAGAGGGCTGGTAGTTAAATATTTGGCTCCGATGAGAACAGCATTGAGAGGACAAGGAAAGAAGGTGGTAGGAGACCATGGTGTCACATGCTAAGCAGGTGTAGAAGCTGGTGGGGGGCTGGACTGAGGGGGAGATGGGGATGAGGAATTGGGTGTGCTAGAGACACACTCGGGACTCTTAAACACCAAACTGGCTCAGGCAACAGGAGTTGTATCTTGGGATTCTGTTTTGCAGGCTGTTTCTCCATCCGAGGTCCAGTGTCCGTGAGAGGTCCAGAGAAGGGGTCCGTGAAGGTGCAGTGCCACTATAAGCGAGGATGGGAGACCCACGTCAAGTGGTGGTGCCGAGGGGCGCGCTGGGTCTCATGCGAGATCCTCATTCAAACCAGAGGGTCGGAGCAAGAAGAGAAGAAGGACCTTGTGTCCATCAAGGACAGTCATACAGACTGCACATTCACTGTGACCATGGAGGGGCTCAGGCAAAATGACTCAAACATTTACTGGTGTGGGATTCAGAGACGAGGACCTGACCTTGGGACTCAAGTGCAACTGACTGTTGACCCAGGTAAGAACTTTCTCATCTACACAACGAGGCCCTGGAGCTCAGGGCTGGGAAAGTCAATGCTCTGACCTGCTCCTCCCCAAGGCTGAAGGGGAATGACGGTGAGCCTAAGAGAGACAGCGAGAGAGAGAGACAGACAGACAGACGGACTGGGAGGGAGGTGAGAGAAACTAAGGGAGAGTGGCGGCCAGCATTGCTCTGCCATCTCAGTCCCTGAGGTCTCTCCAAGGAATCCAGGTGGGGCTTGGGATGGGGGTGAGAATGGGGACTTCAGTTTTGGTGACTGGTGGCCCAGCCCTGCTCATGACATGGCAGAGAGGGAACCTAGAGCGGCCCAGGGAGTCCTAGTGTTGAGTCCCAGTAACTGCACCAACCCAGAGTAGCTCTGGGCATCTTACAGTACCCTCCTTTCTAGGTCCCCAGCCACCTGCTCTGCTACTTTATCTGGCTGTGTAAGATGAGCACGGGGTAAGAAAGTCCCAGGGAGATGCATGGGTGACAGTGGACGCTTTAAAGTGAAAGGATGGCTTCAATCACGGGCAATGTCAGGGACCTCTCTGGTTGCCCTGGCATCTCCTCCATGCCTTGGACTCCACTGACAGACTCTGGGGTCATCCTGCTGCTGTTGCTGGAGTCTGGGAAGCAGCCCCCAACCTCCACTTCCACCCACACACCCGTACTCAGTACTTCATCAGCTCAGTGTCCACTTGGATCCATTTGGTGGTGATGTGGAAATAGACAATGCCGGCCCTAGAACAAGCCTGTATACTGTTGGGGTTGGTACCAAAGAGGCACATGGACACAGTGGCTACAGCTGGGTAAAGAGGAGTCCAGAAAGGGTCAAGCAAGACTTCCCCAGGGCTGCCAAGTAGGGGAAGCCCAGAATATCTATGGGGGCAGAGAGGGGATTGAGCAAGACATGCAGGTGGTACAAAGAGACAAAAAGCCATGGCCAGTGTGGCGCTTTAGGGAGAGAGATGTTCTGGAGTGTTGGGTGGGGGACCTACAGGGGTACCAGCCTGTAAGACGATCAGGGGCTTCATAGGAACTGTTGTGACTAGAGTTACCTGCAGCTTAGACAGGAGCCTACCTAGCGTGGCCCCAGCCTGGGCCTTTTTTGTTTGATTTTGTTTTGTTTTTTGAGATAGGGTTTCTCTCTGTAGCCCAGGCTGGAGTGCAGTGGGGCGACCTTGACTCACTGCAGCCTCGACCTCTTGGGCTCAATTGATCCTTCCACTTCAGCTTCCTGAGTAGCTGGGACTATAGGGGCACATGACCACACCTGGTTCATTTTGTATTTTTTTGTAGAGACAGGGTTTCACCATGTTGCCCAGGCTGTTTTCGAACTCCTGGGCTCAAGCGATCTGCCTCCCTTGGTCTTCCAAAGTGCTGGGATTACAGGCGTGAACCACTGCCCCTGACAGCCTGGGACCATTGAGAAGAATTTGCTGGGGCCGAGGACTGAAATAAAAGATCACTGTTGGGTCATGGATACTCAGTGCCGGGCTGGGCTCAGGGGCCCCCCCACCAGACTGCCCCCAACAAATTGCCTGTATAGTTGCTCCTAAAAATGTTCCGTTCCTCATAGTCAGTGTTCTCTATTTAACTGGAGTGTGCCCTTTTCTTCATGAGCCTTCTGGAGCCCCCTTTCCCTTTTTCTGGACTACCCCAATTTCTGGACAGCCCATTTTCAGCATCTTATCTCCTTAAGCCCTGCTCAGGCATCACTCCAGAGGAAAAGACCAGAAATTTATTTCCCCATCCAATAGTCCCACTTACAAGATAGGTGGAAAGAAAGTATGAAAAAACCTCTCTCTCCCCCATAATAGACTACAGTGCTTACTCCTATTTATTTTTTAATTTTTCTTGCCACACCTGAAAATGATGGGAAAAAATGTCTGTGTGTTGAGATTGAGGTGACTCAGTAGAAGCACGAGGGGCTGTAGCAGGAGAGAAAAATCCTCCTACTCCAGGGGAAAGGGTCTTCTGGTGAGGGCTGGCAGGGTTGGGTGGCTTTGTGACCCATGCACGAGCTCCCACCTGTGCTAATAACCTATGGCTGACTTTGCCTGTGTCTAGAGGGAGCAGCTTCCGCACCAGCAAACTCATCTGTCAACAGCAATATCAGGGTGTCCATCAGCACCCACAAGAGGTGAGTCATGTGGTTCTTTCTCCTGCCCCTACCTGGGGTCCCTCCTAAGGGGAAGCCAAGCCTGAGAACTCCTGCCTGTCACCAAACACCAACACCTGTTCTAGCCAGAGTCGAGGCCCCAAGCCCACCCTCCATCACTCTCCTGCCCCCATCACTGCAATCCACCATCTCCCCACTCTAGCTCTCACCAGAAAACCACTCTGCAGAACTCTTCTCAGTGAGCATCATCCGCCCAGTCAATCGGTCAACCTTGTATTGGTGGCCTCATGGGTGTCAGGGGGAGATAAGATACCACCCTCTGTGGTGCAAGACATCAAGGAACACAGAGCAGGAAGGGTGATTTACCAGCCTGGAGCTGGCATTAGCAGGAACAGAGGCAGGAAACACAACCTGTATTTGGTGACCTCTGGTGCTTCTGTTGAGCCGAGATGTACTTTGAGCAAAGAGGGTCCCAGAAGGTAACGTTAGAAAGGAAGACGGGCCCCGTGCAAAACCAGCCAAGGTGACTGTTGGAGGAGCCCTTGAGGTTGAACCAAGGAGGAGGTTTACAGGGATCTTCAGAGTGGGGTTGCCCAGCCCAGGGTCACAGGCTTTGACTGATGGCTCACAGGGTTAGGGGATGGGAGTGACATGGCCTGGGGGTGCCCAGGGCTCTGAGCACTGTGTCCCCTTCCCCAGGAACCACTACATGCTCCTGGTATTTGTGAAGGTGCCCATCTTGCTCATCTTGGTCGGTGCCATCCTCTGGTTGAAGGGGTTTCAGAGGGTCCCCGAGGAGCCAGGGGACCAGCCTATCTACATGAACTTCTCTGAACTTCTGACTAAAGACATGGCCGCTTAGAGAGATGGATCTGCAGAGCCTTCCTGCCTTGGACCACGTTTCCAGAAGAGACTTGGGCTGTGGAAGGAACATCTCTGAGTCCTCTGGATGCGGCAACTGAGATAGGGGCCCTGGCCTCTGCCCTGGCCTTGGAGCTGGTGGGCACCTCCCTGCCCACCAGGGCCGGGGCCTCTCCCAAGCCACTATCACCTCCTGGGGTGCCAGCACCTGTTCTCTTGGTCAGGAGCTGCAGAGATGGAGCTCAAGCCTGGATGACTGTGTCCCCACTGCTGGAATAACTCTGGCACAGAGCATGGGACCAATGTACAGAGAGAAGTTGGGGGAGACCCCCCAGCTCTAGACTTCCATCATCCCGGAGACCAACTCAACACTGTCTTTGCCTTAGAGCCTGATATATCCATTTTTTAAAAATATTTTTTTCTGGCAAAGTTGGGTTTTAATAACTTGTGTTCATAAGAAACCTATCTGATCCCACACACAAGGAGAGTGATTCTGGGATGAGTTCCTGATTCTAGGGCATGAGGGGCTGGATGGACCCTTTCCCCAGGGAGGACATGGCTCTGAGTCCATAGGGTTGAGGAGGAACCTCCCCCTCCCACCTCCTCCTCCTCCTCGATCCCCAAGCTCCCTGCCCACTCCCCCACCTCTGGGGGGCTGCAGCTTGGGAGCCTCCTCAGTGTGACAGCTCAGGTCTCCTCCCCAAAAGAGCCTGTTGGGCCTCAAGAACCACCTCCAGGTGGGGAGGGCAATAACAAAAACCATCGCAGGAAATGGCACCCTCCCTTTTCAGTAATGTTGAAATCATGTTACTCATGAAAACTGTCCTAGGGAAGTGCTGCTGTCTCCTCACATGCCTCACCAACGGCGATGAGGCCCTCAAATGTGGTCACTTTGTGCTGTATAGGTGAGGGACCTCACACCAAAGGGACCTTCACTTCTTGTGAGGAGAACCAGCCCCATGTGAGACACTCTCCCTCCCCAACCTGCACACGCAAACACACCACACATGTTCAGCATGTTGCCCTTTGAGCACCCATGAGGACGCCTCCCTCCTGCTCTTGGTTCTAACAGGGAGCTCTGACTGTCAGCAGTGGATAAAGGAGAGGGGGCCCTCTGGTCCCTAGCATGGCAACCGGAGCCTCCCCTTCCCACTGTGACTCTTTAACCCCCTCTTGTTTTCCTTCAGCCAAAGAGAAACTTTCTCTGACTTTCATCTGAATTTAGGGCTCTGGCCAATGATGGGCCTGAAAATTCCATAATGGCCAGAAAGGAGAGTTCGAGCCGGGCTAACACCCCCGGAGTCATTCTGTGGGGGACCAAGACCCACAGTCCACCACCCCCAGGGCCCTGCTTCCTGGAATGCTTTCCTGGATCCAGCCTCCCAAAGATCTTGCCAGACCCAGGGAGGACCGCACTGCTCCACGAGAGGGAAAACCAAAGCACGATGCTTCGCCAGCTGGACTCAAAGGGGCGAGGGGCCACTGGCGCTTGTCAAGGTGATGTCATTCTTTTCCCACCGGTTCTTCCTGTTGATATTCAATGAATCCCTCAATCTCTCTGGAGCTAGTGTGGCTGGGTTGTTATTCTTGTGGCTCCATCGAGGAGAATCCACCAGAGTAAAGTAGGCATCTATTGTCTGTCTGCCCACCCAGCACACACGCCCTTACACCACTACCCACGTACACATTTCTAGGAAATACCCCTTGGGATTCCAACGCCAGCTGACAAGCAAAGCCTGCCTAATACACCCATTCTCTGGGATAGAGAGAAAGACGGAAAGTCAATAAATGAGCCAGTAGTGCTGGCATTGCATTTTACAGCAAATGTGTTTCAACTGGGAGCTTGGAGCCAAAGCCCTCATGCCCTTTAATAGCCACAGACCATGAGGATTTGTCATAAACTGATTTTCACCCTTAATGGAACCAAAAGTTAGTGACGTGCTGGGCATGGTGGCTCCCACCTGTAATGCCAGACCTTTGGCAGGCTGAGGCAGGTGGATCACCTGAGGTCAGGAGTTCAAGCCCAGCCTGGCCAACATGACGAAACTGCTGTGTCTACTAAAAATACAACAATTAGCTGGGTGTGGTGGTGTACACCTGTAGTCCCAGCTACTCGGGAGGCTGAGGCAGGAGGATATCTTGAACCCGGGAAGTGGAGGTTGCAGTGAGCCGAGATTGTGCCATTGTGCCATTTGTGTCTGGGCGACAGAGGACACAGCAAAACTCTGTCAAAAAAAAAAAAAAAAAAAAAAAAAAAAAAAAGGTGGGCAGGTATGGCTCTTACTCTTTTTTTTTTTTTTTTTTTTTGAGACGGAGTCATGCTCTGTCGCCCAGGCTGGAGTGCAGTGGCCGGATCTCAGCTCACTGCAAGCTCCGCCTCCCGGGTACACGCCATTCTCCTGCCTCAGCCTCCCAAGTAGCTGGGACTACAGGCGCCCGCCACCTCGCCCGGCTAGTTTTTTGTATTTTTTAGTAGAGACGGGGTTTCACCGTGTTAGCCAGGATGGTCTCGATCTCCTGACCTCATGATCCGCCCGTCTAGGCCTCCCAAAGTGCTGGGATTACAGGCTTGAGCCACCGCGCCCGGCCGGCTCTTACTCTTTTAAGAGAAAAGCACAACTTCTCCTTCCCACAGGCTTTTACTTCTGAACAACTGCACAACCACAGAGGAAGTTCAGAGCTGAAGGCAGCTGGCCAGGGGCAGTAAAGAGACAGCAGTGGGAAGGGCCCTCACCAGGGCGGGGGGCATGGGTTCCTTCTTCCCCTTTTTAAAAATTGTGGTAACAAATGAACAAACAAAAAACACCTAACACGAAATCTGCCCTCTTAACAAACTCTTAGGTGTGCAGTACACTATTCTTAATTATATGCACATTGCTCTAGAGCAGAGTTCTAGAACTTTTTCACCTTGCATGACTGTATCACGCCCATTGAATAGCAACTCCCCCTCTCCACTCCTCCACCAGCCCCTGGCTGCCACTGTTTTACTTTTTGCTTCTATGAGTGTGACTAGTTTAGCTACCTCATGTAAGCAGAACCATGCAGGCTTTAACCTTCTGTGACTGTCTTATTTTAGTTAGCATAATGTCCTCAAGATCCATCCATGCTGTTGAATATGGTAGGATTTCCTTCTTTGTTAAGGCTGAATAAAATTATATTCCATCGTAAGATAAAGAATATGTAGCATATATACATAATGGAATACTGTTTAGACATAAGAAAGAACAAAATTTGACTGGGTGTGGTGGCTCATGCCTGTAATCCCAGCACTTTTGGAGGCCGCGACAGGTGGATCACTAGGTCAAAAGATCGAGACTATCTTGGCCAACATGGTGAAACCCCGTCTCTACTAAAAATACAAAAATTAGCTGGGCATGGTAGTGTGTGCCTGTGGTCCCAGCTACTCGGGAGGCTGAGGCAGGAGAATTGCTTGAATCCAGGAGGTGGAGGTTGCAGTGAGCCAAGATTGTGCCACTGCACTCCAGCCTGGAGACAGAGCAAGACTCCGTTTCAAAAAAAAATTCTATAGCTTGTGGTAACATGGGTGAGCTTGGACGGCGTTATGTGAATGAAATAAGTCAGGCACGAAAGAGAAATACTGTTCTCAAGTTGATCTCAAGACATAGAAAGTAGAACAAGACGGCCGGGCGCGGTGGCTCACGCCTGTAATCCCTGCACTTTGGGAGGCCGAGGCGGGCGGATCACGAGGTCAGGAGATCGAGACCATCCTGGCTAACACGGTGAAACCCTGTCTCTACTAAAATACAAAAAATTAGCCGGGCGCGGTGGCGGGCGCCTGTAGTCCCAGCTACTCGGGTGGCTGAGGCAGGAGAATGGCGTGAACCTGGGAGGCGGAGCTTGCAGTGAGCCGAGATGGTGCCACTGCACTCCAGCCTGGGCGACAGAGTGAAGACTCCGCCTCAAAAAAAAAAAAAAAAAAGAACAAGACATAGAAAGTAGAACAGTGGCTATTAAAGGTGGGGAAGTGTGTTGGGAGTTAGGGGATAACCAGAGATTTATTAACAGATACAAAAGTACAGCTGGATAGGCGGATAGCACTAGAGGGTGTCTATAATTGTCAACAATTTATTGTATATTTTCAAATAACTAGAAGAGTAGATTTTGAATGTTTCCAACACAAAGAAAAGTGAGGTGAGTGATATGTGAATTACCCTTACTTGATCATTACACATTATATGTACATATCAAAATATCACGATGTGCCCCATAAATATGTCTGATTGTGTATCAATTAAAAATAGTAATAATTTTTAAAAATAAAAGAAATAGAAGAATAAACCATGTTCTCAACCTACTTTCAAGCACACTATAAAATATTTTTCTTTCATCTCCTGCTAAAATATGATTCCATTGTGTATTAGCTTGTTTTTATGCTGCTGATAAAGACATACCTAGACATGGCAATTTACAAAAGAAAGAGGATTATTGCACTTACAGTTCCACATGGCTGGAGAGGTCTTACAATCATGGTGAAAGGCAAGGAGGAGCAAGTCACATCTTACATGGATGGCAGCAGGCAAAGAGAGAGCGTCTGCAGGGAGACTCCCGTTTATAAAACCATCAGATCTCGTGAGACCCATTCACTATCACCAGAACAGCATGGAAAAGCCCCGCCCCCATGATTCAATCATCTCCCACCAGGTTCCTCCGACAACATGTGGGAATTATGGGAGCTACAAGATGAGATTTGAGTGGGGACACAGAGCCAAACCATATTACATTGTATGTACATATCACACTTTCTTTATCCATTCATCCACTGATGGACATTTAGGTTGTTTCCATCTCTTGGTTATTGTGAATAATGCTGTTTCCAATGAACATGGGCATGCAGATATCACTTTGTGATCCTGTTTTCAGTTCTCCTGGATAAATACCCAGAAGTGGGACTTCTGAATCATTTGATAGTTCTATTTTTAGTTTTTTGAGTAACCTCTATACTATTTTCCATAACAGCAGTTGCACCATTTTACCTCCCCATCAATAATGTACACGGGTTCTAGTGTCTCCACATTCTCCCCAGCATTTGTTGTTTTCTGTTGTTTCATACATGTTGTTTTATACATGTTGTTTTATACATATATATACACATTCTCACTAACATTTGCTGTTTTCTGTTGTTTTATACATGCTGTTTTATACATATATATACACATTCTCCCTAGCATTTTTTGTTTTCTGTTTTATACATGTTGTTTTACACATATATATACACATTCTCACTAGCATTTGTTGTTTTCTGTTGTTTTATATATGTTGTTTTTATACATATATATGTATATATAGACACATACACACACACACAATGACTATTCTAACAAGTATGAAGTGATATCCCATTGTGGCTTTAATTTGCATTTTCCTGATAATGAGTGGTGTTGAGCATCTTTTCATGTATTTATGGCCATTTGTAGATTTCTTTTGGAGAAATGTCAAGTCCTTTGTCCATTTATTCAGGCTTTTTTTTTTTTTTTTTTGTAGAGTTTTAGGAGTTCTCTCTATAGTTGGGATATAATTATTTATCAGATATGTAATTTGCAAATGTTTTATCCCATTGTGTGAGTTGCCTTTTTATTCTGTTGATATTGTCATTCGGTGCACAAATCTTGAAATTTTAGCCAGGCATGGTGGTTTGCACCTGTAATCCTGGCTACTCAGGAGGAAGAGGTGAGAGGATCACTTGGACTCAGGAGTTCGAGACTGTGGTGCACCATGATCATGCCTGTAAATAGCCACTGCATTTCAGCCTGGGCAGCATAGCAAGATCCCCATCTCTAAAAAAAAAAAAAAAGAGATATGAGTCAAAAATACGTAATTTAAATTTTCATGAAGTTCTATTTGTCTGTTTTGTTGTTGTTGCCTGTGCCCTCAGCATCATGTCTATGAAATCACTGGCAAATCCAGTGCTGTGAAACTTTTGTCTTGTGTTTTCTTCTAAGAGTTTTGTGGTTTTAGGTCTTACATTTAGGTCTTTGATCCATTTGAGTTAATTTTTGTCTGTGGTATTAGGGAAGGTTCCAACGTCATTCTTTTGCATATGAATTTCCAGTTTCTCAATTATTACTATTTTTTAAAAAATCATTTCCCTTACTCACAAGTAGGTAGTTTCTATTCCAAGATTTTATCTGGGAGGTAGTGCCTTTGAGTATTCTGATTGTTAAGTGGAGTCTCTGACACAGCGCCCATTTTGGGTGGTCTAAGCCTATTGCTCCCCTAAGCCCTGCAGTTCATCCCCTAAATACTAGCCTCTCTCTAAGGTCAGCCACTGATCAGGGCAGCCACTGCTTCCTCTCTGGTTTCACTGTCAGTTACTCATTTGGGGCTTTTGGTTATTTGTTTGGCCTTGTTGGTGTCTTTGGGATCGGTTGATGCAAGTTCCTTCTCGCTCTCTGGTCACGGCCTCAGCGCTGTCTTCATTCTAAGGCCGGTTATCTTCCTGGCTCTCAAGAAGTAGGCAGCAGAGAGAGTTCAACCCTGACACCAGACACAAGGACTTCTGAGGCAAAAACCAGACCACTGCTCCCAGAAGTTTCCCAGAGCCCCCATCCCCATTACATCCCCTCGACGTCTCATTGGTTGCTTCAGACTCCGGTGACCAGCCTTAGCTTAATCACTGACAAGGTGATTGGGACCACTTTCCAGCTGGGACTATCCTCCCCTGGGTCACATGTGGAAGGGTGGATGGCCAGACCTGGTGATGGCTCCATCCTGCAGTGGAGTTGGGTAGAAGGTGACCAAAACACCTGCTGCAGAAGTCTTGCTGGACCCCCGCTCTGTTCTGAGCCTCCCTCCGGGTCTTTCTGGACGCCTGTGCCTCCGTCTTTGTGAACACGACAAGCTCCTGCCCTCACACCCTCTCCTGAGGCAGGTTGGAGGAGTCCCTGAGGGGTGCAGCATCAGGAACTTGACCCTTTCTCCCCCTCCTCAGCTTCTCAGCTCCATCTCCTCCAGGGCCACGGCAACTTTCTTTCTGCAAACAGAAGGCTCTGTGAGGGCACAGGCTCCTCACAGCTGAAGTCCTGTGCAAGCCAGCATCCCTCACCATCATGCTTTTGTCTTGGGACAAACCTAGGCAACTGTGCCACTGGTCAAAAAAAAAAAAACTTTGATGGTTAATACTGAGTATCAACTTGATCAGATTGAAGGATGTAAAGCATTGTTACTGGGTGTGTCTGTGAGGGTGTTGCCAAAGGAGATTAACGTTTTAGTCAGTGAACTGGGAAAGGCAGACCCACCCTCAATCTGAGTGAGCACCATCCAATCGGCTGCCAGCGGGGCCAGAACAAAAGCAGGCAGAAGAACATGGAAAGACTAGACTGGCTGAGTCTTCTGGCCTCCATCTTTCTCCTGTGCTGGATGCTTCCCGCCCTTGAACATCGGACTCCAGGTTCTTCAGCTTCTGGTCTCTTACATCGATGGACTTACATCGGTGATTTGCCAGGGGTTCTTGGGCCTTCAGCCACATACTGAAGGTTGCTCTGTCAGCTTCCCTACTTTTGAGGTTTTAGTACTCGGACTGGCTTCCTCAGCTTGCAGACGGCCTATTGTGGGACTTTACCTTGTGATTTTGTGAGTTCATTTTCCTAATAAACTCCCCTTCATATATATATATATATAAAAAATATGCTATTAGTTCTGTCCCTCTAGAGAACCCTGACTAATACAAGTACTAAACTTTATTTAGCTGCCAATTTCTGTTCTAAATCTATGTTTGTCAGGGAACAACTGGCCCGCAAATGCTAATGACTTTACCTTGGCTCTCCTCCCTTACTTACTCAGAAGCAGGTCGTTTCTGGTCCACCATTTTACCTGGGAGGTAGTGCCTTTGAGTATTTGGGCCCTAAGTAGAGTCTCAGACACAGCTCCACACTTTGGGTGGCCTCAAGAACACAGCCAGGGAGGGAGTGTTCTAACCTCAGGACATCCTCGGGGGCATCAATCAAAGACAGATGGGGCCACAAGCCTGAGAGCAGGAAGCTGCAGAATTCTCCAAGGCACTGCTCAGAGTCCTCAGTCAGGAGGTTCCCAGTGTGTGGGTGTAGAATCTAGTGTGACCCTTTAACAGAGATGCCTCGTTGAGCATTTGTGTCAGAGACACCGCTTTTCATTCATTAATGATTGGCCTTTTATCATGATGCAAGAGGAGGCAGAGAAAAGAGGGGGTTCCAGCAAGGTCAGAGCAGCCAGAGATGGTGAACGATGTCACCCAACATCTGGCTCCCAAGTTTATGCAGGAAGAAGGGGATGTTTTGTGTCTTACGGGGTCTCCTTTGGTGATGTGTCCTTGTGGTGGCCCTTGGTGTGCTATGATAAGCCACCTGCAGCAGTCAGCACTAGGAAGCCCCAGTAGAGATTGTGTTACCAGCATGGCAGAGAACTGACAGCTTCTCCCCTATTTGGTGAACAGTTGTTCCCCCTGGAATCATGACATTGATCACCCATCACATGATCACCCATCATGTGACAGCACCCATAACATGACATCACCCATCACATGACATCACCCATCACATGACATCACCTATCACATGATCACCTGTCACATGACATCACCCATCACATGACATCACCCAACACATGACATCACCATTACATGACATCACTCATCACATGACCACCCATCACATGGCACCACCCATTACATGATCACCTGTCACATGATATCACCCATCACATGACATCACCTGTCACATGATCACCTGTCATATGACATCACTCATCACATGACATAACCCATCACATGACCACCCATCACATGATACCACCCATCACATGACATCACCCATCACATGCCATCACCTGTCACATGACATCACCCATCACATGACATCGTCCATCACATGACATCACCCATCACATGACATCATCCATCACATGACATTGCCCATCACATGACATCCATCACATGACATCACCCATCACATGACATCACCCATCACATGATGTCAATGTCCCAAAGATAAGCGGAGCACTAAATTGATTCTGTAGAGTGAATATGGGAAGGAAAAAATCCAACTTTTATCACACCCTACTCACCAAGCAGGAAAGACATGCATAAGCTTCTCCTGAAAGTCTTATTTTAGGGCATTGTCCTGACCATGAAGAGAAAAAACAAGGGCCTTGGAGAGGACGGGCAGCTGGCCAGAGGCAGGAGGGAGCTGTGGCCCGGAGTCGAGAGCAATGGTGGGACATACAGGGGGAGAAGGGGGACATTCTGTGGTTTATACGTGTATTCTGCCAATTATGGAATCAAGATAGAGCTCACAGTCCTATCCCCATCACTCAGCCAGACTCTAAACATTTTCTGCCACCATTACCTCTCCTAATACTTGAAATTAAGACCTAGTGGGAGAGGTGAGGGGAAAAGGTAGACAAAAGAGAACAACAAAGGAGACCCAGGCTGGAGATAGAAGGGCTTCGTCACAAGCATCCAGACTGAGGTGGTGGCCACAAGCCACATGTGGCTCTTGAGTGCCTGAACACATGGCTAGCCTGTGTCAAGATGTGCTGTAAGTGTCAAATACACACTAGGTTTTGAAGACATTATCAAAAAAATAAGTTAATTTAAAATATCTCCATCATCATTGAAAGGATATTATTTTGAATGCTTTGGGTTAAATCAAATCTACAATGGAAATTCATGTGGCTACTAGAAAATTTAAAATTACACACATGGCTGGTATTATATTTCCATTGGACTATGCTGGGCCATAGACCACGTGGCATCAGGATTTTGCAGGAGCTGGAGGGAGATTCACGAGGCTGCCCCCAATCCTGCTCCCTTCCAGCCTCCTGGAACTGGATGGTGAGGGTGGAAGGGTGGTGGGTTCTGTTCCCAAGTGGGAACATTTGGAAAGAAATGACAGTGACACAGCGACTCATGGCTGAGCACAGGCAGACTGGATATCCACTGTGTGCTAGACACTGAGCTGTGCTCTGGGGGCAAAACATCATTCCCACACTCAAAAAGCCCACACCACAAGTCATCCTCTTTCAAGGGACAAGTGCCCTAAGCGTGTAATGCACAGGATGCCCCGAGGTGGTTGCCGAGAGGTGACAGCCATCTGATTCCATGGTGACCAACAGAGACTTCAGAGGGCAGAACATGTCACCAGGGCGTGGAAGGATAAGCAGGAGACCCCCTGGTGGAGAAGAAGGAAGAGGCTTTCCAGACAGGGGGGTATGTACACCTCGCAAGGACAAGACAGAGCTTCGAGAAAGGGGTGACTTCTCAGGATGGCAGGAGGTGGCGACGTAGGGCTAGATGAACAGGTTGGGTCCAGTCAAAAGCATCAGATGCCATCCCAAGAAAAAGACCAAGAGCTTCTGAGAATAAAATCAGGAGGGGTGCTGGAGCATCTTCTAGTCTTTTCTCTCCTGGGCAACTCTTTTGAGTCCTTTTGGGCTTCAAAATAATTGTGTTTTTTTTTTTTTTTTTTTTTTTTTTGAGGTAGAGTCTTGCTCTGCTACCCAGGCCGGAGTGCACTGGCACAATCTCTGCTCACTGCAACCTCCACCTCCCGGGTTCAAGTGATTCTTGCTCCTCAGCCTCCCAAGTAGCTGGGATTACAGTCACCCACCACCACACCTGGCTAATTTTTGTATTTTTAGTAGAGACGGGGTTTCACCATGTTGGCCAGGCTGGCCTTGAACTCCTGACCTCAGGTGATCCTCCCACCTCAGCCTCCCAAAGTACTGGGATTATAGGCGTGAGCCACCACGCCTGGCCTAAAAAAAAAAAACTTTTAACGACTTCTAAATTGTTTACAAAATGAAATTGAAGCCTGTCAGTGAAGCTGATGTTCTGTGAGCTGGCCTTTCCCTCCGCCTCATTTCCCACCACTCAGGCCTCCCCTTTCTGCTCCAACAGGAAGGAGTGGCCAGCTCTTCCTCCCCAGGCCCTGCCTCATGCAAACCTCTTGCCACGCACTTTCCTTTAGAGGCACCTGCCTTGCTTATCTTGTAAGACTCCATCCACCATCCAAGAACCATTTTCAGGAAGCCACACAGGTGCCTACTTGCCCTCCACCACAGTGGGATGTGCCTGTCCTGCCTGCTCCCAGCACTCCTTGACTTTCTCTATCATTGCAGTTCAGGACATTTTGTAGTAACATTTTGACACTTAATGTTATCAGGCTCCCCAGCTGGTATCCGAGCTCCTTCTAGACTGTGTCCCCATATAGTAAAAACATCATACATATTCGTTACTGGATGGATGGATGGATGGATGGATGACTTAGTTCTTCTAACCACTATTCCTGGTCCTGGCTTCCTGATAGTGACCACATGATTAGTTGGGTCCTCCCAACTCTGGTTCAAAATGTCTAAATAGGTTATTTACTCATAAGCTTTTAAAAAATCAGAATGGGCCGGGTGCAGTGGCTCATGCCTGTAATCCCAGCACTTTGGGAGGCCGAAGAGGGCAGATCATGAGGTGAGGAGATTGAGGAGACCATCCTGGCTAACACGGTGAAACCCTATCTCTACTAAAAATACAAAAAAATTAGCAGGGCGTGGTGGCGGGCACCTGTAGTCCCAGCTACTCGGGAGGCTGAGGCAGGAGAATGGCGTGAACCCAGGAGGCAGAGTGTACAGTGAGCCGAGATCACGCCACTGCACTCCAGCCTGGGCGACAGAGCAAGACTCCGTCTCAAAATAAATAAATAAATAAAATAAAATAAAATAAAATAAAATAAAAAATCAGAATGGGGTCAGGTGCAGTGACTCACACCCGTAATCCCAGCAATTTGGGAGGCTGAGGTGGGAGGATTGCTTAAACCCAAGGGATCAAGACTAGCCTGGGCAACATAGTGAGATCCTGTCTGTACAAAAAACAAACAAACAAACAAAAACCACATACACACACACAACAAAAGCAAAAAAATTAGCTGGGCATGGTGGTACGTGCCTGTAGTCCCAGCTACTTGGGAGGCTGAGGTGGGAGAATTGCTTGAGCCCGGGAGGTTGAGGTCGCAGGAGCTATGATTGCACCACTGCACTCACGCTTGAGTAACAGAGTAAAAATCTGTCTCAAAAAATAAAAAATTTAAAGTTGAAGAAAATCAGAATGGGAATTAGTTGAGAAGATTCAAAGCAACACTCTACATAAATTCCATGTAAGACTGCCAAATAAAGAGGCAGACATTAGATTCTCCTAAGGGAAATGGTAAATCCGGAGGCTAAGGAGAAAGTTCCAGTCGTCACCGTGTTGATTATGGAGTTTCAGCTCTCTAGTCGTGAAGCTCCCCCTCCTCCCCGCACACTGCAAGGTTTTCCTGAGGCTCTGAGAGGCCAGCTACAGTCTCAGTGGGGACCAAGCTGCTTCTACTTCATGTGGTGAGTGAAAATGGCCCAAAAGTCCCATTTCCCAGAGCTCTTTGTCAGACACTTGTAGAGAATCTTATGCAGAACTTTCTCCTGACCCCGTGTCAGCTGATGGCCCGTGAGACTGATAATCTAACAAGTTTGGACATTCGTGACACTCCTGCTAACCCAGGTATGCAAAGCTCAGACAGGCAGTCTTCCGATTCTGTTCTGCTTCTGTGGAAGGCAGAGCAGCTTAGCCCATTGATGTTCTGCAGGTGACTTTGATCTTGAATTCAGTTCACTGAGTGTCAGGTGATTATCCACCCCTATCAGTCAAAGCTCCCTGCTCCTTCCTCACAACTCCTCATCCCTTTTGTTCCCTGGCATTCCAGATTCTTCCACTGCACACATTAACTCACAGACAGATGCCAGCATCACGCTTCACTTTTTTTTTTTTTTTTTTTTTTTTTGGTGAGATAGAGTCTCACTCTGTCGCCCAGGCTGGAGTTCAGTGGTGCAATCTCGGCTCACTAAAACCCCCACCTCCCAGGTTCAGGCGATTCTCCTGCCTCATCCTCCCAAGTAGCTGGGATTACAGGTGCTCACCACCACACCCAGCTAATTTTTGTATCTTCAGTAGAGACAGGGTTTCGCATCTTGGCCGGGCTGGTCTCGAACTCATGACCTCAGGTGATCCACCCGCCTCGGCCTCCCAAAGTGCTGGGATTACAGGCATGAGCCACTGTGTCTGGTTGGTACGGCTGCCACCCTTACAGATTGTTCTATTATGTTTCTACTAAACATTTGCCCCCACAGCTCACACAGGCAACTGAGGTCACTCATCATCTGCGATCAGCCACATCTGCTGTTGGGTTTTACTAGGAAAAGAGTGGCTAGTTACGCTTTAATAGTTTATTAAGAAGGTCATTGTGCTTTATAGAATGGCTTAACAATTACTGAGAAGAGAGAAAGAAAGAAGGCAAGAAACAAAGAGGAAAGGAGGAAGAGAGGGAGGTAATTCATATGCAGAGAGAACATTTTGGGATCAAGGACTCTACTCAGTGCTTTCCCGTAACTCTCAACACTCCTGGAAGGTAGAGCCTGCTGTTCCCATTTCCCACTTTCCTTCCCAGACACATGGGAACCCAGGGCTTGCCCTCAGCCTGGGCTTCAGGATTAGGTCACGGGCTGCAATGCACCATGTGGCCCAGATTTGCAGAATGTAGGTCAAAGGGAAGAGTCCAAAGGTCAAATTCAAAGGACCTGAGAATAGCAGCAAAGGAAAGAATTGACAGCAAAGAAATTTTGGACAGTGAGGATGCAGGTCAGGGGTGCTTAGAAAGAGTCCCAGAGGTGACGAAACAGCATAGGGGGCCCAGGGAGAGAGTGGCAGGGCCTTTTGTTAAAAGCTTGCCTCAGCTGCATATGGTGGGTCACACTGCAGTCCCAGCCAGTCAGGAGGCTGAGACAGGAGCCTTTCTTGAGCCCAGGAGGTTAAGCCCAACTGGGACCACATAGTGAGACACCATTTGTATAAATAAATAAGAGTGGCCAGGCGTGGTGGCTTACATCTGTAATCCCAGCACTTTGGGATGCCCAGGTGAGCGAATCACCTGAGGTCAGGGGTTCGAGACCAGCCTGGGTAACATGGTGAAACCCTATCTCTACTAAAACACAAAAATTAACCTGTTGTGGTGGCAGGCGCCTGTAATCCCACCTACTTGGGAGCCTGAGGCAGGAGAATCACATGAACCCAGGAGGTGGAGGTTGTGGTGAGCCTAGATTACACCACTGCACTCCAACCTGGGTGACAGAGTGAGACTCCCTCTGAAAACAGAAATAAATAAATGAGAGCTTGCTTCAGAGCCTGGTGAGGGTGAATGCACTGGAGGGGCACTGGATCATTGCTGGAACAAATGAGGAAACTGAGACCCAGAGGGCCTTGAATGGCAGCCCCAGACCATGTAGGTCACAAGGGCAGAGGTGGGATTTAAGGCCTGTTCTATCTGACCCCAAACCCAAGACACCAACCACAGGTGGGGTGGCTGCCCTTGCCTTTGACACACTGCAGTTGGGGTGGGAAAATCTAGGAACTGGGAAGGGGCAATTGCACATGAAATAAAGAAACTCGCCGGGCGCGGTGGCTCACGCCTGCAATCCCAGCACTTTGGGAGGCCGAGGCGGGCGGATCACAAGGTCAGGAGATCGAGACCACGGTGAAACCCCGTCTCTACTAAAAATACAAAAAATTAGCCGGGCGCGGTTGTGGGCGCCTGTAGTCCCAGCTACTCGGGAGGCTGAGGCAGGAGAATGGCGTGAACCCGGGAGGCGGAGCTTGCAGTGAGCCGAGATGGTGCCACTGCACTCCAGCCTGGGCTGGGCGACAGAGCGAGACTCCGTCTCAAAAAAAAAAAAAAAAAGAAACTCAAGGTTAGAGAGGAGTTGAGTTTTCTTGTTTTTGTTTTGTTTCTTCTTTTCTTTTTCTTTCTTTCTTTCTTTCTTTTTTTTTTTTTTGAGATGGAGTCTCACTCTGTCGCCCAAGCTGAGGTGCAATGGCACAATCTCTGCTCACTGCAACCTCCGCCTCCCAAATTCAAGCGATTCTCCTGCCTCAGCCTCCCAAGTAGCTGGGGTTACAGGCGCCTGCCACCACACCCGGCTAATTTTTCTATTTTTAGTAGAGATGGGGTTTCGCCATGTTGGCCAGGCTGTTCTTGAACTCCTGGCCTCAAGTGATCCACCTGCTTCAGCCTCCTAAAGTGCTAGAATTACAGACGTGAGGCACCGTGCCCAGCCAAAGAGTTGAGTTTTCTTTCAGCACAAAACATCCAAGGACTGGGCATGTAGAGAGGCTGAAAAGCCATGAAGGAGTTTTCTGTCTGTTCCCCTGTTTCAAGCCCTCCCCCTTCTCAGCTGCTGTGACCCAGAAAGTACAGAATTCCTTTGGCGTTGACAGACAAACACCAACGAATTCAGCAGGCTTGGGATCCAGGGATGTGTGATTCCCCGCAGGGCCCCAGGGTGGAGCCACGTGGCTATCAAATCTCTATGTTTTGGTTCCCAGGCAGAGTCAGGTCTAACAAACCAGGGCTGATGTTTGACCAAACAGTAAACTTTAGAAACAAAGAAACATAATCGTGAGGTCATTTTCTAAACCATGGATAATTCAGCCCTAAAAGGCTTGGGCTAATTAAAAAATGTCTTTCACCTCCTTGGACCAATATGTGAACATATTGATGATTAACTTAACATTATTTAATTCTCCAAATATCTATCATGTTGGCATTCTGTGCCAAGCAAGGTGCTGTATTTTGAAGGCAAACCTGGACTGTAAAACAAAGACAAGGCACAACTACGGGAGGGCTTTACCAGCTACTTTCAGAAAATATCGCAGTGGCACCTTTGTGTACCCGGCTCATGCAAACAGAAACAGTGTCAGCAACCTGTTCTCAGATGGTTCTGGGGAAAAATGCTTAGATAGAAACACAGTAACAAAAAAGTGGCAAATTAAAAAAAAAAAAAGATAAATCTGGGAAAATGACATATGGGAGTTCTTTGTACCTTTCCACAATTTTTCTTTAAGTTTGAAAATATTTTGTTTCAAAATACAAGAGTTTTTGTTGCTGCTGCTGTTGTTGTTGTTGTTTTTAATGCTACGATCCAGAAGTCCTGGATTCAAGGTTCAGATTTTATTACCCAATGGAGTGGCATTTGCCATTTCGGGTAGCCTCTCTGGTCTGTGGCTCTTCTGTAAAATAAAGAAGGTGGCCAGACGTGGTGACTCATGCCTGTAATCCCAGCACTTTGGGAGATCGAGGCAAGAGGATCACTTGAGGCCAGAAGTTCGATACCAGCCTAGCCAACATGATGAAACCCTGTCTCTACTAAAAGTACAAAAAAATTAGCCAGGCGTGGTGGCATGTGCCTGTAATCCCAGTTACTGGAGAGGCTGAGGCAGAAGAATCACTTGAACCCAAGAAGCAAAGGTTGTAGTGAGCCAAGATCATACCACTGGACTCCAGCCTGGGCGACAGAGCAATACCCTGTCTCGAATAAAATAAAATAAAATAAAATAAAATAAAATAAAATAAAATTAAATTAAATTAAATTAAAAAGGTAATCTGTTGTCACTGCTGTAAAGCATTCTGTTGTGTGAATAAACCCGTCAGCAAACCCATTCCCTGAAAAAAACAAAAAGAATCAAGTGGAATGTTCTCTCTGCATATGAATTACCTCCCTCTCTTCCTCTCTTTTTCTTTCTTTCCTTCTTTCTTTCTCTCTTCTCAGTAATTGTTAAGCCGTTCTATAAAGCACTGTGACCTTTTAAATAAATTATACAAGGAGGCTGGGCACAGTGGCTCATGCCTGTAATCCCAGCACTTTGGAAGGCTGAGGCGAGTGGATCACCTGAGTCAGGAGTTTGAGACCAGCCTCGCCAACATGGTGAAACCCCATCTCTACTAAAAATACAAAAATTAGTTGGGCATGGAGGCACGTGCCTATAATTTCAGCTATTCGGGAGGCTGAGATGGGAGAATCGCTAGAACCCAGGAGGCAGAAGCTGCAGTGAGCCAAGATCGCGTCATTGCACTCCAACCTGGGCAGCAGAGCGAGACTCCATCTCAAAAAGAAAAAAATTAAAATTAAAAAAGAGGAGCGTAATTAGTCACTCTTTTCCTGGTAAAACCCAACAGCACATGTGGCTGATTACAGAATGATAAGGTGACCGAGTGACCTCAGCTGCCTATGCAAGTTGCCATAGCAAGTGTTCAGTAATAATGTATTAGAACCATCTGTAAGGGTGGTGGCTGTACCAACCAGACTCATAGCTGTTTAATAGGTAAAGCACGATGTTGGCATCTGTCTGTTAATGTGTGTGGTGGATGAGTCTAGAATGCCAGTGAATAGAAGGGAACAGGGAGCTTGGATTTACAGGGGTCCATAATCTAATGCTCAATTAACTGAATTCAAGATCAAAGTCACCTTTGATATTTGAATAATCAATAATCAATTTGATTAAACATCACATAATCAATTTGGATAACTGATATTTGAAATAATATTTTTTTTATTTACTCTAATATTTATTTCCCCCCAAAATATTATCAGGCTGGGTGCAGTGGCTCACACCTGTAATCTTTAACCTTTTGGGAGGCCGATGGGGGAGGATGGCTTGAGCCCAGTAGTTTGAGGCCATTGTGGGCAACAAAGTGAGATTCCATCGCTACAAAAAATCAAAAAAATTAGCCAGGCATGGTGGCACATGCCTGTGGTCCCAGCTACTCGGGAGGCTGAGGCAGGAGGATCACTTGAGTCTAGGAGTTCAAAGGGTCAGTGAGCCATGACCATGCTGCTGCACTCCATCCTGGGACTCTGTCTCAAAAAAAAGCGTTATGTATACACACACACACACACACACACACACACACATCGGTCCATCAGTCCAACAGGTACTCATTGTGTTAAGTTATCAATGAGATATTTGACATCCTGTCATTTGCAGTAAGTCTTAGACTCAAAGCCCATCTCAGTTTGGACCGGCAGGTCCCGAGGGCTCCATGCTCGCCTGTGGCTGCTGTGCTGGGCAGCACTGTCTCCTGCAGGTTCTCTTGGCAACTCTAGGTCCGCCCAGCCCTGGGTCCCACCAGCTCGCGCTCTCTCCCCTCCCCATCTCTGCTTCAGGCCACTCCCACCCCTTTTCTAGTCTGAGACTGGACAGTTTCCTCTGGCTCCTCGTCATTTCCTCAAATCTATGGCCTATGCACACTCCTACCTCTTTCAACAAAGACTTGAAAGTTTTGAAACTACCCGGTCTCCTCTGCTTTCTGCTGTCTCATCCTTTCCTGGAATCAGTGGAGGGGTGGAGTAGATCAGAAGGAACCACGGGAACTACAGAAATGCATCAGCTAAGCTGGGCGCAGTGGCTCATGCTTGTAATCCCAGCACTTTGGGAGGCCAAGGCAGGTGGATCACCTGAGGTCAGGAGTTTGAGACCAGCCTGGCCAATATGGCAAAACCCTGCCTCTACTAAACATACAACAAATTAGCTGGTCATGGTAGCGAGCATCTGTAGTCCCAGCTACTCAGGAGGCTGAGGCAGGAGAATTGCTTGAAACTGGGAGGTGGAGGCTGCAGTAAGCCGAGATTGCACCACTGTACTCCAGCCTGGGTGACAGAGCAAGACTCTGTCTCAAAAAAACAAACAAACAAACAAAAAGAAGGAAACGCATCAGCTAGCATTTCAAAACTATTTTCCCACCGTAAAGGGTTTTAAAAAAAATTTTGCTGTGTGTGTGCGTGATGGGGTGGGGAAGAGAAGTGCTGGGGAGCTCACTAATGGAGAAAGGACACCCCCAACCCCTACATCCCCCCATAGGCAAGAATCCGGGGCTGGCTGATTCCTTTCTTCAGGTGAGGACTCAGATTATGCAACGTCTTCCTCTTCAGTGCTTTAGTGTAAGAGCAGTGAGCAGAGGCCAGCTCAGGAGATGGCGGTTTTGATAGGAGGACAGAGGAGTAAAGGGCAACAGGGAAACAGGCTGTGCCTTCTCGGTGGGCAGGGGTTGAATTTTATAACAACTATGTTCATTCTTGTGTTATGTACTTGTAGTACTTTGCTATGATTTTATCCTCACCACAAACATAGAAAGAATTAGAGAGTTATTTTTCCATTTTGTAGAAAGAAAAAAAAAAAACCTAAAGGTCAGGTAACCTGTGACTAGCTCTGTTTCCTTTCATTCATAAAAAGCAGAAAATCAAAGTCAGGCGTTGTGGCTTACACCTGTAATCCCAACATTTTGGGAGGCTGAGGCGGGAGGATTGCTTGAGCCCAGGACTTTGAGACCAGCCAGCCTGGGCAACATGGTGAAACCCAGTCTCTACAAAAAATACAAAACTTAGCCAGGTGTGGTGGCGCACATCTATAGTCCCAGCTCCTTAGGAGGCTGAGATGGAAGGATCTACTGAGCCTGGGAGGCAGAGGTTGCAATGAGCTGAGATTGCATGACTGCACTCCAGCCTGGGCAACAGAGCGAGATCCCAAAAGTGCCTCCCGAGAAACCAAGGAAAAGGCTTCTGCTCACATTGCAAAGAAACTGCGTGCAGGTGGGACTGATCCCAACTGTCCTGAAATCCCCAGTCCCACCTCCCACAGCGCCTGGCCTGTGGCTTCCTGCATTTAAGAATTTAAAGTAAGAAAATGAAATCCTGTTTACATGTTCTCATATGTCTTTTTTCTTGTGTGTATGTGTTTTTATGTATGTACACACACCCCCCCACACACACACACAAACAGAGCAAGTTTTTAGAAAATGACAACGTGCCAAGTGGAGCCACTTCATAAAATCTTATTTATTTCGTATGCTCGTTTTTGTGAACTGACATTGTGCACATAACGTGTCTTTTTTTTAGTCCTCTGCCTCTAAGTCACAGATCTTTTCCTTTTTTTCTTTTTTCTTTCTGAAGCAGACTCTCGCTCTGTTGCCCAGGCTGGAGTGCAGTGGCATGATCTTGGCTCACCACAACCTCCGCCTCCCGGGTTCAAGTGATTCTCCTGCCTCAGCCTCCCAAGTAGCTCAGATTACAAGCACGCATCACCACTCCCGGCTAATTTTTTTTTTTTTTTTTTTGTATTTTTAGTAGAGATAGGGTTTCACCATGTTGGCCAGGCTGGTCTCAAACTCTTGACCTCAAATCTGCCCACCTCAGCCTCCCACAGTGCTGGGATTACAGGTGTGAGCCACCATGTCCGGCTGACACAGATCATTTTGTGTTTCACATCTAAGTCTTTAATCCACTAGAATCTACCTCTATATACGCAGTTAGGTAGAGATTCAGGTTGTTTTTCTGCACAGAGGAAGCTGGTTTTCCCAGCTTCATCCACTAAGCAATCTATCCTCTCTCTGATGACCTGTGGGATTACCTTTATTATTATACTTTACGTTCCCATATATGACCTAAATGAAATGCAGTTCGTATATGGTATTATCAGTGGCATGTGAACCAGAACAACTCCATCTTAAATAGGATCTGGATAAAATGAGGCTAAAACCTACTGGGCTGCGTTCCCAGACAGTTAAGGCATTCTAAGTCACAGGATGAAATAGGAGGTCGGCACAAAACACAGGCCATAAAGACCTTGCTAATAAAACATGTTGTAGTAAAGGAGCTGGCCAAGACCCACCAAAACTAAAATGGTGACGAGAGTGACCTCTGGTTGTCCTCACTGCTACACTCCCACCAGCGCCATGACAGTTTACAAATGCCATGGCAATGTCAGGCAGTTACCCTATATGGTCTAAACAGGGGAGGCTTGAATAATCCATCCCTTGTTTAGCATATCATCAAGAAATAACCATAAAAATGGGCAACCAGCAGCCCTCGGGGCTGCTCTGTCTCCGGAGTAGCCATTCTTTTATTCCTTTACTTCCTTTTTTTTGGAGACAGAGTCTCCCTCTGTCGCCCAGGCTGGAGTACAGTGGCACAATCTCGGCTCACTGCAAGCTCCGCCTCCCAGATTCACGCCATTCTCCTGCATCAGCCTCCCAAGTAGCTGGGACTACAGGTGCCTGCCACCGCACCCGGCTTTTTTTTTTTTTTTTTTAATTAGAGATGGGGTTTCACCATGTTAGCCAGGATGGTCTCGAACTCCTGACCTCGTGATCCACCCGCCTTGACCTCCCAAAGTGCTGAGATTACAGGCATGAGCCACCATGCCTGGCCTATTCCTTTACTTTCTTAATAAACTTGCTTTCACTTTGCACTGTGGACTCACCCCGAATTTTCTTGTGCAAGATCCAAGAACCCTCTCTTGGGGTCTGGATTGGGACCCCTTTCCTGTAACATATTTCTCTGACCTGTAACAGCATGAACCATATGGTTTGCTCATACACTGGTTGAACTAAATGGAATGCAATGATCTGTCCTTGATCTTTCTGTTTGCCACTGATCTGTCTGTTTGATCTCGTGCCAGTGATACCACATCGTTTTTATTCCTACGTCTTTGTCCTTGTGGTGTGTCTTAGCATCTAGCAGGACAATTTCCTTCTTTTTAACTGTTTTGAAAGGTTGAATTAACTATTTGTAGACCTTTATTCCACTGAATGCATTTTAAAATAAGTTTATTATGTTCCTCAAAAAAATTTCAGCTGGACTTTTTATTGGGAGTGTATTGAATGTACTGATTAATTTGGGAAGACTCGACATCTTTGTGTCATTAAGTCACCTGAAGTAAGAGCCTAAAAGACCTCTCCATTTATTCAGATCATATTCTGTAACCCTTATTGGAATTTTATTGTTCTCTCCATAAGGTCTCATATAGTCTCGGTGATATGGTTTGGCTCTGTGTCCCCACCCAAATCTCATCTTGTAGCTCCCATAATTCCCACGTGTTGTGGGAGGGACCTGGTGGGAGATGATTGAATCATGGGGGTGGGTCTTTCCTGTGCTGTTCCTGCGATGGTGAATGGGTCTCATGAGATCTGATGGTTTTAAAAATGGGAGTTTCTCTGCACAAGCTCTCTCTTTGCCTGCTGCCATCCACGCAAGACATGACTTGCTCCTCCTTTGCCTTCTGCCATGATTGTGGGGCCTCCCCAGCCACGTGGAACTGTAAGTCTGTTAAAACTCTTTCTTTTGTAAATTGCCTGGTCTCAGGTATGTATTTATCAGCATCGTGAAAATGAACCAATACAGTAAATTGGTACCAGTAGAGTGGGGCGCTGCTGTAGATATCCGAAAATGTGGAAGTGACTTTGGAATTGGGCCACAGGCAGGGGTTGGAACAGTTTGGAGGGCTCAGAAGGAGACTGGAAAATGTGGGTAAGTTTGGAACTTCCTAGAGACTTGTTGAATGGCTTTGACCAAAATGCTGATAATGATATGGGCAATAAAATCAGGCTGAGGTGGTCTCAGACTGAGATGAAGAGCTTGTTGGGAACTGTAGTAAAGGTGACCGTTGTTATGTTTTAGCAGAGACTGGCGGCCTTTTGTCCCTGCCCTAGAGATTCATGGAGCTTTGAACTTGAGAGAGATGATTTAGGGTATCTGGCGGAAGAAATTTCTAAGCAGCAAAGCATTCAAGAGGTGACTTGGGTGCTGTTAAAGGCATTTGGTTTTATAAGGGAAGCAGAGCATAAAAGTTTAGAAAATTTGCAGCCTGACAATGTGATAGAAAAGAAAATCCCATTTTCTGAGGAGAAATTCAAGCTGGCTGCAGATATTTGTGTAAGTAACAAGGAGCCAAATGTTAATCCCCAAGACAATGGGGAAAATGTCTCCAGGGCATGTCAGAGGTCTTCACGGCAGTCCCTCCCATCACAGGCTCAGAGACCCAGGAGGAAAAAGTGGTTTCGTGGGCCAGGCCCAGGGTTCCCCTGCTCTGTGCAGCCTAGGGACTTAGTGCTCTGCATCCCAGCCACTCCAGCCATGGCTGAAAGGGGCCAATGTAGAGCTCGGGCCATGGCTTCAGAGGGTGCCAGCCCCAAACCTTGGCAGCTTCCTTGTGGCAGCTTCCTTGTGAGGCTGAGGCAGGAGAATGGTGTGAACCTGGGAGGCGGAACTTGCAGTGAGCCAAGATCGTGCCACTGCACTCCAGCCTGGGCAACAGAGTGAGACTCTGTCTCAAAAAAAAAAAAAAAAAAAAAAAAGTACACAGTACAAGTACACAGAAGTCAAGATTTGGGGTTTGGGAACCTCCACCTAGATTTCAGAGGATGTATGGAAACACCTGGATGTCCAGGCAGAAGCTTGCTGCAGCAGCAGGGCCCTCATGGAGAACCTCTGCTAGGGCAGTGTGGAAGGGAAACATGGGGTTAGAGCTCCCACACAGAGTCCTTACTGAGGCACTGCCTAGTAGAGCTGTGAGTAGAGGGCCACTGTCCTCCAGACCCCAGAATGGTAAATCCACTGACAGCTTGCACCGTGCACCTGGAAAAGCTGCAGACACTCAATGCTAGCCCGTGAAAGCAGCTGGGAGGGAGGCTGTACCCTGAAAAGCCACAGGGGCAGAGCCATCCAAGACCATGGGAACCCACCTGTTGCATCAACGTGACCGGGATGTGAGACATGGAGTCAAAGGAGATCATTTTGGAAATTTAAGATTTGACTGCCCTGCTGGATTTTAGACTTCCACGGGACCTGTAGCCCCTTTGTTTTGGCCAATTTATCCCATTTGGAATGGCTGTATTTACCTAATGCCTATACCCCCATTGTATCTAGGAAGTAACTAAACTTCTTTTGATTTTACAGGCTCATAGGTGAAAGGGACTTGCCTAGTCTCAGAAGAGATGTTGGACTGTGGACTTTTGAGTTAATACTGAAATGAGTTAAGGCTTTGGGCAACTGTTGGGAAGGTATGATTGGTTTTGAAATGTGAAGATATGAGATTTGGGAGAGGTCAGGGGTGAAATGATATGGTTTGGCTCTGTGTCCCCACCCATATCTCATCTTATAGCTCAAAATTCCTATGTGTTGTGGGAGGGACCTGGTGGGAGATGATTGAATCACAGGGGCGGGTCTTTCCCTTGCTGTTCTTATGATAGTGAATGGGTCTCATGAGATCTCATGATTTTAAAAATGGAAGTTTCTCTGCAGAAGCTCTCTCTTTGCCTGCCACCATTGATGTAAGATGTGACTTGCTCCTTCTTGTCTTCTGCCATGATTGTGAGGCCTCCCCAGCCATGTGGAACTGTGAGTCCAATTAAACATCTTTCTTTTGTAAATTGCCCAGTCTTGGATATGTCTTTATCAGCAGCGTGAAAACAGACTAATACACTTGGTAAAAATTAATATGTCAGTTTTGGGTGTAGAGGGATGGTAAGGTGGAAATTAAAGATTGCTATTTCAAGCTGGACTTGGTAGCTCACACCTGTAATCCCCACACTTTGGGAGGCTGAGGCAGGAGGATCACTTGAGCCCAGGAGTTCAAGACCAAACAGGCAACCTAGTGAGACCTCATCTCTACAAAAAAATAAACAAAGTTAGCCAGTCATGGTGGCGTGAGCCTGTAGTCCTAGCTGCTCCAGAGGCTGAGGTGGGAGAATTGCTTGAGTCTAGGAGGTGGAGGCTACAGTGAGCCATATCCAAGCCACTGCACTCTGTCAGTGTACTCTGCTTGAGTGACAGAGCAAGATCTGTCTCAAAAAATAAATACATAAATAAAATGATTGCTATTTTTTTCTTTTTCTTTTTCTTTCTTTTTTCTTTTTTCTTTTTTTTTTTTTTTTTTTGAGACGGAGTCTTGCTCTGTTGCCCAGGCTGGAGTACAATGGCATGATCTCGGCTCACCACTACCTCCACCTCACAGGTTCAAGCAATTCTCCTGCTTCAGCCTCCCGAGTACCTGAGATTACAGGTGCATGCCACTGCACCCAGCTAATTTTTGTGTTTTTAGTAGAGATGGGGTTTCACCATGTTGGCCAGGCTGGTCTCGAACTCTTGACCTCGAATGACCCACCTGCTTCGGCCTCCCAAAGTGCTGGGATTACAGGTGTGAGCCACCATGCCCGGCCAAAGATTGCCATTTAAAGATGCCGTACACTTGGCAATATCTATCAAAATTGCAAGTGCACAGACTTTGAATTTCTCCAACTTTACCCTTCAGCTCTCTATGAAAATGTGCAAAATGGCATGCATATGTCATGGCACAAACAATGGAATGTTATGGGATGTTCTGCAGCATTTACAGAAGAAGGTAAAATAATCTCCAAGATGGTTGTGACATGAAAATACTACTGTGCAGGAATGGTGGGAATGGGGAGGATATCCCCATATATGGGAATGGGGATGAGCATATACATGTAGGCTGTATATACATGTATATATGTGCAAGATGATTAACTATCTCAGGGGAGAAACATAAGAAACTATTAACCTTATTTATCTCTGGATTCCTGGTGACAGAAATAATAAAGGGACTGACTTTTCACTGTATATTCTCCGTAAATTTTGAGTTTGGCCAGGGCATGGTAGCTCATGCCTAGAATCCCAGCACTTTGGGAGGCTGAAGTAGGTGGACTGCTAGAGCTCAGGAGTTCAAGAGCAGCCTGGGTCACATGATGAAACCCCGTCTCTACAAAAAAGTTAGCTGGGTGTGGTGGCGCACGCCTGTAGTTCCAGCTACTCAGGAAGCTGAGGCAGGAGAACTGCAGTGAGCCATAATTGTGCCATTGCACTCTAGCCTGGACAACAGAGGAAGACCCTGTCTCTGGTTTGACAAAGATGGTCCTTCCCAGTATCCTTTGGTATGCAGAGCTTCCTGGAAGGGAGTTGGCCAGTAAGACTTCTGGAAGACTACTTTGAGCCAGCCCACTCCCTCCTGCTATGAGGCCTCCTTGGAGAATGGGGGTGGTACCAACTGAAACTCTCTGGCAGGAGGACTATGAAGGACTCCCAAGGGGCTGCCACCTTCCAAAAGGCAAGTGGTTTATACCAGGGAACTTATTCCTCCACCAAGCCTTAGAGATTGACGGGGCAGGGGGCTGGGGCCAATCTGTGGCTGTGGCTGCAATACCCTCCTGTCCCAGCCTCCCCTGGCCACTCCACTCAGTTTTATTGTGGAGGTCGTGGTTGTTATAGCAGCTGGCATTGATAACCAACTGATAACCTAGACATTTGCATTTTACAGAGGACTTACTTCTAATTGATAGAAATTCAGACAGAATTAAAGAGAAAATACTATTTCAGAGAATTGAAGTTCACTCCCACTGAGGAGAAGGGGTCCTTCAAACAACGCCTTGAGTCTTAGAGTGAGTCTGGTGCCACGTGCCTTTGTGTTTTAAACCACCCTGCAGAACTCTGTCTCTGCAAACAGGACCCCAAGAAGGGTTACTGCAGGTCGGGACTGGAAGGTGACCGGGCTCAATTCAAGCGCAGTCAACAACTATTTCTGAGTTCCCCTCCGTACCGGGTGCGTGTCTAAGCCCCAACCCACATTATAGGCTTCATGGCAGCCTCACCTTTCAGATCCAGGAGTCCACGTTGCACAACTCCAGGAGTTCAAGGCTGAGCAACACAGTGAGACCCTGCCTCTAAAAAAGAAAAATTAAAATGAAAAAATAAAAACATAAAGCTGTTGGCAGCTGCCACAGACTCAAGACAGCCTGGACAACTCTGCATCAAATTTCAAATCTCCCAACAAGAAAACTGCTGTGTTTTCCAGCATGGAAACTGCCCGGCATGGTGGCTCATGCTGTAATCTCAGCACTCAGGGAGGCCAAGGCAAAAGGATCGCTTGAGCCCAAGAGTTCAAGACCAGCCTGGGCAACATGGCAAGACCCCATCTTTACAAAAAATAAAAAAGTCAGGCATGGCGGCACATGTTTGTAGTCCCAGCTACTCAGGAGGCTGAGACAGGAGGATCACTTGAGCCCAAGAGTTCCAGGCTGCAGTGAGCTGTGATTGTACCACTGCACTCCAGGCTGGGGGACAGAGCGAGGCCCCGTCTCAAAAAACAAACAAGCAAACAAACAGACATCATGGTGAGAAGCAGCTGTGACCCACCTTCTCCCACTCAGTGAGGACTTCTCTCAGGATGTCCCCAACCCACTGCACCCACAAGGCTTCTCTGCACTCATCTGGTATCAAAGCTGGGAGCTTTCTTTTTTTTTTTTTTTTTTTTTTTTTTTTTTTTGAGACTGAGTCTTGCTCTGTCACCCAGGCTGGGGTGCAGTGGCCGGATCTCAGCTCACTGCAAGCTCCGCCTCCCAGGTTTACGCCATTCTCCTGCCTCAGCCTCCCGAGTATCTGGGACTACAGGCGCTCACCACCTCGCCTGGCTAGTTTTTTGTATTTTTTAGTAGAGATGGGGTTTCACCGTGTTAGCCAGGATGGTCTCGATCTCCTGACCTCGTGATCCGCCCGTCTTGGCCTCCCAAAGTGCTGGGATTACAGGCTTGAGCCACCGCACCCGGCCTACTGGGAGCTTTCTTGAGCAGAGGATTGCAGACACATAGCAGGCATTGTTTAAATAACTTTTTACTTCTCCCTTAATAAGATATTTGAAACTGTTTTTATATCTCATATTAAAAATAAATCTAGGAGTCCAGAGAAACTTGCCACCAGTCCTGGAGCCATGAGCAATTCTCTCCTCCCTCTGGCCTCAGTTTCCTTGTCTGTGAGGTGGGGAGGATCTTTGATCTTGATCTTTAGTGGGTCCCCCCGCCATGGCCCCCATGTGAATAGATCTCCACTTTGGCACTCTCTTGGCTCTTCTTGACAGTTCTCCCCAGCTCCCAAGCAATTCCAGACATTCCTGTGGGACTGTGATTGACAAAGCTATTGGCAGGTGCCACCTACGTGAGCCACATCTTTTCCTGGAGCCACGCGAAGCATCTTTGTCCTCCACACACAGAGCCGGGATGAAGCAGGGGCAAAGGAGAAAGGGGCGACAGGTGCTGGTGACTGGGAGTGCTTCCTGCTGCTCCCCGGAGTCCCCAGCCCTGCTGGCCCTCAGGGAAGCCAGTCGAGCTGATGGCAACAGAGGGACAGCCTGGGAAACCCAGCTGCCTGTCTGTTGGTCACTGTCGTCGAGAGCAGGCTGAGGAGGACGTGGGCCAGGGATAAGGGAGCCATCCCTGGACTTCCTGGGACCCATGAGACCTCCGGACAGTGAGGCAGGACAAAGGCCTATGTCTTCTTTATCACACTGTAATGTGAATCTGGTTCCTTCTCCTGGGGCCTCTGAGCAGCTATCCTGTTGGTGTTAGAATCAAACACCACCGAGGCATAGTGAAGTTCTTCCCTGGGGGCGGCCTGCAGAGAGAAACCGAGAAACCGGAGGCTCGGGAGAAGCAGGGGAAGGAAGGACCCCCAGCATAGGACAGAGGAGGGAGCACACCTGAGGGGCCTTGGGGAGGCCTCACTGCAGAGGCTGTACTGTCCTGGCCTCTTTCTCTTTATGATCCTGTCCACCCAGCTGCTCCTCCCCACCTGCGCAAGCCACACCACAACATCCCCAGCATCAGAGGCAGGAGGCTCCCTGGACTCCTTGGGGCTGACCCAGCCTGGTCCATTCTACAGAGAAGAAACTGAGGCCCTGAGAGTTGGCTGGGCTCCCCTGAGACACCTCTGTGCTTCTCTTAATGAAATATTCTTGCGGCCAGGCGCGGTGGCTCACGCCCCTAATCCCAGCACTGTGGGAGGCCAAGCGGGTGGATCACTTGAAGTCAGGAGTTTGAGACCAGCCTGGCAACATAGTGAAACCCAGTCTCTACTAAAAATACAAAAATTAGCTGGGCGTGGTGGTGGGCACCTGTAATCCGTGCTACTTGGGAGGCTGAGGCAGGAGAATCACTTAAACCGGAGAGGCAGAGGTTGCAATAGCCAAGATTGGACCACTGCACTCCAGCCTGGTGACAGAGTAAGACTCTGTATCAAAAAAAAAAAAAAAAAAAAAAAAAGAAAAGAACAGAACAGAACAGAAAAGTTCTCACAATGAAGCAGCCATGGGTCCCTTTCTGGGGTCCCTTTCTGCAGAGGACCCCTAGTCCTCTAGGTAGAGGTGAAGCCAGTACAGGGGTACCACATTGGCCCTGCAGCTCTGATTAACTTGCTGTGCTGTGGGCATGAGTCCCAACTTGTACCATGGGGGCTGGGAGAAGAGTAAGACCATGCCCCATCCACTCTAGATCATGAGACAACAAGTTAGAACAACAAGATGTTGCTGGTTCCAGGCCATGCAGCTTTGTGGACACAAGATCATGTCACGCAAGGAAGGAGTCAGGCTTGACCATCGCAGGGGCGCTCAGAAACTTGGCCAGGAGCTAGCCGAGTGTGGTGTCTCAATCCTGTAATCCCAGCACTTTAGGAAGCCAGGGCGGGTGGATCGCTTGAGGTCAGGAGTCTGAGACCAGCCCAGGGCAGGCGGATCACTTGAGGTCAGGAGTCTGCGACCAGCCTGGCCAACATGGTGAAACCCTGTCTCTACTAAAAATACAAAAATCAGCCAGTGCAACGGCATGTGCCTGTAGTCCCAGCTACTCTGGAGGCTGAGGCTGAGGCAAGAGAATTGCTTGAACCTGGGAGGCAGAGACTGCAGTGAGCCAAGACTGTGCCACTGCATTCTAGCCTGGGGGACACAGCAAGATTCTGCCTTAAAAAAAAAAAAAAAGAAAGAAAGAAAGTTGGCCAGGAGCCATCCAGGACCCTGGGTCCCCAGACCATCCTTATCCTCATTCTGACAGGTGGCGGGAGGTTGGGGAGGGGTGTGGCTATCAGAGGACCCAGAAGTTGCAGGACTGGATCCCCTCTTCCCCTGTCCAGTGCAAAACGGCGGCCTGGGGAGAATGGTACCAGGCTGGAGATATCCCAGGGAGTTGGGCCACTTTTCTAGGCAGACCAGCAACAGTGTCCCCTGTCACCCTGGTGCCAGCCCTCCATGGCACCACACAGCATGTCTGAGGGGCCCCTTCAGCTCCCAGGCCTGGGGGATTCTTTACGCATCCCTGTCTGATGCTTACATCTCTCCCGATCCTCTCTGCCAAGTGACCCGCAGCTTCTGCTTGAACTCTCCCACTAGTAGGTGAGTCATGACCCAGGGAGGCAGCCCCCATCCTGTTATTCCAGTTGAAGGTGGCTGCGCCCAAGGGTTGACCCACAGCGGGTCACAGACAAAAACCTGGAAAGCAGAGTTGATGCCAAAGAGATGATGAGACCAAAACAGTGAGAAGTCTCAGTTTCTCACCTTGGTGCATGATACACAGCAGGTGCTTAACCCATGCTGGACTTCACGGACTCTCAGAGCCATAGCTGCTGGCCACCCTCCTAACTGCCCAGCCGCAATGACACCAAGCCCTTCTAAGGACCTCTACTCTGGCAAAATCAACACTTGTTCCATCTCCGTGTGTCCCCATCCCTGACAGGCACAAGATCACCAAGCTCACCCCTTCCTTCCCCTTCTGCCCACTCCCCTAGGGGTGCCCTGGCACAGCCCAGGGGCCGCATGCCCAGAAGCCGGGCTCCTGCACTTACCACGGTGCTGTATTCCACCTGCACCTCTCTTGGTGGTGCTGGCTCTTCCTGCAGAGGCCACGACAGTAGCTCCAGATTCGCGTAGTGCAGCTCACTCTGCTCGGCAGCCTGGGTGGGCGGGAGGTCCCAGGTGGGTGTCCACGGAGCTCTGCAGCCTCTGTTCCTGCATCTCTGCACGTGTCTCCCCCTCCTCTATGCTCTGAGCGCCTCAGCCCCCACTTCCCCTTCCTGCCTCCACCCCACTCCATCCAGTAGTTGAATGTTCCCCAGGTCAGCTCCGCTGGGAGGGCCTCCCTTCATTCCATTTGCCCCGTTTGGGAGGGGACAGGCTGGCCAGGACTCAGAACAAGACCCAGTGACCACATCTCCCAGCATCGTTCGTCCTGCTCTGGGCGAGCTCCCCACTCCATGCATCCACCATCCATCCTCCATTGGCTGATGGGACTGTCCAACTCCCCAGCATCCTCTGTACCCTCCACCCAGCCACCTGATACACCTCCTGCTGAAGCCCCCTTACCTGCTTGGGGTTCTGGGACAGCTCCGAATGCTCACCAGCTAGAGATAAGAGGACAGGAAGGAGGTTGAATCCTGGAGCAAGGGCCAGGATGGAAGGTCCTACAAGCCTTCTGGGAAAAGGCCTTTCCCTAGAGACCTCAGCCCTGGGGACCTATCCCTTCAGGCCTGAAGCATGGTAGGAACTCAAGAGTTTGTTGAGTGAGACTCTGTCTCAAAATTAAAAAAAAGAGAAAAAGAAAACAAAAAATCATAGATGAATTTATAAAGGCATAGAAAAAAAGACTGGAAGGACATACCTCAGGTGCCAGTGCCTGGTTTTCTCTAGGTGGTGGGGTTTTTAGTTATCATTGATGATGGGGGATTTATTTCCTTCTTTGTGCTTTTACTCATTTTTCAAATTTCCTACAATAATCACATATATCCTTCTTAAGGGAGGAGTGAGAGCCTTTCTGGGTGAAAGGGCACAAAGGAAACCGAAAGGGACTCAGAACTCAAACAACCCAGTGGCGTCCACGTGAGTGCTGAAGTTTAGACTGGGGTTGCCAGAAAATGACACAAGCGAAGCAGACGGGAAAGAGGAAGTGATTTTCTTCCCATACACCCTGTACAGATCTACTATAGCTGATTTCTCCCCCAAAAGCCTGGGCGCCACGGGAAGCATTGGGGGTGCGTGTGAGCAGTGCCCCCCACCAAGTATGCACCAGCCTATCCTGCAGCTATGAGTGGGACAGGATAACCCCATCTTTTCCCACCCCAGTCTCACTTTGCAGTCTTGGAAGGCTTTGGACAAAGATTCCCATGAGAATCTTCTGCCCATGGAATCTTGAACTCTCCAAACAGGGAGGAAGTTTCAGGCTTACATTTGACCTCGGCCAGGAATCTGCTCTCCTAGAGGACTGGTGGCCACACCTCCACTTGTTCCTCCGTTCCTGTGCTTATTCAATTCGCCTATCAGGTATTTATTGAGCACCTACTTACTGAGTGCCAAGAGTTCCTGTTCTCTCTTTTAATCTGAGCTCAGAGGAGGGCAGCTGAACTAGAGGTTGCCTGGAGCCCCCTGGGGTGCCCATTGTGGCTGGAGATATTGAGTAACACATTAATTTGATGAATATGGTTCTGTACCTCTTTGAAGCACATGCCTGTGGGAAGACAGGAGAGGACGCCAACAATGACAGTCTGGTTTCCAAAAGGCTGTGACAGCAGAGGTATAGCCAGGAGGGGTCCCAAGTCACTCTTTGGAGTCAAAGAAAAGGTCCCAGAGAAAAGAAAGTCTGAGGACCACTGTGAGTCCACTGGGAGTGAGCTGGGGAGAGAGGGCAGGGGAGGCCCTCCACGTGTCCAGAGTAAACCCAGAAGGAGAGGAGAGGCTGAGGTTGAGGCTGTTATTAAAGGAGATACAAGAAGTTGGTTTCCAGGGTGCACTGATGGGGAGAGGGAGGTGGGTAGGGCCAGATCGCGGAGGGCCATGACTCCTGGAGAGACCTGGACTTTTTTGGTGGGGGAGATCATGCAAGGGTTTATTTTATTGTATAGACACAGGGGTCTTGTTGTGTTACACAGACTGGTCTTGAATTCCTGGGCTCAAGCAATCCTCCCATTTCAGCCTCCTGAGTAGCTGGAACTACAGATGCACATCACTGCACCCAGGTCACCATGCCAGGGTTTTAAACAGAAGAGGATCATTGCTTCATGGGCCAACCACCCTTGGGCTGGCAATGGGAATGCCTCCTGCTAGGGAGCCACCTCCCACAGCCTGTAACCACCACGCACAAGGATGCTTCCTCTGGGACCTGCCCTGTAGGATCACCCAGGGTGTGCGGTCTGGGTGTCGCATTTGATAGCAATACTGTGAGACGAGGACATAGCTTTGAAAATGAGTGTCTGTGGTCAAGGCCTGACCACCCCAGGTGGGGCAGAGGGGTGTGGGGAGCCAACTCACCTTTGATCCGTTTCCAAAACATCCTCCAGGCTAGCAGGGAGGCCCCCATCAACAGAAGCAGCAACAATGCCAACAGGGAGAGGAGCAGCGGGAGCCTGGAGGAGGCACAGGGTGGTGAGGGTGGGGTGAACTTGACTTCTCCAATTTATTTTTTTATTTTTATTTATTTATTTTTGAGACAGGATCTGGTTCTGTTACCCAAAGGAGGCTGGAGTGCAGTGGTGATCATGGCTCACTGTGGCCTTGAACCCCTGGGCTCAAATGATCCTCCTGCCTCAGCCTCCTGAGTAGCTGGGTCTACAGGCACAGGCCACCACGGCTAATTTTTAAATTTTCTGTAGAGACGTAGTCTTGCTATATTGCCCAGTATGGTCTCAGACTCCTGGGCTCAAGCCACCCTCCTGCCTCAACTTCCCAAAGTGCTGGGATGACAGGCATGAGCCAACATACCTGGTCTCCTTCTCTAACTTTTTAAGTAGATAGATACGGTCAATTAAAAAAAGATAGACAGTATAAAGCCTCCTTTCTACACACCCCCCATTTACACATTCCCCAATTTCCCCACATACACACACATGCTGTTCTTAAGACCCTTCCAGAGTTTCTTTATGTGTATACAAGCAAATACGAATGTACGGGATTTCCCTTCTCTTTTCACACAAAGGAGGCCTCCTCTAACACTATTCTGGTTTTACTTTACAACACATCTTAGAGGTCTTTCCACGTCAGTGTATAAAGAAGTCCCTCACTCTTTCCTATAGCTACAGGGTATTCCAACACATGTATAGACTGTGATTTATTTAAACGTTCCCTCTGAATGGGCATTTCCCCCAGTCCTTTGCAATGGTAAACGTTGCTTATAAATTGCCTTGCAGCTCCACCTTTTCACACCTGACCATGCAGCAGCAGATTGACCAGGAGGCTGATGCAGCCCAGCTTCAGGCCCCTCCATTGCTTGGGCCCCTTCTTTCATGCCTACGTTTGCATTCATAATTTTGTCATATTTTTCTTAGATTTCCCACCCACTAACCCACCCCGCAAACTGCACAACCTTCAGGCCCCACAGAACCCAGTGCTGCCACCTATGTGTATCTAAAGGGTAAGCTTCTGGAAGAGGCAGGTTCAAGCCTGAACTCTGCCTTGTCTTATATGTTGGCAGAAGTCTGTAGAGGGGTCTAGTAAAGAATCTGGCTGGCCTTCGTCCCCAGCTCTTAGGAGGGAGGCTTTAAATCCTTGGAATTTCCCAAGAATTAGGAGTGTCTTTGTTGTTCATGAATCACACCTGGACTTTGGGAAGAGACGAGACAATAGGATGGGGCTGGTCACCAGAAAGACCAACTACGTAATTAGAGACTTGGAGCCCTGAGCCGGCCCAACCTCCCAAAGAGGGATTGGAGGTGGAGACAGTTCAATCACATCATACCTATGTAATGAAACCCCAATAAAAACTCTGGACACCAAAGCTTGGAGGAGCTTCCTGGTTGATAAATATATTGAGGTGCATGGGGGAGGGTGCAGGTGATGCTCCCTGATTTTAGCTGGAGAGGGCACAGAAACTGTTTGGGATCCTCCCAAGCCTTGTCTTATGTGTCTCTACATTGGCTGGTCCTAATCTTTATCCTTTATCCTTTATGATAAAACTGTAAGTATAATACTTTCCAGAGTTCTGAGTCTAACAAATTATTGAACCTGAGGGGGTCCTGGGAACCCCCAAATTTGCAGCCAGTTGGTCAGAAGTGTGGTGGTCTAGGGATCCCCAAAGTTCAACTGGCATCTAAATCAGGGTGGTCTTGTGGATATGGAAGCTCTTCACCTGTGGGGTCTGCACTAACTCTGAGTGGCTAGCACCAGGATTGAATTGTGGGGTTTTGTGCTGAATAGGGAGTCCATGAATCCCAGAAACGGTTTGTGACTGCACATGTTTTTCTGAGGAGAGTGTCCATAGATGTCAGATTCTGTGTGGGGTTGGTGACCCCCAAAAAGGTTAAGAACCACTATTTAGAGAGGAGAACTCAAGGCTTTGGAGTCACATAAACCAGAATTGGAAGCTTAGCCTTAGCCTCTTGTAGGTACTTGACTGGACAAATTGCTTAACCTCTCTGAGTCTCTGTTTACTCATCTGTAAAATGGGGATTGATGTGGGTTGGCTGTGTCCCCGCCCAAATCTCGTCTTGAATTGTAGCTCCCATATAATTCCCATGTGTTGTGGGAGGGACCCAGTGGGAGATAATTGAATCATGGGGGTGGTTTGCCCCACACTTTTCTCGTGGTAGTGAATAAGTCTCACGAGATCTGATGGTTTTATAAGAGGAGACCCCTTTTGCTTGGTTCTCATTCTCTGTCTCGCCTGCTGCCACGTAAGACATGCCTTTTGCTTTCCGCCTTGATTGTGAGGCCTCCTCAGCCATGTGGAACTGTGAGTCCATTAAACCTCTTCCTCTTTATAATTTATCCAATCTCAGGTATGTCTTTATCAACAGTGTGAAAACAGACTAATATTGGGAATGACAACAGTACAGGGCTGCAGTGAAGGGCAAACGAGAGCACTCATGTGAAGCATCTAACACGGGCCTCGTAGGATGTCACCAGCCCTCAGTAACTATCAGTGTCCTTCCATCTGCCCCCTGACTTCTCCCCGACCTGAGCCCCCGTCCAAAGCCAAGGGCAGGTCCAAGCTGGGGTGTACAGACTGTGGCTTCCAACCTGGGCCTGGGGCAAAGGGAGTGATGCACACCTATTGCTGACCCACATGGCCGAGGTCCCCGCCCTGGGCTCCTCCCCGCACAGGGCCCCCTCCATGTCTCAGGGGCTAGGGTGCTTACTGTGAGCTCACGACCTCCTCATTTTCCTTCCAGTTGCTGGTACTGTGGGTGGCACTCACTGCAAACAGGGAAGTGGATGATACAGGTGGAAACACAGTTGTGATTGTTGAAGTCTTGGCTGCAGTGATGCTTGTAGGTGTCATTGACGTTGATGCTGGTGGCAAAACCACATTATCAGACCCAGGGAGCCGTCCTCCAGCTCTCCCACCCTCAGGATGCCTTTTTGGTTTGATTTCACATAAAATATCCACTCAGGAAGGGGGCAGGATGCAGGACCCCGGGGCCACAGTCTCTCCAGGACCCTCCTGGGCCAACTGGGCATTTCTGAACAGGACGCAGGTGCCACTCCCAATGGTCCTGATTTTCCATCCTGCTGATGAGGGTCCAGGTCTCCTGCAGGCCTCCCTGCTGCAGAGGAGTCTGTCTACACTGCAAATCTGACCTGTCTTGTGCTAAGGCTCCCCCTGAGGGCAGCAGCTTCCCATCTGGACCCCCAGCCTCTCTGTGCAGCCCCACCCTTCCCCCACGCAGCTGCACTTCCGTGGGGCTGAGCCACAGGTGCGCTCCTGGCTCCTTCACAGGCAACGCTCTCTCAGCCCCCCGTCACCGGACCCTCCCCTTCTTCAATACTGGGCAGACATGTCGGCTGCTCCAGGAGAGACGTCCTGACTGTGTTCCCCTGGCTCCACCTCTCTGTCACACACACACACACAAACACACACACACACACACACACACACACACAGTCGGCTTCACGTCTCTGATCTGATTCCTGCCCCAACAATTCCAACCTGAGCCTATTTAGGCGCTGAGGGAAGGAGGGGCTCACCTGGGAACACGGACACCTCAACCTGGGCATAGGGATCATAAAGGTCTTGGTGCCACGGTGTATCCACCCCACACCAGTATGTGCCTGCGTCCTCCTCTGTGAGGTTCTCCAAGGTCACTGTGAAGCTGAGGTTTTGAGGACAGTCCATGATGGACACTCGGCCGTTCATTTTTCCTGCTGGCCCTTCAGTCTCCACAATCTTGGCACATCGGAGAACCCGTGGTGGTCTGCACCAGTATTTGTTGAAAGTCTTGTGTTTCTCCTCATAGCGACACTGCACGCTCAGGGATCCCCCCACGGGGCCGTCCACGGTGCTGGGGCCTCTCAGAGCAAAACCTCTCAGAGCAAAACAGCCTGAAAAACACAAGCCCGGGTCCTGGCTCTTCCTCAGATGAGCCTGGTCAAGGGTGCCCTGGGGTCAGGGCCGCATGGACCCTGGGGGTGTGGAGGAGGTAGTGGCAGGCAGACAGACCTTGTCCACCCAGAAGCGGGGACTGAGAGGCTCCCTCCATGCACAGGTGGAAATGGGGCAGAGGCTTTCCATGGAGACTGGAAGAGCTCAGGCTGGGCGCCCTGGGGTCACCTCCTCCAAAGATTCCCCGACTGCACATCAGCACCCCCAGCCCTCAGCCCCTGACTCCTTCACCCATATCAGCTCCATCAGCCAGATTTATACCTTGAGCATTCTCTTTTCTGCTCTGCCACCCCCAAGATTTTGCCCATAGCAGCCTCTTTCTCCAGCCCCTGCCTCCTTTCCCTTACCCTTCCCAATCCTCTCACCCACTGGGGGCCTCCTGCTTCCAAACCTGCCAGGACCGTGAGAACTCGCCCCTCAGCACCTGCCCTCCCGGGAGGGCCACCCCAGCCCTGGGCGCTCCAGCAAGAGGAAGATCAGCCCTCATACTGATCTGGTCCCACCAGGGGGGCAAACCCGGGCAGTAATGGGGTTGTCAAGCCATTTTGACAAGAATACTGGCCAGGTACAGTGGGTCGCGCCTGTAATCCCAGCACTTCGGTAGGCAAAGGTGGGTGGATCACTTGAGGCCAGGAGTTCGAAACCAGCCTGGCCAACATGCTGAAACCCGTCTCTACTAACAATACAAAATTTAGCTGGGTGTGGTGGCACACACCTGTAATTGCAGCTACTGGGAAGGCTGAGGCACGAGAATCTCTTCAATCCCGGAGGCAGAGGTTACGTTGAGCTGAGATCGCACCACTGCACTCCAGCCTGAGTGACAGAGCAGAGACTCCCTCTCTCAAGTCACAAACGCAGAAGGCTCACTGACAAAAACTTCAGTTCATCCTGTGTCTTAGTTTGCCCAGCTCTCCTAGACTTAAATCTCAGAAATAAATAAGCTTCCTTGAAAATTATGTCTACCATTTTCCCAAATAATTCTCAGATGCAAAGCGGGGAGAGTAAGGTGATGGCTCGAAGCTAGTGTCGGCCACCAAGCAGAGGACACATGGCCCCTGCCCAGGGCAGATGGGCATGTGCCTGCTGGGCAGTTATGTGTGCAGTGTCTCACTGCCCTTGTAATTCTGTGGCCCCATATTGGCCAGGGATGGCGGGAGGAGGGCTTGCTCTCCTTTCCTCGGGTTAGAACTTTTTATTTTGAGGTGGAGTTTTGCTCTGTTGCCCAGGCTGGAGTGAAGTGGTGGGATCTCAGCTCACTGCAACCTCTGCCTCCCGGGTTCAAGTGATTCTCCTGCCTCAGCCTGCTGAGTAGTTAGGATTATAGGCGTCCACCACACCCAGATAATTTTTGTGTTTTTAGTAGAGATGGGGCTTCATGTTGGCCAGGCTGGTCTCGAACTCCTGACCTCAGGTGATCTGCCCGTCTTGGCTTCCCAAAATGCTGGGATTACAGGCATGAGCTACTGCGCCTGGCCAAAACTCTTTAATTTTACTTACTGTTTCAAATGCTTAAATCTCCACACACATGAGACTTTGAGACCACGCTAATGAACGCCCCAGGTGGGTAGGGGTCTCCTTCTCATACCTTCAATGTCTACAGGTGCCTTGCACATGGTAGGCCCTCTCTAAAAACTTCAGTGCAAGCTCCTCCTCGACCCCATTGGCTCCACACCCAGCCCACGGCTGCCCAAAGATGATGACAAGCTCCTCGGTGCCTCTCCCAGAGGCCCATCCAAACCTCTCCTCGCCTGGATGAACAGATCCCCCTGCAGGGAAGGCCGTTCTAAGCTTGCTACAAGTGTGATGTTTCCTGAGACTCTCAGCGGCAATTGCCAGGACAAAGAGAAAGAACCTCAGAACCATCTGCGTTTACATCTCTACCCTATTACGTATCAGCTGTGTGTTCCGGGGCAAGGTAGTTAACCTCTCAGAGCTTCAGACACCTCGCCTATAAAGTGGTGACAATTGTCCCTGACTCATATGGCCTTTGTGGGTGTTAAATGAGACCACAGGTGTAAAACGCCTGGTAAATAACATTAGGTTGAATCACATGAAATGGCTGATATTCAACCTTTTGACCAAGACAACAGGGTTTCACATGACTTGAGCTAATAAAACTAGATAACCTTTGGGCTGGCCTAAATAAGACATGACAAGAGAAAAGGACTATAGATGAAGAAAGAATGAAGAGTCAAGGTATCATTTTGCAGAAATTCCCTACAAAAAATTCATAAACTTAGATGAATGTGATTTTCTGGAAAAACAAATACTAAAACTGACATATATTAAGTGCTTAATAAGTAAATGGAGCCTGGGCAACATGGTGAGATCCCATCTCTACAAAAAAATACAAAAATTAGCCAGGTGTGCTAGTGCACATGTGTGGTTTCAGCTAGTCAGGAGGCTGAGGTGGGAGGATCACTTTAGCCCAGGAGGTCGAGGCTGCAGTGAGCTTTGATCGCATCACTGCACGTCAGCCTGGGTGACAGAGTGAGACCCTGACTCCAATAAATAAATAGGCCAGGTGCTGTGGCTCATGCCTGTAATCCTAGCACTTTGGGAGGCCAAAGTGGGAGGATTGCTTGAGCCTAGGCGTTTGAGGCCAGCCTGGGCAATGTGGTGAGACCCTTATCTCTACCAAAAATACAAAAAATTAGCCAGGCATGGTGGCATGTGCCTGTATTCTCAGCTACTCAGGAGGCTGAGGTGGGAGGATCACTTGAGTCCAGGAGGTGGCGGTTGCAGTGAGCTGTGATCATACCACTGCACTCCAGCCTGGGCGACAGAGTAAGACCCTATCTCAAAAAATAAATAAATACTGTCAGTTCCCAGCCCACCTTCACCCAAGATACTGTTCCTGCTCCCTGTCCTGACCCGATTCCCTGCCTCTCCTGGGCTGCGAATCGTCATCTTTCTTTGTCCACGTTTTGGCTTCTCTCCTGACCTCAGTGACTCCACCACCTTTGCCCACAGCACCCAGTCCTGTCTCTCGTCCTACCTCCAGTATCTGACTTCCCTATGGATTTAGTCTCTCTCCCCCCTTCTCTCTCTCTCTTGCTCTCTCTCTCTCTCTTTCTCCTGATTAACTTCTTTCCTCCGAAATCTTGGATAAAAAACTGTCACTCAATCTCCCCAAAGCTCTGCCCCATCTGTGAAGGTGTCATTATAATTTAGAGATTGCGAAGTGTCAGAAAACCCTCCGTTTGCTTCCCCACTTACCTGGAACAACCACACGGATCCCCAGTGCTCCCACGCTTGTGCTTGTGTGCTTTCTCTCCTCCAACCCGAATCACCACCCCCAACCCCTCCAATCATAAACAGGAGACTGGGGACCACCTTGGGGCCAGGGTCCTCTACCAGGATATTCCTCTGTCGTCTTAATGTTTTTCTTTAAGATCACAGAGTCTTGACCCATTAACTCTCAGATAAATGACTGAACTGTCCAACTCAAGAGGTCAGAAGAGGAACACACACACGCACATACACAACACGGAATACACACACACACACACAACACAGAAAGAACCAGGTCATCTTTCACGAATTGGTGAATTCACAGAAATCAGTGAATTAAGAAACAGAAAAACAGTGGAGTTAGTATATACATTAATAAATGGATTTTTTTTGTAAGGGGTAAATGATTAACTATTTTATTTTATTTTTTTGAGACAGAGTTTCACTCTTGTCACCCAGGCTGGAGGGCAGTGGTATGATCTCGGCTCACTGCAACCTTGGCCTCCTGGGTTCAAGCGACTCTCATGTCTCAGCCTCCCGAGTGGCTGGGACTACAGGGTGGGTGCTACCATGCCTGGCTAATTTTGTGTTTTTAGTAGACACGGGGTTTCACCATGTTGGCCAGGCTGGTCTCAAGTGATCCACCTGCCTTGGTCTACCAAAGTATTGGGATAACAGGTGTGAGCCAATGTGCCTGGCCTCAAACAATTAATTGGACTAGTGGGTAGCCAGACCAAAAAAAAAAAAAAAGACACAAACATAAAATTCAAAAGAAAAATAACAGTTTAATTTGCAATTCTCTACAAGTAAGTCTGTAAATCTGGACGACACTGATGATTTTTTAGGAAAATATAAATTATCAGTGTAGGCCAAGAATAGACTTTTTTTTTTTTTTAAGAGACAGGGTCTTGCTATATTGCCCAGGCCAGTCTCAGACTTCTGGGCTCAAGCTATCCTCCCACCTCAACCTCCCAAAATTCTGGGATTACAGGGGTGAGCCACTGTACCCAGCTAGTTATTAAGACCAGCTAGTTATTATGACTGTTATTAAGAAATTATTTCCCTTCCATCAAAAGAAAAGAAGCAAAACTCAGACAGTTTTACAAGTTAGTTCTTTCAAAACTTTAAGGAACAAATAATTTCAGTTTTATTTAAACATTTGCAGAGAACACAGAAACAGGGAGATCTCCCTGATTCTTTTCATGAAGTCAGCATAATATATCAAGACAAACATCCGACCAGATCTCCTAATGTAATTCACCTCCTTCATAGCTGAAAGGATAAAAATAATAATAATTTCTATAGATAATAAAAATGGTATTTTGTGGGGGCCTGGAGCAGTGGTTCACGCCTATAATCCTACCACTTTGGGAGGCCAAGGCTGGCAGATTGCCTGAGCTCAGGAGTTCGAGACCACTTTGGGCAACACGGTGAAACCCCGTCTCTACTAAAATACAAAAAATTAGCCAGCAGTGGTGGCAGGTGCCTATAATCTCAGCTACTCAAGAGGCTGAGGCAGGAGAATTGTTTGAACCTGGGAGGTGGAGGTTGCAGTGAGCAGAGATCAAGCCACTGCACTCCAGCACTGGGTGATAGAGTGAGATTCTGTCTCCAAAAAAATAAATAAATAAAAATAAAATAAAAAATGTTTTGTAGGAGCCAGGTGTGGTGGTTCATGCCTGTAATCCCAGCAGTTTGGGAGGACAAGGTGGGAGGATCCCTCGATCCCAGGAGGTGGATGCCAGCCTGGGCAACATGGTAAGACCCTGTCCCTAAAAAAAATTAAGAATCCATGGCCGGGCGCGGTGGCTCACGCCTGTAATCCCAGCACTTTGGGAGGCCGAGACGGGCGGATCACGAGGTCAGGAGATCGAGACCATCCTGGCTAACACGGTGAAACCCCGTCTCTACTAAAAAATACAAAAAACTAGCCGGGCGAGGTGGCGGGCGCCTATAGTCCCAGCTACTCGGGAGGCTGAGGCAGGAGAATGGCGTGAACCCGGGAGGCGGAGCTTGCAGTGAGCTGAGATCCGGCCACCACACTCCAGCCTGGGTGACAGAGCAAGACTCCGTCTCAAAAAAAAAAAAAAAAAAAAGAATCCAGCTGGGTGTGGTGGCACACACCCGTAGTTTCAGCTACTGGGGAGGTTGAGGTGGGAGGATCACTTGAGCCTGGAAGTTGGAGGCTACAGTGAACCGTGACTGCACCACTGCACTCCGGTTTGGGTGATGGTGGGAGACCCTGTCTCAAAACATAAAAATGCTGGCCAGGCTTGGTGGCTCACGCCTGCAATCCCAGCACTTTGGGAGGCCAAGGTGGGTGGATCACATGAGGTCGGGAGTTTGAGACCAGCCTGACCAACATGGAGTAACCCCATCTCTACTAAAAATACAAAATTAGCCAGGCATGGTGGTGCATGCCTGTAATCTCAGCTACTCAGGAGGCTGAGGCAGGAGAATCACTTGAACCCGGGAGGTGGAGTTTGCAGTGAGCTGAGATCGCGCCCTTGCACTCCAGCCTGGGCAATAAGAACAAAACTCCATCTCAAAAAAGAAAAAAAATTTAATAAATAAAAGTGAAAAATGCTTTGTGGATAGTTGTGAGTGGATCCCTTCTTCCTACTAATGAGAAGCTCTGGTCCTTTTCCCCCGAGTCAGCGACAGGGCAGGGACAGCCACCACCACTGCGTCCGCTGGGCCTCATTCTGGCTGTACCAGCCAATGAGTCAATGGGAGAAAGAGAAACAGATATCAGACAGGAACTGAAAACTCCCCATGCACACCGATCCTATGGAAACAGAAGAACACCCGAGAGAATCGAAGGATCACCAGTCATGGCAGGATGACCCGTTTCCAAGTCAAGACACCAAAAGTAATAACCTTCCCACAGACAAGTAGTTAGCAAATATAATTGCAGAAAACCTCCGATCTGTAGGGAAAGCAACCAAAAACACGTAAAATATCCTAGAACTAGGCCTGAGGAGTCTGCACAGGACCCGTCTGAGAAGAGCAGTGGATGTGACTGAAGGCACAGTGGGTGACTCTGCGGGAGGAAGCCCTGCGCTTGGACAGGGAAGGCTCAACCCCACGCTTCTCTGCCTGGCCTTTTCCCTCCTTGCCCTCTCTACCACCTTTTCTGTCCCCTCTGTCCCATATGCCCTTCTTGGAGAGGACTGACCCCTGGTTCTCAGGCCCACGCAAGGGCTAACCGTAGCCAGACCTGCCTCGGGACTTCCTCTGCTCAGGCTCCAGCCGCTGGACTGCCCTGGTTAAATCTCCACATTCCAGAGACTATTGACCCGCTCCCCACTCCCACCCTACCTCCCCGACCGCCCCGCCCCTCCTCCACACCCTGCACCTGGTGAGCCGGGCATCTCCGCCACCCTCCCCACACCCCCCTCCTCCACACCCTGCACCTGTTGAGCTGGGCATCTCCCCTACCCTCCCCACACCCCCCTCCTCCACACCCTGCACCCAGTGAGCCGGGCATCTCACCCATCCTCCCCACATGCGCCTCGCAGTCAGTGGCTGCCGCTCTCCACCCATCCTGCCTCTCGCCCCTCTTCCTGTAAGAATTCAACTGAAAACCTAAAAGGTTCCTTTTCTGCACCAACCCCTTATCACTCACCCCACTGTGGTTCAGCCAAGGTACCTGGGTGCAGAGCGGGGAGAGGCTCTGGCTCCTTCCTCTCCCAGGGGTGTGGCCCTTCATCTGTCCATCTTACATGGTGGACAGAGCGCAACCCGTTCTGCGTTCTGCACCGAGTCCAGACTCGGGGTGTCTCCTGTGACACCTGCCCTGCGGCCCTGCCCCTCGCACCCTCCATCCCTGATGCAGACTTTCCCGGGCAGGGAGCCTCTTACCTGGGACCCAGAGAAGCAGCAGAACCCAAGGCAGCCACATGGTCCCTTCCCCAGCACAGGCGGCACTTGCAGCGCCAGGTCCCAGCCGGACCCGAGGGGACAGTCACGACTCCAAGGCCCTGACTTCTGCTTTTCTTGGTGCCGCACTGCTTCCTTGTTCAGCTTCTTTTGGTTCTATTCCTGGAGCCGGCCAGAAAATGGAGGAAGTTGGGGAGCCCCGGCTAAGCCTCCCCTGGGAACGGTGCGTCCTCCTTAACGCAGGTTAAGGTTGCAGGTTCCTCGGCTATTTCTAGTGATGAGACCTCTCCCTGTAGTGACTCCGTAGCTCGCAGGACTGATTCCCGACTCTCACCTCCCCGGGTCTCCTTCTAGTGGAAGGCCCAATAACTCCTCCCTCCTTTCCTTGTAGTCAAGATGGGCAACCCTGGGGGAGGGGCCCGCTGAGCCGGCTCCTCTCACCCTCGGTGGTGCCCACGAGGAGGCTGCCCGGGGGAACTCCCCTTTCCTGAGTCCCTTCCCTGAGTCCCTTGGGGGTCCAGGCCTGGGCTTCCAGGCTTAGGGAAGGGGAGTTGTCATCGTGACCCCAGAGTCCCTGAATGGTTCCTAGTCTTGGAAATGTATTCAACTTGACACGGAGGTCCTCCAGCCATGCCTTCCTTTCTATATAGCCCCATTGGAGCCAGCTCGGGGCTGGGCACAGAGCAGGGACTCAGTGAGCCTGTAAAGACCCCTTTCTTTCCTGATCCACACGGAGTTCAGACTCTAAACACACACACTCACACACTCACACTCACATACACACTCACACAAACATACATTCACACATACACTCACACCCACACACATTCACAAACTCACATACACATACGTAAACACACACTCACACACATATTCACACACACACACAAACACATTCACAAACTCACACACACACATACACTCACACACACGCTCATATATATACACACACACACAGGCCCTCTCACCCACACACATTCACAAACTCACATTCACACACACAAACACAAATTCACACACACTGATACACACAAACGCACATTCACACACATTGAAACACATACACTCACATTCACACAACGCATTTACACACATATACAACTGAAATACACTCACATATACATTCACACACACAAACTCTCACACACACACTGACACATTCACACACAGTCACACTTGCAAACTCACACAGTCTCACACGCGTGCCTTGAGTAGGTGCCCCAGCTTGCACAGAATGACCAGGTGGGCACAGGAAATGCCACTCCTAATGTGTAATGCATCACCTGGGAGCTTGCAGTCCCTAAGCTCAGAGCGTCCACCCACACGGAGCCCTGTGCCAGCTATGGGATCCCAAGAATGCCCTTCTTGCTCCTTTTGGAATTTTTCACTATCCTCTTCCTTCCAGCCCCAGGAGCACCTTGCCCAGGAAGGTGTCAGGAAGCCAAGGAGACCTGTGGGCTCTGCTGCTGGAAGATTCAAGGACAGAGCCTGGGGGACATTGTGGAAATTTCCATGATGATGCAGTCATAGATTAACTAAAGCTCATTAAGATCCAAGACACTTTGGGGCCGGCCGCAGTGGCTCACTCCTGTAATCCCAGCACTTTGGGAGGCTGAGGCGGGCGGATCATGAGGTCAGGAGTTCGAGACCAGCCTGGCCAACGTGGCGAAACCCTGTCTCTACTAAAAATACAAAAATGTGGTGGGCGCCTGCAATCCCAGCTACTCGGGAGGCTGAGACAGAAGAATTGCTTGAACCCAGCAGGCAAAGGTTACAGTGAGCCGAGATCGTGCCATTGCCCTCCAGCCTAGGTAACAAGAGCAAGACTCCATCTCGAAAAAAAAAAAAAAAAGATTCAAGACACTTTGGATCATGACACTGTTGAGCTGAACATAAAAATGCAGGAGATGCGTCATATTCGGTGGTTTTTGTGGCCTGATCGTTGCAAAGTTTCTCAAAAATTATTTTTTGGTTTAACCATGACCAAAAAGGAGCTGCTGCAGTCTTGAACATCCAGGCCAGAGAGAGAAGCGGAAGGCTAAGTTCTGGCGTGGCTTGTCCACTTACCACTGAATGACCTTGAGCAAAGCCTGTGGCTTCTGTAAAACGTCAATAATGACAGCTTCTCTGTGGGAATAAATATTATAATGATTATACAAATACTGAAATGTCGGTGTTCGTTAACATCCTCAGGTCAGTTTTTCTGAGGGAATACATCTCCACTTTTGGTGAAAGGTAATAGGAAAATTGGATTCAACAGGAAGTGTGCTTCACAGATAATCGATGAGGTGCAATTCTCCTTAGGCACATAGAGAAACACCTGACTTACTGCAAAGGAAAGGGATCGGGGGATCCCTTAGACCGTGCCACGCCCATCCTGCTCACCCTACCCTGTCCACAAACCGAAAGGAAGAAACAAAATGGTGCAAAATAACCACAAAACGTGAGAGAATTCAGAAAGTTGCACATTCTGGCTATGTCCCGATAGCCGTCAGGTAACATGACTCAGGGGGAGGATGAGCTGAGGCCACAGGGCTGAGGCCCATTTCCCAGGGGTGGGGGTGGGGGGTGGTCCCACAGCAGCCACAAAACTTCTGATCAGCTCTGGAGTCTCTTCCTGGTGTGGACACACATGCCCAGAGGCCAGTGAGGGGTGCTGGTGGCGATGTGGGGTTGGGAGCTTTCTGGGAAGACCTGCAGCAGCAGCATTGAGCCTTGTGAACCACAGGATCCTAAGAAAAGATTTGCGGAGTGGATGGGCTACGGCACTTCCCAGCAGAACTTCCCTTTTGAAAGCAGCCCAGTCTCAGAGCCACCCTCCTGCTGGGGCAGCCTGGCTGTTCCCCATCCACTCTGTTCCTTCCTCCCCTGAGCTTGAAGCTGGGAGGGCCTCAGCCCCATGGGTGCCACTCAAGGGCGGCCCAGAGGCTGGGCACCCAGAGCTGAGAAGCGGGATCAGGGCGGCGTGACTGTGGCCCCCCATTGGGACGAACAGCTTGACAGCTGCTGAGCACCGGATGGAAAGGGGGGGAGGCTGACCTCTCGGGGGAACCTGCTGCCGCTTGGTGCTCTTGCTGTGTGTACTTTGAGTTGTGTACTCAAGGTCTGAATGAGATTTGCAGGGGGAGGGGCATTAGGGAAGGACAAAGACTGGGGACTAGGAAGATCTCGCTTCCTTTCTTTCCCCAGGAGACTGGGTGAGACCAACTGCAAGAACCTGATGCTACCTGGGGACAGCCCACGCCCTGCCCTCCTGCCCATCTCTGGAGAAGCTTCCCCACCCCTCCTGCAGCCCCCAGAGGCTCAGGCAGCTTCAGTAACTCATGCCCTGGCACGTCCCGCGGTCCCCAGGCCATACATAGTCCACACCAGCTGGTCACGATGACTGGTAACCTGCTCTCCTGGTTGGTCCTGGGTGTAGTGTGGTCAAGATGAAGAGGAAGAGGAAGCCGTAGACAGATGTGTGGTGATCATAGTCAGAGGCCTGGGAGCCTCAGCGTCCCACAAGGTTTCCTGTCCACGATGCCAGTGCTCCATGCAGGCCCCAAACCCAAGCACGCCTGTAGTCCCGGCTACTCAGGAGGCTGAGGCAGGAGAATCGCTTGAACCTGGAAGGCGGAGGTTGCAGTGAGCCGAGATCGCGCCACTGTACTCCAGCCTGGGGTGACAGAGTGAGACTCCGTCTCAAAAAAAAAAAAAAAAAGAACACTGGCTCCACCTTGGCTCTGTCCCCACCCCCCAACCATCCCTGGTTGTCTGTCCCATAACTGGTTGGCTCCAAGGGGACACATTGTGACCCTAAAAACTTAGGGTGGCAGGGAGGGGAGTGAGCAGAGACTGGACAGAGTGGAGCTGGGGTGGGCCAGATGGTGAAACTTAGCCCTGGAACAGGCAGGTTGTGGGGAGGTGCTTGAGGGGGGTCCCACAGTCCTGCTCCTAACTCCCAAAGTGGCTGGAGCCAGGGGATGCCAATCAGGCAGTGGAACCCAGCAGCCAGGAAGGGGTGCAGTCTGCAGCCCCCTAAAGAAACTGCTCTCCTTGGAACCCTGGTGAAGTCTGAACTGGCTAGTCACAAGCAGCCCCTGTCGCCATCTGATGGTGGCTGCTAGAGCTGCCCGCTTTCTTGGACAGGCAAATCAGTTCTTATCTCTGCAGGTCTGGAAGTGGAGAGGCGTCTGTATGCGGATCCTTCCAGACTCCCCAGCCAGTAGACCAGGAACAGGGGAAGGCTCCAGCCCCTTTGGAGGAGAATCTGAAGGCTCCAGAGGGTGAAGCCCTCCAAGGGAGAGGAGGAGTGGATGAAAAGAGAGGGAGAGGCAGAAGTCACAGGGGTGGCCTGGGCACAGTGGCTCAAGCCTGTAATCCCAACACCTTGGGAGACGGAGGCATGAGATCACTTAAGCCTAGGAGGTGGAAGCTGCAGACAGCTATGATCGTGCCACTGCACTCCAGCCTGGGAGACAGAGAGAAACCCTGTCTCTAAAAAAATAATGAAAATGTTTTAAAAAGATGTCACAGAGGAGGAAATGGCACAGTGCCCAGCCTTCAGACCAGGCTACCCAGGAGGGTCCACGGGTGCCGTGGGTTGGCCTCTGTGGTCTCTTGGGCTCCTGGTTGGCAGTCGAGGAGACCCAGGGGACTCTCAATGCCCAAGAAGGTCTGTAGCCCTGAGGCCAAACTGGGACTGTCCAGCTGCCCCAGTAGCGTAAGCAGGTTGCAGCACTGTGGCTCCACTGCCTGCCTCCGACGGACTGTTCCAGGAGAGGGGAGGGGCTGGGCTGCAGGCGGGGAGTTGCCTCTAGGATGGAGAGGGCAAAGGCAGGAACCTGGGTTTCACGCCTCCCTCCCCTCCCCTGAGTAAGGTTACATGCTTTACCTTAAGGCTCTAGGGTCAAGGGACACCGCCCCAGGGCTCCCAGCTGGCAGTGACCCCTTTGTGAACATGTGTTTTGGCCATAGGTGCAGGAACCCAGGGTTGTGACTTTAAATACTGCTGAGGGCCCGGGCGTGGTGACTCACACCTGTAATCCTAGCACTTTGGAGGCTGAGGCAGGTGGATCACTTGAGGTCAGGAGTTCGAAACCAGCCTGGACAACATGGTGAAACCCTGTCTTTATTAAAAACTCCAAAAAAATTATCCAGGTGTGTTGGGGAGCGCCTGTAATCCCAGGTACTTGGGAGGCTGAGGCAGGAGAATTGCTTGAAACCAGGAGGCGGAGGTTGCAGAGAGCCTAGATCATGCCACTGCACTCTAGCCTGGGAGCAAGACTCCATCTCAAAAAATAAAAAATAAATAAATAAACACTGCTGAGATCTCTAGCTTCTAGAGAATAGGAGAGTCAACTTTTATCGTGGGCGGTTTTGGGGGTGTATTAGTCAGGGTTCTCTAGAGGGACAGGACTAACATAGATGTAGATATAAAGTGGGAGTTTATTAAGGAGTATGGACTCACACAATCACAAGGTGAGGCCCCACAATAGGCCATCTGCAAGCACAGGAGCCAGGAAGCCAGTCCGAGTTCCAAAACCTCAAAAGCAGGGAAGCTGACGCTGCAGCCTTCAGTCTGTGGCCACAGGCCCAACGCCCCTGGCAAACCACTGGTGTAGGTCAAAGAGACCAAAAGCTGAAGAACTTGGAGTCCAATGTTTGAGGGCAGGAAGCATCCAGCACAGCAGAAAGATGGAGGCTAGAAGACTCAGCCGGTCTGCTCTTTTCATACCTGCTTTTATGGTGCTCACCCAGATTGAGGGTGGGTCTGCCTCTCCCAGTCCACTGACCCAAATGTTCATCTCCTTTGGCAACACCCTCATAGACACACTCAGGAACAATACTTCGCACCCTTCCATCCAATCAAGTTGACACTCAGTATCAACCATCACAGGAGGTCGGAGTGTATGTGTTGGGGTGGGGACTCAGAGTGTAGCAAAAATAGCAGCGACCTGGAGAGAGCTCTGTGGGGTGAAGCAGAAAGAGACATAACTCCAATGCAGCTTCCCGGTCCCGCTGACCACATTTGCTTACACAGATTCTGGCGGAAGTCTCAAGCCTAGGTGCACATGAAAATTCTTCGGGGACCTTCGGGGGAGGGCATGGTGGCCCACACCTGCAATCCCAGCCAATCAGGAGGCTGAGGTAGGATGATGGCTTGAGCCCAGGAGTCCTAGACCGGCCGGGCAACATATGGAGACCCTCTCTCTAAAGAAGAATCAGAAAAACATCCATGCCTGAGTCCATGAGTGGAGCCCTGGCAGAGATTCCACACCCCGAGGAAGAGGGAGGGTGGGAGGGCACTGCAGTGGGAGAAAAGAGATTTCAGACACCAGACAGTGCATAGGAGGGGGTGGAGGAAGTGCAGAAGTCGGCTGGCCATTCCACCTCAGGGAGATATTCTCCAACCCCGGGACTACCTAAGCTCTCCACAGACAAGGAGGGGGTCTCTTCAGGGAGGACTCAGCATGACAAGTCCCAGCCTCCTGCTGAATCCTGCCCATAAAGTTGGTTCTGAAAGTGAATACATGAATGGATGGATGGATGGATGGATGGATGGATGGATGCCGAGAGTGATGAGGAGCATGAACTCTGGGTTTCACTGCCTGGTTTGAATCCCATCCCTGCCTCTGATAAGCTGTGTGACCTTGGCTGAGTTACTAACCTCTCTGAGCCTCAGCTTCTCCACCTGCAAAATGGGAAAAAAATCACACCACTCCACAGTGTCCACACTCCATAAATGTCGGGATTATTGTTATCTGCAGTCTTTATTATATCACCACCACCCTCCATGCTCACGGGGAATGCATGGTGCTGCGGCCTATGCCTCTTCTTCCCTATCCAGAAGGAGCAGAAGAGCCTCCTTGGCCTCACCCCGTCCATCACACAGCCTCCTTTCCCTCTTCTTTTTCCGTGCCCTGAGTGTCCCTGGCTCCCTTTCCCACCTGCCCCTTGTTATCCTGAGAGAGTCACATCTTTCAAAGGCCCACCCCTCACCTCCCCACCAGACCTTGTTCAGGGACCCCTACCTCACCCCTACATGATGTCACACTTGGATGGGCCGCCCCAAACCAGGGGACCAGGACGCATCCCCCAAGGTCTGCTGCTCCAACTGAGATCTAAGCACCACCATGCCTGCTGATGCCGCCAGGTGGCGCTCGGTGCCCAGGCACTGTCAATTTGTTCAACAAACATTAATGGCTGTCCCCGTTGAGCCAGGCACTGGGTCCAAAGATGGGGACATGAAGCTAAAAATACCGCAATATCTCCTTTTCAGGAGCTCATGGTTTCGTGGAAAACATGTAAACAAAGACGGGAAAACAAAGGATTGCCTTAAAAGGTGAGAGGCAGAAATCCCAGGGGCCTAGGTAGGAAGGCCCCCTTCTATCAGACGCAGGGAAATGGCAGGAGACAAGTGGCCCAGGGGTCCTGGACACCAGCCCCGTGCCTCCTTCTCAGCCCACTTTCTCACTCTCCCCTTTGAGGAATTCTGGAAGGAGGGTGAACAGAGCCCTTGAAAAATATAGAAAAACATCCAGCCTGTCCTCAAATGGGTCCTCAGTCGTGGGGGAAGCTGGGGAACCACAGCCTTAGATCTCTTGACTCTTCCCTCTCCTACCCCAACCCCGTACTACAGTCCCTCCACAAGGTCCCACCTCCACCACTGAAAAAGTGAGAAGGTGATGGCTTGAAAGGCCTCCCGGTCACTCAATCACCCAGCTCCTTCTCCCGACACCCCCAGGCAGTGGTGGAGGCAGCATTAACCCATCTCAGCCTCCCCTACAGTAGTGGGGCCCAAGTTTGGCTGATGTAACAAACACCTGGGGTACTGGCTGAGAATGCAGATTCTGGGGCCTGCCTCGGACCAGCTGAATCAAGAATCTCTCCAGTGGGGACTGGGAATCTGTCATTTAACAAACGCTGCCAGATGGTTTCTAGAATCAGACAAGTTTAGGAACTGGAGTGCATAGGGGTTATGAGAATACCTGGCACTTCACTGGTGCCCAGGAGAGCACCCTCTTAATCTTTCTATGACCAAAGGAGAGAGTCCCCCACCTCAACCCAGGCCATCTCCCTGGTTTACTTTCTTTTTTCTTTCTTTTTTTTTAGACAGAGTCTCAATGTGTCACCCAGGTTGGAATGCAGTGACATAGTCTCTGCCCACTGCAACCTCCACCTCCTGGGTTCAAGCGATTCTCCTGCCTCAGCCTCCCAAGTAGCTGGGATTACAGGTGAGCACCACCACACCCGGCTTATTTTTGTATTTTTAGTAGAGACAGGGTTTCACCATGTTGGCCAGGCTGGTCTTGAACTCCCGACCTCAAACAATCCCCCTGCCTTGGCCTTCCAAAATGTTGGGATTATAGGTGTGAGCCATCATGCCTGGCCAACCAGCCTCACTTTCAGAGCCGGGACACAGCTGTCCCCAGGTGACCAAAGTCCCCATCAGTGAACCCTCATCCCCAACACAGGGACATGAATACAGACACACGGATGGGGGTGTCTTTGCCCTTGTAGACCTCAGAGCAGGTCAGCATCTATGGACACCGTCAAGTAGCTGAGGAATTGTCACACACAGTGAGAGGTTCCCCTCAGAGACCCAACACACCCGGCTGCAGTGAGCTGGGGAGATAGAAGCCTCAGATTTGAGGAGGTGAAAGAATTGTGTGCCACACAGACTGGGATACTAGGAGAGAGATCAGTGTGAGAATCGATGTTAATTAGAATGATGGCACGGAGCAGCCTTTGATAAATATGGATGAAAACCTGATGAACGAATGAATTAATGAGCCAAATGCTATTCCCATGTCTGTTGCTGTCTGCCCCATGGGACAAGGCGTGTTTTATAACGATGAGCTACACTCGGAGAAACAGCACACCAATCTACTCCACGAATGTAAATCTAATTCCGCCTTCGAAGAATCATTTAGCAAGGCTGGGTGGAGGGTGGGCGCTCCAGGCCACATACATGCAATGAACACACACTCCCCACCCCAGCCTCCTTGAAAACCCTCCCAAGGAGAGAATGAGTTGAAAATCCAGGCAGGGTAAAAGTTGGCCCATCTTTCTCAGCGGGAGAGATGAGGAAGGGGAGTGTGGCTGAGAGTAGCTCACTCTGGTCTTTGTGTGGGCTAGGGCAGGGACGTCGCAGGCCACTGCAGCTGCTGATGGGGGGCCACTGCTACCTCTGGCCCTTTTTCTTTCTTTCAGATGAACTTTTCTAAATTACATAATTTATTTTCATGGAAAAGAGAGAAAGGAAAGAGAGACAGAAAAAGCAAAACAAGACAAAAAATCTTCTTGTCCTTCATCTGCTTGGTAGCTGTGGATTTCCATCCCCACACCCAGCCCCTTTCCCCCCTCCGCCGCCCCTGGCCAACCCCACCAATGGTCCACTTTAACATCTGCTACGGTGCCTTTTGTCTCTTTCCAGATTTCCTATGCAAATACAGCCAATTGTGAATACACAGGGGGAGGGGGACTACTAAAACCTCCCCTGTGAAGTCTGGAATTGGATTCTTCTGAAAATTCTGCTTTGCATGGCAGGATGGCATGCAGATGGGGGTTGGGGCCAACAGTGCCCTGCCCCAGCCCTCTCACGGCCCTCCTGGCTCTGATGACCGCCCCCAAATGGGCCTGGTGAAGGGACAGGGCGGGATCCTCCCCGGCTGGGACCAACTCCTTTTGTCTTTCCCACGCCCCACCCTGTGTGTGTGTGTGTGTGTGTGTGTGTAAGGGGTGGACCCTGTGGGCCAGGATGCCCTCTGACCTTCAGTCCTGACAGCCCCTGGGCTCACACAGTAGCCTCAGCCCAGCCTCTCCTGGGGAAACTCAGGCTGCCCATGGACACCCAGTGCCTGAATGTCTTTCTGGTGCCCCAGCTGGCCTGACTGCTAGTGACGGGCTTGTCCCCAGCATCCCCTGTCCCAGCACCCACATCAGGGTGGGGGGCACCCTATGGTGAGAAAGCCTGGCAGGTCACATGCTGCCGAAATACTGTCAGGTCAAGGGTCACAGTCCCTAGGCCGGCCTGAAGCAGCTGGCAGCGGCGGGGAGAAGGGGAGGCCAGCACCAGCGTCCTGGCTGCAGGGACCTCGGGCTCCCGGCCCCCAGGCCCTGTGGCTGCCTCAAATGCCCACCGTAAAACCCTCGGGGAGTGGGTCTCTACCCGGAGAGTTTGCCCCCAGGGGACATTTAGCCGTGTTCAGAGACGTTTGTGTTTGTACGGTTAGGGGGCTGACTGTGCTCCTGGCATCCAGTGGAGGGTGTCAGGGATAATATCCTGCAGTGCCCAGGCCAGCTCCACTACACAGCGATCCGGCCCCAAATGTCGCTGGTGGAGCCGAGGAACCCCGGTCTAGAGCCAGACATAAGGCAGCGGCAGGGCTCCCCGTGCCCTCGGCCCCACTACGTCCACCCGTGGAAACTCCACGACCCGGCGGGCCTCCGGGAGGGGATTCTTCCCTTGGGAAAAGGGGCCTGCTTCCCTGGCCTAACTCACCCCACCCCCGTCTCTGCGCTGGCCTGAGAGACACATGGATGAATGCGGCCAGCAATCCCCGGCGGCTGCGAGGCCCGGCTCTGAGGGCGGGGAGGGGAGGAGCGCGGCGGCCCGGCCCCAGGCTACAGCAGGCGCTGGGACAGCTGGCTCCGGCCGCCGCCCGGCGGCGAAGATCGGGTTGCAGGGGCCGGGGCGGGGCTTGAGGTGGGGCACGAGAGGCGGCGTTGGGTTGGCTCGAGCTGGGGTGGCTGGGCCCTCGCGGGAGAGGCACGTGGGCGCGCCTGCTGCTCGGGCCCACCCCCACCTCCCCCGACCCAGGTGCTTGCGGAGAAGTGGGCTGTCTGCGGCTGGGGTTCCGGGGCCCCGCGCCCTCTCCCAACCTGGTCAGATTATGACCCTGGGTTAAGGACGGAGCGTAAAACCTTCCCTGGGCCCGGGCCTCCATGCCCCTCTCATGCCGTCGGTGGAGTTGGGGATGAGGCAAGCCACTGTCGCCTTTGGGTGAATCAGAAGAAGGAGCCACTTCCAGGCCCCTGGCTTGGAGGAGTCTGCGGGGGTGAGAGGTGGGGGGATGGGGCGGACAACCGGTTGGGACAGGCCCCACTCACCCCCGACGGGACCCAGCTTCTCTGTCCAAAGCACAGCCAGGCGGTGACCCTGTGTCCGCCCGGTTCTGCTCCAGACTTTGAGTCCGAACCCCTAGGGGTGTATCTGTGGCTTTAGGTCCCCTCTCCACTGCTGGGGACACCAACTCCAGGGCTTAGACAGAGCTGGAGACATCGGGGTGCATTTTACAGATGAGGAAACCCTTGTGGGGGTGGGGGTGGGGGTCAAGGGAGCTGTCCAAGGCCACAGAGCTAGCTGGAGCCAGGACCTGTCCGAGATGCCCTGCCCGCCACGAAGGTGCCGCTTGAGGAGGGGATGCCCGGGGAAGCTTGCTGAAGGCACCTGCCTGCTTAATCCCAAAACGCATTTGCTGGGACTCACATGGCCACTCCCACTTCAACCCTAAGGCCTGACCTGGCAAAGGAGGGCAGGGACCAGATCCCTCTCATCTCCACTGCCTCCCGTCCACCCAGTAGACAGTGGACTTTGCTGTCAGAAAGCAGTTCTGTCCCAGCTCTTCAGCCTAGCTTCCTAGACTTCCTGTGCAGCTGGTGACCCTCCTAACACCTCTGCTAGCCCTTCTCCCCTGCCAGTCAGGGCGCGGGCACTGCCAAGGGTCTCTCTCCTTAGCATCCTCTTCCAATCGCGGCAACCTGCCAAGCCACCCACTCTGGGGACCCAGGGCATGAGGCAGCGCAGAGGGAAGGGAGGATGTGGCACCAGGAGGTGCCAAACTGAAATCTGGCTGGAAGACCTGCTTGTCTGGGCAGGAAACACTGGGCAGATGGTGCCTGGATGCTCTGCCTTGGCTGTGACTTTCATGGGGGTTACCTGGAGGGGACAGAACGCTAAACACAAACTCAGGAGGCTGGTACCCCCATTTTTCAGATGAGAAGACTGAGGAAGGACTAAGGGAGCTGCCGAAGGTCACAGAACTACTAACAGCCAGGATCTGAACCCACAGCCTCTGATTCCAAAGTCATATTTTCTCCGTGCTGCAGAATTGCCTCCTGCTACAAGGGCATGGGTCCCTGCTCCCCACCTCCTTCTCTGAGGGTACTGATGTCTCCCTTTCAATCCCCCGCACCCCAGAGGGACGCGCCGCTCCAGCCTCTGCCCATCAGCAACCTTTTCTCAAGGAGGATGAGGTCAGAGCCGCACCCCGAGCCCAAGGAGGATGAGGTCAGAGCACTCCCGGTCTGGTGCAGGTGCTAAATAATTCATGCAGCTGCTGTGAACAGGGGCTGCAGCTTCCTGGAGGGCCCAGAGTGGAGACAGCAGACAGGAAACACATTCTGGTCCCTGGCACCTGTGCCTGACCTTGGCGCGTCCTCTGGGGCTAGTGAAAATGCTGGCCTTGGCGAGAATGGCTTGGAGGGCCGACAGACCCTTCCGAGCAGCACCCCCACGGGACAGGCACTTAGCCTCTGTTGCTTGCTCTCTTCTATGAGCTGCGAGGGGCTGACGAACAAGTGCAGGGCCATGAGTAAACTGGAAAGTCAGGCATGGCATTCGGCAGGTCTTCATGGCCCAGGGGATTTATCAGCCATCCCTGGTTCTGGTATGCCTTTCTGTACACTGAGAATTTCACCCAATAGGTGTCCTGGCTGCCTCTTCCAGCCATGCCAGGCAGCAACAGGGATACTATTGGGGTTGCCCCCCTCCCCACTCACATCTTGTGTAGGTGTCAGAGTTCTCTGGCCTTGACTGGTTGAGAGCTCAGTGGTTGTTGGAGGCCTGGTTTTCCCCAATAGAGAAAAAGGTTAGTTGGAATCAAACAGCCTTTGTTGGTATAAAAAGCAAGAGGACTAGCAGGGAAATACACATGAAAAAAATCCCAGAGGCAGGGTGGGGGTGGGGGAGCAGGCACCTGGAATCCCGGCTACACGGAAGGCTGAAATGGAGAATCATTTGAGGTCAGGAATTTGAGACCAGCCTGGGCAACGTAGCAAGACCCTATCTCTAAAAATAAAATAATAATAATTTTTTAAAAACTAGTCACTCCCAGAATTTATGAGCACACAGGAATTCAATGGCAGTAAGCCCTCACCCACGGAGGGTAAGGTCATTTAATTCCGAGCAGTTATGAAGTCCAAAGTCCTCGGTTTGACAGTGGTGGATGTGAGATTTCCCACGGTGTTGGCTGGATGATGGTGAACCTGCGAGATTTCCCACGGTGTTGGCTGGATGATGGTGAACCTGCGACAGGCTCTGCTTCTTCTAGTTTTCTTCCATTCAATGCTTGTTTGTGATGCCACTCGACCACCTCAAAGAAGCCACCTCTCTCCTCTTAAGACCTCATCTAACAACTTCTCCACTTGGCCTGGGCAGGAGTAAGCAGGGCCGGTGGGTACTCCTGAATACAGGCAGGCCTGCATCTTTTAGGAGCCCATCCCACCGTGAGCCTCACGCGCTGAGCCCCCAGAGGACTCAGGCTATACACAAACCCGCGTCCACTGGAGACTGCAGCCTCTGGGCAACAGGCACTGCCAGGGACTCCTTTGAAATTATCACATAGGAAAGCAACACAGTGCCTCGATTCACTAAGGGATCTTGGGGCTGCTAAGCTAGACCAAGCGCAGCGTGAAGTCCACAGAGCTCCCTGCTTCCCTTCCACTGGAGGGAAACAACACTCTGTTCATGGACTTCAGCAAGCAACAAAGACAGGCCAGGGGCCACAGTCAGGGCTGCAGTCCTACTCTGCAGGGATTGCGCGCCCAATTTAGCTCTGGAAAAGTACGCCAGTGACAAAGGCACAGGCTGCTGGGGATGGGAGTAGCACCAGAGGGCTGTGGGACGGACTACAGGGCACCCCTCCAGAGAGCTGCTCTGGTCGTCACCCTCCACCCTGGCACCCAGAGGTGCTGCTGGGCTGGGGACTGAGCTCTAGGGCCCACCTTGGATAAGGGCAGGAAAAACCCCAGGAAGACAATACTATAGAGAGCTCATTTCCACAAGCCTGGAGCTGTGCCCATCTCCATCCTCAGTGCCAGCACCATGGAGGTCCTGAGAAGGCACCCTCTTCACTGGGTGACCGTCAGGATCCTCTGGAGCATGTCTGAGGGCTCAGAACACAAGAGGCTCCTCCAGTGATGAACCGGCGCCAGCACATCCAGGTGCTGCTCAAGATGAGGTAGAAACTCAACACATCTGCCCATCAGGAAATAGCAGTCGTTAGTCCTGGATCCCACTTACCTGAGGATCCCACTTACCTACTTACATATCTGCCCATCAGGAAATAGCATCATCTTTAGTCCTGGGTCTCATGGGCCTCCCACATCCCACAAGTCCCAGTCACGAGAAGAGGCCTAGACTCCAGTTCATCTGGTCCAGGGCTCTCCACTGGTCCCTGAGAATGCAGTCTGAACCCCAACCCCACGTGTCCTAAGGGTACTTCCAGGCCCTGACCAGAGATGTTGGAATAGCCACAGCAGGCCCCTACTGCATTCCCAGAACCTGTGAGATCCAGGTAATCAGGGTCACGGACACCTGTTCCTGCCACAGGAGCCACCTTGAACCCCAGATGCCAGGGTGGCCGGCCATTCCCAACTCCTTAGTGAGCTGTCCATGAGGTACTGCTGGATAAAGAGAGCCTTCATCCCAGCATGCTCATCCTCGTCCCAGACGGTGAGGGGCACTGGGGGCAGAGCTCAGGCAGGGCTGGCCCTGGCTTGCTGGTGGGACCCGCTTCGTGGAAGATGGGGATGGCTCAGGGGCTCTCAAGTGGCTCTCAAGTGGGTTCAGATCCGGGACCCATAGGCCGTGGAGAGAAGCAGTGTGCCCAAGCCTCGGGCTGAGCTCTGCCCCCATCTCAGTGGCCTTCCATAGTCCAGGTGGTGGCAGGAGGCCCTGGTGAGAAGGGCAAGGGCCAACTGCTGCCCTGGCTTGGCCTCAAAGACTCATGGAGGAGATCCATCTAGGCAGAGGGCGAGACAAGCCAGTGCCGGACACCAAGATGGCAGGGCCAGGAAGGTCCAGAGTCAAGACGGCGCACTGAGGCCCGTTGTTCACAGAGGGGAGGATGGCAATCTGAAGAACCACAGCCTGGGGACACAGGGGCTATGATTTGGTGAGGGGCGGGGGGTGTCAAGAGGGGAGTTGGAGGCAGCCTGGGGGCCTGCGGACAGCTCCTTGCAGCTGCAGCCACCTGGGAACCAGGAAGATGGGCTGGGCAGGAAAGAGAGGTGGCCCTAGGCGCTCCAGTCACACACTCAGGGCTTCATGAGGGCCCACTCGGTCCACTGCTTCAGGTCGGTGGCCTCTGGCCCCTCCCAGCTCCAATGACAAGCACAGGAAAGGTGCTGGGCCCAGCCCAGCCTGGGTACAGAGGAATGAGGATCAGGATGCCGTGCGGTCCCGGGAAGGAAGAGGGCTTCTACCATCTCGTTTTACTTTGCGGGGACTGACCCTAAAGTGACCAGAAAGAACAAGAGTCAAAGGGGACTCTACCGCGGAGGGCCCAAGCACTAGTTTTTACCTAAAAATAGTGTTTCAGTCCCCAGGAGGCTGATGCAATCTGAGCACAGAAGGAGAAGTTTGGGAGAAGTTTATTTTTTTTTCCAGCAACCTTTCTCTCCCTTTCAAGTTGGTTTTTTTTTTTTCTCCCCCAGCAACTTTTCTCTCCCTTTCAACAAAAACAGTTTTTCCCCTACAACCGGTATCAGAAAATAGCTTCTGACTAGTTGGGGAGAAACATTCCCAAGCCTGAGAGGAGCAGGCTCCCCTGGGCAGGCCTGGCAGCCCCCGGCAAGGCCTTGAGCAGCGTCCAAAGGTCGGACCCTGCTGTCTCATCCTCACAGCTGGAAGTGCCACCCACTGGACTGGCTTACCCAGGGTGGGCCACGGAGAAAGGCTGCTGGACGTCAGAGTCTGAGGAAAACCTGGTTGGGGTTGGCCTGACCTCTCTGGGTCAGTTCGCTTACCTGTAAAAGGGGGCAGTGTGACCACTCTGAGGCCCTGTCTCACCCCAAAATGGTACAGTTCTGCGATTTTGAGTCGGGAAAAGGGAGAGCATACTAGTCCTGCCCACCTTCCAGGGCAGCCTTGGGGATTAAAATGAGCTGATGGGCTGGGTGAGGTGGCTCGTGCCTGTAACCCTAGCACTTCGGGAGGCTGAGGTGGGCAGGTGACTTGAGGCCAGGAATTCAAGACCAGCCTGGGCAACATGGTGAAACCCTGTCTCTACTAAAAATACAAAAAGTTAGTGGTGGCACATGTCTGTCATCCCAACTACTCAAGAGGCTGAGGCAGGAGAATCACTTGAACCTGGGAGGCGGAGGTTGCAGTGAGCTGAGATTGCGCCACTGCACTCCAGCCTGGGCAACAGACCAAGACTCTGTCTCAAAAAAAAAAAATTAAATTAAAAAAAAATGAGCTGCTGAGGAAAGGCTTTTGCTTAGTATAAAGTACTGAGCAAACTGACTTTCTTTTTTTGAGACAGAGTCTCGCTCTGTTGCCCACACAGGAGTGCAATGGTGCAATCACAGCTCACTACAACCTCGACCTCCTGGGCTTAGGAGATCCTCCCACCTCAGCCCCATGAGTAGCTGGGACTAATGCCTGGCTAATTAAAACACTTTTTTTTTTTTTTTTTTGGTAGAAACAGGGTCTCACTATGTTACCCAGGCTAGTCTGGAACTCCTGGGCTCAAGCGATCCTCCCACCTTGGCCTCCCAAAATGCTGGAATTACAGGCTTGAGCCATCGCGCCCTGCACAAATGGACATTTTAATGACCGCTCAGGATTGAACCCAACCGGGACCTGGCCCAACCCTTTGCACTTCTGTCAACCCATTTGTAAACAATTCCTAACCCTCTCTAGGCCATTCCTTTGCACGTATCACACGGTGTGATCTCAAAGCATGGAGCAGAATGAGTCTCCACTTTGTCCGCTATGGGATCTTCACTGTTATTCATCCCAGGAGAAGGTGAAATTAGTTCATCTTCCCTTATACGCAGAGCCACCTGCTCAAGGCCCACCTTCCCAGTCCTGTCCCTGCAGCCACTGAAGGGGGGTTCCCAGAGGAAAGCTGCCTGACCTCAGACAAGCCCGGGTGTAGGACTGCATCCTAGGCACACACTGAGCCTGGGTGTTCATTCTGATTGCACAGAATACAGACAGAGGACCTGCTAAAGAACCCCTCACTGGGGAGAGGCATCAGCTACTTAATTGCACAGGAAAAATCTGCAGCAGCTTTAAATATGAGCTGGATTTGGAGGGAAGAAAGAGAAGTCACCCACAGGCCATGGAGGAGGAGAGGTTCCTCAGAAACCAGGAGCCCAGCTCAGAAACCACAATCCCAAAGCGAGAGTTAATAAAGCAGAAATGTTTTTATTAGGCACCCTTGTTCCTCACAGAGGAGCAAGATCCAGGCCTGAGCGCCTGAGAAGTCTCTTGAGGTTGCAGGAATCTCCAGAGAAACATAGGCGCTGCCCGGCCACCACCCCGAGAACACTATTTGGCTGGAGTGTGACCGCGGAGGTGACCCTGGCAGGAGGCCGGGGCTGGCTCCTCGACTCCACAAACACTGAGGAGTGGGCGAGGACACCCAGGACACCCACCGGAACACTGGCAGAGAGGGAGGCCCTTCTAGCTCTGGGGCACATGTTGCTGAGCCTGCCAGTGGGAGGAGGAGCCTGAAGAGTCCCTTGCCTGGGGCCAGGTCCTCAGGGCCCTCCCCAAATCCGCCCGCCTCTCCTGGCCACTGCTGACTCAGTCCCACACATAGGGGTTTCTAAAGACCTGAGAGTTCTTGCCGTCTTTCAGCGGTGTTGCCGCCTGGTGGCTCTGGGCCGAGTACATGTCTTCAGCCCGCAGGGTCGAGTTGGCACTGCCCATCACCTGGCTGTTGGCGGTGGCCCGTGGGAGGATGACGTCGTAAGCTCCTTCGGACTGGAAGGAAGAACAGGCGGTCTCACAGTCGGGGATCGGGAGCCAGGTTCCGCCGGGGCGGATGCACAAACACTCACTTCCTGCAGGGCTGGGCCTGCCAGATCCCTCCCGACTCCCCCCCTCGGCCCCTCTGCCCCCTCTGGCTGGGCCCCAGGGGCGGCCTGGGACAGCCAGACCTGAGCCCCTTATCTTGCCCTGCCTCTGGGCATGGGAACAAGGCCCCTGGTGACCTTGGATGGTGCTGGGGCTTCACAGAGGGGGGTCCTCTTCTCAAGCCCCCTCCCGCTTCTAATTGTTTAGGGAAATGCTAGGGCCAGTGGAGGGTCAGCCACATAGAGCTGCTATTACCTGTCTGGTACAGCTCCCAGGCCCCTTCCTCCAAGAATCTTACCCCGAGTCTACCGCCTGTCACTACCATACCCCCAGCATCACAGCTGCCGGCTCCCCTGGCCGAGGACATGGCTCTGGCTGTGCCCACACATCTCTCTAGGCATCTAGGCTGGCCGGTCTAATTTAGAGTCTTTTTTTTTTTTTTGTAGAGATTGAGGGGGGTCTCACTACGTTGCCAGGGCTGCTCTCGAACCCCTTGCCTCAAGCAATTCTCCCATGTCACTCTCCCAAAGCACTGGGATTAAAGGCCTGAGCTACTGCATCCAGCCCTGATTTGGAGTCTTGAAACCTGAATTCTCTGCCTGGCGCTGGGTCTTGCTCCCATGTGGGTGAGAGACACCAGCTGTGGGGTGAAGAGGGTCCTGAGGTACCTGTTCTGGCTCCCATGCTGGAGGGAAGGTGAATTCCTGGCCCCATCTGTCTTAGCCCTATGGGAAAGAGCTGCCACCAATCAAATCTCTGTAGCTCCCAGGCCCCAAACCAGCCTTCAAGTCAATCAGGCCCAGGAGGTCCTCAGCCCTGTCTGCAGTGGCCCCTGTCCCCGTGGCCCCTGGAACATCTACATCCGTGGCCCCAATCCACGAATGAGTATGCACTGGAATCACCTACACTGCTTGATAAGCCTCACCGACTCATAGCCGGACCCTACACAGCGGGCCCCACGCAGCTGGCAACAACTGGGGCTGGGGGAGGGAGTGCTGAAAGCAGGGCTTACGGATCTGCGCTGAGTAGTACCCCCATGGTGCCGATGCCCTGAAGGGATGCTAACATCCCAGCTCTGGCCCCGTCCCATCCGCGCTTTTATTTTTTTATTTCTTATTTATTTATTTTTTGAGACAGAGTCTCACTGTGTTGTCCAGGCTGAAGTGCAGTGGTATAATCTCGGCTCACAGCAACCTCCGCCTCCTGGGTTCAAGGGATCCTCTGGCCTCAGCTTCCCCAGTAGCTAGGACCACAGGCATATGCCACTATGCGTGGCTAATTTTTGTGTTTTTAGTAGAGATCAGGTTTCGGCATGTTGGCCAGCCTGGTCTCAAACTCCTGACCTCAGGTGATCCACCTGCTCAGCCTCCCAAAGTGCTGGGATTACAGATGTGAACCACTGCACCTGGCCCCCTTTGCACTTTTAGCAGGCTCCCAGGTGAGGCTAATGCTGGTGGTCCAGGTACCATGTTTTGAGAACCGGTCAGATAAAATATCCCTGTTCATCCAGATCATCCCCCAGGAAGCGGACTCCAAAGGTGCTGGGGAGTGAGGCACAACAACAGTGAGGGAAGCTACTCAGGAAAAGCTCCTGTGGCTGCCCACTCCCCACCAGAGCTGGCGGCCCGCAGCCTCCACTCCTGGTCCTCCGGAAACTCTCCTCTGCCCAGGCTCAGGTTCAGGCTCAGGGAGAGGGGAGGCACTGGGACTGGAGGCTTCAGCCACACTCGCCTCCCCCTGCCCTGCGGCTCTCACAGAGAGGGCGGGGAGGGGGATGAGAACGCCACCCGGCTGACCTCCTTGCTTCCTGTTCCCAGTGTCCTGCCAAGACGGGTCACTGACCTCTCCCCACAGCCTCTGCCAGCCGGGAGGAGGAACACATACAGGAGCGAGTAGAATCCAACCCACTGTCTTCCTGCTCCCATCCCCTCCCCTGGCTAATGAAGCATCTAGTTTCCAGAACCCAGGGGAGGTGTAAGGTCGAGACTTGCTCCCTGCCAGAGCAGGAGGGGAGTCGTGGGCCCCCTTGGCACAGCTGTGCTTGAGAAGTAAACACCTATCCAGATCTGCAACATTTGGACCCTGATCCATTTTGCAAACACCTGGCTGAGACCCTCCTTTGTCCCTCCACAAGCTCTCCAGGGTAAAGCTGGCAGCTCCCACCAGGGAGAGCTCACCCAGCATTCCCTGTAGCATCCTGACAGAGCCTGTGTGCAATGCCCCAGTGACACAGGGCGGGTCCCACTGCAATGCAGCTGGAGGTGGTGGGTACGCTGACTCCAGGACAAGGAAGTTAAGAACTGGGGCTCTGGATTCCCCAGGTAGAAGCACCAGATGGAGAAGCTTGCCTTCCCCCTACCATCTCCACCCAACCCAGCTCTGGCCACATGGCCCTCTCCCGCTGGCCTGCTGAGACTGGTGTCTGTAGCCCAGCTGCATCATGGGGACCTGGGGAACCCACTTACTGGGACTTTGTGCATCAGGGCCATCTCGGTGGGCTGGTACACACTGGTCAGCAGCTGCCCGTTGTACCCGCTGTATGGTGACACCGGCCTCTTAGCTGCAAGGAAAAGCAGGAACAGTTTGAAGATCCCAGGGCTCTCAGCTCCCTTCCCCACCTCCCACAAGCCAAGCAAGGCTCTCTGGGGGCAGGGAAGAGGTACAGGGGGCAGGCCAACCCTGGCATAGTCTCTAACCCAGGAGTGGCCAAGTTGGGGATGAGGTTGTGAACACAGGGGCCCCCTCCCAAACCTAGCACCCCTTTGTACAGATGCATGGGAGTGAGCAACACTGCTGGGCTTCCCTGCACTGTAGACCCCCCAGCCCCTGACCCAACACCTGAGAAAATGCTCTGTCAGCAACCTCCACATCCCCATCCGCCCTCCAGGGCCAGGGGCCAAGAGGACACATGGACCTTCGGCCACCTTCCAAGATGGCCAGCCTCCAGCTCTGCCTGTCACCATGGGCCAGCTGCCAGGCGCAGGGGTAAATACATCTGAGACCCCACGGCCTAAGCCTCTTCATGTCCTCCCAAGGCCGACCTGGGTGCCCCTTCCCCACTACACCAACCCGGAGCCTGGCCAGGGAGCCTTCACGCACGTCCCATCCTATAGCCCCCTGGCAAATTTCCAGAACTATTTTTAGCTCCAGGGATACTTCCCTGTGCCTTTGGGGTGTTGGTTTCCCGATGTGTTCCGCCCTGCTGGGCACTCCCAGGGTGTTTGAGGAGGGCTGCTGACCCACCCCGGGGCCTCGGAGCAGGCCCTGCTGTGAGGACGGCACAGCGGATGTCTGGCTCCAGCAAGGCTGACGGTCCCGCAGCTCTGAGGGACCGCAACCTATATAGGGTTTCCTAAGTGCTGAGGCTGGGCTCACTCTATTGATTTTTCCATTTAGAAAAAAAAGAAAATAGGAAATAAAAACTCAGCCCGAAGGTTGAGAACCATTTGGCCCTGACAGGCATTCGGTGTGGGGGCGGGGCCTGAGGCTCCTCCCAGCACTTGTCCATAAGCCCCGCCTCTCCGGTGGGTTTTGCCGATTCCGTGCCCCCACGCACACTGTGCGTGTGACAGGGACCACCTAGGGCTGCGGTCAGCACCTCAGCCCAGGTGGGCAGATCAAAGATCAAGTGCCCGGCAGGACAACGGTCATTTCTTTCCCCAAAGCAGGGATTATGAGGATTTCAGTTTGTAGAAGAGAAAGGAATGTCTCTAATTCTGGAACTTCCACTGCCTGACTCTGACCTCCCGGCAGAGACCCCAGAGCCGGTGCTTGTTAACCGGGCAGTTAAGAAAGTCTGAAGCCCCCAGGCCTCCAGATCAGCAGAGTCTGGGGACAGGGTAACGCCTTTGAGATGGTACCCCCACATTTCCAGGTCATTTTCAGATGAGGGGCTGCAGCCAGCAGATTGAGGAAGAGCAGGTGGGAAGCGCACAACGGGCCACATAGGTAAGGGGATTAGCACCGGAGCTGGCACAGAGCAGGTGCTGAGGAAATGCTAGTGGGCTGCTGAGACCACTACGCGGCACCCCAAGTACTTTTATTAAAAAGAGAAAAAAGCCAGGTGCAGTGGCTCAAACCTGTAATCCCAGCACTTTGGGAGGCCCAGGCAGATGAATCACTTGAGGTTAGGAGTTCAAGACCAGCCTGGCTAACATAATGAAACCCCGTCTCTACAAAAATTAGCCGGGTGTGGTGGTACACGCCTGTAATCCCTGCTGCTTGAGAGGCTGAGGCAGGAGAATCTCTTGAGCCTGGGAGGCGGAGGTTGCAGTGAGCCAAGATCGCGCCACCGCACTCCAGCCTGGGTGACAGAGCAAGACTCCGTCTCAAAAAATAAAAATAAAAATGAAAAGAGAAAAAAAATTATCTGAAAAATACTTCCTTTTAAAGAAAACTAAGGTGATTATGGATACATACATAATAGAAAAACAAGTTCTGGAGAGATGGTATTAGTAAAATATGTAAAATAATAGTCACGCACACACAGCAAATAGCTAATTCTTCAAGAGTGCTTTTCATGGGCCAGGCACTCAGTAATTTTTTTTTTTTTGAGATCATCCAGGCTGGTATGTGGTGGTGCAATCACGGTTCACTGAAGCCTCAACCTCCTGGGCTCAGGCAATCCTCCTGCCTCAGCCTCCTGAGGAGCTGGGACCACAGGAGTGCACCACCACACCTGGCTAATTTTTAAAATTATCTGTAGAGACGGGGTCTCACTATGTCCAGGCTGGTCTCAAACTCCTGGGCTCAAGCTCCACTCACCTCAGCCTCCCAAAGTGCTGGGATTACAGGCATGAGCCACAGCGCCCAGCCGGCACTAATGAATTTAATCTTCACAAGAACCCTATGAAATAGACACTGTCATTATCCTCCCCATTTTACAAATGGAGAAACGGAGGCACATAGATATTATATCGGTCAATAGCGCTCACTTCGGGGGATGGAATAGGATGGGATGGGTAGGACTGGGAAGGCAGCTGGGGAAATTTTCATTTTATCTGTAATGTTTGAAATTTTAAGGTGAGAATATATGCATGAATTATATGAATATAGAAAAAAAATCTTTTTTTTTTTTTTTTTGAGATGGAGTCTCACTCTGTCACCCAGGCTGGAGTGTAGTGGCTTGATTTTGGCTCATTGCAACCTCCACCTCCTGGGTTCAAGTGATACTCCTGCCTCAGCCTCCCGAGTAGCTGAGATTACAGGCATGCACCAGCACACCCAGCTAATTTTTTTGGATTTTTAGTAGAGATGGGGTTTCACCATATGGGTCAGGCTGGTCTCGAACTCCTGACCTCAAGTGAGCCACCTGCCTTGGCTTCCCAAAGTGCTAGGATTACAGGCATGATCTGCCATGCCCAGCTGAAAAAAAAAAGATCTTTAAATTAAATGGAATTTAGAGACACTTAGGCAGAAAACTACAGAAAACCTCAAAAAATTTCCATTTTGCTCAAGAGACTGGATCCCTGTCCTGCAGTAAAAGACATGGGATGGAGAAAGGGGCCACTGGGGGCATCCACAGAGACCCACCTGCAGCCGGCTCATCCATGGAAAAGGCCTTGTTCTCCACGAACATGCTCTGACCCTTCTGCTCTTTCAGGATGGTCTCATAGCCCACGCCCCGGGTGGGGTACATGTCCCCCTGGTAGCTTTGCTCTGGGCTGGCCTTGGTCACCTGAGAGACCTCGGGGATGACGTAGAAGAGGACAAAGGCCCAGGCATTGGCGGCAAGGGCGATGGCCAGCGTGGGGTCATCCCAGGTGGGGCTGTTGCGCTGCTCGTTGCCGTAGGTATACATGACAATCCACACCACCCATATGGCAATGGAGGTGGCCGTGGTGAGCAGCACGAAGACCCCGTGCTTACGCCAGCGCTTGAAGTGGCCACACAAGGCAGGCCAGGCCCCCAGGAAGGCACCCAGCAGCAGCAACATAACGTAGATGAGCGCCATGACAAAGTCCATGTTGGCGATGGCGCAGGGGGAGGCCACGGCCCAGTGGGCACTGCTGTTGCCCTGAGGGCCGCCGTCGCCACTGCCCCGAACCAGTGTGATTATCAGCCACTCTGTATTGATGATGACCTCCACCAGGGTCAGCAGCAGAGCCACAGTGAAGATCACCCAGCCCCGGGGCCCATGGTTCTTCCGGGCCAGGAAGTTGAGGGCGAAGACGTGAGCCACCAGACAGGAGAAGCAGATGGCGAACAGAACCCCAAAGAGGAAGCGCCGAGAGGCACAGGTGGAGAAGTCGGGCTTTACCACGCAGGCAAACACGAGGCAGAAGAGGCCCAGGGTCCCCAGAAGGAAGAACACCTGGGTCCCCAGCAGGCTGCGTTTCTTGGTGTCCTGCACAAAGGGGAGGCTGGCCACCAGGATGATGGTTAGCACAAACGTGGTGACGACGCCCGCCCCAGCCACGGCCTCCAGGACGATGCCCCACGCCCCAGAGCGGTCACACAGATTGTAGTAGAGGGGGTTGAGGCCTTGGCTGCAGCCGGGTGGGACATGGCTCTGGGCCCGGGCCCCTGGGAACAGGAAGAGAGGCAGTCCCAGGCACATCACCAAGGCTTTGTGGATGGCCATCCTGGCTCCCAGGCCAGGCTCTGGTTGGGTCCCTAGAGACAGAAGGAAAAGGGACAAAATTAGTCCTCCAAGGTCAGACTCCAATATACATGGTGCTGCTTTCCCCACCCCAAACCCAGGCAGACAGTGCCAGCTGACCATGAGGCTCTCTGGACCTCAGAATCCTTCTTAACGCAGAACTCCTGAGAGGAATTTCAACTGGCCAGAGAGGCAAATGAGATGAAGCCCATTTGTCAGCCCTATTCCTAGCCATGGCAAAGGAAAAACCTGTCATTGAATTTTCAGTTCCCTCCCTTCCACCAACCATAACCTGGGTTCAGATATTCCCTGAGCTCTGGCGGCTAGGGTGGAAGATGAAGGGGCTTTGTGAACAAGTCAAGACTAAGCATACCACCCACCCAGCACTTCCTCTCTGCCCTGGGACTTCCAGGCTTCGGGAGGTCAGCTGCTATGTCCCTAAACTCCATTCCTGTAAGGCCTAAATCCATAGCCAGTCAGCTATGCATGCATTCACTCATTCATTCATTCATTCATTCATTCATTCATTCATTCAATAAGGACTTAACAAGCACCTGCATCAGGCATAACCGACAGCCAGGAAAAATGAAGAGACAGTCATTTTCCCACTTTTAGTGCCAAGTCTCCACTTCAGAATCCTACATTTTTTGCCTAGCTCAGAAGCGGAAGTCGAGGATAAAATAAACAAAGTCCCCAGCTAAGGAGTTAATGACTTAATGCCAAAATTTTCCTTCAGAGCATTAACATTTTAAAAGCAAGAACCAGGCAAGGGCAATGCAAAACCCAAAGGAATTAATCTTTAATAGAAGACTTTAAGACGTCGTAGTGGCCTGGCGCGGTGGCTCACGCCTGTAATCCCAGCACTTTAGGAGGCCGAGGCGTGCGGATTACAAGGTCAGGAGATCGAGACCATCCTGACTAACACAGTGAAATCCCGTCTCTACTAAAGAATACAAAAAATTAGCTGGGCGTAGTGGCAAGCGCCTATAGTCCCAGCTACTCTGGAGGCTGAGGCAGGAGAATGGCGTGAATCCAGGAGGCGGAGGTTGCAGTGAGCCGATATTGTGCCACTGCACTCCAGCCTGGGCGACAGAGCAAGACTCTGTCTCAAAAAAAAAAAAAAAAAGACGTCGTAGCTAGAAGGCAAGAAAGTTAGCTTTTATTAACACCAGCAAGGTAATTTTCACTCCATCTATTCACTGCCGCTCTACCAAATGCCACAAATCTGTGCCAGAGAAGAAAACCAAACCCCTGCTCCCAATACCGATTGGATTTTCCCACATGAAGTAGAGGTAATGGATTTAACAGGTTAGGAGACATTAAAGACCAAATCAATGAGTTTTTTCCAATCGAAAGTTTTAAATGCACTTGCAGGAACCTAACACTGAAAATTTAAATGCTGCTGAGCACGGTGGTTCATGCCTATAATCCCAGAACTTTGGGAGGCCAAAGTGAACAGATTGCTTGAGTTCAGGAGTTTGAGACCAGTCTGGGCAACATGGTGAAACCCCATCTCTATAAAAAATACAAAAATTAGCAGCCGGGCGCAGTGGCTCATGCCTGTAATCCCAGCACTTTGGGAGGCCAAGATGGGTGGATCATTTGAGGTCAGGAGGTTGAGACCAGCATGGCCAAAATGGTGAAACCCTGTCTCTACTAAAAATACAAAAATTAGCTGGGCGTGGAGGTGCACGCCTATAATACCAGCTATTCAGGAGGCTAAGGCAGGAGAATCACTTGAGCCTGGGAGGTGGAAGTTGCAGTGAGCCAAGATCGTGCCATTGCACTCCAACCTGGTCAATAGAGTGAGACTCCATATAAAAACAAAAGAAAACAAAACAAAACATATATATATGAATTAGCAGGGTGTGGTGGCATGCGCCTGTAGTCTAAGCTACTTGGGAGGCTGAGGTCAGAGGATCATCTGAGCCCAGGGGATCGAGGTTGCAGTGAGCTGTGATTACACCACTGTGCTGCAGCCTGGGCAACAGAGCGAGACTGTTTCCAAAAAAAGAAAGAAAACTAAAAAAAAAAAAAAAGAAAAGGAGAGAAATCTTAAATGCTTTAAGAAGCAGGTTATACTATTCAAAATTCTATGAATGCAGGTAGTCCACATTTAAGTCACCCCGTGTTGAAATAACTAGTTGTAACCCCGCTTCATCAGGAACTCTCTGGGAAAACGGCAACAAAGCTTTCCTGGTCTGACAGTGACCACTAGTGGCTGGCAGGGGAATGGCATTATCTAACTGTATTCTGTAAGGCTGCTACCCTTCTTTCTTAGGGGGATTGTGAGGTTGTTTATACACGGTTTACCTCCTTACTGTTTTCTACCATTCCTGGCTACTTAATTTCTAATAGGCAAACAAAAGCCCTAAATCCCACAGTTGATAGAAATTGTCCCTCTTTTCAGCACAGAAGCAAAAAAAAAAAAAAAATTCTGTCCATAATTGATATGTGAAAGAACACTTACTAAATCAGGGGCAATGAAACTCATAAAATTCAGTGAAATGGACACAATAAAGAGGATCCATTGTCAAAGTCCCTTCAAACAGTCTGCAGGCCACTTGAAAATATTTAGGTCGTCTTAGCCATCTCAGCTACCTCATCTTTCAATTAAGCTTGCTTAAGAGTAACTCTTAAAATTAACCATCTCATGCAAATGTACTGTTGTTTTCCTAAATAACTGGCATTGTAACAGCTAGTTTCTCTTCACTTCTAATGCAGGACTTAAATAAGCTTCTGTAGGGGACTTTGGAAATCAATAAAGCACCAACTGCATTTTATTTACAAGTGCTGGAAAGAGGAGTAAGAGAGGGCTAAGAGGTAAGGAGTAGGCCGGGCGCAGTGGCTCACACCTGTAATCCCAGGACTTTTGGCGGACAGATCACGAGGTCGGGAGTTCCAGACCAGCCTGACCAACATGCTGAAACCTCGTCTCTACTAAAAATACAAAAATTATCCGGGCGTGGTGGCACGTGCCTGTAATCCCAGCTACTTAGGAGGCTGAGGCAGAAGAATCACTTGAACCCGGGAGGCAGAAGATTGCAGAGAGCCGAGATTACGCCACTGCACTCAGCCTGGGCAACAGAGCGAGACTCTGTCTCAACAAAACAAAACGACAACAACAACAAAAAAAGGTAAGGAGTAATATGGAGCCACTCCCGGGACATAATTTATGGATAACAACATTCTGTGGGGTCCTAAATGTTCAACTTCATCTTGGGCTCCACAGCCAATCAGCCAGAACTTGGGCTTGGGCCTGAAGCTGGACGTAGGGAAGAGAACCCTTAGAACTGCCACTTAGCCTCCAGGCACCTGTACTTACAAGGGCTTTTCACCCCACCTCCCTCGGCCAGGGCCCAGTTTAGAGCAGGCAATTACTCCAAATCAGCAAATATTGACTGTGTGCCTGGGAAGGAAAGGCCCTGTTGTTCCCAGAGCTGTGGAAAATACAAACATGAACATAGTCCCTGATTTGATGGCATTTAAAATCTATCAGGAGAGATAAGGTAGGTACTCACAAAAATTACACAAGGAAGAATATGATTAAGGGCCACACAATGGAATTTACCTGTAGGAGAGAGACAGGGGCTACAGGAACACAGAAGAGAAACAGGCAGAGCAGAGAAAGACTGTTCCACAGAGTTTTACTCAGAATCTAATCAAAAACATACCAGGTCCCAGACACCGCCAAGAGACAGGGACACCCAGAAGCTAAGCCCTGAAGAATGTGAGGAACGGCTGAGCAGGTGAAGGGAACAAGGAGAGGGACGTGTAAGGCAGAAAAGACGGTGTGAATCAAAGCCCTTTTGAGCCCAAGTCCAGAGCAAGTGAAAAAAGAATTCAGTTTGCTAAGTATCAGCTGAGTTTGCAAAGGGAGGCTGCAGCTGCTGGCTGACACATTGGAAATGCTACAGGGGTGGGGCTGGGGGCATTATTCTAAAGGTAACAGTCAGCCACCGAAGGCTGTTTTCAGCATGATGGGGGCATAGCCAGGGTTGTACTTTTAATAAATGAGTCTGGGAAAAATGCACAGGCAATCGGTTTGTTGGAGGGGGGGCACACATTCATCTCAGTTAAAGGTCAAGGCCAAAGGTAAAGCCATAATGGCCAGCTCTGAGAGATCGTTTCCAAAACACAATCGAAGGACTTGTTGGCGGGCAGAGGTGGGGGAAAAGGATGCTAAAGCCCACACTACAAGTTCAAATCTAACAGGCATGTCATTACAGAAAACCAAGCCAGGGACCAATGTCGCTCATTCTTCTTGATCCATCTTGCCCTAGAAATATTTGCGTGTACCCTGCCAGCTCCCAGAAGCCCACAGGCACTTGGGCCAGGGTCAGGAAAGCATCACAGCTCCCTGTCCCCAAGCCCCCACCTCCCATTTCCCCCTGACTTTGTGGTTGGTGACCAGCAACTTCCTTCTGCACCTGACCCTTCAAGTCTTGCTTCTCCTGCCAACCCCCTCAATATAGAAACTTCCAGGGAATGAGAGAGGAACCTGTATCTGCCCCTTACCGCATCCAGGTACCAGGCTGCTGCTTTTAGGAAGTTGCTGAGCAACTAAATAGCCTCAGAGGACACAACCTGGTCCCATCCTGAAAGACCTTATTTCTCTGGTACCCCCAGAAATGGAAGAGCAGGTGGGAAGACAGAAATGCATGACTCAGGTGAGAAAGCCAGGCCTTCTGGGCGTGGCTCTCATCTACTGCCTAGGACAAGGACCCTCAGAGAGTTAAGAGAAGCTCAGAAGAGCACAGCTCCAGCCCTCTGATGCCGGGAGTGCACATTCAGCCAATGCCACCTTTTTTTTTTTTTTTTTTTTAAGACAAAGTTTCACTCTTGTCGCCCAGGCTGGAGTGCAATGGCGGTGATCTCGGCTCACTGCAACCTCCAACTGCCAAATTCAAGCAATTCCCTGTCCTCAGCCTCCCAAGTAGCTGGGATTACAGGCGCCCGCCACCACACCCGGCTAATTTTTTGTATTTTTAATAAAGACAGGGTTTCACTATGTTGGCCAGGCTGGTCTCGAACTCCCGAACTAAGGTGATGTGCCTACTTCAGCCTCTCAAAGTGCTGGGATTACAGGTGTGAGCCACCGTGCCTGGCCCAATGCCACTTTTAAGATGGTGGCTAAGGGACTGACAAGATGGACTCAGTTCTGGTCAGAGGCTTTTCCTCAGGACCCTGGAGGAACCTTCTGCTTCCTGTGGGTCCCTAGATCCCGCACTAAGACTGAGCCTTCTGATCCCTGAACATTCAAATCATATCCGTGTCTCCCTTCCAGGGCTGGAAGGTCTTTGAAGCTGGTGAACAAGAATTCTAGAATTCACTGCCACAGCGGGTGCTGTGCCTGAACACACTGAGCATTTGGAAGTCACCTCTGGATAGTCTCAGGTGCATTGATCCGTACCCAGGGCTGCCCCCTCCATTTTGGAGTTGCATCTTCTGCTTAAAGATTCTCAGAGGGTACAATGAGTGGGGTAGGAGGGGAACCTCCTTCTGCCCTGAGTCTCCCCGATCCCACAGCTGAAGCCCAGCCCCAGCCTCAGATTATTTTCTGGACAAAAGGGCCTTTTGCTTCACTTCCCTGGAATCAGTTGTACAAATATTTTTAATCGCCTCTGAAATCGGCCTTTCCCCAGGCTCAGCCACCCGGCCCCCAGCTCTCCTCTGAATCAGTCCAGTCCAGTTGCTGAATCTCCCTCCTCCCTCCTTCTCTCTGCAGGGGGCGCAGAGGCCTGGTGGGCTCAGAGGCTGAGGCCCAACAGCCCTGACTGGTTTCCCCCAGCAACAAGTGGCTTCATCCAGCAACAGGGGAGACAGCCAGGCCTTCTCACTTCTCCAGAGCAAAACCCTCTTTCTCGCTCCAGCATCATCCACACACAAGCCTGAGACCCCCTCCACCCACCAGGGCAAAGGATACCACCCTGCAAAGAGAGCTCCAGCGTGTCACAGGGCCAACCAAGCTCAACACTGACACATGGCCAATGGCTGTCTTCAAGGGTGCTGTGACCAGGGCACTCTCCAGGGAGGTTCACCCAGGTATACCACAGAGCACCTACCTTCCTCCCATCCCACACACTATACAGCCTATCGGGAAAGAGGATGGCCTCACTGACAGCCTTCCTACCTCCATTCCCATCCCTCTCTCCCAGTCCCTGGTTAGGTCTCACCCCTCTGTCCAGGGCGCTCAGGCGTTTACCCCATCAATAAGAAGGCGCACAGGAGAAGCCTGTGCCTGGAAGGAGTGGGCTCAGTGTGTAGGTTGGTGGGCGGGGGGGAGGGTAGGGGTTGCTCGAACCTCAGCCTAGACAGCCCACCTCTATCCTCCTATCCCTGCCCCGCACCAAGACCAGGCATTTGGGCCAAAATGCCCTGAGCACTCTGAGACGTGGAAATCGTCAAGGGTCTGCCCTGGAATGTTACTCTGGAATGCGCCCCGGCCCCCAAGGCACTCCCTCCCCTAGTCACAGTTGAAGGCACAGGGGTGGGGGGCCGGCGCTCCAGGAGCACAAAACCCTACTTCAACACAGTCTCCTCCCCTGGACTTTAGGATCTTGGTCGTGGAGTTTGTAAGTGGTTGGGTCTTCCTGAGTCTAACACTGCGGGCCTGAGGATGGAGGTGCAAAGGACGCTAGAAAAGCCAGCCGGGAGTGGGGGTTCGGGATCTAGGGGCCAGGCTGCCAGAAGGAGAGGCGCTTTGATAGTCTGAATTTCCAAACTTCCCTCAGGGAGATTCTGAGCCCTCTCGTCCCTACTTGGGTCGACGGTACTGGGGTCTACACCTGCGCTCCCCGGATGGCTGGAATGGGGAGCAAGGGAACCAGTCTCTCTCTCCCATTTTTAGGGCTACAGAAACCTGCCCTCCCCATCCACAGTAGCAGGCGGCGGAGAGGACGCCGACCCACAAGAGAGGGTGACCGCGGACTCCCACCGAGAGGCAGGCGGTGGAGGGGCTCCCATTGGAGACCCCGATCGTGGAGTCCTTTCCCCTCCCTCCAGCCTGAGCCGCAGCGCCGGGCTCTCCCATCCCCCATTCCCCAGCCCCAGCCCCCAGCCTGCTCGGGTCTGAAAACTTTCAGCGACCGAGCGGAGTTGGTGCGGCGTCCCCCGCCCGCAGGATGTCCCAGCCCCCGCCTCTGCCCTCGCCCACTCCCCGCCGGCCCGACCCGACTCTTCCGGACGGCGGAGAGGGAGGGCGGAGCGGGAAGGCAGCAGCCCTTACCTGGGACTCGCCGCGGGCCCCGCTCCTGCACAGCCTTTGGGGCCAACTCCAGCCCCAGGCAGGCGGCGGGCGGGGGTGGGAGGGATTCGGCGCGGAGCGCTGGGCCAGGCCCGGTCCTGGCTGGGATGGCGGGACCCGGGCCGGGACGCAGGGCCTGCCTCTCCCCGGGACCGAGGCTGAGCCGGGCGCGCTGGGTCGCTCGCTCTCGCGCGGGCCTGTCCCCAGGCAGGACTCCTTGCTGTCGGCGAGGGTGGGCTGGCGCCTGCATCACCGTTACATCACCTCCATTCAGGGCGCTTATCGGGCGCCCGTCGCGCTCCAGGTACGTGCGCTCCGTTTACACAGGAACAAAGCCTGCCCGGGCCTCCCCGCCCCGACTCACCTCCAGGCTGGGCCGACTCGCACTTTCCGGCTAGGGAGGGAGATGGGAGTTTCTGGCCCTGCCGGCGTGTGGTTTGTTGCTGTTGACTGCCACGCCCCCGCACGCGGGCGCGCGCACACTCACGCGCACTCACTTTCTGGGCTCGGCCTTCTCCGGGGCAAGCGGTGTGGGGGTGCAGCCCTGCGCACCCCCCACCGCGTCTCCCAGAGAGCGCGCGTACGGACACGCGTGGGGCTGCCTTGACGCGTCTCCGTGGGGGACACCTAGCCTTTGTCACCTTCGTCCTGGCCCTCCCGTGAGACACACTTAGGGCACAGTTCGCTGGGAGCGGGCCGGAGCGAGGCGCACACTCAAGACACAGAGTCCGTCTTTTTGTCACGCCTTCTGCGTCCCCTCCCCTCCCCAGCTTGCACACGTGGACACACCGAGGTTCGCCTTTTGCACGCGCGGTCCTTCTCTGGGACCCCCCACCGGTCACAAAGCGTACGTGGGATCGTTACCAAGTGCTCCCCTCACGCGTGGGCCGAGTCCAGAGCCACTCCGCACCGTGGGCAAAGGTCGCCCTGGGCCCGACTATCCCGCGCCCGGATTTCCTGCGACCGTTCCAGGTTCTGCCCAATTCGGAGCGCGCGCTCCCCTCCCAGCGTCCCGGTTCCCTGCTCCGACTTGTCCTAATTAGCCTTCACGGTTTTGTTCCCCGAGGTACAGTGTTTAGCGCGGCCCCCTCGGTCTCTGCGCTCCGGGACACGTCGGCTCTGACTCCGAGTCCGTCCCCTCCAGCAGCCGGGGGACCTTTCCAAGAGGTCAGGTTCCCACCAGCCCCACCCCCACTCCCTGTCCCGGGGTGGATCTGTGGGTTGCCACCCTTTCCCCTCCGGCCCCAGGAATCTGCTGAAGGTGGACCGCAGAAATTGGGAAGCGAATCCAGGCTGGGACTTCTCCAGCCCGGTAAACAAGAGGAGATTTTCCGGCCGCCTTCCCCCGGGGCTGCTGGCCTCGCGGCGGGTGGGGTGCGCCGTCCCAGGGACCGGCCGCGAGGCCTAGTTAGCCCGCGCCAGAGGCCCGTAGGGGCCGAGGCGCACGGAGGAGGGAGAGGTTGTTAGGTCTGGCCGGGGCCCTGGGGACGCGGAGGGAGGGCAGGGCGCTGAGTCTCGGGGTGCCTGTTCTCATGACGCCGAGTTGCCTGGGGGATCGCCAGCGGCGCGCCGGTCGGAGCCAGCTGGTGGCGGGGCAGGCGGGGCGGGCGGCCGGTGTTTGCTCAACCCCGAGCGCCCGCGAGGGGGAGGGGAGGTAGCTGGTCGCGGGCTAGGGGGTAGCAAGGTGGAGGAGCGGGGGCAGGGAAAAGGGTGGGTATCTCCCGAGCTGCTTGTTTGCGTGCCTGCCCCGGTGTAAGACAACTGGGAGCCTAAACTCTATGAATCACCCGGAGTTGCTGGAGCGATAAACCTCAGGCTGGTTCCTCCCCTCGCACACCGGCTTCTCTGACTCCAGGAGGGAATGTTTGCTTAGCGGCTGGAGCTGGCGGAGAGGCCCTGGTTCTCTAGAACCCTGTATCCCTTCCTGGCCTTGCCTTCACGGGCTGGTCTGCGGTGGTGGAGACTGAATTGTTTCACGTCTCTTCAAGAAGAGGGGCGCAGTGCTGCTGCTGATTTGTTCCTCACTCTTGGGCTCCCTCCCGTAGCTCCACACCCCCACCCTAAGATTCAGAGGCCCCCATGCCAGGGAGGCAAACGCTTGTAGGGTCCAAGCAGTTGGGTGCCCACGCTAGAAAGGCAAACGGCGGGTCAGACCTAAGCGAGGGGCATCCATGACTCTTGGCTGGGACTAGTTCTCATGAACCAGGCGACCAGTGCTGAACACAGTGTGCTGGGAGGGGCTGCTCATTAGCATATGTGAAAAGCCAGATAAGAGCTAGAGGAAGGTGGAAAGGAAATAGTCTCCGAGACTGCTTGTGACCTTAAGAAGCCAAAGATGAATTGTGCATCTGGCAGGTGTGTTTCAATTTATTTTCAAGCTTGGGGACTCGCTTTTCCCTACCTAGATTCTCCAAAAAGGCAACTCTTGGCCCCTCCCTCCCCACCCAGGCAGGGAAAAGGCTGGGGCATGTGAGGCCTGGGCACCCCAGCAGTGGAGCCCGCCTACCGCCAGCCCTGCATAGTAGATGACAGTGGAAATGTAGGGAGGTTTCCTGAGAGCTGTTTGCTCTTTTTGTGTTCAATCCATCTCACTTCTGGGGCAGGATCTGCCTTTAAAGGACAAAGCAAGTCCTTTGGGGCGGATGACATGGGCTTCAGCCTTCAGGGTTCCTGTTAGCCTCTGCTCTAATCCCACGGGCCTGTGCTGGTTCAGAGTGGGGAGGCAAGAGTTGGAGAAGGCATGAGACCCCTCCACCATGAGTCGGACCCTGGTGGGGGCTGTGGACACAGCGAACCTGTGATGCTAGAAGGAAAGTTTCGTGGGAGGTGGCTTTGCTTTCGGAAAAACTCCAGCCACAGGGTCCTCTGTGCCCCCAAATGTCCTTCACCTTAATTTAATACCCCCGTAGGTGTAGAACCCATTGCGAACTCCGTTTTCACCAAAAAACTACACTCTGAGAAGTGTTCAAAGAGTGCTACTGTTCAAAGAGATCTCGGGGCCCAGCACAGTGACTCACGCCTGTAAACCCAGCATTTTGGGAGTCCTGGGTGGGAGGATCGCTTGAGCCCAGGAGTTGGAGACCAGCCTGGGCAACAAAGACTTCATCTCTATTGAAACAAACAAACAAAAAAGAAAATGATATGGGGTCTCACTGTGTTGCTCAGGCTGGTCTCGAACTCTTGAGCTCAAGCGATCTTTCTGCCTTGGCCTCCCAAAGTGCTGGGATTACAGGTATGAGCCACTGTGCTCAGCCTATTTAATTTTTTTTTTTTAATATATGAAATAAAAAGGAAGAAAAAGATTCTGGATTGCGGATAAGCATGTCTGTGTCCACCACCCAACTACCTCCACCCCCCACCTGAGTTGGGTTCCTACTGGCAGAGTGAGAAACCACCTTTGTTCGTTGGAAAGCTTCCTTCAGAGATGTCTGAGGTCTTGACAAGGCCCAGGGGTGAGAACACCTGTGCCACCTGCCGGCTGTGTGACTTGGGTGAGTGGTCTTATCTCTCTGAGCCCTGCTTTCCTCAACTGTAAAACTGGATGATATCACCCCCAGAATGAAGTTGTGTCTGGAATGTTCCTCACACAAGCCAGGTGCTCACAGGGAGCCAGCGATCAGCCTCCGCTTTCCTGGTGTGATTGTCATTCCCTCTAAGCCTTGACAGGTCTACCAGTTTTTATTTATAATTTAAATTTTAATTAATTAATTAATTAATTATTTTTGAAACAGGATCTCACTCTGTCACCCCGGCTGGAGTGCAGTATTGCGATCTCGGCTCAGGGCAGCCTCAACTTCCCAGGCCCAAGTAACCCTCCTGCCTCAGCCTCTCGAGTAGCTGGGACTATAGGAGTGCATCGTCACGCATGGCTAATTTTTGTATTTTTTGTAGAGATGGGGTCTCACTATGTTGCCCAGGCTGGTCTGGAACTCCTGGGCTCAAGCAATCCTCCCTCCCTCACCTCTCAAAGTGCTGGGATTACAGGCATGAGCCACCGCGCCTGGCCTAATGGTTTTTAACCCCAACTCTTGCAGAAGCTGGCATTCTTTCTGTTCTGTTTCACCGTGATTGGAATAGCTTTGCCATGCCATGCTCTGAGGCTTCACCTGTGATGTTCCTTCCACCTCGAACATTTTATGCCTCTCACCCTCCTTTTTCTGTGTGAATAAAAAGTTTTTTAAAATCTCCCCTGCCCCAAAGCTTAGCTCCAATGTTCCTTCCTTTGCGAAGCAATCCACACCTTCCCACGAAAGACCCATTGTGAGTTGCCCTTTTTACCCACAGCCTGTTACGCATTCATTTATTTATCATTTCTCCTAGTGTATCATAATTAGCCTTCTAAATTGGTTTTTTCTCCAATTACACTGTGCCCTTCTAGAGAGCCAGGGACACGTCTCACTCATCTTGTTTTCCCTGGCATCTGGCACTCAGACGGGTGTGGGTAAATGTTTTCAGTAAATGCTTGTAGAATATCCGTTATTCTGTGGCTGGCCACGGCTGATCTTCCCCTCACACCAGCAGCCTTGCAAACAGCACCACCCCTACCCTGCCTCCCGTACTCCACTTTCTGGGAAGCAGGCAAGCCCCAGTGCCTACTGGAGAAGTCGCCTCCCCTGGGGCTGCAATGCCCTGCATCAGAGGTGAGGGTAGGAGGCTCTGGCACCCCGGCTTGGGGCATGGAGGGGCCTATCCAGAGAGAGCCAAAGGTCAGTTGTGTTGTTTTGAGGGACTTCCCAGTTTGCCTGGGCAGCAGGAATTCTAGATTGCAGTCTCAGCCTGCAGAATCTCCAACAGGAACCATTTCCTCCTCCACAGAGTCGAAGGCCTGCTCCCTCTGCCTGGGGAGTGGAGGGCCCCAGGTCGAACAGCCAGGCCCCAGTGGGGGAGGAATAGTCCCTCGCGGGGCTGAGGGTGGGGCTCCTGCTTCCTGACAAGTTGGGGCCTGGAATCCTGTGCTAGGTGGCTGGGTGCCCTGCAACCCACAGCAGGCTGCTGGTAAACAGTTAGCATTTCACCTCTCCTTGCTCCCAGGCTCATATTAACTGGTTACTGCCCTGACTGCCGTGTCTGGCCAAATCTCTTTTTCTCGTAGGCTCATAGGACTTTCTGTGTGGAGCAGCGGGAACTGCCCAGTTTTTTGAAAGGACTTTGGTCCCATCGGGGCCCGTTAAGAAGCAGAAAACCAGGGCCAGGGAGCAGGCGAGTGAAACAGTCACTCACCACAACCGGCTGCCCATGGGTGATCGCTCTGGAAGTGTACCCGGAAGCAGGCCTTGGGCAGAGGCCACCGGAATGTCACCTGATGCTGAACCCTCCCCCATGGCTGCAAAATCTGCTCCTCCCTCATCCCCCTCCCTGCCCAGGGCTCAGTAGCCACTAACCAACTCCCTGTGGAAGGAGAGAACGGGGGTTCCTGAGCTGCTTTGATCTGGTCAGCCTCCACCCTCAGACTGAGCCAATCCTGAGAGCCAGACCTCAAGGCCAAGGGTCCAGGGATCCAGGCCACTCAGTCTGCCCACCTCTATCAAAATCAAAATGGAAACGTGTAGCCAGCCCTGCAATTTGTTCCCCTGCCTTCAGGAAGCATCTCACCCCAATCCGTGAGCAGTTCAGGGGAAAGCATTCCTTCTGCCTTGTTGCAGTGGCTACAGCAGCCCCCAGACTGATGGCCTCTGGTGGCAGTCTTCCTCCAGTCAACCTGCAAACCCCCATCGGGGCAGGACCTTCACTGACTTCACCCCAACACCTTTCACTCCTAACACCTTCACTGGCTCCTGGTGCCTTTATGTGAAAGTCCAGGCTCCCTTGCCCGGCATTCAAGGCCTCTGCAACCTGTAGGTACCCTAGCCTTGGCTCCAGCCTCCTCTCCTTCCTGTTCCCCCACGGGAAATTGTCACTCCAGCCTGAGAAGCCTGCTGTGAGTCTGCCTCGCCCCCGCACTTGCCTTCCTGTGACTTCGCTCACATGTCCTGTATTCTCGATCCAGGATGCCTCTCTCCTCCTCTCGGCCCCTTGATTCCATCCCCCTTTAAAACCCTTGGCTCCTCCCAGAAGCTTTTGCTGGTGCCCACCACCCTGTAGTCCTCTTCCTCCCTCTGCTCTCCTGGGATCCCACCACTGGTGTGCATTTGCTACTCTTACATGGCTCTGCCTTTTTTTTTTTTTTTTTGAGATGGAGTCTTACTCTGTTGCCCAGGCTAGAGTACAGTGGTTTGATCTTGGCTCACTGCAACCTCTGCCTCCTGGGTTCAGGTGATTCTCCTGCCTCAGCCTCCCGAGTTGCTGGGATTACAGGCGCCCGCCACCACACCCAGCTAATTTTTATTTATTTATTTATTTATTTATTTATTTATTTGTATTTTTAGTAGAGACAGGGTTTCATTATGTTGGCCAGGCTGGTCTCGAACTCCTCACCTCTGGTGATCTGCCCACGTTGGCCTCCCGAAGTGCTGGAATTACAGGCATGAGCCACCATGCACGGCCCCGTGTATTTTTTTTTTTTTTTTTTTTTTTTGGGACGGAGTCTCTCTCTGTCGCCCAGGCTGGAGTGCAGTGGCCGGATCTCAGCTCACTGCAAGCTCCGCCTCCCAGGTTTATGCCATTCTCCTGCCTCAGCCTCCCGAGTAGCTGGGACTACAGGCGCCTGCCACCTCGCCCGGCTAGTTTTTTGTATTTTTTTTAGTAGAGACGGGGTTTCACGGTGTTAGCCAGGATGGTCTCGATCTCCTGACCTCGTGATCCGCCCGTCTCGGCCTCCCAAAGTGCTGGGATTACAGGCTTGAGCCACGGCGCCTGGCCCCGTGTATCTTATAAACAGAGATCTTACCGCTCATGATAGGTCTGTAGAGAATGGACTCTGGATTTCATGCCTCTCCATGAAATCCATAGCATAGTGCTTTATACATCCAAAAAATGGGCACCACATATCTGTGGGTTGATTGGATTGATTGGCCAAGAGCTGAGAGGGGCTGTTAGCCTTCTGTAAGGGGAAAGAAGGGCTCAGGGTCTAGACTTTGCTTTGCTGCTGATGAGAAACCAGTACTCAGATCCTGGGCTTCCTGTGGCTCCCAGAATTCCAGGCGGAGAAGTTCAGAGAGATGCTGGCTAGTTGGATAATACAATAGCCATAATAGCTTACCTCTGTATAGTGCTGTACAATTTCAAGCACCTTTTATATATATTTGATGCTTACAACCTTATAAGCCACCATAAGGCAGATGTTATTGTCTCCATCTTCTATATTTAAAGACTGAGGTTCATAGAGGCTCAGTGGCTAGCTGTGGATTAGAACTATCTTCCTTTAGCCCACTGGACTTGCACCTTTCTATCGTGTGCTCCCCAGTACACTTCTCTTATCTCTTATATAGCCCTGACATTTTCTACCTTATTGATGGTTATTTCTGTCACGCTTTATGTCCCCAACCAAGGTATAAGCTCTTGGGAAGGGAAGATGTGTGCTTGACCCATCTTTGTGTTACCCTTGGGCCCTGCCTCGGTTAATACTTGCAAGGGAATAAATGAATGAAGGAGGCCACTGGAAAACACATAACTGTTGTCAAGTCAGAAATGGGCTTGGCCACCCTCCCTTCTCCCAACAATCCCTTCACCTTCAGAAGCCAGCCTCAAGACCGTGCTGCACGGGGCAATGGCCTGGCCTGAGGCAGGGCTGTGTCTCCCTGCCCGCCCATCTTCATTTCCCATCCCTGTTCTGCTGGTGGCCACTGGCCTCCTAAGGTCACATCTGCCTGGCACACACTGCAGCCTCCCCTGCCTGCAGGACCATTCAGCCCTTTAACACCTTCTCCAGCCACTGCCACCAAAGACTTCAGGAGACCCACTCACTAATGCCACCCTCTTGCCTGGGATTTGAGGCCACCCCAGACTCAACTGGATTCAGCTGGGGCCCCAGGTAATGGTGGGAGAGCCGCAGGGGAGCCAGACATGCTCCCACTCACCAGAGATGGTGCTTCCAGCAGGGCAGGGCAGGGCCAGCCAGCTGACTTCTGGGCGATGTCCAGCCCCAGCTGTCCCCGGCAGTGCTTGGGGCTTGACTCAGCCCGAGGCTGCCGGGAACCTAGCCGTACTATTCTGGGAGTGTGATGGAGCCCCAGAAGGCTTGGCAGAGGCTGAAATTTCAGCCCTTTGGTTTCCACACCGTTCTCCTCCCCTCTGATGATACGGCAGAGTTCAATCATTATGCAAAATTCAGAACCACTGATGGTGCATTTGAGGGTCTTAATAGCAGCTGTGGTTATGCTAAAGTGGGACCTGGGTCTATACTTCAACCCTCGGATGCAAAGGGCTTCATTCTTGCTGTCACTCACATGGCCTTTCGGCATTTTCCTCTAGTTTTATAATTTGTCCTCATGCCCACCCTGGTACATTAACTCATTCACAGGCACGAAACAATCCCTCCCAGTTAAACCCACCAATTGCCTCTGAGGGTCTTTTTTCCTATTAAAAAAAAATTTTTTTTTTAACCACTAGACTATGTGGGATCTCTTTTTTTAATTGTGACTGGATGATTCTGCAGTGTAAGCAATAAAAGAAAGTTGAGTTTGGAGGACAAATGATTCGAGGTGTAATCCATCTCAACTTCCAGCAAAGCAAAGTGCCCCAGGCTTGGCCTCTGAGAAGCCCTCCTCGCCCCCATCCAGACAATGGGACTGACTTCGTTATCCTCTTGGGGAAGCTGGAGGCCAGGGTGGGAGGATGGGAGGAGCCTACCAAGGTCACCTGGCGATGGACATAAAGCTTAAGCCTGGGTTTTTGTTTGTTAAAAAAAAAAAAAGGCGGGGCAATGACCCCTGCCTCTGGGACTTGCTGTGGAGCTTAAGTGAAACCACAGATCCCAGAGCCCCTGGTAGCGGAGCTCAGTGATTGGGTGCTGCTAGCTCTGGGCTCATTATCCTCTGCTCTACAATTCTGTGGTAGGGGAAAGCAGCTGGCAAAAATGGTAATGAAACTGGCCCCTCGACTTCCTCCAGCATCAGTGCGCAGCTTCAGAACCAGTTACACTGTTTGTTTAGACAGCAGATTCCTGGGCCCCTTTCTGGACCATTGAATCTGAATCTAGCTGACGAGCCTCCAAGCCTGTTTCACATCCCCATCCCCCAAATGTGGTTAGTGATTGATATGGTTTGGCCGTGTCCCCACCCAAATCTCATCTTGAATTCCCAAGTGTTGCTGGAGGGAACTGGAGGGAGGTAATTGAATCATAGGGGCAGGTTTTTCCCATGCTGTTCTCATGATAGTGAATAAGTCTCATGAGATCTGATGGCTCTATAAGGCAGAGTTTCCCTGCACAAGCTCTCTTTCTTTGCCTGCTGCCATCCATGTAAGGTGTGACTTGCTTCTCCTTGCCTTCCACCATGATCGTGAGGTCTCCCCAGCCATGTGGAACTGTAAGTCCATTAAACCTCTTTCTTTTGTGAATTGCCCAGTCTCGGATATGTCTTTATCAGCAGCGTGAAAACAGACTAATGCGGTGATGCACACTGGCCTTGGGAATGAGGGAGGCAAGTTTAAGAATTGTGGATGTTAACTATGAGGAATGAAAGGAGAAACAGCCACATTACAAACAGTGTGGATGCCCCATAAAGAATAATTCAGGTCAGCTGCTGCTTGGAGAAAGAGGAATCAGCATAGGGTAGGGCCAAGGTGAGGTGGCCCAGAGGGGTCCACAATGAAACCTAGAAAATTAGAGCCTTGGCCGGGTGCGGTGGCTCCCGCCTGTAATCCTAGCAATTTGGGAGGCCGAGGAGGGCGGATCACCTGAGGTCAGGGGTTCGAGACCAGCCTGACCAACATGGAGAAATCCCATCTCTACTAAAAATACAAAATTAGCCAGGCATGGTGGTGCATGCCTGTAATTCCCAGCTACTCAGGAGGCTGAGGCAGGAGAATTGCTTGAACCTGGGAGGTGGAGGTCACAGTGCACTGAGGTCGAACTATTGCACTGCAGCCTGGGCAACAGAGTGAAACTCTGTCTCAAAAAAAAAAAAAAGAAAAGAAAATTAGAGCCTTGGCCGGGCGTGGTGGCTCACGCTTGTAATCCCAGAACTTTGGGAGGCTAAGGCAGGTGGATTGCTTGAGGCCAGGAGTTCAAGACCAGCCTGGTCAACATGGTGAAACCCCGTCTCTACTAAGAATATAAAAATTAGCTGGGCGTAGTGGCAGGTGACTGTAATCCCAGCTACTCAGGAGGCTGAGGCAGGAGAATCGCTTGAATCCAGGAGGCAGAGGTGACAGTGAGCCGAGATCATACCACTGCATTCCAGCCTGGGTGAGTGAGTGGGACTCCATCTAAAAAAGAAAAGAAAAGAAAACGAGAGTCTTACATTTCTTTTTCTCTATTCTTCCCTGTTTTTTGCCCTACCTCTGTTGAAAGGTAATTAAAGGATTAGGCATCTCCTCCTTTCTTGTGCCCTCTTTCCCCCTTCCCCAAATACTTCCCATGCCTGTCTGAAGTCATCCCCGTGAGGGCATGGTTCCTGGGAGTTACAGGTTCCCCTCCTTCACAATCTCCTGCGAGCTTTATTAAGACCATAACCTGGCCCAGTGCGGTGGCTCATGCCTATAATCCCAGCACTTTGGGAGGCCAAGGCAGGAGGATTGCTTGAGCTCAGGAGTTTGAGAATAGACTCGGTGACATAGCAAGACCCCATTTCTAAAAAAAATACAAAAATAAGCTGGATATAATGGTGCATGCCTGTGTTTCCAGTCACTTGGGAGACTGAGAGGGGAGGATCGCCTGAGCCCAGGAGGTCAAGGTTGCAATGAGCCGAGATCCTGCCACTGCACTCCAGCCTGGGTGACAGAGCAAGACCTTGTCTCAAAAAAACAAAAAATGAATGAATTTTAAAAAGCCTATTACCCACTGTATAAAACACCCTTAATATAAGTAACTCCACCTTAGACAAACATTTCATTTTATATTTCATAGAGTACCTTCCCAACGAGAATAAGATGTTTTGCTTGGCCAGGTGCCGTGTCTCATGCCTATAATTCCAGCACTTTGGGAGGCCTCAGAGAATGGATTGCTTGAGCCTGGGAGTTTAAGACCAGCCTGGGCAACATGGCGAAACCCCGTCTCTACCAAAAATATAAAAATTAGCTGGGTGTGATGGCGTGTGCCTGTAGTCCCAGCTACTCGGCAGGCTGACGCAGGAGGATTGCTTTAGTGTAGGAGGCAGAGGTTGCAATGAACCAAGATCCACCACTGCTCTCCAGCCTGGGCAACAGGGTGAGACCCTGTCTCCCAACCCCTAGAAAAGTTTTGCTTAATAAATCAACAAACAACGGCTGCATCCAACCAGATAAGGACGGACAAACAAGCACACTCTCACCATCACTTCTCACCAAATGATTCTGTAACCATTAAAAGAGCAGGCCTTCCGCCGGGTGCAGTGGCTCACGCCTGTAATCCCAGCACTTTGGGAGGCTGAGGTGGGTGGATCACCTGAGGTCAGGAGTTCAAGACCAGCCTGACCAACATGGAGAAACCCTGTCTTGACTAAATATACAAAAACTAGCTGGGTGTGGTGGTGCATGCCTGTAATCCCAGCTCCTCGGGAGGCTGAGGCAGGAGAATTGCTTGAACTCCGGAGGTGGAGGTTGCAGTGAGCCGAGATCGCGCCATTGTACTCCAGCCTGGGCAACAAGGGCGAAATCTCCATCTCAAAAAAAAAAAAAAAGAGCAGACCTTCTAGTGGTTCTAGCACAGCCTTGCACTGCCTCATAGTAAGAACCCAGTCTCTGCCTTCAAAGGCTCTACCACATCAAAGACTCTTCCTTGAAAGACTGAAGAGCAGGGCCCAGACCAGGACTGCTTTTGTCTTCTTTGCTCCTGCTGGACTGGTTTGTTAACTCTTTCTCCCATCTCTCTCCTCTGGATGTTAAGTGCTACTTTGTTTGTTGTGGAATGGTTAATGTATAACATGTATATATTGCTTAAGTATATTATTACGTATGGTTTGCAGTATTGATAGACCGTGGAGTGGCTTGAGCCTATGTGCAGCTCTGAGTACAGGTGGACAGGAAGTACTGAGGAGAACTGAACAGGAAGTACTAAGGAGAACTGAACAGGAAGTACTAAGGAGAACTGAACAGGAAGTACTAAGGAGAATTGCCTCCTTGGGAACTCCATGTAGCCCATGGCTTTTGTGATTGAAATGGCATCAGTAAAAGCCTGACATTGTGGAAAGACATAAGCCCGTGTGTACTTGGTTATCTCTAACCTTGCACTGTTCTTGACACTCACCCAGACCTGTCTATCAGAATATATATATATATATATATATATATATTTTTTTTTTTTTTGAGATGGAGTCTTGCTCTGTCACCCAGGTTGGAGTGCAGTGACCGGATCTCAGCTCACTGCAAGCTCTGCCTCCCGGGTTTATGCCATCCTCCTGCCTCAGCCTCCCAAGTAGCTGGGACTACAGGCGCCCGCTACCTCGCCCGGCTAGTTTTTTGTATTTTTAGTAGAGACGGGGTTTCACCGTGTTAGCCAGGATGGTCTCAATCTCCTGACCTTGTGATCCGCCCGTCTCGGCCTCCCAAAGTGCTGGGATTACAGGCTTGAGCCACCGCGCCCGGCCAGAATTTATAATTTATATTTTAACAAGTTCTCCGGGTGACTGTTACGTCTAATAAAGTTTGAGAGCCAATGAAATACAAATCCATTTTCTTTTCTTTTTTTTTTGAGATGGAGTTTCACTCTTGTTGCCCAGGCTGGTGTGCAAGAGCATGATCTCAGCTCACTGCAACCTCTGCCTCCCGGGTTCAAGTGATTCTCCTGCCTTAGCCTCCCAAGTAGCTGGGATTACAGGCATGCGCCACCACGCCCGGCTAATTTTATTTTATTTTATTTTATTTTTTTGAGACGGAGTCTCGCTCTGTCGCCCAGGCTGGAGTGCAGTGGCTGGATCTCAGCTCACTGCAAGCTCTGCCTCCTGGGTTCACGCCATTCTCCTGCCTCAGCCTCCCGAGTAGCTGGGACTACAGGCGCCCGCCACCTCGCCTGGCTAGTTTTTTGTATTTTTTAGTAGAGATGGGGTTTCACCGTGTTAGCCAGGATGGTCTCGATTTCCTGACCTCGTGATCCACCCGCCTCCGCCTCCCAAAGTGCTGGGATTACAGGCGTGAGCCACCGCGCCCGGCCTAATTTTGTATTTTTAGTAGAGATGGGATTTCTCCACGTTGGTAAGGCTGATCTCGAACTCCCAACCTCAGATGATCCACCCACCTCGGCCTCCCAAAGTGCTGGGATTACAGGCCTGAGCCACCGCACCTGGCCCAAATCAATTTTCAAAACAAGCAAATGCTTCCCAGGAGGGTTAAAGTGGAGTCTGGGGGCTGAGGAGCTGTAGCTGTGATTGGATGGTGTGTGGTAGGATGGCAATCCTATTAAACCAACTCCTGGGAAGGGAGGTTTGATGGGGAGAGAAGCAGTGAGAGTCAGAGAGCATGGAATCCTTAGTGGGGAGGCTTGCTGTGAGAAGCCTTGGTTAGCTGCACACAGAGAGAAGGCCCTAGGGAGGGAGGGGCAGCGTGCACAGAGAAAATGAGCCAACCCCAAAGGCAAGATTTTATCAAGATATTTTGGGAGCTGACTCTTTGCACGTTGTCTCTTCCCGGACATAAAAGGCAATTATCATGGAATGTTCATCTGCTGTTGTCTGGTCTTGCCCCATCACTCCTAACTTCCTCTTTCTAGAAAATGGTAAGGCTCCGGAGAAAAAGTAAATCAGCCTAAATGATCTGAGCTCCTAGGTATGGGACATTTTAGGTCCTGATGGCAATTTCAGAAAAACCACACTCAGTAACCTTCCTTGATGTTTTGCGTTAAGGAAAACCTAGCCATGAGGAGTCTTTAGAAAGCTACAAGCACACCTGGAGGTTCTTTGCATCCAATTTTCATAGAGATTATCGCCCGTTCAAAGGTGAATTGCACAGGCCACTAGCTTTTCTTGTTTCTGCTCTTTTTTCTTTGCATCACTCTGGCCATTCACTGCTTTTTGCTCTCAGATGTGGGGCAGGTGCCACAGACTTAGAAGAAAGGAGTAGATACTTCCAGGGGAACTGTGGCTCCTGGGCCTCCGCTTGTCATAAGTCATTTTGGGGTTTTTTGTTTTTTGTTTTCGAGATGAAGGCTCACTCTGTTGTCCAGGCTGGAGTGCAGTGGCGGGATCTCAGCTCACTACAACATCTGCCTCCCAGGTTCAAGTGATTCTCCTGCCTCGGCCTCCCAAGTAGCTGAAATTCCAGTTGCCCGCCACCATGGACAGCTAAGTTTTGTATTTTTAGTAGAGACAGGGTTTTGCCATGTTAGCCAGGCTGGTCTTGAACTCCTGACTTCAGGTGATCCGCCCACCTCGGCCTCCCAAAGTGCTGGGATTACAGGCATGAGTGCCCGTGCCCGGCCTGTCCTAGGTCATTTTGGTCGGCTTAAACTAAAGCAGCCTGTGCCACAGGGATTTACTCCCAGCAGCCCTTTCACCCTAATGTTGTATTGCTTTTCAAAACAGTTGTCCTGCTCTCCTGGCCATTTCCTAACCAGGGCTACAAGCAGCAGCTTGGCTCCTTCCCTGTCCTTGGACCTGCTCTGACAATGAAATGTGATCCAGAAAAGCCCCTCTCAGAGGCTATGCAGCCTGCTGTCTGCCTGCCTTGGCACACCTTCCTAACACCCCTCCTGCAGGGGCCAAGGGGCTCTTTCTTCCCAGGGTCAGGCCCAGAGCCACAGTCTGACCCAACTGGCTGCCCTCCCCACCGCAGCACAGGTGTATGCACAGGTGTATGCACCAGCTGTTGACAGTGCATGGCTGCGTCTACGGCCATACTACCCTGAACGCGCCTGATCTCATCTCATCTAGGAAGCTAAGCAGGGTTGGGCCTGATTAGTACTTAGATGGGAGACAGTGCACGGCTGCTGAAACAGCCTGCCACACAGGAGGGAATAACAGAAGTTACAGTCGCGCAGAGCATCAGATTTCACTGGCCATTCTACTTCCAGGTTTCAGTTAAACCATGAGCTCTGTACAGGGAGCCAGGAGACCCAGGTTCAGGACTCAGCCTGACCAATGAGTCATGGGCTGTGTTGCCCTGGAGTTGTCTTTTCACCTCTTTTGATCTCCTTAGTCACCCATGCAAATCATAATGACTAACATTTACTACGCCACAGGGACCATCAGAAGTTAAATATTAACTCCTTCGGTCCTCCCAGCAGTCCTTTTGTTGTTGTTGTTGTTTTGAGACAGAGTCTCACTGTATTGCCCAGGCTGGAGTGCAGTGGCTCACTCAACCTCCGTCTCCTGGGTTCAAGCGATTCTCCTGCCTTAGCTTCTCAAGTAGCTGGATTACAGATGTGCACCACCAGGCCTGGCTAATTTTTGTATTTTTATTAGAGACAGGGTTTTGCCATGTTGGCCAAGCTGATCTCCAACTCCTTGCCTCAAGTGATCCACCCACCTCGGCCTCCCAAAGTGCTGGAATTACAGGCATAAGCTGCCACACCTGGCCTTCCAGCAGTTTTATAAGGCAGATACAGTTATGTTACCTGCTTTCACATGAGGAGACTCAGAGAAGGCTGAAGCAACTTACTCAAGGTCAATAGCTAGTAAGTGATAGTTGATTTTTCTTTTGTAAAAATGAGATTTCACTGTATTGCTCAGCTTGGTCTTGAACTCCTGGCCTCCGGTGATCCTCCTGCCTCAGCATCCCGAAGTGCTGGGATTACTGGTGTCCGCTATGCCCAGCCAATATTTGAGACAGGGTTTTGCTCTGTCACCCAGGCTGGAGCTCAGTGGCGCAAACATGGCTCATTACAGTCTCGACCTCCTGGACTCAGGTGATCCTCCTGGGTATCTGGAACCACAGGCATGCCATGCCTGGCTAAATTTTTTATTTTTTATTTTTTTATAGAGATAGGGTCTTGCCATGTTGCCCAGGCTGAACTCCTGGCCTCCAGCGATCCTCCTGCCTCCCAGCCTCCCAAAGTGCTGAGATTACAGACATGAGCCACTGCATCCAGCCAATAGTTGATTTGTTTTTTTTGAGATGGAGTTTCTCTCTTGTTGCCCAAGCTGTAGTGCAATGGCATGATCTCAGCTCACTGCAACCTCCTCCTCCCAGGTTCAAGTGATTCTCCCGCCTCAACGTCTCGAGGAGCTGGGACTACAGGCGCATGCCACCACACCCGGCTAATTTTTTGTATTTTTAGTAGACACAGGATTTCACCATGTTAGCCAGGCTGGTCTCAGATCAGCTCCTGACCTCAGGTGATCCACCCACCTTGGCCTCCCAAAGTGCTGGGATTACAGGCGTGAGCCACTGCGCCCAGCCAGTAGTTGACTTTTAACCACTATGCATGCTGTGTCTGATGGGATAGGACAAATGTATTAGCTATCTACCACAAAGTGTAGTGGTGTGAAGCAATAAACATGTAGGATAACATGCAGTTTCTGTGGATCAGGAATGAGGGAGTGGCTTAAGTGAGGGTTCTGGATGAAGGTGTCATGAAGCTGTAGTCAAGATGTCAACTGGCCAGGTGCAGTGGCTAACGCATGTCAGCAGCTCAGGAGTTCAAGACTAGCCTGGGCAACATGGTGAGACTCCGTCTCTGCTAAAAATACAAAAATTAGCCAGGCATGATGTGCCTGTGGTTCCAGCTATTTGGGAGAGTCACCTGAACCCAAGAGGTCAAGGCTGCAGTGAGCCATGTTTGTACCACTGCACTCCAGCCTGGGCGATAGAGCAAGACTCCGCCTCAAAAAAATAAATGAAAAGGAGAAACAGAAGTCAACTATTGGCCAGGCATGGTGGCTAACTCCAGTAATCAAGGTGTCAGCAAAGCCATGTTCCCTCTGAAGTCTCTCAGGAAGAATCCTTCCTTGTCCCTTCCAGCTTCTGGTAGCCGCAGGCAATTGGTTGGCACTTCTTGGCTTGCAGTAGCATCACTCCAGTCTCTTTTTGTTGTTGTTGTTGTTTTTCTTTTTTGAGACGGAGTCTCACTGTGTTGCCCAGGCTGGAGTGCAGTGGCGCAATCTCGGCTTACTGCAGCTCCATCTCCTGGGTTCACGCCATTCTCCTGCCTCAGCCTCCCGAGTAGCTGGGACTACAGGCGCTCGCCACCACACCTGGCTAATTTTTTGTATTTTTAGTAGAGATGGGGTTTCACTGTGTTAGTCAGGATGGTCTCGATCTCCTGACCTTATGATCCGCCCACCTTGGCCTCCCAAAGTGCTGGGATTACAGGCGTGAGCCACCGTGCCCAGCTTGCTGTTGTTTTTTGAAACAGAGTCTTGCCCTGTTGCTCAGGCTGGAGTGCAGTGGTACAATCACAGCTCACTGCAGCCTCAGGCTCCTGGCTCAAGTGATCCTCCTGCCTTAGCCTTCCGAGTGGCTGGTACCACAGGCACACACCACCACACCCAGCTGCTTTTTATGTTTTTCATAGAGATGAGATTTCACCATGTTGCCCAGGCTGCTCTCGAACTCCTGGGCTAAAGCAATCCTCCTGCCTCAGCCTCCCGAAGTCCTGGGATTACAGGCATGAGCCGCCATGCTTGCTTGCTTCTGTTGTTACACGGCCTCCCTATGCCCTATGTCTCCTCACTTGGCCTTCTTACAAGAACACCAGTCCTATTGGATTAGGTCCACCCTAATCCGACTATGACCTCATTGTCACTTGATTTTATCTGCAAAGACCCTATTTCCAAATAAGATAACATTCACAGTTTCAGGGGGTTAGAACTTCTCCGTTCACAGTTTCAGGAGGTTAGAACTTCAGGTATCTTTGGCGGTGAGGAGCACAATTTAACCTACAACCCAGGCTTTATGATATGAAAAGCCCTGTGTACATATGAGTCAGTGTCACTTTCATTACTGCGGTGCTGGGAGAAATCACGATCATGCAAGCTGAGGAAAGAGTGATGATTAGACTGGCCTGCCTTGTCAGTGACATAATCAGCAGATAGCAGCATAGGCGGGCAATTCTTTTAAGTCACTTTGTGTATTTATTTATTTGTTTTTATTTTATTTTATTTTTTTGAGATAGCGTCTCACCCTGTCACCAAGGCTGGAGTGCAGTGGTGCGACCTTGGCTCACTGCAACCTCCGCCTCCTGAGTTCAAGCGATTCTCATGCCTCAGCCTCCTGAGTAGCTGGGATTACAGTCTCCCGCCAGCACACCCGGCTAATTTTTGTATTTTCAGTAGAAACGCGGTTTCACCACGTTGGCCGGGCTGGTCTCAAACTCCTGCTCTCAAGTGACCCACCCGCCTCGACCTCCCAAAGTGTTGGGTTTACAGGCATGAGCCACTGCGCCTGGCCTTTATTTTTATTTTTTTGAGACAGGGTGTCACTTTGTCACACAGGCTGGAGTACAATGGCATGATCATAGCTTACTGCAGACTTGAACTCCTGGGCTCAGGTAATCCTCCCGCCTCAGCCTCCTGAGTAGCTGGGACCGCAGGCACACACCAGCCACCACACCCAGCTCCTTAAGTCACTTTGAAAGTCCTTCATACCGAGGCCGTTTTTCCAAGCTGCGGATGCCCTCTCGCTGGAGGTTCCTCATGGCTTTCAGTGGATTCTGGATTCTGCCCACAGAATTTGTCTCCATTGATTTCTTCCTTGGATGTTTTATCCTCCTAAGGCCGATTCGGCTCCAGAACTTTCCCACCTGACTATCCCAAACATCTCTATGCCCCATGCCTTCCTCTATGTTTCAGAAGCCACCATTTCTCTGAAATATCTGTTTCTAGGCAGAGTCTTGGCACCCCTCCAAGGAACACCACCCCGCCCCCTCATTCCTGGTGCTCACTGACTCCTCCGCCAAACCAGGCACTTGCATGCCAGGAAAAGACTGCACTGGGGATTGGTTGCTAGTCCCAGCTCTGCCTCCAGTGAGCTAGGTAAGCTCAGGTAAGTCCCTTTGGCCCTTCATAGTGTAGCTTCCCGACGTGTCAGACCCATTTCTACAGATACTAAATGAATACTCCCAGCAAGCCAGGCACAAGTTACAAGGGAAACTGAGTCACCATCTCTGCCCCCTAGACACTCATCTAATTAGTGAGACAGAAATGTCAACCAGTCATTAAGATACATACAGGATTGTAGTTTCAGGGGAAGAACAGATGCTCCTCAACTCACAAAGAGGTTACAGCCCAATGAACCCATCGTAAGTTGAAAATATCTTTAAGTCAAAAATGTATTTATGGTGGCTCACACCTATAGCCCAGCACTTTGGGAGGCCAAGGCAGGAGGATCACCTGAGGCCAGGAATTTGAGACCAGCCTGAGCAAGACAGAGACACCTAGCCAGGCGCGATGGCTCATGCCTATAATCCCAGCACTTTGGGAGGCTGAGGTGGATAGATCACTTGAGGTCAGGAGTTTGAGACCAGCCTGGTCAACATGACGTAATCCTGTCTCTATCAAAAACAGAAAAAATTAGCCAGATGTGGTGGTGTGCTCCTGTAATCCCAGGTACTCAGGAGGCTGAGGCAGGAGAATTGCTTGAACCCAGGAGGCAGAGGTTGCAGTGAGCCCAGATCGTGCCACTGCATTCCAGCCTGGGTGACAGAGCAACACTCTGCCTCAAAAAAAAAAAAAAAAAAAAAAGACACTCCATCTCTATACAGACTTAAAAATAAATTAGCTGGGTGTGGTGGAGCGCACTTGTAGTCCCAGCTACCCTGAAGCCTGAGGCGGGGGATCGCCTGAGCCCAGGAGTTCAAGGTTACAGTGGGCTATGATTATGCCACTGCACTCCAGCCTGGGTGACCCTGTCTCTAAAAAAATGCGTTTGTTAAACCTAACCTAGCAATCATCATAGCTTAGCCTAGCGTACCTTAAACATGCTCCAAACACTTAACTTTAGCCTGTAGTTGAGCACAGTCATCTAACACAAGGCCTATTTTATAATGAAGTGTCGAATAGTTCACATAATTTACTGAGTACTGTACTGAGAGTGAAAAACAGAACTGTGGTATGGATTCTTGAAGGACGGTTTCTACTGAATGCACATTGCTTTCACGTCATTGTAAAGCTGAAAAATTCTAAGTTGAGGCCGGGTGCTGTGGCTCACGCCTGTAATCCCAGCACTTTGGGAAGCCAAGGTGGGCAGATCCCTTTAGCTCAGGAGTTCGAGACCAGCGTGGTCAACATGGTGAAACTCAATCTCTACTAAAAATACAAAAATTAGCCGAGTGTGGTGGTGGGCACCTGTAATCCCAGCTACTGGGGAGGCTGAGGCAGGAGGATCGCTTGAACCCAGGAGGCGGAGGTTGCAGTGAGCTGAGGTTGCCCCACTGCACTCCAGCGAGACTCTGTCTCAAAAAAAAAAAAAAAAAAATTCTAAGTTGAATAATCATTAAGTCAGGGACCTCCTGTACACAAAGTGCATGGAAACAAAGACAAGAGGGTGGGGACCCATGTGAGCCCGGAATGGGGGAATAGAGTCAGAGAAGTGAGATTTGAGCTGGGCTTGGTCTCTGAGTAGGAATTCCTAGGCGGGAGGGAAAGAAAGTCTTAGCAGAGGGAACGGCGTGAAAAGGACATGGAGGCTGCAAGGTCTCGGTTCAGAAAGCAGTGAGGAACCCAGTGTGGCTTCAGAAAGGGACCAAAGAGGGAGAGAGGAAGATCGCAGGCTGGCAACGAGGGTGGGGCGGGGCCACGGGGGCCTTGACCTTGCCCTTGAAGCGGACGCCTCTTAGGATCTGGGGTTGGTGGTCGAGGTGAAAGTGGAGGGGAAGGCTAGACTGTAGTGGCACTCAGGGTGGAGAGGAAAAGTCAGATATAAGACCTCTCTGCAAGGCAGACTCGGAACCTCCCGAATTGGAGGCTGAACCCCTGCAAAGGCTATGAAGAGAGACAGGCAAGGCCTCTACAAGCTCCAGGCTGGTTTGGATGATCACAAATGTGGACATCACAAACAACAGCATGGGGCCCAATCCAGCTTACATATACATTTGATTTTATCAACCCAATGTTTTAAATTTGAATTGGTTGCTAGAATTTAATAATAAGATTTTACACAAAAATCTAGACTTCTAGCTTCCTGTGGAAAACCAGAACATGTGGCAGCTCCAAGGCCATGCTCCTACATAACAGCCGTCAGCTGGGGCTGTCTAGTTCGCCACACTCCTCATCATTCCCTAGTGTGTCTCATGCAGCCTTCTTCCTTCATGTGTGCGGCCTGCCCGGCCCCTGTCAGCACTGAAGTGTGCAGCTCCTTTTCCAAGACCTGTTGCTACTGCAGAGGTCCATACTTCTGTGACGAATTGTATTTTGGTTAAACCAACTCCACAGTGCCGGGTGCGGTGGCTCACTAACTCCTGTAATCCCAACACTTTGGGAGGCCCAGGTGAGAGGATCACTTGAGCCCATGAGTTTGAGAATGGCCTGGGCAAGATGGCAAGACCCCATCTCTACAAAAAAATTTAAGAATTAGCCAGGTGCAGTGGTGCACACCTGCAGTCCCAGCTACTCAGAAAGCTTAGGCAGGAGGATAGCTTGAGCTCAGGAATTCAAGGCTTCAGTGAGCTAGCATCATGCCACTGTGCTCCAGCCTGGTCAGCAAAGGGAAACCCCCATCTCTAAAACAAAACAAAACCAAAAAACCCAACTCCATCCAGGTGGGGATTTAATCCCAAATCCACACAAGATATTTGGGGGAAGAGTTTTTGGCTACCTACATTCTGCCCAAAAGATGCACTGTGGGTATTGGAGAGAGATGATCTAAACTCTAGGATGAAGAAACTGAAGCCCCACCATGGGTCAATCATGTTTTTGCTTATTTTTGTTTCATTCGAGCTGTTCTGTAAGGAGCTGTGAGAGACACTGCATCCTGATGGCGAGCCTCTCCTGTGTGTTTCTTGCCCTGGACCTTCTGGCCCTCTGGGCCTCACTCTAGCTGTGGCCGGTAGGCATCTTCCATTATCCTAGGAGACCTGATTACAAAGCTGCTGTCCTCTTATTTCTCTGGGGAGCATCCTGTTTTGCAGTTCTGCATCTGACTTAGGGGTTGTAAAACACAGTCACTGTGATGACAGCAGCCTGGAAACCTCTAGCCCCCTGTGCTAACTCCCCTGGGCTGCCATAACAAATTACCATGAACTGGCCAGGTGTGGTAGCTCATGCCTGTAATCCCAGCACTTCGGGAGGCTGAGGCAGGTGAATCACCTGAGGTCAGGAGTTTGAGACCAGCCTGGTCAACATGATGAAGCCCCGTCTCTACTAGAAATACAAAAATTAGCCAGGTGTGGTGGTGGGCACTTGTAATCCCAGCTACTTGGGAGGCTGAGGCAGGAGAATTGCTTGAACCCAGGTGGCAGAGATTGTAGTGAACCAAGATCATGCCACTGCACCCCAGCTTGGGCAACAGAGCGAGACCCTGTCCAAAAAAAAAACCAAACAAAAAAAAAAACCCCAAAAAACTCAAATTGTTGTGAATGTAGTGGCTTAAAACAACAGAAATTTCGGCCGGGCACGGTGGCTCAAACCTGTAATCCCAGCACTTTGGGAGGCCGAGACGGGCGGATCACGAGGTCAGGAGATCGAGACCATCCTGGCTGACACGATGAAACCCCGTCTCTACTAAAAAATACAAAAAATTAGCCGGGCGAGGTGGTGGGCACCTGTAGTCCCAGGACTCATCTCTGTGCCTCCCACATCTCTATGTCTCCCTGTGTCTTCTCCTTTTCTGTCTCATAAGAACACTGGTCACTGAATTTAGGCCCTATCCTAAACTAGAATGATCTGATCTCAAGATCCACATTTTAATTACATCTGTGAAGACACTTATTCCAACCAAGTTCACTTTCCGAGGTTCCAGGTGAACATCTCTCTTTCCCTCTTTTTTCTTTTAGGGGAGCAGGTGGGACACATTTCAACCCACTCTGCCCCAACCACCCTGTCCCCGTTGTGTGATGTTGCTGTGGAACAAATAACATCCAGACATAGAAGCTTCAAACAGCAACAACCATCTTATTACCTCCCATGCTTTCTTTGGGCTAGAAGTCCAGGCAGGGCCTGGCTGGGCATGATCGTAGCTCCCTGCAGCCTCCTCCCAGGCCTAAATGATCCTCCTGTCTCAGCCTCCTGAGTAGCTGAGACTACAGGTGTGCACCACCACTCCCAGCTGATTTTGTTTGTTTTTTGTAGAGATCAGGTTCTAGCTCTGGGTCTTTCAGACAGGTGCAGTCAGGCAGTGCACGCTGCTGGGACAGCATGGGGCTGAGGTAACAGGGGACTGGCAGGCATCTGTGTGTCCTCCTTCCTTCATGTGGCCTCAGGGCCTCTCCCTGTGGGTAGTTGGGGCTTCCTCAGCGGGGCAGCCTTAGGGAAGTCCGACTGCTTCCCGGAGAGCAAGGCAGACAGCATGCATTCTTTGATCTGGCTTTCAGCGTCACAGAGGGTCACTTCCGCTGTGCTCTATCAGTTGAGACAGCCCCCAAAGCCTGTCATCCCCCGGGGTTTTCACCAAGTCTCAGCAGTAGAGCTCTCTCCAACAGCAAGTCTCCGTTTATAGCTGGAGAAATGGCATCTCCCTTTACAGCTTCAGTAACTAGCTGCCAAGTTATCCTAACTAAGGGCAGAGCCACAGCTGGATCCAGGAAGCCGACTCCAGGGCTCATGGGTACTGCCTGTCCTTCCTCTAGCCTGGGAAAGGGCGCCTGTCCGAGTCGAAAACTGCTCTCCAGCTGGGCGTGGTAGCTCACGCTTGTGATCCCAGCTGTTAGGGAGGCAAAAGCAGGAGGATAGCTTAAGCCCAGGAGTTCAAGGCCTGCCTGAGCAATATAGCCAGATCCCGTTCTCTAAAATATAAAATAAGGTCAGGTGTGGTGGCTCATGCCTGTAAACCCAGAACTTTGGGAGGCTGAGGTGGGCGGATCGCTTGAGGCTAGGAAGTTTGAGACCAGCCTGGCGGTGAAACCTCATCTCTATTAAAAATACAAAAAATTAGCTGGGCATGGAGGTGCACACCTGTAATCCCAGCTACTCAGGAGGCTGAGGCAGGAGAATTACTTGAATCTGGGAGGCAGAGGTTGCAGTGAGCCGAGATCATGCCACTGCACTCCAGCCTGGGCAACAGAGTGAGACCTTATCTCAAAATAAATAAATAGGCTGGGTGTGGTGGCTCACGCCTATAATCCCAGCACTTTGGGAGGCCAAGGTAGATGGATTACCTGAGGTCAAGAGTTCGTGACCAGCTTGGCCAACATGGTGAAACCCCGTCTCTACTAAAATTACAAAAAAAATTAGCCGGGCGTGGTGGCACACCTGCCTGTAATCCCAGCTACTCAGGAGGCTGAAGCAGGAGAATCGCTTGAACCCTGGAGGTAGAGGTTGCAGTGAGCCGAGATCATGCCACTGCACTCCAGCCTGGGTGACAGAGCGAGATTCCATCTCAAAAAAAAAAAAAAAAAAAAAGAAAAAAGAAAAGAAAAAGAAAAAGAAAAAAGAAAGAAAGAAAAATAAATAAATAATAAAGAAAAATAAAAAAAAGAAAACTGCTCTCCAGATGGTTCAAAGACAACAGGGATGCAATGAAAGGAGGCCTGTGGACCGGTAGCCGGACAACCTGGCTTCCAGCCCTGGCTTTGCCATTTCTGCTTGTGTGGCCTTAATGTAGTTTCCTGCTCAATCACAAAAGGGAGGATTCCTGCCCGGCTGCCTTTCATGGTTATCATGGGTGAAATGTGATGAACTATATTAGAGTGCTTGGAACACTCGTTACTGCTCTTTAAATAAAAGGTATTGTGTGCTGTTTTACTCCTCAGAGTGCTGCAAACATCCAGCTGTTTTACAAATATTTGTAGATTTTAATGTAAAGATTTCCTATCAACCCCAGAAGAGGTGCCACCCAGCAACTCTACCCTGTCACCTGGGTTGGTCTCACCAGGGATACCACTAGGTCAAATCATTCACGAGGGGCTGTGGATTTTGGGGCTTGGGGGTCCTTGTGGCCCCCAAGTAGCCAGTGAATGAGGTTGGGAAAGGAGACGGCTGTGTGAATACACTACCCCAAAACTTAGTGGCTTAATACAACAATTTATTTTTCTCTCTCATGGTTGTGTGGGTTGATGGGGCTCAACTGGCCAGTTCTTCCTCAGGGATCTCTGTGTAGCTGCAAGCAGATAGCCGCGGGGGCTGTGGTCATCTGAAGGCTCAACCGGGCTGGATGTCCAAGATGGTGACTCAGGGCTTCTCCATGTGGCCTCTCCAGCAGTACAGCCTGGCTGCTGCTGCCTTTTTTTTTTTTTTTTTTGTGGGAGGGGAAGGGTCTTGCTTTGTTGCCCAGGCTAGAGTGCAGTAACATAATTTCAGCTCACTGCAGCCTCCTCCCAGGCCTAAGCAATCCTCCCATCTGAGCTTCCTGAGTAACTGGGACACAGGTGTGTAACACCACACCCAGCTAATTTTTTTTTTTTTTTTTGAGACAAAGTCTCGCTCTGTCGCCCAGGCTGGAGTACAGTGGCCGGATCTTGGCTCACTGCAAGCTCCGCCTCCCGGGTTTACGCCACTCTCCTGCCTCAGCCTCCCGAGTAGCTGGGACTACAGGCGCCTGCCACCTCGCCCAGCTAGTTTTTTGTATTTTTAGTAGAGACGGGGTTTCACCTTGTTAGCCAGGATGGTCTCGATCTCCTGACCTCGTGATCCGCCTGTCTCGGCCTCCCAAAGTGCTGGGATTACAGGCTTGAGCCACCACGCCCGGCCGCTAGTTTTTTTTTTTTTTGTACTTTTTAGTAGAGACGGGGTTTCACCGTGTTCGCCAGGATGGTCTTGATCTCCTGACCTCGTGATCCACCCGTCTCGGCCTCCCAAAGTGCTGGGATTACAGGCTTGAGCCACCGCGCCCAGCCAGCTAATTTTATATTTTGTAGAGATGAGGCGTCACTGTTGCCCAGACTGGTCTCCAACTCCTGGACTCAAATGATCCTCCTGCCTTGGCCTCCCAAAATGGTAGGATTACAGGTATAAGCCACTGTACCCAGCCCCAGGCTTCTTAAATGTAAGCTCCTGGCTTCAAGAGCAGGTAGATATTGCCAGTTCTCTCCAGGGCTCCAGGCATACCTGGCACAGAGTCACATGCTGATACCACCATATTCTTTTGGTCAAGACACCCCAGATTAAATGGGGTGGTGGAGAAAGGGACTCTACCCATCAATGGGACAGTGACAGGGAGGAAAGGAAGTGATGCCCACTATCACCCGGAATGAGGGCCAGTCCCAATTCTAAGCCTCCTCAGCTGCCCAGGTTAGAAGTTTTGTCACTGTGACAATGTAGGGGTCCTGGCTTTGGCTGGAGAGTGTGAGGAGCAGCAGAGACCCCTGAAAAGAAAAGCCGCTGAGCAGCCTTAGCCCCTCCCCAGCTGTCCAGGTGCTGCTGGGTTGCCCGGTGCAATGGGAATTAGAGCCCTGGGCCACCAAGGTCAGGGCCAAGATACAGAGGCCTGTCCCTGGCCACCATCCAGCCTGGCCTCCCTCCCACATCCTGACCACAGCTCTGACCAGGCAGTTGCGTGGCTACATGGGGGGTGGCTTCTGATTGTCCAGTGGGCAGCTGTGTAGGCACAGGCGCCAAAGCCGACCAAACAAACTTTTCATTGAACTGGCTATCTCTGGCCACAGCTCCGCCTGTTTGCATTTCTCAGGCCTAGAGGAGCTGGTGCCATGCGCAGCCAGCCTTGCCTCTCCTGTGTGTTTTCTGGCCTCACCCCTCCTCCTGGCCCCCTGCAGTGGCTTCCCTTAAACTGGCACTGCTCCCTGGCTTTCCAAGCCATCCCCTGCCTCACCAGCTGATTTCTGTCTTTCTTTGTTTATCTGCCCACTTTCTCATTCTACAATCATCATTGGGGACCTCAGAGTGGCTGGGGACCAGGGACATTGGGAACCACCCTCCAGAGTTCACACATAAGTGCTGGGCGCGGTGGCTCATGCCTGTAATCCCAGCACTTTGCGAGGCCGAGGCGGGTGGATCACCTGAGGTCAGGAGTTTGAGACCAGCCTCCAACATGGCGAAACACTGTCTTCACTAAAAGTACAAAACTTAGCTGGATGTGGTGGCCCACACCTGTAATCCCAGCTACTCAGGAGGCTGCACTCCAGCCTGGGTGACAGAGCGAGACCCTGTCTCAAAAAGAAAAACAAAACTAAACAAAACCAAGTTCACACATAAAGTATTCATTTCCTGTCACTGATGAAAGAAATTCCTATAAACTGGGTGACTTCAGAGATATTTATCCTCTCACAGTTCTCAGGCCGGATGTCCAAGATCAAGGTGTGGGTAGGGCGGGTTCCTTCTGGAGGTTCTGGGGAAGAACCAGTTCCATTCCTCTAGCTTTGGGGACTCCCAGCAGTCCTCAGTGTTCCAATCTCTGCCCCATTGTCACGGGGCCTTCTCCTGTAAGTCTCAGTATGTCCTTTCTTGGTTCCTATAGGGACATTTTCATTGAATTTTGGGCCCATCCTAGTCTTGTATGATCTTATCTAGGTCCTTACCTTCTTCTTCCTTTTTTTTTTTTTTGAGACAGGGTCTCACTCTGTTGCCCAGTCTGGAGTGCAGTGACACAGTCACAGCTCACTGCAGCCTCCACCTCCTGGTGTCAAGTGATGCTCCTGCCTCAGCCTCCTGAGTAGCTGGGACTACAGGTGTGCACCACCACACTTGCCTTATTTTTGTATTTTTTGTAGAGACAAGATTTTGCCATGTTGCTCAGGCTGGTCTCAAACTCCTGGGCTCAAGCTATCTGCCCACCTAGGCCTCCCAAAGTGCTAGGATTATAGGTGTGAGGCACTGCACCTGGTCCTTACCTTAATTCTATCTGTAAAGACCCTATTTCCAAATCGGTCACATTCTGAGATTCCAGGTAGACTATTAAATAGTGAGGGATGCTACTCAACCCCTTGTGCAGCCACTGGGATGCTCATCCCATAAACCCCCGAGGAGCCTTTCCACCAAGGGCCATTAGCTTCCCGGGAAAGACCAGCAGGTGTACCAGAGACAGGCCCCCAGCTGAGTCCATGGTGGCTCAGAGGCACTGCCCTCTTCCTCTGCAAAACATGAAACCATAGTTATCCCAATAAAGCTTCTTACCTGCCTTTTGTCTGTGGAGGTTCCCAAGGCTCCTCACCCACTCCTGTCCTTTTCTTCTTGTATATTGGCTTTCATATTTTCCTTTGTTTGTTTGTTTGTTTTTGAGATACAGTCTTGTTCTGTGCCCTAAACTGGAGTGCAGTGGCGCGATCTCGGCTCACTGCAACCTCCGCCTCCCAGATTCAAGCAATTCTCCTGCCTCATTTTTTTAGTTTTATCTATTTATTTATTTATTTTTTGAGACAGGGTCTTTCTTTGTCACCCAGCTACAGTGCAGTGACATGATCCCTGCTCACTGCAGCCTCAACTTCCCAGGCTCAAGCAATTCTCCTGCCTCAGTCTGCCGAGTAGGTGGGACCACAAGCACGTGCCACCAAACCTGGCTAATTTTTGTACTTTTTGTAGAGATGGGGTTTTACCATGTTGCCCAGGCTGATCTAAAACTCCTGAGCTCAAGCTATCTGCCTGTCTCAACCTCCGAAAGGGCTGGGATTATAGGCGTGACCCATAAGGCCCTGCCTGAGTTTGCTCTTTTTATCTCCATTTTACAGATGAGGAAACTGAGGCTCAGAGAAACAACTTGCCCAAGGGCACATAGATTTAGCTGTAGTCAAAAGGAAACTACGGAGCCAGGAGCGGTGGCTCACGCCTGTAATCCCAGCACTTTGGGAGGCTGAGGCGGGCAGATCACTTGAGGTCAGGAGTTCGAGACCAGCCTGACCAACATGCTGAAGCCCCATCTCTACCAAAAATACAAAACTTAGCCAGGCATGATGGCGGGCACCTATAGTCCCAGCTACTCGGGAGGACAGCTGATCCTAAAGAGTGCTCAGACCTGCCCTAGGAGGTGCCTGGCGAATTACAGCTGGGTCAGCAAACTACAGTCCACAAACCAAATCCAGCCTGCCACCTGTTTGTATAAATAAAGTTTTATTGGAACACGGCCATCCCCATTCTTTGCCTTGTTGTCTGTCTGCTTTCATGATGTACTGGCAGAGCTGAATAGTGATAGAGACCATGTGGTCATGAACGAAGTTGAAAATGTTTGCTATTTGACTCTTTATAGAAAAAGTTTGCTGAGCCCTGAACTGGGGAGGCGGTGGGGCCTCAGGATGTTCTCTGCGTGAGATGGTTTCTGTCTGGGCTCCTGATAGAAGAGGGGAGAGATTTGTGTTTCCAATCAGAGATAGTTCACTGGATGCAGTATTCGTGTCTGTGTCCCAACCCTGCGCACTGGACTTGTTCGGGAGGGGAGCAGGGTTGGGGTTGGAGTGGTGCTGACTCAGGACTGGGTCCTCCTTACTGATTCTCAGGGGCCACCCTGCTCACTGAGCAGCTGCAGCCCCCCTCAGGCTCGGGACAGCCACTAGTGCAGGACAACTGGTACCCCCTCCCCTGCAGGTCCAGGTAGCGGCAGGAGGACAGGACGGAACTTGTTTTCAGCACACAAGGAATCCCAGCCCCACCATACCCAAAAATGTCTGCAGAGCCTGGGGCCGGGAGGTGAATTCCTGAGTGAGCCCCTAACAAGCTCATCTGTGAATGCGACCTGATTGGTGTGGCTGGCTGGAGAGGCTGGGCTCCCTGCCTTCCCTGCCCTCTCTCCCCACTCCACAGAGAGAGGTCCTAGGGGTTCTGCCCTCCTGTCATTGGTCAGAGTGACAGTCAGGACTGCCCCATTAGGAACAGCGGTGGTCTCTTTCTTGGGTGCCTTTCCTTGCTCCTGGGGTATCCTGGCATCTGCAGCTCTTTTCTCAGATGTGGGAGGGGCTCTGGGGAAAGGAAGGCCTGCCCTGGACGGATCTCAGCCACATGGGGGGATCAGAACACGCATTCCACCTGCGAGCGGCTTCCAAACAGCAAGTAAGCACGTATAGAGGCACGCGACCCCATTGCCCCTTGCTGCCTGGTGAAGTTGTGCCAGCCCCTGGCTGTGTCTTTGTGCTTGGAATACTGGCCAGGCTGGCCACTGCACCTGCTGAGCCGTTGGCATGCCCTGAGCCCCCAGCTGCACCAGCTCCTTGGGAGGATGGCCTCTGCGCCCAGGTCCCTTACTCTGGTGGGCTGCTTCCCCAGTGATTGATTTTTTAATGTGTTTTGTGCTGACTCTATTCTGTTCAGCAGCAGTGCTCTTTCTGGCACCACAGTGCCTGCCTGCAGGCTGGGCTGGCCAGATAGCCAGGGAGAAACACATGCCCCATCCCTGGGAGGCTCAGAGAGAGGAGGCAGGAGCCAGACTCGCAGTCAACAGAAGCCATGGAGGGGACCTCAACACAGGTCCCCATCCTAGCTGATTTCATCAACACCCTCAGGTTTGAAATATCCCTGGGCTCAGCCTGTCATGCTGTGAAACCAATGTGAGTGACTCCGAGCTAAGCAACTCACAACACAGGCTAAGAAGGGTAACTGGCAGCTTAGCAGGGCTGGAGACTTTTGAAGACTACAAAACACATTATTACATTACCATACATGTGAACATTTACAAACTTTTTTTTTTTTTTTTTTTTTTTGAGACAGGGTCTTGCTCTGCTGCTCAGGCTGGAGTGCAGGGATACAATCATGGCTCACTGCAGTCTTGACCTCCTGAACTCAGGCAATCCTCCCACTTCAGCTTCCCAAGTAGCTGGGACTACAGGTGTGCACCACCATGCCCAGCTAATTTTTAAAATTACGTATAGACATGGGTTCCACTCTGTTGCCCAGGCTGTTCTCAGACTACTGGGCTCAAGGGATCCTCTCACCTTGGCCTCCCAAAGGGTTGGAATTACAGGTATTAGCCACCGTGCTGGCCAATTTTTTTATTATTCAAATTAGAGATGGGGTCCCGCTATGTTGCCCAGGCTGGTCTCAAACTCCTAGGCTCAAACAATCCTCCTGCCTCGGCCTCCCAAAGTGCTGGGATTACAAGTGTGAGCCACCATGCCTGGCCTACAAACTTTTTCAATCACAAAAGGAATCCGTATTTGTTAAACCATTTCGAAACAAGATCAGAATGAATTGAAGACAAACACAGAATAACCGCAGTTCCCTCCATTCGCCCCCATATCCTCTTCCCTAGAGAAGCCATTCTGAACAGTTTGGGCTGCCTCTTTCCAGACGTTTTCTGGAAAACTTGCTTGATTATTTGAGTCTTGCAACAATTCTATGAGATGAGCAGGTCAGATTGCATAGCTGCCAGTTTATAGGTGAGCACAAGGGGCTTGAGGAAGTCATTCTTTGTCCCAGGTATAGCAGCAAGCCAGCCACAGAGCCAGAAGGAGCTCCTGCATCCCAGGCCTCGCCCGTCTCTCTTTCCCCTGGGACTGGCTGTCCTAATGAGTGGTCCATGACTTCTCTTCCCCAAGCAGATCATCTCGTTCCACAAACAGAAAACTCAGAGGCCTTGTTTCAGGTAGTAAACAAGACAGTGACCAGCTCTAGAGGCCTCTGCTCTCCAGGCCTCTCAGGGATGCAGGGAGGGCCGGAGCAGAGGAGTCTTCCCAGGCCCAGGACCAGGGAGCTGGGAGTGGAAGGGCAAAGGACAGCTGGCCCCCCAGTCCCAGGAAGAAGGCCAGTAGGATTCTCTTAGTGATTCCCACTCACTTCAGTCCTTCTCTTAGCTTTGGTGTTGAGTGGCAGCCTTGTCTATTCTAGAAACCAGAGAAGTGGAGGGCAGTGTGTTCAGATCTGACAATCCCAGAACAAGACAAGATGAACTCTCGCTCCACCGTTAGAAGAAATTGTATGTGCAGTTTCAGGCAAGCTATTTGACCTGATGAAAAACATGTTTCAAAAGGATAAGTAATATCTTCCAGGACGAGTCAGAAGTGTTCTTACCATTTTGCCGTCAAAAAAGTGAATATAACTTGGCCTTGGAAACTAGTGGAGAACAAAATGCACAGACCAACTCCACAGTGAGAAAAGAAAGCAAATCTGCACACTTCATATTCCTTAGGCAAAAGGCAATCTGTTCTCTCTCCCAAGAAGCAGGAGAATGGCTGTTTTTTTGAGTTTTCTATAAAATCAGCAGTTCTCCCTTCCTTGGAACCTACCCAAAGGTTCTACCTAGAACTCTGAGTGTCAAAATCCTACTTAGAACAAAGAGTAAAACTGGGTCATCATAAGCCTATGCCTTGTAAAAATGAGTTAAAAACAAGGAAAGGTTGTAGATACAGACAGATGATTCTAAAATGTCTATGGAAGGGCAAAAGAATTGGAAAAGCCAAACAATTTTGATAAAGAAGAATAATAAAGCAATAGGACTTATAATCACACTACTCTGCTTGAAGACTTATGATAAAGTGGCAATCGTCAAGACAATGTGGTATTGGCAAATGGGTAGAGGCCAGCAGTCAATGAGAGAGAGTAGAGAACACAGAAATAGACCAAGCACAAGTAAACCCAACTGATTTTTGACAAAGATGTCAATTCCATCGGTTTTGACAAGACGTAATTTAACGAAGGAGAGCAATCTTTTCAACACATGGTTGCAATGATTGACATCCATATTTTAAAAAAGGGGGGGGACCTCAACCTAAACCTCGTACCTTCCTCAAATGTTAACTTTTATTATTATTTTGAGACGGAGTCTCGCTCTGTTGCCCAGGCTGGAGAGCAGTGACGCCATCTCAGCTCACTGTAATGAGCTCACTCAGCTCACTCTGCCTCCCAGGTTCAAGCAATTCTCCTGCCTCAGCCTCCCGAGCAGCTGGAATTACAGGCACCCACCACTGTGCCCAGCTAAATTTTGTATTTTTAGTAGAGATGGGGTTTCACCATGTTGGCCAGGCTGGTCTTGAACTCCTGACTTCAAGTGATCTTCCCACCTCGGCCTTCCAAAGTGCTGGGATTAGTGGCATGAGACACCACGCCCAGCCAGTCTGCAGTATTTGTAGGAGCACAAAATGGAGTAAGACATTGAACTTCACCAAAATTAAAAATTTTGCTGTATGAAAGACACTGTTAAGAGAATGGAAAAACAAACAATAGAATGAGAGAAGATGCAAATCACATATTCCACAAAGAAACTTGTATCCCTAATATATAAAGAACCCTTAAAATTCAACAACAAGAAATAAATAAATCCAACTTTAAAAGCGGCAAAAGATTTGAATAGACACTTTACCAAAGAGGATACACAGATGGCAAATAAGCTCATGAAAAAATATTTAACATTATTAGCCGTTAAGGAAATGCAAATTAAAGGCATGATGAGATACCACCACATGCCTAGTATAATGGATAAAATTAAAAAGATTGATGATGTCAAACACTGCCAAAGATGTAAAGCACCTAAAACCTTCAACATTGTTGGTAGAAATGCAAAATGGTAAAGTCACTATGGAAAACAGTTTGGCAATTTTTTATAGAGTGAAACATACACATATCATGTATTATTCTGCTCTCATGCTGCTAATAAAGACATACCCAAGCCTGGGTAATTTATAAAGGAAAAAGGTTTAATTGACTCACAGTTCTGCACGGCTGGCGAGGCCTCAGGAAACTTAAAATCATGGCAGAAGGGGAAACAAACATATCCTTCTTCACATGGCAGCAGCAAGGAGAAGTGCAGAGTGAAGGAGGGGGAAAGCCCCTTATAAAACAATCAGATCTCATGAGAACTCACTCACTATCATGAGAACAACAGCATGGGGGTAACCGCTCCCATGATTCAATTACTTCCCATCAGGTCCCTCCCATGACACATGGGGATTATGGGAACTACAATTCAAGATGAGATTTGGGTGGGGACACAGCCAAACCATATCATACCACATGACCAACAATTTCAGTTCTGTGTATTCCCAAGACCAGGGTTTCTCAGCCTCAGTGCTATTGATATTTTGGACCAGATCATTCCATGTTGTGGGGACTGTCCTATGTATTACAGGTTGTTTCGCAGCATCCCTGACCTCTGCCAACCAGATGCCAGCAGCACTTCACCTTGACAATCATAAATGTCAGAGTCATTGCCGAATGTCCCATGGGAGGCAAAATTGCCTCCAGTTGAGAATTACTGTCTAGAGAAATGAAAACTTTTGTTCATACAAAAATCTTTGCACAAGTATCTACAGCAGCTCTATTCATAATCACCGAAAACTGGAAACAACCCAAATGTCCTTCAGTGAATGAATGGATAAACAAACTATGGTATCCCCACACAATGGAATACTACACAGTAATTAAACCAAATGAACTATTGATATATACAACACCTGTGATGAACCTCAAAGGCATTATTCTAGAGAAAAGAGCCAGTCCAAAGGTTATATCATGTACAATTCCATTTTTTTTTTTTTTTTCTGAGATGGAGTCTCGCTCTGTCGACCAGGCTGGAGTGCAGTGGCACAATCTCGGCTCACTGTAAGCTCCGCCTCCCAGGTTCACGCCATTCTCCTGCCTCAGCCTCCCGAGTAGCTGGGACTACAGGCGCCCACCACCACGCCTGGCTAATTTTTTGTATTTTTAGTAGAGATGGGGTTTCACCGCATTAGCCAGGATGGTCTTGATCTCCTGACTTTGTGATCCACCCTCCTCGGCCTCCCAAAGTGCTGGAATTAAAGGCGTGAGCCACCGTGCCCAGTCATAAAATTCCATTTCTATGACGTTCTCAAGAAGACAAAATTACAGGGACAGAGAACATATAAATGATTTCTAGGCAGAGGCTGGCGTGGGGAAAGAATGTGGCTCCCCGAAGGGGACTCTTGAGGAGGTTTCTTGGGAAGATGGAACTGTCTGTATCCTGATTGTGATGGTGATTATGCAAATCGAAACAACAACAACAACAACAAAAATCAACTTTACTATATGTTAATTTTATTTATTTATTTATATTTATATATTTTTATTTTCTGAGACTGTGTCTCTGTCACCCAGGGCCCAGGCTGGAGTGCAGTGGTGCGATCTCAGCCCACTGCAACCTCCATCTCTCAGGTTCAAGTGATTCTCCTGCCTCAGCCTCCTGAGTAGCTGGGATTACAGGCACCCACCACCACATCTAGGCTAATTTCTGTATTTTTAGTAGAGACAGGGTTTTACCGTGTTGCCCAGGCTGGTCTCAAACTCCTGACCTCAAATGATCTGCCCTCCTTGGCCTCCCAAAGTGTTGGGATTACAGGTGTGAGCCACTGTGCCTGGCCAGTTTTACTATATATTAATTTTTGGAAGTAAATAGAAACAAGGAAGGGGAGGTGAATTAAGGAAAAGGAATTTTTTTTTCTTTTGAGACAGAATATTGTCTTGTTGTCCAGGCTATAGTGCAATGGCGCGATCTCGGTTCACTGCAACCTCTGCCTCCTGAGTTCAAGCGATTCTCCCACCTCAGCCTCCTGAGTAGTTCGGATTACAGGCATGCGCCACCACGCCTGGCTAATTTTGTATTTTTAGTAGAGACGGGGTTTTTCCATGTTGGTCAGGCTGGTCTCGAACTCCCAACCTCAGGTGATCCACCTGCCTTAGCCTCCCAAAGTGCTGGGATTACAGGCATGAGCCACAGCGCCCGGAACTCCAGCCTCTTTTATAATCTAATCACTTCCCAAACGCTCTGCCTCTTAATACCATCGCATAAGAGAGAAAGTTTCAACATATGAATTTAGGTGGTGCACAAACAGACCACAGTCCAAAAAGTAACTCCCCCAAAAGTCACTCAGGTAGGATGCAGCTGAGCTGGAATCTGAAGCCATCCTCTGATAGCTGGTGCCTGAGCCCATATGTACTTTGGTCTAGAGTGGAAATGAGGATAGCAGTGACCCAAGACCCCAGGTCTTGGCTGCTATAGGGTGAGGTAGAAAAAAGCATGTGATGGGGAGCCCGAAAACCTGGATGCCGCTGGGTGTGGTGGCTCATGCCTATAATTCCAGCACTTTGGGAGGCTGAGGCTGATGGACCACCTGAGGTCAGGAGTTCGAGACCAGCCTGGCCAACATGGTGAAACCCTGTCTGTACTAAAAATACAAAAATTAGCCAGGTGTGGTGGTGCATGCCTGTAATCCCAGCTACTAGGGAGGCTGAGGCAGGAGGATTGCTTGAACCTTGGCGGCGGAGGTTGCAGTGAGCTGAGATTATGCCGCTGCACTCCAGCCTGGGTGACAAAGGAAAACCCTGTCTCAAAAACAAAACAAAACAAGGCTGGGTGTGGTGGCTCACACCTGGAATCCCAGCACTTTGGGAGGCCGAGGCGGGTGGGTCACCTGAGGTCAGGAGTTCACGACCAGCCTGGCCAACATGGTGAAACCCTGTCTCTACTAAAAATACAAAAATTAGACTGATGTGGTAGTGGGTGCCTGTAATCCCAGCTATTCGGGAGACTGAGGCAGGGGAATTGCTTGAATCCAGGAGGTGGAGGTTGCAGTTAGCTGAGATCGTGCCACTGCACTCCAGCCTGGGCAACAAGAGCAAAACTCTGTCTCAAAAAACAAAACAAAACAAAACAAAAATACCTGGATGTGAGTTTTAGTTCAGCCACTTGCTGTGCGACTTACAGGAAGTCACCTCCCCTCTCTGAGCCTCCATTTCTTCATCCAAAAAGAAAGGACTGCACTGTGGATTGAAAGCAGCAACAGAAATGAAACCGTTTGCAAAATATGAATGTAAAATGGAATGATCTCTTGTCTCCACCACCTCGTTCTGTCCTGGAACTTGCTTGCCTCTCAAGTACTGGTGTCATTTTATTTTATTCCATTACTGAGCTGGGGCTCACCTTTTTTTTTTTTTTTTTTTTTTTTTTTTTTTTTTTTTGAGACAGAGCCTTGCTCTGTCACCAGGCTGGAGTGCAGTGGTGCAATCTGGGCTCACTGCAACCTCCGCCTCCCGGGTTCAAGTGATTCTCCTGCCTCAGCCTCCCAAGTAGCTGGGATTACAGACAAGCACCACCATGCCCAGCTAATTTTTGTATTTTTAGTAGAGACGGAGTTTCACCATGTTAGCCAGGATGGTCTCGATCTCTTGACCTCATGATCTGCTTGCCTCAGCCTTCCAAAGTACTGGGATTACAGGCATGAGCCACCAGGCCTGGCCTCACCTTTTAAACTGTTTTTTTTTTAAAGTAAGTAACATGTTTGCCTAGTTCAAAACAATATTTTTGAATCTGTATTGCTTTTAGAGATGAGGGTCTCACTGTGTTGCCTAGGCTGGAATGCAGTGGCTATTCATAGACCCCATCATGGCTCACTGCAGCCTTGAACTCCAGGCCTCAAGTGATTCTTCTGCCTCAGCCTTCCAAGTAGCTGGGACTACAGGCATGTGCCACCTGGCCCAGCTAACATATTTCAAAATGCTCAAGTTACAAAAAGGTATATGCTTGCCTCTGTAAAGCCAATGAAACCAATTTTGGGGGATCCATCCAGAGATATTCCTTAGCACACACATTAGACTGGCATAGACATTGCTTCTCTGTTACCTTCCTTTACCCAAACGGGAACGTGCCATTTTGTCCACTCATCGAGAATTGAAACCAGCCGGCCCCACAGCCTGTTCTGCTCCTTGATTTCTTTTGTTTTGTTTTTCCTCTTTCCAATGTATCTAGGACACGGTTCCATATTCGTCCATCAGTGGTTCCAGTTATCTGTTCTGCCTACTGTGACCCATTGCATGGGAACACTGCAAGTGTGGAACCAGTCACCTATGTAGGGGCCTCCAATTCTTTGTCATTATTACAAATAATGCTGCCTGGGTCATGTCATAAATGTGCACGTATAGCTGGGTGTTCCATTTCTACAAGTAGAATCGCTGGGTCAAAGAATTTGTGCATTTAGTAGATAGATATTGCCAACTTGCCTTCGGAGGAGACTGTATCATTTTACAGCCTGCTAGCAAAGCGGGATAGTGGCTTCGCCTTCTTGCCAAGCGAGTGTGTCCCAAAAGCTTGCATTTCCGCCAATCTGCTCGGTGGAAAATGGGGCCTGGGTATAGTTTTCATTTGCACTTTTCTCCTGCTAAGTGAGGTTGAGCGTCTTTTCAGCGTCCAGTCCTATGGCTGGCTCCAGGTCCTCTCCGTACACAGCCTTATGATTGGCTCTGCAAGATCCAGGACTGGATTTGTGTTTCTATCTTCCGGCTTCTCGCTGAGTCACTCCCAAGAAGGAAAGGGCAGCAGGCTCAGGTTATTTCTGCCCGGGCCTTCTGAGCTGCCAGTCCTGGGAAGACCTTGGCCTCCTGCACTCCCTGTGGGCGCCCAGCACCTGTGCGCTGCACCTGTCAAACCCAGGCCTCCTGGTCCCCCTGGGAGGGATAGGGGCTGGCAGATAGGGATTAGGCCAGACATCTTTGTAAACCAGGCATCAGAGGACCCAGCTAGACTGGAAGAAGGAAGATTTGGAAGACACCAACGAGCAAAGCCCTAAGCTCTAAGTGACAAAATGAGAGGAATGAGGCTGAATGGAGGGAAGAGATTTTTTTTTTTTTTTTTTTTTTTTTTTTTTTTTTGAGACGGAGTCTCGCTCTGTCGCCCAGGCTGGAGTGCAGTGGCGCGATCTCGGCTCACTGCAAGCTCCGCCTCCCGGGTTCACGCCATTCTCCTGCCTCAGCCTCCCGAGTAGCTGGGACTACAGGCGCCCACAACTGCGCCCGGCTAATTTTTTGTATTTTTAGTAGAGACGGGGTTTCACCGTGGTCTCGATCTCCTGACCTTGTGATCCGCCCGCCTCGGCCTCCCAAAGTGCTGGGATTACAGGCGTGAGCCACCGCGCCCGGCTGGGAAGAGATTTAAGTTGTTGAGAGGACTTTGGGCAGAGAGGGTGGTGAGCCACCGCCGAGGGATGGTAAACTTGGGAACAGCTCTCACTGGAAGTCACGTGAGACGCACTGTAGCTTTCACCCTGGCTCCGTGGCTCATCACCCTCTGTGGCTTCAGGGTTAGTGCTAAGAGCTGCCTAGGGTGGGAAGTAGAGACAGCCTCTTGCCTGTGCATGGAGAATTCAGGCCACGCATGCAACCAGCCAGAGGCCTGGAGAAGCCCCTCTCTCCACAGGGACCCTCTCTAAGCAGGGTCTGAGCATCTGCAGGGCAGCTATGGTCAGGTTGTTGTAATTTAAGCTCAGGGCCGCCCTGTACGTCTGGCTGAGTCTTGCTCACGGAAGGTCGAGAGAAGCCAGGAGAAGCCGGTGGCTGGATTCCTGGGCCCCTGGGGAGTCTGCAGCCTGTTATTTCCTGACACAAACAAAAAGTAAATTTGCACTGGAAATTGCTGAGGCAGAGTCATCCTGGAGCTCCTTGAAGGATGGGGACTTGTAATTTTCTAACCTCCAAGGCCTCTGACCCCTGGCAGCTGGGCTTTTCCATCTGTGAGCTTCAGTGGAGACCCCTAGGCCTAGTCTAGGCTCAACCACCATCCACAGTCAGAGCTCTCCTGCCTGCTCTGCTGGGGCCGGCAATCCCGAGCCAGACTACAGAAGTGGACAGGGAGAGAGGTTTGCAGTATCTGGGACCCCATTTCAGTTCCATCCAGGTGACCCACGCTGCTGTGTCAGAGGGAAGATGAGCCACCGCCGATCTTTACCCCAGTCCTGACCGGAGACTGACGCTGTTGCGGCAGGTGGCATCCTGCGTGGCGGGCAGGCAGGGTGGGGCCACCTTCCTGAAGCCACCTTCTCAGAGTCTCTCAATGCCACATTACCAAGCAGAGTTTTCAAGAACTGTAGCTAGGGATGCCCTCCTTCCCCCAGCTCTTCAGCCTCTCTCGGGGAAAAACACAAAAAGTTCAGGTTGTCCCTGGGGCCACCACGAAATGCTTAATTGCTTTCTGAGAGAATTGTCACCTCTTTCTGCTTTCCTCCACCTCTCTATTGCCCTTCTCCACCTCTACCCCACCACTGGAGGCTTTTGCTGGGGGAGCTGGGGCTGAAGACATGAGCTCCCTGACTGTGTCCCAAGGGAACCTGGAGCATGTGCTGACTCGCAGTCGGCTTCTGCGACTGCGAGTCATATTACTTCCCATATTGCTGCACCACCTTTGCTGGAAAAAAAAAGAACTCTATGTTTTGGGGGAATAAATGTGCTTTTTGCTGTGAGCTAGGCACTATTTGACAGCAGATGGATGATGGCCCAGGCCAGCTGAGTCAGCCAGACTTCGGAGCAAGCAGTGTGAACCAAGACAGGGATGGGAGCCAACCAAGGAAAGTAAGGTACAGGGATATTTGAAGGTTTTCATCCTGGGAGTTTAGTCAGCACCTTGTGCAACTTGATTTACATTGGGGGCCAAAGAGGGATGTGTATTATGAAGCGTAGGCTAAAAAGCAGTCACAAATAGACTACCAAATGTATAATAGCTCAAATACCTTAGGAATTTATTTCTTACTCACATAACAGACCAAGACGAGCGTTCCTGATTAGACAGTGGCTTTCCTCCACGTGGTGATTCAGGGACCCAGGTTCTTCCATCTCAGGGCTCTGCCCTTTTCCAGGGTCTCATTGGCACCTATATCCAGCTGGCAAAGAGGAGGGAAATGATAGAAGAAGCACACCTGCTTTTGATGCCTTGGCTCAGAGGGGCTGCACAGCTTTTCTGCTCACATTCTACTGGTAGGAATTTGTCACGTGGATACACCCAGTTGCAAAGGCAGCTGGGAAATGTAGTCTCTGTTCTTAGTGACAATGCTGTGCTATGAAAGGGCCGTGGAGATTTTGGTAGCCAGCTAACCATCTCTGCCACACGTCCTAAATCAAGCCATTTAGGTCACAAGACCGGGACAGAGAGCAACTCACTTTGAGTTTTTGTTTTTGAGACGGGGTCTCACTGTCACCCAGGCAGGAGTGCAGTGGCATGATCATAGTGCACTGTGGCCTTGGCTTTCTGGGCTCAAAGAATCCTCCCACCTCACCCTCCCAAGTGGCTGGGACCACAGGTGTGTACCACCATGTCCAGCTAATTTTTTGTATTTTTTGTAGAGATGGGGTTTCACTCTGCTGCCCAGGCTGGTCTGAAATTTCTGGATGCAAGGAATCTGCCCACCTTGGCCTCCCGGAGTGCTGATATTACAAGTGTGAGCCACTGCGACTGGCCTTTTTTTTTTTTTTTTTTTTTTTTTTTTTGGAGACAGGGTCTTGCTCTGTGTCCAAGTTGGAGTACATTGGTGCAATCATAGTGCACGGTAGCCTCAACTTCCCGGACTCAAGCAATCCTTCCACCTCAGCCTCCCAAGAGCTGGGACTACAAGTGCATGCCACCAGGACCAGCTAATTTATTTTTATATTTTGTAGAGACAGGGTCTCCCTATGTTGCCCAGGTTGGTCTCAAACTCCAAGGCTCAAGCTATCTACCCGCCTTGGCATCCCAAAATGCTGGGATTACACGCATGAGCCACCGCGCCTGGCCACTCTGGGTCTTTAATTAGGGAGTCCTGCCTGAGTAACTTGCTAGAAAGGATTTTGCTTTTGCCAAGGATTGGAAGATCCAACAGCATCAGAACTGGGCAGAAATACAAGGGCAAATTAACAGAGAAGAAAACTAATAAGAAACCTGGATAATGATAATAAGAAGCTGTGCAATTCCTGCAATTGGTTTATCTGTACATAGTTCGTGCCCAAACTTCCCAGCCTGAGCACAGAAGCTTGGGCCTCTGGCAGAAGCTGTGCGAACAAAGATGTGGATGGTTCTCTGTGGAGGAGGGGCACAGCCAGAGTGCAGGGTGAGGCTGCAACTTCAAGGCTGTGGGAGAAATCAGAAGGCCTCCTTTGCCTCCTCCCCTGGGATCAACATCCATGCCCTGGAACCTTCACTGTGCAGGCACCTGTATTAGGTATTATTTCTGCATAACAATTTGCCACAGATTTAGCAGTCATGTATTTGCTCACGGTTCTGTAGGTTAGACATCTGGGGCAGGCTTCACTGGGTCTCTGCTTAGGATGTCAGGAAGCCAAAATCAAGGTGTTGGTCAGCCTGGGCTCTCATCCAGAGGCTCTAGGGAGGAATCGACTTCCAGGTTCACTTAAGTTGTTGACAGAACCTACTTCCTTGTGGTTGCAGGACTGAGGTTCCTGTTTTCTTGCTGGCCGTTGGCTGGGGGTACCTCTGAGCTCCTAGGGACTTTCACAAGTCCTTTCCATGTAATGCTTCCTGCATCTTTAAAACCAGTAAACGTGCATCCAATTCTTCTTGTGCTTAGAATCTCTCTGACTTCCCTTCTGCTATTGGAGAAACTCTCTGCTTTTAATAAGCTCGTGGGATTAGATCCAGCCCACTCAGATAACTGACCTACTTGAGATCAACTGATTGGTAATGTTAATTACACTGCAGATCCCTTATGCCATATAATATGATATCATCAAGGGAGTAACACACCCAGGGACAGAGATCATGAAGCCGTCTAAGAATTCTGATTCCCATAGTGCCTGAAGCTATGGGTCTGGGACCCAGAATGGCCTACATTGAAGCTAAAAAGACTTTTGCTTTCTGGCCAAAGAGTTGCCCCACTTGGTTGCACCCAACTGTGGTGGGGTGATCTCTGGGCGTGGTCCCAGCTCTTCCCATATACACAGGAGATCTAGAGACAGAGAGGAAATGGCCCCTCCCCCTGCAGACTCCTTTCTCTTGTCAAAAGACAAAATTACAAAAATTTAAAGATCTTAATTGGCTGTTACTTGGATTCTAGAATTGGGCAACACCTCACCTTATACAATAGAATGAGTGTTCGGATTGAGCTGAGCAGTAGAGGTTGGCTTTGAAAGCAGAAACAGAACAAACATCAGATTTCAAAGTTATTTTCCTTGTAAGATTAAAGCAGAGGGGACTTCCTTACCATGCCAGCTAAAACTGGCCTGTTTGGGGATCTGGTTATTATCCCTCGCTCTCCTGATCACTTGGAATGTCAGATAAACAACGTAGTGTCAACTGGGCGACGCGGAACTTCAGCATGAGTGACTCCATTTCGGTTTGGTCTGCTGGGCCTTGTGCAGGAGCTCAGCCCAAGCCAGTGGCTTCCTGTACATTTCACTGAACACCCTCAGAGCCTCACGGAGACTGCACATCCTGACGAGAGGCTCAAGACTGTGCGGAGCACTCTGAACCCAAAAGAAATACAGCCTGGTGGCCAGTGCGGCGGCTCATGCCTGGAATCCCAGCACTTTGAGAGCCCAGGAGTTCGAGGCCAGCCTGGGCAACATAGTGAGACCCGCAGTTGCTACCAAAATTTAAAAACTAGCCAGGTGTGGTGGCGTGTACCTGGAGTCCCAGCTATTTAGGAGGCTGAGGTGGGAGGTTGAGGCTGCAGTGAGCTGCGGTTGTGTCACTGCACTCCATCCAGCCTGGGTGACAGAGTGAGACCCTAGCTCAAAAAATAAAAATAAAAATAAAAACAAGAAAGAAAGGAAGAGAAAGAAAGAAAGAAAGGAAGGAAGAAAGAAAGGAAGGAAGGAAGGAAGGAAGGAAGAAAGGAAGGAAGGAAGAAAGGGAAGGAAGAAAGGGAAGGAAAGAAGAAAAGAAGGAGGGAAGAGAGAGAGAAAGGAAGGAAGGAAGGAGAGAAAGAAAAGAAAGAAAGAAAGAGTAAGGAAGGAAGAGAGAAGGAAAAAAAGAGAAAAATAGAAAGAAAGAGAGAAAGAAAGAAAGGGAGAAGGAAAGAAGGAGAAAAAAGAAAGAGAGAAAGAAAGGAAGAGAGAAAGAAGAAAGAAAGAAAAGGAAAAAAGAAAGGGAAGAAGAAAAAGAAAAAGAAGGGAAGGAAGGAAAGAAGGAAGGAAGAAAGAGAGACAGAAAGGGAGGAAGGAGGTAAGGAAGGGGGAGGGAGAGAGAAAGAGAAAGGAAGGAAGGAAGGAAGGAGGGAGGGAGGGAAGGAAGGAAGGAAGGAGGGAGGGAAGGAAGGAAGGAAGGAAGGAAGGAAGGAAGGAAGGAAGGAAGGAAGGAAGGAAGGAAGGAGGACAGCCTGCTTCGTCCCACTACCAGGGATCTCACCCACTAATGGCCCCAACCTGCCTCCCTGATACTCCCCCACTCTCAAACTCTGGTCTCATGCCCTGAAGAGAACCTCAGTTTTCCAATCTCCCGCCTGCTTGCCTCCCCACTCCCTCTACACCCCCTCTTAGGGAAGGGCAGGCCTGGGCACAGTGACTTCAGGACTTGGCTCTTCCTGGGCATTCCCTGGCCCACCTCCTGGCCACCCAGATGGTGTTCAACCCAGAGAGGCAGCTCCTGGCCTGTGCCCTGCAGATAGCCTGATATTGGGCAGGGTAGGGCAGGGGAAAGAGGAGGGGGAGGACCCTGCTCACGGAGCATCCCACAACCATTTCTCAACCCGGCCGCTTGCCTGGCTGTGGGCACCCAGATTCCTTGAGAGTCTGCCCTTAACGCACTTCCAGGGCTTTGCTTAACGTGCTTCTAGCTCCCTTCAATGCTATTATTAGCAAGGCCATGCAGGAGCCTCCTCTCCCCTCACCCAGGCCCCTCTCCCCTACAGTTACACAAGAATGTAGGCACCTGCAGCGAAAACCACCAAAAGCGTTTTCTTAGGTGCAGGGCCTCGTGCTGGGGCCCCACTGAGCAGAACAACCCTTTGAGCAGCTACCTTATTCCAGCTCATGAGCTGATGTCTGAGACTCAACCTTGGCCTTCCCCTTCTTTGTCAAGTTTCAGGTCCTGGAAGATTTGAAAAGGGGCCTCCTCTCTGCAGTTAAACAACTTAATTCGAAACTCCCATGCACAGTCATCTGCCTGGTCTTGTGGCCTTTCCTTCCCTCTGGGATAGCAAGAGGCATGGCAGGATTGTCTGCAGAACAAGTGGTGTGGTTGGTCAGAGAGCGCGGGGAGCCAAGATTCCGTGGGTCCCAGAAACTGCAGTGGCAGCTGGACAGGATTTAGCACAGCAAGGGCAGTGAGACTGGTGTGGCTGGATGTGTCTGCCCTTTCGAGACCAAAAGGAAGGTATCCGATTGACCAGAGGAGATAAGCCTGGAGGAGAGAGGCTGGGAACTGCTGCTGGAACCTCAGGGAGGTAACAGAGGGTTCTGAACCAGGCTCCCTCTCCTCCCAGTAAGGACCATAAGCCACTGTAGATTCTAGGATGAAACCAAGAGTGCCTTTTGCCAAATTTGAGTTGTTACCAACCAAGCAGCTCTGTCAGGGAAGCATTTTGTCTTGCAACTCCTTTGTTTTTGCATTTTTTCATCCTGTCTCCTCTAAACCTCTGGTTTCTAAACCACTAAGGCTCTCCTTTCTCCCAGGGACTCCATCTTCACATCTTCAAACTTCTACTGTTGACAGGGTGCGGTGGCTCACCCCTGTAATCCCAGCACTTTGGGAGGCCGAGGCGGGTGGATCACGAGGTCAGGTGTTTGAAACCAGCCTGGTCAACATAGTGAAACCCCATCTCTACTAAAAATACAAAAAAATTAGCCAGGGGTGGTGGCGGGTGCCTGTAATTCCAGCTACTTGGGAGGCTGAGGCAGTAGAATCGCTTGAACCTGGGAAGAGGAGGTTGCAGTGAGCCGAGATCGCGCCATTGCACTCCAGCCCGGCTGACAATTCAAGATTCAGTTTCAAAAACAAAACAAAACAAAACAGAAAAACCCTACTGTTTTCCTCTCTCCTTCTGCTCCTGCCCAGCCCATGTTGCATTCCCTTCTCTTTAGCTTTCAGGGCCCAAGCCTTCTGCTAGACCACTTTCTGGAGAAAAGAAGGATGAGAGGAGGCTGAGGACATGAAGCTGAGACGCCTGCAGGCTGTATGCGGAGACCCTTGTGTTACCATCTCCCGCAGCAGCAGCATAGTCGGAAGGGCCACCTACTGAGGTGGGGGCAGTGAGGGGCCACCTCCCCTCCCTGACTCATGCTCCTCCTGTGTAATATTTTGTGGTTGGTGGGATGGTCCCGGGCTTATTGGGTTGTGACCACACCCCTTGTGGATGGCCTGGGGATTTTCAGCCCAAAACTGCCAAGCCCTTGGAAAAATCAACAGCCACACCTGTTTCTCACAGATAGTCTTTTTTTCCTTGTAGGTGTGGCTTTTCCATCTTGAGGTCACAGAGGAACTGAGGCACAGGGAGAGGGACCCGGATGCCGCAGGGATCACCCAGCCAGCCCGCTCATATGGCGGCCACTTTTCAGAAGTGATTTCTTTGGCTTTTTTCCTTCCATAGGCCCAAGAAACCACTCACACTCACCTGACCAGCAGGAACCCAGGGGAGCTGGCCTTAATCCTGGCTTCCCTGGGGCTCAAAAGAATCTGAATCACAATAGGTAGGGTTCGATTACTTGGGCCAGCGCCTCACTTCACAGATGTAGAAACTGGGGCTTAGGGAGGGGCCTAGGGCCATGAGGCCAGTCCAGGACATGGTGGCACAGGCAGCCTGGACACCTGGCCCCCCAGGTCCACAGGACCTCCCAGTCACTGCTGTTTCCTTGGGGTACCGTTTTTCTTTTCTTTTCTTTTTTTTTTTTTTTTGAGATGGAGTCTCGCTCTGTCACCCAGGCTGGAGTGCAGTGGCCGGATCTCAGCTCACTGCAAGCTCCGCCTCCCCAGTTTACACCATTCTCCTGCCTCAGCCTCCAGAGTAGCTGGGACTACAGGCGCCCGCCACCTCACCCGGCTAGTTTTTATTTTGTATTTTAGTAGAGACGGGGTTTCACCATGTTAGCCAGGATGGTCTCGATCTCCTGACCTCGTGATCCACCCGTCTCGGCCTCCCAAAGTGCTGGGATTACAGGCGTGAGCCACCGCCCCCGGCCGGGGTACCGTTTTTCTTCCACCACAAATCCCTTTCACTGTGTAGCCCTACAATATGATCAAGGGAGTAACTCTGGGGACAGGATGGAGTCCATGGGGCTGGCTTAGAATTCTGCCTTTCGTAGTGCCTGAGGCTCCTAACCCTCCCCACTTGGTTGGATCCCCAGGCAGCTCCTGGGAGGAAGTGCCCTCCCCCACCATTGACTGCCCCTCCTCTCAGTGAGACCTGACAGCTGTCCCCAATATATTAATTACAACAATGTAACACCGTGGGGCGCACACTCTCTTGACTCTCACCCTTCCGAACTCCAGGTCCCTCCTGGCCAAGCTGACCCAGACCCTGACCCTGGCCTCTGAACTCCAGCCTGGGTGAGAATGGGACCCCCCCAAAAAAAAAGAAGAAAGAAAAAAGGGAGGCCGAGACGGGTGGATCACGAGGTCAGGAGATCGAGACCATCCTGGCTAACACGGTGAAACCCCGTCTCTACTAAGAAATACAAAAAACTAGCCGGGCGAGGTGGTGGGCGCCTGTAGTCCCAGCTACTTGGGAGGCTGAGGCCGGAGAATGGCGTGAACCCGGGAGGCGGAGCTTGCAGTGAGCTGAGATCCGGCCACTGCACTCCAGCCTGGGCTACAGAGTGAGACTCCGTCTCAAAAAAAAAAAAAAAAAAAAAAAAGAAAGAGAGAGGGAAGGAAGGAAGGAGGGAAGGAGGGAAGGAGGGAAGGAGGGAAGGAGGAAAGGAGAGGAAGGAGAGGCTAGGGGAGGGGAGGGGAGGGGAGAGGAGGGGGAAAGGAAAGGGAAGCTTCAGGTTTGCCTTGATGGAAGCTGTGGGCCTAGGAAACTGGAAGCAGCTCACTAGAAGAGGACAGGGCATCCTATGGGATTGGTTAGAGGGGCATATTTGGTTTTACTTTTTTTGTGTGTGTGAGACAGTGTCTCACTCTGTTGCTCAGGCTGGAGTACAGTGGTGCCATCTGGGCTCACTGCAGCCTCGCCTTCATGGGCTTAAGCAATTCTCCCACCTCAGCCTCCCAGGTAGCTGGGACTACAGGTGTGTATCATCACGCCTGAATAATTTTTATATTTTTTGTAGAGATGGGGTCTCACTGTGTTGCCCAGGCTGGTCTCAAATTCCTGGGCTCAAGAGATTTACCCACATTAGCCTCCCAAAGTGCTGGGATCATAGGTGTGAGCCCCTGCATCCAGCCTATATTTGACTTTTTCTTGGAAATGGGGACAAATTGGAAGTGGGAATGAGAATTTGGGAAACTGTCAATTACAAATCAAGTCCTGGCCAAGTGGAGTCAATTGGAGTTCAAGGATCACAGCTCACTGCATCCTTGAACTCCTGGCTCAGGTGATCCTCCCACCTCAAGCCTCCCAAGTAGGTAGGACTACAGGTGCATGCCACCACACTCGGCTAATATTTTGTATTTTTTGTAGGGATGGGGTTTTGCCATGTTGCCCAGGCTAGTCTTGAACTCTTAGGCTCAAGTGAGCCCCCTGCCTCGGCCTCCCAAAGTGCTGGGATAACAGGTGGGAGCCCCCATGCCTGGCTGAGTTACACAAAAACAAACAAAAAAAACCTACCTTCCTTTTGTTCCCAAACAGACAGCTGTCATTTCACATGTTTACTTTATCTTATGTAAAACACAGATTTATTAAACACACCTCTTTTCATGTGTAAAATGTGGATTCACTGAGTACTAATCAAAGCCTCACAAGAATGTAACCACTTCCCTCATTGCCTGCTCGTCCTCCCTTTTCCTTTCTTCCTTCCCCTCCTGCCTGCTCACCCTCCTTTTTTCCTTTCTTCCTTCCCCTCCTGCCTGCTCGTCCTCCCTTTTCCTTTCTTCCTTCCCCTCCTGCCTGCTCGCCCTCCTTTTTTCCTTTCTTCCTTCCCCTCTGGCCTGCTCTTCCCTCTTTAAATTTATTTATTTATTTTATTTACTTATTATTTTTTTTTGAGACAGAGTCTTGCTCTTGTCGCCCAGGCTGGAGTGCAGTAGCATGATCTCAGCTCACTGCAACCTCTGCCTGGGTTCAGGCGATTCTCCTGCCTCAGCCTTCCAGGTAGCTGGGATTACAGGTACCCGCCACCATACCCAGCTAGTTTTTGTATTTTTAGTAGAGATGGGGTTTCACCATGTTGGCCAGGCTGGTCTCTGACTTCAGGTGATCCTCCCGCTTCAGCCTCCCAAAGTGCTGGGATTGTAGGTGTGAGCCATCACGCCCGGTCCCGTCTTTAAATGTTGAAGTCCTCAAAACTCTTTGGAAAAAGCACAGGCCACAGATCCTACTGCAACTTGTGTTTCTCTTTCTCTGCTGCGTCCTCGACCTTGGCAAATAATCCTCTAAATCAATCGAGTTCTGTCACGGACACTTTTTGGCTTATGCCACCCAAAAGCTTCCCTACCCCGCCCGCCTTTGAGTCCCTCTCAAACACAGGTGGCGGTGGCTGCCCCCTTGTTATACAGCAAGCCCTGAATCACGGCCTTTGCACCTTCTCATTCATGTTCTCTGCTTATTTCTATGTCGGAGTAGAGGAGTGAGGGAGTGTGGAAGAGCTGGTGAGTCCAGAACTCCAGAAATGTGAGGTGGGAGGCCCGTGGGCAGCAGAGCAGCTGGAGCCTCCACATCAACGTGGGAGCTTCCTCCAGGCCACTGACCTGAGCTCTGGCGTGGACACTGGTTTGGGGCAGCCTCCTCACATGCAGCCATGCGAGCCCTGTAAGGACAGGCCCCTGCGCCCCTTGGCATCAGAAGTGGGGCAAACGGAGTCCAGGCGCAGTGGCTCATGCTTATAATTCTAGCACTTTGAGAGGCTGAGATGGATCACTTGAGGTCAGGAGTTCGAGACCAGTCTGGCCAACATGGCAAAACCCTGTCTGTACTAAAAATAGAAAAAATTAGCCAGGCGTGGTTGTGGGCACCTGTAGTCCCAGCTACACAGGAGGTTGAGGCAGGAGAATCACATGAACCCAGGAGATGGAGTTTGCAGGGAGGCGAGATTGCGCCACAGCACTCCAGCTTGTGCCATAGAGTGAGGCTCAGTCTCAAATAAATAAAAAATAAATAAATAGGCCGGGTGCAGTGGCTCATGCCTGTAATCCCAGCACTTTGGGAGGCCAAGGTGTGAGGATCACGAGAGGTCAGGAGTTCGAGATGAGCCTGGCCACCATGGTGAAACCCTGTCTCTACTAAAAATACAAAAATTAGTTGGGCGTGGTGGTGGGCACTTGTAGTCCCAGCTACACAGGAGGCTGAGGCAGGAGAATCGTTTGAACTCAGGAAGCAGAGGCTGTAATGAGATGAGATTGTGCCACTGCACTCCAGCCTGAGAGACAGAACAAGACTCTGTCAAAAAAAAAAAAGAAAGGAAGGAAGGAAGGAAAGAAAGGAAGAGAAAGAAAGAAAGAAAGAAAGAAAGAAAGAAAGAAAAAGAGAGAAAGAGAAAGAGAAAGAAAGGGAAAGAAAGAAGTGGGGCAAAGGGGGCCAAGCAAGAAGAGCCTCAGAGGTGGGGCCAGGCCACCAGGCTGGCCAGGGCGGTGCCTCTCCATCCATCTCAACCACCCTTCCCTTCAGACCACCTCTGGGTACATGTCCAGAGCCCAGAGGGATACCTCTGAAAGCCTGGACCCAGGGCTAAGCCCCCATGGGCACAGGATGCTCATGGGGAGGGGGAGCTGAAGCCCCTATTCTCAAATCTCCTAGGGGATTACGTCATGACCGAGTGGAGCGCTGCTGCTTCTCTCTCCAAGCCTCTTGCACCATCCTCCTTCTCCCTAGAAGTGCTCCCGGGACCACAGAGGGTGTGAGTATTCCCTCCCTTTGCCCCCAGGTCTCCTCCGAACCCAGTGTACCCTACAGAGTCATCTGGCGCCCCTCCAGCTCCTCCCTGGCTTCCCTGTCTCTTTCCTGGGCTATCCCTCTGGCCTCCTAAGGGGTCTCTGGCCTCCTGACACATCAGTACATCCTCCCTAATACCACCAGCAGGATCTTTCTAGAACATGCCCCTAAGAACCATCAGGAGCTCAGTGTGCTGTATGAAGACCTTCAGTGTCAGCACCAGCCCACCATTCCAACGTTATCTTCCATCACCCCCTTTCTACCCACTGGGTCCCGGCCACACCAAACTACTCACCGTTTTATCTAACTCCCGGCATTAGAGTTAAGGGGTATGTGCTCCTGTGTGCTCAGACGCACAAAAGACTGACTGACTTCACCTTGAAGCTGCCTTCTAGATCCAGGCTCTGCTAACACTAGCATCTCCCTGTGCCTTGCACACAATGGCTAGATGTACAGAAGCCAGAGAGCAACAGGCCGATTCAAATCCTGCTTCCCCGACTAACTAGTGTTCTTTGGGCATATTGCTTAAACTCTCTGGCCCTCAGTATGTCCACGTATAAAATGGACATGACAAGAATTCCTGCCTCGTAGGGTTACTGTGCGAATGGAATGAGACAGTGCATATAAGAAACTAGGCCTGGCGGCCGGGCGCGGTGGCTCACGCCTGTAATCCCAGCACTTTGGGAGGCCGAGACGGGCGGATCATGAGGTCAGGAGATCGAGACCATCCTGGCTAACACGGTGAAACCCCGTCTCTACTAAAAAATACAAAAAACTAGCCGGGCGAGGTGGCGGGCGCCTATAGTCCCAGCTACTCGGGAGGCTGAGGCAGGAGAATGGCGTGAACCTGGGGGGCGGAGCTTGCAGTGAGCTGAGATCCGGCCACTGCACTCCAGCCTGGGCGACAGAGCGAGACTCCGTCTCAAAAAAAAAAAAAAAAAAAAAAAAAAAGAAACTAGGCCTGGCAGGGCGCACTGGCTCGTGGCTGTAATCCCAGCACTTTGGGAGGCCAAGGCGGGCAGATCACCTGAGATCAGGAGTTCGAGACCAGCCTGGCCAACGTGGTGAAACCTCGTCTCTACTAAAAATACAAATATTAGCTGGTCGTGGTGGCGGGCACCCGTAATTCCAGCTACTTGAGAGGCTGAGGCAGGAGAATCACATGAACCCGGGAGGCGGAGGTTGCAGTGAGCCGAGATGGTGCCATTGCCCTCCAGCTTGGGTGACAAGAGTGAAACTCCATCTCAAAAAACAAAAAGAAAGAAAGAAACTGAGCCCGGGGGGTGGGTGTGGTGGCCTATGCCTATAATCTCGGCACTTTTGGGGGCAGAAGCCGAAGGATTGCTTGAGGCCAGGAGTTCAAGACTAGCCTGGGCAATATAGCGAGACCCCGCCTCTAAATAAAGAAAAACAGACAAAAAACACAGAACCCAGTGCCTGGCACATGGAGACGCTCACAGGCTGTCTGTGTTCTGCAAAGTGCCTCCAACGGCGAACTCTTGTTTCTCCTACTTCTACTCTGAACTAAGGCTTAGGTGCTTCACGGAGAATTGAAGTTTGGCAACATTTAACTAATTAATTAAATTATTTCTTAAAGACGGAGTCTCCCTCTGTCACCCAGACTGCAGTGCAGTGGCAAGATCTGGGCTCACTGCAACCTCTGCCTCACGGGTTCAAGCGATTCTCCCATCTCAGCACCACACCCCCGGTTCCCCGACCAGCATCTGGGATTACAGGCACCCGCCACCACGCCCAGCTAATTTTTGTATTTTTAGTAGAGATGGTGTTTCACCATGTTGACCTGGCTGGTCTTGAACTGCTCACCTCCCAAAGTGCTGGGATTACAGGCCTAGGCCTCCCAAAGTGCTGGGATTACAGGCATGAACCACCGTGCCTTCATGAAGTTGGGTAATAAAAGTGGCCACAGATTTCATCTAGCTCAACTTGCATTTTGCAAGTCAGATAACTGAGACTCTGAGATTAGAAAGGACTCTCTCAAGATCACATGGTGAGTGGGTGTGGCGGAAGGGCCTGGAATCCTGGGCTTTTGTACGTGCTTTGCTTCAAATCACAGAGCAGCTTACGTGCCTTTATTAACTTACTTTTATTTTCCTCTGGAAATAATATCAAGTCAAATAGTGTCCTTATAATTTGCAGGTACTAGGAGAGGGCCCTTTGGGAAAGGGTTGCATTAGCTGCCTCCCTGAGGGTTCATGACCCAGAAAGTTCTAGAAAAGTGATGCCCCCAGGTTAGGGGATCAGCTGGCATGGCTGGGTGGCAAGCGGACCCTGGGTTGCTTCCCGAGTGGGCTGCTGCTGACTGTGGCAAATGAAGTCTTTCTCTGCCGGCTGGAGGAGCTGCTACTCTGGTGTGCAGGTACCCAAGGCCTTAGCAGGTGTGGCTGGAATGCCACTGGGTCGGGAAAATGAGGTCTAGGACAAGCAGGAGGCTCTCTTGGGTCTAACTGAGCTGATCCATTCACCTGGGAAGAAGAAGAAAGGAGGAGCCGTGGAGATAAGCCAATAGGGCCAAGCCCTTTGTCCTGGCCCCTGGGGACAATCCTGGGGCTGGAAAGTCAAGATCTGCAGAGTTATCCTTCGGTCCTAGGCAAGGGTACAGGCACTCCTGTTGAAAAAACAAGCAAGCAAACCAAACATCTTCCCTGTGAACTGAACCTCCAGAGGTCCCAGGTACTTGGAGGAACTGGAATAAGGTGATTCACAGGTTTCCCTACTTAAAGTCAAAATACAGCCCTTAGCAACCAGTCCCGCCTAGTGGTTTTCTACTGAATACATTGCTCTCCCCGAGGGCAGAGTCCTTGAAAATACTCTCCAAGGAGGATGTAGAAAACCTGTCTGGCCCTGTCTCCACTGGCCACACCAGAGCCGCTGTCCCAGAATGAAAGCGCAGCTCTGAGAGGGTGGTCGCCTGGACTGGCCAGGGCTGTGCTCCTACGGTGCCCCCTGGTCAGGGGTCCAGCCATTTCAATAGGTGGTAGGAGCTCTTCCAGCCGGCCCTGCCCCATCACCTTCCCCGTTAAGCTGTTTCCAGCCCTTTTTCACAATCCTTCTACCTCCCTAGGAGACAGAGTCATTGGGCCCTTCTTTCATGGATACAGAGCAACCTCCTCCCCCAACCCCACACGCAGGGCCTCAAAGTCCTCTCTGAGACCACAGCCTTCCCTAGGCTGTGGTTAAAGCCACTTAAAGCCAACTCACATACCTGCCCCTTCCCTCCATTTAGATAGGTCCCCTCCTCCATCCTACCCGGCTCCCGTGGCACTGCCTGCGCACCCCTCCCTCTGAAGAGCAGTGTGGTAAGGCAGGGGCTGCGGTGCCAGGGCATTTTGGCATGCCCTTCCCGCCCTACCCCGCCCCGCCTGCTAAATATATATCTTGGAGGAGTCCAGGAAGGAGCCACCACAGATGTGATTAACTCTTTCACCTCCAGCACCGTGGAGAGAGGGCAGGCTGGAAGGAGCAGTGGGAAGTGGGGGTACCCAAGTCCAGACTAGAGGAGCCCCCGTCCAGGATCAGCTGGGGGATGTCGAGAACTCGGCCCCTCACACCAGGCTGGGAGGAAGGGGTCCTGGGATTCTGGGAGGGGGCTGGTCTGTGAGAAAGAGACCCCGAGTGCCCTTACTGTCCCCACCCACCCAGGCCACCTCCACTGTTCAGAAGGAGGAAACTGAGTCAGGAAAGCTCAAATCTCATGGCAATCATCTGGCAAAGTCAGGCCCTGACCCACTTTCTCTAGAAAGAACTGAAAGAAGACCTCAACGCTCTTTTCAAGAGAAGGTGAGGGAGGCCAGGCAGGGAACGCACCTTCCCCCAGGTGGGCCTCTTCCCAGGCCCCTGAAGTGAGGTGTGCAGGCCTCAGATGGAGGAGGTGGGTGACTCAAGGCAGGGCTCTGGGTTACCCCTCACCTTGCCCTCTTTCCCGAGTGGCAGCACCCAGCATGGCCCCTCACTGAGAGCTGCCTGTGTGCCCCCTGAAAGGCACCCCAGGGGTTCACCAGGCCCTGCTGTCTAGGTTTGGGGGGTGGCGGACTGGAGAGGGTTGGGGTGGGGGGAAGCAGGGAGGGGAAAAGACTCTCCCGCTTCTGCCTGGTGACAGAGGGAGGGTGTCAGCTCTAGGCCATCTCCAGGAACAGCCCCCCAGGGTTCCCTGTCCGCCACTGCTCATGACCCACCCCGGGCTTTGGCCATCTCCCTCTCCTCACCTTCCTGACCCTTTCCCTACCCTGTTGGGTGGGACTCCTGCCAAGGCCCAAACACTCTTGGAGGGCAGGATGCCTAAAGCTGCAGTGCACAGGAACCACTGACCTGGGTGGATCCAGGTGGAACTACTGGGTGGGGCCAGCCAGACCCCAGAAACTCTGACTGAAGCCCTGGGGCTCTGCAGCCTGGCAGGCCAAGCTCCCCAGAGTGGGGAGGGCAGGGGAGCAGAACCTGAGGCCAGCAGGAGGGGCTGGCGGGACCCTGCCGAGGAGAGTGGAGAGAGGAGGAGGATGAATGATGAGAGAGGCCCTTCACACCACTGTGCACAGGAAACCACCAAAGTTATCTGAGAAAATTGCAGGGCCCTGTAGCCCCGGGGCTGGCCAACCCCAGCTTGGCAGACGTGGCTTTAGGGTGGAGGAGACTGACAGAGGGTACAAAGCCTTCTCACCCAACTAGTTGGTGCTGGCTGCTGGCCCAGGGCAGGCTGTTTCTTTGCAGTAACTCGGATCTTCCTTTGAACCTGGCTTCAAGGCCTGCCCTCCCACTCCATGGCCTGATCATCCAGCCAGTCCTGCAGCACCCCCTGCTGTCTGAGCTGACAGGGACATGCAAAAAGGGAAGATGGGCAGAAAACCAGCCAGGGAGCTCAGGCCACCCTCACCGACAAGAAGGCCAGGGAGGAACGATTTCCAAGACACCCCCATGCCAAAGGCTGTCCCTTGGTCCCTGCCAGCCAGTACCTCTGTCATCTGGCCAACCAAAGGGCTCAATGTTTTCTTCTTTTTTTGAGACGGTCTGGCTCTGTCGTTCAGGCTGGAGTGCAGTGGTGTGATCTCAGCTCGCTGCAGCCTCAGAATCCTGGGCTCAAGTGATCCTCCGACCTCAGCCTCCCGAGCAGCTGGGATTACAGGTGCCCACCACCATGCCTGGCTAATTTTTGTTTTCTTTTTTGTATTTTTGGTGGAGACAGGGTTTCACCACGTTGCCCAGGCTGGTCTCAAACACCTGGTCTCAAGTCATTCTCCTGCCTTGCCTCCAAAGTGCTAGGGTTATAGGCCTGAACCACTGTGCCCAGCTGGCTAAATGCTTAATCTGGAAAATATGATCTTGCTCTCTGGGCCAGAGTGCTGAACGGATTCTGCATGATCCCTCTGGAAGCTTGTCTCCCTGTCCCCATCATGTCACCCACCCCACCACTGGTAAGCCATCTCCTGGGCCCGGGCATGGCGAGAGGAAGGGAGCCTTGTCGCCTTGTCAGAATCAAGGGACACTCATGTCTGTGGACTTGAGCTCCTATGAAAGATCCCAGAGCAGAAGCGACAGATGTGGCTCCCTTTTATCCAGCCAGCATGCCTCCTCTTTCAGACTGAAAAAAAGAGGGGAAGGGGTAGAGGAGCAGAGCACTCATCGGGGAGGACTAAAGTGAGCATGGGAGTCAGAGAGATGGGCGGAGGCTGTGCGTGCAGTGGGGCCTGAGACCATGCCCCGGAAGCAACCTGGGTGTGTTGATATCCATTCCAGAGACAAAAAGAAACATGCTGCTAAGGCCAGGCATGGTGGCTCACGCCTATAATCCCAGCACTTTGGGAGGCCGAGGTGGGCAGATCACCTGAGGTCGGGAGTTCGATACCAGCCTGGCCAACATGGTGAAATCCCATCTCTACTAAAAATACAAAAATGTGTGTGTGTGTGTGTGTGTGTGTGTGTGTGTGTGTGTGAGTGTGCTGGCACACACCTATAATCCCAGCTACTTGGGAGGCTGAGGCAGGACAATAGCTTGAACCCAGGAGGCGGAGGTTGCAGTGAGCCAAGATCGAGATCACGCCACTGCACTCCAGCCTTGGCGACTGAGCAAGACTCCATCTCATTAAAAAAAAAAGAAGAAGAAAGAAAAAGAAAGAAACATGCTGCTAAGGGGGAGTGTGCAGTGATAGCATTGCAAACCGGAGCAACTGGGAAACCCAACAGAGGGAAACAGCTGCTTGAGGTCTGAGCAATGAGGAACACAGAAAAGGTGCCAGCAGCAGCAGGACACCCCACCAGAGATCCTGCTGGTGGCCGAGGGAAAAGGGGGCCCGAAACCCAATTGTGACTGAGAAAATCAAGAAGGCCAGTGCCGTGGCTCATGCCTGTAATCCCAGCACTTTGGGAGGCTGATGCAGGAGGATTGCTTGAGCTGACGAGTTGGAGACCAGCATGGATAACATAGGGAGACCTCGTCTCTACAAAAAAAAAAAAAAAAAAATTAGCCAGGCATGGTGGGTGATGCATGCCTGTGGTCCCAGCTACTTGGGAGGCTGAGGCCAGAGAATTGCTTGAGCCTGGGAGGTTGAGTCTGCAGGGAGCTGTGGTCGTGCCACTGCACTCTAGCCTGGGTGGCAGAGGAGACCCTGTCTCAAAAAAGGAAAAGAGGCCTGTAATTTCAGCACTTTGGGAGGCAGAGGCAGACACATCACTTGAGCCCAGGAGTTCAGGAGCAGCCTGGGCAACATGGTGCAACCCCCATTCAGAAAGAAAGAGAGAGAGAGAGAGAGAGAGAGAGAGAGAGAGAGAAAGGAAGGGAGGGAGAGCGGGAGGGAGGGAGGGAGGAAGGAAGAGAACGAGAAAAGAAAGAAAAGAACCTTTTCTGAATGAAAAGATACTCTCCGTGTGGAAATTAACAGACCCGCCTCCAGGTACCTGTTCAACAAGGTTGAATCTTCAAAAACTTCAAGATCTTCCAGGAAGAAAGGAGAGATCATGTTTAAAGATACGAGACTGGCTTTGAGTCCTGTTACGCCAGCCAAGGAGAAGAGAAAGGTGGGGACAGTTCGTATACAGCCAAGAGAAAAGTGACTTTTATTAAAGCCTGGATCCACAGCCAAGGAACATTTGTCTTTAAAATACCCATAGTTTCCCCCAAACCAAATTCATATGTTGAAGACCTAATCCCCAGTACCTCAAAATGGGACTGCATTTGGAGATAGGGCCTTGAAAGGTGATGAAGTTCAAATGAGGCTGTTAGAGTGTGCTCTCATCCAACCTGACTGGCGTCTTTATAGGAAAAGATTAGGACATACAGGGACACTGGAGGTGTGCATGGAGGGAAGGCCATGTGGGGACACAGGGAGAAGAAGGTGGCCTTCTGCAGGGCAAGGAGAGAGGCCTCAGAAGCAACCCAAGCTGCTAACACCTTCTTCTTTTTCTTTTTAGACAAGGTCACCCTTTACTCTGTCGCCCAGGTTGGGGTGCAGTGGCGTGGTCTTGGCTCACTGCAGCCTCGACCTCCTAGGCTCAGGTGATCCTCCACTACATCCAGCTATTTTTGTATTTGTTGTAGAGACAGGGTCTTGCTATGCTGTTTAGCCTGGTATTGAACTCCTGGGCTCAAGTGATCCCCCTGCCTCAGCCTTCAAAATTGCTGAGATGATAGGTGTGAGTCACTACATTTGGTCGATACATTGTTTTGAACTTCCAGCCTCCAGAATTGTAAGAAAACACATTTCTCGCCAGGCATGGTGGCTCACGCCTGTAATCCCAGCACTTTGGGAGGCTCAGGCAGGTGGATCACTTGAGGTCAGGAGTTCGAGACCAGCCTGGCCAACATGTGAAAGCCTTGTCTCTACTAAACATACAAAAATTAACCGGGCGTGGTAATGTGCGCCTGTAGTCCTCGCTACTTGGGAAACTGAGGCAGCAGGATCACTTGAACAAAGGAGGTGGAGGTTGCAGTGAGCCGAGATTGTGCCACTGCACTCCAGCCTGGGCGACAGAGCGAGACTCCATCCCCAAAACAAACAAACAAACGAACAAAAACTTGGGTGTTGTTTAAGCCACCCAGTCTGTGGTATTTTGTTATGGCAACGCTTGAAAACTAATAGAGTCCAGGAAACAATTTGTCAACCAACTTCCAAACAGCAAAAATCATACATAGGCTTGGGAAGAAATGAAAGACACGTGAGCAATAACTATCCTCAGATATTAACAAAGGATGATTGATAGACAGTAAGATCAACCAGCACATCAAACGTGTGGAGGGAATTGTTAGGAAAGAAACTCAGAATCTCAAAAAGGATTTTCTTTAGCTAAGATATTTCAGCAGATGGGTGGGTAGGGTATGGAGGGAGAAGGGAAGAACAATAAACTGAAACCATTTAAGTCTTTCTCTCCTCTAGAAGCCAGTTGAGAGAGTGGCAGATTTAATAATACTTTTCATTTACATTTCAGTGACATGCTTACCAAGGCGATTATCACTTCATTTTATTAAAGGTTACACAAATGCTAGAAAGAAACTGTTACCGTGTGTGTGTGTGTGTGTGTGTGTGTGTGTGTGTGTGTGTGTGTGTGTGTTTTGAGTTGAAGTTTCACTCTTGTTGCCCAGATTGGAGTTCCATGGTGCTTCCATGGTGCAATCTTGGCTCACTGCAACCTCCGTCTCCTGGATTCAAGTGATTCTCCTGCCTCAGCCTCCGAGTACTTGGAATTACAGGTACCCACCACCAGGCCCAGTTAGTTTTTGGACTTTTTAGTAGAGATGGGGTTTCACTATGTTGGCCAGGCTAGTCTCGAATTCCTGACCTCGAGTGATCCTCCCACCTCTGCCTCCCAAAGTGCTGAGATTACAGGTGTGAGCCACTGTGCCTGATCACCTAATGCATTTTATTAGGAAAATGTGATACTGATTCTCAACTCTGATAAGCCCAGCACTAGAAAGTTCTAAGCAATGCAAAAGATCCCCGAGAGTGATTTGCCTCTTTGCCTCTAATCTTCTACATCTGAGAGCACCTGCAAGGTGTGGGGTGGAACAGACAATGGACCAGGAACCAGCAGACTTGGGTTTGAGTCTCAGCGTTGCTCTTGAGCAGCTCTGGGCTAGGGGCATACCGTTTAATCTCTCTATGTCTCAATTTCCTAAGTTTGTAAAACAGTTCCAATACTCCGGATGCAGGGGTGTTTGAAAACACGGATATTGCCCTAGCCTGTTGGTATAAGTGAAGTTATAGGAATATTAACACCAGGGTTATGGTGGCTCAATGCAAAATTGTCTCAACCAGCCTGGCCAACGTGGTGGAACCCCGTCTCTACTAAAAATACAAAAATTAGCTGGATGTGGTGGTGGGCGCCTGTAGTCCCAGCTACTCGGGAGGCTGAGGCAGGAGAATCACTTGAACCCGGGAGGCGGAGGTTGCAGTGAGCTGAGATCACGCCACTACACTCCAGCCTGAGCGACTGGGTGACAGAGTGAGACTTCATGTCAACAAAACAAAACAAAACAAAACTGTGTCTTGAAAGAGCCTCCCCAACAGTTTCTGGAAGTTCCTGGTTTCACTGGTGCTCAGAGACAGGTGAGCCAATCTTACAGGTGGCCTCCTGGAAGACAGCCCCCCAAGACAGCTGAGGAAGGCATCCTGTCTCTGGCCTAGACCCAGCTGCTGTTGCCACCCATGGAGACACAGATGCTCTTCCCTGATACTGGGTTCTCTCCTGCAGGGTCCCTGCAGGTTGTTCTATTTAGTTCTTCATCCCTGGAACTTTGTGCTTTCTTCTCGTGTCCGCTTCTGTAGGGCAGGCTCAGGCTGGGCTGGGGCCGACATTGTCCCCTGCCTGGGGACACATCTGTGTGTGCACATGGAGGTGCGGGCAGCGGGGGGTCCTCAATCCTCAACAACTGCTCAGGGTCAGTGTAGACCATCCTGGAGCAGAAATGTTGGGTTTACAGGTCCTCAATCCTTTCTCTGAACTCGGCACCACATGTGTCTTGGAATTCAGAATATGTCAGAGCAGAGGAAGGTGCTGTGTGGATCTAGTGGTGTGTGTTCGATCACAATCTGTGGGGTGTGGACAGCCGTGCATGATCACTCCACTAGTAGTCCCGGGTGCGGCTGGCAGGATTCACAATCACAGGACAACATCAGGACCAAAAATCACCTCACATCAGTTCAGGTCACATTGTGCCACTAAATGTGTTTGTGGCAAAGTTTGGAAACATGTTTTGGTTTTCAGAGCTTTTTGGAGTTGAGAATCATGGCTAACACATTGGAGACCCACATTATCCTCTTTCTGGGTTAGCTGAACCTCCCCATCTGGACATCCCTGCTCTGGGGAGAAGCAGAGAGGCAAAGTGGAAAGCCAAGCATTGATTCTGCATTGACTGTGTGCTGGGAGCATTGATTCTGCATTGACTGTGTGCTGGGAGCACAAACAGCTCTTTCACTGATGTCATCCCACTAAGAGGGTGGGGGCAGGTCTGAACCTCCCATTCAGGACAAAGGTCAGCTCAGCCTGACCAGGAAGCAGAAAGTGGTACTGGCTGAGCGCTAATGTGTTTACCCACAGCCTGAGCAGGTGGGAGTTCCATCTGCTAATGCCTCCCAGCTGCCTCTCTGGGATGGTGGTGCTGAGACGAGAGAGGGGCCCTGGAGAGGTTCCCTGGAGAGGCTGGAGGTGCTGAGCAGAGCTCCTCATGGCCCTGATCGGCTTTGCCAACTCCCGCTTCCCATTGGTGGAGGAAAAGACCTTTCCCCAAGGGGTGTGGACTCGGGTCGCTCAGCAGAATCTCAGGGTCATCTCCAGCTAGGTCCTCCTTTCCTGTTCTCCTAGGACCCTGGGTTAAGAGACCATTTTCTTTCTCCTCATTGGCAACAACAAAAACTACAGCCCCAGTGCTGGTTCTGGGCCCATGAACCTGTTCTGGCTTAGGGCAGGGAGTAATGTGGAATCGAACCAGCGTGTTTGAGACCTATGGGGCTGTGTCTCCTGTGGCTGGACAGACATGGGCCTGGGCTCCTCACATCTGATTTAAGATCACCCCTTTCTGGCTGGCCCTGGGGGCTTTTGTCCCCCAAGCAGTCCCCTCCCATTGCTCAGCTCAACCTCTTTGATTCCCCCAGCCTAAGAAATGCTTTAAGTCCTGAAGATATCTTCCTTTTCAAACTCTTGGCATTGCCACTGGGAGCTAGAGAGGTGATCCATTCAGGGAATGAGAGACAGGCACCAGGAAAGGGGGGTGGGCTGGAGACAATTCACATCCATCCATCCATCCATCCATCCATCCATCCATCCATCCATCCTTCTGTCCATTTTTCCATCCGTTCAACCAACATGTATCTGCATTCATGATGAGCCAGGCAAAATGCCCCCCTCAAAGGAATGCCCACAGCACTGATGTTATTAGCCTGTTCCTGGCAGTGCCCTTTCATCTTCCCAGGAAATAGGGATTGCTGGTGAAGCAAATGTGAGCATTGGTTAAGTTGTCCTCCTCTCTACCTGGGAGCCACACCCAAACGAGTAGCCTCACCCCCACCCAAGGAAAGCAAGGTGTTGATAAACGTTTTTTGAGCACAACCTCAAAGGCCCCAGTACATGTGGCCATGAGCCACCCTGAGCTCCCCAGCTGGGCCCCTTTCTCTACACTTCTGCCCCTCTGGGGAGTCCCGGAGGCTCTATCACAGGCTTTGCCGCCATGCCCTCTGGCTGTGATGCCAAAGTGCAGGGCAGGTAGGCATCGTGGATGACCTGTCGGACAGTGGCCCGGAAAGTCTTGCTGACAAAGCAGTAGAGGCCAAAGTTGACTGCCGTATTGAGCATGGCCACCATGTTGGCCACATCCAAGGCCAGGTGGACCCTCCAGTCCCGGTGGACAGGGGCCACATACATGTGGTAGAGCATGACAAAGACCCGGGGTGCCCACAGGAGGGTGAACAGTGTGGTGATGCCCAAGAGGATGGCTGTGCTCTTGCCCACCCGGGGCTGCAGCCCACTCTGGCCCCTCCTCCGTAGACGGTGGATGATGGCCGAGTTGGTGACCAGGAACACACCACAAGGGATGAAATAGACAGTGAGACAGTGAGCCCACTTGAGGACCTCGTCCAGAGTGCTGGGTGAGTCGGCGTCTCTCCACACGTCCAGCCACCAGTAGAAGGGGATGCCGGTCAACAGGGCAGCACTCAGGACAGCAGCAATGGCCCGGCGGGTCCGGCCTGGGGACGAGGCGGCCCGATGGTGCAGGGGGTGGCACAGGGCAGTGTAGCGGTCAACTGTGAGCAGGATGGCGATCCAGACTGAGGCGTGGTTGGCAGCAAACTCCAGGATATTGGCCATGCGCACCACAACCTGGGGCACCTGGCGGGCCAGCAAGGCTCCCTGCAGGAGGAAGCCCGCGAACACGATGACCACCTGGATGATGATATCCGAGGCCGTGAGTGCCAGAAGGTAGTAGTAGGAGGGCTTCCTGGTCCTGGTGGCAAGGCGGCCCAGGGCCACTGCGGTCAGGAGGCTGACTGGTGGCAGCCAAGGTCAGGGAGGGGAGAGGCAGAGGCATCAGAAGAGAGTTCAGACTCTGCTTTCCAAGGTGTCGCCATCGCCCCTCCCCATCTGCGTGTGCAGAGGCTGTGCTGGCTTCTGTTTTTTCTCCTTCCGGATCCTTCTGAAACCCCACTTTGCCCAGAAGGCAACCCAGGCCACCTCTGCCCTGTCCATCCACTGCAAGCCACTGGCTGTACCCCAGTTATACACAGGTAAGTGCACATGGCAGGGTGTCCTCAGAAGCCACCTGTCCTGGCTGGGCGTGCTGGCTCACGCCTGTAATCCCAGCACCTTGGGAGGCCAAGGTGAGCAGATCACCTGAGGTCAGGAGTTCCAGACCAGCCTGACCAACATGGAGAAACCCCATCTCTATTAAAAATTAGCCAGGCATGGTGGTGCATGCCTATGATCCCAGCTACTTGGGAGGCTGAGGCAGGAGAATCACTTGAACCTGGGAAGCGGAGGCTGCAGTGAGCTGAGATCACACCACTGCACTCCAGCCTGGGTGACAGAGCGAGACTCCATCTCAAATAAATAAATAAATAAATAAATAAATAAATAAATAAGAGAAGCCACCTGTCCTATGGCATTGTCCTTCAAGTCCTTTTTAGGTTTTCTGTATCCTCCAGAGTGGAGGCATCCCTGGACACAGACATGGGTTTAGCTATCAGACTTGGAGAAAGCCCCAGGGCCGAGACGACCACCCATTCTTCCCATATCCGTGCACCTACCTCTGCCCCCAGCTCTGCTCTCTGAAGGCATGGGCAGCACAGGGAGCTTGGTACTGAGCTCAGCCAGTTCCTATGTGAATTTTGCTATCCTAAGAGGGTGCTCACTGCTGGGGAAAACTTGGGTTTAGCCGTGAGCACCCCCAATCCTAGCCCCTTACTTTTACTCCCCAGTGACCCAGAACACCCTGACAATGGCAAGGAAAGACCAGGGGTCTATGATCCAGGGCCTCAGGGGTCAACACAGAGGACTGGCACCCATTGAAGAAGGATCCCCATTTCTGGCCAAGCCCAAGTCCCCAGACCCCAGCTCTCCACTCACCAGGCAGCCCCAGGCCCAGCAGGACACTGTAGTAGATGACAGGGATGACGCCGGCTACACACGGGGACCTCTCTGGGATCTCTGGCCAGTGGCTTTCAAACTCCTGGCTCAGCCCGCTGCCGTTGGGTGTGGGCAGCAGGGTCACTCGTGGCTGGCCAGCTAGAAGGGGAGGACGGGCAGAGTCAGAGCCTCTGGTCTATTTCTAACCTGGCTGGGCAGCAGCCCCGCCCTGACCTGGGGTCTTTCTAGTCACCCTGCTCTGTGCAGACCCTCTAGTCAGACCCAGCTGAGTGCACTGTCTGTTGCTGCGAGAATTCTTGCCGAGACCACCCTCGCCCCCACCCCACCTCACCCCACTCCCTCAGTGGCCCGGCTCCCTCACTGATGTGAAGTCCATGGCAGCACGGTCTGCTGCCATAGAGACACTGCTCCCCATGGGTCCTCACCCTGCCTAGCAGGGGCTCTGAAACAGGATCACGGGGGCACTTGTGGAGATGCAGGCTCCTGGGCCTCCTCTGGGCGGGCTGGGCCAGAGGGTCTGAAGCGGGGTCACAGCAGCTGTGCTTGTCATCAGCATCTGGGCAATCCTGACCCAGGTGACACTGGCCACACACAGGGACCTCTCTGGGAGGCCCACAGTGGAGGCCCCAGGGCTGCACAGCTCCACTCAACAGCTGTCCCCCTCTAAGGAGAGGCTGTTGCTAGGACCCCCTCTTTTCTAAGCTAAAGAGACCCTCTTCAGAGGTGAGCACCACTAAAGCTGCAATGGCCCAGGTCCACAGATGGGGAAACTGAGTCCACAGGGGTAAGGTGGCCGGTCTAGGATGAGCACCTTCCACTCTGGCCCCTGTTCCCCTGAAACCACACTGCACGTCTCTTTCAGGTAGAACTCCAGCTTTTCGTTTCCTGCTGCAGCCCGGGGGCTCACTGCTCACTCACTCTCAGCTTCGGCCCCTACTCCACCCTCTAGGTCCCTAACCTGCCTCCTGTTCCCTTCTGCCTTCCCACCCGATTGCCCCCAGCACACCGTACTTCAAGATGGCTTACCTGTCTCTCGTCCCTCAAGCCCCATGCTCTGGGGCCCTGAGTCCTGGGTCACCTGTGGCTTTTCCTGAGGGTCCCCGCAGCTCTCTGTCAGCATCGCCAGCTGCACCTCTCACCCCTTGGCTCTCCAAGTGGTTATTTGCCCCAGGATCCTTCCCGAGACACTGAGCCTATTAGTGCAGGGGGGTGGGGCGGGGGAAGGAGGAGGAAGGAATCGGTGGGCGGAGGCACCGGGGAAAGAGCGAGGGTAGCTGCTGGTGGAGCAAACCAGGGTCCTCTAAGGCGTGCAGGCAGGAGAAGGGGTCGGGCTGGGCAGGGGCTTCAGCTTCAGGAGAGACGAGCTGAGGGTGGCGTGAGGTTCACAGGTCTGTCTCCGCCTGGGGGAGCAGGAAGTGAGGAGAAGAGGCAGGATGGCAGGATGGGGGTTCTGGGAGGCTGCCTCCTGCCCCGGGGCACTCTGTGAGCTGGCCTGGGCTCAGCTGGGGTCATATCCTGAGGCTGAGGACTTTGGGGACAGGCAGAAGGACTCGGGGTGCTGACTCTGAGCATCCAGACTGGTAGGGAAGAGAGAAGAGCACCTCTGCGAGGAGTTGGGGGAGTCGTGCCAGGTAGGAGGGTTGAGGCTGCCACAGACAGGGCTATGATCCCAAGAGGCCCAGGGGACCAGGTGTACAGGGTCAGTCCTGCAGTGACCATGGTGGGGGAGGTGGGGGCTGCCCCCAGGGGCAGGATGGCAGGCAGTCGTGCACAGGGTGGGGCATGCCCTGGGAGCAGCCAGACCAGGCTGCCTGCAGCCGGTGCTGGGAAACCACAGTCCTGCAAGCTGTTGTTTTCCTGGCCCTAGTGAAATGGATCATCCCTCAAGAATATCAATCCCTGGCAAATAAACACCAGCCGGTGCCGGTGAGCACTCAGAGGCCAGAATCTGCAGCTCTGGCTCCCCTGCCCTAGAGGAAGAGTGACTGGAGCAGCCCACAAGCAGGCACCCGGTACATACACACCCCATAGATGGCCTTGGGAGGAGAGCTCAGGTCCCCCTGGAATCACCTCCCACGGCCTGTCCTCTGGGAATGCAGCAGAAAATATGGCAGGAAATATAGGGAGCTTCCCAGCTCTGGGAGTTAGATCTCACATCGGAGCCTGGAATCCCCCGCCCCAACACTCCCTCAGATACTCACAGCAGAGGCTCTGCTACCCCCTGGTGGCCACATCCTGATCCTGCAAGCCTGAAAGTCGCATGGTTTGGCCAGGCACCCTGGGCGGCGCAGTGAGACTGGAGAGGGAGCTGCCTGCTCAGGAAAGGTCCTCTGGTGGAGTGCTGGGACTCCAGCCCCAGAAAGTGCAAGGAGCACAGATGACGTCCCAGGCCACCACCTCCTTGCAGCGGGAGGCTAGGGGTGAGAGAAGGCAGGACCTCTCTTCAAGGAGCTGCCATGGGTGAGGGGCAAGGAGGGTCCCCGCCAACATTTACCGAGTCCCTACCCTGTCCCTACACCTTGTTTTTTAAATTTTATTTTATGTATAGATATATAGAGAGTTTGGGGTCTCGCTGTGTTGCCGAGGCTGGTCTGGAACTCCAGGCTTCAAGTGGTCCTTCTGCCTTGGCCTCTCAAAGAGCTGGGATTACAGGTGTGAGTCACCATGCCAAGCCCACTTTGTTTTTTTGAGGGATGTACACTTGATTGGAAACTTTAAATATTCTTCAGACAGAACACAATGGTTTCAACCAAGGCTGTCACAAAACTAGAGCTCCCTGGATTCAGAGAGAGGAGACGGAGAGATGGAGGAGGGGGACTAAGTTTGCTAAAATTATGCCCCATGCACGTCCTTCCAGCAACTTAGAATCCCACCCCATAGAAGGTCTGTTCTGGGAGACGGCTGGGTTCACCTGGCAGAAACTGCTGGAGTCCTTGGATGGTCTTTTTTGTTTTTTTTTGTTTTTTTTGAGACAGAGTCTCGCTCTGTTGCCCAGGCTGGAGTGCAGTGGCGTGATCTCGGCTCACTGCAAGCTCCACCTCCCAGGTTCACACCATTCTCCTGCCTCAGCCTCCGAGTAGCTGGGACTACAGGCGCCCGCCACCATGCCCAGCTAATTTTTTGTATTTTCAGTACAGATGGGGTTTCACTGTGTTAGGCAGGATGGTCTCGATCTCCTGACCTCGTGATCTGCCAGCCTCGGCCTCCCAAAATGCCGGGATTACAGGCGTGAGTCACCACGCCCAGCCCCTTGGATGGTCTTATTCGGAGGTCCCAGTTTCCCCATGTGACCTGTGGAGACCTCAGCCACCTGGAATGGCTGAGCCAAGAATGCTGGCTTTTCTGTGCATGGGACACTATTGATTTGTTTTCCTCAGTATATGCTTCCGTACCCAGGACAGCAGTGATGTCCTGCAGGGAAGTGGGGTCCCACTGGATCTTGTGCATCCACGGGCAACATCATAGTACTCATTGCTGACAATGCTGGGATCCATGGTTCAAGAGGTGGAGCCTGGAGATGTCCGGTTCAGTGCCAGCAGCAGACAGGACTGGGCAGCCAAGTCATCAGCCAGCACACAGCCTGTACAGACATCAGAGGTCCCTTCTTGGTGGTGGCAATTCTTTCCTACATGGTGTGGTGTCAGTGGCCAGGGTAGGCTGCTAGCCCACGGTGGAAGGGATTCTATCCACCAAGGCAGACAGCTCTGAGTCAGCCTGGGCAAGGTGAAAGATGTTATGAAAACCCAGCCATACACTTTAACTTTTTTTTCTTTCTTTTTTTTTTTGAGACGGAGTCTCGCTCTGTCACCCAGGCTGGAGTGCAATGGCGTGATCTTGGCTCACTGCAACCTCTGCCTCCTGGGTTCCAGCGATTCTCCCGCCTCAGCCTCCCAAGTAGCTGGGATTACAGGTGCCCGCCATTATGCCCGGCTAATTTTTTGTATTTTTAGTAGAGATGGGGTTTCACCATGTTAGCCAGGCTGGTCTCGAGCTCCTGACCTCAGGAGATATGCCCACCTGGGCCTCCCAAAGCGCTGGGATCACAGGCATGAGCCACCGCGCCCGGCCACACCTTGACATTTTTGGTCTCTGAAGTCTTCAGCTCTGATCAGTCCAGCCAGAGCTACCAGGCATGAGCACAAGGGTCTCTCTCTTTCTCTCTCTCTCTTTTTTCCTTCTGCCTCCCCACACCTCAAGACAGGGTCTCACTCTGTCACCCAGGCTGTGGTACAGTGGTGTGATCATAGCTCACTGCAGTCTCGAACTCCCAGGCTCAAGCAATCCTCCTTTCTCAGCCTCCTGAGTAGCTGGGATTATAGGCATGCGCCACCACACCCAGCTAATTTTTGTATTTTTTGTAGAGACAGTGTTTCACCATGTTGCCCAGGCTGGTCTTGAGCTCCTGGGCTCATGCAATCCACCTGCTTCGGCCTCCCAAAGTGCTGGGATTACAGATGTGAGCCACTGCACCTGGTCAAGGATTCCTTCTTATTTAAGGTTTTTTGTTTGTTTATTTGTTTGAGACAGAGTCTCGCTCTGTTGCCCAGGCTAGAGTGCAGGGGTGCAATCTCAGCTCACTGCAACCTCTGCTTCCAGTGTTCAAACGATTTTCCTGCCTCAGCCTCCCAAGTAGCTGGGATTACAGTCACCAGCCACCACACCCGGCTGATAATTTGTATTTTTAGTAGAGACAGGGTTTCACCATGTTGCCCAGGCTGGGCTTGAACTCCTGACCTCAAGTGATCCGCCTGCCTCAGCCTCCCAAAGTGCTGGGATTAAAGATGTGAGCCACCGTGCCTGGCCTCATATTTATCTTTATGTGCTCCCCTGAGTACACGGGTCCTAGAACTTAAACCCATGATTTCCTGTCCCCAATCCAAGCGGCCCAGTGACTCAGGGAACCCTAAGTCAGGACAGGAAGCACTACAGATGCAAAGGAGGATGCCAGGTAGGGCCAGGCTGCGTCTGGAGCCCACCCCTCTGAGGTGTTATCACAGCCCAGTGTCTGATCACCCCCTTTGCAGATTCAGAAACTCTTCATCTGATCCCAAGCTTGCAAGAGTTTTCCATTGCTTTTATAATACTAGAGATTCCTTGTCCAAAGGGATCACTTATCACAACGGGAAAAACTTCCCCCAAAAGACAGCATGGGCCGGGCGCGGTGGCTCATGACTATAATCCCAGCACTTCGGGAGGCCGAGGCGGGTAGATCATGAGGTCAGGAGATCGAGATCATACTGGTCAACATGATGAAACCCTGTCTCTACTAAAAATACAACAATTAGCTGGGCGTGGTAGTGGGTACCTGTAGTCCCAGCTACTCGGGAGGCAAAGGCAGGAGAATCGCTTGAACCCTGGAGGCAGAGGTTGCAGTGAGCCGAGATTGCACCACTGTACTCCAGCCTGGCGACAGAGCGAGACTCCATCTCAAAAAAAAAAAAAAAAAGACAACATGGGGTTGTGGAAAGAAAAGTCAAGTAGCCAGGTGCAGTGGTTCACACTGTGGTCCCAGCTACTTGGAAGGCTGAGGCTGGAGGATTGCTTCAGCCCAGGAATTTGAGGCTGTGGTGAGCTATGAAAGTGCCATCACACTCCAGCCTGGGTGAAAGAGTGAGACCCCATCTCTAACAACAACAACAAAATCAGAAAAAAGAAAAGTCAAGCAGAACTCAGAACTCGAAAAATAAATCCTGCCTCTGAGGTTCCTGGTCATAAGACCTCAGACACATGGCTTGGGCTATAAACACTCCCATCTGGGGCGGGAAGTAACACTCCTCTCTGGGATGGTGCTGGCTTGTGAACTCATCAGACTTGCCTTCAAGGAATTATGGAGCTCCCAGATCCACAGAGCCAATATACGTGTGTGTATATATATATGTGTGTGTGTGTGTGTATATATATGTGTGTATACATGTGTGTGTATGTGTGTATATATATATGTGTGTATGTGTGTATATATATGCATGTGTGTATGTGTGTATATATATGCGTGTGTGTATGTGTGTGTATATATATGCATGTGTGTATGTGTGTGTATATGTGTGTGTATATATGTGTGCATATGTATGTGTATATATGTATATACATGTGTGTATATATGTGTGTGTATGTGTATATGTATATGTGTATATATATGTGTATACGTGTGTGTATATGTGTGTGTATGTGTATATATATGTGTGTATGTGTGTGTGTATATGTGTGTATGTGTATATATGTGTATATGTGTGTGTATATATGTGTATGTGTATATATGTATATATGTGTGTATGTGTATATATGTGTGTGTATATGTGTGTGTATATATATAAATATGTGTATACACATGTGTATATATATCTATATACATATGTGTATATACATATATATGCAGTGCTGCAGATCCTTCCTCTCAAAGACTTGGCCAAGCACTGTGGCCCATGCCTGTAATCCCAGCACTTTGGGAGGCCAAGGCAGGAGGATCACCTGAGGCCAGGAGTTCGAGACCAGTCTGGCCAACATGAGACAATATTTTTGTCTCTACTAAAAATAAAAAAATTAGCTGGGCATAGTAGTGCACACCCATAATCCCAGCTACACAGGAGGCGGAGGCAGGAGAATTGCTTGAACCCAAAAGGTGGCAGTTGCAGTGAGTTGAGATGGCGCCACTGCACTCCAGCCTGGGTGACAGGGTGAGGCTCCATCTCAAAAGAAAAATAAAAAAGAATGCTCAGGGCAAACACCTGGCTTCCTCTCTCCCCCCCCAGGACACTCTCCCATACATAAACATGCAAGTACACACACCACACACACATATCCACAAATATGCATGCACACACAACACACACACACATATATAAATATGCACATGCAAACACACTGCATACACACGTGTGCATATGCATAACACACACAGCACACACAACATGCACACACACAAATATGGACATGCACACACACTGCATACACGTGTGCATATGCATAACACACACACACACACAGACACTCCAGCAGTGCTCAGTTAAGAAAATGAGAACAGAGCATGCCTCTATGTGGAAAGCTAGTTTCTAAATCATTCGATTTAGGGCCAGGGATAAGGGAGGTTAGAAATAATGGGAGGTGGGGCCTGCCAGAGATGGGGAGTCAGAGGTGACTCTCCCGGGTCTTCTTGATGATCCAGGGCCTCCCAGCTTCCTTCACACTTGAAATGCCACCAATGTAACTCTAGTAGGTAGAGCTTGTCTTGGGGTGTGTGTATCAATTGTCTGGGAGTACTTAGAAAATACAGACAGCCAGACCCTGCTCCTGAAAATTCCGGTTCCAAGGTGGATCATGGGAGATTCTAATGCAGGTGGCTACCCTTCAAGAATGACTGATACAAAATTAGCTGGGCATGGTGGCACTGCCTGTGTCCCAGCTACTTGGGAGGCTGAGGCAGGAGGATCGCTTGGGCCTAGGAGTTTGAGGCTGCAGTGAGCTATGATTGCGTCACTGCACTCCAGCCTTGGTGACTGAGAGATTCTGCCTCTAGAAAAGCAAAACAAAACAAAGAATGACTGATGCAGAGGCTGAAGGAGGCTGGAGTTGAGAGGCACAAATATCAAACGACAGTTTTCTGAGTAGCGGGTTCTCTTATCATCAATAACATTCCTATTGAAAGCACTGTGCTTGGAAGCTGGGATGCCTTCAGGGACAAGGGCTGCCCTGCTGCATGGAGACTCGGACTTGCTGGGTTGAGCCAGGGCATGGTACAGCCCATGGGAAGGGCAGGCGGGCAGCCAGTGGGCAAGGGATAGTGGATTTGGACGAGGGGAGCCAGGCATGAAAGTCAGGGCAGCCGGAGGGGTTTCCGCTGGGCTGGAGATCTCCAACTCTGCCAACCCGGACGAGGCAGGTGCCAGACCCAGTTCTTGCTCTCTCTGTGGCTCCAGAGAGGGGGTGGAGCTGTTGGGTCTCTGTGCCAGCCAGAGGCAGAAATCAATGCATCGAGCTGGCCCCTGGGATCCAGAGAGCCAGGGAGAGGAACATTCAATTCATCCCCAACCCAGAACCCTGCCTCCGAGTCAGATCCCTTGGGAGCCACCCACTTCAGTTAGCCAAGCTCAAAAGAGTCCCTCCCACGAAGAGCTGGGGCAGACCCTGCTGGCTCCCTGCAAAGGTGAGGACTCACAGCATGCCACCACACACACACACACACACACACACACACACACACACACACACACGCTTCCGCTGAGCTCCAGACCTCACCTTCCTCTCTCTGTTGCCTTTGTTTTTAGAAGAGCACTCCTCTGCACTAACCCAACTGAGACTGCAACCCAGCTCCCTGCCTCAGTCTCTCGACAGTGGGAGTGAGACACCAGGCCTGCAGCATGCCTCCTCGGAACTCTGGAAAAGGGAAAATTACAGTTGGAAAGAAGACAGAAGCTGGTAAAAGAAGCCTTCCAAGGAGGTGAACTCAGAGACCTGAGGCCACTTGGAGAAAGAGAATTCAAGCCAGGAAACAGCAGGGCAGACAGTACCCAGCCTTGGGCTGGCTGGAGCGCAGAGCTGGAAGGTGGCCAGCTCCGCTCTGGGCAGGGGTCGCCCATGCAGTGGTACACGGGGCAGGGGGCATCTGCTCTATGCCCAGCCCTGCCACCTGGCTCAGCTTGCCCCTGGGGGAGGTGACAGTCACAGTCCCTTCAGAACTTTCCTGCCAGCCCATCACCCTCCCCACAGCACTCCGGGAACCTTCTCCAACAAAGAATGTGCAACTGATACCAGTTATCCATGGGCCCCTATTCGAGAGATGCCTGAGCTTTTCTCTGAGGAGCTGACCCACCCCAAATGGGAGTGGGGGAGGGGTGGGAGCCTCAGCCGCCTCTCCTCTCCTCTTCCAGGCCCTTCCTTTGCAGCCGGCTCACCATGGCGCTCCAGCCACGACGTTGCCAAGTGCGCTCCGTGCCAGGGCTGAGGCCTGGGGTTGGGGGAGGCCAATGGCTGCCAGTGGTCCTGGAGCCCCTCGCCTATTCTCCAGAGAGCCTGAAACTTTCCAGGGAGAGGCACGGCTAGCCCTGCTGGGTGGTAAGGAGATTGGGGGAGGAGGGTTCCGGATCTGTTCCCCTTGGGGGCCCACAGGCAGCACAATAGCCCCCGGGGCCGCCGCTCTCTGGCTTAAGTGGTTGCCTGGGCAACAGCTGGGGCCAGTTTCCACCAATCCATGGAGGAGGCTGAGTGGGGGAGGGAGGCCAGGCAGGAAGGGGGGTGCCGTCCCCTTGTGCTGGATCCTATATAAGGAAGAGGGATGTGAGCAGAGTGGTCTGGGCTTCACCGTCCCTCCAGTGGACTTGGGGGCTGAGCACAAAGATGCCTAGGAGAGGCTACTCCAAGCCTGGGTCCTGGGGCAGCTTCTGGGCCATGCTGACCTTGGTGGGCCTGGTCACACGTGCAGGTGAGTAGGCAGTGAGCCAGGTGCGGGGCAGGGTGGAGCAGCAGGACATCCCAGCCCTGGCTGCACGTAGCCGGCCGGGAGGGGGCGGTGTCCAGCTGCTGGGGAGAGCACGGGGTGGACTGGACAGCTCCACGGACTCATCTCTCTGAAGGAAGGAGGGGCCAGGCGGGCAGGCGGGCAGGGGTCTTAAGGACAAGAGGACCCTCCATTGCCCATTGTCCTGGGCAGAGGCTGAATGGGGACGCCATCAGCATTCAGGTCCTTCAAAGTGACAGCTGGGGGAGGCAGGGCTGGGAAATGCACTACCCGCTTCTCTCTCACCCTCCCTTTCTCCCTTGGCCTCCCTCTCTCATGCACAGATGCTCTGCTCCTGTGTGAGCCTTCTCTCCTGTGTGAACCACGGGCCTGCATGTGCTGTGCGTGCGCGCGCATGTGGCCGGGGCCCATCTGCTGCTATCAGGCCCCTGCCCGCCTCCCTCAGCAAGGCTCCCCTTGCTGTTCTCGGCTTGGGAGAGCTGCTGACAGTTTCTGTAACTGAGTGCACATCCCCATCTGACTGTCATTCTCATCCCTGGAGCATGAGAAAAGGGCCGGCCTAGCCGGCCTCGATGCTCAGTTACCCAGAAGTTCTGTTCCAGCACCAGCTGGCCCTTCGCACTTTCTCCTGTCCCCTGCTGGCCACCCACAGAAAGTGGGCTTCTGTCTCAGAGATCAGGACCCAAGAGGGAAGAGCTGGGCCTGGAAAACAGCTTCCCTTCCACACCTGCAGCCTCGTCGCACACCCTCTCTCCTGCCACTGCTCTGGCCTCCCTAACACTCTCTCTGCTCCCAGTACCCCAGGCCCATTCCCTTCAAGGGCCTTTGCAGGGCTGGATCGCGCCTTGGCACTGGTTCCCTGGCTGGCTCCTTACAAACTGGAGTGCTTATTTGTGTGCGTCTTACCTGTCTGATATGTCAGTTTGTGCTTTTATGAGCATAAGAACTTGGCTTGCTTTGTCCACTGCCATATCCCAAGCTCTTAGGAGAATGTTTAGCATATAGTAAGTGCTCAGTAAATATTTGTTAGTGAAGGCACCACTTCTGACTACTGCTCCAAGGGGTTAGATGGACAATTCTTTAGGAGGTGAGAAGGGTGGGACCACGAGTTTCCTCAACCCTTGCCTGGGAGCTGGCAGCACGGAGGTGAGTTCTGGGCATGTTGTCCCAAACCTGAGCACAACCTCTCCCTGCCTGAATGTGCCCACGTCCAAGAGCATCCTCTTGGGGTTTGCACTGGCATGACCTTCCCACCCAGGATGTGTTTGTGTGTCACAGATGCATCCATGCGCCTCGTGGGCACAAACAGGTGTGCACACACAGTCTGCCTAGGCCCATCTTGCTCTCTGCTCACACCCATGCATATGTCTCCAGCTGGTCGCTCTCCACCCCCGACTGAGGTCCTGGGCCCGGACGCCCTCTCAGGCTGTGCTGTGCTCCTTCCTGCTGCAGCCCAGAGAGCCGATGTTGGTGGGGAGGCAGCTGGCACCTCCATCAACCACTCCCAGGCGGTGCTCCAGCGCTTGCAGGAGCTGCTGCGACAGGGCAACGCCAGTGACGTGGTTCTGCGGGTGCAGGCTGTGGGCACCGACGAGGTCCGGGTCTTCCACGCCCACCGCCTGCTGCTGGGACTGCACAGCGAGCTGTTCCGGGAGCTGCTGAGTAACCAGAGCGAGGCGGTGCTGCAGGAGCCACGGGACTGCGCCGCGGTCTTCGACAAGTTCATCAGGTGGGACGGGGAAGACTAGGGGGAGGCTTCATCCCTTCCTCAGTCCCTGGCTCCTCCACCTACAGGGTCAGGGAAGCCCAGGCCCTTAGAGGTTGTTATGTCCGTTTCCCCAGACATCACTGGGATGACAGTGACCCCTGCATCCCTTCTTCCACTGTACAGCTCCCTGTCTTTGCCTGTGTCATCTGCACAGTTTGATGTCACTTTCAGTTCCTGGTAACCCCCTCAGAGCTGTTTCCAAACCTGGCCATGGGACAGCTTTTAAAAACTACAGTTTTGGGGCTGGGCATGGTGGCTCATGCCTGTAATCCCAGCAATCTGGGAGGCCGAAGCAGGCAGATCACCTGAGGTCAGGAGTTCGAGACCAGCCTGCCCAACATGGTGAAACCCCGTCTCTACTAAAAATATAGAAAATTAGCTGGGTGTGGTGGCGTGCAACTGTAATCCCAGCTATTCGGGAGGCTAAGGCAGGAGAATCACTTGAACCTGGGAGGTGGAGTTTGGGTTTGCAGTGAGCTGAGATTGTGCCACTAGACTCCAGCCTGGGCAACAGAGCAGGATTCTGTCTCAAAAAAACCAACCAACGAACCAACCAACCAAACAAAAAAACCACAGTTTCATGGGTCCCAACCTGGATCATCAGTTTCAGGTCTAGGGTTAGGGCCAGCAATCATTTTTTATTTTATTTTATTTATTTACTTTTTATTTTCCTAAATATTCCATTATAGAGGAATATTTTTTATTTTAAAGCATCTCTGTGGTTTTGGTGTTTGGCCAGGTTTGGAACCACAGGGCTAGGGAGTTGAAAAAGTTAGACGGCTCTCTCCTGCCTCCTGCCATGGTGCTGCACAGGGAGTGCCATTCACACTAGTGTCTAAGAAAGTAACTCTGTTCTAACGGCTCAGATGAGATGTCTGCAGAATTCCATACATTGCTTCCAAGTTCCAGGCAACAGGAAGGGGGATAAGACAGAAGGGCAAAAAGGGTCTTCCTGTTATCCTGAATCAGTTGCATTTAACCAGCCTTCCTGCAAATCCCAAACTGTGCCCATTGACCAGCAGTTAGTCACATGGCCATGCCCACTATCAGGGAGCCTGGGAAATGTGGTCTTTTATTCCCAGAGGCAATCACGCAGGGGAAAAGGGAGAAATGGATGTTGGGGAAGATGGCTGGCAGTGGCTGCCGCACTCCTATGGGGCAAGGGCGGTGCCGTGTGCCAGTGGGGACTGGCAGGAAGGGTGAGCAGCGGGACAGCAGCAGATGAAGTGAGAGGGAGAGATACTCAGCACAAGTGATCATCAACAGCAGGAGAAGAAAAACAAAAGGCGAGGTTGCAAAAAAGAAATGGGGGCTCACACCTGCATTCCCAGCACTTTGGGAGGCCAAGGTGGGAGGACTGCTCAAGTCCGGGAGTTTGAGACCAACCTGGGCAACACGGAAAGACCCCATCTCAAAACAAAAACAAAACAAAACAAAGCTGGAGTGTAGTGGCATGATCGTAGCTCACGGCAGCCTTGAACTCCTGGGCTGAAGCTATCTTCCTGACTCAGACTCCCAAGCAGCTGACACTACAAGTGTGCACCACCAAGCATGACTAATGTTTTTTTTTTTTTTTTTTTTTTTTTGAGACGGAGTCTCACGCTGTTGCCCAGGCTGGAGTGCAGTGGTGCGATCTCGGCTCACTGCAAGCTCCGCCTCCCGGGTTCCCGCCATTCTCCTGCCTCAGCCTCCTGAGTAGCTGGGACTACAGGCGCCCGCCACCACGCCCGGCTAATTTTTTTGTATTTTTAGTAGAGACGGGGTTTCACTGTGGTCTCGATCTCCTGACCTTGTGATCCGCCCGCCTCGGCCTCCCAAAGTGCTGGGATTACAGGCTTGAGCCACCGCGCCCGGCCGCATGACTAATGTTTTAACTTTTTTTTTTTTTTGGTAGAGATAGGGTCTCGCTATGTTGCCCAAGCTGGTCCTGAACTCCTGGCCTCAAGCAGTCCTCCCATCTTGGCCTTCCAAAGTGCTGAGATTCCAGGTGTGAGCCACTGGCACCCACCTGGCCTGTAGCAAGATTTTTTATTCTCCACTGGTTGTCACAGTAACCCTGAGGGGTGTGTGCCACTCCCCCTTTCCCAGATGATCGATTAACCTAAGGTTCGTTGAAATTCAGTGACTTGCCCAGACTCATGGCAAGGAGAAGGCAGGCCATGGATCCCAACCAGACTGTAAACCCCAACGGCAGGAGCCACGTCTGTTTTGTTCCGGCCTAGAGCTGCAGGCCTAGTACAGGCACAGTCAAGGCAGGCAATTTCTACATCACCACGGAAACGGAAAGAAGAGCCTGTGAAGTAAGAATGGCCTGGAAGGGTCCTTGAAAGGAAAACATGGGAAGCCTCAGGGTGGGGCTTCCACTGTATTTGCACCTGAACCGTGAAGCTCCAACTCCAGGCCGGGTCCCCTGTGGACTCAGAAAAAGCTATGCTGGGAGGTGGGTACCGCCCTGACCCCACCCCACCTCTTGGTCTCTCCCGCAGGTACCTGTACTGCGGGGAGCTGACTGTGCTGCTGACCCAGGCCATCCCCCTGCACAGGTTGGCCACCAAGTACGGCGTGGCCTCCCTGCAGCGCGGCGTGGCCGACTACATGCGCGCGCACCTGGCGGGAGGCGCGGGCCCGGCGGTGGGCTGGTACCACTACGCGGTGGGCACCGGGGACGAGGCCCTGCGTGAGAGCTGCCTGCAGTTCCTTGCCTGGAACCTGTCGGCCGTGGTGGCCAGCGCCGAATGGGGCGCCGTGAGCCCCGAGCTGCTGTGGCAGCTCCTGCAACGCTCGGACCTGGTGCTGCAGGACGAACTGGAGCTGTTCCAAGCGCTGGAGGCCTGGCTGGGTCGCGCGCGGCCGCCCCCTGCCGTGGCCGAGCGGGCGCTGCGCGCCATCCGCTACCCCATGATCCCACCGGCACAACTGTTCCAACTGCAGGCGCGCTCGGCTGCCCTGGCGCGCCACGGCCCCGCGGTGGCCGACCTCCTGCTGCAGGCCTACCAGTTCCACGCCGCGTCGCCGCTGCACTACGCCAAGTTCTTCGACGTCAACGGCAGCGCCTTCCTGCCCCGCAACTACCTCGCGCCAGCCTGGGGCGCCCCGTGGGTCATCAACAACCCGGCCCGCGACGACCGCAGCACCAGCTTCCAGACGCAGCTGGGCCCGAGTGGCCACGACGCGGGCCGCCGGGTCACCTGGAACGTGCTCTTCTCGCCGCGCTGGCTGCCCGTCAGTCTGCGGCCCGTTTACGCGGACGCCGCGGGCACAGCGCTGCCCGCCGCGCGCCCCGAGGACGGCCGACCGCGGCTGGTGGTGACGCCGGCCAGCAGCGGCGGCGACGCGGCGGGCGTGAGCTTCCAGAAGACCGTGCTGGTGGGGGCGCGCCAGCAGGGCCGCCTGTTGGTCCGCCACGCCTACAGCTTCCACCAGAGCAGCGAGGAGGCCGGCGACTTCCTGGCGCACGCCGACCTGCAGCGGCGCAACTCAGAGTACCTGGTGGAGAACGCCCTGCACCTGCACCTCATCGTCAAGCCCGTATACCACACCCTTATCCGGACCCCCAAGTAGCCTCGGGGTCGGGGAGTAAAGGCCTGGCCTAGGTGCTCCTTGTGGGTCTGGGAAGGGCAAGGCGAGTGTGGAGGTGGCAACAAGCCTGGTACCCTGGATGGCCAGGTGCCGGCCACCCTAGGGCTGGGGTGGAGTCCAGGAGAGGCGTGGTACACAAGATGCCTGGTTTCAAGAGCTGATTTCACAGCTGACTTGAAGGAACATTCTTGGTCCTGAATAAACCGATGCTCAGAGTGGTAAGGGGATGATTGAACCACTCAGTTTCCGGGTAAAAACAACCTGGGGAGGATCCCACAAGCCAGGGGGTTTAGGGGTTTCACTCCCTTTTGTTGAGCTTTCCCCCCACCCAGACACAGAACTAGGCTAGGTAAAAGCACCCACGTGGTCACAGCAACCCACCTGCCTGGGAGACAGGAAGTACCCCAGTCCCCTTGCAGGGGAGTCAGGGAGCACCCCATTCCCCTTGCTGGGGAATCAGGGAACGCCCCATTCCCCTTGCGAGGGAGTCAGGGAATGCCCCATTCCTCTTGCAGGAGTTTCCTCACTTTGAGGCTGAGGGGCTTAGCTGGGCAGTTTCTGAGCCCTGACCTTGAGGCGCAACCGCCTCATCTGGGTTGTGAGACTTTCTGGCATCTGGGCTGCTCCAAGTCCCTGATCTCTCCTGGGAGGGTGCCTGGGCAGGTGTGAAGACCAGTGGGATAGGGACATAATGGATCTTGCCAGCCCTACCCTGGGGAGAGGCCTCAGGATCTACAACAAAACCCCTCTCCCACAGGTATTTGTAGGTTGGTGTTATACAGTGAGCCAGGGGTAGATGGGGACCGGGGGGAGGGGGAGTTGGTGGAATCTTAGTCATGGCCACCCCACATTCCAGACAAGGTAAAATTTCCAACACAACCATCAAGACCCAAATGAGATTTTATTGTTAAAAAGGAAAGGGGAGAAAAGGCCACTGCCAAGTAACAAAACCAGATTCCCTCCCTCACCCACATCCCCAATTGTAATAAGTGAAGTGCCTGTCGGTGCCTCCCCAACCATCCAGGATGCCCATGCCCCACACGTGGGCCAGGAGCCCCATCTCACTGCCAGCTGCTCTCCTCCATTTCCAAGGCCAAGGCTGGCCTCATGGCTGTGCAGGGTTTTGGCAACAGCATTCTGTCCAGGGCTGGGAGGCCAGGGAGCCCAGCCATCCCGGCCATGTCCCCTGGCCTCACCTCTTTTCCCCGGTGGCACTGAAAGCATGGGAGGGTTGGGCAGACACCCCAGTTCCTGGGTCTCAGGAGCCCTGGCCTGCTGAGATCCTGAGCTCCTACTTCCTGGTCATCTCCACTGCCCAGCCTCCACCTCCCATGCCCTGTTAGGCCCCATTCAGTCTTGGGGGGCAAGAGAGCCAGTTCCAGGCAGGGCCCCTCAGTTATGCCAGGAGCATCCATCTTTGCCATGGGTGCTTGTACCGTGGGGCAGGCGGGGCCCACGGGTAGCCCGTCGAGAACCACCAGCTGGGTTGGGGGGAACAGCCAGGGGTGAGGAGTCCCCGGGGCCTGCAACAGGGAAAGGGGCAGGATCAGTGGTTTCGGAATGCCTCCCCAACTCCTCTCCCATCACCCTGTGGCCTTGAACTCTCTATGGGCACAACGCCAAGATGCCAGTCTCATGAATATTCTGCTAGAACCATGCTTCCAGCAAGGGGCAGCCAGAGGCGCAGGAAATGCAATGTGTCTTCTCTGCTGCCCGGCCTGGGGGAGACCTCCCTTCCCCATCCCCTCCTTGCCCATACTGACCCGTGTTCTGGCTTGGAGGGAGTCTGACTTTGGCCAAAGGTAGTGTGACCTTTCCCAGATGCCGGATACCAGGGGCTGGGTGCCTGCACACTGGCATCCTGTGGTCTGAGATGCGCTCCGCCTGATGGGACCCCAGGTGGTGTGTCTTGGGGTGGGAGAGCTGTGATGGTTGAACAGTGGGGTGAGGATGAGAGCGGCACAGGGATCTGCTACCAGGATCTGTCCCAGCTACTATACCAGGCTGGGGACAGAGACTTTGTGGAGGGTGGTGTCTCCAGGTGTGGGGTAGGCTAGAGGTGCCCTGGAGCCTTTGGAGAAATCCAGCCCTCAGGCCCCCAGCTGCTATGGGAGTGCCTAGACACCCCACCCTGCGCCTTGCCTCACCCCTTGCCCGGCGACCTCGAAGGATCGGGACCTCCGCTTCCTTCTCTTTGCCTCCAGCGACTCCTCCCTTTTCTTGCCCAGGTTTTTCTTCTGGCCACGCAGCCAGGGCCCAGGACCGTCCCCATGATGCCCGACTGCCCGAGACGGGGCCTCGCCCGTGCTGCTGGACAGGTTGTCCTCACTGGCAGCATGCTGCAGCATGGGGCTGGGTGGCCGCTTGCAGGCCAGCGGGCCTGGTGACCGCGCATCGTCGCCCTCGCTCAGCGAGTGCAGGGACAGGCTGCTGCGCTCTGTCGCAGGTGCCAGCAGGTGTCGCCCCTCGGTGCCCAGGGCCTGCGAGCGCCGCCGGGCGGCCTTCACCGAGATGCACTTGGTGCCAGTCATGATCTCCTTCCTCTCTGCAGCGGGACACAGGGAACCCCCAACCCGAGATCAAGGCCACCTCTTAACAGCCTCCTCTGACATGGCAGAAGTAGGTAGGAGCCAGACTGCCTGGGTTTCAACCCCAGCACTTTCCAGGGGTTTGCTATGCAAGAAACTTGGGCCCATTTCTGAGCCTCACTTTCATCTGCAAATGGGGGATGGCAAAACTAATGCCATCGGGTTATTTCCAGGATTAATTGAGAAAATGGGCTCAACCTACATTTTCCAGGGGGTAGACATTGAATTGATATTTGCTATTAGAGTGATGACTGAGTGGAGGCGGCGGCGGCGGGGTGGGGGTCACCATCCTCCATGCCACATGTCTCTTTTCTAATTTCCAGTTTTGCCCCGGTCTCTCTAAAAAAGAGACCTTTTTGCCTCAAGGTCTCTCCTTGATGTAGAGAGGACCCTTAAGTGTCCTTGACTGACTAATCCTCAGGGGCAATGGTGCCTCTTCAGAATGTGTAGGACCCAATGCATGCTTGCACTTGGCAGTGAAGAGGGCAGGAAAGGGCTTTGGACTGGGTGATCTGAACAGTTTAGACAAGGCCAGGCGAGGTGGCCAGGGCAGCAGAGGGTACACATACCTTTGTGGGACAAGGGGATCTCCAACAGGATCTCACTGCTGTCGGGGGAAGAGCTGATCCAGCTGCCCAGGCTGTCCTGAGCCAGGGCCTATGAGGTGGAGTGTTAGGAGGAGGAAACCCTTAAACACAGCAGGGACCCCATGCCCCACTCAGCAGAGATAGCGGGGCCTCAGGCTGGTGCCATTTGGGAAAGGCTCCATCCCAACTGCTGCTGTCCACCCCCGTGTCCCGCACCCACTGCAGCGGAGCTCATGGGGCCATCAGGTACTGAGAGCTCACCTCCTGCATCATCAGGCTGCCGAGCTGGATGGGAGGTGGGGTGGGCACAGAGGAGCTTTTGGCCTGCCAGGCCCCAGTACCAGCCTTGAACACGTGGTGGCCTTCACTGAAGTTGGCAGAGGAAGATGAGTGGCTGTAGACCAGGCTGTCTCACCAAGGTCCCACCCCCACCCCCGGGGAGAAGCTGTCAGTGTGAAAGGAGAGAGAACCCAGGAGTCCTGGCTCCAGACCTGGGCCACTTGCTCCCTCTCATTGCTGCTCCATGTTCACCATTTAGCCTTAGTCTGGGTTGGCCTCTCTGGGACAGGGCACAGGGTGGGGGCTGGGGCAGGTGGCCCCCCTTCTCACCTCTCTGTGCTGAGGGGAGGGAGAGCACTGTTCTGCAGGCGCTGGGCATCAGAGCTCAGTGTCTTCACACTCTCCGGGTCAGAATCTGGGGTCAGCGAGGTTCCTGCTGGGGTAATTTTGGGCAAGGAGCTGTCCTGGGGAGGAGGGAGCCAGGATGGACAGTTAGAAGATTTGGTCCTGGACCAAATCAGCACAGAGTCACAAAGGCTCACAGGGTGACGAGGGTTGTAAGATGGCCTGGGAGCCCCAGAAGGGCAGTGGGCTGGTGTTTGGGTCCTCGGGGATAAGTTGTGGTCTGCTAGGCATCCCCAGTGGCACTGCCTGATGCTTGGTCTCCTGCAAGGGCACCTGGGGCCATTTGTGATATCTCAGATGGCCAGCCCTGACCCTCAGACCCTGGGTGGGAACAAGCGATGCCCAGGAGTGCTCAGGGATGAGGGTCTTACTCAGGCTCGACAAGGCTTTGGGTAGGGTAAGAAGGAAAGGGAGTCAATTCCCTGGGGTGCCAGCCAGCCTGGTCCTGTCCCCTCCAGCTGCCTGCAGGCATTGCCTTGGTCATCAGCCCCTCCCTGGGCACATGTGCCCATGTTCAGGCCACCCAGGCGCCCACCCACCTGCAGGGCCCTGGAGGCCACTTGGTCCATGATGGTGGCCCGCT